>NC_063175.1:33856958-35090708 GCF_023159225.1 Perognathus longimembris pacificus | reverse complement strand
CAACCAAGCAAGGAAAAAAAGAATCTGCTAATAGAGAGAAGACAAGGTGAGCTAATATAGTCATTATATCCAATGTAAATTAATCAAATATTGGGCTATATAATTTGAGAGTTTGGATACAATTACAAGAAATGGAGGAGAATAATGGGCAAGGTGACATTGATCCAGATGTATTGACTTCTTGAATTGAAACCCCTTTGGTAAAACTTCATAGAAATTTTTAAAAGCACTGACAACAAAAGAAATACAAGTTCTGTGAAATAAATTCAAAATAATTGCTTTGTTTTCCCCAAAGATCTGTTATTCTAATACCAATTTTAAAAATTGGAAGGCATCTGACTTGCTACTTAATTGCTGTAAAGGAATGTAATTTTCATTAGTACACTTGTCCCATGGGATGTGTGGAGGATTGACTCTAATTCCCTTGTGGAAACCAAAATTCATAGATACTCAAGTCCATATTAAAAAATGTTGAAGTATTTGCATATAGACTGGGATATAACCATGTGCCTACATACTTTCAATTATCTCTAGATTACTTATAATAGCCAATAAAATGTGGATACTATGTGAACAGTTTTTTATATCATATTGCTTAGGGAATTGGTAAGAACAATGTCTATATGTTTTCAGAACAGTTATGTTTTTTGCAATTACTCTCCATACTCCATTGGCTAAAGTAAGCATGCAAAACTCTGTGGTATTTAGGGATAATCAGATTTTATTATTTTTGCCCTCTTAACATCACTGAAAAATCATGAATTAAAATAATTATGTGGTTTAGGAATATTTAATAGCCCCTCTGAATTTAACGCTAAAGGTATAAATCAATGGTGATTGAAAACATTAAAGGAAGAAGCACCAAAGTTACCTAATTCTATATTTAATTAATTTGTTTAATGTCTATTTTAAAGGTTTTTGACATAGTTACATTACTGAACATCTTTTAGATGGGAGAACATTTCATAATAAATAGGGTAGGAGACAAAGCATGTATCTATCCCTCAGTCATTTTTATTTTATGTCATAGTATTCCAACCCTAGACATCTCTTCCTCTGTTTAAGTCCTGGCATGGTGAAAGAAGAACGCCAGATTGTCATCCTGTGCTTATAACATATAAATTAGGACAGGTAAGTTTACCAGATGCAAAATCTGTTCTTGCCAGAGGCTACTGATGACTATTTTACGCCAGATCAGTCATGAGCACACTTCCATATGAATAAGAACATATGCTTGAAATTAAATGATATTTCTTAATATAAGAAAAATGATGCATACAACTGTGATCATGCAAAACACTATTCTTTTCTAAGATTTTTTTTACATATTTTTTCTATTGACTTAAATAAATTCATTTCCATTGTTAGAGAAACTATCATGATTTAGAAAGACCTCATTTGGCATCAGGGTAAATACATGAGCACATCAACCTGCCATGGGCCTTCTGAGCAGACTCACTGTGGGAAACTGCAATGAGATAAGCTCCACTGATCTCAAAGGTGAGAGTGGTCCAACTCAGAGCAGTTGATGAGCTGGGTCTGCATTTCACAAACTCCTTGAATATGCACAATTAGACCAGCCAGATGGAATTAGACCCATAAGAGCTTCTCTGCTGTAAAGAAGGGATACCTTTTTTTTTTTTTTTTTTTTTTGTCAGTCCTGGGCCTTGGACTCAGGGCCTGAGCACTGTTCCTGGCTTCTTTTTGCTCAAGGCTAGCACTCTGCCACTTGAGCCACATCGCCACCTCAGGCCATTTTCTGTATATGTGGTGCTAGGGAATCGAACCCAGAGCTTCATGTATATGAGAGAGCTTCATGTATACAAGGCAAACACTCTTGCCACTAGGCCATATTCCTAGCCCCAAGGGAGGGATCACGTTTTTAAGGAAAGGAGGATAGGCGTGAGACAGTTCTCTTGCCATCTGTCCAGTTTCTGGTTGCAAGCAGGATCACAAACATAATAAAACCCATCACTGCATTAAGATTAAAGATCTTAACTAAGTAGTTAAAATTGGTCCAGGACTTTTGTCTAGAGAAATGAGACATGGACAAGAAGATAATTTTTTTGTAAATTAGAAGAATGGATAGAAATCATGTAGAGTAAATGCACACACTTGTAAGATTCATATAAGCAAGATTCAAATATATGACTAAAGCCTGATTTCACTCTTTTCAGATTCTTGAGCATCCAGGAAGAATAACTGTAACTGTATTCTGTGACCGAGAAGTATTTTTTAATTAAAATTGTAACAGAATAATTCACAGAGTGATTAAGAAGACTAGCCTTAAGCACAAAGTCTTACCTACCAAGGAGATAATAATCTATTAGACAAAAATGTTTTTGGCCCTGTGATATTTTAATGCAAATTACCTTGGAAGGGGATCAGTTATTCCTGTAATATAAGAATAAACTTTTTTCAAAGAATTCCTTTTTGGAAAACAGTTGTCTATGTGAACTGTGTACATGCTGACTGTGTACATGCTGTGGAACCAGAAGTCTAGAACTCAGGTGGTCGTGGTTGGCTTAATATACCAGCTCTGCTACCTATTAAGCACTGTGTTCTGGTCAAATTTTTCAACTGCTCTTGGCATGGTTTCCTTGTTTCTTTGAAACTGTGATAAAAAATAGTAACCTACCTCTATTTCTACTTGTGGGGATCAAAATGGTAAAAATGAAAAGTAACTGCTGTGCTTCCTGGAATGCACATAACAATATATAAATGCATTCCCTTATTATTTTATAATGAGAAATGATAGAGAGCTAGGGAAAGAACTATGGAGGGCCTAAGGACTTCAGCATTCAGATGTCTCAATGATGTTAAAGAAAAAGGGTGTGCAAAAAGGAAAAGGAAAAAAATGAATTGATTCTGTGAGTTTTCATTGATTTTATATGTTCAACAAGTAGGACCATAAGGGTTTTGGTCTTTGTATCTGGACCACAAGTATCCTCCAGTTTTATTCTTTCACAAAGTAGTGACCTACATCTGTATTCCTCTTCTTTTAAATTGGTGGTTGTCAGTTAAAATTCAGGGCCTCGTGCTTTCCCTGAGCTTCTTTGCTCAAGGATAGCATTCTACCACTTTGAGCTACAGTTTTGAATGGTTAACTGGAGATAAAAATCTCACAGGGACTTTTCTGCCTGGACTGGCTTTGAACAACGATCCTCAGATCTCAGCCTCCTGAGTAGGTAGGATTACAGGTGTGAACCACCAGCACCTGGCTTTGTATTATTCTTGAATATTCCTTTTGGTCTATAGTTCCTCCTCATAAGTCTCTGAGGATGTTTGGAAAGTGGCCTTCCTGGTAGCCATTCCACCAGGAAAGCCATCACCTTTGTGCATCCAGGCTTATACTCTTCTGGTCCTAACAAATAGAGTGGAAGCTATCTGTAGGCCATCTGAATAGTCCTTCTTGAGTTCTTTCCCCAGTCATCTGTCATATGACCCAAACATTGTCCAAAAATAGCTCACACAGACTCCTCACACAGACTCATTCAAGGAAAGAATGGAACCAGTAAGTTTACTATAACCATGATTTAATGTGGTGGAGAATTTTAATGCATCAAGCAGCCAATGCAACCTTCTGAAGCTAGTTTTTTCCTTGGCCTCCCCAAAGCCACTTCTCGTGAACTTGAAAAAACAAACATCTGCTATTCTCTTCCCTATGTTTTCCTGTTCCAAGCCACAGGGAAATGTATTTTTCCTACTACAGGTCTGAGAAAAGAGTTAGTGGTTACTTTCCAACCCATTGGATAAGATGGGCCACTGTAACTAGGTGGAAATACTTTCTTAATTTGATTCATTTATTTTTATTTTAATACAATTGACTCACTATGCTTTTATTCATTCAAGATTTAAAAAAAATCTTATTTCAGACTCATTTAATATTTCTGCTTAGGAATCTCTTTTTTGAGCAAAAAATGATAGTAAATTTTAAGGAATTCTTTTAAAACAATCATTTGGAGTTGGAATTCTGAGTGATATAATCTCTGTTAACTGAATTTCAATCACAAGTGATATTAATATGTCTGTATTTTAGGAAAAAAATAGGAATCCCCTACACTGAATGGATTTTCATATGCATTGGGAGAGAATAATGAAGAGAAAATAATAGCAGAGTCAAACACACACATATACTAATATATACATATAAATATATTATATATGTATATGTATACATGTATAATGTAGTGCCAATCTGTGAATTACACTGAGATAATTAGGCTAGGAGGATATAGTTGAGAGGGATTCATGTCATTTGAGTATCCAGCTACGGGATTCACAGAGGGTATGAAATTAAACTGGGCTTTACCAGATGGATTGACTATGGATCAGCATGGAGAGTATAGGAAGGCAGTAAATTCAGATAATATCACAAGCAAAGATGCATCCTTGGGAGGGAACAGAGTGATGATAATGATGACATTCGCACATATTATGGAACCGTGCAGCTGAAGCAACATTCATTTATTCACCCCCTATTGCAATTAGAGATATTCTTATCATTTTCTAGAGAATACATTTAAATATATAGCGGTTGTTCTGATGGAGGCATAGAATTCCACTGTGTATATGTACCACATTTTCCTGATCCACTCGTCTACTGAGGGGTCTCTAGGTTGGTTCCATTGTTGAGCAATGATAAGTTATGCTGCCATGAACATAGCTGAGCTGGTGGCTTTAGTGTGGTCTTGCTTATAGTCTTTTGGATAGATACCAAAAACAAAAGCCCTGATTAGAGTGGAGTCAAATAATTATTGGCCTACATTTTATTTCCTAGTAAAAGAGGAGTGGAATTTTTGTTTTGTATTGGTTCAATCCATTTCTAAAATGACAGTGACAGTGTACTTGTCCCACAGGAAAGGTGTGAAGGATGATTAAAAGGTTAATGATAGTGAATCATAAGCTGTTTCTAGTTGTTTGTTCATAGTAGTATTCTGTTTAGGCATGGGTAATAATTATATGCATAAAACCTCAGAGTTTATAACTGAGATTACAACATAGTCTTGTTTACCTCAGGCCATCTCTATTTATACCTGTGGTAAAGTACCTTTTAAATGACAATCTATGTCCTGATTTGTATAATAAATTTTATGATGATGTCATTTATGACTGATGTAGAAAAATAAGGAATAGTATAGTTTTTTTTTGAGCAGGGGCCATGCTAGCCTGGAAGCCATGGTTTAAGAAGGTGTCTGTGGATGAAGAATCCAAGGAACTTAGAGGAGAAATGCAAGTCAAACACCAAGATGTCTCTTCCACAGAGGAAGGCACACCTAGATCACAAGGATAATGGCCAAAGGGGACTTGTGGATAACTGTAACCAATGCAGGGCTTGGAGGACTAGAACCCATGGTTCTTTAACTTGGCCATAACCTCTGATCCCTCACATTCCTACACACATCCCAAACCCTTCTCAGAAAGCAAGGAGAAAAATAAGCTATAGGCAGAACCTGAGTAGGACCACAACCTTTCATTGGTGGAAACTTTTTGATCAGGTAGCTAGTGCATGTCTGTCCTGAGAAGGGTAATTGGAACTCTAAGTCTCCTTACTTGGTAGAAATGTCATGACATAAACAATTATAACAGTGGAAAAATAATTCTTTTGCAATGATTATCTCATTTTCATTATTAATCTTCTGTCTAAATTGCTCTGAGGATTTGTGTGGAATGACCCTATGTTGCGCTCCAAATTTACTCAAAGGTTACTTGACATTTCCAAGCATGCCAATCTCAAAGCTAGAAAACTTCCCTGTGAAAGGCAGGAAAGTTTATATGAGATGAGGAAGTGGATCCATGATATAAGAGAAAGAAGGCAGAAGGGTAGAACTCAGCATTCTAGCAGTTGAAGGATCCTTCTATGAAGAGCTTAGCCATGACTGATAGTAGGGAGGTAGGAGCTGGACTGAAATGGGCAGAATTCTCCGGACAATTCAGGAAGACAATGGAAACAGACTCCAGCAGGATGAATACTGGAGATGAGAGTATGAGCAGGGTGTTGGGGAAATCAAAGACAGAGGACCTGTGATGCTTGGAAAGGGACTGGGGAGCTAAGACTTTGTCAGGGTATTTATTTGGTCACGTACTATGAGATCACCCTGTGTAAATCTCCCTCCATTTCACAAATACAATCATTCCAATAAAAGCATTCTATCTTACTGTCAGATACTTTTGCTACCTAGTCCTGTTTTCTGTTACTGTGGGGTAGAATCAGCCATGTGGCCACTGGTGAAAGTGAGGACACAAGCCAGTCCTCTAAGATCAGTTTCAATAGACTGTTAGAACTAGGAAACTGAAAGGGAATACCAAAATCGAGAGACACAGGGTAACAAAGACAAACGACTACAAAAGCAATACTTGCAAAACTGTTTGGTGTAAATGAACTGAACAACTCATGGGGGGGAAAAGAAAAGGGAGGGGGGAATGAGGGAGGAGGTAACAAACAGTACAAGAAATGTATCCAATGCCTAATGTATGAAACTGTAACCTCTCTGTACATCAGTTTGACAATAAAAAAATAATAGACTGTGGTTTTCAGACAGAGGTGAAATCTGAGCAAGAGAGCATCTGGAGGAAAATATCCGGCTTGCAGATGTAATACATCAAATCTGTGTACGCACAGATTTTTGACCAATCTCGTCAAAAGGAGGAGGACCTTGGTATATGAATCAGGCAAGACTTGGAATATGTTCCTCCTGGAAGCCCCCAATGACTTAAGCCTATAAACTTTTAAATACTGAAGAGTATTTCTTAATTTAAAGAATATCCAAAGCGAACCCTGTGGTAAAACAAGGATTTCTTTTGTAATGCAAATCACCCTTCCCCAGTGCCATTATCTTATCTTGTAAGTTTTTGATTTGGGAGAATGCTGGGCCCACCTGTACTCCATTCACTAGGCACTGAGAAAGCACCGCATAATAGATGGTGAGCCTTAGGAATATTTCAACCCTAGCAGCATGGCTGACTGTTGTCTATGACATGTTGTTAAATTATTGATACCCAGCCAGGCTTTGGGATACAGGCTTTGTTGTGCTGAGCTAACAAAGCCACCTGAGAGAAAGCCATAATGAGAGAGCAGGGACTTAAGGGTGAGAGGGTGAGGCTTCTGGGCAGCAATTCCTACCCATAACAGGGGAAGGCTACAAATTACTGGGATAGACCACCCTTGCAAAGAAAAAGAAAAGGAAAGAGGTACATTAATGAAATTCTTACAACAGATGGCAAACTGTCCTTGGATTCTCTGCTGGGGAAAAAGGGGAACAAAAAACTTTCAAAGAATATTTTATATGAGTGTATCTCACAGAATCCCCTTACTCTGAGGACTCACAGAGCGCAATCTAAGAGACATTCAGTTAAATTATTTAACAGAAGATGACAGAAAAGAATTAGAGAAAGAAATTTTCCCATCTAAAGTTAAAACAACAATGTACTCTCTATCCACGGCTAAATCTCTGGGTCCAGATGGTTGCCCAACAGAATTTTAGCAAACATTTGGAAACATAATATGGCCTGTAACAGGAGATAATTACTCACTTATATATGGCTCAATGTCCCCTTCTCTACATTAGTTTCTCCAGCAGCTTTATTTTTTTGCCAAAAAAAAGAAGCAGACCCCTGCTCTATTTTCTCATTTGCTATATTATCTTGCTGCATTCTGTGCACAGGCCAGGAAACATTCTTTTTTATTTCTTTGTCCTTATGAAGACCTTTGAGCACAATGAGAAGGTAAGGAAACATTAAATATTACTGAGATGGGGTATGGAAGCAGCCACTAGGAAATCCTCCAGGAAAATGGGTAAAGGTCCAATTTAATTGTTAGGAAACATCATCCAATTGATAGCTTTGGGCCATGGGGGTTTGTCACCCTTCTTCCTCATCTCCACCATTCATAGTCTCACGAGGAGGTATAAAATGTGGCATTTTGGGACCCTGTTGGATTGAACCGGAGTGAACATTCACCCAGAGCATAAAGAACAGAGGTCACCAACATTATGAACAGCAACTAGTTTATAGTCCTTTTACCAAGGACTTAATGGAAGCCAATGAGGTTAGCCACAATCTGCCCTAGGGCTTGGAAAATGAGGGTGGGGCTGCAAACCGCAGGCTTCACTGACAAGACTGGCTGTCAATGTTTCTGCAAATTACAGATGCTCAAGGGAGACAGCAAACCTGAGCTCTTGTAGGTTCTACATCTTCCTCCCTTGTAGAACATTTTACACAAAAAAGTAATTTAAGAAAGAAGGAAAAGAAAGAACTTATTAATCCTCTCACCCCCTCACCAACCCAGTGATTTCAGACACAGTGAGTTTTCCCCATTTTATAGATGCAGATGCTGAGGGCCAAGACTCTCTCCATGTCACTATCAACACATTTTGGAGCACACAGTAATTATCAAGTCATTGTAACCTCAGTCAGCCAAATCTGCCCACTAGTTTTCTGTTAATCAGATTGTGACATCCATGCACAAAAAGTACACTAATGTTCATTGATTAATGCAATGATAATAGCTATCATCTACTGAGTGCTTCCTGCATCCTGCTTTGTACTTCAGACTTCTGCCAAATTATCTTTTAGACCAGTAGCTCTCATACTTGGCTATGTTAGAATACATATGGATTGAAAAAAAAATCATGATGCACATTACTAGATCAAATACATTAGAATCTCTGTGGGGTGTGGGCTAGCCACCGGGACTTTTAAAACCTCTGTCAGGTGATTTCAATATGCAATTTAGGAACACTTTAGCTTTGAAGGCTAGAAGAGAAATGGGATGATATCCAGAGTTAATAATAGTCTTATTTTCTTTTATTTTGCTTTTTCCGTGCAAGAGACTTGAGTTATAGGATGAATAGCAAGGGCCAGTAAAGAAGAAACATAAAAGAAACAGACGGGGTCATTAACGAAATAAGTTCCCAGAGGAAATAAAAGAACTGGGATTAGTCTCTTTCTCCTTTATGTCTCTTTTCTGCACTTACAGATTTCTACTGTAGCATCTGTTACCTTCAATTTTTTGTTTACATGTTTGTCTTCTTTCCAGACTACAAATTATTTGGAGTATGGGGCACTGGTCTAGTCATCATCGTCATCATCATCTTCTTCTTCCTCTTCTTCTTCTTCTTCTCCTCCTCCTCCTCCTCCTCCTCCTCCTCCTCCTCCTCCTCCTCCTCCTCCTCCTCCTCCTCCTCCTCCTCCTCTTCCTCTTCCTCTTCCTCCTCCTCTACCTTTGCCCCCTCCCCTCCTTCTCCTCCTCCTCTTCCTCTTCTTCTTCTTCCTTCTTCTTCTTCTTCTTCTTCTTCTTCTTCTTCTTCTTCTTCTTCTTCTTCTTCTTCTTCTTCTTCTTCTTCTTCTTCTTCTTCTTTCATCTTGGATTAATATCTGGAATAAAACAGACTTTCTGTTACTTGGTAAATGAAAAAATTAATTAAATATTTCCTTTCCAGAAAATACTTTCCAACTGTTTATCTCTTGAAATTCATACCATTCATTATTAACTCTGCTAACGAGTCAAGAATTGGTTTCAGGGACATTATGATATTCTGATGATGCCTTCAATTATTAGTGCCTTCAATCATAAATCATTTTGGCTAATTAGCTAATCAGTCACCAACAAGACCACAGAGAATGGGAATCAAAATAGGTTATTCTTATTTGGGTATCTTTGAGCACAATAAAAAGTAGAGTCTATAATACTGGGATCTTCTCTTAGACTTCTGGAAGACAACTGGGAGGACTCTGAAAAGCCAAGGTCAAAATAACCCTGTCATGCATATATTGGGTGGTAATGTGGGTTAAAAGGCATGGAGGAAGAAAACTGCCAGATTGCTCAGTATGACAGAGGCTAAATCTGGAGCCAGACATAGCACGTCATGTCACGTGATGGTGAGTGCTGTCATATAGTAGATGTTCTTTGGTTTACTAGGTAGGGGCTGTTCAGGAAATAAATGAATGCAAGTTGCCACTTTCCTTGAGTTGTACCCTGTCATACTGGATGGAATATGGTCTGATGACTTGTGAAAATGACATGAATACATCCTATCATGCTCCAGCATATGAATGTTGCCTGCAGGAAGTTTCCCATTGCTCATTTCCACCCCTGATTGCTACCCCAAACTATCCCTTGGGTAAGTCTACACAGTAAGCCCCCTTTCTTCACACCTCATTGTGACCTTCAATGTCATACTCCACCCTAACTTACTGCCTTAGTTCTCTATATAGTGTTCCTGAACAGCCCATATGTTTATTAACTTATGCTCTTTCCTAAAAATTGTTTCTGGCTCTTTGCATTAATCTAGAAATGATTTTTACTTTCAAAAGAATCACTAGTTTAAATGTTTTGTGATAGAAACTCAATTGGTCCACTTTCCCACTTTTTGATCCAGTAATTTCATGACAAGCATTCATGTTTATGCCTTTAACCTTTGCTCATTTTGATACCAATGGTCTTTTATCCTGCATGAACTCTCCTTCCTGTTCTGTTTAGATTTCTTGATGTGCCCTTACAATGAGCCCTTGTGTGAATATTAAATCCTTTTGTCCCTTAGTCCTTTATTACTTTAACTGGGACAAACCTCCAACATTAATGAGACTTTTGGAAGCAGTCATCATGACTTCATGAAAATAATTACATAGTACCATGAGTCTACAGTGGGTGTATGATTTTAACCTTAGCTGAATCACAGTAATGAGATTCATTCAGGTAGTATCTGAATATCTTACTATGTTGATCATGTCAATTTTGCTTCAACTTTCACAATGGCTGTCTTTACCTTGTTCCATTTTCATTGTGTTCTAGGTCTTTGCACCTCCCCTGACAATTCTCAGCCCATTCTCAGCAAATGCAAAATTATTGTACTAAAGGTATTCATCTAGTCAGTCTATGTAAAACATAGATCTGTTGTTGTACATCTGAATTGTTCTGGGTCATTCAGAATCTCCATGAAATAAATTATGAGGTATATCATCTGTTGAATGTAAGTCTTTACTTAGAATGCTACATTTGCATGTTGGGTATATTGTAGGGCATAACTATAGTTTAGACCTTTGTGTTGCTAAGTAATATTCCACATATCCCATTGTATGGATAGATCTCAATTTACTTACCCATATTTTCAGTTGAAAAGAGTTTGAAACCTGCTGGATTTAGAAACCGTGTTTCCATCCTGCTAACAAAATTTTGTCACTGAAGATATTTTCATGAATGGAGTAGTGGCTTATAAAATATTATATAATGTTTTATTTATGTTTTCTCTAGATTGAACTGTAAGCCTCCTCTCTCCACTTCCTACATATCAGGTATTACAGCAAGTCTGAGAGAAAACAAGGACACCACTGCTCTCTCTCTCTGTATTTCACCTGCTCATCTGGGAACTTTCTTTAGATGTGCAAGGCTGATACACTAGAAGGTATCACATTTCTTACCCTATGTCTTCAAGAAAAAAATGCATCTGTTCACTTTTTTATTCTTTTTTAAATGAAAATAATTTGTTCAATACTTCTTTTAAGGATTAGGGCTAAAACCAATTCTTTTCCAATTAGGTAGCTTATAGTACAATTACACAGACTGTTAATTATCTTGTCTTTTTAAAAAATTCTATTTCAAAGACTCATGGTGAACTCCATCATATTATTCTTAAGTTCAGTGGTTAGAGCTTGGGTTTAGAGTAAAATATGAGGTTTGACCTTATCCTCACACTGTCTACTTATAGATCTTGAGCATGGTGAGTAGTTCATCATTTGTATTTGCGATTAAACACTTTACATCTTTGTAACAATTGACTATCAAATTTGGAAAGGCATGTCATCAATATCTGATGCAGTAGCATTTTGTCATTTGAGCACACAGGCTAGAAGGAATCTGGGACCCAGGAGGTCAGACACCATAGCACAGAGTGATGTGGTACTTTTGTGTGTTTCCAGGACCATTGGCGGAAAGCATCTAATTTTCTAAAAAGAAGAATAATGTTACAAAGGAAGAAATGCAGTGCTTAGGTTATAACTATACTTTCTATAAAAAACAACCAATTCCCTCAAAAAAAACACTATAGTATATGTTAATGGAAGTAACAAAAAATGCAAACGGTTAAGTCATCAAGTCTAAGCCATATATGCCACTAAGAAAATTAATTAGTCCAGGTATGACTCAAGGGAAAGGTACATTGCTCCCAGCACATGAAACACTGTTATAAACAGGATGGGAATGAGGAGTAGTAAAGTCATTATTAATCTGTAGAAACTTTGCCTGAATGGAAAAGAAGCAACTTCTTTGTATATCTTTGTCGGCCTTACTAAGTAAACTTGTGGAAATCATTACTAGAGGAAAACTCTGAAACCATGTCAATGTTTCTTCTTAATCGACTTTGTGAGATGGCTGAGGCCAAGTTGGATTTAGTAACTTTCAGAATCACCCAAGAGGGATACAAGGTTAAAAAACAAAGCTGACTAACTCTTTCTGGTTATGAGATCTTATTTCCCTGTTATTTTGGTATGCTTGAGAGAGGCTAAGTACCTGGAGAGATCAGATTTAAGGCTGTCTCTCATTAAAAGTTTGACTACACAAGTTGAAAGAACAAGGAAAGGTAATACTTGTCTAGCTATCATAATAATATTAGCTGTATTAGTTCGCTTGTAATAAGAGGAGAGTAAATAGAAATAATATGAATCTCTCATGCACATGACCTCTCAAGTGACTCCTCCACCATAATGAGAATCAAGCTTTGTATCCTCAAAACCAGCTGAAGAATAGCTTTGATTTTTAGCACACAGAAAAAGACCAAGAAAGTTGTCAGATGCAGAAAAGATACAGCCCTTACAACATCTCTGAGCCTACTGTTGGAAGGGGAACAAAGACCTATGGGAATGATGGCGTTGGATGTGGGAGATGATATGGTAGAATGTGGAAATGAGATAATGAGAGTTAAGGGCTGGGGACAGAGGAAGCAACATCAGGCAACATTTTTGACTTGGTGAAGCGTTCACCTGGACTCTCCAGATACTTAGAGAATGGCATTGTTTGTCTTAGTCTTTACGTATTCTCCTTTAAATTAAGTTGTCTTAGTGTGATATTTATTTCGAAGTCTCAGGTGATGGTATCACTTTTATCCAACTTAGAGACAAATAAGAAGATAGATATGAATGTGTTTTGAGCATTAGCAAAATACTAGTGCCATTTAGATCAATAATGAAGACAGAGTTTCTAATAACATAATACTATCATTATAAAAGGATCTGTTCACAGATTGTAAAAGATGGGTGAATAAAGAATAGCTAGTTAATATCACCAAATTAGATTCAGTCAGTTGTTAAAAATACTCATTTCCTGTCCTTAGCTACATATGAATATTTTTCCAGCTTCCTTCCTGTGACTGTGAAGATCAGAACTGATTTCAATTCAGGGTGATCTAAAAGTTCCGTATGAGTCTAGGAGAAGAGATACAAATGTGGTTTGGCTTGGATATGAAAATGGATGTAAACACCATGGTGGTGAAATGGCCATCTTACATATTTCTGAGTGTTAAAATGGTCCAGGGATGTATTACTGTTAATTCTGTGCATGGCTGCCTGTAGCATTGGCTGTATCAGCTGCTTTTGTCATGAACTAGAGCATCTTGGAGAGAATCTGCTAAGTGCCTACTGAGTCTATAGCACAGCAGACGTGTCCGCAAAGTTAATAGAAAACTGTTTTCCAGGGGCTGAGAGATCTCACTCACTAGTACGGAAGTGATTGAGAATGGCTGGAGCCTTGACATATTGGGGAAAAAATAAATACATAAAATAAACAGAGTAGCAGCTTTAAGAAAATCTTGAATCAACCTTGTTCCCCTCATCCCAGCTTTGTGAGTAGGTGCCAGGTCCGAATGTGAGCCACTGCAGGTGTGTGAGCACACTGGAAGTATGCCCATTTCCTCCCATGGAAGAGGAGCCCTCCTGCAGAGCCACACAGCTCACTACAGCCCCACTGCTCACAAACAGATTAATTAGCCCAGAGCTTAATGAAAGCGTCTGGAGAAACTGTTGAGAAAATACTTAAAAATAAATGAAATGAAGGAACGATAGAGAGAAGGAAGAGATGTGCTCTAAAATGGCTGGTAGGAGGAGTACACTTGAGGTAAATGGAGAAGGACCAGCTGAGGCTTAGTCTCCATCTACTCCAGGAATGCCTATGAATAATCCATAAAGGGATATGGGGGAGGAAGTTGGGAGTCACTATATTTTAAGGTAAAGAAACTACTATCTTCAATCTCTAGGATCATTTTAATTGGTTTCCTATCAAGCTTGGCAAGTCACCATTGAAATAACTTTCATATAATAAAGGAGTGGCTGGAAAGAGAAAATACTTTCCTTTTATAATATATATATATTTAATTATCATTAAGTAGTGACACATAAGGGGTTAACAGTGTCAATCCTCATTAAGTCAATTCTCTATAGTTTTATGGGATTTGTTTTTAAACCACACTCTGAAAAGTCCCAAATGTGTGGAGATGCATCAGAAAACTCCAAGACACTATTGGCAAAATTGCTTGGATGAATGTATAGCTCTTCGGGAAAGCACTTCAAAGTCCAGACATCCAGCAGGGATGGCTTTAGAACTAAGGGTCTAAGGAAGCCAAGCCCCATTGTAGTTGTTAAAGCCCAAGGTCATGGAGACAGCTGGTAGCTGAGTCAAAGGTGAAGTCAAGAACTTGTGACTTCAACTCCAGTGTTCTTTCCAACTCACCATGCTGAAGCCTGCATCAATTTCACAAAATTGAACCAAATAATTTATCAGGAGTTCACACACAATTGTCAGTGCCCTGAAAAATGCATCAAGACTTGGTAAGGCAAGAGATAAGTTAGCCATGTTTTCAGAGAAATGACTGAGTACAAAAAGCTAACCCAAAAGACAAAAGAAAATAGTAAGAGAAAAGCTAATATAATATAGAGGCATGCAGATGGCAAAAACCACAAAAGAAGGGCTTTGTACCATGACATGCAGACCTATTAATTTGAGATACTATTCTTTAAAGTAAATAACACTGTCACTGTGTTAAGTGTTTTCTCAAAATTATAAGTCTGAGATTACGATAAAGTAGGTGATAAGAATTTGGGGAACTGATTAAGACATTAGGTTTTACCTCTCCTAAGGAATCAATGTATTTATTCAAGAGTCAAGCACAAACTCTCTTGTCTGCTGCTGCCCTTAGAGTAGATAGCAAGAAGGTACCATCTCTTAAATAAAGAAGGAACTCTTATTAGTTACCAATTTCCTGACACTTTGATCTTGGATCTCCCAGGCTCTAGAATGTAACCAATACATTTCTGTCTATTTTGGTATGGCTTCAGGAAAAGAATACATCATCTATCAAAAAAACTGAGGCTCTGGGGGCTGGGGAGATAGCCTAGTGGCAAGAGTGCCTGCCTCGGATACACGAGGCCCTAGGTTCGATTCCCCAGCACCACATATACAGAAAAACGGCCAGAAGCGGCGCTGTGGCTCAAGTGGCAGAGTGCTAGCCTTGAGCGGGAAGAAGCCAGGGACAGTGCTCAGGCCCTGAGTCCAAGGCCCAGGACTGGCCAAAAAAAACAAAAAACAAAAAAAACTGAGGCTCTGAGAAATGAAGAAATTTGACTATGGTCACAGTAGGAGGAAATGGCAGAGCCTAGTTTCAAATTTGGACTTGACCAATGCTAATATCTTTTTCCTTGATACAGTAAGTGTAATGAATGAGTTCAATGTCAGTGAGTATAATGAATGACCACCAGCTACAGATAATAAAATTCCAAAGTGAATGGACAAAATGTGTAGAAAATGCTGTCAAATACAGTGGTGGCAATGACAATCAAAATCTTTAATCTTTATTCCCTGCCTGGACAGTCTGCATTGAGAACACAGCTGTTCCATTTTTCTCAGTTCCGTTAACTTTTCTGTTGCTCCATCTTTGGTGGCATGGCCTTACCTTTCAAAAGTGTCTGCTTACACAGATTGCTTGATCTGTATTTGATGTCCTTATATAGATTATAGATTTCTTAAATTAGTAGTTGTTAGTTGTACAGGAGTTTTGTTGCAACTATTCCATAAATGCATATAAGGTGTTTAGATAAAATCCATTTTCCCTCCCCACTTCGGAAAACAGTGTCAACTGGTTTCATTGTTCTATTTACATACATGCATATAAAGTCTTTCAAATGATATTCATCCTGTCCAATATTCTAGCCCTCCTCTTTCCTCTTAACAAATCATAACCTTCATCCAAGAGAGATTTACTTTCCTATCATTAAAGAAATGTACCCAAGGTCTAACATATGAAACTGTAACCTCTCTGTATATCAATTTGACAATAAAATAAAAATAAAAAAATTTTAAAAATGAACTTTACTTCTACAAAGGGATTCCACTATAGGATTTCATATACACACCTATTATATTTTAATCAGATTAACCTCATTGTTTATTCTCTCTTTCCTTATTCCTGAACCCCCTATTGTATTGCATGTTTCTGTAAGATTCTTTATGTCATGTACATATATAGACACAATGTATTCCAATATTACTCATTCCTGAATATTCTCTCCCCTCTTCCCTGTCCCCTTCATCTCTACAAACAGTTCTGTAATTAAAAACCACATTGTGGCTGGGGATATAGCCTAGTGGCAAGAGTGCCTGCCTCGGATACACGAGGCCCTAGGTTCGATTCCCCAGCACCACATATACAGAAAACGGCCAGAAGCGGCGCTGTGGCTCAAGTGGCAGAGTGCTAGCCTTGAGCGGGAAGAAGCCAGGGACAGTGCTCAGGCCCTGAGTCCAAGGCCCAGGACTGGCCAAAAAAAAAAAACCACATTGTATATGTTTATATGCATGCATATGTATCCATTCATACACATGTGCATTTAGATATAGATTTCACAAATGAGCAAAAACATGAACGACATTGTCTATTTGATTTTGATTCATCTTTATAAACATGATGATCTTTTGCTCCATTCATTGTACTTAGAATAACATAATTTTATTTTTATAGCTGAAAAATATTCATGTTATATATACATAAATACACACAGTTATGTATATATCTATCACATTTTATCTATTCATCATCTCCACTGACTCCAGAGTTTATGTTAAACAAACATTCATAGATCCCTTCCTTGGTATATTGATTTGCACCTCTTTGGATACGTGTCCAAGAATGGAATGGTAGAGTCAGGGAGTATTTCTACATTTTGCCTTTCAAAAAACCTCCACATCTATCTCATTTTAATAATATTTTAAATTTATTTTAATAAATTTTATTGCAAAGGTGATGTGCTGAGGGGGTTACACTTACGTCAGTCCGGTAATGCGTACATTCCTTTTTGAACAATATCTTCCCCTCTCTCATTTTTTCCCAGTTTTTCTCCTCCTGACTCCCTAACCCCCCAAGTTGTATAGTTCATTTTTAATGTAGTTTCTAGTAAGTATCACTGCTGAATTGGTTCACCCTTTGTCCCAACATTTCTGTGCTTCCCTTTTCCCTTCCCAAATCAGATAAACTTAGATAGAAGACAAAGGTTGCAGAGATCAAAAACAGTGACAAAAGGGTCATTTTTCTAGTTTATTTTGCCACCAGCTGCATCTTCATTGTTTAACTTCCTGAAAGTCTCAGTTCTTTTATGGGAAGTATCAATACTTTATCCACCTTAAGGTATTTCTATTTGTATGAATCTCCAAATGATTATAATACCACCTTTATTCTGTCACAGGGAAATCTTAACTTTGAAAGAGTTGCCTATGATTTATAACTTTCAACTATTTGTTTTCTTCTTAAGACAATATCAAAATTGTTGAAAGTACTGTTTGCTTACAGTGGTAAGCAAGCTGTTCAGGTTTGTCTCATCAAAAGTTTCTTCTGGTTGTATTAGATCTAGATGTAGGCAAAAATGATCAGTAAAAATATTCAAATAACATAGTGTCTTATTCTTCTTTCTTCAAATGTTAAAACATGGAGTTCAGGCATGGAGCACCAACATTCAGGGCCTACAGAGGGTTGTATTTATGCCAGGGATCTTTAAGATTTGAAAAGAGACCAAATGTTTCTGCACTTTCTTCTTAAATGTAGGGTTCTTCTGGGGTCAGAGGTGACATTAATACTATCCAGGAGAAATACTGGCCATCTCACGAGGAGGATCCAGAGGTTAGAAATAGGACCTCATGTGCCATAGATAGGAAGAGAATGATTCAGCTATATTTCAGGATCTGACACATTATTCACTTATTCTAAGAATGTTTATCAAGGGGTTAGGGGGAGATATAGAGGTCAGCCACAAAAGACAAAGAATGTAAAGCGTTATTCAATTCAGTATTCCTACTTTTAAATTCTGTCCTAAATGCATTTATGGGAATAAAATCTCATTTCCAGGGTCATTGGTGCAGGTTTGTTATCAGAGATGAATAGGTAGGAAACAGGAGAATTTACGAATGTCAGATGATGGACATACGTTCTGTGTGATATATGGGGATAGGATACAAACCACCACTGTAGTGTGGCCTCCTATCATCTAGGCTTAAACTCTGAATTTAGGTAGAATCACACAATATAGCTAATCTGATAGTATGGCAACTAAATGCTGAATGGAATTCTAGGTAACACTTCCAAGACTTTTCCTACATTGGTTTTGACCAACAGATCATGGATTCTAACACATAGTAGTATTTGAAAGTATTGGTCTGATCAGATGATCTAATCATGTAGACTCAGTGGGTAATGAAGGTGGTTAAGAACAGTGTGATAGAGATGGTCCATTGATAAGCTGCAGAGAAATTTTTCTTCTCATGGGTATTCTTCCTACTTCCCCTCATCTATTAATCATTTCCTGGCACATGCTTACCTGCTCACCTGGGTTCAGAGTATCTGCTCCAGTTGTACTACAGCTTCTGTGGTTTATGTCCCCATTGGAACTATCACTTGCCTAGTTACTATGAACAAAGCATGGACTGGAGACTGTAAGATTATGGATAAACCATGTCTGTCCTGACTAATAGCTTTGTAAATTGAGAGATATACTGAGCTTCTTTTTTTCCATCCCCTCACATGTGAAACAGAATACGTGTCGGGAATAATTAAAGAATAAACTATAAAATAGGTGTAGCATCTAGTAGAATGATGGATCTCCTCAAATATTCACCAAATACTTGCCTTTTCCTCTGACATTGATATTATAAACATTCATTGCTCATAGAAAGACAAACAAGAAACATAAATGTATTAAGGAAAGAAAATACTTTCAGCGTGTATTGCCTGAGTGCCTCCCTTTAATGTAGGAAATGATGGCAGAGCAATGAACCTTTCACTGAGGAGCCGACATGGCAGCCTGGTCCTCATCTTGTGTTGGTTCCTGTGGACTCACACCAGGTTTGCAGGAAACCTATCCTGCTCCTTATGCCACCTCCCAACAGTGCTCATAGCCAGCATATGCTCTGGCTGAATGACCTGGCTTCATTCACAACTATATCCGTACTAAAGTACTCTGAATGATAGATAGCAGCTTATCAATAATTGAAACGAAAGGCTCAGAGATGTCCCATTATCTGAATAATTAATGCTCCACTTGGGTTTTGTAATTCCTTAATAAAACTGACTGATTGATTTGCTTAATTAATTCCTCCTTTGACAGGCTTATTGCTTTCTTTGGAGACAGGGATGGGGAAGAAAAGGAAAAAAAAAGATAATTCAAGGCAAGAGGAAAGATTTAAAATCTTCATAAACTTTAACCCTGTCAGAGGATTATAGAAACAAGTTTTCCAGCAAATCTTCTCCCACAGTCTGCTTTGCTACAAAATGCTCCCACACCTCTGTCAACAGAAACATGCCACCTGGCTTTCCTTGGCATTGCAACAGATGAAACATTATGCCTTACTGTAAAGGCCTTAGCTGCATCTGTAGTAATAAACTCAGCTCTACCTTAAACACTTTTGAATAAATCCATGTGGATGAATGTTTAAAGCACTAAGCTCTGAGTAAGGCTGTAGCTGCTACCTTCATGTTGAGAGAGCTGATGTCTTTGCTTCCACAGAGCATCCCTCTGGCTTTGCATGCACCTGCTCTGATGGGGAACAGTGCCTGTCACTAGATTTGGGTCCAATCCCAACTCAGCTGCCATCCTTCCTATGATGACTGGGGTCCAACAGAGAGAGATTAAACTGCTACAGAAAATTAAGCAACAATGAAAAATGGATGGGAACAGGGCATATGGGGTGAGGGTAGGAGGGCAGAGATTGAAGAATTAAAGAAGGATTAAAAATGAGCTCAGTACATAAGTATAGGATGTGACAGAAAGAAGAGAACTGAAGTCATTCATTTCAAACTTTTGAAACTCATCTACGACTTACTGTTTAAAAATAATGTAATAATTACTAGGAATACATTACAAAAATGGTCCTAAAACCAATTACCCAGAAGAAAAAAATAGTATTTTAGACATTCCAATGTCTTGTTATTTTTTTTAGTTATAGAACTACATTGTGCAATAGTAGTTTCAGTCCTGGACTCTCTTTCAGTCATCTATATTCATATTGCACTGACTCCTATTAGTGAACAGTTAAGTGGTGGTAATGAGTGTAGTGGGACATGACTGTAGTCCCTGCTTTGGGAAAGGAGAAGCAGAAGGAAATGATCCCATTGTGGGCTACATAGTCCGTCTCAAAAAAATAAATTAAATTAAAAGCAAAGCATAACAATGGATGAGGCTGTGGCTTAGTAAATATAAAGTAGTACCTAGCATGTTCAAGGGCATAAATCATAGCAGCAGTATAAAATGACACAACATTAAAAAAAACAAAGAAAGGAATGAAGGAAGAGAGGGAGGGAGGGAAAGGAAGAGAGGGAGGGAGGGAGGGAGGGAGGGAAGGAGGGAAAAGAAAGGGAAATTTGATTTCCACCAACAATGTATAAGAATTTCTTTCCCTGCGTGTCCTCATTAGCATTTGTTTCTGTTTATATTCTTGTTGATGTCCTTGTGACTGAAGTGTGAGAATCTCAGTGTTGTTGTCATTTGCATTTGTTTATGTTGAAAGATGTTGAACATTGCTTCATGTGTTTATTGGCTTTTTGAACTTCTACTAAAAGGTATCTGTTTAGCTACTTCATCCATGTACTCATTGGCTTGTTGATTCTTGGGAGTTTATTTTTTTTTTAAATTCCTTGCATAGTCTGCTTATTAGACTCTTATTTGATATATAGCTAGCAAAGATTTTTCTCCTTTTCTAGAGGTTGTATTTTCAACATAGTCACTGTGCCCTTTGCTGTTCTGAGCTTAATGGAATCTCATTTTCCAATCCCCTCTCATTTGATAAGATACCGTGGTCCTGTTTAGGAAGTTGATTATACATGCATCGGACACCTTTTTGCAGATCTTTTTTCTACTTCTAAATTTTCCTTATTGGACAGAGCACTTCAAAACGAGAAAGAAGATACAACTCTTTGGCTGAACTACTGTAACTATGCACGATGTGTTCACCTTATTTTGCTTTTCAGCCCACATTCATTCAGAGGTTCCTTTCTAAACTCCAAAATGAATGAATTCTCCCCTATTCTTAATCACTTCGATGGCCCCCTTGCCTTCGTGTCAATATATTACTTTTTTACCATGAGTTATCATTTCCTGTAATCTAATTCCCCCAATGCCACAACTAGTCTTTCCCAAAGAAGGAATGCAACTTGAATTTGAGGCAGCATAATTCTTCCTTCTGTAGGACTGTAACACATTGTAGGATATTTAGCACCCTTGGACAGCAAGAACCCAATGACACTAATGTGCCTCATTTTTATGGAAAGAAATTTTTATGGAATATATGAATCTTCCTACATGTCTCCTTGGGTTTGCTCTAATGCCCTCACGAGAATTCTACAACTTTACTCTTTCTTTTTCCAAATATAGTAATGCTTTTATATATTCTCTATACCTATAGTTCAAAGACTAATCAGAGTTACATCATGACGACTTGCAATATATTGAATCGAGATTGAAAAATCCAGTATCAAGGGAACATTATATTTTATTTCAAAATTTAAATTGTTGAATTCTCTTTTTCAGGACAAAATAAAAACAAATATGCAAAATCAAATTATTATATGAGAATAGTAATCCAAGACAACCAATTAAAAGACCTCACACTTTAGTATAGGTTTAGTATAAGAGTAAATGTTTACAGAGTTAGAAAGACAATTTTCTGAAAATCTTTTGTAAATTCAAAGTGACTATTAGAAATATATAGGTATATAATTATTAGTAATAATACTAATGCTTTCCCCAAATTACACCAGTTCTATTAATATTTAATGTATATGAAGAGACTACTTTTGTAATTTTGCAAGTGTAATAGAGGGATTCTTTGTTTTTCTTTGTTTTCTGCACACAAAACACAGCATAAATAATAGCATCTCAGACATTTTTTATTGTCAAGATGATGTACAGAGGGGTTACAGTTACATACTTAAGGTAGTGAATACATTACTTGTCATACTTCTTATCCCCTTCTTCATTTTTCTCCCACCTTCGCTTCCCCAAACCCACTCCCTTGCTTTCATCATACTTTTTTTTTACTTTCCCAATGATGGACATCATCATTCCAGTTTACAATGCTTATGAACTCTATGAATATTATCAATAAAACGATTCTTTCCAGGTAAGGTGATATGTATATTTCTTTCCTTTTGCTTAGTACAATCTGTTCCTTCTTTTTCTCTCATTTCTTCCCTCCCCCTGCTGCCCTTGAGTTGCTTGGTTTGCTTTCGTTAATGTCCACTGCAGCTCTTGGGTCCCTTCTATTGTATTTTTTCTCCACCAGCTTCATTTTAGACATTTTAAGGGTAGAAGTAAATATACTCCATAATTATTTTCATTTAATAAAGCTGAAACTCAGTACCTTTCTTTAGCTCTTTGAAAACAAGCATTCATTTGAGTGCCTATTGTGAGACTTTTTATTCTATCCTGTTGTTTTGCTACTTGTCTTTATGTCAAAACCCCACTATTTTAATTAACATCAGGTTTGCACTGCATCTTGAACTTGGGAAGTACCCCTCTGGCTTTGCTCTTTTTAAGATTGTCTTGTCTATCTAGGGTCTTGATATTTTGTGTGAAACATTGTCTATGTAACAGATGCCCAATGTTAACTGACAGTGACTAGTTTTGTTTTCAACATAGCATGATGTTTGAAAATAATGTTTTATGGAAGAGAATTGGACTCTTTGCTATAAACTAATGGCTCATTTCATAGTGTATCTTGTGGAAGAATGTTAGCTTGTTGTCATGTTGCCATCAATACCTTAACCTCTTGGTGTGTCACTTCTGGTAAAAACCCTGTTAAATGTAGAACATGGAAGAAAGGGAAGAGTATTATTTTAAAGGGGATGTGGAAGCCAATCACCCAGTTTAGTGCTTCTCAATTAACTACCCAATTCAGTGCTTCAGGCCAAAGGCATCAACACCTATGTACTCACTGCCTTATGTGTGAAACGTTAACAACTCTGTACAACAATTTGACAATAAATAAATCAATTTTAAAAAGGTCTATTTCATCATCTTTGTGACTAGTGATCCCCACCTACATGCATCCTGCTCCTTTTATTAATGTGTATACCTTAATTTCCTTCTTACCTTTCTTACACAAGTAGTCCTTAAAGGGCTTTGGTTTCATGACAGACCCAGAACAATAAAGAGAGACTGGCACATATGGAAATCTAAAAATGCCTTTTCAGTACTCAAGTGAAGACAGCATGGAGATTCATATTCTCCTGATAGACAGGTGCATACCAACTGAGCAAGTTATTAAGATGAAGCCTCTCTTTGGAAATCTCAGGAAAAGCAGGTATTTAGACATCCTCTGAAGAGGCCTGTCATTAGTGCAGCTCAGACCTAAGAATACCTAAGGAAAGCTCAGTCAGGTTGCCTGTGAAACACCTGTTTCACAGAAAAATCCACAATGCTACAAATCTTATTTTTTTCCAGTACTTCTGAAAGAACTAAATTGCCTAGGACAGAACTTTTCCCAGGACTAAAAATTAACTTAGATGTCAAAATAAAACCCTACAATTTAATTTATCATAAAAAGCTATATTCTCGAATAAAATCTAATGGACCAAAACAGATAAAGCAATTAAATGAGAAATGCTATGAATTAATCTTATTTAAAGAGACAGTCAAAATGGAATTCATATTTTTAAAGATACAATAACCAGGGAGAGAAAGGAAATCTTTTTAGCTCAGCTAGTACTGCCATAATTTAAAACAAGAAAGCATTATAAGTGCCTAATTTATTCATTTTCTGCAGGTGCTATTTGTTAATTTTGACATTCCTCTCAGATTTGATTGCTGATAACTTGTTCTCTTTGGGGATATTTTACTTTTTTCCCTATTACTTGCTGAACTTGGATGACAGTTACATGTGTGATAAGTGGAGAAAGAACAAATCTCAGGAAAATGTTCAAATTTTAGTCCTGTGCTTCTGGAAATATTTAAATTTTTGTTTGGTAATTTTTAATGCTTATTTTCATTACCCTTATATAGCTGTGCAAAGGAGTTGCCATTTAACAAGACAGTTCGTGGATATAATGCATCTTGATGAATACCATTTCTTTCAACATCCTCGCCATCCCTTTACTCCCCTCTCCTTCCTTTATTCTTCTTAATTTTCTAGGACATATGCTGGCATCTTGACTGCATTTTCCTCACTTCTCCTCTTCATTAATCTATCTCATTCCCCTTAGATCATCCACCTCATCCCTCTCAATTACTTGCTTTTTAGTACTTCTAAAGTATTCTGTCAAGTAACTTCATTCTCCCTCAGTTTTCCAAGTGATGAGATTTTAATGTACTAATGTTATGGTAACGATGATTGTGAAGACACAAAAAAAGTTCTATTTTTTTTTATTATGGGTTGAATGAGCACTTTACCTTGAGGATTGCATTTAGACTTGTGCCACCATGGCCTGTATGTACAAATTGGCTGTCCTGTTGTGAGCAGTCAGGAAGCTCGCTCAGCCTGTCATCGTAATTCTACCTTTTCTTAGGTCTACAAACTTTTACAAATTTATTCTCTGCACTTTGGTTTCTTCATCTGTAAAACAGATACAATAAAGCTTACTTTATTGAGGTCTTTACCCTGACCTGAGGTCTTGTTAAATATGATTTTAACAAGAAAATATTAGAAATATCTGGTGCATAGTAAAAATCATCAAATAGTAGCTACTATATATTTTATTCCTTTAGTATTATCCCATTTTATTTGATTTAAGTCTAAATATATTTTCAAACTTTAAATGAGCTCATGTACCTTTTAAATCCCCTTTATAACTGTAAAATGAAAACAAACTACTGAAAAAATCCAAGCATTGCCAAATAGTAGACCTATAAATGAGTCATACATATATTATCTACATACATATAAATATACATACATATATATGAAAAGCTATGAAATCAAGTTACATATATTTAACCTTTAAAACAGTCTCCACTGTAATATACAATAACCTTAATGCTTATTAAATCTCCAAGTAAATAGTACCATTAAAAGCAATCAAATATAAAGCCAACATGCTTTGCCTTCCAGATTTGCAAAGTTGTCTCTTCTACCCACTTGGTCCCTACAGAAATGCCAAGATTACAGATTGCAATGTCTAATCATCCTTAGTTTCTCTTCTCTTCCTTCTTCATTTTTTTATATTATCTCTCCTGTCCAGTGCTTTTATATAGCTATCATGATTTTCTCCATGAAATGTTACTTCTTTTGTTTGTCCTCCATTGCTCACATGCAAAGGCTTTTCTTCTGGTCTTCGATATCAGCCATAAACTGCTTGCAACTTTGGGCAGACCACATTGCAGTCCTTGCTACACAGTTTAGTATTGATTCTTTCTCTCCTGCTATCTCAGTGGTCTTATCACCTCAAGTCATATTGCCTATAAGTCTAGCTACATTGAATTTTGTGCTCTTTGTACTTTCTGCTCTCCTCCAAATTTCTCCAATCCCACCCATGTACCTAACAACAAAGAAAGCCTCCAGACTCTCATAGGTTCCTTCCATTAAGTACCTCCTAGCAATTAAAAAGGATAACCCTCTTGTGCAAACTAATTTCTCCTTTCTGATGTATTTTAGGAATTTTGGGGGGATAGATTATATGTGTTTTATACCTAAGTACACAACCATTTTGCCTTATGCTCAAAATTATTGTTCAGTTTATTAGGACATTAAAAATTGAGATGTTTTCCCCTTTTCTTTACTATCCATACTGTTTTTAATGTTATGTGGCTGATGGTACTGTGCTCTCCTTTAATGCATAGGAGTGAGCCTGTGCGCATGCACGTGCGCGCGCACACACACACACACACAAACACACACATTGTTTATTGAAATGAGTTCTTATAAGTTTTTACTACCAACATATATTGTCTTAATAGTTACTCCTTGGAGTCATATTAAGTTAATGGAATTTCAAAATTAACACTATGGATAAATAGCTAGTTAGCTAAAGTCAAATTAGTTTATATTGCAAATTTCATTTTATAATCAGTTTTGCTTCCATTGTAAGACTTAGAATAGTATTTAGCAATAGTGAATAAAATAAGTACATTGATTATAATAAGAGAACAATGACTTCAATTTACTTTCCAGAAAATGAGTAGAGATCTAGAAGTGTCTAGTGAAGGATACAGGACCATTAGGCAGTTACTGATGATCCATTTCTGTTTTCACTTGCAAAGAAAAGTGGAAACAAACCTTGGAATGATAAATACTAATTGAGATTTATTGATTGATGATTACCTGAAATATCAGATGTATAGGTAATATAAAGCTGTGAGAGTGTTAAGTTATTCAATGTGATCAGATTTGTCTGATTGAGCCATAGAAGATCTAACTCTGAATTAATAGTATAATTAAAGAATAATTATGTTCTTATATATTTGGAATAAAAGTAATTAATTTAAAAACAAACTCACACCATGAATATAATTTGTCTATACTCAAAAAAAAATGATCAAAATGAGGAAATACAGTTAAAGCTATAAAACTTTGAACACATTAAACAGAAATATGCAATCTTGGAGATAGTATTGTACAGCTTCTCATTTCAGTGGCTGTATAACTGCATTAGCAATTGTTATGCCATCCTTTTGGTTTGTGTCAGGGAGATACTCTTAAACTGAACATCTGAAGTGTGGTTAGGAGTGACAGAGTATTACAGGAGGAATGTCAAAAATGGGACACTTTTGACGAAGATTGATAAGTAAATACACTTAATGGAGAGAATAGGTAAAGACCAAAGAACTACATTTTTCATGCCTGGGAGATTATAAACTAAAAGTATAAACCATTCTGATACAGACATAGCTCGAATTAATAAAAAACAAATAGAAAATAAACAAATAGAAATATCCAAATTGGATCTTTAGAATTCATGAAACATTTTTAAAAATATGAGGTGCTTACTATGCTGCCATGGTAAAATAAGCAATATCAAATTAACCATTTTAGTTATATTTATATTCACTTTCATTATTACATTCAAAATTTTGTACAATCATCACCACTATTCATGATGAAAACATTTTCATCCCACTAGAAAACACATACACGTATATATATATATATATATACAAAATAATAATTATCCATTCTTCCTTCCCTCTAAACTCTGCTAAACTTTTTATTTAATTTGCTATTTCCATGAATTTGTACTTCCTGTAAGTGGGATTATAGAATTTTCACCTCTTTATGTAATTATTATTTTTGTTAGTATAATTTTAAGATGCATCCATTTTTATCACACTTCAGAATTGTTGTCTGTTTTAAGGTGAAATAATGTATATATATATATATATATATATATATATATATATATGCAGCTATTAAAAATTCTACTGATGGGCACGTGAATGGCTTTCATCTTTTGGCTATTATAACCAAGGTTTTATAAACACTAAAGTATAACCATAGTAAATATTTCTGCTTTCTGATTTTCGAGGCATAAACAAAGATGAAGAGTATCTGGAAAATATGGAATTTCTATGTTTATGTCTTAAACCAATCACTATAGTCTTTCTAAAATAGCTTTGCCATTCTGCCTTCCCATTAACCACACATATACAAGTTCTAAGTTTTCCACTACTTGGCCAATGCTTATCATTTCCCATTTTCTTTTTCAATAGAATTTAATTGGTGTAAAGACAAAAATGAGATAATTCCCGAGGAATTTCTTTGATGAAAATTTCTAATTCTAGGAGAAGGTGACTTTGGTAAAAAGAGAATCTACAAATCATACTTAAGAACTTTTTTTTATTGTTTTATATCCTTTTCTCCAAATTAGGCACAGGTAAGCATTACAGAAAAGGATATAGTGTGTGTTTTTCAAATATTTATACTTTTCCTGTGCGTTACATATTCTGTTTTTTTCCTCTAACACATGGAAGGTTATGGACATTTTTTCATCACTGTTCTTTCCTTGCTGTGATGACGATTGGAAAGAATGCCTCTTTGAATGGGAACACAAGCTCGGAACCATGGGAACACAAAAGAAAATAGAGGTTTATGCATGATTTCTCAGTTTGAGCCTCATAAATATGCACAATAATTTGTGTTCATAAATAAACCAATACAAACATGGCCCAGGTGATGTTGATGCATTTGTATGAACTGGAATGGTCCCTGCTAAATGCATATTTGAGAAATAATTGTCTGCAATCAATTAGGAAATCAGCTGATCTCGTATTTTTAATAATAAACACAGAGTTTTGTCTCTTTCTTGGAGAAAGTTCAAAGAAGTGTATTATCTGTGCATTGACAGAACCCACTGTCTGTGAAAGCAAAGAGAATAGAACAGTGGAACATGACAACATAAAATTAGGAATAATGCCGTAGAAACTGCCAGTGTTGCAAGAATTAGAATGAAAGAAAGTTGAATAAAGATGTAAGTAAAGCTTCAACACAGATGAAAACTGAGAGGACTTTAAAAGACAAGAAAGATTTACTTAAGTGGAGGATGAAATGTTGTGTATTCTGAAACTGTTGAAAATCATGGAGACAAAGAAATGGCAATGTGTTACTGTGGCACTTGTAGAACTGTTAGGAGATAAAAGTAAGAGATCTGAAACAGAGAATGCAGGAAGCTGAAGAAGTGTGTACCAGGAAGTCAATGGATGAGATTCTTGGTTATTTAAATAGGTATAGCAGCAAACAGAAGACTTGAGCTGCTTGGTATTAGAGTAGGTCAATGCCTCTCATTTCCCTGTGGCCATGCTATATCAAAGGGTAGAGAGCTGTCCACTATGGTCCTTACATGATGGATCAAGAAAAACCAACTGTAATTTACATGAAACTGAAAATTATCTGATATGAATAATGAATATGATATTTATCACACTGTACTTGGCCTACTTTGAATAAAGGGAAAAGGTCTCACAAGTAGGGATAACTTGTTCATTCTGAGCAACCAGCAGTCCATATCCTGAACATGTAGTATTTCTTCTCTTCAGATTATTTTGAATGTGTATACACAACAACCAGTAAATGAGATATTCTAGAACTCAAGTTAATCCAAATATGCATGCAATAATATCCTAATTTTTCTTTTTACAAATGAAAACTTACTTTTGCATACACATTTGAAGAATCTACTATGATGTAATTTTACAGATATTTTAGGTGTTTTTTTTTGTTTGTTTGTAGTTATTGGGACTTGAACTCTCAAGGCTAGAGCTCTATCACTTGAGCCACAGTGCCACTTCCAGTTTTCTAGTGACATATTGGAGGTAAGAGTCTCAAGGACTTTCCTGCCCAGGCTGTCTTTCAACCTCGATCTTCACATCTCAGCCTCCTGAGTACTTAGGACTACAGGTGTGAGCCACAAGCACCAGGCAATTTTACTGATGTTTTATTCACTAAAGAATGCTGAAACCAGGGATGAGGTCAGGGTGGTAACTAATTATGAAAGCATGAGATCTAAGTTTTGGGGATTATTATGGCCTTGGGGAAGGCTGCCCATCCACCAGCCTTGGGACAATGGAAGTCCCTCCCACCTTCTGGCCTCCGCTCCTTGGGAGGTGAACACGTGTGTGCCACCATGATGGGGTTGTCCCGCCCACAAAGGAAGTTTCGTGATGTCACTTGATGGACATGGTCCTTAGCCTATGACTGGCCCTTTGGCCAGCCCCCTTTCTTTCCCGTCATTACTTCTATATAAGTGCCTTTCCATATTAAAGTCTTTGAGACGCTTCTTTTCGCCTCAGCCCTTGGTAACATGTGAGGGGACTGGGGGGAGGGGAGGCTTCAGCAACCTTTCCTCAACTTAGCGCTTGCCCATGTGAGCACACCTTTGGCCTTCCGCTGGCGGAGGGCCAGGCCAAGTGCTCTTTCATAGATTTTGTGGTTACCATTCTCCCCGTGGGGGGAGAAAGGGGTCGTTCAGACCCCAACACTAAGTTATTTTCCTTTCTCCTTATAGTCTTGCTATTTGACAATAATATCATGATTTGATGAGTACTACAATGAATTTCAGTTACCAAATAAAAACAAACAACAAAAAGATCTTCTTATTGCTATAGGAAATATAGTTCAATAAAGGTTTCCTATATTCTTAGGAGAGAATCACATAGGCAAAATAGCTATGTGCATCTGACCATACAAAGTAATATTTATCAAAATGAACTCCAGGAATTGGAAACAAGAGGATGTTTTCCTTTATTGGTGCTTTTATTTTCATTTCTTTTTGTCTTGTTTGTGCATTTTTCTGTCTTTGGGAGCATAAGGGGGGACACAGAAATGGAGGGACAAAGGGTGAACAAACGCAGCAGTGACACTCACTAGACACTAGGTTGAAAACTATACAACTTGTGAGTGGGGATGGGAGGGTAAAACTGGAAAAGAATAAGGGAAAGGGTAATACTATTCAAAAAAGGAATGTACTCTTTATCTGACTCATATGACCATAATCCCTCTGTATATCACATTGATAGTAACAATAAATAATTAAACAGCAACAAAAAAAGACTTCCTAGAGCTGAAGTAGGCCGTTCTTCACCCATCCTATGTTTTTTGGAAAATGGACTGACAATGGAAATGCACGTTTACTATGTATCATCTACCTTTGCCCCAGAGAGGAGAAAGTTGGTAGCAAACAACCTCTGTTCAAAAGGGAGATGAAATTACTCCCTCTAAATGCAAGTGTACACTGGACCTAATGTACTTGGGAAGGTTAAAAATCCCTGTAGCAAAGAAGTCATAGAAACAATGTTTACATGTAAACAGGAAAACTTGTAAGTTTAATTACAATGTGTGCGTGTGTGTACATGTGAGTGAATATTTCAATAGCACCGTATTGAACATAGAACATCTTACTCTTGATCATCTTTTTTTTTCTGTAAGGAAATTAATTAGAAGTTGTATTTATGCCTCTTGGGTTCCTTACATTGGCAGCTGGTCACTCTTCCCACGGTGGTAAGGAATGTCTTAGCACTATGTGTTTGAAGTCTGTGTCACTATTTGACTCTGCTTTGCCATATCTTCCCCCCTTTCTTCTTTTTCATTTTGTTTTTCCTTTATAAATTTTATTTTATTGTAAAGGTAATATATGGAAAGGTTACAGTTACATAAGTCAGGTAGTGAATACATTTCTTTTTGAACAGTATCACCTCTTCTCTCATTTTCTCCCAGATTTCCCTCCCACTCCCCTTTCTCACAAATTGTATAGTTCATTTTCAACATAGTGCCTTGTGAGTAGCACTGCTGCATTGGTTCACCTTTCTGTGCTTCCTATTACACTCCATCAAACAGATAAACTTATATAAAAGACAAAAAGCATCAGGTATCAGAAATAGTGACAAATGAGAAACAAATACAAAAACAAAAGCAAATAGCAAAATAACCAAAAGCCTCCTGTCTCTGTTTCTTGGAGTTCATGTTGATAATCATTTTATATGAACAAATGCATGTATCTATTGAGCCTTTGCTGATCAGCTTTTTTTTCTTTGCTAATAGCGGGAACTCTATCACTTTAGCATATTTCCAGTATAGTCTTTTGCTAGTCAATTAGACATTCAGTCTCACAGATTTTTCTGCCCAGGCTGTGGCTTCAAATCATAATCTTTTCAGTCTCAGAATCCTGAGAAGTTTGGATTACAGGTGTGAGACCTCAATGCTCTGCTTGTAAGTGTAGTTATTATAACACACATGAATGATAACTTCCCAGTTTTGCTCACCCACAAATTTATATGAAAATACATAGTACTATACCTATGTATATGTAGACAACAAATTATAATTTCAATAATGACTGATCATAATAATCTGTTTCTCAAATATTTTTTTCACTTTAAAAATACAACATGGAAACCAATTATGAATAAAATACAGCATCAAAAATTGCTCCATGTGAAGAGTCCTACCTTAACACATACAGGTGGTCTCTGATTATGTGAGATTGGCTTTTTATTCCATTGTACATAACATGCTCAGCTCTTGTTACTATTATCAATATATAACACATACGCCTTTGCTTGTGTTTTTCTTTTTTTTCTGTTAGACACATTGTAAGAAGAGGGATTGGCTGGATAAAGGAATTCATACTTTCATGTTTTCTTAGATATTGCCAATTATTTTCCCAATAGATTTTTATCAATCTGAAATCAAAAAGCTAAAATTCAATATTGTGATTTTCCCTAGTACTTGTCAAATCATTTGTTAAATATTTTTAAATACAGCTTTAACATATTTCTTGTTTTAGTTTTAACTATCTCTATCTATTTTTCCTGTGCTGTGACAAATATGATTTTTATGTTTGCCTTCCCTCCTTATTTATACCTCAGGGGCTTTACATATATATGAGTCATTGCTCTAAAGTGCTGTTGCCTAAATGTCTGTCTGACTCCTGCTACATATCCTGAGTTTCCAACATTTCTCACAACACAGTACTTGATAAGCAGAGTATGGTGGCATCCATTTAAAATCTCAGCACACATTCAGCAGAGGCAGGAGAGTTATGATTTTGAGGTCAGCCTGACCATATATAAATATAAAGAGCTTATTTCAAAACTAACTGATCAAATAAGTAGAAACACACACATGTTGTAAATAAATAAATACATGATTGTGACCATACAAGAATGAAATTCTTCACCTTTTGTACACTATTGTTGTTTTTTAATTTCCATCACTTTAGTTTCCTTTTTTTTTCTATCTGGAAATCATCATATGTATCATCTTGTATTTTTTTCATTAGGGTATATACTTCTGAGATGGGCTCAAACTTTAGATTTTCCAAGTACACAGTTATTATCATTATAATTTGTCGAATAATCCATCATTTCTCCTCCAAGTAGAAACACTAGCTTTTCTATCTACTGAATTTTCTTAAATTCCTGAAGCCATTTCTTATTTTACTTCTCTTTAACATCAGCCAGATATGTGCTGCAGAAGAAAACCCAATTCTCACTTTAACAATTGAAATAAAAAAAACTTCCCTTTATAATTCTTTGAAAAACTATTTTGATAACTAGCACACAGTGATATTTTAAATCAGTAACAGATAAAAGCATAGGTCAAAATATACAGTTATTTTTTTAATTTAACATTGGATACAGAATATATAAAAATCTGTATTTTCCAAACTAAGGACAGATGAAGAATAATAGGAAAAAAACATAGATAGTTTAGCAAAAATACCGAAAATCAAAAGTATCATGAAAAGAATATATGACAAACACTGGGCATCAAATATTTAAAATGGTCTATTTTAATAAAAATTACCTCACTTAAAGGTTTTGAGAATGTTGAAAGGTGAAATTGATCAAGGCACATTATATAAACTTCTTTTTTGAATGGCAACTCCTTTGTATAACTACTTAAACCTAAAAAAACATTTTAGAGGGCTGGGGATATGGCCTAGTGGCAAGAGTGCCTCCCTCATATACATGAGGCCATGGGTTTGATTCCCCAGCACCACATATACAGAAAATGGCCAGAAGTGGCGCTGTGGCTCAAGTGGCAGAGTGCTAGCCTTGAGCAAAAAGAAGCCAGGGACAGTGCTCAGGCCCTGAGTCCAAGGCCCAGGACTGGCAAAAAAACAAAACCAAACAAAACAAAAAAAAACATTTTAGAAAGCAAAAAGGTTTTGAAAAGTATGTATTTATAGACAGCAACTTAGAAGCATATTATAAGGAAAGAGAAGAGAAAGACAAAGCAAGTGATTATACTGAAAAGGAAGAAGTCATGCAGGAAGGGAGAACAGAAGGGACAACGAAAGCAAAAAGTAAAGGAAGAGAAGAAATTCTCTTTATACTATAAAAACGAGTAAGGCTAAAACTATTGTAGTGGGGAATTTCAATAAAGTCCTCCATGAAAGGTCAAATAGAAAATAAAGCCAAACTTGGAATAGAAAGACTTCCTTGTAAGGGGGCACACAGTCCGGAAGGCATATGATTGTAGTAAGGGAAGGGATAGTATTATATTAAGTAAAATACTCCCACATTTAGGTTTTCAAGTATCTCTACTATTAGGTCAAAGTGCTGGATTTTTTTTTTAATTTTAAGGGAGAAAATGACAGGAGTATAAAGCCAAATGAAAATTAGTGGGAAGATGGGAAAATAGATCAGAATGTGTTACTGAAACATTTTGCCAGGCTAGCCTACACTCAGAAAGACTGGTCAGAGTGAAGCTCTCTGCAGACTGGGTTTAAGAAAATACTGCAATTCAGAGACCTAAAGGAAAGAATACTTTAGCAAAAGTTTAGTTGACAAGTACTTTACTTTGCAACTGATTAGTGTAAACAAAACTGTCCTGATAATTACTTAAGTTTAAGGTCCTTCTTTCTTCCTTTCTCAAGATGAAAGGAAGAAATGCTACCTTGATCCTCCTTCACTGCTTTTCTCCTCCACTCCCTGCACTGTTTTGGAAGCCAGCCTTCAAGTCAATAATAATCCAACACTCTTAAAGTAAGAAAAACATAAACAGCACCTTCAGTTCCTACCATGTGGAAGTAAATATGTTGAATCTTTCCTCTGGTACAATAGTAGCATTAAAGAAAAGACATGTGCTTTAACTCAAACACATACCTATATCAATCTGAGCTTTCATATATCAAAACTTTTGTCATGTACATTACTTTTAATACAATAATAGCACTGAAGTATGTTTTTCCAAGGAAATTTGATAAAATGACTACAATTTCTTTAAAATATACACATATTTGCAGTATTATTCACAACAATGGAAATACTAAGGGGTAAAATAAAGCATAACCAAAGGACAATTTATACAGTCATTGGAAGGCACAATTTTTCCTAATTCACTTTCAAAAATATTTTATGACATGAAAATTATAGTATATTAATAATGTATAAGTATATTAAAAAGTAATTTTTAAAATTGCACAAATGTGTAGTTTGTATTATGTAGTTTATATTATTTATTTACTTAGATTAAAAAACAAAGATACATTTTCCTACATTTGAAAGCAGTTTTCTGCTTGTTTTTGGTAAACTACTGGGAAACATATAATAGCTGAGCAATTTGTCTCTGTTTTCCACCAAAAATATGCCCATTTTTACCAGTTTTCATACACAGTTTTATGCCTATGAAAGATGACCAGGTGTTGGTGGCCCCTGCCTAAAACCTAGCTACTTGAGATGCTAAGATCTGATGATCACAGTTCAAACTTCAAGTATTTTAGAAGAAAACAAGGTCAGATAATATAATGACTTGATTTCAAAGTTTTAAGCAGAACTCAAACTAATAGCAAACCATAAAGCTACAGTTTAATATACTCATTCTTAGCACAATTGAGTTTTGGGCTCATAATAAATTCTCTTCAAGATAGAGAAAATGTGGTCCAGAACAAGGAGATTGAGGCAATATGCAAAATAATAGATACCCAACCTATATAAATTATTTTGCATGTTAACACAAAAAAATCAAGTGTGATGACACCAAAAAAAGAAACTACAAACAACATGTAAACTTATAAAATGCCCAAATGTTTAAGAATCATTTTGAATTTCATTTAAATAAACATTGATTACTTAGTCAAGTCGTAGAGATGAATTGGAATGATTTTCTTAATGCATTAACACTCCCAATTGTCTGTGTTTATTTGGAAATGTAGGTGGCAGCTAAATTGTAGACTTTTTCTTTCATTCTTTCCCTTTCTCTTTATCCATTCCTTCTTATCTTCTCCATTATTTTCCCTCTCCCTTCCTTTCTTTCTCAATCCTTCTTTCCTTCTTTGCTGGCTTCTTCTCTTCCTTTTGCCTGCCATCTTCCCTTTACCTAACTTCTTTCCTCTCTCTGTCTCTTGCTTCCCTTTTATTGCTCATGTCTTCCTTTTATTTTCTCTGGTAAAGCTTGATACCATCTCTATGTTCTTCCAGTTCTTCCTCGTTGCATAAAGAACAAACTTTTTTTTTCTAAAACACACACACACACACACACACATACACACACACAAAAAAAAAAAAAAAAAAAAAAAAAACCTTAGCAGACTCCACTCCCTTTGGTTTTCATTGGCTGCCTGTGACCTAGTTAGCCACTGATTTCCCACTGAGGCAAGTTTAGAGAAAGTCCCGCAGGCCTTCTCAGAGGGAAGCTCCTGTTCAGTTTGTGGTGTCTGAAGAACTGCAGAGCAGGTGTCCAGGGCCTCAGCATCTGCCTCAGCATGGGTAATTTATGAGTTCCCAGCAAGGCAGCTAGAGGAGGAGAGATAACAGATAGGGGACCCTGCTAATTGGGCCTTTCAATTCCTGGCAGGTGCTGCAAGTGAGAAATTCCCAGGGCTCCGACTTCTCATGTCCTTTTTTCAAAAGGTGGTGAGACAGCTTAGGTCGGCAAATTAAAAAAAGTAAACAAATGGGAACAACCCTTAACTCTAGGGAGAGGCTGTCATTGGCTCTCGCTAGCCCGGTGGCCATCTCCTGACAATGGAGGGGCCATGATGTGATATTGGGTTTTATTGTGTGCAGGCTGAGAGAATGTGTTATCTGCTGGATAGAGAAGAGTCATACCCATTGATTAGACCCTCTATGCCCAGAGCAGTCCAGAAAGGATGGTCGACAGCCAATCATTCAATCCTGGTTTACAACGTGGCAGTCTACACCAGAAGCCAAGTCACCATAGGGAGTCAGTACCAACAAGCAAGAACTCAAAAAGAGCTTATGGCACTTGAGAGCTCTACCCCCTGCTAGCAGAAGCATTTTATGCCAAGATAATGAGCACCAACTCAAAACCCTTGTTTTACCCTCTACTTGTTTACCCTCTACTTCTCACCATGTTATTTGATCTGGGTTTAGCTCCATAAGTAAAAGGTCAACAAGGGGTAATGTTACTGTAGAAGGATTCATTCAAATTATTCCTGGAAATGGACTTTGGTTTAAGGAAGCAATGAAGAAATAGTTACTTCAGGTGAGAACAAAGGTTTACTTGGAATATTTTCTCTCAGAGTTTAGGTAAAGTGACATAGGAGAGATATAACAATCTGAATGGGGAAAAAATGATTTCCTTTAAATATTTTTTTAAATTATACACTGGTAAGGTGGGAGAAAGAAAGCTACTAGATGGTTACCATGATTGGGGTTATGAAGCATACTCAGATTAAAAATTATGCTGTACAAGAAGAGAACGCTTATACTTTTAAAATGTTAAGGTAAAATAATACTATACTAAGTAAACATGGTGAGAGAAGAGCTGTTACAGTTGAATTCTGAGAATCATCTAATTTCATTTGGCATTGTTATTACAGCATAGTTTTTTGAATATTTTCATATTTTCATCCAAATTCTTCTATATACATATGCTTAGAGAAGATAAAATTCATAATTATATCTTCAAATATTATTAATTAACTGAATTTTACAAAACATGATACTCAATACATTGTTTAGATGTTACCTGCAGAAGCTCCAAGATTCATAACTTTGGCAATTTCATTGAGGGAAAGTTTATAAAGGAGTATAAGGAATGTTGGATTCCTATTTCAGGCTAACCGGCTAACTATGTGACTTCTGGTAAAGTTATTCAATATCTTTTGCCCTCAGTTTCCATTTCATAACCAGTTATATTCACATGATCTATAGAGCATATGATAAACTCTCACATTTGCTCTTTGCTGCTCTAGTTCCTTACTGTAAATGTGTAAGGTAATTATCCATAAGGTAGATGAGGAAATGAGGCCCTGGGGAATAAGTTGCTGAAAATAGTGTGTGTGTGTGTGTGTGTGTGTGTGTAAGAGAGAGAGAAAGAGAGAGAGATTAAAGAGAGAGAGAATTAATAGTTTCTGATGCCTTTTTATGGGAGTTCTCCTTCACTTTCCCACTGTAAGTAATATTTTAAAATAAATATTTTGGACTTTGATCTGTGAGATGTTTCATGACCTGGGGAACGATGTGAATTTGGGTAGGGTTATGAATAACATAACAATTTTCTTCTGAAGGAATAGACTTTGGAAAGCTCAACTGAGTTGTTGATCTCATCTCTTCAGTTTCCAGGTAAAGCAAGAATCCTAAACCTGTGAATCTGGTTAGCTATAGGTTGAATTATAACAGGGCATTTCACAAAGGATCCCTTAATGATGGAATCTGAGGTCTGAGATCAGTGTCTCTGTTAAGCACTAGATCCATATTAGCTACTATTCTTTTTGTATAGAAAAGTTTGGCTGTCTAACCATACAGAACCAGTTTTCAGTTGGAGTAAAACTCTACACTTACCTCTGGCTAGAGAAAAGAACATATATAGGAAAAAAATATTATGGGTACCTGAACATATAGGTCATGCTAAATTAAGCCACTATAGTATCAAAAGAAGTAAAAGCTCCAAACACATCACTTCCAGCTTTCACATTAGTGAAACTATTCTTCATCTATTTTTATGTCCTGTCTATATATTGATTGTTTTATCTGAAATTATTGACTGGGTATCTTTCTTCAAACACATTGTGAAGTGTGTGCTCATGTGCAGTGACATAGTGTGTGATCATTTTCAAATCTTTTGAAGGACTGAACATGCTTTCTTGTCTCTGTGTATCCAAAGCAGCCATCTTGAAGCAAGAATCAAAGAAAAAAATAAAAAGAAAACAAAGAAAAACAAAACCGGACCAGGCATGGCCCAGTATCAGGATTCTCTTCTATTGCAATCTTCTTTAGAATTTAACAAAGTCCAAAATACAATTAATCACAACCTGTGAGGAAACTTGGAGTAAATCAATATATTTCATCAGTGTTTTAATTATCCTAAAAGTGTTTTGCCAACCAATGTTTCCTGCTTTTAGGAAATAAATGAATAAATAGAACTTCATTAAGACTTAAATTTATACTCCTGTTCACTGAAAGTAGAAGAGTGGGCAAAGATACAATGTAGAAAACTAATTATTTTCATCTTATTCCTCATCTCTTTTACTTTCTCCTCTCTTTTCTTTTCCCTTTTTCCCTATTCTTCATTCCTACCTTTAATCTTTTTTTCATGAAGTTACTAGAAAGTGATTTTTTTAAGATTTTCTTTTTTTTCAAATTTTTATTATCAAACTGATGTACAGAGAGGTTACAGTTTCATACGTTAGGCATTGGATACATTTCTTGTACTGTTTGTTACCTTGTCCGTCATACCCCCCTCCCCCCTCCCCCTTAGTAGCAAGTATTGCATATGTATAAGACTTGAGTTCAGTAGGCAAATAGAAAGGTAGGGAATGGAGTGGGTAGGTAGAGGGATTAAAGTAGTGGGATTACATTCCTTAAGTTACCAGTTATCATTAATGATAGCTGCAAAGACAGAAACCAGGGCGATGACACTGAGCAGATAATTCAGCTGTGTGGAATAGAAACTTTACCATGTGGAATGGCTATTTGGGAGCATCCTCAATTTGTTACAAATAAAAGGAGCTATCTTAAAGGAAAACAATACTCCTCACACACAATGTCTGTGATTTCCTTGCTCACTGTAAAGCAAACATCTCTAAATCACTATTGTGAATGAGAATCAAATCTGCTAACCTTCCCAGAACGTTCTCCATGGAGAGCACCCTCAACCACCCCCTTTCCCCACCAACATTAATGGTATCCTGATTTCCATAGGTTATATTTGCCTGCTTGAATCAATTAACTCCTATCCTCATTTTGTGAAACTCAGCATACTCTTTTTAAGTTAGCAAGTGTTTCTAGCAGTGGCTTTATTTATCTGTCTAAAGATCTGAGTTGTTGGGTCTGTAGAACATTCTCCATAATCTGTGGCAATACTAAATTCAGTCTCGGTACAGAAGAATGCCCTCAGAACTCGCCATGGATTGGCACTGGGATCTAGAGAATGGATCAGATGTATGCATGATATAATTGAGGAAGTCTTCTTTATCTGCATGTGCTGTCAGATACAGAAAATACATTTTAGGTGTAATACATGGTTCTGCAGTATGATTTTCATTTAAACTGTCATTTATTTGTAGACAGTGCTCCTTTCTTTGTTCTACCCATCTCATACTTTGTCAAAATGAGATACTAAGTACTAGATATTTCATTACTTTATTTACTCAACAGATATTTATTGAGCTCTTTCTCCATAATGTTGACCCTAGTGTAGAAGCAGATTTTTTTTTTTTCATTTTAGCAGCATATATTAGTTGTTTGAAGTTTTGGGTTTTTTTTTTTTTTTTTTTTTTTTTGGCCAGTCCTGGGCCTTGGATTCAGGGCCTGAGCACCATCCCTGGCTTCTTCCCGCTCAAGGCTAGCACTCTGCCACCTGAGCCACAGTGCCCCTTCTGGCTGTTTTCCATATATGTGGTGCTGGGGAATCGAACCAAGAGCTTCAAGTGTAGGAGGCAAGCACTCTTGCCACTAGGCCATATTCCCAGCCCCTGTATGAAGTTTTATTGTGTTTCCTAAATGCCTATGATATTTAAATCAAACCCATCCCAATTAATCACTTCCCCTTCCTTAGAGCAAGCACAATAAGCTTCATTGTTTTATTTTCATGCATGTATATAGAATACTTTGGTCACATTTCATTTAGAGAAAGGGGAAGGGATTCTGAGTGCTGGGTATGTCACCAAGTACAGAAGAGGGAAGCATATTGTTAGTGGCCAATGAGTTCATTGCCTGGACTTGTCAAACTACTGAACAACAACTTCAAGTTAGAATGTGGATGACCTTGAATGGTAGGAAAAGTTGTTTTAATGCTTTTAAAAGTAAAGGGGATATACACAAAAATGTAGCAAAATAGATTTATCCTTTGGATGCCTTCCTTTAGCGAAAATATAGGCATGGATGTGGAATGGACTACTGTTGATCACAGTGCTCATTGTAGGCACTAGAACTAGCTGTTCTTTCTGTATCAGTGTCAGATTGGGCAAATTCTGGTACATGGGATATTTCTTCTATTTTGTGGAGTTTCATTTTTAAATAAATCTATGTTGAAATGAGAGCAGATTACATTTATCTTCTTTCTTCATTTATATATTCTTGGTCTGGAGGTACGACTGAAATGAAAGCATATTTCTGTCCCTTTGAAGCCATGCTATGAGAGCCATGAGCTAGGTCATACAACTCCTTTTATAGGATAAGTATATATGAAGCCTATAAAACAATAATAGATAAAAACAAAACTGAGAATTTATCTTCAACGCTATCTAAATAACTGTAAGAAGAAACAAATGCTACTATCCTTGTGTTTCTGATAGCACAAAGACTTATATGTTGAGGGTAATCAAGCCATCCCAGCATGTATCCCCACCTTCCCTATTCACCCACAACTAGAGTTCAGAAATCACCATCACTGCTTAACAGTAGGTTGAGTTCTACAGCTCTGGAGCCCCTTTCTCTGGATCTATTCATTAATGAATTTCAGCATTAAAAGGAAACCATGATAGGGCATTGGACTTCAGAGAAAGGGGAAGATTGCCCTATACACAATTTTATGAACTACTTCAGTCTTCACCTTTGATAAGTATCTTTTCTCCTGATTTTCAAAGCTGTACTTCTGACTTGTTCCTATAGTATCACATTCCAAGGTAACTTTGAGTTAATCATTAGAGCATTTTTTCTCATCCTGAGTTCTTCCCTTCAAATTGTTTTCATTAGTCATAAATGTCTTACAGAATTGTACATAGCAGGTCAAATTTATCTCCCATGTAATAAGGTCTCATATAGTTGAAGTCAATTTACTCAAGAGTCTCCAAAGGAAATTAAAGAGTTCCTTTGCCATATTGTGAGGCAGGTAGGTTGTTAGAGAGGACATAAAGTTCTGGATGAAAAGCCCTCAAAGATGTCACATCTGTATCTAGCAAAATATGCACTTGTATTTACTATTGAAGATCTTTTACAGATAGGCTTGTCTAATCCTACTGTGGTTTCACTACAGACTACAGAAGGAAGTTACAGTGTTGTTCTGAGGAACAAAATATCACAGAAGAACAAAAGACTAGATTTCATTGATTTTCTTAGAACTCACAAAGATTGCAGTGGTACAGATCATGTGCTTTATATAGTGTGATGTTTTCTGTATCGACATCTTAAATTATGACCCTTATATCATCAATGCACTTAAAGAATAATTTTTAAGGTGCTACATTTGGAATTAAAATCTCTACCTGCCCAATATATAAACTTCTGTTCCCTTAGTACAAAAAAAAGTCAAGCTGGGTTATACAAGATTTATAAATACAAAGAGTAAATGAGAGACAGAGAAAGAGAGAGATTGAGAGAGAAAGAGAGAATATGAGACAAGTCATTCAGCATCCTGACCACTGGACAGATAAGTTGACAGTCACTATATCTCCTTTAGAAATGAACAACTATTTCACACTTTGTTGTCTAAAGATGTGTCCATAAGCAAGAACACCCCAGGACCCCAGGAAGCAAAGCAAAGCTTGGGAATACAAGTTTGAAATGAAGCTGAGAATATAAATAAAAAATTCTGTTTTCATTTATTGCCTATCAAAGGGTCAGGAGACAGTCCTATGTCATGAAAAATAGCAGGTGTCTCCTATACACTGAATTCATCAATCTGTCTTCTCATTCCCCTTTCATTACATTATACTTTTACTTCCCAATTACAGGGTTTATGTACAATTGTAAATAATTGGAAAGTGTACCTGGCATAAATAATGACTTCTGGATTTTTTTCCCTATAATCTCATTGAAAAACAAGGAATAAGAGGCTAAAAGAAAATTGGGTGCTTGTTTGAAGTATAGGTGTAATGTTACAGCTGGAGAGGCTATCAGGCTGGTTGGGGGAAGACTGGTAATTTGAGCAGGAGGGCAGACCTAAGGCAAAGAGTTCAGATGATAGGGCCCCCTGGTCCCTTGGCTATGATCAACCTACCTCCCCAGTATGCTCAGGAGAAGGCCCTGGCTCATACAGGGAGGAGAAGAAAAAGTAGAAGTTGCTCCCCTCTTGGCAGTTTTGTGTGTTGCCCCTAGCCACAAAGCAGTGCAGAGCTCCTGCAGGTGATGGAAAAGAGGAGCTGAATGTTTTTAAAGCATTTACTTTAAAATGTACATTTCCTTCTGTTTACATCTGCATATATCTTCCTACTGATGTGGCAGCTTAAATGCTTTATTTACTTTTTAGAGCTCTGCAATTGGCTTTTAAGTTGTGGTTACAGCTCCTGTCCTTTTCCAGATGCAACCCAATTGTACACAAACACATAAACAATTAAAATGGTGAGATGAGGTGGGAAAAGGGGCAGTAAAAATGGTCAGAGTCAATTAAACCAGTGAAATAAAAAAATTAAATCGTTGAATGGTGTACACAATAACCCATATTTTATTATTTTCCCCTTACAACATTGTAAAAAATACATAAGCCCTTGATGTATGTATGTTTCCTTGAGAAAGGTGCTCTATGGCTCAGAGGCTGATTGGCGGCATGTGATGTGGGCAGCTGTAAGGTAACAACATGTTTTCCCATAAAAAGCAGAGGAAATAGGCACATAAATTCCATATAAACTGTCAGTGTGTCAGCTATGCTAACACTAGGGAAGCCGGTGCCCTGGAGCTACACTAACTTATGCACCTTCATTTTTCAAACTCACACTTCTTGAATTCACAAAACTAAGCTGCAATCAGATATCTTTCCCTTGTTCTCTATCTCCTTCTCTGTCTCCTCCTTCTTCCTTCCTTCCTTCCTTCCTTCCTTCATCTTTATCTATATTTTCCTCCTCCTCTTCCTTTTCCTCCTATTCTTTTTCTGCTTTCTCACGCTATTTCTCCTCCTACTGCTTTTTGTCGATCTTCTCTTTTTCTTCCTCCTCCTCTTTCCCTTCCTCTTTTTTGCTTTTCTCTTCTTTTTTTTTGGGGGGGGGGCAGTCCTGGGCCTTGGACTCAGGGCCTGAGCACTGTCCCTGGCTTCCTTTTTGCTCAAGGCTAGCACTCTGCCACTTGAGCCACAGCGCCACTTCTGGCCGTTTTCTGTATATGTGGTGCTGGGGAATCGAACCCAGGGCCTCATGTATACGAGGCAAGCTCTCTCGCCACTAGGCCATATCCCCAGCCCCCTCTTTTCCCTTCTAGAAGCTCCATGCATGTTCTCTATTTCTACCCAACTTAGATATATTTTACTTCAGGAAAGCAAAGACATGGAGCATAAGCAAAAAGAAAATTGGTATCAAGAAATTATCCTTAAATTTAGTTATTACTTGTGTCAGTAAGCATTGTTCTTTCTGGGTTCTTTGTTTTAATAGCCAACTTTATTCCAATGGATCTGAAAAAGATCACAATGTTAGCTAGGTCTCTTTTCTAAACACAGAGGCATCTAAGAGTTTCCTTTCTCCCTTCTGCTCATTTCCCTTTCCATTGCCTCCCCTTCCTCCATTTATTGGTCCTTAGGGATGATCTGTAGGACTTAAAATAGACCTCAAGTTGTTTGACATTACCACTTAGGAAGTAAGAAGAAGGTTTTTGTTTAAACAGAACTGGGCTTGACCCCATGACTGAGCTTTCTAACCGGATCTCTACCACTTGATTCATGCCCACTTGCCCATTTTCCTTTTCATACTTTTTTAAAGTACAGTATTAAGTTCATGTATTGGCTGACTTGAACTCAGTCCCCCTACTAATATTTCCAGTGCAGCTAGGACTACAGATATGTGTCACACACACACACACACACATACACACACAATCTTTTTTTTTATTGAGATGGGTATTTTGACTACTTTTTTGCTCAGGCTGTCTTTGCCTCATGATCCTTTTGATCTTCAGTTCCCCAATAGCTAAGAGTACAGACATGAGCCACTATAGCTAGCTTTTGGAACATTTTGACAACCAATATGGAAAAAATCTAATATAGAGTAGTTACTTAAACTCAAAGTTGCTCTTAAATTGTGACAGATGACTTTATGCTTAGTTTAAACATGCAAGGGAAAAGTATCCAAGATCCTGAATTACTATGCAAAAATGCTTCCGGCTTTACCTTGTCTCTATTCGTCCACAGGGGCAAAACATGTGTATGATACAGCTTCATAAGGCTGTTGTGAGTCCTAAGTGAAATACTTGATCTAAATAAGTTGCATTGTAAAGTGTCATGGGATCTTCAGATGCGAGGAGTTATTAACTTTTGGGCACATTTTAGACCCATAATTTTGAATTCATATTTAGACAAGCTAGAATCAAAGGTACTTATTTATCCCCTTTAAATTTTGAGTCGAAGGATTCTACAAAGTTAAAATGTGAATCTCCCTAAGTCCATATCTAGAATTCTGTCCATGCTAAATGATGGGGAGTGAAAAATTAAAACAGAAACAAAAGATGTGAATGGTAGTAATAAAAAGCTTTAAAACAGTAAGTAGAATAAAAATCAAAAGGATAATCCCATAGCTGTGATATTTTTCACATAACTTATCTTCTTCTTTCAAGTATATCTTCTACATTGCAACATGTGTGATCACATTACTGTGCAAAAGCTCATCCCAAATCTAGGCTTGGCAGGATGTGGCCAGTCACTAAACCCTTAATTCTTTTATTTCCTTTTGTTCTTCTTGTCATAATCAAAGTCAGAGAGTAGTCAACTATCAAGTAGAAAATATTTAAGACTTCCAACAAAATAATTTAGGTAGACAAAAACTAATCACCTATTAATCATTGCATCATAAGATCATAATCAACCTTTGCTTCCATATCTTATTCCTGGGAAACATAAAGAGGCTACTGACTAATCAACACATTTTTGGAAGAAGTAATTGCGTTAGGATTTTAGGTTTCAGTTCAATTGATGCATAATTCCATGTTCAGATCATTTTGTCATGAATTTTCAAATTCGTTTACACATTTGTTTATTTCTTATTTGGGGACACATTAAAGGAGTTAGTATTATGTTCACCAACATAATTCAAGAGGAGAATAATAACAATATTTGGAGTTAATGAAAACTAAATTTGAGAGAAGATGATCAATAAATTAATGAGTTGTCTATCCTACTATATTTTGCTCATCATTTTAAGCTACTTGTAAAACCACTTCTTTCTCTTAGATCAACTTTGCATAAGAAGTCCCTTTTTAGTTCTTAGCAGAATATCCTGTTCTGCCGTAGAACAAAAGTGGTTTAAGTTTAATTATCTAGATACATTGCTCTCTGCAGTACCCTCACTATTGTTCGCACCGTAATCTACAACATTATTAATGTCCATTTTTTTCCTATTAGCTTGTAAACTGTTTTTTCTTTTACACTGAGTACTTTGCCAGCAAATTGTTACCAATAAAATTCCCCAAATGCCTAAAGGTTATTTTAAACACAGGGTGTGCAATGCAGGTTTCACTTCTCCATTAATTTTGTCGAGTCATTACCGGTATGCATTGTGTGAACCTATTGTATGCATTTTTTAATGCTGCTGGAATGGCAGTATATTTTTAATGATTCCATTGTAATATGAATGTCCTAAAAAATCATTAAACCCAGGGTTTAACAAGCAGTGTGCAAACTCACCTACAGCTTCTCTTTGTATGTCAAATATTGTTGAGTGATAACTTTAGAAACCTAATATATTTGGAACTCCTGGCTTCCATTTCTTTTAGAGCTATAATGCATACTAAAGGATGCAATAAAAGAACATTTTCCTTGCAGTAAGTGTTCTCTGCATCATATTCTTTAGTAGTCAGGTAACCAAAGAGCTCAGGCATAGAATAACCTTCTTTTTAAATGTCAAGAAAATGTAGCCATATGGTACACATTTTAAGGAAACGTTTTAGGTATTGAAGATCTGATTCAAAACCAACCATAAAATCTGAAGACATGTTGCTACCAATATTGTTACTTATGGATATGATTTCTGTTATGGCTATATCACTGCTAGCTTACATTTCCCTAAGGTTGACAAACTGAGCACAACTGAAATGAGTCCAGATTGATGAGGGGTTCTATTGGAAACACAAACGCACATATAAATGCAATGAATTTGATTCAGGATAAGAAAACCTGTGATATGGATGCTTGTCACATTTGTAAATATGTTGTGCAATAAAACGAACTCACTTTGCCACAAGAGAGTCTGGTGATTCACCTAGATTGTCTAAGATTCTGGTAGATAGTGTGTAATTTTATCCATATAGATAATTTGTCCAGGTGTTCAGGGAAGAAGATGAGCTTCATGTGGTATAACAAGAACCCAGTTGCAAGCATCATAGTAGTTTAAAATTATAATCATTTGTGCAAAGTATGTATGACGTGGAGAAAAGAGTAAGGTTGTTCAGCCAATAGGTAAGTAATTCATCCTTTCTTCCTTCCATCTACTAAGTCTTCTAGCAAATGATTCAAATTATGTACCTATTTTCCAAGCATATACCATGTACTGTGCCTCATAAATATCTTTCAGGTTACATCAATAAATAAGACAGAAATGGCCTCTTTCCACAGGAAACTTAAAAGTTTTATAAAGTGAAGTTTTTTTCCACTTGGTGGATAATATAATCAGACATAAACATGGTAAAGTAACAAGAATTTTTTCAGTCACAGCATGATCACACTTCATAGAGGTGTGAAGACTACAATCTCTTAGGATTTGGTTCTCAAATGTTGTTAACTTATAGAAAACTCAGGCCCACTTATCAGAATAGGAAGGGAAGGGGATGATAGAGAAGGAGGTCAACATTTATTTTCTTGGTTCTGAACAGAGGATTTCTTTGTAAAATGAACTAGTGAGGAACCAGCTCTCATACCCAAGCAAGGCAAAGGCTGATGACATAGATTCAAAGGAGGAAAAGAGGAGCTAATTGGGAAGGTAATAAAATGTGACTGAGAGTAGCTTAGACAATGGTACTAGTTTCACCTGGGTTTGACAGATGTTTGAGCAAACAGAGAATAGAGAAGAAAAAGGCTGTGTTTTTCATCAGTATCAAAACAAAACAAAACCAACAAGACAGCAGTTTAAAGAAAGCAATCATCTTTTGAGGCCCATAGTTTTAGAAGTCTATCATTGGCTGAGTCCATTTGCTCTGGATCTATAAAGAGGCAGATTTCATGATGTAACAACATAATGGATCAGAGCTGCTCAACTCATATCATCCAGAAAATGAGAGAAAGAGTGAGAGAGAAGGAAAGAGAGAATATGCTTGAGTAGCAGGCTTTCTTGTTCCTTCTTCCCCTTTTGCTCCATCAAGACCTACAGCCTATTATATGTCTTCACATCCCTTGCCCTTTATTTATTTCTAGAAACATCCTCATAAACACACTGGGAAGTATTCTTGACTCACCTCCTGTGAGTTTCTCAATTCAATCTATCTGGCAATCAAGATCAAGCATCACAGAGACTGTGGCTATAAGTTCTTCCCAAGGAATGTAAATGCTGTGTTTATTTGTAGTTAAGAAGTTATTAAATTTCACTTGGGACTGAATTTGCTAATCAGTTTTTCTTCTCTGGTAATGGATTGAAAAACCAAAAGGGACTGTGTCTATTTAAGGTGCTAAAATTGAAATTGTTCCCTTGTAAAACAAATACTGGAACGATGAAGCTTCAGACAATGCCATCACATGTATTTTTTTCCATATCAAAGATATTTCTTTTTTTAATTAATTTTTTTATGTGGTATGACTGTATCAAATCCAGGGCCAAATGTATGCTAGACAAGCATACTACCACTAAGCCCCATTCCCAGCCTCAGAGAGATTTCTTAAGCCTGCCTAGAGAGAGCGTTTGGACTATGGTGATAGTAAGAGCACTATTTAGTGAGAAACAAATAGAATTTAAAGTGCTGTCTTAGACCTGGTCAAAATTCCAGCTCTCGCATAACATGTACATCCAACCTTGGTGAAAGTTAGTCTTACTAACTTTAGTTAGTCTTCAGTGTCTTCATCTGAAAACCAGAAACTAGGAAATTTCTTATTACAGATGGCACTGAAATTCTGATGAAATATTTTTAAAAATTCTTTATTATTGCTGTTTTTAAAAATCTTCTTGAATGTCTTGGGATTGAACTCAGGGCTCTGTATATCATAGGTAAGTGCTCACTGAACCATATCCCCAGCTCCTAAAGGTATTGGAGTAAAATAAATAATAACCATTAAGTCAACTCTCCTTCCAATAATATACTGTTTATGTCAGTATTATGCATCAATTAGTCCAATACATTATCAGTGAGGTAAAGCATTAAACTAAATTTGTACTCCTTGTATGGTTGGCTGTGAGGTACTAGAGATAAGTAAATCCAACCATTTGGAAAGTGACTGCAATTTGTTGATAGCTGGAGAAAAGTGTCCTTCATCTAAACCATCAAAGAATGGATCAGAATAAAATATTTGAAGGGATTTTCATAGCATTATCATATAGATTACAACATAAGGAAATGTTGGAGCATATCATTAACAGCCTTTATGGATTTACATAGTGAATTAAAATAAAGAGGCAGACTTAGCTCTGAATTGTCCAACCAGCAACATTCAGAGCAAGGTCATCGTTTTCACTGATTTTCACTTGCTTGGAAGGGACCTGATGGAACTTTTTAATGGCATTAACAGTATGAAAATATCTAAAAATCTAGAAATTCCTGAAAGTCTTATCCTTTAGAAGGGTACGCAAAATGTAAGAAGCCCAGCTTCTCATCGGTGTTTACCTTATATATAAATTGCTGGGTTTAGAATGATATTGAAAGAATGATATTGTACGATTTGTTTAAAAAAATGGAGAGACCTTAAAAAATTATGTTATACCTATTTTCTCTTATACCTGGAGCCTAGATATACCTTACAAACTCATAAGCAAATATGTTAGGTGGTATGCAAGTGTATACAAATGTGTTAACCTAAATATGGTTGATGCAAAAGAGTTCTCAAATAATGTAATTCCTTAGAAAAGCAAAATCAAAGTTTAGCAAAATAAAACACCAGCAGGCAGGTGTGGGGTGGGGTGAAGTCAAAGGAGCAGGGGTAGACAAAAGAAGAAGAGGGGGAGAGTGCAGTCAAGAATCCGATGTATATCCTGCAAACTTAAGAAGAACGTGGAGAAAGGGTGGGTTTGGAGGGATAGGTGAGGAAGTGGATAGAGATAACATTAATCACAATATTTTGTATTCATGAATTGTTCTGTTAAATAGAAAAAAATCCTCTGGTCATTGGCCATATATGGAGTTAAAGTAACAAAAATTGGCTATCTGAAATATGGAACACTGCTTATAAAGGTAAGTCCTATGAACTCTTTCAGATTCCTTTTGTGGTCCTTCTAAATAGGCTTTGTTTTTTTTCCTCCTACTCAACAGCATTGGTTACTTTTTTCTTGATAAGTCAAGCCTGTGAAACGTTATGTAACTAATTGGATATCTTTAGCTACAGGATTTGTGCCAAGAGAGAAAAAGGTAAGTTTGTGATACATAGGAAGAATATTTGCATTTTTGTGAGTCTTAGGCAGTAGTAGCTGTTGCAAGGGTTTCTGAATCTACAGAAACACACACTTTTTCAGATCCTTCGGACATGAATATGTCATGAAGGCTCCCTATTTATGGGTACTAAATTATTCAAATATCTTTGAATGGTCAAACTAAATGTAAAAATATGGGCCTTGAGGCTGGGCAAAGTTGGCTCATGCCTACAATCTCAGGAGGCTGAGATCTGAGGATCATGATTCTAACACAGCCTGGGCAAGAAAGTTCATGAGGGTAGTCTCCAATTAGCCACTAAAAAGCAGGAAATGTGGCTGTGCATCAAATAGTAGAATGCTAACCTTGAGTAAAAAGACTCATAGAGAGTGCATAGGACATGAATTCAGAACCCTAGGATCAGTACTCTCTCTCTCTGTCCCTCTCTCTCTCATTCCATATATATGCCTTGAAATAAAGAACTAAGGAAAGAAGGAAATAATAAGGCCTCTCCTAAAAGATGATGACATTATCTTTATTGAAAACTTAGTGGACTTTTAATCTTTTTTGAGTAGTACTTCTAAGTGAGTTATTCTATTCTACACAGCAAGATTTAAAGAGAGGTATGATGTAATCTATTTGGTGTTTTCCAAGAATCAAAATAGATATTATAAGAGCATATGTTCATTTCTCTGTTGGGAATATCAGGTGCTCAGTATAGATTTATTGAACAGAGATGCTAGTGTTCAATGAGTAAAATACAGCGGTACCTGGATTCAAATTCCACCACTAACATTAAAATTTGTTTAATTGATCAAATCTATGAATAAAACAAATTTGTCTTCTAGATATTTTATATTAATGAAGGAAATTCGTTTAAAGGTGATTTTTATTTCCTATTTAATAAAAAAATCTTTTATTGTCTAATATCTATAATAGTATTGCTTCAATTTAATTACCTGCATAATAAGTGAAAGAAATAGTGGAATGTTTCTATTTCTTATCTCTCAGTAGCACCTACAAAATGTTTCTTCAACAATGTCTCTGTCTGCAATATCTGAAATAAGGTCTGAAGATTTCAATCTCCACTTCTCTCATTTGAAGACTTCCTTTAAATAGCATTAACCAATTAATTCAAATTTACCTTTAATTTCTCAACATATGTGCTTGCTTTGGTCATCACAGAGTCTTTAGCATGCTTTATACACCTATTCTTACTTCCGTAACAGATATATTGTTCACATGGGGCCACATAGGACACTGGAACACTTCTGACTTGAAAGCAGAATGGGTCAGTTCTCTCACAAGTTTTCTTATTTAAGTTAATTGATGCATGCTGACTTTTGAGAGTGGTGATGAAGACCAAGGTAAAGCTAAAATCCATTTATTACATATGGACAAAATGCAATCTGGCAAAGAAAAATCTGTTTAAAAGGGAGAGAAATAAGTCATACATTGATAATTTTGTGACCAGTTTATAACTCTGTTTTTTTAACTCATACCAATACCTTCCTAAGTCTGATTAAAACCCTAATCCAAACCCAATGGCTTGTACTGTTCAGGATTTTATTATTGTCTAAATACTTTAAATATTAGTAGGATAATATGATTACAAAATCTGTTGGATTTGTGTCAGGAAGAGGGAAGAAGGAGATTGGGTATTACAGAGGGTGAGTTTGATCCCTGCTGGGCTCGGGTCGCCTCCCCTGGCGCGGAGATCAAGGCTCTGCTACGCTTCTCACAACTCCCTTTCTCACCCTCTCCCCTGTTCACCTGACCCGCAGGTAAAGCCAGGGTGGAGTGGGGGGATCAGCATAGACCTCAAGTGCGTGTGGCCTAACAAGATCGCATTACCTCCCTTCTTACCCGTAAAGAAAGCCAGGCGTAAGCGGACCTCAGAGACGCTTCGGGAGCAATCTGATTTATTAGGGCGGGGGCAAGGGCTAATGGTTTAAAGGGAGGAGAGAAGGCTGATTGGCCAGGACGCTGATAGGCTATGAGCTTGCCATATGGCCCCCTCATGAGCTAACGTCACTGGGAAAGCGCCAGGCCAGGGGGAAACTGGGGGCGCATGGGCTGGCGAGAAAATTTGGGGGCTGTTCGCAAAGCCGGTTCTTCTGGTTCCAGACCCAGAGAATTGTGGCCTGCTTCTGCATTCCTCAGGGCTGGGGGAAGGGTGGCGTCTCGGGCGCGCTCCCAATGCCCATCCCCCATCAAGTCCAAAGGCTGGACCCCAACAGATCCCAGTACTTTTTATATATGAATGGAAATGTCACAATAAAACTCCTTTTATAGTTAATATATGCAAATGAAATGTAAATAAAGAGAAAAAATTAACCCCATTTTGATATCTTGATAATCTTAATTCCATTTATCTTATTTGATAAGATACTTCCTGCTTCATTTTCAGATCTTCAGTTTCTTGGATAACATACAAAGAATGTGGACTGAATGAAGCAAAGCAGAATGGATTCATACAGTAACTTTTTAGGTGAAGCAATGTGTAAAAGACACATCTCTCTAAATGAAATCTCTCTAAATATCCAAATGAAACACTGTTAAGAGTCTAACATTTCTCAGAGATGGCCCTAATTCCCAGCTACTCTGCACATGGAGATCTTTCCTGATCATAGGAATTCTACAGAGGAAAATCAAACTGTATAAAGTTTGATTTCCATCATATCATTTTCCCCTCTTTATTAATATTTATTTTATTTTATTGTAAATGTGATGTACACAGGGTTACAGTTACATAATTAAGGTAATAAATACATTTCTTATTGAACAATTTTACCACTCTCCCTCATTTTCTCCCACTTTCCCTCACCCTCAAATCTCCTCTTAACCAAATTTTAAAGCTTATTTCTAACATAGTTTCTTGTGTCAGTGTTTTATTGTTTCACCCTTTGTCCCTTGTCTCACCATTTTGTTATTCCTCTTCCCTTCCTCAAATCAGATAAATGTATATACAAGATCCAGAATACCAAAATTAAAAACAGTGACAACAGGGAATAAACACAAGTTAAAAAAAAGAATGAAAAAAGAAATAACTTCACACAATACATTAAAAAACAACACACACACATACACACACATTCATGAATGGCCTGAAGACCAATGGAACAGAATTGAAGACCCAGAAATGATTCCACAGACCTATGGCCACCTAATATTTGATAGGGAATCAAAAATCATCATCATATGGAAGCAGAAAGAGCCTCTTCAACAAATGGTGCTGTCATAATTGGGTATAAGACACTTATACATCACCCTGCACCAAAATCAACTCCAAATGAAGCAAAGGTCTCAATGTAAGAGCAGATACCCTGAAAATATTACAGGCAGGTTCAGAGGATACACTAGGCTCCTTGGTACAGATCAAACTTTCTAAATAAATATCCAGAAACACAACATGTCAAAGAAATCCTGGATAAATAGGATTGGATTAAACTGCTGAGTTTCTACATGGCAAAGAACATAGCTAGTAAGATAAATAGAAAGCCCACTGATTGGGGTATATCTTTACTAGCCATACAACAGACAGGGGCCTCATATCTAAAATATACATAGAACACATAAAATTAAATATCTTAATAACAAATCCTTAAAGAAAACAATCATGCTGTTGATAAGTGGGCTAAAGAATTAAAATGAGCCTTCTTTGGAGAGGAAATAAAAATAGCCAATAGACACATGAAGAAATGTTCAACATCTCTAGCCGTAAAAGAAATAAACACCAAAACTAGGAAAGTGAAAGGGAATACCAAAATCGAGAGACACAGGATAAAAAGACAAATGACTACAAAATCAATACTTGCAAAACTGTTTGGTGTATACCAACTGAACAACTCATGGGGGGGGAGAGAGAAAAGAGGAAGAGGAAGAGGGGAATGAGGGAGGAGGTAACAAACAGTACAAGAAATGCATCCAATGCTTAAGTTATGAAACTGTAACCTTTCCGTACATCAATTTGACAATAAATAAGAAAAAAAAAAAAACTACATTGAGATTCTACCTTACCCAAGGGAAAATGGCCATTATCAAGAAAACAAATAACAAGAGATGCTGGTGGAGAATATGACCAAAAGGGAACCCTACTACATTGTTGCTGGGAATGTGAACTGGTTCAACTACTCTGAAAAGCAGTATGGAGATTCCTCAAAAGACTAAACATAAAGCTCCTCTATGATTCCCACTCCTTAGCATTCACCCAAAAGATCACAAACAAGGCCACATTAAAGCTACCAGAACAATTATGTTCATTGCAACATTCTTTACCATAGCTAAAGTACGGAGCCGACCCAGATGTCCTTCAGTAGGTGAATGAATCAAGAAAATTTGGCTTATATACACAATGGAATTTTTTGCTTCCATTAGAAAGAACAACATTACCCTATTCGCAAGGAAATGGAAACACTTGAAACAACATCATATCAAGTGAAGTGAGCCAGACCCAAAGAAACAGACTCCATGGTTTCCCTCACTTTTCGTAGTATGTAAATGTCTAGGATAGTCCTAACAGAGGATCACAATAGCTCACAAGCTATGTATATGTGGCCATATAAAATAATGCTAATAAAATTAACTCCCCTTCCCTTTTAAAGATGAGGATATCTCCTCAAATAGATTTTGGCCTAGATGAGAAAGAAATGTCAATGTTCTAGTTACAAGAGATTTCTCTGGGTTTGTCTTACTAGTCAATGTGAAGCACATGGGACAATTGCTTTCAATCTTTTTAAGGGAGAGAAGTCCCCACATTTTAGGAGAGTCTTAAGAAAAATAATGTGTTTAGTTATAGTATTGTTTTATTACCTTCTAACTTCAAGTGCTTAGATAAGAACAGAATCCTTTAAACAAAAAATGAACAGGAACATGTGATGGCAAAATAATGGTAGATTTTGATTTCTTAGTGTCACCTTCATTTCTCCATTTTTAGTCTATTTTTCAATATGTTAATAAGTAAAAATCAATTTAAGTTTGTAAACTTTTTCATTTGAAATCCATGTTTTATTATGGCTATGTTCTAATTGAAAGCCAAGATAGGACTATAAATGATAATGTATTGCATACTATGGATTTTATTGAATTTTACTTTAATATATTCTCACCTTTATTGGCATTTTTTAAAGAGAGGCAATGCAGACAGACACATATGTGTGATGGAAGAAGTTAGAATGAATACATTTCAAAACCTGACCTTTAACAGTAAAGAGCATAGTCCCATTCATCAACCAACCTATTTGGCTGTGAATTCAGACAAGAATATTTAATTACTATCAGCAAACAGAAATCTAACAGAGTATTTTTGTCCATTAGGGGGAAATGATTCTAAGCCTTTCTGGATTGGATAGGATCAATTTGTTTTCCTTTCTCCAGCTTCCCCCCTCCCAACCCCCTCTCACCCTGCAGAAATGACATAGACTTTACTCAGCCACTCAAGCAGAAGAATGGCTGTTCCCCCAGGGAAGGTGAAATGGTTTTCAATCCAGCATGCTGTTTCAGACAACCACAAAACTCTGCAAAATGGCTGGGTCAAAAGTATTCCCCCCCATACCCTAAGATGTACCTTTCTGTCAGGTAAACTCCTCTTATCCACTTGGTCCACATGACTCACACTTAAGAAAACACTGCTCAGTACATTATTACAATTTCCTAATATTTTTGTATTTTTCATTCTGAATATTTGAATCATTGTGTGAATTTCATTCAACTTTGCTAGAATTTTCCTGGTCTTCCCCCATGTTGGTGTTTTGGCTTTATTTCTTGTCAGTGCTAAGTAACCTTGTGGAGTATGCTTTTCTATTTCCCTGAATGAACAATTGCTTTCTCTAAATGAAATTGGGAAATACATGGCCTATAACAAAGCCAAAATGGGAAAATTCTTCAGGAATTGGGAATATTTAAAAACATTTTAACCTCTTAGGGATTGGTTGGTCCTTCACTTTGAAGCCCCTGTATCAGAGCAGAAGAGACTCTTGCCTCCAACATCTGATTCTTCACACTTTATATTTTCCATATAATTTTCCATTTCTGAAAGCTACAGAGAAGAGATCAGAATTTTGCCAAACAACAACTGGAGTGAAAATAACGTGACTATGGAAAATATGGATCCTGGAATTAGAGGCTTATAATTCCTAGGTGCCATCTGCTACAGACAGTGATTTCTTAAAGTTTTGTTTTAAAATCCAGCATCTGAAGCTCTGAGTAAACTCCAATTGGACATTTGCACCCAAGGCCCTGCCCCCTCCAACAGACACACATCTTGTTCTTCTATTGGTATCTTGGAAAACATGTCTTCTATTTTTAGCTTCACACTTCTTTAGATTTCTATTTTGAAAAAATATGAAGAATTAGTAAATTCTTCTATATCCGTCAAAGTAAAGCATGGTAGTGTGTAACAGGATAGTTTGTATTCGCTTGAGGAGCATATATTAATTCATTTCTGCCTTTGCTCAGTCAGGAGGCAACAGAACAAGTGTTATAACTGACAGAAGAGGCCCTGAGTGATTGCCTTATTTGTACAGCGCCATCTTAAGTCATTGATAAAGAATGTGGTTATAGCCTCTAACTTCCACAGATGAAATTTATTTGACTACATATTTGTGATAACCTTTTTCAACTCAATTATTATTGGTTAAATAAGCATTGTTTTGTCTATGAATTCCTTTAATTCTAGTAATGCCTAACTCTAAAAGGCATATGACTTCGGGGGAGGGGGGGAGAAACAACAAGAGACTTTGGAAGACAATATCAGGAGAGCAAAGCAAAAGCTACAAATATCTTAGAATCTGAAATTAATAAAACAATTATAATGCTGCCTATTGAAAGTAAGGCTGCATATAGGTAACCAAGCCTGCTAAATGAAAACTTCAGTTTCTCTTCGGAATTGAAGTTTACTAAATATATTATATGTTCTTGAAATAAAGGAAGTGTTGCTTTTGAAAAGAGGTAATCCCGTCTGTTAATCTGGGCCTTAGATAATAAACTACACATGTCATCAAGCCTAGAGTACCCACAGGTTTAGTTAGAGGCATGGGTGCTGGGTAAATTGGTCATATATTTTCTCTGGTAGACCTGAGAGAAAACAAAAAGAAAGATACAGTTTTTTTTTCTACCTGTGGCATTTTCTAGGCGTGAAATTAAGCACTTAATGATTAAATCGATCACTTCCAGTTTGCTTTCACATCTTTAAAATAAAAGAAGGAAAACTTGTATTTTCAGTGAACATTCAACAAAATAATGTACACATAGGGTTTAATGTTTAATAACTACAAGAGAACAATATTATTATTTCATTTTCTTTTAATTCCCCCTTTTCTCACAAAAATGAAGCAGGAGCAATACCATTGTTACTGTAAGAAAATAGCCTTCTTCTAGACATTACATTGGATACAATACTTTAATTTTGACTCTTTATGCCTATTGACTCAACCAGAGACATGAGAATTTCTAAGTTGCTTACTCTCTCTCTTACTTCTGTGTAAAGTAACTCAGAATATGAAGGATCAGTACAATTCAAGTAAACTGTTTACTTAAGGAAAAATTGTTTCATTTAAACCCAAGTAAAAATCAGTCAAAAGTATTGTAGAACAAAATAAGGAATCAGAGAAAACAGGATCTTGATTGGAAACTCCTCAGTACATGGGATACTGAGAAGAAAAGAATGGACTGATGTTACAAAATATCTAAATTTCATGAGTATGAATTCTCCAACCCCAAAGGAAGAAGACTGTTTTGTTCTTTTCTTGTGTGTCTTCTCTTTTTTGGGGGGAAATTATCTACCTCCACCTGTCACATAGTTACTAATGGAATATCCTTATCACAATACTCTATGTGGCCTCTTTCCCCTTACACGTAGTTTGTAGTGTAAACCAGGCCTGTTCTGTAGAAATGTAGAAGTGGTAGCTCTGTTTCAATCTAATATTGCCTTGGTCCACAATTGATTGAACCAGCAATTAAAACAATACCACTAGAGAAGTGCCATTATCTCAACCTGCTAAGACTCCTTAATCAGGCATAATCTTTGCTAAGGTTAGAACATTCAGTATCTATCTGCTTCCGTACATTGAGAAATACTGTTACTTTTCTAATAGTTTCTATTGCTGTATCAGGTAGCAAGGTTCAGTAACTCAAGTTGAAGAAACAGTTAATAATTTTGTCGTATTAAAGCAAATCTAACTGCAAACATTCACATACATATCTTCTAAAGAGAGTCTAATTATTTTTTGAAGCCTACCTCTTTGACTAAAAATTGTGGACTCTTAAAAGTGAATAAATTCCACCCAAATCCTGATTCTACTACAGATAATTTTAGTGAACTTAGGCAAAACACCTAACTTTAATGTCTTTTTTTTTAGAATAGGAGTACCAGTAACATTGCCTATAGTTACTGAAAGAATTAAAAGAATTGAAAATGGCCTAGTGAACTGAACTTTTAATGTAGTATCCTGAAATGTAATCTAGACTTTTGCTTATACATTCTCTAAATCTTTATTCAGCTTTCACTCTCCTATGAATTCACCACCATTGAGCTCTTATTATATTACTTTAGAAACAGACTTATGAATCTATCTCCCCATTCCCACTTGTAACTTCCATAAGGGTCAGGGTTCTTGTATCATTTAAGTTCTACCTATAGTGTAGAGCTAGAATAATATCTGATAAATGATAGGGCTCAATGAAATACAATTAATACAGTTGCAAAAAGAAATGATGCAAAATCACATTGTTCTATGTAACTGTGACTTTTCTCTTCAAAATTTATTTAAGCATTCCTCTTTTTTCCCCTCCTACTTATATACAAACATATTTGGCAAATATTTGGAAAGAAAAGGACAGTGTGGTGTGTTCTGTGGAAATAGGAAATGAATAACAACCTCTCTTCTCTAAAGCAGTTTGCAGTCCAAGAGGGGATAAAACAGGTACCCAAATTGCAGTAATATAAAGTGGAAGGTGATAGGTTTTATAATAGAAGTAGGAGGAAATTGCTGAAAGATCTAGAAGATGTAGAGATCATTTCAAGCTGCAAAGCTTGAAAAAGACTTCAAGGAAGAAGTGCATGTGAGGTTGTTCCTCGAGCAATGAGTTTGTTTTCAATAGACTGAGAAAATATTTCCCCAAATGGGGAAAGGTCTGAAGGTTAATGAATTTCTTCTAAGCATCACTGTGGCTGACAGTTCCTGTCTGTCAGATGGACTTTGGTAAAAGCAACAAGTCTTTGGCTTGAGTTTGATAAAGGTAGAGGTCAGGCTGAGTGATCTGTATTTGCTTTGGTTTATTTTTTCCCAATGAGCCACTTTAACCCTACCTATATCTCTCTGAAGATTGAACAAATCGGCCTGTTTTAGTTTCACTTGGAACAGAAATCAATATGAGACAAATAATTTTTGAATCCATTATGAACAATGATGAGGGAACTGACATTCTCTTTCAGTTTTTTCTTCAATTTTGGTTCTAGTTCTTTGCAAGGAATGATCCTTATTTGATTCTTCCCAGGAATAATATCATCCAAAACATATTTATTGAATTCCCAGTATGTGTCAGGCATTCTGCTCTTTACTGGATTACTTTGGGGAGCCAAGAATATTTGATTGAGGTATGACTTATGGGCTATGGAGTACATGGATCTTAAAAATAGAGTTTTATAAGTTTTGACAACTGCCTGCACTTGTGTACGGTCTCTATCAATACAGAATTGCCATTTTTTCAAAAAGTTTTTCTTCTTGTCAATCTCCATAGTAACTCAAATACAACTACATATTCAGTTTCTTTTAACATATATGTATTGTACCTATTCCACAACTTCTTGCAGTGAGAATCATATCCTTTAATGTCTTACCTTTCATGAAAAATGCTGTTTTCCAGATTCCATTATGTAGTTTTATTTACCCCTTATTCTTTTTATTGATTGCATACTCTTCTTTCATGTTAATAACATAAAACATATTTGAATTTTGCCTTCTGGAAGTATATTTAGGTAGCTTTTGCCATTTTGTTGCTGTGACTAATTTTGTTATGTTCATTCTGTGTGTGTGTGTGTGTGTGTGTGTGTGCGCGCGCGCGTGCGCATGCGCCTAAACGGGACTTTTAACACAGGGCCTCAGCTCTTGCTTTGCTTTTTTGCTCAAGGCTAGCACTCTGCCACCTCAGCCACACCTCTGCTTTTGGCCATCTGCTGTTTGAGACAAGACCGTGTTAGATTTGTCGGAGTGGGCTGGCTTTGAACCAAAATCCTCAGATCTCAGCTTCCTAAGTAGCTACGATTCCAAGTGGAAGCCACCCGTGTCTAACACTATGTGCACACTTATACAAGTTTTGTAATACACATATATTACCATTTTGTTTGGGATAAATGCTTTGAAGTGTAATTTGCTAGGCCATATGTATACTTGAACTTTGTATAAAACTTCTACATCTACTTCCAAAGGGATCAAATAATGTCACACTTCAATCACTAAACTTTATGAGAGCTGATGGCTTAATGTTGTTACCACCTATCATTGATCTTGGCAATATTTTCAGTCTTAGCCAGTTTGATGGGTATGCAATAGTTGTACTTGATATTTTGTTTGTATTTTCTTACAACAAATAGTGTTAAGTACTCTTTCACACTCTTATTAGATGTTTATTATTTCTTCATTTCTGACAAGTTCACTGAGACCTACACATCTCAGAAAGTCTTTTTCAGTTGACTTTTCTGTTTACGTATTATGCTCAAGTACTTTGAGAAATATACATATTACAGAGATGTTTTCCCAGTATATGCTTATATAGCTCATGTTGTTACATCCTTCATCATGTTTCTTAAAGAACAAATTTTTAATTTAAATGCAATTAGGAGATTTTAATCATAGTTTTATTTTTATCCACAAAGACATTGTTGCTTATCCTACAATTTCTTATTTTCTTCCACAGCTTTGTGGAATTACCATCAAGTTTGGTATTGTGAGCCATTGATGATTTTTTTTTTCACTGTGTGAGATAAAAATTGAAGCTATCTCTTTCTTGTTCTGTCCCTGTCTCCATTTCTATCTCCGATTTACATTTGAAAATGTTCATACTTTGTGTTTCCCTTGTTCTTGAAGCTATTAAGTTCGAGAGTATTTTTGTGAATGTTTCTTTTTCCTCATAGAATGACTTAATTACCTGGCAATGAATTACAAATGTGAGTGTGTCTTTCTGGATTCAACATTCTGTTCCACTCATGTATTTTTGGTTACGCGATCAGTAACACATTTCCTAGATTAATATAGGTTTGTAATTTAACCACAGGTCCTTCAAAAGCCTGTTCTTTCTGGAGAACACTTTGGCCATTATTAAGCAATTTGCATTTTCATATTAGTTTTAGATATACTTTGTTATACACTTCTGTCTACACTTTTTACTGTGATTTTGTTACAGATTATGAGGGTCCATAGAATAGTTTATGCACAAGGGGCATCTTAACAGTTTTTCATTTCTTATCTGTGAACATTTATTTTGAACTTTTAAATTTTCCCTCAGGAGCTTTAGTTTTCAATGTGTGATTTGTATACTTAAAAAAATAAAGTTACCCCTTGCCATTTCATGGTTTTCAGTGCTATTTTTATGTTATCTAATTTGTTTTATTATTATTATTACTTATTATCATTATTATATATTAACATTCCATAAGTCATGTTATGAGTACAATGCTTTGTGGTGAGTTTTACCCCTCCCTTTGTTCTCTCCAATTTTTATTTCTAATTTGCAAATTATTATAGAATTTACATCATCTAAAATTTCAATTGTATGAATGAAAGTAGAATTTTCTATGTCAAATTTAGAGGCCTCAAATTTACTAATTTTACTTAATAGTAGTCTATATAGATTTCTTAGAATTTGCTACGTACATTATTCCATTGTCTGTGAAAGTAACTGTTCCATTTCTCATTCAAATCTTTTGACCTCATATGTTAGAGTAGATTCATAACAAGCACAGGCCTTGAGTTCAAACCCCAGTGGCACCACTTTTTGTTTATGTTCTATTGAACATTCTAAGATTCTCAGTACAAAGCTAAACAGAAGTGATGACACTGACGTTTTTAAAAAATCTTCTTCCTAAGTTGAAGGCATTCTTTTGCTGTTAGTTGCAGGTTTTGCATAGATGTTCTTTATCACTTTGAAGAATTTCTTTTCTATTCCTAGTTTTTGTTTGTTTGCCCATTCAATCATAAATCATCCAGACAATGGTGACCTAGCACTTGGGAGCACTGTAATCTCAGCATTTAAAAGACAGAGGCAAAAGGTGAGTTTGAGGTTAGACTTGGTTGCATAGACACAATCTCAAAAAGCTAAAACAACAAAAATTACAAAGGAATGTCATACTTTTAAAAGTATTCTTTCTGCTTCTATAGGAAAAGATTGACCATGTGATATTTTTCTATTTAAAATACTGTGCATAACATTGGTTTGATTTTGAATGTTAAGCAAACCTGAATTAGCATTCACGCTCATTTTGTTATAAAGTATTATTATTTAAAATATTTCTGAACTCATTTTGATAATAAATTGTTAACAATTTTCACACAGACTTAGGAAAAACATAAATATATAATTCTTCAATCTTAATGATCTTACCTACATACAGTTATAGTTATTACATAAAATGAGTTAAAATTGTTTTCTCTAAATTCTGGAAAAAAATTCTAATCTTGTTTTTTTTTTTTTTTTTTCTGGTCCTGGGCTTTGAACTCAGGCTCTGGACACTATGCACAAGGCGAGTGCTCTAACACTTGAGCCACAGCACCACTTCCAGCCTTTTTGGCATGGTTTATTGGAGTCTCACAGATTTTTCTGCATTCTGGTTTCTAATCAAGATCCTCAGATGTTAGCTTCCTGTATAGATGACAGGCATGAGCCACTAGCACCCAGCTCTAATATCTTATACATTTTTTCATCTGGAATATATTCAGATGTTAATGTTATTCATTTTTACGTTGAATTATTAAATTATCTTTAAAAGTGTTTGGCTGTACTAGGGCTTGAACTCTGGGCCTTTGTACTTATTATGCAGTCACTCCTGAGTCATCTTGTCTCAGTCCACATTATTTTAAACTCTAGAATTTCTGTTTGGTTCTCTGGTGATATTTTAGATCTCCAATTTGTTATTACTTTTCTTGAAAACTTTGAGAATAATTGTGGTATCCCCTTTGGAAGTCAAAATCTGCCAATTTCATCATTCCATGATCTGTCTCTTCTGACTCTCTAACATATACTCCACTGCTGAAAGTTTCATACGTTTGCTTTTGCATATGTCTAGTAAGCACTGTTTTTGTGCTGGGTATTACAATTTTCTTCCAACTTTTTGAGTAATTACATTCTGTTTCTTTCCTCGAAGGGTGTTATGTCTCATTTAGTCAGAAAATTAGTATATCTGCTTACTTGTTTAAAGAGTTGTTTAAAAGTTTTATAGGCCAATTCTAGTGTCCTTTACTCTAAGATCAGATAATTTCTACTACCTTGTTTTTCTCAGGTTGTTACTAAATACTTCATTTTTTAATTTCCTTCTACTTTCACAATTCAAGCTCAACATCCTTCAGTTCTGTGTAAACTAAGGTGGTAATTGATTTGGATACAGTTATTTCATAACAATTCTTTGCACGGTAGTCACTTTTGACTGTTTTGTCTTATCGCATCCTGCATGTGTAACTGATTTGCATTTGTTAGGCAACTCAAAGGGATCCTATGCAGATTCAGATTTCTCTTGCCTTCCTGATATCATGTGCAGTAAATTTCAGCTACTCTCATGGCATTGAATTATGGTCTTTGTTCTTCACAAGACCACCATGCTGTTTGAACTCCTCACTTTCTCTGATCTAGAAAATGTGTACATAAAAAAGTTGAGCAATTAAGGATTTCTTTGTTGTTGTTATTGTTTATCCGCTTTTGAAATTGCAGTTATACCATATTTGAAAGCAGTATGTTTCATAACCTTTGCCTTATTATATAGCTAAAAATGAGTCTGATAGTAGTTGCTCTATTATGGAGATAAACAAAATTATCTGATTTTATATGATGTCTTATGTAGTAGAGTCGTGTGATCTAGTGCTAAAGAATCATGTTAAATAAATTCAATAATCATAATTAACCTAATGGACTTAAAAGTAAACTCATAACACTATAAGTAAATTTTATTTATAAAATTATAAATGCACATAGTTTCATGGAAAATATGGTATCTGGATTATGATGATTTAAAAAACATGATATTACATTTTTCTTCCTCTTTTTCTATAGAAAAGAAGTATGAAAAACAAATGCCAACAAAATGTGTGTTTTCAAAAAATTATTGTAAAGATTATGTGTAGTTACATAAGTCAGGTAATGAGTACATTTCCTTTAGAACAGTGTTGTGTGTGCTTGTTATATAGTTATTCCAAATATGAAAGGTAGCTATTTGTAGTCTATAACTTTCTGCGTTAGAATTTATATTATGTGTATCTTTACTAGAGGCTATATACCTAATAGTTGTTTCCATATGGATGTTATAATTAAAGTTGAGTCAAAAATCCTTTATGAAAACGAAAATTGGGAATATTTATTTCTATCATATTCAAGCAATATTTAGGGTCTAGAAGCTTAGCTTAATATATTTCTTTCCAAAATTTATATCTTTGAAATATTTATTTTTCCTGCTATTTTTCTTTATTCACAAAAGATAAAGTGTTGCCTTTTGTAATGGTACTTTAGTAAGTTATTATTTATGGCAAGGAGATTATTCCTCAAAACAGGACTATTATGATTGAACCTTTAGATTCTAGATATAATGTAGATTTTCAGTATCATGATTTTCAAGTAAGGTGCACAAAATAGAATAAAAATGCCATTTTTGTACAAAATGATCTGCATTGTAATCTTTGTATATGAATCATAAGTTTTGTGACTTAGGGTGACTTGTTTTATCTCTCATATTTAACTTTTCTTTCGGGAAAAATGTATTGATATGCACTGTGAAACTACTGTTTCTGTAGTGCTTTGATGCAATTACATAAATAGAATAACGGGTGATTAAATAGAGAAATTACAAATAATAATTTGATACATATGCTGAAAACTCAACCGTAGTCCTAAGCCATTCTTAGGAAAATGGTTAATTTTATGTAACAGCTTCTTTCTGAGACACCCAGACAATGGTGGGTCTATCTGTTCCTGGATGAGATTACGTTTGAATTTATAGAGTGAGTAGAACAGTCTGGTTTTCCTAATGTGGGGTCCTTTATCAAATCAAGGGAAGACCTAGATTGATCTTCTAGAACAAAAATGACTAAAAAGAATCCTTTCTTTTCTAACTTCTTGGACTGGAATTTCATAATTTACCCAGGACCTTGTAGGAATTTGCATTGCTGGTTCTCATCTCCAGCTTGCCAAATGCTTGTTATGGGACCTCTGAGCCTTCTTAGTCATGTGAGTCATTTCAGCACAATGTGTGTGAGTGTGTGTATGTGTGTGTGTGTGTGTTGGTTTGGTATATCAGAAAAACCCTAACAAATACATGTCTCTCTAACTTTTCATCTCCATCCAAATTCTTCTAAATCATAGCACACATAATGGGGGATTTTATGTATTTCCAGGTATCAAAGACTCAGTGTCCAAGCATATTTTCTGGTGTTTGCTTCAATTATCACCTTATATATTGTTTCTCTAAAAAAAATATTTATTCACTTATGTAAGTTGAAAAGTCATGAACTAAATAGATGTGGAAGGAGGGAATAAAACTTCATCAAGCAAAAATCACTTTCCTGTTCCAGGGCCCATTGGCTAAATGTCAACAGTAGGAAGATAGCCCATTTCTAAATGGAAATTTTTGCCTTGGATATTTAATCAGCTTTTAATGAGATTAAACCTTTGAAAACAGAGCAGAGACTTTTGTTTTTGTTTTTTTGGTTTTTTTTTTTGCCAGCCCTGGGGCTTGAACTCAGGGCCTGAGCACTGTTCTTGGCTTCTTTTTGCTCAAAGCCAACACTCTACCACTTGAGCCACAGTGCCACTTCCAGCATTTTCTGTATGTGGTGCTGAGGAATCGAATCCAGAGCTTCTTCATGCCTGCGAGGCAATCACTTTACCGCTAAGCCATATTTGCAGCCCAGAGACTGTTTTAAAGGCAATCTGGGCACAATCATCCCCCAGACATACTAACTGCCCCATTGACAGGCAGTTAACGCTTGTTTCATGTTACCAGGGAAGTAATGAAGTACCAGTTAATGCTGAGAAACAGAACTTGAAATCCAACATACAATGTCATGATAACAAATCGCAACTCATTTTTTACAAAAAGAATTTTTTTGAGATGTGCTATTCTGATGAAGGAAAAGACAAATGGCTCCTGTCTCATGTCAACTAATGGCTCAGGTTGTGCATCTGGGGCCCAAACCTGGAGAGTAGGTATGTTCTGCACTAACAAAGCATTTGTCTTTTACAGATCAGTCCAGGTAGTCCCGCCTTGTTTTAAAGCTGGCAACCATCATTTACAAAGCATTGTTTTCAGCATTTTGAAGATGAATGGGTGATCAAAATACAATATCCCTTCTCTCATGCTATAAGACATTGAAGGAAACATTTTAACAAGCATTTATTGAATACAATTATGTGTCATATTGTTCTAGATAACTATGTGTAGACATGTACAATACAAAGTTGTGGACCACTACACCCCCCTGACGGAGAGTCACATGGACTAAATGACGTTTCTGAAACAATGGAGTGAGTTCAGCCTAGAGGGATATAATCTTGATTAGAAATAAAAAATGAAAAAAGACAGACTCATGCTTCATGAGCCTAGAACTTTCCTAGCATTGTAGAATTCACATTTCTAAATGGTAGAATTCACATTTATACATTATGCAGGAAGATAACTAAGTTGCTTAAACTAAAGCCAAGCATTGATATCCTGTCAGTCTCCCATGAGTCTGGCTTGATCTTTCTAATTTCAGACCTAGCAGATACCATCCTTTGAGCAACTTCAGCATGAATGGTCTTTATAATTTATAAAACCACTGATGGAACATAGGTGCTAAACACTCTGATGGCCATGTTCACAGTTCAAAAGCAGGGATTATAGTCTAGATTTCTGATGGTGTCAACACAGTATTTCTTACAAATAAAGGAGTGGAGTCTTGTTGACTCACAGGTTGGTGTTTTCTCCAGGAAATATGTTTCCTAAACTAACCTTTCTCAACTGGCATGGAGCCCAACCTTTGTAGCACTGAATAAGGAATGTCCCTCACCAACTAGCCTTTATGGTATCTAATACCCTCAGGATTTTTTTTTTGTCTTGACTCAGAACTTTCTGTAGTTTACCATGATTAAAGTTCAATACCTCACACATACAACGTATGAACCTAATTGTCACACAGAGATGTAAATGAACATGACTGATAAAAACATAAGGGCCCTACATGAGTAATAAATTATTATTCACTATCTGGGGAAAATATTTCTGTGGAATAAGAAATGAAGCATGAAAGGCCTCTTAATTGAGAATATATAAAATGATGATTGTTGTGTATCCATTGTTCTTTATCCAAAATAATAAAATATATGTGTGTAGATACTAAGAGTGGTAAATTTGTGTCCTAAAGGATTCTCTGGAATTTCAGAAATTCTCAGAGGTTAGTATTGCTTCCAAAAAATAAGGTAAGTGAAAAAGCTTATGCACTGAAATAAGCAGACTTCTTTTCTGGTTTCAGCTTATATAAGATTTATAGATAATTAAAATAGGTATAAAATCCAAAATCATAGCTGGGAGATGTGTTTGTGTTTGTGATAGGAATTAGCTAAATATTTTTAAAATTTTTATTGTCAAGGTGATGCACATGTCTTGTCATACTTGTTACCTCCTCCCTCATTTTTCTTCTACCTTTCCTCCCCCACCCAACCCCTGACTGGTACAGTTAATTTTCAACATATTGTCTTGTGAGTATCGCTGTTGGATTGGTTCACCATTTATCCATTGTCTCACCAGTTTTATGTTCTGCTTCCCTTCTCTAATTCAGTTAAATGTATATCAATACACATGATACCAAAATCAAATACAGTGACAACAGTGGATAAACAGTAGTAAAGAAAAAAGAAAAAAGAAAAAAATTCACATATTACATTAAAAATAACAACAACAATGAAAAAGCTCTTTTTTTTCCATATCTTGGAGTTCATTTCGCTTAGCTTCATGTTATATGACCATATTGTACATAGTTATTGAGTTATTGTGATCCTCTGCTAGGACACAGATTCAAATCTAAATGTGCTTACTTTCACAGTCAAAAATATTGAATATCAGGCATCAGTTGTCACCCCTGTAGCCCTAGCCACTCGGAAGGTTGGGCTCTCAGGATGCTTGCTCAAAAACAAATCTGTGAGATTCATATCTTCAATTAACCAGCAAAGAACTAAAAGTGGGGTGTGCCTCAAATGGTAAAGTGACAGCCTTGAGTGAAAAAGCCAAAGGAGATCATAAAGCCCTGAGTTCAATCCCAAACAGCAGTACTGCCCCCTCCCCAACAAATTAGATGCTTATTTGGTTTCAAGAAATGGGTTATATTTACCATCAATTCAATGGTCATTCTTTCAAATATAATACCTCGTACATACAAAACATTAACTTAATTGTCACACAGTGATATAAACTGATCTACATTGGACCTTAGCTGTGGCGCTGAAGAAACTCATACTCACACATGTATGCACATACTTATCCATACACATAGAATTATAAAAAATGTTGGATGGTTTCATTAATGTGTCTGCGTAGTTCATAAGATGCCTTTATAGTATACTATCCTTCTAAAAAACATATATGGATATAGGCACAGTAATGGGGATGAGAATAGTGATGAAGGTCACAATAGTCTTAAGGAAAGAACATGGTTAACCCAGACAATGCCTATGTGGGGTTATGAGAAGAGATCGAAGCATAAAACAGAACTGCAAAGACCTTGGTATTAGAGTTGAGAGACATGGTTTTTAGGTTTGAACAATGAGGAAACTTAAAGAGATTTTTGAGTAGGGAGTGACTTGGAAAGAAGGCCCATTTAGACTTGGGATCTGGGTGAAGTAGGCAATATGATTTTCAGAGAAGCAATAGAAAGTAGTCAAGATGTGAGAAATAACCAGATTTGACGTTATGAAGGTCAGAATTAAAGGCTCCAAAGAAAACTGTGTGGGCTTGTCTGGCTTCTGGAGTTAATCCAAGGCTTCAGAATAGCTTTATCCTTCTACTTTTAACATTTTTCTTGCTCTTTTTTTATTGTAACCCTGTAGGTAAGCTTATAAAACCTACATTTCCATTGAGTGCAGAATTATGAACAGATGTTTCCTTCTGATCATCTCCATTTTCAAAGACCCTAACAGAGTAGAAGTTGTGGTCTCAATGGTAGAAACACTTAACATTCACAAGGACCTTGGTTCAATCTTGAATACAGTAATCAACATAGCTAATTTAATTTCCCTAGAAAAAGTTTTGTTAATTCTTCCTCCTTGCCCTCTAAACTACCATTTCATGTTTTTAAATTTTTATATAAGTGAATACTATAAGAAGGTTGATATTTCATCATTATCAGAATTTAGAAAGTTTCTCTGTTTTTCCCCCAATACATCTCTGGATAGCCAAGGCTGTATTTTATGGGAACAAAACTATAACCCATCTGAAAACAATACAAGGTAGTTCAGAGACAAATAGGAAGAACCTAGCCTTAGCACATACATTGTTTAGGAAATGATGGGCTGAACACAAATTCAAATCCTCTATTTTCTGCTTGGCTCTCATTCACTGACATGGTACTGCCATTTTTTAAAATTAGATAAGATAAAGAAAAGGCAATGCTGCAAAAGCATGAAACAAGAATTCTGGATCCCAGGTCAGTTAGTACCTTATAGAAGTCTGCCATCTGAGGAAGCTGCTGCATTTCCTCTGATCACAAAAAACAAAAACAAACAAACAAAAAACCACATTGATCAAAGGTGGAAGCATAGGTCATGCTATAGCACGCCTGCCTAGGAAGGGCAAAGCCCCAAGTTTAAACCTCAGTTCTGGCCAAAGAAAATGAAAAGAGAAAAATAAATAAATGCAAGCTTTCCCCATTTCCTTCTTCCCCCCTTCCTTTCTTCCTTTTTTTTCTCTCCTTTCATCATCTTTTCTCTATCAAGCCTTCTCATTTTTGTAGGCCTCTCTTTCTAATGAGAAAATTAATTTTACATTTTGATTTCATTAAAAAATATTATGGGTGGATTGTATGTATTTCTGATTGTTGCAATTTTTTCATTTGCTTTCACAGAGAAAAGATCTTTCCCTTTGGAAGCCCAAAGGTGGCGCTGTTGCAAAAGGAGAAAGCCAGAGAAAGCCAATGAAGCTAGCCTTGCCTAGAGGGGGCCACCAATACACACAAGCTACACACACACACACACACACACACACACACACACACACACACACACACACAATTCAAATACATAAATGCAGGGTCTGCACCAAGGACCTGCAAATCTTAAAGGCTTTGCTTCCAAAACATAAACATTTCCTTTTTTTTTTTAAACCTTAACGAGAAATAAAAATTCTGATTACTGCAGATGCATTACTGCCAAATTCTGCAAAATAGAAGAAATAATAAGTGTCTGCTTAACCCCCTTTAATTGTTAATTCTATGCACTTTAGTAGATTCCAGTATTATCAAAACAACTGCCCAGAGAAAGGACTCAAATTCATTTGGATTCATTAATACTGCCATTTATCAGTGTAATGTCCTATAAGGAGGGTCCATTCCATTCTCTCCCTTTCTAGACTCCTATGTAGTGTGCTGAAATGTGATCGAGGTGGTTACATTTCAGGAGGAAAGACTTTAAAAAAAAAAAAAAAACAACCACTCGTGTCATTTTGACACACAGAAAGAAATGCCTCTGCATATGTTGACTTCTTAGGAAACTTCCCATAGAAACAGCATTTATCTTTTAGAATCTTAACAGGATATTTTGCTTTCAGTATAACCAAGAAGTAGCAAACTTAGAAAGCTCTTTTTTTTTGTGGAAAGAAGCGCACAGAGCTTACTGAGGTGTTCTAATTCAATCAGAGATCAATGCATTATCTCTATCTTTCCCCATAAACTCTTATCTCTTGGCTTTGTCTAAAAGGTTTGGCTGTTTTGCTTGAAAAACAAAAAAAGGCTTTCTGATCCCTGAATCATTTTCCTGTTCTTTTGTTTCTATTCTATAGCCAAGGCCTTCAAATTGCTGTTCACAAAACTATTGAAGTAAACAATTTAGCTAATTTCAAAATGTCCTTATTTACTCTCAAAATATGATTTCCTGCTCGCTGCTGGAATGTTTACTTTCAACAGTGAGTTGCTGGACTAAACAGGGACAAAGTAACCTGAGATGTTTTATGCCACTGAGACAAAAAGGTATTGATTCTTTTTGCCTCTGGAAAAACAGGTTTCTAATAATTTCCAGATATATTGTAGATTGCATTGCTATCTTTAATTAAAACATGACATAGGACAGAAACCAATTATTTACTCTTTCAACCCATGAGCCCACCTTTGTCCTAGCAGATTCTGATGTCCTATTTGCAAACTAGCACGTTTGTTCTTTATGTTGATGTGTGTGTGTGTGTCATGTGCTCATGCACATATGCTCCTGTACATATATAAACACATGGACTGATGTGCTTAAACATACTTAAGCTTGTGAATTTATTCTTGGCTTTGCTACTGGTGACATTTAAATGTGAATTTATAGTAGGTAGTTAAAAATATACGAAAGGCCGAGCTATACCAACCCTGACTATCATTTATGCCCCAAGATCACTGAAGAAGGGGGTTTTTTAAGTGGCTTTGTTTATGTACTTTTGGTGCACTATGAAATAGGACTTAGGAAGCTGGGGCTAAAGCAAAGTAGAGTGAAAAAGAAATGCCTTGAAAGGGATGGATTTCAGATGTGGAAATAAAGCAACCTCATCCTATTACAAGAATGCTTGAACTAGCTCAATCCCTTCCTTATGTTTTATTCTCTTCCTACTGTTTTCAAAAGGCACATCTCCTCGAAGGTCTCTGGGGCTTTTCCTCTGATCCAGACCTGGCCTGCATTCTGTTCTTTCCTTTCAGACGCTGCAGGTCCCGAAGACATTGCCACGGCAGCGTATGCCATCTGGAGATGTCTGCCTTCAACTCTGCTGTGTGGGCTTGGGCTCCTCAAAACTGTCATCTTGGAACATATTTATTATTTCTTCAAGCCTGGGCTTAGTGGTGTCACATTCCTTCTGTTCTTTGATTATTCAGGGCAAAGGCAGTATTATTTTACCATCTGAATTAGTGCTAAGGGGTACGGTTAGCAAGAAGCCTACTGAAGAAGAGGCAAGCATAACATGGGGTGCCTCACGGACAGACTCAGGCTGCAGATGTTAGCTGGTACTTCATACAGCTTGCAGCTGGCAGGCGGGGATACTGTCTCCTTCCTTTTGCTTTTTCTGCTAGTTCTGTGCAAGATAATTGATCTGAGGTGACGCTAATGTGACCATTTCTTCCTCTCACCAGCCTGATGATACACTCAGATTTATCTGGTGGCAAAGCTTTTTAGGTCATTTTCTCCCTTTGGTGGACTAGTAGACTCTTTCACAGACTGGAGGGAAGTGGTTGGTAGGGATGACAGAAGATGCATGGTCTGTAAAACCCTTTCCTCACAAAATGGCAGACTTGCAAAAGTCTTACAGATAAGATTGATCTAATCCACCATGAGCAGAGAAATCCATTTGCACATTTGTATTTGCAAAACTCTCCTTGAGATCCATGCCTGATGACCTAGTTGCATTTAATCCCATGGTATTGCACGATTCTCTCACTACTTCAACTAATAAAATTAGATTACCAGGGACGAAGAAAGGTAAAAGGAAGTACAACCGGAATGTCCTGCTGGGATGCTTCCTATAATGGCAAAAGCCATATCTCTTAGACATTGGGTGACAAACGGAACAGCTTTTACTTCTTTTTTTTCCCCCTTTAAACTTCACTTGGCTTGCTGTCTTCATTTGTACAATTGCTTCTTTGATTATGGTTGCCCTTTAATGGGTAGCATTAAACAAATGAGGAGGAAGTGACTGCCAAATGTGTCCCACTGCAATTTTTGACAGATGTTCTGATATGAGTTGCTGTCATAATGGACAAGGAGGGAGAGAGATCCAAAAGGATTTTAGAGTTCAGCTTTGGTTCAAGAGGTATCATTAGTCACATGTGAGAAATATTAACATTTTCCATTAATTCCAAGGAATTTCCCAAATTTATATGGCTCTCCATGCTTGACATCATGGTGAAAATGCAATGAGGCTTGAAGGAAGAGAAAGAAACTGAAATTCATTGGGTATATACCAAATGTCACGTCATGTCTTAAATTGATCAGGCTGTTATGTCTGATAAAATGATCTCAACAATCAAAATGAGGAAACTGAGGCTCTGTTGTGCAACAGAGATACTTGCTAGGTTGGGTAGGTACAAATGAAAGACCACTGGACCCATAGATGGAAAACCAAAACTAAGATCATTGTGACTTCCTGACAAAAACATATTCATTAGCACACTTGTCTGTCTGAACAGCATTACAGGTATGTCCTTTTAGGTATGCTGGCAACAGATAATGATCAAACAATTAGTATCCCAAGAGATCAGATGGGAAAAAGTTAGGGTCATAAAGTACGAAGAGGCAAAATAAAGATCAAACAACAACAACAAACCACATTGGTTGAATTTTCATTGGCCTTCAAGGTTGCAGGAATAGAGATGAGTATCTCAGCCTCAGGATCTACTTACGCACCTCTCCAGAAAGGACTTGCCTTGCCCAGGCTGTCTGGTGAAGAGCTCTACCAGAATGCTCTCTGATGGCTCTTTCTGAAGTGAACTAAAATGGTTTTGCCCGGTTCTTAGCTTATCTTCCCTTTGCAAAGACAGAATTGTAGTGGATGAGGAAATGAAAGGGTAAAGTTACTAACATGCTCCTGGATGAGGAGGGATAGAATCAGGTTTCAAATGTCATTAAATTTTTACCAAAGATAGAGAGAAAGTGAAGGGCCTATTGTTGAATTATTATTATTTTTTAATCGCTGTTCTCATTCTTTATGCTCTTAAGAATGTCATGGGTCAATGCCCTTAAAAGTAAAGGGAACAGGAAGAAAAGTGCAATGAAACACTCAGACAAATAAATAAAACATATGAGAAGTATAACTGGTGCTTTCTTAGCAATGGGAAACCCAAACGACCCTTGTTGTTTTGAGATTTATATGTTCGAATATCACAGATGCCCTGTTGCTTTATTCATACTGTTAAGGGAGTGAGGGAGCCCTTAACCATCAGCACCCATCATTAAATCATAACAAAAATGCCATTGTTATAGACATAGGTCTTTGAAACACACACACACACACACACACACACACACACACACACACACACACACCATGGTGCAGTTCATTTTCACTAGAACTCACAACATTTAGATTTTTTTTTGCATTTCCTGAGCAATATATAGGGTCTTCAAAGTTGCTGCTTTAAAGAAACAGTACATGAAATTTTTTAAAAAAATTATTTGTTACTTTTGCTAATATGATCATTGTTTGGGGACCTAAATATAGGGAAGGTTTAAAATAGATTTAAGGAAGCTACATTGATGTAAGTAAAATGCCACACCTAAAAGTGCTAAACTGGCAGTCTTGATTAGGAATGTTTCCATATTCCTTTAAGATATTCACTACTAAAATGATGTTTTCCCCCCTCTACTAGTTAGGTTATGGATGCTTTAATGTTGCTTTGAGGAGGCTACTATGTTTAGTACTACATGCTCTAAAAACTTTCTATAATGTCCCTTAAATCAAGGCAGAGATAGGTGGTAAAAGCTCAGTCTATCTCTAGGGAGCTCCAATGTGATGAGATGTCAGAGTGTTGATTGACATATATCTTAGTTTTGTAAAGAGAAGAGCACGCTTATGTTGACAAACTTTACAACAAGATGTAGAACTCTTAGGTCTCTTCTCCTTTTGGGCAATGCACATTCATCTGCCATGGAGATCTGATGAGTCATTGGAAGTTAGCATTGTTTTCATGTTACATACCGCAGAGATCTTAAGGAAATTTGCTGATGACCAACTGTTCTTCCCTTCTTCCTGCCCCATGACATCACACCATTGTATTTATTACTGTATGCTTCAAACAGAGTTTGGAACTTGAAATATACTTCCATATTAATTTAACATAGTTTCTAAAAGTGTTAAACTCAATGATTAAACTAATGTCGTTCATTTTCCTTAGAAGATCCCTGCTTCTGAGGATTCTAAGAAATGTTTCACAGAACTTCTTATTCATGTGTTCATTTATTTACACAACAAACATCACCATATACCAATTCATAGTAATTATATAAAGTCTTATGCTTGCATACATACATATGAGATATTTAGGGACTGGGAATCTGGAATCTGGTTTAGTGGTAGAGTGCTTGACTAGCATGAATGAACCCCAGAGTTCAATTCCTCAGTACCACATAAACAGGAAAAGCTGTGACTCAAGTGCTAGAATGATATAGCCTTGAGCAAAAGAAGCTCAGGGACAGTGCCCAGGACCTGAGTTCAAGCCCCATGACTGGAAAAAAATAAAGAATAAAAGAAAGAAAGAGAGAGGGGTGCAGGGAAGGAGGGAGGGAGGGAGGGAGAGAGGGAGGAGGAGAGATATTTACATCAACATAATATGTGGATGAACAAAATATATATTTGGAGACTAAAATTGAATGATTGCATGAAGTGATGAGAAAGGTGAATTGTTCAACACTGTTGTCTGTTGTCTATGGTGGTAATACAATATTGTAATGAAATTTGCAGAAGAATTTGTTTATCAGATGCATCTTTTTATCCATTGACAATTCCATTATTTTCATTGCATTGCAAAATCAACTGAAAATAAAAACAATAAAGACATGAGTATTATATTTTTCCAGCAGAAAAATGTCTGTGGCAAAAGTTTGAAGCACAGTTTAGATGCCATTAAACAATAGAAATGTAGGTGGAAAATAGTTTGCCTGTGGGATTTTGAACCATTTTACCTAACTGAAATCTACTCAGGGCAAGGGTAGAAGGGTGGAAGGAGGTGGGATTTTAGGCTGAAGAATCAATGGCTTTCTGAGGAAGGATGTGGAACTATTGTTGAGAAGGAGCAGAGGTGCCAGTTTGATCAGCTGAGTTACCCTGGAGACATTAGTTCCATAAGCATCTTCTTGAATGGTGCTTTCTGGCTTTGCGCCATGAAGGTGTGCAGGGCATAACCTGCAAGAGGACTCAGCTTAACCTCCTTGGCCTGGCCTTCATGTCCATGTCTGCTACTGCCATTAGAACCGTTATGAGATCTCTTATGCAAACATTTCTATCCAGGGCTGTGATGTTATTAATGGCCAAAGCGCATAGAGAATACCCTTAGAAAAATTCACTCACCTATCATTGCCCAGGAAATTGTTTCCTCTCTGAAAAATGTTACTGTTCACGTGCATATTCTTTGCTTTCTATCCCTTGGGTGCCACATACTTCATGTAAGGCTTTTTTCTCTCTTCCTTTTTGGCAATTAGTGTGCAAAGGTGCCCATGAGGACTGAGAGTTTGGCAGAATTTTACTAGTGAACACAGGGGTGCGGACTGCTGGCAGGAAGTACCACAACTTATTTTGAAAATGTTCATTTGGGGCAAAAATGATAAATCTGTATTTATCTTCTTAAAATGCTCCCAATGGATAAGAGAAAGGAAAAGAGAGCCTTGATTTGGAGAGCATAGAGACCAGAGAAAAGAAGAAGGCAAAAAAAAAATCTGTTTTCCCAATAATTTATCTTCTTTGATACTTCCCAGTGGGCATTGGGTACATTTCCAGTCTGTGTTTTGAAAGATAAAATGAATATTTCATTTAACCAGCTGTATTCCAGAATATGTAACCATGCAAAGTCTTACTGTGAAGAGCCAGAAGAGTTTGTTTTTCAGATCATATCTAAATGTTTTCCAAAGGAAATGTGGTGGCTCTCATTCCTGAAACATTTGATAGCTTTCTTCTCCCATTATTCCTTGAACTTACAACATGTAAGAGAGTCCACATTTCTAGCATATTCCAGGAGGTACCATAGTCATTGGTCCATAGACAGTGTCCGTATTCTCATCCCACTACTTTGCAATAATAGATACTCAGTAAACCAGTGAGTGAGCAAGTAGGTAAATAAATAAATGAATAAATATATAGTTTTGCTACAAGGAAAATAAGAAGCTAGCATTTTAGAAAGTGAATCTAATAGTAGGTAGATAAGTTAGTGATGCTACCTTATTCAACAGATTAAGAAAGAAGGACCAAAAAGGTCAAGTTCAGAAGTAAGTGTGATCAAAACAGAAGGTGTAATATAATCGTAGAACCCCTGAGAGGTGTTGGATTTGATGTTCAGAAATACAAGAAAAATATAACAAGAGGAAATAATTCCATGTCTGCTTTGGCTGGTTGAAAATAAAATTCAAAGGTTGAAGAGAGTCTTGGTTAAACCTTATTTTCATTGTAGGGTAGAGTTTGGGTGGAGGTATGTTCTTTTCCTTTTGCTGCTTTTCTATTTAAAGGAAGCTTACCTCACAACTGCTCTAGGTCAAAGACTTGGTTGGCATAAACCAATGAGAAACATCCTTCCTTAGACTAACTTACCAAGCATCCATCTTAAAAATCTATTTGGAATTGATTTCAGGACACATAATTGGGGAAGTTGGGGAAAAAATTCATTTCCTTCAGGTTGATAGTGGTGCAAAATGCTATTCCTGGATTTTTAGTATTGTATTTCTATTTGTCAGGGAATTCCCAGCCAAATCCTATTTCAGTGTTATGTTATTTTCCTTTCTCATCATTTAGAAGAATGGTACTTTTTTATTTATTTGTTTTTTTACTACTGGGATCTTCTTACTACCTGATTGGTCATGATCTGGCTTGTCACACCTTGCAGCCAAATGAAAGAATAAGAATTCCTGATGCTTTTATAAGACCTTGATGCTGTTACTAAAGAAATTGTGTCTGAAAACAAAGTTTAGCTTCCAAGGCATCATAGAGCCAGAAATTTCTCTCGCTGAATTTTTCCATCCATTAACAGAATTATTAATACCTAAGCAGTAGAACAGATATTTGTATGCAAAGACTATGAGAAAATTGCATCTGTTTCTTGCCATGGGTAAATACTGCTCAGGGAAGGGTCTGATAGGAACAAAGCACAGACATGGATATTAGTGGGCAAAATTTGTTTGGGGAAGCAGATGATAATGCCCTGGAGGTGTTACTCTGCTCTGGCACAATGTACTGATGATTTATCAGAGGCTGTACTTCCGGGGCTCACTCTGATATCATCAAAATCAAAATGCACCTGCTATTTTCCTAGGTTATTTTCTGGCAACCTGTAGGAACATGATAGGACCAAAGAAACAGTTTAGCTAGTCCTAAAGATATTATATAATCCAGGCTCTCTGATACCAAGCATCTCTAGTTTTAAAACAAGGCCATTTTTTACGTATTTTACAAAAACTTAAATATTTTATCAATCAATTTTCATACAAATTATCTTATTATTTTTGTGAATTGTGGCAGCCAGCTAATAAGATGGCTCCAGGAGGCCCTATCTCCTGACATCTGCACACTCTTAACAGATTGATATATTTGATAAGGATAACAGGAAGATGAGTGTTGAAGGGTGACCTTTGGCTTCTGTATGGGAAAAGCCATAAGAGCACAGACTTATCCTCAGGAGAGTGAGGCCAGAACAACTGAAGATGCTGAAGAGAAAGGATGACCCGTTCTATGAAAACTGAAGGGAAAAAAAGAATTTTCAGCTCCTCTGAGATTTAGAACATGAAGCAGAGTCCCAGAAAGCTGCGGAATAGACCACAAGGTCTACAAGGATTTACATTTTAGCTCAGCAACAATAATAAAATATGAAAAAGTAGAAGAATGAGCCTTGTAAATTGAAGTCAATTTGTCTTCCTCAACTTATATACCTATGTGGTCTATGTATATAATGGGTGATGAATGGATACATGAATTTAACTTTATAAACGTCTTTACTCGGGGAACATTTAGTTAATTTATACTTTTGAAAGGTACTGGTTTTGGTATTCATTTTGCCTCTGGTAAAATGGAAAAGGCATTCAATTGTATTCATCATAGAGACCTCGGATTTGGTAGCCATGAATCTATTTGAGGCTTGGCTTTTGCATAAGTAAAATGAAACCTGAAAGAAAGACTCTACAACTCTTGACTGACACTAACATTCTAAGGTTCTACTTTCACTCTGCTATGTACATTTCAATGCACAGAAGCTCTAAATGCAATTGCAAACAGAGGAATTGCGCTCCCCACCTTTGCCTGTTAGACCCTTAGCATGGAAGGGTTTAAGGAGTGCCATACCTGCTGCATGGCACATTCCAATGTGATCAAAAGGAGAAGAAAATAGAATAATTTTCCTCAAGTCAATAGTACAAGTTTGCATCAAGGGTTCCTGTGTTACTAAGGACAGTCTGAAAATTCTAAGTGACTTGTACTTAAAAGCATATATTGCTGTTTCGTTCAAGAAAGTGAAATGGATCACAAGATGAAAGTCCCATTTTTTTAATACTGTCACAAATCCAAATTAAGGAGAGGTGCCTGCAAAAGCCTTTGATTATAGATCATAAAATCTCCAGCTTATATCAGACACTGTAAAATTGCTCAGTGACAAATGAAATGCCTACACACTAAATATATCTTTTAAGCACCTTGCAATCCAGGTACGTTTATCTCTGAGATACAATAGTACTTCTGCAGGTCACAGGTACAAGGTCAGAAATGCTGGTTCTGCTGGTTTGGAATGTTACACTTAATGGCCCATTATTTGAGGACATAGAGCAGAGGCTTCTAGCAAATACACAGACTATATTTCATGTGGAAACTTCAGAAGCCAACCAACCAGCCATATTTAGAAATAATGATAGACCAGACCCAGCATGCCCACGTATGGCTCAAAAACCACAGAGACCCACTGGGATTCAGCTTTATAACAATAGCTTGCATCTGTGTGGTGTTTTGTAGTGTTTCAAAGAACTTTCACACACAGCATCTCCTTAGATCTTCACAGCAACATTGTGCAGTGGGCAAGGCAGGAATTGTGTTCCTCATTTTATAGAGCAGAACCTGGAGTCAGGGAGGTTAAGTGACTTGGCCAAGGTCATGCAGATGGCATGCAACAGAATCACAGGATTTGAATTTATATCTGATGACTTCAAGTTCAGTAATTGTCCCATGACAATGTGCAAAGGGAAGAGAACAATCTCTATTCAGCTACACAGTTGGCCATTTGTGTGTGTGTGTGTGTGTGTGTGTGTGTGTGTGTGTGTGTGTCTAAAAGTCTACATTATGAAGTGAAGTAAGAAATGTAGTAGGCATTTCAGAAAATTGCTTTATCTTCCCTTGCCATTTCGAAATGCCCAGAGGTGAAAACAGGTATATTTTGACAATGACAGAAGCAAAATATCTCAGTTGGGTGGTCAGTATGAGAGGTTTGCCAAGAGCAGATTTGGATAATTGAGGATAGAAAGCAGCATACCACTGGATATGTGAAAATGACAGCCAGAAGAAAGTGACAAAATCCCGGCATCCATAGAAAGTAAAACACAAAAGACATCCTTTCCCTTGTTACTCCTGAATCCAGTAAGCATCCACTTTACCGTCTTCCTCCTTCCTCCACTGTTTATCAGTATGTGAGACTTTTTGTATACTTCTTTCTATTTCTTAGCAGCTGCTGAGGAGGCAAAGATCATCTTCTCTTTCATCAGGCAAATGAGTTAAACATTTCCTTACTCTACCCCTTCTCTAGAAATGCCAAATCTAAACTTGCTCTAGACACAGCCTTTCTGATCCTCTTTCATGTGGCAATGCACTTTCAATATATCCCAGAAGCCCTTGCTCTCCTCATTGGGCTCAGTCGAAGCACAATGTATCCTCTTACTGTCAATAGCTGGTACTAACTGAGCAGAAAAGGTAAGGGAAATGAGAAATGCTTCCATTCAGACCTTATGGGTGGAACAAGTTCAAACCTTGCTTTTATCCCTGTTCCTCCTCTAGCAAAACAATCATGTATTTAACCCAGAAGGCAGAAACCATTGTAAGTTTTTTCTACTTTTCTTACCCTCATTATCATCAAACTTAGTTCAGTACATTCACAATAACTAAAAGAATGGCTTGTCATGAATGAGTTAGAATGACTGCTCCAAAACAGTGCAGGACAAAAAAAAATCATAATGTTTTTATAATGCTTAAAAATCTATACCTGAAATATTCGTTTTCTTTTTAATGCTGCAGTATTAAAAACCTACATTTCTAATTCTTTTGACTCTAATCAAAATGTTAATCAGGGGTGGGAAGCAACACCTGTGAGTCATACTTGACTGCCTACCATTTTCTGTGCATTATTTTTTCCAATACGAAGGGCAAAATTCTTTTTTCAGGTTTCATTTTTGGAAACTGAGAGAGGTGAGAGACCTGAGTATTTGGTCATTTGTCAGTTCCTTTGCAGAGTGGGAGGTGCACACACACACACACACACACACACACACACACACACACACCACTCTGTGTGTCAAAGCACACTCACCCTCTGGGTGCTGTTCTTTTCTTCACAGAGAAAAGCGTGGAGGCCCCAGATAGTCTGTATGCTTGGTTCAGATGATTAATAAACAACTTAATATTTCACCTTGAGGACAGGAAGGCAGTGGGCCCATGCATTGCTGAAGTACTGAAAATAGAATTCGGGCCCCTCACAAGAAAGATGGTAGTTTTTCTGTCAGTACTGCTTGCATTACAGCTCCAAAAGGATATTGCTGGTGAGAGAGAAGCTTGCATCTGTGGCTCCTATGAGGTGCTTCTTACGAACACAGGAGCAGACGCAGCCAGGCAGGCAGGAACCAAAACAACAGAAGGAAATACATTACATAAAAGAGCGAATAAATTCACTTGGAAGGGAGCTGTAGACGAACTTTGCACTCTGTTTTCCATGGTTACTTGTGGGAAAGAGTGCGGGGGTGGGGGGTAAAAAGAGACACTGGATTTTGTAAGGAGGCACATTGAATCCAAAGTTTCTGTGGAAGCTGGCAAGAGAGGGCAGTGTTGCTACGTCTAACGCAAGGCAAGAGAGGCTTATAGATGGAGCTAGGAGATGTTTTTTTTGTTGTTGCTCAAAATTTATGAATTCTTATTGTTGTTTGTCTCACCCCCCCCCAAAGTCTACTCTCACATATACATTTCTCTTAGAAGTTTTATCTGACCCCCCACCCTTCACATAAGAAGCCGTAGCGTAACATCTATCAGCAGTCTTAGCAAAGATAAAACTTGTGATGATGAAGAATGGAAAACAAATCAAACCTGGAAAAGGAAAGAAAAAAACAAAACATGATAAATTACTTGTAACTAAATGAAATCATTTCAATCAAAAGCATTTTTAAATGAATGAACTTGCTTCTTTGCTTGATTCTAGCTTTAGCAAGAAGATCAAAGAGATTTATGACCTGTGTCTCTTCAAGCTTGATGCCAGAAACGAACATGTTCTCATTAATAGTCATTTTCTCGTCAAAAGAAGGCTTTTATGCAGACAATGTGCATTCCTTTCATAGCTTCCTTGTTGGCAAAAAATAATTTTTATTAGATTGCATGGCATGTATTAAGGGATAATGTGTTGTATATATGCATTTGTGTGTGATTTGGGGACAATATAATTGCTTTGTTTCAAATATTCCAAACTTATGTGGACCTTTCATTTGAATTTTGAAATCGCTGCCTATCTTGTAGGGTTGGGAGATATACTGCCTTGACGTGGTGTGAGGCTCCATGGACAAAGGAAATTCTCCAGCCACTTGGGATGTCTCAAGTCTGATGATAGAAAGGGGGAAAAAACATTCCTCAGAAGTTTAAATTTTGCACATTTTCATAGGCTTCCTTCAAGCTGTGACACCACAGGGTGATTTGTGGTAGAGAATTAAACAATTGTCTGCTAAATTTAAGCAATGGAGTTCAAAAGCTGAATAATGGAAAAATAAAATAAATGCATACAAATCTTTCCTCCTTTCTCCAGAACATGATGGCTGGTTCCTCTTCATTGAGTGGTTTTTGTTTGCTTGTTTGTTGGGTACATCGGCCCCAGTCTGTGTCTGAGCATATATTTAGACACACAAAGAAATGATCAAGAAGAAATGTCAAAAAAGTTTAATTAAGCAACCAGCTTGAATTTTTGTCACAAAAATCAGCAACAGAACCAACATATGGGATGTGCTCTAGCCATGACATGTATTCAGGAAATCTGTTCAGGGGCTTGCAAACTTGAAGCTGGCATGATGGCTCATGCTTGTATTCCTGAGGTATTTGGGAGGTAGATATGGGGAAAAGGATGAAGGTTTTATTTTTCTTACTTGGGCACCTCAATAAATCATCTGCATTCCTTCCTACCTCAAAAGAAACAACCTTTAAAATGAAAATGATGTAAAAGCATCATTCCCCTTGCGACTCAAGTCTCTGCAGGCTGGCGTGTGCTCTTGCATGCACCCCTGAAGTGGTCTATATCCACGGCCATCTCAGCTCTTTGTTTTTAAGTCTGGTGTTTTAACTCAGGGACTTTTGCTTGTTCAGCAGATGTTCTGCTACTTGACCATCCATCCATCCCTTCTGCTTGTTATTTCCTAATAGCGTTGTGATGTTTATGCAGAAGCCCATCCAGAAGGTTGTCTTCCTATTTATACTTCCCAAAGAACTGTAATAACAGGCCTGTGTCATTACACTCGGTACTAGCTGGGATGGAAGGCTCCAAAACTGCAACTAAACTGTGATCTCCCTCATCGGTGACCTGGGTATCTACAATTACAGGTGTTACCAATATCTCCTGGCCTGTTATAACTTTTAAACCTTTTATTTAAATAAGATAGAGCATTTTTCTCCAATTTCCTGTTTTCTTTCTCAGAACATTCAATTTGCATGACATTTATAACACTATGCATTTCTAATTGCTTTGTGCTTTGTAGGCCAGTTGGGCTCAGTCTCTTTATTACCTGCTCCTCCTCCAAATATAACATTCACATGTTAGACTTCTACCAGTCATTTCTTTTTTGGGGGGCATGTATACTTCAGTTCTGCAGTTTCTTTCTAGATAATCCTATTTGCTAATATGACATCAAATGGTATTTTGAGGTCAATAACTGCCACTTTTTAATCTGATCCCAGCCTCTCCTTTGAACTTGATTCATATAATGACTATTTAACAAGATGTCATCATTTGGATGGTTCATTGACATCTCAAAATTATGATGATTTAAATGACATTCTCTGTTTTCCTTTTTCTCAGAACTATCTTCCTCTTTAATATTATTCAGAAAGGCTATCACCGTCAGGCATCTGCTAAGTGGGATTGTTTCTTCCATTACCATCTAACTACAGTCATCTAGCATAGATGAATATAAACAGAGATGCTCCAATGCATGCATGTATTAGTATATTGCAAAAAAAATGTTTCACATTACCTTTATAATGGCTTAATTATAAGTCATTACTATTGATCATCTAAACATTTTGCACTTTAGCTCTCTTTGTTATCATTCTTACCCTTTCCATTCTGAAATAGTCTTTTAAACTATCTTCTGATTGTTTTTGCATCCCTCTTCAAAATTATTTGGTATTTTCCATTTCACTTTAGGTAACATTTCACCTCCATATTAAAAGATGACAAGGTTTGTGCTTTGCTTGGGAAATCCATCTCGCACATCTCTGTCTCTTCCTCACTCTGTTCTATTACCTAAGGCTTCCTTTTAGTACACTTGATAAATTCTAATTCAATGTTTCTGCACAAAATATTCTCTTAGCTCTTCCCAGGAATGATTCTTTCTGTCTTCCTATGTAAGTGAAAAATTCATTCCCAGAGACTTCCCTTGGTCACCAAACAAAAAAAGCCCTCCCTCTTCTTCATCAGTGTATCTTGGTTTTTATCTCTTGACATTGTCTAGGACAGCAAGAGCACATGTGTTTATTTACTAAAGTTACCCAGAATCTAGCATTAGTGTCACAACTAGTTCTTCAATAAATGTATATTGAGGGAAGAATACTTTTAAAGTAAAGGTATTCATTTTATGACTAAAGAAATGCTTATTTTTAAAGATATACTAAAAATGGTAAATTTTTGGTATTTCTCTTTCTCTCTCTCTCTCTCTCTCACGCTCTGTTTCTTCTTCTTCTTTTCTTTTTTTGGTTGTTGGCCATGGGACTTGAAATTGGGGTCTGGACACCCTTCCTGAGCTCATTTTAGCTCAAGGCTAGCACTGTACCATTTTGAGACACACCTGCACTTCTGGTTTTCTGGTAGTTAATTGGAAATGAAAATTCCACTGGTTTTTCTGACCAGGATGGTTTTAAACTGTAATCCTCAGATCTCAGCCTCCTGAGCTAGGATTATAGGCATAAGCCACCAGTATCCAGCTTTTAAAAAAGGGCACATTTTCTTAATACGTGGCTTTCTTTCAGCCATATGAAAAGCTCTATAAAGCAAAATATCTTTTGTAGTTTGTAGGAGGTTCAAAAAAACAAAGCTGTTCCTTCCTTGTCAGGCCGTGCGATCTGTTCATGATATAGAGAATGATAAGGTCATCTGACAGTTATAAATATTCCTGAAACTATGATGCATTTTCCTAAATGAGCACAACAATTTCTTGAAAACATATAATGGGATAGTGAAAATATTTTACTTAAATAATTCTCACATAAGACTACTGATTCAAAATTATCTGTGTGTTATGATCAGAAGAATAAATTAAAATAGATAATAATGCTATGCATATACATCAGTGGCCATACTTTGTATATCTGGAATTTGGACTAGCCTGCAATTTGAAGTGTCTGCCCCCAGGTGGAGCAGTTCCCTGTCAATTTACAGAGTCAAAATCTTTCTATATAGACCATCTGTAGAATAAGTTAAATAAAGCAGGAAACTGGTGGGTCAGGCCTGTAATCCTAGCTACTCAGGAGGCTGAGAGCTGAGCACCATGGATCAAAGCCATTTCAGGCAGAAAATTCCATAAGACTCAGATCTCTATTGAATAAACTACTCAGAAAAAGCAGGAAGTACTTCTGTGATTGAAGTGGTAAGAGTACTAGCCTTGAGCACGAAGAGGCTGAGGGACAGCACTCAGACTCTGAGTTTAATCCCCAGAACCAGCACACACACACACACACACACACACACACACACACACACACACACACACACACACACCACATTCACATTAGATGAATAGAAATTATGGAAAGGAAACAGAAAAACAAAGCAAACAAAGGATACTTTGGAGATTTCTTTCCTATCATTTAAAATTTCAGAATGAATTAAAAATTTTCCATGGGAAAACAAGACAGGACAATTAGTATGTGGGGTGATGTGGAAGTTCAGTTATATTTGAATCTGGTGGAATCTTTATGAAGGTACTTAAATTATGAATAGATTTTTAAACAAACTAACAGCTCTTCTAGTTGATGTACTGAGATTTAAAAATTAAACTGGTTAAAGATAGTTCAGATTCTAAGGAATTACTCTGCTGAAGTTTTTGATCAAATCAGCTAAAAAAAAAATACTCCTTATATCAACTTCATACATACACAGTAAATAGCTGGAATAGAGGAATCAATGTTTTCACATTTTTAAATAACTGCATTTTCACATCAAAACAAAATTCTGGAATGAACAAATTCAAGGTACAAGGACATCATTCATTATGAGAAAATGAAAGTGAAACCATAATCTGTAATTATGAAAGACATCGAAAGGTACAGTGTTTAAACGATGATGAATTGAGGAGTTTTCCTGTAGTCTGCACAGATTTGGGTCTGTAGAGGGAGGTAATAGAATGTGTGAGGTGTGTGTGTGTGTGTGTGTGTGTGTGTGTGTGTGTGTGTGTGTCCTCATAGGTAATATTTCAACTCCACAAATAAAAGTGAGTGTAAGAGCAAATGTCTGCTTGTCTTCTTCCAAATGTGCCTAATGCAATCCTTCAGAGTTTTTCAACTCTTTACCTCTACATGTTTACACAAATATTTCCCATTTACTTCTTTTTTTTTTATTTTAGAAATATCCCTAGCAGGAAAAGTCATCTGGTTTCTTGTTCACAGAAGACACACACACCTGTGCAAGCTTCCTATCCCAAAGCATTCTGTTCAAGTGGTAGAGTGCCTGCCTAAAAAGATTGAGGTCCTGCATTCAAGCCCCAGTATCACAACAAATAAATAATGCATTATTATCAACAATTAAGAATTTATATGTACAGATTCCAGCCTCAAGAAATGTAGTTGAAGATGGCTATAATCTATCTATTATAATCCCATTTACTTCTTGAAGATAGTTAAACTTCTCATTTTTCTTTCTGCTTGGCCCTCATGATTTAACTATCTTTTCATTGTTTAACCATCCTTTGTACTCACAACTTTAGTTGCACTTTTCTTCACCGTTACATTTAGAGATAAAGTCCTTTTAATTCCTAGTATCTATGCTTTGAAATGGACATTTAGTCACATCCTAATCTAACTCTGTGTGTGTATGTGTGTTTGTGTGTGTATGTATGTGTACCAATCTTGATCCTGGAGCTAAAACTCAGGTAATAGGTGCTGTCCCTGAGCTTTTTGGCTGAAGGTTATCACTCTAGCACTTGATCTATGGCTCCACTTTGGGCTTTTGGTAGTTAATGGGAGATAATGGTGCCATGGATTTCCCTGTTACAGCTGGATTCAAATTGCGGTCCTGAGATCTCAGCCTCCTGAGGAGCTGTGATTGCAGGCCTGAGTCACTGGTGCTTAAATAACAACACCTTGACTTTTGACATACCTTGGACTATTAGCTTGAACTCAGTTTGTGATTTGAACTTGTATTATTATCTCTTTCCACAAACATATATTGATATACTTAAATTGGAGTGTAAATCTAAATAGCAAAGGCCATGAATCATGCTTACATTGTAATTTTTTTTTGAAATTCAGTTCAATGCTTTGGCAGACATCACTGAATATCTATGAGTTTCAGTTTTGAACCACCTTCACCTGCTAAGTTTCTTCCATGAAAATCTCAGATTGTGTTTCAAATATCGAGAACTCTTTTGCATCTAGTACAGAGATACCTATTCTCATTCATTTTTTTTTAATTTTGACTTACTTTTTAAATTCAAATAATAAAGTGTAAAGAAGGGAAATGACTGTATCTGAGAAGGTACAGCATATTCTTGGTGGAGCTAGAAATATTGCATCTCAATTTTACATTTATTTCCCTTAATCTTTCCAAGCTATCTTTAATCACTTGCTTCTCAAAGCCTGGAATCTAAATGGTAGAAGCAGACTCCAGTGTTGTCCCCTATTTGTTATGCAATTTATTATATATAGTAGAGAGTTTAATGTTCTTAACTCCTTTATTGTCCACTTCATAGATGAGAAACTTGGGATTCAGAGTTTTATCTAGGATGTCAAAATTAAAACAGAGAGAGTGGTGTTTTGTCTTATTTTGTTATAACAGAATACAGAATTTGTTGGGCAACAAATACAAAATAAACTCATCTAAATAGGGACCTAGAGAGCTCCTCCTATTTTGCTCCAGTAACCCCTAAGTGTCCTATCTCTACCCTAGTAAGTCATTATTTTGCCAATCCTGTAGGAGGAGTAAAAATGGTGTCTGGAGGTGAGGCTGGGTGACAGAAGTAAAAAAGAATCATATGGGCTAATGTTATTTGAAACCAGGTGTCCTGGCTGTATTGTCTGTCTATTTTGATATTCATGATCTCCACTGGCTCTAGGCTTTTCTGGTGAAGATTTATGTGAACAGTCAAAATTGACAGGTGATGGTCTTCTGGTTTACATAAAGGAAGCATGTGAGTGGTTTTGCTTTAATGGCAAGAAATGACAGGGCAGTGACAGTGTGATATGACACAAAATCCCTTCCATGAGTAGTATATTCCAAGCCAAAACACTGTTGTGTACAGGGCTTTCGCTGGCCACCGTTAGTGACAAAGGTTGCCAGGACATGTAGCTTTAAGCACTGTTAGTGAGGAAGTGGAGTTTTATATTTGGGGAATAAAAGACAGAGAGGAGGGAGAAAGAGAAGGAGAGAGAGAAACATAGAGGGAGGAGAGATAGCTAAGAGAGCAAGAGAAAGAGAGAGAGAAAGGGGAGAGAGACAGACAGACAGAGAGAGAGAGAGAGAGAGAGAGAGAGAGAGAGAGAGAGAGAGAGAGAGAGAGAGAGAGAGAGAGAGATCAGGAAAACAGTCAGTCCCTGGTGCTTTTCCTGGGCATTAGAGTCCCAGGGATGACATCATCACCAGCCTATCAGAGCTCTTCAGCTTTGTTCAGGTTCCGAAGGCATGGCATCATCGCTGATGTAGCCCAGAAATGAAAATAGAACCATCTCTAAATATACAACAATGAGATTCAAGCATCGCTTTAAAAAGATACGAGAACCAAGAAAAAGAAAAAAAAAAAAAAAACCACCTCCTTAAATCATAAAGTCCGCCTTTCCTAAAGAAACCAGATTTGGTTAGAGAAGCCACTAACCTTGGTGGTTATTTTAGTCTGCTTGAGACTTTGCAGACCGGCAGTGAAAAGTAATTAATACACAACTGAGCTCCTTTCGTTCCCCCCGAACCCCTCCCAACATTTCTCTTGGTCCTGGAGTGGGACAGAGGCAAATATAAGTTTCTCTATAAAACAGTAGGATCCTGGATTCAGTGTCAAAAGGCCAGCCTGTGTCTGGAACGGGGCCAAAACAGGGATTCAAAGGCTCCCCAGTACGGTGGGCATGTGGCTGTCATTGTCAATACGTTTCACTTAGCTAAAAGCACAGTTTACAGTTGTTGAAGTTTGATTGATCTGTTGATAAACACTAATGTTTTCCAGTTGACAATTTCTCCATGTTAATTTCTTTAACGTTGGCAGACCTGCCTGGCAGGGACCTATAAATAGTATCAGTGTCATCATCCTTTTTAAGTTATTAATGAGCCTTCGAGTTTCAAGGGGCTGGGATTTGGGGACAGGTTGTGCTTGACTGCCGTTTCTGACATTGATACGTTAGAATTTGGAACTTAGTTGAGATGAGAACATGCTTTAAAAAATATATAGCATTGGCCAAATGCATCCATGAAAAAGAGAGTTGTTCATAATTAGTGCCTAATTAAACTTTGGAGAAAGGACTAACGTGCCCAACCCCATATGTGAAATGTGTCCTTGATGCTGAGATACTCGGACTGTCCCCACTTCAGTGACATCTGCCCCTTCTACTTTCCTTACTACCTCTCTCTGCACATAGCCTGTTATCACCGAGATAAATGAATGCCTGACTCTAGAAATCAGGTTTGGCCCAGACTGTTCTGTCTGCCAACTGGTGACAGGGGACCAGAGCAGACTTCTCCAATTAGTAGATCCCCCATCAGGCAGCTGGACGCACTGTGCTGTCGCAGCTGAATCTCTGATGGAGGAACTCCTGCATGGATAAATATGTGCCTGCAAGCAAGAAAGACAAGTGGAAAGATAGCATGGTATCTTTTGGAGGTAATCTTCAAATTCCAACCCTCCTCCCTCCTTGGGGGTTCAAATGAGCACCAAAGGCATCATGTGATTCGGAAAGTAGAGGTGACTTGTGTCCTGGCATCAGGACTGATGAGTGGAGATGGGAGCATTGTTTGCTGATAAGCACCAATTCAAATGGGCCACCTGACCCAGCTAAGTTGATGCTAACAGTGCCAGGTATTTCTCTGGTTAGTCCTCATTTCTTGCCTTGCAGAGATGACCCTAAATCAATTTCCTTGGTAAGGACTTTCTAGTTAGATATTTGTCTCACACTTCTTTCTAATAATCCTATTTCTTTTCACTTTGAATCACTGATTTCTAATAATTATATTCATCTGTTCCCTTCAGGAGTTGCTTTCAAAATCCAGGCTCAATAGCTATGTACAGAAGATCATATAAAATTACATTCTATGAAATGAATTCCAAGAAAAACAAGCAAGAGATATTCTTTAGTTGCCATTGTTGCTGTTTTTGTTTTCTTTCCCTTTTGTCTTGTTAGTTTGGGCAGGTAAAAGAGAACACATAAAAGGGAGAGCAAGAATGAACAAATACAATAATGATACTCACTATACACTATGAGGGAAAATGACCTGGTTATGTTATGGGTGGAGGCAGGAGGAAAGACTGGAAGAGAGCAACAGATGGAGAGACATGGATCAAAAAGAATTGTACTCATTACCTGATTCATGTAACTGTAACCCCTTTGTATATTAACTCCTCAATAACAATTAAAATATTAAGTTAAGCTGGGCAAAGGTGGCTCACGCCTGTAATCTTAGCACTCAGGAGGCTGAGATCTGAGAACTGTGGTTCAAAGTCAACCTGGGCAGGAAAGTCCTTGAGACTTATCTCCAATTAACCACCAGAAAAGTAGAAATAGCTCTGTGGCTCAAAGTAGTAGAGTGGTAACCTTGAGCTGAAGAGCTCAGGGACACTGCCAAGGTCCAGAGTTCAAGCTCCTTGGCCCCTCCACCCCCTGCCCAAATAAAAAGGTTAAAAAGGAAAAAAAAAAAGGAGGAAAAAACCCTGGCTCATGAATAAGTATCTCATGTTTAATGTCAGATTTCCTCTATACATTTTCAAAAATCTGAAATTTAATATGGACTTCCAACCTGTGCCTAATATTCTGCTAACAATTTCAGGAAATGCCAGGGGTGGAGGGTCTGGTATCATAGAATGGCAAGACAAGTTCCAGCTACAATGCTTTGTGTCCACTGAAGTTGGGTAGCTCATCTGAACCAAAATGAAAACCACCTTTCAGTTGCACCTCTTCATCTCCCCATTTCCTATTCCTTAACAAGAGAACTAAGCAAAAATAACTCATGACAAAAGACAAAGATACTTTACCATTTTTCCCCATAATAATCTAATTAAGTTGTCTACCATTCAAAGAACATTATAGCAAATTTGACTCGGTACCTTTGTGCAAATCAACAACTACCACTACGTAATTACTAGCTATAAATTGGCACAAATGAAACAAGTGTCTGAGTTCAATAAGTTCAGTTATATTTAGAAGCAGTGCAATGTATTTTTGAAAATAAAGGTCACTAATCTGTTCACAGTTATAATGAGAAATGACTACATAATACTGACATTTGTTTCCTCATAAAGGGAGATAATATAAAGTATTTAAGGAATAAACAAATTCAAATGAATGAAAATTATTTGCCCCAAGGACTGTACAATAAGAAGTTTGATCAAGGCTGAGGTATATTTTTAAAACAATATTTTTTAAGAATATAAGGCTGGATTGGGTATTTTGTGCCCATAACCCTAGCCCTCTCTTGTCGATGAAGGATGATGCAAAATTCAAAGTCATGTTGTCATTAATGGTTATACCAGTAAACTTAGCTACTGGGAAGTGGAGATCAAGAGGATTAAAAATTTAAGGCTAGGGGGCTGGGGATATGGCCTAGTGGCAAGAGTGCTTGCCTCGTATACATGAGGCCCTGGGTTCAATTCCCCAGCACCACATATACAGAAAATGGCCAGAAGTGTCGCTGTGGCTCAAGTGGCAGAGTGCTAGCCTTGAGCAAAAAGAAGCCAAGGACAGTGCTCAGGCCCTGAGTCCAAGCCCCAGGACTGGCCAAAAAAAAAAAAAAAAAAATTAAGGCTAGTTAAAATAATAAATAGATGAATAAATAAATAAAGTACCAGCAAGTGAGACCCCATCCCAATAAAAAAGCTCCGTGGGGTGGAAATGCTCAGGCGAAAGAATGAAACTGTCTCAAAAAATAAAAAAATAAAAAAGGATGGGGGAAAGTGGATGACTGGTAATTTTGTGAATTGATCTGGGCTAGTAAATTTTCCAGAAAAGTCTGTTAAGACAAATTGTAACCTAAGTAGTAACAGCTCAAAACACCAATATGAAGGGGGCATATAGTTCAGTGAGATTTCAAAAAAGAAAATTTGTCAACCACTGTATATTCTTTAAATATCACTTCCAGGATGTCCAAGAAGATCATTGGCAGCTAAAGGATAATGAGAATGGCTGAAAAAATGTTGGGTAAATAAAAAGGAGACAAATGGTTAAATTTACTTGATTTTAAAGGTATTGCCTAACAATGTGGCTTCTCCTAGCAGTTCCATAAAATTTCAGAGAAGTTGGGAAAAAAATAACACGATGGTGTGGTTAGAATAACAAAGAATAATGCAAAAATTTATTAAACAAAGCCTATGACTAGAAATGAAAGACTTGCAAAAGCAAGTCACCATATATATGCATATGTATTACATATACGTATGTGTATATATAATATATATTACATACAAATGTGTGTGTTCGTGTATTTTTGTGCTCATCTTCAAAATGAAAGAGACTATACTGAAAGTTTCCCTTTTTATATTCTATTATTTGGGGCTTTCTGATTTTTATGTACCTTTCCATGTATACATATACATGTATATAAATATGCACACATATACATGTAAATATATGTATGCAATTTTGTAAATAACTTAAAATTATGTTATAGATGCATACATATGCAATTATATAATATATTCATATACATGAATATTTCTGTGTGCACATATACAAAAAATTCATGAAATCACAATACAGCCAACTAGTCACAGCAGTTATCTTCCTCTTTATACTTGCAGTTTTAATATATCTCATGACAATCTCCAAAGGAAGTCTATATTTTCATATGTTAGAATACATTTCTCCACCCACAAATTCTTTCAAGACTTGATTAAAATGTCTTTTCTCAGATGCAGAACAATTTAAACCAAGGGAAACAACAAAAGAAGAATCTGTTTTAAGAAATCTTCATTGTATCTTCGCAGATTCTGTGACTTCAAGGTAGCATTATAATTGAAACAGGACTCAGTCAAGTGTTATTTTCTTTGTAGAGGAGACGGTGCTCTCAGAAGCAACCCCTTTTAGACCTTGATCTAATAAACGTCTCCCTTATGTGCAACAGGAGTGGTGAGAATGGGGTAGGAGGCTCTGATGTGTTTTTCTTTTTCCTTGCCCTTACCAGCAACTTTACATCAACAATAATCATATTCCTGGTGCCAGAGAATTACTAGTTTAATTTTAGAATGAAAAGGGCAAGTTACAAAGAAAGAAGTGTCACTAGGGACTTAAGTTTTGTTTTGTTATACACACTCTCTGACTACAGGCTTTGGTTATTACTTTTCAAACTATTATGCACACAGATTTTTGGAAATAAAGGCCATACACGCCTCAAATTACAAACATATCCTTTCTGTCCGATGCCCACAGTTCCTGCGGTTACAATGTCATTTTCTTTTAGTGTATACTGCCCATCCTACTCACTGCATTCAGGGAGAGCAGTGCATTGGCCACCAATGTATTCACAGGATCCCTCCCAGAATGGTTGATACTCATGGTCTTCTAGAACGCCCCAGGCCTAATGCATGCTAAGACACTTTGCTTCTGATGCTATTCATTCTGTCCTATCAACCACTTGGAAACTGACAAAGGGTGAGTGTTAAAACAGAATGGACGAAACCAAGTGGAGAGTTTAGTAATGTAGAAATATTATCAAGAGTTGTAACAGAAGCAGTTCCCAGCAAGACCAAACAGAATAGTTGCTCAATGAATGTGAGGTTATATACATAAGCACATCTGAAAATTTGGGATAGGAAGTTACAGTTAAACACTCTGTTGTTCAGAAACTCTGTGTATTTGTTACTTGGGTTGTTATGACAAAATGCTTTAGATTGGGTAAGTTATAAACAGTAGAAATTCATTTATTACATTTCTGGAACATGGAAGGTCAAAATCAAGGCATCAACAATTTCAGTTTTGTGTGGATATTAGTTTTATAGGGGCAGACTTCTTGCTTTGTCTTCACATGGGACATGGCAGTAAACCCTAATGACTTAGTCACATCCCAAAGTCTTTACCTCTTAATTCCATTACCTTGGAAAATTATATTTCAGCATAGGAATTTAGGATGGATTTGGCATAGGTATTCACATCATAGTATTCAATGAATCTCTGCTAATTCAAATTTTATAGTATTTTGTATTTAATTCTCATCATAATCTTTCTGAATTATTACAATCATAAATATTTTTTAAATATTTATCATGTGGTTGTTCTTGAAAGCTACAAAAGTAATCAAATCACATTGGATTTAAAAGTCTAAATGAGTATTTTGTTGTATAACAGAGTTATGTCTACAGAAACTATCTAAATCTAAACAATAAATAGATTCTTAATGAGTTTGTTTATAGAATGATTGGATAGTTCCTATGACTTGTTTTACCTATTACACCCTCCATATGGATTTTGCAAGTATTCTAGTAAATATCCTACCAGTATTTATACTAAAAGCCTTAATTTGAGAGTCCTGTGAAAGAAGGTCACTAACATTAATTTTGATCATGTGTTCAGAAGGACACAAAGCAAGAAGCCTCCTGATTTCTACATCAGGTGATATTTCTGTGGTGGTGGCACAATGGCTTTTATAAATGGTAGGCGTGAAGTTCATCAGGTTTCAACTGTACAGACATTAGCAGCCAAGGTAGCGCGTTCTATGCCACTGTGAGTGGCATACATTTAGAGACAGCACTACTGCCTCAGGATAAACATAACCTTAAAACTCTCCATTCCAAAATATAAACTACATGCTCCCTTCAGCTAATGCCTTCCTGGAATACTCTGTGCTTTATTGATTTCCCTCTTCTCTGAGCTCCCAAAGCTGTTAAAGTCTGTATCACCCCATTAACAAAGCTTTCTTAGACCATCTTGTATAATTAACTAATTGTTTTATGCATAGTAGCCTTGTTCAATGTGATGGCTAGGGCATCATGGGTAGAAACTCTCCTTTCTATGTTTACCATTTATACTGAGGAAGTATAAGGATATAATTGACATAGATAATACATTGAACTACTGCTTAGTTGATCAATATACTTAAGTTAGAAATTGTATCTACAACTTGGGTTAGACTTTTGGTGTGTGCTGGATTTTAGTGGGAGAAGGACATAATGACAGGTCAAGAATCTGAATTTAAAATTATAGCACCAAGTAGACCTGCTACTAAGTCTGTTCCTAAGGAAGCCCACATTTTATAAGACAATAATTATATCTTTGCAGGCAAAACAACTTGAGAACATGAATGCAACTAGGAAGAGGATCCAAGACTCTGAAATTTTCACATAAAAACAAAAAACAGTGTTACTCTAGACTATCATGGTAAAAACTGTCAAACAAGGTGATGTCTTTGCCCTTAAGCAGACATGTAAATGAGGGTTTGGGGTTCTGTAGTAGAAGCATACAAGTAGAAGGAATTTGTATTATCCTGGTATGAAAGGTCGGGGAAGATAAAGAAAAGAACATGGAATTTTTTTAAGTACCTTACAGAAGTATGCAGGGTCACATTGTGACATTGAGAAATGAATTGCTAGATGATAATGCCATCTTCCAACCTCAAGAAGCAGAAGAGAGAATTAATGTTTCGTGAGCCTCAATGACAGCTAGAACAAGGCAACAGACTATTGCTCATCTAAGAACTTAAGTCTTTGATAAAGGAAACTACCAGACAGATGGTTTTGAAGCAAGAGGGATTAGGGAAGAGCCATGGCTCTACTCTTGCATTTTTCTTTTGTACTGGTGCTTCCTACTATCACTAAACTGGAAACTAGCTGGACATAGTGGAATAGGCTTAGAACCCATGTCTCAGGAAACAGGGACAATTTCAAGCAAGATAAGCAGTGTGCAACGAGCCAGGAAAATGACAAACAGGGATCAAGCCATAATCCCTTTGTTTTCCAGTGTTCTTGCCCTTCATGTAGATGATGAAACTATAATTTCTAAAATAGGATAGAAATTAAGTCCTAGGAGGTACTCTGCCTCATCTCAGTGTTGAATCTATTTAAGACTACTCCAATTCTTCTCATTAGTATTATTGATTACCTCTAGCTAGAAAAAAGGGCAAAGGAAAGAGGTAAAAAGAAGCAATAAATTGATCAATGCTACAGACACTATTACTACTCCCTAAGTCTTTATCTGATTATAAAGTCAAAATAGTAATTTTAACATAAATATATCAATGCCTGTTCTATCATATCCTTACTGCCAACCTTACCTGGGATGAATCAGACACTCATCTTACAGGGTCTGAGCCTTAAGTATCTTGGCAAGATTGGTTTGCTAGAAATTTTCCATAAGCTAAGCTAGTATTAGTACATGACTAAGAATACTTACAATGAATCCTGTGGGTTCAAAGCTTATCAACCTCTTCCCTTATACTTATGGAATACCAGCAATCCACTTTCCCCTGAGTGTTGTTGAATGGCTGAGGAATACAAACTAGCCAGAGGCAAGTTTCAACTTCCAGTTTAATGAAACCATACCCATAGTCTCAAGTGCTTCTCTATCAATATGAATAGGTTTCCTTATGCTGCAGCAATAAATATACCATAAGTCTTTGCTTCTTACAAAGGTGGTTTTGTTTTTATGCCATTTATTTGTTGTTGGTTGGCTACACTTCTGATGCACATAGTTTTCATTACAGGATCAAAGTTATTAAAGTAGCCTCCATCTAAGCAGTGTTTGTCTTGTGGAAGATAAAAAAAAGAACATGTGGAATATTTCCTTGATTTTGGATGTGATGAAGATCTCATCCACTGAAAATGGAAGACACATGACCAAGCCTGAAAGAAATAGAGAATGAAAGTATAACCCTCAGCTAGGGCAGACTAGATCACAGTGTGAACAATGATGCAATTTAGCACTCTCACTTACTGCAGAGTTATTAGAATAGAAGGCTAATTCTTGACTCTGACTCATCTGGCAATGTGAGTAATAATATGATATATTGATTCTTTGTTTCTTGAATTTACAGGGTGCTATCTGTCAGATCTTTCTGAATACATGCGTAGCCAAGAGGTGAGTTGCCCCTGTAATGCTGTCTCCTTATTTAACCTGATAGGCTCATTTCCTGTTATTCTTTTCCTTGTTCTGACTTCTATGGATTTCTCCAGCTTGTTCTTTTCTTCTTAGAAAGCACTAGCAGGAAAGGGGAAAAAAAAGGAGAACTTCTTCCCTCCCTTTGATATCTAGTAGGGGTTCTATTCTCCACCAACAGCTGGAAAGCCTTGTGTGCATAATGACTTTGCCAGCTACATATGCTACACCATCTCAATGCCTGACAGTGGTGTCACTGGTTAGTTTACACTCATGAAGTTTATAGATCACTGTTGAAAAATTGATTCCAGCAATGTGTCTATGGAGGCTAGAAGAGTAAATTTTGTTTGTGAGGATATCCTAAGTTATATATATCATAACATAGTATCCATATGCTATTGTTTTATATCCTAAGCCAGCTGTTGAGCTATTTGGACTTCTATTCCTTGACCATTGTTTTTCTGTTTGTTTGTTTATGTGATGGTATTCTAGTGTTCTCTTGTATTCTTTGGCTTTTGGAAAAACACATATCTTCTTACACGACTGAATAAACTAATTTTAATTTGCCTTCCACTGATAACACTATTGCTCTATTAATTTTGTCTTATAATTCAATGAGTAGAATTATTGTGTACGTGGGCATACACATAAGAATTATTCTTTTGTTTTCCAGTCCTGGAGCTTGAGCTCAGGGTCTGAGCACTGTCCCTGGCTTCTTTTTGCTTAAGGCTCGCACTCTACCACTTGAGCCACAGGACAACTTCTGGCTTTTTCTATATATGTAGTGCTGACGAATTGAACTGAGGGCTTCATGTATACAAGGCAAGCATTCTACCACTAGGCCATACTCCCAGCCCATAGGAATTATTCTCATGTTGACTCATTGAGGGTACTCATGTTATTATATGCAAATTTTACTTTGAGATGTTACCTAAGTAAGCATATAAACACTCTCTTCTAACCATATAGTTTACTTCTTCCAAAATATTTCCTTTGTATTATTTTTTAATTGTAAAGGTGATGTATAGCAGGTCACAGTTGCATAAGTCAGGTAATGAGTATATTTCTTTTTGAGCAGTTTTTTCCTCTTCCCTTGTTTTCCTCCTGTTTCTTCCTCATGACACCTTTCTCCCACAGATGTATAGTTAGTTTTCAACATAGTATCTCATGAATGTCACCACTGCATTTGTTCATTTTGGGTGTTACTGGTATAGTGGTAAGCATAACTGTTTTCTAAGATATTCCTTACAAATTATTATTTTAGAGTATCCAGAGAATGCAGTCATCACATCAGGACATTTAGAGAGAACCTTTGGAAACTTCTAGAATTTTGAAAGATCAAAGACTTATTCCTTACTAAAATTAATTTTTCATTAAAACAAAGAATCCTTAAGTGAATAAAATTAGGGGAGGGTCCCTAGAAAAGGGTACAATTGGAAGCAAATTTTTAGAGGATGACAAACAAAGATACAAAGTGTTCTAGTGAGAAAATAAAAAAATCTTTGCCCACATGTTACTGCGTGTCTGAAATTTGTTTCAATGAGAAGTATTTGCTTTTTTGATGATACTGTTTATTTATAAAGAGCCCTCAGGATTTCCAAAAAATACATTAAGTCATCCTTGAGAACATGGAGAGCTTAGTTTCATTCACCAGCTCTTACAGTCCCTTTTGCAGGTATGTTTATAGCTAATTGCTGCCTCTAAACATAATTTTTTCTTCCTTCAAAGTCTCCTATTCTCCCTTCCTAAAATGCTTTTCCTGTTCCTTTCCATCTTCAACAATTCTCTCCATTTAAAAATACCTTTCCGTGTACTATCCACTCAAGCGAGCCTTTCCAGTTCACCCCTTCCCTGATACAAGTTCTACTGTTGTATTGGGGATGCTCTGGCTAATAAATCATGTACAGTTACATTGCCCATCCTGTTTCCCCACATTATCATTTAACTTTTCACACACACACACACACACACACACACACACACACACACACACACACATTGTCTTTCTACTGAAGAGACATATTGAAAAAGCAATTTTACTAGGCCAATCCAATTTAGTATACTGGAGACTATAGAGTGCTGGTGTGGGTAATATACTAAGTGGTTGAACAAGTCTGACAGTCTTACAAACAGAGTGCTTATTGCTCTTTACCATTTGAAACATCATTAATGAAAATCTCATAGTTTGATTTTGCAAGGTGGAGCATATTTCTAATGTAATTATACATTCCCTACTTGCCAAATCGATGGAAAGACAATATATTTATCTAACAAAGAATTTCAAGGATGGAAGGAGATTTGCTAATGATATGTAAAAAACCTTAGAAACACATCAAGCCGATCAGTGCTTGGAAATCTGGAGTCAAAAAGAAGATGACATTTGAGTAACTAATATGTTTAACAGGCTTTCTAGGACTTCCCATACTTTCAGTGGCCCTGAACATAAAGTTTGTCAGGTTTTCAGTGATTTACTAAAGTTTTATTATCTGAAGGCATCCGCCAACTTAAAACTTAAATTACAAAGGCTAGACTACATTTGAATTGATATGAGCAGTAAAATACAGAACGAAGCAATATACTATAGCTCAAGAGAAGTGTGAGGTAGTTTGTCTAAGTCCCAGGAATGTAATTTCTGTTTAGGAGGTACATTTTAATGGGAAAATAACTACAGAGAAAACACACAGAACAATGACTGTCCTTGACTCATTTAATTATCACCAATATGTTAATCCCAATTAGGACATAAATCTAAATCTATTGATAAGGCATTTAGGAAACGTGCAATAATGCACTTGAATATTTGCATGTGTTATTTGCCCCAGTATAAGGTTTAGTCCTTAAATACACAGTGAAAATTTGTTTAGCTTCAGCCCTTGATGGTTTCTGTGAGCTTTCACCCTCCCACCAGGGACCCATACTGGGAGCCACATGAAAGGAGAACTTAGGCTCTTTCTCACTGTTCACAGCCTTAGTTCTGAACTGTTGGTCCTGACCCATTTTTTTATAACCCATCCCAGCTTGCTTTTGATCATTCCCGCCTCAGCCCTCATTTCTCGTTCTCTCCTGTTTGAGCTTCACCTTGCCTCACCCTTTGTTCTTGATGTGTTACACTGTCTTTGCCTGTCCTCCCTTCAGTAATACTAACTCTACTGCCACAGGTGAATGCTTTTCCTGTGGTGACCCGGTCCTGGAACCCCTGGAAGTGAGCTGTCTCCCTTCTGCCCTCCTCTCTTGAAACCTCTCCTGTGACCTCCTTATAGACAGAGCATCTTTTTGGCTTATCATGGCTTCACATGGGCTCCAGGAATACTGTAGCTCTTCATGTCTCTGTGATTAAAAGGTCATCTTATTCTTACTTTTTTTTCACCATATTATTGTGCATGTGAAAATATTGGGTACATGTTCAGAGTTAAAGACAAGCCTCAATGACGGGGAAAAAATGAATAATAGACAAAGGCTAAGGAAAAATCTCACGGTTTCATACCCGTATAAACTTTTTTTTCTTCTTCTTCTTCTTCTTCTTCTTCTTCTTCTTCTTCTTCTTCTTCTTCTTCTTCTTCTTCTTCTTCTTCTTCTTCTTCTTCTTCTTCTTCTTCTTCTTCTTCTTTTTTTTTTTTTTTAGCTTGTCCTGGGACTTGAACTCTAGGTGCTGTCCTTGAACCTCTTTTGCTCAAGTCTAATGCTCTACCACTTGAGCCACAGCACCACTTTCAGCTTTTTCTGAGTCTCATGTACTTTTCTTCTGGGCTGGCTTTGAACTGTGATCTCAACCTCCTGAGATTAGGTAGGATTAAAGGCATGAGCAACCTGCACCCATCTTCAGAGTTATGTTGTCTTTCAGTTAAGAGCAAACTAGTGTTTAGGTGGGTGAATGAATCAGTGATTGTAGATTCGGTTAGTTTCTAAAAGGCAATGGATTACCTTGCTTCATGTATCCCTGGTTACCTTCTTTCCTCAGATGGAATGATCCTGCTCTCAGAGGCTTTCTGCTCATCTTGTCTACTCCTTCCTAGTATTCTATACACTGAACCCATGCAGAGAGTTCCTGTCCCTTCCCCAGCACTCACTTGCTGTTCTAAAGATAATTTTGTTCAGTGGATATGTCAGATAAGACATATTCTGTTACCCTACAATTTTCTGATTACATTTTCTTATCAGGTTAGTATTACAGTTCTCATAATGATTCTCAGGTGACTTTCCTGACATTGCTTCATATTTAGCCAAAAACAGGAAAGGAAAAATTCTTTACACCATGGATTCTGGGGAAGGAAAAATGGTAACAGATCATAATAAATTGAGATGTGTACTTTGCTGCCATGAGTAACAAGGATGTTTATTACCTATAGAAATTTGGGAGATACTCAGGTAAATAATATCTTAGTCTATAAACTCAGAACTGTGGAAATAGTGTGTTTCTCTCTGTACAAATAAGTTTATTAAGAATAAGCAACCATGCTGCCACAGTTCTGTGAAATTTGATCTTAGTAATTCTAGGAATTTTCTCTTTGATCTATTACTAAGATAAATCCTGAGATTTGATTCATATATATGTATACATATGTATATACATGTGTATATATGTATACATATGTATATATATGCATACATATGTATATATGCATATATATATATTTATCTATTCCCCATTGCTACATTAACTCACTAAGGGGCACTAAGAAAGGAATAACTCAACTAATTGTGATGACAGACCTCTAAAATCCTAGATTTAGAAGGCTGAATTGGGACGTTTACAAGCTGAATACCCACCTGGACTACGCAGTGAGTTTAAGTAACCCCAGGCTAGGTAGTGAGACATTGAGACAAATTAAATAAGTATGTGCCCCCAAATGCAATGGTTACTCTTTGCTAATACTTTTTATAACTTACTATATATGAAATTATTGTGCTTCATTTTAACTATTAGCTTACCATAGCAAAATAATCATGACCAACAAGTTCCAACTACTGAGAATGATTATAAATTAACCTACATGTATTCACATGGATTATAGCCATTTTAGAAAAAATAATTTAGAGCATCAATATACCCTTAGAAGTAAATTTGACTCTTCTGAGAAGTTCGGAACCCATGTCCTGTGTTTTTGTAGCTTATTTGTTCTAAGTACAGGGAAATCTTTGGGAACACAAACTAACCATGCATGCATATTTTACAGTTCTTTCAACATTGGATCATTGAGCCATGATAATTAAGATAGAAATTAAGATAAAAATTTTGCTTCTAAGATAGTTGCATTAGTTAACTTAACCCATCATATTCAACTTACATACGTAACCTCTCAAACAAATCCAATGTGAACACATTTGGATACCAAATATCAATATCTTACCATAAGGATTATTTTAATTTCTTTATTTTCTAAGTGCAAAATTACACATAGTTTAAGTAGCTTCATATTTCCTAATGTGAAAAAAACATCCTTTTAAGGAAAGCTATGACTGAAAATATCCCAAACCAAATTATCATAGTATTCAGATGAGTCCTGAAGTCTCTTCTAGTGTCCAGTAAACAGGGCCAAGGGGAACAAATAGGAACAGATTGAAATTTTGCTAATATATACCTGTTACTGATAGAAACAAGTGCTTACTTGCTAGTCAAACAGTGAGTTTTTTGAAAAATGTGCCATTCTTATTTATGAATTAGACTAAAGAATTCTGAATTAATATTCTATATTCATGGTATGACTGGCAAATTTAGAGCACTCAGATAGAAGAATCTGTGGAGTCATTTTCTACATCTTAGTCACATGAGAGAGCCATGGGCATATCAGCCAGTCTTTGGGATAGTATGTTCTATTTCTACTCACCCTGCATCTTTGATAGTAGTAAAATGTGATTGCAGTCAGGTATTAAATGAGACATAAAACTCAAATCTGGAAACAGGTTGAATTTGGGGAACTAGGGACCAAGTGGACTAGGCATACGAATAAGGACAAGCACATTTCCTAACTAACTTTACCAGGACACATTTTATAAACTTTGCTTTGTCTCTCTACTTTTTTTTTTTAACAGTCTAAGGCTGTGATCCACATACACTGATCCTCAGAGGAATCATTCTGGTGTTTAAAAGCCCTGTGGAAGATCCTTCCTGAGAACTGAGATTTGCCACTCTAAGAAAAGAGAGAAATAGAACTATATTAGCATAATGCATCTGATTTCCTCCTCCACCCTAGACCCTCAGAAAGTCTGTTTTAACCCACAGGGAACCCAAGCAAAGCAGCAACATCAGAAATGTGAGAAAAAGGAGTTTGGGGATGCATTAGCCCAGATGGATAGGAATAAAAGGAGAAGAATCAGAAATGAGATGTGCTTTTTTTTTTTTTTTCTTTTTGCTAAGACAAGGAAAGAGTTTCTGTGGACCTGGTTAGAATGTTGGCTTGGAGATACTAATTCATGCTGTGTCTCACTCCTTCTTCACCATGAAGGATTTTGAGGAAAACAGCATTGTTGCTAGAGGGGAAATCAGAGCTGTTTCCTTAATCCCCCAAAGGAGTCCTCCCTATGGACCACCTACATTCTGGATTTGCTTCAGGCATTCCACCCACCAATATATAGCCCCAGGGCAGAGCTCTTTATTCATAAGCTTTGAGCAGTGGCCTGAGTAGAAGGAAAATTCACTCAACCAAGGTTGGGAGCCAAGAAATAAGAACTACTCTGTCCAGACATGATAGTTTAAATACAACAAGAAACAAGGAAAGCATTTGGATGAAAATGGACAGAGTTCTTTCCAATCTGTTTTTCTGCCTGCCAATCCTTTCACTCATCTTTGCAATGATTGATTTAGGCAGTGTCCTCACAGGTTCAGAATTGAGATTCTTAAGCTTCTAGAAGTCTTGGGTTCCTTGAATAGTGTATTTGAGGCTATGAACTCCCAAAGGTGGGAATAGGCAGTGAAAGTGACAGAACCTAAATGCACATAAAATTTTGTATTCAATTTTAATGGGTTAGTAAAACCTTTAAAGTTAATTTGTGAGTACTTTAAATATTTATTGGATGTAAGACTAAGACCCTTGCTCAAGGTGTGTATAAGCCAACTGTTGTGTACAAGTGTGTAAAATAAAACAAAAAAACCTGCAGACATTGTGGGGCCTTACATACTAGTGGTTCAGGATACAATTCCAGTGTCAAAAGCAAGTGCTTTATAAACACTGGTCATTAACTCTTCCTGGCACACTGTTGAGTACCTAATGTCCTTGTGCCTATTATCTACAACCTCTGTGTAACTTGTAAGAATGAAGAAAATACACTTCCACAATATGGTTTGTGACTCCCAGTCTGTTTCTGTATAAAGTGAATGACACAATATCAATGGAAAGAATAGATAATTAGTGCTTTGCATTGAAAGTGGTATAGATAATATGGGAAGTGCCCAGCACTGACGGTCATGATTGTAATCCCAGCTACTCAAGAGACTTAAAACTGAGGATCAAAGTTCAAAGCCAGGCTCCACGGACAAATTCAATAAATGCTTACCTTCAATTAACTAGCAAGTTGCCAGAAATGGAGGTGTGGCTCAGATAGTAGAGTGCCAGCCTTGAGCAGAAAATGTCAAGCATGAACATGAGGCTCTGAGTTCAAGTTTCAGTACCAGCACATGCATAAACAACAATAATAATGATAATTACAATAATAAACATGTGAAGATGGGGAGCTTCAACTAGATGGAGAAGCTTGAAACTTAACAGTATCCTAGATGAAGAGTGTGATTTTAGGAGAAGGAGAGAGAAGCAGGAAAATGTAGGAAAAGAACATGAAAAGATATTAATGTTGAAATATAAGGCAACCTGCAGAATCATCCTAGCCATGGTAGTGAATAGGCACTATAGATCAGTAACAATCAAAACAGAGATCAATATGTTCAAAAGAGATTCATCACATATTGTTGAAGAAATGACAATGAGCCATGCAGCCTAACTACAGGATATTGAGCTTTAATGGATGTAGGAGAATTATTTTCTTCTTCAAAAGGTCCAGCCAACAATTCAATATGGTATAGTAATCAACACCATTGGATGATGATAAACCTAGGAAAATATGGCAAAGAAAAATATTTTAAAAAGTAAAAGAATAAAAGAAAGACTAAATCACATTTAAGGCAGGAACCATAGATTCTTGGATATCTTTTGTGCACTTATCCTTGCCTCATCTCCAGTATTTTGCATGACAACTCTGGATAGCCTTTGGGTCAATAATTCTCCTCCCACCTGTACCCTTGATAAATAAAGGAAGTACTTTAATTCTTTAAACACATCTATCATTCTGTGGCTTAGAATGAAGCATTTTTTGAAATATTTTTATTCAGAGTTTTGTGACTTACAATATAACTCTAGAAATTATTTTAAGGCTTATTAACTATGTTAAGTAGGTGTGGGAAAAAGTACAATAGTGTTCCCTTACTTATGAGGATATGTTTCAAGATTTCCAGGGGATGCCTGAAATATAGGGCCATATCAGATCCTGTAAAAGTGGTGATTTTTCCTGCTAGCTAAGCTAACACATAAAGTTTAACTTATCAAGTAGGCACAGTCAGACATATAATAGTTAATAGTAAAATAGCATCTTTATGAAAACATGCTGTGACTAAATTGTGAGAATCAAGACTTGTGTGGTTGTATACTTAAGTAAAATTATCATTACGTACTTGAAGAAGCACTTCAATTCTATCAAGTGGATCTGGCCACTCAACTGACAACAGAGTGACTCTTGGGTGACATTTTGGACTGTAGTTGACTATGAGTAATTGGAACAAGGCAACATCATGTATCCTTGGTTTGAAAGGATTAATGTAAAACAGTTGGTCTTCCCAGGCTGAGAAGTAGAGCCTAAGTCTCCTGCTTCAAAATTCAGCCTGCATAACTTTCTGTTTTCTCTCAGGAAGCAATAATTATCCTCCCTCCAGTCGCATATGCTTTCAGTATAGGTCCAAGAGCAGAGCGATTGTGCTACTAGCTATGTATAATAAATGCTGTAAGAGGAAACTCTGAGTACATAGAGCTTCATAGAGACATTTTGCATAATGAAGTCATTGTTGTATCCCAGGGGACCAGTCCACAGTAATAGAATTTTGTCAATCTGGTCACAACAAATAATCTACAATTAATATTGCCATATCATGAATGTTTTCTTTTTATCTTGGCCATTGATGAACATGTAGTATCTAAATCAAGTACTTGTTAGTTTATTGCTTCATTGCTTTTTTCAATGGAACAGCATATATTTATTAAAACTACAAACAAGAAAGTGAGATCTCCAGTGCTGCATTTCCAGTGCTCCTCTAACTTTACTGTCTTTTCTGAACTACTTTTGACTACTCTTCTAATCATCCCCATTGTCTGTTCCTTACTACTGGGTTACCACTCTCCTAGAAACATTGCAAACCTTGGTGGAGAAGAATTGTGGGATTAGCAGTGTCATAGCATACTTTTCACTTTAAAAATGATTCCATAAAATCATTGTCTAATCGGTAAATCAATTCACTGAAAATAACTTAAAGGTCCTTCACTTGAACTTATGTATATATTTTGGGCTTTTTTTCCCCTCTAACTCATGCTATAGGTGAATGTGGTTTGCAGGAAAGAAAGTCATGAAAAACAAATCAAGTAACATGAATGAATGATTTGCAGTGTCTGTTATAATGACGTATGATTGGTATTTCTTTCGATGGTGCATTCTTATCCAGAAATGAAAAAAAGAGGCAGTTAATTCCTTGTCATTTTTAAAACTAGAACTTATATGAGACTTATTATTAATATAATATTTTATCACTATTCTTTAGTATGTTCCACTTCTTTAATATTTGTCCTATAAATCTTTTCTTCTTTATTCAACTTGTACATTATTTTCATGGAGATATATAGTTCCAGTATTCTATATTTTAATGCATCTTTTTTAGTAGTATTAAGTATTTTTGTTATTACGGATAGGAAATACAATTCAATCACTACTTAAACTTTTCCTTAATTAAGTTTAAGCACATTTAATTGACAATTTGTTACTTAGCATCATTAGCATCATGTTAACACATGAATGAAATACTTGGTAACACTAAGTTGCCTTAAATTAACACTTCTTTTAAATTCTGATATATACTGGAAGAGAAGACACAATCATTTTTAGAATTATATATTAGCAGAAGAAACAAAGGACTGAATTGTAAAATAACCACAACAGCTAGAGAAGGGATAGATAGTATATTTAAAAGTTAAATACACACATACATACACAAACACATACAAACTTTTAATACTGGCTTATATGAAATTAATATGCTTTCTTTTTTGTCCATACTAGAGTTTAATATCAGGTACTCATGCTTGTTAGACAAATACTCTACCACTTGAACCATCTTGTAGCCCTTTGATTTTTAGTTATTATTATTTTAGGCCTACCTAAAAATAAAAAAAATCACTAATGATAATAGTTATTAGTTTTAATCAACAACAATAATAGTAGCTAATATTTCAAAGATGTCAGATATTATATGCATTTAGGCAACCCATAATTTCCTAAAATGTTCTGGATTTCTTGAGCCTTACAAATAAAGACTCATGAAAATCAAAATCAAAACAATCTCTTTGAAAAGTGAAGAGCTAGGAAGGAGCAGGACAGTGTTTCATTATAGTATTGAATTGAAGGCTGGCACTCTTCATGGGCCACCAAGGATACTGTGTTGGTGTCTCTGAGTTCCTTCAATTCACCTATTCTGATTTTATATTTTTCACTGTCTGTAGAGGTCTTGCTCAGCAAAAAGCACATTATTGCATTTAATTGATTGCCAAGGCTTTCCTTCAGTGAATGCATAGAGTAAGGATAACAGAACATGATCACAAGGGAGTTGTTAGACACTACAATTCAAGTATTTTCTTAAAATAAAGTTATATGTGCTTTTATAATTTTGTTTTTAATCTACTCATTCTTTCTCTACTGTGTTTCTCATGTTATTAATTCAATATGACTGATTACTAACCATCATCAAACTTTGGGAAAGGGATGAGAGAGAGAAAGAGAAAGAGAAAGCCAAGACAGAATACTGTGATAGACAGAGCCAGAGAGAGACAAAGAGAGAGAGAGAGAGAGATCTACCATAATAAAAACAATGCATGAAAAATAAACACATAAATGAAATGAAAGCAAAATGCTAAGTACTATGCAAAAATAAGAATAAAGCTCAAAATTTTACATGGATAAAATTTAAGGAGCATATTTGTTTTGGACATGTACAAGAAGTCTTCATCTAATTATTTATTTATAAACGTATTAAGTTCTTCATGATGTTTAACTGGTGGCTAAAAGTTAATTTTATCTTCCAAAATTTCATCTAAGTGGTTTATTTTTCTTTGTCTGAACTAATTTAATTTAGTACTTTGTTTAATGTCAGGAATGTACCATAGTCTCTGCCTTCTTGGAGATTTGGGTCTCAAATATAGCTCGTTGGTAGAATCTTATGTAGGCCCAATGCATTTTTATCTTAATAAAAGCAGATCAACAAAATGAATTAATAAACTAGCTTATTTTCTCTCTTATTCCTAGTTCCTTGGAGAATGAAATGTCAAGACTCTGTGGCATAATGCTGTTGCAACATGCCCTTTGCTGTCATAGAAAACCCTGCCCTTTATCTAGCAAAGTCAACAAACATCTTTGCATATGGCATGTGATCCAATGGAGTAAGCTCTTCTTTCTTTCTTTTTTTTAAAATATGTTGTTTGTAGCCAATCTGCAAAAAAGCCAGAACACAAAACATTTAGATTTATGTAATCTGTAATCGTCTTTACTCTTGCTACTTCATTTATAAGTGAGAGTCTCAGCTGGAATGAGCTATTCTAATCCACCAGCCTAAAGACTAACTACCAGACAGTAAGCATTCACAACAGATATTGACTTCCCATGCATAAGGATTCATTTTATGTGGAAAACATTTCATAACATTTCAGTCACAGCTCACTGACTCTTACTCCACAAAGCATATCTGAACCACTAACCAAGCTTTCTATAACAAACTACATTAGGCATCCCTTACTTGATTTTCCAACTTTCTTAAGAAATGAACGCAAGTTGCAATAACATATTTTAGATCTACTTTTTCAGGAATAGAGTCAGTAAATGTACTTATCAGTTGGGATTGTGATTACTTTTAATGGGGACAGGAGTAGTTGTGAAAAAATGTCACCAACAAGTTTCTGGACTTTTGTTAGTTTTGTCTTTCATAATTTTGGAGATGATTTGAGATCATTTTCTGGAGTTCATTGAGCTGTATGATTTTTTTCCCCACAATTTGTGAATGTTTTACTTCAAGAAAAAGTTTGTTACAAGTTTATAAAAAGAAATGAATACAAGTTTTGAGTTATTGTGTATCATTATTAATAATTATATCAAATAAATAAGGTATGATGAGGCCAATGGTAGGAACCTGCTTCTCTTCTGAGATTGGCAGTTTCCAGGAGAAATATAATGTGTTCTATAGAATACCTAGAACAGGATATCTAAATTAAAGGGTCTGGAAAAATAATATGTGCTACATATCCTTTTAGAAATAATTGCAAACAGCTAAAATTGGAAATTGAGAGACCTTTCCTTCCTGAGACAGCTCTTTGATCTTTGACATAATACCTGCACTTAAAGAAACTTACATGGATCTTTAACTATCTTTTTGTTATCTATGTCTTCTTAAAAAAAAAAATGCTGCTGCCTGAAGACTCCAGTTTTCATTTTCTTATTTGCCAAATTCAGGTGAAAATATCTAACATGTCATTGAAGACATAGAATTTGTATGAAGATTAATTATGGAATATCATGAAATTGAATTAAAATTGAAAAGCAAAGCATATACATTTGGTACTCCTAATATTTCTAATGTAAGAAATATGCAGCATGTACAACCCAAAACACCATAACCAAGAATTTTTTCTGTTGTTTGTAGATCTCATTTGTGTGTGTGTGTGTGTGTGTGTGTGTGTGTGTGTGTGTGTGTGTGTGTGTGTTTGCTGGTCCTGGGGCTCAGGCCTGAGTGCTCTCCCTGAACTTTGTGTTTGCTAAAAGCTAATGCTCTACCACTTCAGCCAAAGCTCGATTTCTGTTTTTACTTATTAATTTATTTGTTTGTTTGCTTGCTTGCTTGTTTGCTTGTTGTATTTTGTGGTTGTGGGGCTTGAACTCTGGGCCTGGGCCTGAGTACTGTCCTTGAGTTCTTCAGCTCAAGGTTAGCACTTTACCACTTGAGCCACAGGGCCACTTCTGGTTTTGAGTGGTTAATTGGAGAGAAGGCTCTCAAAGACTTCCCTGCCTAGCTTGGCTTTTGAACTGAAATCTTCAGATCTCAGTTTCCTGCATAACCAGAATTACAGGCATGAGCCAGTAGTACCCACCTGTAGTCTTCTTTTTTATATCAAATTTTTACCAAAATAAGTTTTCATTAGTATGGTCCTTATTGAAACAAAGTAAGATATTTTGTATCTGTTGTAATGTTGCAAAATTTAGACTCACATTAGTAATTCAAACAAATCCAGTGGTATAAAACTAAATGTCGATTTTGTTAAAAATTAAACAATGACTATATCTAGGCAGAATTAACTAAGTACCATATAGCTATTTATGAGGTTGATCTTGATGAAAAATCTATTCCTTTTAATTCTATAAATGTCTTATATATTCCATTTATGAGATATACCTCTGATATTTGGAAGAAGCCAACAGTTCTTGGCAAATCAAGATTCATGGACATAACAGGGAGCTATATGCTATCAGCTGATGCATGAGCAAACTGTAAAGAGGAAACTATTGGCACATTCCCTTGTTTTCCTGAGATCTTTGCTTAAACACATGTAATGATTGATGTTACTTCACCGATTGAGCTTGTAAGACTTAGATTTCAAATTACTACTCCTGTTACAGCTAACTTGTCAAGAAGTCAACACACAGGCCTGTTTGTGGTCTACATAGCTTGGATTCACACTATTTAATTATCTTAGAATGAATAATAAGCATTTCTGATTTTTTGACCTTTACTTCAGTCAAACCAAACAAATAAAAATCTAGTAGCGACATTTGCTGGACAATACTTGAACAAAATCATATTAACATTGTGTGTGTGTGTGTGTGTGTGTGTGTGTGTGTGTGTTTTCTGCTTTCTCACTAATTGGGAATGATCGTCAAATTCTGCTCAATTTGACAGCTCTTCTCCAAAATACAGGTTAAGAAACTTCATTAAGGTTTTCAGGTAATGAAAACACTGTTTAGTAAAGGTTGGCTGCACAGTTTTAACGCTCTATGTCTTTATAAAACAATACTGCTACAAGTGCTTTTTTTTTCAGTTTTAGGCTAAAATGAAACTTCCATATATAAGAATGATTTCTTTCATCTCTAGATTTCATCTCTGAACTCTCGAGCTGTATTTAATATTTAGTTGTAAGCTATGCCACTCTCTCTTATCATGGCTAACCTTGTGCCACTCTTTTGACTTCAATTAGACCTTGTATTTTCCATGCAGAAGAACCACAAGACAGAACTTCTCCTTGGTAAGAGTGAGGCATGATCCAGTACATGGAAAGTAGGACTTCAGGGTTTAGTGTTGGGTGTAAAATTCTTCTAAGGAATGTAATCAGCACAGTGACCATCTAGAGAATATGTGGGATTATGTTTGCCATTGCAGCTCCTAGGATACCCTGCTTCTACTTAAGTGAACCAGGAGATCAGTAGTCCCAGAAACATGGCCTGAGGCTCCACATCTCCCACAATTTTCTGCAGTTTGTTTTCCTCTAATCTGGGTCTCAAGTTACAGGTATGAGAACAATGTATCAACAGATGGCTACATTATCCCATAAGGGAAGAGTAGAGAAAACCTCACATGGGCTTATTTCTCATATGACCAACACCACAACAGTTACATTTTGAACACTTGTTCACTTCAGCTACTAGCGCTGAGGTTTCATGATGAGCTATCTTGCCAATGGTATACACTGACTACCTGAGCAGGCCCTAGCCTATATTGGGGAATGGCAACAAACCCAAGCTTTTAGGACACAAGACTTCTAGAAATATCACTACCACCATGCGGAAAGCCTTTGTTCTTTGATTCTGTTTCTGTTTTAAAAAGAAATATTTATGTTTCAATTTTGCTCATTTCCTCCTTTGCAAATATCATTGGACCTATGTTCCAAATCTTTTAATTCATCTCAAATCTGAGTTTACTTTTTTCTTCCTTCCTTCCGTCCCTCTTTCCTTCCTCCCTCCTTTCTTTCTTTCTTTCCTTCCTTCCTTCCTTCCATCCATCCTTCCTTCCTTCCTTCCATCTTTCCTTCCTTCCTCCCTCCCTTTCTTCCTCCCTTCCTTTCCTTTCCCTTTCCTCTTCCTCCTCCTCTTCCTCCTCCTCCTCCTCTGCCTCCTCCTTCATTTCTCTCTATCTCTCTCTTTCTCTCTCTTTTTCTCTCTGTTTCCTTCCCTCTCCTTCCCTTCTTCCTTCCTTACTTGCTTTTCTGTCCTTTGTGAAAGTACTGGTGCATGAATTCTGAATGTCAAATACTTTCCTGGCTTTTTCTTTCACAGCTTACACTCTACTTATGCACTTACTAGAACAAAGAGTTCAGTGGGTGTGTCTGCCTAAGATGGATTCAAACGTCAGTTCACAGTTCTTAGCCACCTGAGTGGCTGGGTTGAAAGGCATGCACCATTTGTTCAATGCCTTTTGGGGCTGTGTTCTTTTAGAGAAAAGAAAGAAAGAGCTAAATTCTTAAAAAAAAAAAAAAGTCTGCACCTTTTGCTCAGTACCTAAGGCATCTTAGTACTAAATCGAAGTCATCAAATTAATTTACTTGTGCTTGGAAAAAAAAATACAGGATTTTCTGCCCTATCTCAGTTTTACCCTTAGCTGACTTCCATGCCTCAAGCCATGTACTGAAAAAAAAAAGCTGTGGGTACTTTAAAAGAACATAAATGCTGTAGGTGAATATATCACTTACCATTTCTCAAGCCTAATTATCTGGAAATCTATAGTAGTGTCTTGCATATTTGCTTCAGAAGCTATTTGCTTTTTCAAATTTCTTAGTTCAAAAGCTGACTGTGCATTAATGCACTCTCATTCTCTGCCCCTTCTTCTCTCAGGTTGTTTTCTTCTGAACTTCCATCCCCCTCCCTCTTTTAAAATGTATTAGCCTTTATGCCAATTTGCCCTCATTTTTTCCCCACAAATATTTCTGTGTGTATGTCTGGACCCTGTAATAACTAAACTAAGCAATTTATGTTTAATGAATTTCAAACTTACCTTTGGAGATAGGATCAGTTTTCCTAGGCAAAGTGAAAGAATTTACAAGTTTTCTAACGAATATACCCCAAATTTATCTGCAACATGGTCTTCTTGAACGTGCCATAACTACATCATTGACAAAACCAAAGCTAAGCAGAATGCTATTTTCTCAAATAGAAAAGTGATTGGAATAGTTCTCATGCTGGAATTTGATTTTACTTATATGAAGCCTTAATATGAACCTTCCATTGAGGGATATTGGCTCATGCTGCTTGGTTCTTTGTATGCTCTTCTTAGTGGGGTTTCAAACAATTTATCAGCTCTTGAAAGAAATCTGTGTTTTCATGCAATATAAAAGGTGACATTGTGGTAAAAGTCAGAAAGAGGAAAATGCTGAGTTTTCTGAGCTGTTACAAGAATTTTTTTTTTTAAATCTGTGGTTCTTACAGAAATATTTGGCCTTAAATCCAAGCACTGGGTACATAAAATCCATTTAGTGATACTTTACTGAAAATGAGGAAGGAAGGAGAGAAGAAAAGAGAGGGGAAAAAAGGAAAAAAATGATGGGGTAGAAGAAGGGAAAAGAGGGGAGAGAAAGGACAGAAGGAAAGAAAGACCCAAGCAGAAGACAAACAAGGATACTGCTTTCAGTTCCTGTGACGTGTTTGAGTACATAAAAGAATGACTGTGTGGAAAAAAGTTTCAAGAGAAAACTGTTAATAAAGGCATTCTGAAATTCTAGTACAGTATAATTCCACAAATTTCTTCTCTTATCTTCTTTAGCCTAAAAATCGTACCACTAATTGTCTGTTTGGACCCCTATCTAGAGACCTAATGAGGGGTCCAAATTGGGGGATCAGATCCCAAAGACCTGGAGGGCCAAAGGCCCGACATCTGGAACAAAATTGATATACCAATTCCTTGCCTTTTAAGGACTCTGTGGTCTCATAGGTAGGTGAATAGGAAGATATTGACTTTGAAGTTCTCTGAATTTGAACCTTAAATCAGCTATGGGCCTATTTCTTAAAATATGGCATCAAATGATTTTGAGGTATGTGCAAGAATAAGAAGAAAGTGTCTCTCCTCTCCATTTATTATTTGAAGCACTGCAAAGAATGTGTCACACATTTGTTTTGAGAAGGAGACAGATCTGAATGCCCTCATCTGCCTTTGAGTTTTCTTGCTTTCTGAGAGCTTTCCCTGCTCTCCAGTATGAGGCAGCAAGGGAGGATGATGGCTCAACTTGTGCCAGCAACTGAGTTGGACCAAGCACATTCTCTTTCCTGCAAGTCTGACCTACACTCACCAATGTGTTTTATTGCCTCGTTTGCAATTTAATGCTAAGAATTTGCGTAAGTCATTAATTTGCTCTTAGAGGAAAAAGAATATTTTAAATATTAAGAAAAGATTTGCATTTCTTTTATGGCCAGTGATGTAGAACACTTTTTCATATATCTCTTGGCCATTCTCCACTTCACACCAGTGTGAAAGTCCATTATCAAGAAAACTAACAATAACAAATGTTGGAGGGGATATGGCCAACAGGGAACACTACTTCATTGTTGGTGGGAATGTAAACTTGTTCAGCCACTCTGGAAAGCAGTATGGAGATTCCTCAGAAGGTGAAACAGAGAGCTCCCTTATGACCCAGCAGCCCCACTTTTGGGCATCTACTCAAAAGACTACAAGCAAGACCACACTAAAGCCACCAGCACAACAATGTTCATCGCAGCACAATTTGTCATAGCTAAAATATAGAACCAAGATGCCCCTCAGTAGACGTGTGGATCAGGAAAATGTGGTACATATACACAATGGAATTTTATGCCTCTATCAGAAAGAATGACATTGCCCTATTCGTAAGGAAATGGAAGGACTTGGAAAAAATTATACTAACTGAAGTGAGCCAGGCCCAAAGAAATATGAACTCCATGGTTTTCCTCATAGGGAATAATTAGCACAGGTTTAGGCTAGTCACAGCAGAAGATCACAAGAGCCCAATAGCTATGCCCTTATGAACACATAAGATGATGCTAAGTGAAATGAACTCCACGTTATGGAAATGAGTGTTATATCACTGTTTTAATTACTTTCAGCATGCCATGTGAAACAGTAACTTCATTTGTTGATGATCCTCTGTATCCCCTTCCTGTGGTTGTTTCTCCGCTGTCACTGTATCTCATCTGAGTACCCTGGATACTGTATAAACTGGTATTAGAACTAGGGAAGGGAAAGGGAATATAAAAATTGAAAGACAATGAATAAAAAGACAAACAACTCCAAAAGCAATACTTGTAAAACCATCTGGTGTAAACTAACTGAACAATTCATGGGGGAAGAGGGGGAGGGGGAGGGGGGAGGTAACAAATAGTATAAGAAATGTACCCATGGCCTTATGTAGGAAACTTTAACCCCTCTGTACATCAATTTGACAATAAATAAGTAATTATTTAAAAAAATAAATAACTACAAAAAAGAATAAAAAAGTAAACAATAGTTATATGATTTCTAATTCTTTGCCTACTGTATTATCTGTCATCAATACTCAGCAGCTAGACTTTTCTTTATTCTATCCAGGATTCTCTTGTAGCAAGTTTTAAATAAATATGTGTTAATTTATTGCTGTCAAGTATGGTTCCCAAGATTAAATCAGGTGGAAAAGCAAGATTTTTAAAAGGTCCTTCTAATCTTAATTACTTTTTTTATGTAACTATACTCCTCACTAACCCCACAAACCTGAAGCAATATAGGAAAAGGAAAGTGTTAATTTAGGCAGTTTTTGGTGACGTTGATTAATGCAAAAAGATATTACTCACTAATTACAGACAGAACACCCTCATTTGAACTCAATAACAGTTTTAATTAAAATTCTTACTCTCCCAAAGCATGGCTTTTTTAACCTGGTTTAATTATTTTGTGGGTCCTGCTTTTGACCTTTCATTAATTTGCATGGTACTAAACATGTTTCTTTATTTTTCTGGCTATGTGCTATTATGTGGAAATTTCACATTTTAGCTAATATCAACATTAACCAAGAAGGCCAGCTGATTAATTGGGCTTAGAAATGTGTTACACATACACTTAAAATGCAAATAAATAGTGGAGTTTAAATGTGAATATTTAGCAATAATAATGCAGATAATTTCAGACTATTGATATAATTTTTATTAAATATGAACTTGTTAACTATATACCATTTAGTGAGTAGCAGAAGGCAGTCTTATTTGAACAATTCTGGAACCTCTGTTGTTTTAAAATGGTGTAAAAATCAAGTCGGTGGTTTATATAAAAATTGAAAATGAGCACACTGCACTTTTAAATTTAGAATGAATTGTAAACAAATAAGAAACTATAGAAATTTATCCTAAGCAAGAGAGTTAAATAATTAATTATTTGTAGTAGACAAAACTAAAACTGCCCTAAATGTCTATCAATAGTATGTATCTACACAATAAATCGAACTTACAGGTATATTCACAAAACTAAGTTGATACAATGTGAAGTATTTTAGATGGGTTGCAAAGATGAGAAAAAATATAGTACATGAAATAAGGATGTAATTTATATATCAAAAGGGACAGATCTTTAAAAATGGAGATGGCATCATCCAAGAGGAGGAGGCTATGAATGCCTTGATCCCTTTTGTCCCTGCCTCTGGAAATTTCCCAGTGAAAGCCTGGGCCAAATACCTGTCTCTAGATAGGATTCCACTGAGAAATAGAATTTATATTTCGACAAAGTTTTTGCTTTGTCACTGACTTTGAATATTCTCATTTCTATTACCATCCCAGAGGAATTTAGATTAATAACATATACCTTCTTTTTATTATAAGATCTATAAAGCTTAACCCCACTGGTCTTGAGCTGAATTCTGCACCAGCAAGATCACATCCCAGCAAAGCATTCATCAAGTTAAACTTAAGAGGATGAGTTAACACCAAGTAGTACTTTCTTTATTTTTTCTATATGTTCCTAGTGTAATTTAAGTAAACATGCAATCCTTATAATCCAATCTTGAGACAGCTAAACTCAATCATCATCATATCTTAAAAAAATCATGTAAAAGTTAAGAATATGTAAGTTTTCATTTTCTCTTTAAACATACACACAGTAATGAATGCGATTCATTTTCTTAATGTAATAGGTACATATTGTTTTAATGACTGTGTATCAGATATTAAGTGATGAAAATTAATTTGCTCATCAGAAAACAATATGCATATATTTACATCATTGAGCCACAACAAAGAAAAACAAGCAAGTAAAACAAACATGATACATGTGTAATAAAATAAAATTTATCATTTAAAGTTACCTTTGGAGTAGAAAAACAAGAAAAACTGAAAAAGCAAAATAACAAACAATGTTCTTGTCTCCATTTCTTTGATTTTCATTTTGATAAACATCATTTTATATGATGATATGTACACAGGTGTTAAACCTTTGAGATCCTCTCTAAAATTATCCTCCTTTGGTCTCAATATGTGAATGTCAAGAGTACCATATAATTTATCATGCCCAAGTGTATTTTTTTCTTTTATCATCCATTATATTTACTTGTAGATTTATAGTCACATTCTAGTTACAACAAATGAGGGAAACCATGCAACCTAAGTTTCTTTGGGTCTGGCTTACTTTGCTTCATATAATTTTTTTCCAAGTCTTTCCATTTCCTCACAAATGGTGAAATATCATTTTTTCTAATGGAAGCATAGAATTCCATTTTGCACATGGACCACATTTTCTTTATCCATTAGTTGACTGAGAGGCATTTGGGTTGATTCCATGTCTTGGTTACAGTAAACAATGCTGGACATCTTATTTTGTATGTAAGTTTATCTGTTTGGGTGAAGGAAAAGGGGGGTACATAAATGGTCAGACAAAGGTTGAATAACTGAAGCACTGATCCTTACTAGACACTGTGTTGAAAATGAACAATATGAGGGGCTCAGGAGGGAAAAAAAATACTAGGAGAAAATGAGGAAAGAGGTAAGAATACTCAAAAAGAAATGTATTCATTCTCTGACTTATGTACCTGTACCCTCTCTGTACATAACCTTTACAATAAAAAAGTAATATATATGTATGTATATATATAAATTTAAATAAATAAGGTCATTTTTGGAAAGGTATAGAAAGGTGATGGTATGCTGATGCTTTGGGACTGATTCTTTTGGCAGTATTGGGGGTTGAACTCAGAACCTTTGTTCTACCACTTGAGCACTCTTCTAGCTCTCTTAACTTTAGATTTTATTTTCAGTTAGAGTCTTACACGTTTACTTTGGCTGGCCCAACTTACCAAGTAGCTGTAATTATAAATATGTACCAATTGGAAGTGGAGCTGTGGCTCAAAGCATTAGAGCCCTGTCCTGGAGCAAAATAGCTCAGGCCCTGAGTTCAAGCCCCACAACCTAACTAAAACAAAAACAGAAACATAAAACAATGAACTTGTCCCCAAGATTTTTGTTTTGCTTATTTTGTATTAAAAAGACAAAATACAGTTAAAATAAACGCTTATAATTTAATTGAATTCCTCATAATCTACCAAAACACATACTTCTCAGGAAACAATGGCATGCATGCCTTTGTCTATCCACTGAAGAAGCATTACATTTATCAGGAAATGAAATTGAGAAATGACTTCATAGATTTAGTAACCACAAACATGTCCACTTACATGGCATGTTGACCTCACTCACTGTCCATCCTCTCCCATCTGAAATTCAAATGTGATATGTGTGAGAAGAAAAAAACCATAGGTTACCATCAGCATTGTTTTACACATTGTAGTATAACTGATTTAGAAATTGAGGGTTATGAATTAGTAGAGTGATAAGATTTTAAGATGAATTTTAAAATGAATTTATTATTTTAAATAGAAAATCTGACTGCCCTTGTAAAAATTCCAAATTCCTTAGAGTACAAACATTTGATTCTGGTCATCTCCATAAAGGAATGAAAATGTGTGGAAATGCTTCATTCCACCATACTCTTGTAATACTCACTTGAATTCAGTGTTCCTTAATTTTGTCACGGAAGCTGTCACACATGGAAGAGTGTATGTCAGTCCTCTCTATCACAAATTTCATGTTCTGCAATTCTTGTTAGCTTTTGTTAACTCAGGTGTCAAAGTATTTACAAAAACAATTATGAAATGAAGACATTCATATATTTTCAATCGCATGACATTTTTCTGAGTAGCATGAAAAGATCTTGAACAGTCCTGCTTTGTGTAGGACTTGAATTCTCCCTTTGTGCAGCACAGCATTGCTGTTGTAGTGCAGAAATACTAATAATGGTCCCAAAGCACATAATTAGTGATGCTGGCACCTTGGATATTATAAGTATCCTATCAAATGCTTCCTTCAAGTGAAAACAGGAAAGTTTCCAATGGTAAAAGAGAGACAATATGCTGAGGTTACTAAGAAATAAAAGGAATGTTCTTGTGAAATCCTAGGAAGGACACTGAAATTTGTGTTAAGTTTGCTGTTACACATAAAATTGCAAAACTTACGGTAAGTGTAGATAAGTATGAATTTATAAGAAAAAAATATTAAATTATAAAGTTCAGTATTAGCTACTTGTAGTTTCAACATCTACAAGGATGTTGAATTATACCCTCTCCAGAATAGGGGGAAGTACTAGAAGATCTTTATAAAGAACCCTAGTAATTTACTATAATCCTACCATTTTTTCCTAGAGCTATTCTCAATATATTTTATTTTTTCTTTTACTTCCAAGTCAGTGCTTTTCAGAATTATCAGTAAATAGAAGGAACTCATCTTTAATTACTTTTGTTTCATTTTGTTTTGTTGGTACTAGAGTTTAAGCTCATTTACTCATTCTCTCTTACCCTGCTTGCTTTCTTGACTGGTATAACACTTGATACATGCCTCTAGCTCTGATTTTTGTTGGTTATTTGAAGATACAGTCTAGCAAACTTTTCTTCCCTATGCTGGCTTTGAAACACTGTTTTCTGGAGTTGTTAGGCTTGCAAGGAAAAGCCATCAGTGCCTACTGAGATATTTTTATTTAGTAAATATATTATCATTTCTGCTTTTCAACTATTTGATCAATACTCTATAAGTGCCCCTACCAATATTCCTAAGATTCATTTATTTGAACAAATTACAGTCTTTTCCTTTTCTATTCGATTATCCTCCTGGTGTAAAACCTTGTAAATAATTTAAAGAAATGTTCCTTTACTCCCGTCCTATATTTGTTAGATTTTGATTTTTCTCTTAATCAAATCTATTCTGTTTTAAGTGTAAAGGTGACTCTCCTTGTATAACTAACATTAACAAAATAGAAGGTTTGGCCTTCTTAAGGTACAAATTTCACACTGCCATAGAGTGTTGAAAAAAAGCACATAATCAAAACTGAAAGAGAAAAGAAAGAAACATCATACCCAAGTCTTGCTCCTAGTTTTGTTACTTAATCTACCAGCTATGGGAATCTGTAATTTTTACTATGAAACAGTTTACAAGTATTCTCATGCTTTTAACTGGCAGCCAGTACAAAAATCAGGAAATCTCAGATTTTACCTTGAAAATAATTATAGACTGTTGTGATAGGTGTGATATCCAACTATCTTAGAGGGAAATTTACTAAAGTAGGAGCCAATAGAGTATAATTTTTCTTCTTTTCTAGGCCACAAGCAAATAATATTACCTAGTAAAGCTAATATACTTCATTCATAAAATCCTAGAATTGACCTGAATCAGTGAAGCAGCCACCATAATTTGACAACTCAACATGCCTGAAATCTCTTTCACTTTCTGTTCTTTATTAGTTTAAAATTTACTTACAGTGGCTCCACAACAGTCTTGCTCAGTGAAATCTTTTAGTCCTCACTACCAAGTGTTCCCCTTGTGAAGACTAAAAGGTAAACTGAGACATGATCAATTTTTAAAAAAGAGTTTAATTGAGCAACCAGAAAAATCACGGATACAACAGTTTTAAGAGAAAATTGATTGTCTTCTCTAAGGAAAGAAGAGATACAGGAGCTTAGTAGAATTAACATATGAATATGAATGAAGTAAAGAAAGCATTTGATTTTGGCTATACCATACCCTTGGTTTCTTTGGTCTCTCTAGAAAGTCACTTTTGATGTAATTATAAGAGGCTCTATCTGGCTACCCTGAAACCCTCAAATTTAATTTTCTTTTAATATTTATAGGAATTGTCCCGGGGTTAATGACATGAAGATTTGCGAACCTAAGAAAGTTAAGACTGTCTCTACCACAAGCGGCCCTCCCCACAGGTGCTTGCCTTTGTCTTCAAATCTGCTAGCTTAGTTAAATAAGCAACTTTAGTTTTTCCTAGGGGAGGAAAAAGGAACAGATGCCCTATGGTTTCTTTCTCCTATTCTTTCCTACCTTGAATAAAGGTCTTGTATATGGATTAGGATGACAATTTTGCCATAATTTTTAAATCAATGCATATGAGAAAAAATCCATTCTGATTTGGAAAATGGGCTGGAAGTATTCTCCTACTTTGAGCCCCAGATTTGATTCCTAGTGTTTAGGATCAATGTTAAAAAAAAAAAATCATAGTGTTCAAGTTCCAGTTTTCTAAGATCTCTCCTTCAGAAATTCCATTGCTATAGGGATAGGATGAAAGACAACACCTATATAATTAATACAACTTCCGGATGATTCTCAATGTTTCCCAAAAGACAATCCATCTACAAAGCGTTGTCAATTGTCTAGGAATTCAGCTCTATTTCTCCAGGATATGTCTGCCAATACAGGTTCAAGGTGAACTAATAAAAATAGAGAGTCAAGCATTTTTTTTCTTACAGGTGCTTCACATCACCTGGTCTGTGGTGACACATGGCTTCCCACCGTCTTTCCTGACCCCCCTCCTCCCCTCCCCCCTCCCCCCCCCCCGCGACACACACACACACACACACACACACACACACACATTGTCTTTCTTCTTGGCCTGCTGGAATATTTGCTTTCCCTGGAATATTCAAGTCTCATGTGTCACTTTCTCACATTACAACTCTCCTTCATTCCTTCTGTTCCTCTTTATTCTATGATTGACTCTCCCAGAGAAGCCATTTGTGATCCCTTATAATGAAGAATTCCCTATAAAAATAAATTATATTTTGCTGTGCTTGGAAGATAAACTTGATGGGGTAAACAGCTGTACACAGCAGCTTTGTACAAACAAGTTTAAAGCAAAATCCAACCAGCTGCTCAGCATGAACCCTTTGAGAGCTGAGATCAGCTGTTGTACAACCCAACCACTGCCCGACAGAAAGCCAGGCTTGCTGGGAGAGAAATGAATGAACAATATCACCAGGTGATAGAGGAAGGGTAGAAATAACAGATAATCTTTCTTTACACACGTTGGCATAAATCATCATGCGCAAGCCATAATTATGTTAGGAACCGTTTAATTTGTAAAGCGAGACATAGATATAAACATTGTTGAAGCATTCTTGTGCATACATATCCTCCATTTTAGAATTGAGTTATAGAAGTTAGAAGTAGAAATTTGGATCACCTACCTCATGGGAGGTTGTGTCTATAGGCTTTGATTAAATAGCTTCAAATTCAAGAGAGAGGGAGAGAGAGACTTTTGAAAGTTTCATTTTCTTCATATTAATGTTATTTTTCCTTTAATAAAATTAAAGTTATATATAGCAAGGATTGTCTTGTGTTTTATTGGGTTTCTAATCTAGTTTCTTTTTGCCACTTGAGCCCTTTATAGCATGTTTTCTAAAAATTGTGAAGGAAAGTGAAACCTTTCCTCTAAATTCAGTGCCAATGGTTTCCCCAATAATGAATGTAGTGGCATCTAGATGTATAATGCGTCATAAATAGAAAATACTATAAACTAAAAGCCAAAGGGACAATGTATTTATTTCTTTGTTTGTTTGTTTTATTATCTTTAAATAAGTGTACAAAGGACTCACCATTTAGCACAGTAGTTTATGAATACAATGCATCATGATCAACCTCAAGTACTTCCTTCCTGCTTCTTGGTGTTTACTTTGTTGAACTTGGACTTTGCCTGTCTAAAGAATTACATTGACTTCTCTCCTGAATCTACCATATTTCAGTTAAAACATTTGCATATACTTACATACAAGCCAACATAAGTTATTTTTAACTTTATAAGCTAATTCGAGTTTCCAAAACAAATGTGGCTCTCTGGGCCTGACATTTAACATATTTTTTCAAGGTCTTTGTATTTCTTTACAAATAATACAATATCATTTCTTCTAATGGACAAGTAAAATTCCATATATTTCTTGATCATTGAGGGACATCTGGAATGTTTTCATGCCTTGGCTATGGTGAAGAGTGCTGAAATGAACATGGTGACTTTACTGTATTTAATACACCAAACATGACATATTAGAAACACAGCATATTGTAGAATATTGTAGAGTATTTTCTTCTTTTATCACATATATATCTGATAGCTGTGGCTTGCTGCTGCTATTAGGCACTGCAAGTTATCCCAGAACATATAAATATTCAAATTTGAAATACAGTTTCTATTACATATGTTTTACTTTTGTACCTAATACAGTCAAGAAGTCTAAGTCCAATCACCTTGTCTGGGGATGTTTGTCTACATTTCTTTTTTTACCAATTCAGAGTTAAAATATTCTACCCATTAAATTTCTTCTGCTCAAAAAGAATACCTGCAGTTTTGTCAACTACGAGAAGTCATCTAATGTTTATACAACTCTCCCATTTCATCCTTATTCCTACCCAAATATTGCTTGTTATTCAATAAAGTCTCCTAGATCATGAATTTAATTCCTTTAAGCAACATCAATTGAATAACTTTCAGCTACTTACTCCTAAAAGTTAAAACTCAGGAGTATGTAAAGTAGGCAGAGTGAATTCTGAGAAATAAAGAATAAAGTTTGGTGGTTTTTTTTTCCCTAACTTGGGTAGAGAGCTATATTAATTTATGATTTGGTGCATGTTTCTCAATAATTCCTTCACATTTGGCATTAACTTCAATTATTTTAGTAGTATTTTTATCCTATTCTTGTATATAACTTCTATAACCTCTAATTATTATTAATTTGTGGAAGTAGACGGCTCAAAGTTCCAAGCAGTAACTTTTGACATGTTAAATGTTGCTTTTTGTATCCAAGTTAGATATAGATATATCTTGATTTTGCCATTCAATATGATTTCCATTCTTCCAGTATTTATACATCAAAATATTGAACTATCATTTTTCTAGAAAACTTATAATTACATTTCCAGCTCTCTTTTAAGTTAAATCATCAACATAAAGATGAATATCCAATCTTTTTTTCTTCTTGTTCAAACCCATTCACTTCCTACAACTACTCTCAATATTGTTTTCATAATTATATAACTGAACTGCCTCTAACCATACTTGTATTTCATTGATCAAAGAATAGTTACTTCAGGGAGAATGCATATGATTTTAGTAAGATCTCTATGGGCGTGAGACTTGTTATACTGCACAATGTCTGCCTATTAAGCTCATTCTTTTCAAATTATTTTCTGAGGTAAGGAAAGAAATGAAAAGCTGCCAAAATTGAAAACTTTTCTTTTAAGCATAAAATGAGAGTTCTGTATGACTCGAAACTCCCCTTTTTGCCTCACTGCCGAATAGTTCAGAACAAGTTTGTAGAAATACTGTACAGTTTTTATTTATAAGAACATTTTGATGGCATTATTGTTTTATATTACCCTTTATTATTTTGTTATTCTCTTTTATCATATTCATTGTTTGTTAGATTTTAAACTGCATATTTATATACACAGGTAAAATGAATTAGCTTACATATTGGCATAGTTTTCAAAAGAAAGAAGATTAAATACAAATGTTCTTCTCTGTTTATGTCATCATTCTGGTAAGTTAATTTTAACCTACTTACATCCTGTAAAGGATGTTTGCAAAGTTGGTTAACATAGTGTATACCCTTTTTAAAATGTAAAAATGACAAATTGTGCTGCGATGAACATTGTTGTGCTGGTGGCTTTACTGTGTTCTTGCTTGTAATCTTTTGGGTAGATGCCCAAAAGTGGGGCTGCTGGGTTGCAGGAAAGCTCTATGTTTGTTTAGCCTTCTTAGGAACCTCCACACTGCTTTCCAGAGGGGTTGAATGACCAGATAAGAAGATGCCAAGTGAAATGACCTCCACGTTACAGAAACAAGAGTTGTGCTACTGTTTTGATTGTTCTCAGCATGCCATGTGAACTTGCACTACTTTTTCCCTCTTTTTCCTTGCCAGTTTTTTTGAGTGGTTTGTCTAGTTTTGTTTCTCTTGTAGTCCCTTCCTGTGGCTGTACCGTTGGTACCCCTGTGCTACATCCTAGTACCCTGGATATTGTCTGATAGGGGTAGTAGAACTGGGGAAGGGAGAAGGAATAGGAGGATGGAGAGACAAAGAACAAAAAGAAACCATTCAAAAAGCAACACTTAGAAACCATTTGGTGTAAGCCAACTGCACAACTCTTGGGGGAAGAGGGAAAGGCGGAGGGGGAGGGGGGAATGAGGGAGGAGTTAACAAGTAGAACAAGAAATGTACTCACTGCCTTTTTTGGTTACTGTATAATAGTTTTATTGTTCTCATTTACTATTTTTACATTTTATGCACAAATGTTTTTATCTGAGTAAAAATAGAAAATAACTTTTTTATGTAAAATTACAAAAACACAACGAAATATATAATTGTTATTATGAGAGTATAAGAGTCTTTATTTAAAGAGTAAAAATGTATGCAGAAATCCTTCTTCTTTTACAAAAGATTGCGAGTATTTTTTTTTCCTGGAAACTAATGAAATATTGAGGTATCCATATTTTTATATGCTTTAGGTCTAACGACATTAAGCTCCTTTTGTAATTAAGAATTTTTAAATATTCTTGTGCTACTTCAAAGATACATAGTTCTTTATAAAAGTAGCAAAACTGATGAATGCAGAAAACATCAGACCTCACCAAAAATATCTGGAGGCACAGCCCTTAAAAAGAAGTTGTGGGGGCTGGGGATATAGCCTAGTGGCAATAGTGCCTGCCTCGGATACACGAGGCCCTAGATTCGATTCCCCAGCACCACATATACAGAAAACGGCCAGAAGCGGCGCTGTGGCTCAAGTGGCAGAGTGCTAGCCTTGAGCGGGAAGAAGCCAGGGACAGTGCTCAGGCCCTGAGTCCAAGGCCCAGGACTGGCCAAAAAAAAAAAAAAAAAAGAAGTTGTGGAGTGTGGTTAGATGCTCACTGCCCTTCATATGAATCTGTAACACCTCTGTATCACACTTTGACCAAAAAAAAGCAAAAAATGTAAAATTATGTACATTCATAATCTATGTGTATACATTCTATATTCATTCATCAAATCTAGTTAAATTGGGTTGGTTTCTTTTTCTGTTAATGTCACTAAGGTCATTAAATGTCTAACCTTAATAATTACTTTTCAGGTCACATTCTACACAACTTATCTGGAAATACAACTCTTATGTAATAGGCAACACTAGGCATGCATGACATTTCTTCCTCATCTTTATCTATCTGGCTCCTTCTTCAATTAAATCTCAGCTTATTTTATCCTAAATACCTTACTGATTTGTCAAATCAAATAATTTATCAAAACTTTATAGATTCCCTACTTTCATTTGTTTTCTCTTTATCTAGTTATTAAAGTATGCTTTTCATGATAGTAGGATATTGTCTTTGTTATTTACCTCAGTATTCACAGTAACCAGCCCTTGGGAGACAGTGGGAGTTCAATAAACATATGCTGAATGACCAAATAAAGTAGAATTTTGACTTTTCAAAAAAAAAAAAACTCCAGGAAAATTTTGTTCAAACTTGGAAGCTTTAACAGATTTTATGTTTTTTTTTCAGTATAACAAGAAATACAAAAATAAATCCCTCAGAATTTCCAATTGTTTAGTTTTGCTGAAGAAGGTACAGGACTATTGCTCAGTGACAAGTGATATTTGAGCTTCCACCATTCAAAATGTAGTGGGTCAATGTATTTTAATAACATTTTACAGTTTTTTAAATGCTTTCCAATGCATTAACTAATTGAACTTTAGCATTAACATGGGAAAATATCCTGTGATGCTATGACTTTTATGTTTCAGATGAAAATCAAACATAGAACAAGACTAAACTATGGTTAAGAGAATCTAGTCTGACTGTTGTATGCTTTCCCAATAATGCCAGGAAAATTCAGAGACCTTCATTCTAGATGCATTTTTTTTTGTATTAAACCAGTTATGCATCTTCGGTGAGTCATTATTCACTGAACTGAAATTGTATTTCTCATAAAGTTGGAATAAAAAATTCACCCTTACTAATATTTTGAAGAAAATTAATGGGACTCTCTTTGATAAATACTTTTAAAACTGGAGAATCATATAACTAATGAGGCAAAAAAAATCTGCAAATACACACATGTAAATTCACTTAGGTTTCATAGTTAAATGGGCTGCTGGAATCAATGAATAGTCTGTCAAGGATATGGGAACAAATCAAATACCCAGAATTCTTGGAAACAGGCTCTTCTCACCACATATCCCTATGTATGTATGTATGTATGTATGTATGTATGTATGTATGTATGTATGTATGTACGTGTGCATCTATCTATCTATCTATCCACCTATAGACAAGATACATAATTATAGATCTATCTATCTACCTTTCTATGTATACTTAGGTAGATCATAGAAATGCCAGTACCATTGCTTAAACTCAGGCCCTCTTCACACTCTCTTTCAGATTCCTTGCTTACAGATGGGCCACATTATTAGCTCAGCAATTTGTAGACTAGTAGGAGGTAAAGTCTCATGAACTTTTTTGGCCAGTGTGGCCTCAAACCAATCCCCTTGGTCTCAAGCTCTTAAATACCTATGATTATGGGTATGAATTTATGGAAACATGCATATAGTGTTAGATTAACATCATAGTAATAAACCTTTTATTTCAAGGATATATTCTTACTATTTTGACAGACATCTTTCTAAAATAAATATTAATAGCAAAAGAATGAATAATAGTAAGATAATGACATTGTATGTGAAGAGTGGATTGAAGATTAATGCAATGATCATAAATGCTTTCACATTCATTTTAATATATTAATAAACAGTTTCTCCTTTTATGGTTGCTTTTAGTAGTGGACAGAGTCAGGGGATTCTGTTAGAAAAAATATTGCTCAGTTATGTTTGTTTTACATCTCAGCCAAAGAGAACCATCAGATTATACCCATTGTACAGTCATAGTGAAAAAAGAGACTAATAAACCACTTGTTGAATACTCTAGAAATGTTTGAGTGCAAAAGCACTCAAATCTTATGCAAAGAGTAAGGATTAAGTCAGAGTAAGGACTGGTCAGAGAACACTATTTTAATATATCTATGGCAAGAAAGTACTTTATTTCCTTCTCACAATTGAGACTTCCTAAGTGACTCAAGCACTTATTATTGTAACATAACTAATGTCAGTGAACTGAGTTCTTTCTGAAAAGGAACATTTCTCCCATTTCTTCAAGTACATAATTTCACTGTTTTTTTTTATTCATTTAACACCTACCTTTAAATGCCTTCTCTATATTTAGTACAGTATTTTGATATACAATGTGGTCATAATGCTTAAAATGTAATATAAAAGTTCAATATTAAATAAAATTAAGTGATTATTGTGCTAACATAAACAAAGTAAAGACAGCTAATAAAGCCACTGAGGAAAGTGTGCAACCTGGATTGTAAAAACCAGGTGCAAAAAGAAGGAAAATGGATTGGAGGAAAGTTTTGGGAGGAGAAGTATTGTTTATAAAAACCTTTTTGAGAGTCTAGAATTTATCTTATGAACACTGTGCCATCTGTTGCCACCTCATTTTTGGTGGTACTGAGGATTGAGTACAGAGTCTCATACCAGAAAGCACTTAACCACTTCACCGGTGCCCCTGCTCTCTCAAGATTTTATCTGACTGTGAATAAGTCACTTAATCATTCGGCATGTATTTTCTAAACTGTAAAATGGGGCAAAGAATTAGAAATACATTATCTTCAGCTTACTGTATCATGATGTGCAATCAAATCTTTTGACATACATCAAACCAAGACTGTGGGTCACACTAGAAATACAGCACACTATAGCATGGAACTGTACATAATTTCCCACAGCTTCCCTTTTTAATAAACTATGTGTACTTTTGTTTTGACCTTTATGCGAAGAATGACGAACACAATTTTATTTTAGAGAAAAAGTGAGAAAAAGGAGATAAAACTTTTTCAAATATGGGAAATCCTGTCATTTGGTGCTATAGTAAGATTTAATTGCCCTGAAGGGTATAAGTATGTTATTGATACCACATTTATAAGTGAGAAAATTTTAGCTCAAGTTATGTTTTGAAGAATTTGTAATATTTATTTTTTGTTTGTTTATTTATTTTCATATATTGCCAGACCAGGCGCTTGAACTCTGAGACTGGGCACTGTCTCTTGTTCCCTTTTCTCAGGCTTAGCACTCTACCATTTGAGCCACAGGGCGACTTCCAGCTTTTTCTGTGATTAATTGGAGCTAAGAGTCTCTTGGACTTTTTTGCCCTGACTGACTTTAAAATCATGGTCCTCAATTCTCATCATCTTAGCAGCTTGTATTATAGGCATGAGACAAGAGCACCCAGCTTGTAGTATTTTTAATATAAAGAATATGTAATATTCTCAATATATCTATGACAATGAATAGTCACAGAATCTTGACCTAGAAATATGTCCCTCATAGATAGCAGAGTTACTTCTTTGACTAAAGATTTTTTTGAAAATTTACCTTCATTCATATACAAACTACTAAATTGTCCCAATATTACTGCTTAGATCATAGTTGAATGAACAAAGATATCTGAAAAGTGTTATCATTTAGGTACTACCTTCACAAATGAAGCAATAGACTTTTATTATATGAATCACTTTTATTATATTACAAATAAGGAAAATGCTACCAGTTGATACTAAGACTAGAAAAAAGGTATAGGATGAAGGAAAAGACAGGTATAAACTTCAAAAGTGAACAGGAATAACATTATCATGAATTGGAATTGAAAACATTCCCACATTAAGTTGGATAGACATTTGGATTGCTGATATCTTGGATTGTTATCACACACAATATATAACAGCATATATATGTGTACCCCTACTTTTTATAGCAGAAATCTTAATAAAAAAAAAACTAAAACAAGTACATTTTAAAGAGAAGTGAAGTTACGTTACTTCTGTAATGTTTATTCCTTTTGCGTTTTCTATCTTTCCCCCTCAAGCCTAAAACAAAAAAGAAGGTGGAGGAAAAAAGAAAAAGGAGGACAAAGAAAAAAAAAACACATGAGAACTACACATTTGGTTGAGAAACAATGGTAACCACCCGAACTGCCTGAAGCATTTGTGCTACAAAAAGGAAAGTAGACAGCAAAATTCTGGAGTAATATTGTCTTTCTTGAGTTCACCTAACCAGTGCTTTAATCATTTCCTTAGGCTGCAATTTCGCTATGGAGCATTAATAGTTGGACAATTGTCTTGTCATCTCAGTGCTCATGAGATGGCCCTTGCTGTCTGGTCAGCATTTTGGTCTCCAATATTAAAAAAATGTTTTGTTGTGTTTTTCTTTAAATTTTTTTTTTACACATTTTCTTTGCTGTTATGTCAAAGGAACTTATTTTCATAAACCAATGACAAGAAAACTGGTTGTTTAAGCAAAATCTTTCCATTGTTTAAGGGGCACTGTGGGAACAGATGGTCAGCAAAGATAAAAATGAAAGTTATTTTTTCCCCTCAAATATATCCATATTTTATTCTTTTCTAGTTTTCTTACTAGACCAAACCTTTTCCATGATATTTCATTAAAAATTGAACTGAGTTTTTAAGGATTTTTTTCTCTATAGCAGAAAATCAGTGATGAATCCACTAATTTGGATATTAGGAAATTTCAATTATAAACTTTTGTCATTTTAAAATTATTTTGTTGTTTAAAAATGCCTGGGTAATGATAATAATACCTTAGACTCACTTCATTTTTTAACTTTTTAAAATTTAGATTAAAAAAAAAAACCAAGTTCTCATTATTGACAAACTTAGTAAACATCTTGGAAAAAAAAAAAGTCTTGTGATCTCCCTGTATAATTGCCCATATTTATTATTTAACAGTGAAGGATGTTGAGAAATCAAAATGTGACTACACAGGAACTAAGTAAAATTACTAATGTTTCAACAATCTACTAAAATTATAGGTTCAATGACTGTTGCATTTGTTTACAGTTTAATTTAGCTATAGTTTGATAAATGGAGCTGGATTTTGGTCATTTGAGCTATTGGAGATGGCTCATTTTGTGGATATGAGACAATAATTCAGGAAAGATCTAGACTACTTTCATAACTGGTTAATCCTACAAGCTGAATTTGCCTCTGGTGGCCTCCTTCCTTTTATTCTACTCCATTAAAATGTAGACTTAATTGAAAAAACCTAGAACTTGCATTTGACTATGGTTTATCTTCACCAAAACTCAGTGATGCTTAATTGTTCAGTGTAGTGCTGTTGCACCATTTCAGAGGTTTTTGGATCAAAATCTAGCCTTATCAATAAATTAATATTGCTTTACTCTTGAGATTCTATTCCCACTCTCTTCAGTACCAAGAGTATGGTGTTATATAAAGCAACCCTGGTTACTCTCAGGCTCTCTGCCACATGCTCTGCAGACACGTAATCCCTTTTCCCATTTCTTCATTTAGATATGATCCTGAATGTGGCCTTCACCTGGTCTCAGCTAGATGCCAGCATCATGACCTTGCCTCTCTAGTATTGTGTTACATGAACCTTCTTTTTAAAAATAAAATAAATTCTAACTGCTCTCTTTTGTTATAGCAACAGAAAATGAATGAATAGATCTGGCAACAGGGCTGGGGATATGGCCTAGTGGCAAGAGAGCTTGCCTCGTATACATGAGACCCTGGGTTCAATTCCCCAGCACCACATATACAGAAAACGGCCAGAAGTGGCGCTGTGGCTCAAGTGGCAGAGTGCTAGCCTTGAGCAAAAGGAAGCCAGGGACAGTGCTCAGGCCCTGAGTCCAAGGCGCAGTACTGGCCAAAAAAAAAAAAAAAAAAAAAAAAAAAAAAAAAAGATCAACAATTTTTCACATTCCACTAGCCTTATCTATTGAATATTCTTCCCTCCTGGATATGGGGCAGGTCTTCTAGTACATTTTAGTAGTCAGCTCCCACAGTTGTAACCAAAGTACAACCAAAGCATAAAGGAGGGACATAAATATTTTGGCTCACAATAGTAGAGGACTTGGCTCTGTTAATTCTGGGCCTGATGTAAAGCTCACCCTACAGTCAACAGAGAACAGAGAACAGGCACAGAGCATGGTAGCCTCGGCAAGATATAGCTCCCAGGATATACTCCCAATGAGCTACTTCCTCCAGCAATAGCCTGGCTTCTATATTCACCACATGCCAATAATGTCAACCTATTATGAATCCAGCAAGGGACTAACCTATTGGTTAATTCAGCATCACTTCTTCAAAGCCCACTATCTAGAAACAGCCCCCAGTATATAAACCTGCGGGGAAATTTTTCTTATTCAAATCACAAAGGGCATTATAGATCAGAGAATTTCTTTATGAATGTCTTTCTGATTGAAAGGCTAGTGGAAATGATGATTCTACTTTAATGGCTGGCTTTGTGGTTCTATGGAGTTTCTATGACCCACCTTGGGAAGAGAAATTCTAGTTTCCATAGCTTCTTTGGGAGAATAATGGGGATTAAGGAATAGGAGGGCAAGGGAAAGACAGAGACCTTTGTTCTGAGGTTTCATTTCAGTTCAAAGTGCTCACCATGCCACAATGCCATATTTTTGGGGTGTTGTTTTCTGAGGCTCAAAATAGTTGTAAGGGAGGACAAAAGTTTAAAGAGAGATAAATAATCTGATGTATAACCACAAAGGTATTTCTCAGCAGCTGAAAAATCTAAGAGCAAGTCAATAAAAGGACTGTGGAGGAAACACAAATAGGAAGTGAGTAAAAAAGAAGGAACACTAGTTTTTACATTCATATTATTCATTGAATAGATCTCAGCACTTTTGATGGGTTGGCTATCAGGTAGTTTTATTGATTGCACTTCTTTTGTATCCCTCTGTTTGACTGTAAATCTGATATTGTCCCTGTGTGTTAGATTTTCAAGAGTTCATAGGGTTACAAAAAATTGCCCAAAATATGAAAAGCTAGTACAGTATAAAACACAACACTTGTATTGCAAGTAAATACACTTTGCCTTCCTGCGGTGTTCTCTAAATTAAGCTACAACCAGTATTTCAGTGTACCGTATTTATAACTTATTTTGCTATTTTAAAACTCTATTTCAATTTGTTCCTCAAAGGCAACACCATACTAGAATCATTTAGATTTTCCTTTACATTTTTTTCCTCCAATTTAGATGACTACTAATTAGGTCTTTTTCTTTTCAGTGCCCCAGAACCTAGCTGGCTAAATTATATATGGAAATATACATGAATACATAAGAGCTGAAGGCTTCTGTTAAATATTCATAGACTTTTATATGAGAAATCCAGTTTCAATATTTGGGTAAGTATTTCAGTTTAGAAAATTCGTTTTTATAATAGCTGATTAAGACTTTTTGTTGTTGTTTTTGGTTACAGGTGATTTGAAGTTTATAGAAGAGGGGGAAAAGAACTTTTCTCCTTCTAAGTTCTCAGCTGGAAGTCTGTCACAAAAGACTTATTAATAAGAAGAAAGCAAACTAGAAATAAATTAATATTATATCTCATATAAATGGAATGAACCCAGCGAGTTAGCCACCCAGAGCTGGCTTAGAATTCTGACCTTACTACCATTTTCCACTGAGAATAAAGAAAGAAGGCTGTGGGGGAGGCCCCTTAAGCCAAAATGAACAGGGAAATACAGTAAACATTGATAAGTGTATTACATAAGTAGACATGTTACTTTCTCCACTGAGTGCTTTATAATTTATATTTATTCTTCCTTTCTTGCTTGTAGAGACATTCTTCAAGAGGTTTGCCATACAAATACAAATTTTCCTTACAAACATTTAATTTAGCTGGGTTCTAGTGTCTCATGCTTTTAACCCTAGATACTCAAGAAGCTGAGATTTGAGAATCAGGTTCAAAGCCAGCCTGGGCAGGAAAGTGTGTGAGACTCTTAGCTCCAATTTACCACTAGAAAACTGGAAATGGCACTGTGACTCAAAGGGGTGGAGAACTAGCCTGAGCAAATGAGCTCAGGGACAGTGTCCAGGCCTTGAGTTCAAAGCCCACAATTAACTACCAAAACAACAACAACAACAACAACAAAACAATGTAACATGTCTTATTGAAGTTTTTTTTCCATTCAAAATAATCTTCAAGCAAAAGAAGACATTGCTGGTATGGCATATTCTGGTTTCTTCTTTTCACACTTTGAGGTACCATGGCCTACTCTCCTACAACTATATTTCAGTGGATTCAAGCAAATGAGGGGTTATAAGAAGAGATTAGTCTTCATATCTAGACACTTCTAAAATTTTGTACTGTCTCATTTACTGACTTAAATAAACTGGAATCTATTTGAAGCATGATAAAGCAGGTCAAATGGCCTTTTCATTCAAGGAGATTCATAGACCCACAGGAGGCAAGTTGTTCTACAATCTTTTCTAGTTCAATCCATTTGTTCTTTGGAAGAGGAAATCAGATGAATTCAAATATATCCAAGCATCATTTTCATATTTTAATGCTCATATCTTCATGATATAGAGTATATGATTCCCTCTTGCAGTTTCCTGCTCATAATCTATTTAACAAGGTGGGAAATAACGTCTCCATATTCTATAAAAGAACTTCTTGTCTCTTTGAAGATCATTTTAGAGTTACCAGCCATTACACTAAACACATCTAGTTAATGTCATTGAGAACAATACAGATAATTTTTTGGACAAAATACAAAAGTAACATTCCACCTATGTATGTATTTTGGAAAGAGTTAATAATTTATCATGTAAGGAAGAAATGAAGGTAAATAGAAAATAAAGTATTGCACTTTGCACACGATTGTTACTTTGCCTATCAAAATTTCATTTGCCCAGATAAAATATTTTAGTAACCAGTTTTCTTACTTGCTATTTACAATACACCCATTTTTACTCAAAAGATGTGTGCTAGCTGGAGAAGTTACCAATATACTTAAGATGATTCTCTTTGTGTATCGGAAAATGCATATATCCTTTATTCCCACTGATGTTTTACCAAATCACTGCCTGATAAAAGGTTGCCATATTTTCCATAAAGAAGATATTTGGGTTTTTTTTTATTACAAGAAGTAACAAAATAAAATCTAAGATCTGAACTGTGTTGCAGCATCTAAATTCAAATGACAGGCCATATGGTCAACAATATCGTTCTGAGGTACAGTTCTATATATAAAATTGAAATGACAGTCTTTACTTCTTACTAGCTATATTTACATATGTAAGTGAAAGTGTTCAGGAAATAACATCACAAAATGTGCCTGGGCTGGTTTCAAACTTACCATCCTCCTGCTTCTGATTCCTGAGAGCCTAGAGGAATACAGCCATGACCCACTATCACTAGTTCATAAAGTTGACCTTCTCTTTCTGATGTGAGTACAGGATGCAGAATTGGTAAGATTTCAGCTAAAAGGGAAATTCCTGATGCATATTCAGCCTAGCAAAAGCTTCTTCTAAGTTTACTATTTCTTATTTTCTTCCGTTCAAAATAAGTCTTGTGGAAGAGTTGTATATTTTTTAGAAATACAATAAATACTGACTAAAACAAGTGTTTGCTTTTTAAAAAAGTCATTGCTGAATGGCAAACCTGACTGTGACCCATGACAATCTGAAATAATAGAATTGAAGTGATGGAGTATTGCCCAAAGTCCTGCATTTTAGTTATACAAATCTGGAACTTCAGAATTTTGTTTTTTCTTTCCCCTGTGATAAAATAGCTGACCAAAATAAATAAAAGGAGCGAAAGGTTTACATTGGTTTATGGCTATGAAGGATTATGTTAGGCATGTCAGGATGCATGGTAACTAGGAAACCAAAAAGAAAACCCATTATGAAGGTCAGTCTCTACTCTCCCACTCTCCTGATCTTCTTTTATCTGGTTTCTCAGGCTATGAGACACTGCTAATTTTATACAGTGAATGTCCTTAATTAATCTTCATTGTATACTTTTTCATATATAACCTAGACTTTACTATTAGAATATCTCTCACGCCAATCAGATCAACAATCAAGATTACCCATAAGAAGACTATGCTTGCAGCTGGGAATGTGGCTTAGTGGTAGAGTGCTTGCCAAGCTTGCATGAAGCCCTGGTTTTGATTCCCCAGCACCACATACACAGAAAAAGCTGCAAGTGGCTCTGTGGCTCAAGTGGTAGAGTGTTAGCCTTGAGCAAAAGGAAGCCAGGGACAGTGCTCAGGCCGTTAGTCCCAAGACCCAGGACTGTCAAAAAAAAAGTCTATTCTTTGTTAGACTTGAAATATTACCAAGTTAAATTCTGTATTCCATCCTTGATCCACAAAAGGTACATGTCCATCTCATAATATGAAATTCACTCATCTGCCTTCAAGCATACCTATAATCCTTACAGTTCCAATATTGTTCAAATATCTAATTTTAGACTATCCATTGAGACTCAAGATGAACTTTTAGTTATAATACCCGTTAAAGAAAAAAATGTTACATGATTTTAAGGTGAAATGACATAGAGTATATACTTCCCTTCACAAAGGGAATAATAGTGGTATAGAAGAATGGGGGTAAGGCAAAACTGAAACTCAAGCCCCAGAGGTTTCCACCAGCCCTGATCTTATATCCTTACAGTTTGCAACCCAAACAATCTATTTCTTTGCTTCATTACATTCATTGCCTTTGGCTTTCTATGTCAGAAAATTCATATTCTTGCCAACTTTAGCTTCCTGGGGTCTCCACTGCATCTTGACTTCACTCTCAAAGCTTTACATATGGTTATACGAGGATATACACAAAGAGACCCTGATGCTACCACACATTGGCTGCCCAGGTTTTCCTTTGAATCTGGATGGAAGCCTCCATGACCTTGTGCATCTTCATACATGTCTTGATGATCAAAGTAGGTGACATTATTGAGAGAACATATTTCTGAATCCTTAAACTGTGCATTGTACAAAATAAAATTTTCCAACTCTCATTTTACTTCCAGGGTAAAGGGCTTTTTATACTTTTAAATTTTTAGCTTGTTTTGTCCAAATTTTTATCCAAGGACAGTTCTGATCTAATTCCTAGAGTGGTGTGAAGAGTCATGTATGCTGGAAATTGGTATTGACAATCTGTCCAAATGATTACTGTAAATCCAAAAGAGCAACACATTTTCAATTCCTCAAACTCCAGCTTTTAGGTAGCTGGGAAGGGGTGGGGGGGGGGAGAGGGGTGGGAAGAGAGTGGTACGGGGGGGGAGAGAGAGAGGAACAGGGAGACTTATTTAGTTAGAAGCTAAATACAGATTTCTTGGGTCCTATAAAATAGGCTTTTCTTGAAGGAAGATTTTTAGTTTGTTAATTTTATTCAGTATGCTTTAAAAGAACAAAGTATGCAACATGGAAACATAATATACAGATGACTATTGTAGACATATTACTAAAATTTCCATGCAGCAAATCAACCTTGGTCCTTGTTTCTCACAGGAGAAGAAAGCATTATTAGGAATGAAATATACCAGACATAATGGATTCCATGGCATGATACTCTGAGAAGAGGGCACTTTAGTTCATCTTCAGCATACAGACATGGTGTTGTGGTTAAACAAAGGAAGATTTCAAGTCAGGAAACAAATGTATTCATAGTTTAAAAGTCTGTAAAAGAAGTGTTCATCATTATATCAGTCTGGTTTTCCTAAGTTCCAGAAAGTTCTTGCTGTCATCCCTTGAGGGAAGCAATCTGGTTCCCATGGATGATTTTTCTGACTCTGTGGTGAAAATTGATCATTATTGGCAACTTTACTCATCTGATTCCTTAGGGATCATTTCAGTTTTTTTTGTCATGAAGTTATCGATCATTTCTCTCTATCCTAGAATCCAAAATGATTACAAAGTGACTGGACAGAATAGTTTAGAACAGTGACTTCATGACTACCATAGGTCTATCTGCCTTGTCCCTTCCCCCTCCCCTCTAAATCTTGATTGTTAGATATCATGAAGACAGTATCCACTCACTGGATTTCAGTAAGTTATAAGTCTCACTAGAGATTTGGAGACATCCACTTACAGTCTGCAACTGATTGCTAGGTCCCTAGTAAATCCTTTAAGTGGATCTCTCCTTGTGATTGTTAGAATTCTATATCTACATCAATTTGCCAGGATAAATGATTTTCCTCAAGTAAAAATCAAAGGTTAGCTTGAGGGCTTAGAATCTCCATGCAAATCTTTCTGGGACTTCAAAATTACCTTATATGGTCCTTTCATCTCAGATATCAGCTCTTGAGAAGGAAGGCTGAGAAGGGAGGCAGAATTTTTAATGAGACTATTTGACCCCACTAACTCTCAGAGCAGCAACAGGATTTTGAGTGCTTGTGAATAGGAATGCTGCACACCTCTGACATAAGAAGTGCTAGAGCACAGGACCATGTGAGGTTTCATATACAGAGGACACTGGAGCTCCTCCTGAAAGATGGGTGTCCTGTCCTGGATCCTGGAAGAAGATCATCAAGAATATCTTTCTCTTCCTCTTCCATTTTTTTTTCTTTATTGCCTATGTTTGTGTGTGTGTGTGTGTGTGTGTGTGTGTGTGTGTGTGTGTGGTGTGTGCGCACGTCTGTGTGCGCACGTGTGTGTGTGTGTTTGTCTCCTTTTAGATAGAGAGGTACTGGTTCAGTGTGATAAAGGCATATATATGTATGTATGTATGTGTGTGTATATATATATATATACACACACATACATATATATGTTTGTGTGTCAACTTGTTCTACTTGGTCTTTTTTTCTTATAAAAGAGATCAATTTAATTGTACCATTGTATTAAATTATAGACTTCCATTTTGGACTGCTTTTCTTGCTCCCTGAACCGATATTGGGCCCTGGATAGGCTACATTGTAGTGAAACTGAAGGCAATTATTCTTTCTATTATCAGGAGTAAAGAGGGGCCAATGTGCTAATGTGTTGGGAGTAGAAATCCTTCAGATTAAATATTTCAGTTTCCTAGGATAGGAATAATTGGAAGGAATGTGATTGTGGTAATGATAGTGGAACAATTTAAGAAAAATAAGAAATTTTTGGAAGGTATTTGTGAATGTACAAGATTGCCATCCCATGTATTAAGTGCATGCATGAGATGCAACCCATGTGCAGAAAGCCTTAAATAGGAGCTTGTTGCATAAGGGCTGGTCTGAGGATTCAGAAATTTCCTCAGTATTCAGCTGCTTCAGTTTGGTGACAATAGGCTGGGAGATTTTCTGCCTGTAGGGTGAAGTGCTAACCACAAATTTACCCCTAACAATTCCTAAGGAGGATTGCTTTTGGGACTCAAAGGTATCTTCTATGGCATAACTGTAAAGAGGGGTTGGTTTTAACATTATTTCCCTATAGCAAATCTGCCTCCGGAGCACAGATGCTAGGTTATTCCGCATTTTAGTTAATTCATGACATTAAAAAAAATCTTAAAAAAAAAAAATCTTGGCCAAGCCCCAGTGGTGGCTCAAACCTATAATCATAGCTACTCAGGAGGCTGAGATCAGTGAAAGCCAGCTGTGGCAGAAAACTCTGTGAGACTCTTCTCTCCAATTAACCACCAGAAAATCAGAAGTGGTGTTGTGGCTCAAAGCAGAAGAGTTCAAGCTCCAGGACCAGCAAAAAAGAAGAAAAGAGCAGCAGCAACAGCATTTGAATAGACTGAAAGTGGGTTGTTTCTGGGTTTGAGTACTTATTGAGACAGCCTGGGAGAAATTCCTGTCCCTAGGTCTACTCTGTGAGTCAGGAAGTTTACTTACAATGTTTCCTCTGAGGTTTGGTGTTCTTGTCATCCATTTTATATTCCGTTTGTATTTTCCCATGGCTAGGTGCTACAAACAGGGACTGGTGGTAAATATTTGTCATAAGTACATGTAAATTGTTGAAGAATCTAGCCTTCATATGTATGCTGTTATGGCATATATACATGTGAAGATACTGATTAGTATAGAAACTTATCTTTGAATTTTCAAGGTAGATATATTATCAAAGATTACCTAAGAAAAATCCCTTTACATTAGAGGAAATGAAATCTTCTTAAAATAATGCTGTAGCAAACACAGGGAAAATATAGGTCTCTAAACTCTCCTTTACTTTTCAGAGATTCTTCTTGTTCAGTAAGCAAATTATATACATTTTCTTCTCTGCTTGATTTTTGCAAGTGGGCACTCCTTAACTCCTTGTCAGCTCTATTAAACTGGGCTAGCTTCCTAAGGCTAAACATACAACCATTTTTCATTTCTTGGCAATCTGTTCTATTAAATTTACATATTCAAATATGCAGTGTTTATGTCTAATTTCTAAAAGAAAACACACTAAATTCCTAGTAGGATTATTCACTCCTGTTTGGCTGGAGACCTAGATTTGAATAACAACCAAGAAAAAGGAAGAAGGAAGACAGGAGTTTCATAAAGGAAATTATCAAGTGTCTACAATTTAAAGGTTCTATTTGTAATTCTAAAATCCTTTTCCCTTTCTCCTTGCTTAGCTTTAGGCATGAAAAAAAGTGTTGGTGAGAGGAGAAATCTCTACTTTTCTTCCTCTTAATGAGTAAAAGATAACTAAATGCTGAATTTACAAAATATATTGCCAGTTCTGGATTGTATGCACAAACTGTATGTCATGGTTTGGATCTTAAGAATTAATATCTGTAGGGGTGCGCGTTGGGGCCAGGGCGACTTCGGCTGTACTACCAGACAGGTGCTTGGCAATGACACAGTAAATGCAACCCCGTGTGCTGCTGCAGGGTAACATCTGGACTGGACGCCCCCACCCCCTGGAGGCTCAACTGCCCACAAGTTCCCAGGTCATCTCATTGAAAACACTTTTGGAGTGCTAGGAACCAAAGCTAGGAAAAGCATTCGGCCACTGAGTTACACTCCCAAGTCAAGCCTGAAGTAGTACTGAGGTATATGGCTGTCGGGGGTTTTTAGCTTCTTGGGATTTCCTGTCCTGCAGGAGAGATGGGAAAACATGCCCTACCCAGACAGGCTAGGAAGAGGAAAAGAGGGCTGACAGACTGCCACCCAGCCCCCCTCTTGATGGAGGACACACAGACATTCCGGGAGCCAGTCAGCGCTAAGACTCATTTAATGGTGGCAATGAGCTTCTTTTTTAAAGGGGTTGGAGGGCAGCGGAAGGGGAGGGGTACGTGCACCTACATAGGGGCTGTGATTGGATGCCTGAGCTATCCGTCAGGGTGGAGCTCCTAGGGACCTCCCTAAGGGGCGGCCTAATTCTAGGTCACAGCCCACAGGACCGCCTCTGGGCTCACCACCATGGGCCATCTTGGCTACACGTGGTCCCAAGGCTGGGAGGCAGGGCCAGCTAGAACCACCTCTTATGATGCAAGGCATTGGGTGGGCATGCCCCACATATGACCAGATCTGGTCATTAAGAATCTGTTTCAGGGGAGAGGAAGATGGCGCCGGCACAACAGGGAGGCACCCCGACTCGCTCCAACTGAATAGCGAGCTGGGAACCTCAACACCCAACACCCCATCAAGAGACCAGCAAACCCAACAACCTGAACAAACAAACAGAGGAACACAGGAAACAAAAAAGAAAAAAAAAAAAAAAGAAGATCCTATAACCTGCACAGAGCTGGAAAATCTCCATGGTACCACCCTTCCCCCCCCGCCCGCCCCTGCCAACAACGGCCCGAACAGGGCCAGGCTTGGAAAGGGGACCCGGCACCAGTAAACGGGACCACAGATTGTAAGCGACCAGAGAAGCCACAGCTGAAAAGTCATGCCAGCAGTGCAGAGTCCAGACAGCAGGAGCACCACGGGCCCCAGACGGAGAGCAGACCGACCAAGACAGACAGCAGCATGAGACTAGAGGTGTGGGACCGAATGGCTGGGAACAGACAACAACAGCAGGGGAACCAGGCAGCGCAGACAGGGACAGCCAGACGGGGAGAGCTGGGTCCACCACCACCAAACGACCGATTGCCACACCCCAGCACCCCAGCCCTGAAAAGCCCACAGCAGTGCGGGACACGCACACAATCCAGGACCAGTAAGTTCCCCATTGCCCCCCCATGGGAGACCAGCTCTAGCAGAGATCCAAACACTACAAAGAAGGTAGAGCTACCTCCCTCCCCCTCCCTACCCCAAGGGAAAAAAGGAGCCCCATATCTGATCGCTACAGCCTCTGGGAGGACACGGGAGCTAGCAGAGGTGGAACAGCCTCAACAAAGTGACCAGAAAACACCTTAGATGGGCGTCCCCCAAAGCCCCAACTGGGGAGCCCGAACCTGTCTGCACCAGCCCCCCTCAGCAGGGACCCGGGGACTGGTAGGCTTTGGAATGCCCCCTGAGGTGTCCTGGTCCGCACAGACTTTTTGAAAAACAGTCACAGGCTTGCTGGTGTGCAATACTAGCCCAGGAGGGACACCTGGGCCCGAATACACGCTCCCTCACAGCGGAGGTGCAGAGAGTCTGTGGGCACTAACCCGCGCCCAGACACTTGAACCTGCTGGGATCCACGCATACCACCCCCCACAGCAGACTCGTAAGAGGGCAGAGCACCTTCCAACAACTCAGGGCAGCATGCCCCCAAAGGAAAAACTGGAGTGCTCTCGCACATGCCACCCGGATGGCCAGCATGGGTCAGTGTGCTAGTCCATCAGCAAGAGAATCTCCTGCCCCCCCCCCACCCCGCGGAAGTGCACAAGCAGGCAAGCTGCCCCTCAGCAGCAACACCTGCTCTGATAGGTGCACTCCACACAGGTGGGCAGGGTTCCCCAGCGGCAGTGCCTGCTCTGATAGGTGCACGCTGCACAGGTGGGCGGGCCATCCCTCAACAGCAACACCTACTCCTACAGGAGCACTCCGCACAGGTGGGCAAGCCACCTACCAGCGGAAATTCTCAAGCTGAGAGGCGAGCTCTTTTGACCATGGCACCTAGTGGGAAAAGAATCAAAGAAGAGAAAAGTCTCCATGCCACACTGAACCATTGACCCGCAAACCCCGATCAGAGACACACTAGGTTCAGCACAACACAGTGGCAGGACACTGTCCTGTAGAGAAAGACACAGAACCTACCCACCCCCAAGTGCAGTGAGGGTGACGGCCTCAGCAACAACCAAGATGGTCACGCTCACCCATTGGGCAGTAAGTTTTAATAGCCAAACTCAAACCCAGAGCCAAGACACAAACAAGTCTCCACTGACGGACCAGTGGGAACCAGCACAAAGCCAAGCCTAGGTCGCCACCTACAGATCTCCAGATGTGCAAACCACAAAGAAATATTACAAACTTCATGAAAGGTCAAGAATACTTGCCAGCTCCAAAAAGTAGTACGACTAAAGAAAAGATGGAGAATAAAAAAAACAACTGAGGCTATGATAGCAGAAATGATGGAAAGCCTTAGGAAAGAATTGAGAAAACAATTCCAGGAGTTTAGAATAGAAGTCTCGAAGGACCTTCAGGAAGTCAAGAAAGAAATGGAAGCAAAAATGGATACAGTGCACTCCTCTGTTAAAGACCTTAACATCCTGAAAAGCAAAATGCATGAGAAAATAGATTTAAAATACAACTCTTTAAAGGAAGAAAATTCCACGATGAAAGCTGATCTGGCAACCATAAATAGCTCACTGAAATCCATAAACTCCACTAGAAGCCACAGCACAAAGAATTGATCATATCGTATCCTGAATCTCTCTTTTGGACAACAATGCAGCTGAGAAGGACCAGAAAATTACCACACTCCAAGAAATGGTTAAACTCCAGGGCAGACTAATACAGGAGCTAGTGGACAAAGACAAGAGATATATCTGCGCATAATTGGAATAAATCAAGGAGCCAAATACCAGAGCAGAGGGCTTCAACATATTTTCAATAGAGTTATTGCAGAAAACTTTCCCGTTCTCACAAGGGACCTCACCCAGGTAAGCAAAGCCTATAGGATGCTAAGCAGACCAGACCCTAGAAAGTCCTCACCCAGGCACATAATAATCAAGACTTCAGATCTCAAGAATAAAGAGCAAATTTTGAATGCAGCCAAAATGAAGAAAGAGCTATATTACAATGGTAAAAGGATCAGAATCACAGCAGACCTCTCCATACAAACCTACAATGCATGAAGAGCATGGAAGAACACAATCCAAGTGCTCCAGGCCAACAATTGCCAAACCAGAATTAGATATCCAGCAAAACTAGAATTCAACTTTGAGGTAAAAAAACAGATCTTTCCATAGCAAAGAGGATCTAAAGTACTATGTGAATAAAAACCCAGCCCTATAGAAATTCTAAGAGGGAACCCCACCCAACAGAAAACGTACAGGACTCCCAGACAGAAACAGAAAGAAACTACAATAGCCAGAGCCCAACAGAAAGACCAGCTCAATAAAAACAAGAATTGAAAAACAGCCTAACAGGAAAATGGAAGGGAAAAAAAACACTCTTATACTTGATCTCTTTGAATATAAATGGTATAAACTCTCTGATAAAGAGGAGCAGACTGACAGAGTGGATACGTAAACAAGAAGTTGCCATCTGTTGTCTTCAAGAGACCCATCTTACAGCAAGGGACAAAAACAGGCTCCAAATGAAAGGATGGAGCAAGATCTTCCAAGCAAACGCACCTACCCAAACGGCAGGAGTAGCCATCCTGATTTCAGACAAGCTGAACATCTCATTAAAATCAACTCAAAAAGACAAAGAAGGGCACTACATTTTAATACAAGGAAAAATCCAGAATCAAGACATCACAGTGATAAATTTATACTCCCCAAACAAAAGAGGCCCTACATATGTCAAGCAAAATCTCACAGAACTACAGAACTAGGTAGACCAAAACACAATCATAGTAGGAGACTTTAGTACTCCACTCTCTCCAAGAGACAGATCCAACAACCAGAGGATTAGCAAGGGAGCTGAAGACCTAAGTAACACCATATCCCAAATGAATCTGATAAATCTGTACAGAGCATTTCACTCTACAGAGACCCAATACACATTCTTCTCAGCAGCCCATGGACCATACTCCAAAATAGATCATGTCATAGCCCACACAAATAACCTCAGCAAATACAAAAGTATTGACGTCATCCCTTGTATTATATCCGACCACAGTGAAATCAAGGCAATCCTCAATAACAAAGGATACCACAGAGGTTATACAAATATTTGGAGGCTAAACCCCTCACTGTTATCTAACACTTGGCTCACAGACCAAATTAAGGATGACATTAACGAATTCATAAGCCACAACCACAAGGAAAATACATCACAAAGAAACCTATGGGATACAGATAAGGCAGTGCCTAGGGGCAAGATCATTGCCCTCAGCCCTCACATTAAAAGAATGGAAGCAGAGCAGGTGAATAACCTCACGATGAAACTAAAACATCTGGAGTAACAAGAAATAATCGAATCTAAAATGACTAGGAGGAGAGAGAACACAAAGATTAATGAAGAGATAAATCTGATTGAAAACAGAAAGTCCATTCAACAAATAAATAAAACTAAAAGCTGGTTCTTTGAGAAAATGAATAAAATTGACAGAACCCTTGAAAGACTTACGAAAAAAAAAAAGAAGAAGAGAAGAGACTCATATCCATAAAATCAGGGCCTTCACCAGAAAAATTACAACAAGTACACACGATATTCCAACAATCATAAGGAGCTATTTCCAGAACCACTACTTTCTAAAAAACTATTTTACAGAAATGGATCAATTCTTAGAGAAGTATAAACTGCCCAAACTGAATCAAGAAGACAAATCAACTAAATAAACCAATAATTACAGTAAGATATATGGGGCAATCAAGAGCCTCCCAACAAAGAAAAGCCCAGGCCCAGATGGATTCACCAATGAATTCTCTAAAACCTTTAGTGAGGAGCTAATACCAATACTCCTCAAACTCTTCCGCAAAATAGAAACAGAGGAGAAATCCCAAACTCATTCTATGAAGCTAATGTTATACTCATCCCTAAACCAGGCAAAGACCCAACAGAAAAAGAGAACTACAGACCAATATCACTAATGAACATGGATGCAAAGCTCCTCAATAAAATATTAGCTAACAGGATCCAGAAACTGATGAAGAAAATTACATATCATGAGCAAGTAGGTTTCATCCCACAGTCACAAGGATGGTTCAACTTCCGTAAATCTATTAATGTAATTCACCACATAAACCGAACTGAAATCAAGAATCACATTGTTATCTCAGTCGATGCCCAAAAAGCCTTTGACAAAATACAACATTCATACTTATTAAAAGTTGTGGAGAGAACAGGAATAGATGGAACATTCCTCAAAACAATAAAACCATATACAACAGACCATCTGCTAGCATCATGTTAAATGGAGAGAAACTTAAATTATCCCCCCTAAACTCAGGAACAAGACAAGGATGCTCACTCTCCCCACTTCTTTTCAACATAGTGCTGGAATCCCTAGCCATAGAAATAAGGCAAGAGGAGGACAACAAAGGGATCCACATCGGCAAAGGAGAAATCAAACTATCCCTATTCACAGTGACATGATCTTATATGTGAAGGACCCAAAAAACTCAGTCCCCAAACTCCTTAACTTAAAAAACAAGTTTGGCAAAGTAGCAGGATACAAAATCAATCCACAAAAGTCAGCAGCTTTTCTATACCCCAGCAATGTACAAGCAGAAAAGGAAATTATGGAAATAATACCATTTACAATAGCTAAAAAAAGAATAAATTACCTAGGGATCAACCTAACTAAAGATGTAAAGGACCTATTTAATGAGAGCTATAAAAATCTGAAATGGTAAATCAAAGAAGACCCAAGGAGATGGAAAGACCTCCCATCCTCAAGGGTAGGCAGAATCAATAGAATGAAAATGGCCATATTGCCCAAATTGTTATACAATTCAATGCAATCCCCATCAAGATCCCAGCTACATTCTTCACTGAAATAGAGAAAGCAACCCATAACTTCATATGGAACAGCCAAAGCAATTCTAGGCAAAAAAAGCAGTGTAGGAGGTGTCACAACACCAGACTACAAGCTCTACTATAGGGCCATCATAACAAAAACACCCTGGTATTGGTATAAAAACTGACCTTAAGACCAATGGAATAGAATTGAAGACCCAGAATTAAAGCCTCATTCTTACAGTCAGCTGATATTTGACAAAGGAGCTAAAGACATACAATGGAAAAAACAGAGCCTCTTCAACTACTGGTGCTGGGAAAACTGGGCAGTCATATGCAGAAAACTCAAAGTAGACCCAAGCCTATCACCATGCACCAAGATCAACTCAAAATGGATCAAGGACCTCAACATCAGACCTGAATCCTTGAAACTACTGAAGGACAGAGTAGGAAAGATGCTAGAACTTATAGGCACAGGAAGGAACTTCCTGAATAGAGTCCCAGGAGCACAACAGATAGGGGAGAGACTAGACAAATGGGACTACTACAAAATAAAAAGGTTCTGCATAGCTAAAGACATAGCCACCAAACTAGAAAGACAGCGAACCATATGGGAAAGGATCTTCACCAGCACAACAACAGACAAAGGCCTCATATCTGTCATCTACAGAGAACTCAAAAAACTAAGCCCCTCCAAGACCAATAAACCAATTAGGAAATGGGCAAAGGAGCTAAAGAGAGACTTCACAAGAAAAGAGATAAAAATGGCAAAGAAACATATGAGAAAATGTTCAACATCCCTGGTAGTAAACGAAATGCAAATAAAAACAACCCTGAGATACCACCTCACTCCAGTTAGAATGGCCTATACTCTGAACTCAGGCAACAACATATGCTGGAATGGGTGCGGGGAAAGAGGAACCCTTCTCTATTGTTGGTGGGAGTGCAAATTAGTACAACCACTTTGGAGAACAGTATGGAGGCTCCTCAAAAAGCTCAACATAGACCTATCCTATGACCCAGGCATACCACTCCTAGACTTCTATCCTGAACCACAGGCCTCAAGATATCAAAAAGACATCTGCACTTCCATGTTTATTGCTGCACAATTCACAATAGCCAAAATATGGAAACAACCCAGATGCCCCTCCACAGATGAATGGATCAAAAAAATATGGTATCTATATACAATGGAATACTACATAGCGATTAGGAATGGTGAAATATTGGTATTCGCAGGGAAATGGTCAGAGCTTGAACAAATATTGCTGAGTGAGACAAGCCTAGAACACAGAAAACAAAGGGGCATGATCTCCTTGATATATGACTGTTAAGGTGGGGGAAGCGGGGAGACAGTAGAGACCAGGTCTGTGAAACCAAAAGCTTCTTGTAAAATGGTATTTCCCACAGGTTTGGGTCAGCGACCCTACATTATGTAACTAAAACCAAACAACTACTCAACATATAAAGGTCAAAAATAGACCTCTCAGTGGATCACAATAGCTCAAAAGCTATGTAGGTATGTTCATATAAGTCAAGGATAAGCAAACTCTATTGTTTACGATACATTTAAAGTCCTAGGTGAATTTCCGTTGGCGTAGGCCACATGGCTACTGTATATGTTTTTGGTACACTGTGTATTGTATATATGTCTACCTGACCTAGTGAAGGGAAAAAAAAAGCAGAGTGTAAGATACCACAAGAAATGTATACACTGCCCTATTATGTAACTGTACCCCTTTTGCACAACACCGTGTCAATTTTTTTAATTAATAAAAAAAGAATTAATATCTGTAAAGTGGTATTGCTGTGTGTACATATAAAATCTATAATGTTTAACTTGAAAATATTCTGGAATGGTATCCACAAGTATTTAGCATCAAAAAGTTTTGTTTAGAACTTGAATTGCTAATATTGCATTTCTAATTCAAGGTTCTAAAGCTGTAACAAACTAACACAGAGACACACATTAATATAGAGAACAAGTCTCAATTGAAAAGAAAGACTAGCCTAGACCTTCACTTGGTTAAGTTGCTTCCTGGAAACCTAAGTGCCCCTTACTCAGTGATTTCCAGTTGCTTCTACTTTGCTCTGCGGTAAAAAGTTTTATAGGAAATATTTATATTATTTTTATCCAAACTGAAAGAGAAATATATGCTGCATTCTTTAAACAAAGAAAAACACTAACAAAAACAATAGGAGGGTGACCAGCCAGCTCCTCAAAAATACATATTCTTTTCATCAATTATTATTTTCTTCTCTTCCTTTTTTTCCCTTACCACATTCTATATTAAGAATGAAACCTCTGCAGTTGTGCTGATTCATGTGTAAAGTTTTCAAAATATTTCTCTGTGTACTATTTGTTCCTTCTACGATGAATTTCCTAATTCTGCAGGTATTTGATACCAATTATTAGAAAGCAACCAATTAGGGGGAAAGAAGTATACCTATACAGCTGGTAAATGGCTGATAACCAAAACCTGCCCAGACAAAAAATAATGAGGAAGGAAGAATAAAAGGATGAGGAAATAAGGTTGGGGACTAAATGCTTGGTATCACAACCTTATAGGAAAAGAAACACACCAATCAGAAAGCTATTCATATCTTACTATTTAACCCAAGGCCAATAGCATAATGAAGAAGATGGAAAGAGACCATCTAGATGGAAGTCATAGGTGAAATTGCTATAGTCCCTAAGCTATATCTATGCTTGGGCTCTCTTTATCTGCCATATTTCTTCTTTTCTAATAATCTTTTCTATCATCTTTACTTAAATTTTCATCTTGCCTGAATTCTTCTCTTTCCAGACAATAGGGATGGAGGTCATCTTAACTGCCCTAAATTTCTGGTAATATATGTTTGTACTTTGGCTGGGCAGTTAGGAATTTAATATGTCTTTTTCTGGTTGAGATTCATCCAAAGAAAATATAGTAATATCCTCAAAGTAACCCGTTGTTGTTATTCTGAGTGCTTTGGTCTAAAGAACCAGTTTCAGAGTTAGTCTCTCTAACCTTTTACTTCCCTGTCTCTCATTTGTTACCCTCCTTAAATGTCTGAAAGGACTTTTTCTGAATTTCTCTTATCTGACTGAAAGCATTTTGCACAATGCAATGCAATTGTCATGAACTCTCTCCCTGGGATCCCAACAGTTAGAGAAGATTAACTCGTATCATAAGGAAGAGTGAAGGTCAACACATGTCCAAAGAGACTAGCACAATCTATCACCTATTATACTGAAGGCCAGTACCTGAGAGACTTTCTCTGAATAACAAGACAAACTTTGTTCATCATGAAGTCTATCCCCTTATTTTCTTTTGATGATACTCATATCATGTTGCTTAGTCTCCCTGAGAACAGCAAAGCCCTGGTCCTTTCTGTAACTTACGAAACTGTACACTACAACCACTTGGCTTTTTTTTTCTTTTCTTTGAGATTCCAGGATATTTGTACATAGCAATGCGCAGGCCTTTTATCTTGTTATTCTGTCTACTCTCTGTTTATTCTGAAGGCTAAACTTTTAAAGAGGGAAAATTTAAAATCATTTATCTTATACATTGCCATTGTCCATGCTTTATTGATCATAATTGTTTTAAGCACTGAAGTTTCTTTTCCTTATTGTGTTACCTCCTAAATAAAAGCATTCTCAACCATGCTAACCACTGCACATTTCTGCTTTTTTTGACAACAGTGAAAAATCAAAATCGTCATTCTTCTTGACAAAATTAATGTGCACATGTTATCAGTCTTATATGAGTTTGCTGAATTACAAAGTTCAACAGAGATGATGAGAGTAGTTATCCCTATAGATTCAGAGAACCCAAAATGGTTAGCTAGAATTTTCCCTTCCTTCCATTTAAGGACATGTACTCAGGAAATCTGCTCTCACATTGAATACTAGAACATATGCCATTGTGAAAGCTTGCTAGTCACCTCGCCTCCATTTTACCTTGTTTCTTCAAAGGTTACACCTCCACGTTACACCATAAGTTACTCTTTTAAAATCCATCTCAAAGATCAAAACACCATAACCTGAGACAAGCTGAAAAAGGGAAATTATTCATGGTGTATGAATTTTTTTACTTTTCCCAGAATTCTCCCAGGGTCCTTATGCTTTAAAGATATTGCTTTTAAACAACAACAAGAAATAGTGAAGAAAATCTCAGTTAATCATGGAAAATATGATGTGTGCTGACAGAATACTGTTCTTTAAAGAGTTAGTTATATGGCTCAATCTCTGATCTCTGCAAATGAAGAAATTAAGGTCATGGGTGGAATTAAAGACGATCATTAGCTGAAGTTTAAAATAGTGATAGTATTTTGGGTTATCCAGTTAAGTTACATTTAAACACTATGATTCTTAAAAGAAAAGCAAAAAAAGAAGGTGAATCAATGTGAGATATAAATGGAAAGAATGGTCAGAGACTTAGGATGTTAACTGACTTGGAAGATGAATGAAGGGGCTACAAGCCAAGGAATGTGGATTCCTTGCTGTTAAAAAAAGGGACAGGGATGCTTCCCCCATACCTTTAGGAACAAATTTATTCACATTGTCATCTTTCATGAAGACCATGTAGGGATTTTACCAGATCAAAAATGATATGACAAAGCATAGTGCTTTGTCATACTGAATACAGGACATTATAAGGCCGTAGAAGTACAGTCTCTAGCTAACCTTTCTTAGATTTCTTTTGCTCTGTCTCTTGTTTTAAGAAATCTCCCACTGAAAAGAGACATAGATATCAAGATTCCGCCCCCCAAGGCAGAGAAAAAAATTAGAATCTCTCCCTGCCAAAATAAATCATAAAGTCTAGAAAGGTCATGCTCTATCTTCTACTTCCTTTTTTTTAAGAACTCTGTTTAAGAAATGTCCCACCAGCAGGGTGCTGGCAGCCCACAACTATAATCCTAGTTGCTCAAGAGGCATAGGTTTGAGGATGCAGGTTCAAAGCCAGCGGGGACAGAAAAGTCTGTGAGATGATTATGTGCAGTTAACCATCAGAAAACCAGAAATGGTGCTGTGGCTCAACGTGGTAGTGTTAGCCTTGAGCAAAAAGAGCTCAGGGACAATGCCTAGGCTCTAATTTCAAGCCCCATGACCAAGAAAAAAGTGTCCTACCCTATGCAGAGGAAGAAATAGTAGACAAACAGGACAAAAAGATGTTGAATAGAAAAACTTTCTGGGTTCTCTAGGTCAATGATATTAGGCTAGATGGACTTGTTCAATGATATTTCTAAATGGTTAGTTATTTCTCCTTAAACTTGTGAATAAATGTAATTCTCTTAGACCTTCATTATCATTCCAAGTTTTCTGCCACATACAATACTAAGTAAACAAATTAATTATGCCTTTATCTTGATAATTTGTCTTTTGCTACAAAGTAACTGGTATGACATTTATGACTAGTGAGAAAAAAAAAAGATTTCATACTCTTCTTTCTCTCCCTATGGATTATAAATAGCTCCTTAAAGTGAAGTGAGCCAGACCCAAAGAAACATGGACTCTATGGTCTCCCTTATAGGGAGTAATTAGCACAGGTTTAGGTAAGTCACAGAAAAGGATCACAGGAGCCCAATAGCTATACCCTTATGAACACATAAGATGATGCTAAGTGAAATGAACTCCGTGTTATGGAAACAATTGTTATATCAAAGTTGTAACTACTTTCAACGTGCCATATGTAACTGTAGCCTCTATTATTGATGATATTTCTGTATCACCTTCCTGTGGTTGTACCTACACTTTTTCTGTATCTTATCTGAGTATATTGGAAACCGGGTATACTGGTATTAGAACCAGGAAATTGTAAGGGAATACCAAAATTGAGAGACACAGGGTAAAAAAAGAAACAACTACAAAAGCAATACTTACAAACTGTTTGTTGAAAATGAACTGAACAACTGAACAACTCATGGGAGGGGGGAAGGGAAGTGTAGAGGGGGAAGGGGGGAATGAGGAACGAGGTAACAAACAGTACAAGAAATGTATCCAATGCCTAATGTATGAAACTGTAACTGTAATTCAGTTTGATAATAATAAATAAATAGTTCCTTAAGATCATACATGCTGCTTGTTTAATCTCCTAATTTTGTAGCAATTTTTAACAACAGTATTAGGAAAATAATATACTATCCCATAGAATAATAGCACAACATTAGTTACAAATGAAGAAACACCCATGTAATATAACAACTAGTATGAGAAAAGTAAAGCAACACATGGAACAATGAATTATGATCCGTGGTTCCCAACTTCTGTAGATTTATAAGCTCTCAGGGAAAAAAAATACATTAGTATTCTAGATGGGATTGCTGGCATGTTATAATTTTTGAAAAAGTAAATTGGTATCTCAGGCAAATATACAAAGTCAACATAACCCAAAGCTATTATTTAAAATCATTACTTAGTTTGGAAGGGGGTAAAAGTTAGGATCTCTTTGAAAAGTACTTAATGATCTGAGATATTTAAAATAAGTCAGCAACTAAATACTAGGATAATACTGCTCAGTTATACAAAATCTATTTCAAACCAACTGTCCATAGATCACTGTGATCATCTTTACATAAAATGATTATACTTCTATTAGATGAAAATGTGAAGTTTATCAGGACACATCACTGACTTGGAAACATTTTGCAATTTGATAAGCTATATATCCGTGGGCCCTAGTGTTTGTGGGGACCCTTCAATCAGTCTGAAAGACTACCTCACCCACAATTTTTCTTCATTTCCACATTTCAGCTGACTACTGTGACAGGAAAAATAAACTGTCATTTAAAGAGTACAGAGTATGAGGCAGTTGTAGTATAATAAACTAAAAAATTTGAATAACGGTGTCCCATACCTATGATCCGAACTATTCGAGAGGCTGAGATCTGAGGATCATGGATGAAAGCTAACCTGGGCAGGAAAATGCATAAAACTCTTTCTTCCATTTAACCATGAAAAATGCCAAAGTGAAGCCAAAGTGACTCAAGTGTTAGATTGATAGCCTTGAGCAAAAGAAATATGCAGGAACAGTGCCCATGGCCTGAGTTAAAGTCTCAAGACTAGAACCCTCCCCCAACAAAAGGCTTTTTATTGGTAAGCACACAATTTTTACCTAAGTAGGTAAGTCATTTTATACCATAAGTGAAAGTATTCTCAAAAAAGAAAGAAAGAAATTTTCTAAAAGGAGTTTTTAAAATTTATTTTGTCTCTGTTTTATTTCTCCATAATGCTAGTATAAACACACACACACACACACACACACACAAACACACTACTGCCCAAATCTAGTTGTCTTTGATATAAGTGAAAAGTAAATCCTATTTCTAGATTAGTCTGAAAAGAATCTTAAAATGATTTTATTTAAATATTGATATAAATCAAATAGGAGAAGTCTCCATATAAATTTGAATAAAGTTATAAAAATATTGGGCAGAAACCATAAATATAAGAAGGTATTATCCATAAAACAAAAGAAAATCATCACAAAGAAGGACCACAAGACTGTTAAATAACTGGAGTATGAGATAATTGACAAATTAGAACATGTAAAGGAAAGTTACCCTAAATTAACACAAAGAGATTAAGATATAGCAAAACTGTCATACACATGTACATATTCATAGACATACACACATCTGTACACACAGAGCACACATATAAATGCAATCACACACACATATATGCATACATGTACATATACATATAGATATGTACATCTAGACAAATATACAACCACACTCATACATACACATACATATATATACACAGATACACATAAATAAACACACAAATATTCAAATTATGTGTACTTAGGAATATAAATACCTACATATGCACAGAGCACACATATACACACCCAAACACATACACATAAAAACCCACACATACAACACATACATATATATGTATGTATATATATATTTATATCTACCTACATAAATACACATGTATACACATGTACAAAGTCATATATACAGGCATATGTGAACATACATTCATGCATATATTTTTCATGTATACACATATTCACCTGTGCCAACATACATGCATACGCAAAAGACAGGAGAACTGATAGATACATTCCAACAATCCTAACAGATGATGCAGAAAGAAAAACTAGAGGAAAATAAGGTGATATTTGAAGAGATGGTTACAGACTCCTCTAAAAAGTAATGGTCTGATGAGTCATATTTTAAAACTTAAAATGCATGCCTATAACTCAGCAGCTGAACGTCACAAATTATTTTCCAGTGCTACTGTGGAACAGTAGGTTATTTTGTCTATGTAGATGCAAACAGTGATTGTTTCATCATCAACAATGATACTGGATAGAGAAACACCAAGAAAAAGAAGGGAAAAGATAAGAAATGTGGTAAAAATTTAACTCTTTCTGCAAATTCAGACCAACTAATGTAAGACAATGGACAAAACTATTTGAGAAAGTAAAACTCCAACTCTCTTATTTTGTTTGGCCAGGGGAAATAAGAAAATGCATTACTTTAGATTTCACAAATAAACATATACATGTATGATATAAATTGTGTATATTTGTGTGTCACAATATACATAATCAGTTAAAGAACAAAGAAAATATGTGTATAATATATTAATCATAGCAAGCATTCTGTTCTCTTTTTGAAAAAAGTATATATTATTACTGATAAAAGAAAAATGTAGAGGAAACTCTAGAATAAATGTACAAAACTCTAAGCAAAGAAAATGATCCACATAATGAAAAATAAATACTCATTGAAAGCAAACACAGGTTATGACTATTAATGAAAATTAGGAAAGAAGTAACAAAATATATTCTATTTGTTGTTCACAAGAACATGCCTTCAAACAATGTGTCTTTACAAATAATCAAATAAGATAAAGTTTAATTTCAAGCAACATCACTAAAAGGCCTAAAAGAAACATTTATAGTCAGAAAATACCATGAACTGGATATAATAGATGTACTCTAATATGCACCTAAGTACATAACATCAAATCTACAAAGCAAAAGCTCTGAAAAATGAAAGAATAACATAAAATTCATCCTCATATTAGGAGAACTTAACAAAAATAAAGTAGAACAGTGTAGCTCAATAAAATACAAAATGCACAATGAGTAAATATGAAAATATGATTTACAAGTTTCATTTAATATAATCCAATTTTGGAGATGTGTGGTTTAAGAACATTTACAAAAGAAAGATCATATGTCACCATGAGTTAGCATGAATCAACTTCATATAAGCCTCATTTCTAACCACAATTTCAAATGCTTAAGTATGGCTAATGAAAATCTACCTGAAAAAAAGCATTATATATTTAAATCACATAAATTTCCATACTTAGAGAAAATAGTGAGCTGGCTGTCTATTGTTTATGACTGCAATTCTAGCTCCTCAGACTGTTGAGATCCAGGAGGGTTATGGTTCAAAGCCAGGGCAGGAAGAAAAGTTCTTAAGACTCTATTTCCAAAATAATGAGCAAAAACTCAGATTGGAAACACAGCTCAAGTGGTAGAGTGTCAGATGAGCAAGTACACTTAGCAGATATGAGATCTAGATCCTGAATTCACACCCTGGAACCAGTGAAAGGAGAAGGAGGTACGGAAGGAAGAGGAAAAGGACGGAGGAGAAGCAGGAAGAAGAGGATGAACAGGAAGATGAGAAAGATGAGGAGGAGCATGGGAGTAGTTGATGGAAGAGGAAGAGGAGGAGACAGAGAGAGAGAGGCAGAGACAGAGACAGAGACAGAGACACAGAAACAGAGAGAGACAGAGACAGAGAGAGAGACAGAGCTCAATTGAAAAGGTATTGAAGATATGAAGTGTTTAAAATTCAATCATCACAATATTAAAAATATAGAATGAAATACAAATAAAGCAATACTAAGATTATTAGCAGTACTAAGATTAATTATATTGATTAATGGTTTGATTATAAAATGTATTGATTAATTAATAAGTATATTAGTTAATAGTTTGATTAGAAAAGACCAATATTTGAATAGGAATGAACTGAAGTTCTACCAAGTTTATGAGGATGCCTATATCAAATTCTGTACAAATAAGGTCATTTTGTTGTGGAATGAATTGGTAGATCATTTGATAAGGTTACTATGGTGCAACAGCAGAGACTGCACATTTTCCATAACTGTAAAAATTTCATGCACATTATGAACATTGGGACACTTTTATGGTAGGTGCCAAGAGCACTTAAGTCAAATAGATGCCAAATAGAAGCTCATGGAACCTATAAAATGTAATGGCTATTTTCCTAATAATACGATTACTTTGCTTTTTAGATCTTGATGTAATAATGAAAAGCTCAAAGATGTCCCTAGGGAAGTAAATATATTATTTTTGTTTTTGGTTCAACATTCACATAAACAACCATATTCAGGGTGCCAAACCATTATACAAAAAGTAATGTTAGTTACTCAACAAAAATTTCTTTTTACAACCAAAAACTAGGTATTATTTATAAAGACAATAAATTCATTTTACCATTTTGATAGAAAATTTTCTTATTTGTAATTATTTTCATTTCGATTATTATGATTAGGAATTTAAAGGGGAAAGGCTCTTGCAATATACTCTATGGTAGTCTGATTTTCGTACCAGAGTAATATTAGCTCATAGAATAAATTTTGTGGAGTTAGTACCTTCCTTTTCTATTTTATGAAATAGCTGGAGGAGCACTGGAATTAGTTTCCTTTACAGGTTTGGTAGAATTTAGTGTTGAAACTGTCCAGTCCTGCACTTTTCTTCATTGGGAAAATGAAGTACTGATTCAATTGTGTTGCTTGCTATAGTTCTCAAGTTTAGGAGGCAATTTTCATCTACAGATTTGTCCGTTTATTTTAGGTACTCCATTCTTCTAGATACTCCATTTGCTAATATTTTTTGAAGTTATTTCCTAATAATCCTCTGAAGCTCATTGGTATTTTTGTAATATCCCCTTTCATATCCTTAATTTAAAACAAATTCATTATTTTTCTTTTAATTCTGGTCTTTGGATACACATTAATGTGATGGCTATCGAAATCTGCCATTGGGGAGACCAGCTTCACCTCCTGGCTTTAAAGCAGAAATTGATATTTTCTGTAAAAATCTGGGTAACCATTATTTTCAAGTTTACAGGTCATTTTATATCTAAAAAGCAGATATAGACAAAATGTAACCATATTTAGTACACAGGCTACAATCTGCTGATGAAAATATTAGAATACTACAATATGATTGTGTATGAACTACAGAAAGTATTAAAAACTTATCCCTAGGGTGGACATACATACATTCAGTATGACAAATTCAATAACAACAAAAAAATGTGTGTGGGATGGATAGACATTGACTTAGCATGCTAGTTAGATTTCTGTTTTTATAACAAAGACCTGAGAAAATTCACTTATAAAGTGGAAATGTTTATTTTAGGTCACAATTTTGGATGGTTAAATCTTTGAACAATTGGTCCAATTACATTGTGCCACACACACATTACAGCAAATGTACCACAGAACAAATTACTTTCTTTGTGGCAAAAGTGCAAATGAGAGAAAAGGGCAAATGAGAGAAAAGGGCTGGGGTCTTACTATCCATTTGCAGAGCATGCCCACAATGATCTTAAGACCTCCCACTAAATCCCATCTCTTAAAGATTCTGCCAGTCTTACCACAAGATGGGAAACAACTCTTTATCACATGGCTTTCTGGAAACATCCCCAACCCTAACTCTTTTATTTAGAGATATTTTGAAAAATATTACCTCCAATTTAGTTATCATATTTAAATTACGTTTTTCAATAACATAATTTAACTGGGATAAGAAGGTATGACTCAGTTTAAAATCACTGGAAGATAAGTGAATAACATGGATGAAAATTTTCATAAATAGAGAAGACTGAGGAGGCTGGAGTCAGTCAATCAATATAGGAGACATTAAAATGAGAAGTACAGCTTTAATCTGGGCCATGAAGGTTAGGTAATATCTAGACTGGAAGAAAATTGACAATAAGCTTTCAAAAAGAGCTATAAGCATTAGAGATTATTACATTGTTCAGGGCCTTGAATAAAGCAAGGGAATAAAGTGGTATGGTTTTATTGTTGTTATATATACCAAATAATTATGAAAGTAGGGAATTTAGTACAACTAGAGTTAAGTATATGGCAGTGTTGGTGCTGCTTTATTTAAAAAAATGCAATCCTAAAAAATTTGATCTCATTCCAAAACAATATGGAATCCCCAAGATTCTACAATTTATAGCACCCTGATTAGCAATAAGGTCTTATGGGGAAGTCTGTGTAACAGTCTCTTACATAATGCTGAAGCCACATTATTAGCAATTTTATGAATTTATTCTCAGAATCCCATCTAAATATCTGACCACAAAAACTCTTTCAATTCACCTACTCCTATCATGTGCTTTACACTGTTACCAAGTCATAATCTGAGTTGATACTTCTGACTTTGATGAACCTCACTTTGTCCTGAGGAAAATTAGCTTTCATCATAAAAGAAGAAACAAAGAATCATATTATCACAGATGTATCCATCCCCCCCCCCTCCTTAGGTTTAGTGGTCTTAATTCCCAGCTTTCTTGAAATATTGTCCTCAATACAGACTGGCTTGAGATTCCTCTTTTCTCCTCCTTCTCCTTTTCCTTCTGTTTTTATTTTTTTTCTTTGTATCTCCCCGCCCTCCCCATTATCTACAGTCATTGATAGCTATAATGAGTTAGGCACCGAGTTGTGAGAGTTGTCTTCAGACTTATTTTTTTACTCTTAAATACTATATATCAATGGTGTGTATGTGTGTGTGTGTGTGTGTGTGTGTGTGTGTGACACAGAGAGAATATACACTAAAATAACTAAAACATGTAGTGCTAGGTGACTAAACTAGGTTAAATGAGTGTTGGACTCAGTGAATCAGAATTAAAAATGGCTCACAGGACTGTGATAACTCCTGAGATTATTTCATTCCTTACTTGGATAATCTAATGACTCAAAACACCACATTCATCTCATGCTCTCTGCCTGCTCCACCTCCAGGACTTTCCTTACTTCCATTTCCTTTCTTTTTCTTTTATGTAGTCTTATAACACAAGGGGAAGATGTTTTCTCAAAATACATAATGTCCCCTAATTTTTTTATTTATCATTCCAAATAATCTTCTTCAAACAAGAAATGCATGTTATGTCTCATTCCATTGTCAGCAAAAACTTTAAAAAGTTATTGAAAATGGTATGTTTGAATAAAGAAATACATGTGAATCAGGAGAAATTTTTACATTATGGCTTTAGAAAGAAAGATGAACAATTGATATTTAGGAGGAACAGCTTATATATGGAGCAAAAGGCAGGGCAGGACTTCTAGTTAAATGACGACATGTTGGCAAAAGATAATATATATGACTCCACACTGGTGAGAGCTTTGACTCTGAAATCACATTAGATGGGTCAAATTGCAGCGGACCACCATCAGGTAGTACTGATCCTTTTATAGATTATTTACAACTTTAAGTCTATATTTGACCTTGTAAAACATAAGGATATAAACTCCAAATAATTTGAGAAAGATTCACCAATAAAAATCTTTACAGAGTACCTGGTAAAGCACTGAGTGGAAAAATAAATCATAGTCTCAATAAGTAAATTAAAAAAAAACTTACTCTAAATCACATAACTAATATATCATTGTCACGATTGCATCTACAATTGGCTGACTGCGTACTCCTAGATCACATATGATCCCCCTAGATTAAAATTATGATGTTGCCTCTAAGTCTACTTTAGGAGACAGAAATGGTTCTTCCCATTTCTCAAAAATTAAAAAAAAATTCTAGATCACCAGCCAGTAGGGTCCATTTGCAATACTGATTTCTGGAACAAATTGCCAGAGTTACAGCTCCAAGTGGCATCCAGACAGCAGCATTCCCCTCTACAGTGATTAGGAGACAAAGCATGAATATCTTATATTTAAGTTTTTGCCAATTTCAAAGAGCAAAGCCAAATGAGGAGAGACTTGGCAGGTGACTGGCCTAAGCGGAAAGAATGAAGTCAAAGGTTCCAAAAATTCAACGTGATCATGCCCAAGGGCTCTGTATTGTTGGGGTGGGTGGGGAGAGCATGGCTAAATGTGCCAGGTCACATGAGACATTGTTTATTCCCTGCATATGAAAAATGGGAGATTTAAACCTTCAAACACCTGTGCTCTCCCAGCTTGCAGTCAAAACTGGTGTTGGATGACAATTCAATTGAGCCCTGCATCTGAGGCGAAGGTAGCTCCCTGAGCCAAGATCTCTGAAATCTACATGCAATTAGTTGATGTGCTTACTTTTTACTTTTGAAAAGAAACCAAAAGGTGAGAAAAGAACGCGTTTCCAAAACTCTTCTGTCCATCTCAAATTATTTAAAATATACATGATTTATCATTGGAAATCAGAAGGCAGAGTATTTGCAGCATGTGAATTTACTCCCAAATTCATACAAAGGGAGCAGGAACAAAGGAGCATGGTTTCCTGAGAAGGATCCTGCCCTCAGCAAAACCACACAGCCACATCCCATTTTGCCTTGGCATGTGGATGCATCATAGGGCATTGATTCATTTGAATGAACAAGGAAAGCTAAGTGTGTGTTTCTCAAGCAAGTGCTATAGACGCTCAGAGCAGGGAATAATAAATAGGAGTTCTAAGCAGCACTAATTGACTAAGACCCAAAAGGATAACGGGAGTGGAAAAAGAGGAAAGTTGGTAGAAAGAATACCTGGAAACCACAATAATTCTCTTTTATGTGTCTTTAATATTTGCTTAGTACTTCTATTCTCTTACTTTGTACCCAATCATAGTAAGGATTTATTTGGCAATCACATAGTCTATGCTTTTGAATTGGGTTTGCACCCTTTAACCTTTATTTTCTCTATTATCCAATAAGGAGAAATTTGGAAAACTGAATATGAAACTCTTAGTTTGTGTCTGAACTGATACTTCTTGCTTTGGTTTAGCTGAATTCCACTTCATTATATGTAAAATTAAAACACACAGAAAGGCAATCAAGAAAAATATATGTCTGCTTAACTCAACTCTGTCATTTTATACATAAAGGAAATGACATGACCATTTTCTTCCTATTTACTTTTTTCCTCATGTGCAATTGGGAAATTGTCTAGCATATCTATACAAGGAATTGTGACATTGTCTACTTATCTCCAACATTGGTTAAGACTGTTTAAATGAGATGATAGAAACAAAATGCATTGAAAATCATAATATCAGATGCAAATGTATACACCCACAAAATGCTTTACGGAATTCTATTGGTTTTGTTCTCTGTATCTGCAATTGTTTGCTTACTTCCCTGACGAAATAAAATAATAACTATCCCCATCATATTTCCCTCTGTTACTCACATGACAAATCTGAGGTCAATGTGCATTACTTCCTTCAAATCGTCCAGAAAAAACAAATCCAGTGGCATCTCGAAGATGCATACTCAGGTGAACCTGTGCTATCCCTTATTTTACGCACTTACTTGAAACCATTTGCTTTGTTTATCTAATGCTTTATTTGCTTATTACTATTTTATGAATCTTCTCTATCACCTGAATATGGAGTTCACTGGAATTTAGTAACCAGGTTATTTAGGCAGTAGATAAAGGGATGCTCTAAATCTGAAAGAAAGCTGTCAGTGAGGTCAAGGAGAAGCAATGCAGGCACTCCAGTATGGTATTGTAGCTGGTTACACGCATTCCTTCACTCAGCTATAGAATGATTGGAGATGAGTCTGTAGAGATTCAGATTATTCTAAATTACTCACCAAATTATGCTTTTTTTATTCTGCTTTTTTTCCCCTAATACCTGGACCTTGGTGATGGTTTGCCTCATTTTGCCAACTTATTTGGTAGTATTTTATTTTCTCAAAAAAAGATTGATTGCTAATGATAAAGGAGTAATTTGTAGGACATACACAGACAAGAAAATATTTGAAACCAGAGAGGCAATGGTCATTTTGACTTGTTGAGTTATGTGTAGAGAAAATAAAATAACAGCATAAAACCCTGAGCTTGTAACAACATTTCCTAGAAGATGCTTATTTTAAGAATGAAGACACTCGTGTTACTCAGAGTTCAGGTACCTGAAATTTGATCCTTTCTCAAGTGACTGTCTGAAGATTTCATGACAAGTTACTTGGAAAATGTATACAAGTAGTGGTTTAGTTTCCAAGAAACACATTGACTAGCTGACTCAGTGTATCATATTGAAAACCCCTGATACACACTTTTATACTATTTACACTAGATTTTTATTTTCTGTTAAACAAGTAGTTCCTCTTACTTTTTGAAGAAGACAAGTTCTTTTATGCTGGAGGTTTACCAGGTCTATGAGCCTGCAGAAGTGCCTCTTATCTTTAGGGACTCAAATTACTGTCCTCACAATTTACACCCACATTGGGCACTCAAAATAGACTGACTAGAAGTGGGCAAATACTGTCCTGGGATATTGTTAGCATGGCTTCTTTCACATTCAGAAATATTTTGGCTTAGGAAATGTAATGATGTGATTGTCATCCATCTGGGTTCACATGTACAGAACAAAAAGAAAAATCCACACATTCACAAAGAAGCCTCTTTATTATGTTCCTCAGGGAACTTCCATATTCACCAGCATCTACTAAAACTAGCACTTCATTAATTTATTTCATAAGATGACAAAACTCAGAGTCTATGTCTAAACTCCTTTGTTTAGAACACATAACAGTTCTTAAAAAAATAGGGCTATAAGGGGACAAAGATGAAGAAAATCTGTGCAAATGTGGTACAATATGAACAATTACCTTTGGCAGGTGATTGAATATGGAACTATACCCTAAATTGATTTTTAAATTAAGAGAATTACAATTTTGGGAGGTTTGATTTCAGGGTTTGATTACTTAGGACTGTGTTCTTACTAATAATGTTCCATCTCATCACTGAGAAAGTACTCATAGATATTTTCTTCTGCTGGCCTGGAATCATGATCCCAACAATCCCAGCCTCTCAATTATCTAGGATTACAGACACAAACCAATCTGGTGTTAAGCCTCAAAGTTGGAATTCTTTAAAACAATAACTTGGAAGCTGATTGCTTGTGCCTCCTATTTACTCATAAGGTTAAACTATGGAGATAATAATTTGAGATCATGTCATAAAGAAAAAAAATGTTGAAGATTCTATGTAAAAAATAATATACAGGGGCTGGGAATATGGCCTAGTGGCAAGAGTGCTTGCCTTGTATACATGAAGCCCTGGGTTCGATTCCCCAGCACCACATATATAGAAAATGGCCAGAAGTGGCGCTGTGGCTCAAGTGGTGAAGTGCTAGCTTTGAGCAAAAAGAAGCCAGGGACAGTGCTCAGGCCCTGAGTTCAAGCCCAGGACTGGCGAAAAAAAAAATCTACAGAAAAGCAGGGCTAAAGGCCCTGCTTAGGTCAGTGAGTCCAATGCTCTCTCAAGTAGTACAGCACTAGTTAAAAGTGAGACTCTGTTCAAACCCCTGTACTACCACCACAAAAAAGAAGCAAAGAGAGAGAGAGAAAAAGAGAAAGCAAGATAAAAGAGACAGGGGAGAAGAAGGAAGAAAAGAAGGAAGGGATGGAAGGAGAAAGGGAGGGGAAGGGAGGGGAAGATAAGGGAAGGGAAGGGAAAAGATGGGAGAAAAAGAAAGACAGAAAGACAGAGAGACAGAAAGGAAGGAAGGAAGGAAGGAAGGAAGGAAGGAAGGAAGGAAGGAAGGAAGGAAGGAAGGAGGGAATGAAGGAAGGACTAGGTACTGGAATGCCAAACCCGTTGTCACTGGGCCCAGTGCTTCTTTAAGTAGCTAATAAATGAAATATTTCACCTCTGAATCAGACGAGATGTGTATAACATTCATATGGACTGGCATCAAATTTTATACCATTTGATCACTGTTGATTCCTCACTGTCTGATTACAGAGTTTTAGTTATATATTCTGAAATCAAAATGTAATTTATTTCTGATGCACATTTTTAGCAAAAACAACAATATGTATGTGATAGTTCTGTTAACATAGCAACTTTTAAATATTTACTAAAATTTAACTTTCAATGATAACAGTGTCTATAGCTAACAACTTTCTTACCAATATTACAACACAAACATAGCACAACTAAACCAGGGATGATTGTGTACAATTGCAGTCGTTACCCTTATATTGAGAGAAACAAATAGATTAGTTTTATTCAACTCAAAGAACTTAAATTAGTATTGAAAAGAGTTGAATGTGAGGAACTGAGAGGGTGGATTTGAATATAAATTAAACTTTACTCACACTGTGAAGGGAATAATTTTGGCAATCTTCCAAAGTATTTGTTCATTGCATATTTGATATTAATGAATATATAAATTTATGTACACTTTAGAGTTAGCATTTTATGAAGTGTTCCTTGAAGTAATTATCAGTCTAACACCATACCCTAGCTAATAATATTTAATCACAATAAGGATGCTTATGCTTTTTTTCCAAAGATTGCTATGAATTACCAAGCAGTTTATTAGTCTTCAACATTCTGACTGCATGGAATTATATCCATGACTTGACTTTATAAATGTTGAAGCTGAAACCAACAGGTGTAATAAAGAATGTTGTCATACATCATTAAAATTCCAAGGGCAAATGACCAATATCTGAATATAGGAGTACCTTCTTTGCAGTAAATATAAAATTTCGATTAAGAAAAATTGAAATAAGTTATTAATAATATCAGTTATAATGATAACTTTTATACAAAAGTTTTGATACATTGGAAGAGAAAATTAGTTTATAAGCCATGTTCAGCACAGTTTTGAAGTAAAACCAGATTTCTACAGGTACAGTGCAGTTACTTTGGATAATTCTGGATTAATACAAATCACATTTCCACTGATGTTAGGGACAACTTCATTGAATTTAAAGTTATCTTCTTAACTGGGCTTATTCAACTAGAGGATCAAGGTAATGACAGAAAGACTTCATTATTTATAGTGCATCAAATATTGCATGCAAATCTGAACAATCTGTAGATGCTGAGCAAGTAGTGGGTAAGAAGAGAGGAAAATGAGAGGATGGTGAAGGGGAGAATATTTTGAAAAATATGTATATGTATAAAAATGTATTTCATTCTGCCAAAATGATTGAAAAGGGAGAGAGAGTAGTTAAGGAAGAGAACAGAACAGGGTGACATTGTTTTCAAGTTGTGTCACAATGAAACACTATTATAAAATTAATTTATATTAATGAAGATATAGGAAAGATAAATATGAACAAATGGCATAATTTAAATTTATCTTTATATGTACTACTATTTAACTTTTATATGAAAAAGGAAAAATAAAATTTCATATTTATATAAACATAAAATAGTCATCCAAATGATCTGGAATTTTCCTTGTTTGGGGAATAGTGAATTCTCAACTCAGGGTACTACACTTAATTGACAAGCACTCTAATACTTGAACCATGCCTTTAGCCTTATTTTGCTTTCTTATTTTCATTTTGGCAGTATTAAGATTTAAAGTCAAGACTTCATGTTTCTGAGACTATTACTCAATGTCTCTAGCCATACTTACCTCTGTTATTTTTCTTACAGGATATTGCACTTTATGCCTACAATAGCTTTTAAGCATGATTGACTTAATCTGCACCTCTCAAGTGGCTCAGATTATATGTGTCAGCCACCGCACTTAGTTTGCTCTAGCAGTTAAGCACTATTAATTGCATAGAATTTTCCTTTTGTCTTTTGTTAAAATCAAGATCACCTGTATATGTAAGTGTACATTAAAACTCTCTACTCTCTTTTTGTTGAGGTTTTTTCTCTTGCCATTTATTCACTGCTTTAAATATTTTACATCTGTATTTCAAAATAAAATAATGTATTTCCCAATTATGTTCTCTGATTTCAAAAATATTTTTATTTATCTAATATGTTTGGACTTGTATATGAATTAGAAAATTAACTCAATGTTTAAAAGCCAAAGCCTGCTGGTATATTGATTTGTATTGTACTGAAATCTGTATACCAAATGAAGAATAAATCCTTTAATACTGAATTTTTTAATTAATTAAAAGTATATTTCTCCATTTATTTAGTGTGGTTTATACGACTTCAGCAAAATGTTACTGCTATTACATTATAGAATTTTTAGGTATTTTTTTTCCCTGTACGTGTTTGGATGGCTTGAGAATACTTTAAAAAATTAACATTCAATAGGTCATTTCTGTTATATGTCTCATGTTTATAACCAAAAATTTTGTCAGTGTTATTTTATCCTTCAATATTAACACAATTACATGTTAGTGATCATGACCATTTTGGTAAATTATATGTAAATTTCTACATAAACAATTATGTAAACAACAAACAAAAAATGTACTTTTTCCTTTACAATCAGTGGTCATTTATTCCTTTTTTTCTGTCGTTATTTACCCTTACTAGATATACCAGGAAAAGCTCTAATTATAGATATGCACAAAACTTTCTAATTTTGTTTGGAAACTATTAATCTGTTTTAGTTCATTTTCTGTTTCTATAACAGTATATAAGAGATTAGGAGTTTATAAATATAAAAAATACTCAATAGCCTTGGCAGTCATTAGGGTTTAGTCTAAAAGCATGATGCCTGCATCTACTTGAGATATTTTTGGCTAGATCATAGCATGATCAAAGGTGACAGAGCAAGTAAACACCCACTCTCGAGATAGGTAATACAGTCCAAAAATAATGACAACTGTCTACTCACCTGTAGTTTGTCCTAACACACCAGTGAAATTCCATTGGCAATTTTCTAACATAAATTTTAAGTTTCAATCTAAGCTATAGCCATCATTTTTGGAGTTGTAAGATTTGCTGAAAGGAAGATGACCATGTGTTTCAGGCAGAAAACAGTTTCTTGGGGTGTGGGCAGGGGGAGAACAAATTCTGGCCTGCACCAGATAAAGTTGTGCACACAGTGAGAACTATTATAGTTATATATGCAATAACCATAAACAAATTAACTGTATAGGGAAAGGTAGGAAGAGTTGTGATATAGCGGATGCAGAGTTATCTCAGAGCCTGGGAAACCTCTCAGTGTCTGAAGGAGGAGTGACTGGATGAGGCAATGACCTCAGAGGATGAGGAAGTGAACTCAGAGAATGTGGAAGTGACCCTAAAGCGGAGGGTCCTTTGCTCACTCACAGTCAGGTGATTGACATTCAGTTGATTACTGGTTTCAAGAGGGTTTTCTGGTAAGGCTATGTGCTGTCCTTCACAAAGAGGAGTGAGGAGGGTCATGGTTTCCTAGGTAGGGCTAACTGGACTAGTAAGTAGAATATTAACTATGACCTTTTTTCTATCAAGTTGAGGAGATTTTATTAGTTTTCTACTTTGTTTAAAATTTTAATCATGAACAGGTTTCGATTTTGTCGACTTTTGCATGTGTTCCTACTAAGATGATCATATGGATTTTTCCTTATTCTATTAAATATAGTATATTACATTAATTGATTTTAGATATTAAACTAACTATGCATTGCAAGATAAATCCAACTGGGTCACAGTGTATAAACCTCTTCTTGTATTGAAGGATTTAATTTGGTAACATTTTGCTGAAAAGTATTTTAATTTATAAATTGACCCAATGTTTTATTTTCTTTTGATGTCTTTGTTGTCTGGCATACATTTCAGCATGAATGTAATTTCACAGAGATGTGAACTGAGATGTGTTCTCTCTTTTCTGAGAGTGCTTTTCAGATCAGCTCTTAATTTATAACAAAGGAATGCTGAAATTTGAAACTAGCTTATTTACCATCATGTTGGGAGGGTAATTTTACATAGTGCACAATTCTAGTGCATTGAGGTGCTCTCTTAAAAATTTTTGGTTGTATCATATTCCACACTCTTCTGATCATATTACTTCAAGATGACAAGTTGAATTTTTATCTTTTGGATTTTTAAAAATTTTTTAATGTATTTATTTTTGATGCTTTAAGACAAATATTGCTATATAGTCCAGGCTGGATTGAACTTGCCTTATGTTTCTGCCTTCCAAGTGCTGAGATTACAGGCTGTGCCACTGCAATCATTGAACAGCAGATCTTGAGACATGGCCCCAATATTTTGGATGAGTCCAAGTCAGAGAAACTAAATACTTAATCCCTTACTTCTCAGCCAACACACTATTACCAGAATGTTGAGGGCAACAAAATAGTGAGAAGATTTCTGGTAAGACAGAAGTATAAGCAAAGATTATAAAAAAACTTCCTAGAAAAATATAGCAGGAAAAAGAGCAAATATATGCACAGGAAAGAAAGAAAGCAGTTTATCCTATGTCTTCCATATTGGCACCCTTTAGCTATCTTCTTTCTTTCAGAGTTGGCCTTGGTTTATATAGTGGATGGCTTTCTGATTGGTGAGTCTCCTTGCTGTTCCCTGCGATGTTGTGATGCCAGATATTCACTGTCCTGTCTTTGTTTCCTCATTCGTTTGTCATTCTTTCTTCTTCATTCTTTTGTAACGTTCTTCCTCCATTTCATTGTCTGGTAGGTTTGCATTAACCAACTTATCCTGTCATCTGCAAGCTGTATAGGCAGAAATCCCTTGCCAGCTTCTCTTTCCTTCCTTCCTTCCTTCCTTCCTTCCTTCCTTCCTTCCTTCCTTCCTTCCTTCCTTCCTTCCTTCCTTCCTTCCTTCCTTCGTTCCTTCCTTCCTTCCTTCCTTCCTTCGTTCCTTCCTTCCTTCCTTCCTTCCTTCCTTCCTTCCTTCCTTCCTTCTTTCCTTTCTTCCTCTCTCTCTTTCTCTCTCTTTCTTTGAGTTGAGGTAACTACATATGTTTTACAGTGCACATTTTAGCCTTAACATGTACAATGTAATTTTACACAGTCATTAGAAGGGATAAAATAATGTCACTTGCTGGGAAATGAATGGAACTAGAACAAACCTTTTGAGTGACATAAACCAAGAACAGAGAGACAAAGGCCTATGATCTCTCTAATATGCACGTGTTAGAATTAAAATGGAGTAAACAGGACTCAAGATACCAATATACAGTGAGAACAAAAGAGGACACAGCCTTGGGAGAAAAGCTCCAACTCTTAAGACCCTGCCAGCTTTTCTAAGCAAGCCAATATCATCATCACTCAGGGATCTCTTTGTTTCAGTAAGTGAATATTTTAAAGTCAATTTAATTTTATATTTTTGTAAACTATACAAACTATGAATGATAGCCAATACAAAAATCACCATTTAAAACTGCCATCTGTGATTAGATCTTCTTACTCCAGCTGTCTTTGGGGCATATGCACATACTTTAACTCAGAAGTTTAGCCCTTTTTTTCTTCATTTTTTTGTGTCAAACATTAAATGATACAATGTAATTCCAACAAGTAGTATATGATTACTAGTAGGATTACGACTACTAGTGGGATTACTCCTAATTCAAATCATTTTGTTCCTACTAAGCCTACAAAATCTAGGCTCTATTTTGTATTCACGTATTATTTTCCCTAATCATATTTCCATTGCCCAGTAGCCAAATCTGGCTTGTGACTACCAGATGAAATAGTGAACATCGAGGGAGTGACTCACTATTGTAAATTCCAGTATTCTAAAAGACAGGGTTGATGGTATCAGGGCCTGGAAACAGAACCAGAAAAGATGAGAATAATAGAAGGTGGCAAAATCAGTCCATGTTCATAAGGCTGACGAGACTTCAAAGGTAACCATCTAACCAAAATGTAAAAAAATCTACATTTGTTTTAGAGATACCTCCCAACTCTTGTAGATTATTATACCATAACTCTGGCTGTGGATTCCAGAACCATTTGACTAACTTCCTATTTGTGTGTTGGGAAGGGAGCAAGGGTATGATGACAGTATTTTTGATGAAAAATAGGATCATTAATTACCTATAATGGTCTAATCTGCTTCAGTCTTCTTTATATGTATGTGTACTCATAAATATATTTATTAATCGTTTAATTTTATAACTAAAGAATACTTTTTCTGAGTTGTTTAATAAGTATGTTCTTGATAAATATTTAAATTAGTTTGAAATTAAAAAAACATGAATCAATTCAGTCTACATTTTTCTATATGTTAGAAATATTTGTTGCAGTATATATTTTCTAAAAGTAGAAACTACAAATTAAAAAAATAACTACAGGTGTTTTCATTTTGTGCATATTGAGGACAGATACTCAAATCAGTTTGAGACTATCCACAAAGATTCACATTTCCTTATATCTTACTTCACATTATAGTATTATCAACTTCTAAATTATATTGCAAATTTAGAAGGCAAAAGTAATATTTTATCTTTTTACTAGTTCTGAGGATGCATATGTCTTTATATATTCATACTTGAAACTAATACCCATTTACTAAAAACTGTACAGCTTTGTAATTTGATTCTATTTAACTAACTGGAGATATACCTTGCAAAATAGTACTATATGTGTTATAAACAATACAAGTGAAGAGGGATGGCGAGAGAATGAAGTAAGGAATTTCTTGTATATAAGGGTGAAAATGTTGAAAGGATGACACAAATGAATATGTACTGTATACATCAGGAACTTTGTTAAATGCCAAAAACAGATCTCAAGGTATATCCTACAAAATTAAGAAAAGTGAGGACAAAGGAGAGTTGGGGTGTGGGTGAGAATGTTGAAATGGGTAATACTGATCAAGATGTGTTCTATTCATAAACTGGTTTGTTGAATGGCATGTCCTTTGTACAACTGCTTAAAGATAATAAAATATTTTAATACAAAGATTTTTGTCTCAGATTATCTGTTGCTTTTACCTTTGACTACTCTTTGCATTTTAAGATGTTTATGTTTTATGTGATAAAGCATACCAATATGTATATTGGCTAAGGGTTTAGAGACATGATTGGAATAGACTTTCCTACGTGGAGATTTTAAATAACTGTTTTCAAATATTCTTTCTAATATTTTTATGGATTTCTCTATTTACATCTTTATTGAGAATTAGTGGATTTTTTTTGAAATATGGCGTAGTGATCTAAATGATACTTGTTTTCTCTAATATGCAACCCAGTTTTACTGACACTATTTCAGTTATTTTGAGTTGTGCTTTTAATGCCATATTATGTAATCTTAAATACGAGATATTGTGATTCCATGAGTTTATATGTACTCAGAATGCTGTATTTTTCCCATGGTCTCCATAGCTCATACCTAAATTGCTCTTGTCTTACAGAAAATAATAAATATTTGCTCACTGAAAGAATAACCAGTTGATTAAATTTTGAATATTAGTAATAATAATAAAGTTTCATACTTACATCACCCTTTGTCACATACAAAGCATTTATACACAAATATTTAACTCTCCTAACAACCCTGTGAGTTAAATAGGGCAAGTATTATATTCCTCAATTTGGAAATGAGGAAATCAAGGCTCAGGAAATGAAGTGATTCATTCAAGAGATAAGTAATGATTCAAACAGTTCCACAGCAAACCTGCTCAGATTGTGCACATTCAGTCTTCTGTTTCTTCACCAACTGAAGACCAATGCTGAGACTATGTTGCTTATACCATGACAATCTTCTTCATTAAAAAAAAAGTGTTCTGTCCTCATTTGGGTCAGATATGTAACTTTTATATGGCAAAAGTCAGGAAAAAAGCCACCCTTTGCTATCTGTATGATAATTCCTCACTTCTTTTAGGTGAATGGTTATAAATTTGCTTATTATTGTTGGTAAATGAATTGCATAAAAATGTGCTTTGGTTCAGGGGTTTGTAGGTTCCTTTACTTGGCAGGAAGAGACACCAGATATGTCAATTCTCCAGTTCTCATCACCAGACTATTTCTGGATGTTACAGTCATAGCTTCTATGTTCATCCTCCTTAACAGAGGAGAAAGTTAGCATGTAAGATAGCAGAGCAAGAAATACATGAAAGTCATGATAGAGCCTGTTCCCTGTTGGTACACAGAAATGCAAGTAAATATTTTCATTGTCCATGCCCATCCTGATCAGGGCATTCTAAGAATTATTGTGAAAGCTTATTTAACAATGCTAAGGTCCAATGAGTACACAGCAGAAATATTAGAGATGGGGATGTCACCATCTCAATAGGTTTTGGGAAATTACTTCCTACCTTGAATAGTTGAAGACCTTTAGTACAGTTTCCATGCGGCTACCAAAGCTGCAACCATTGGAATTTGAAAATATGTGATAACATTTTTCTATCTCCAATGAGTTCTCTTCATTTTACAAATATGGGAAATACTGTTTTATGTGTTACTTTGAAGTATTTTGTATTTATTATTTTGTATTTAGTATTTTGTGTTTAGAATTTTGTATTTATTTATTTTAGTATTTTTTGCATAACATATCTTCATTGTTTATGATGTAACTTACTAATGAAATAAAACGAGTCACCACTTTCTCTGCTACTTTCATTGAAGGTCACTTTACTCAAGCCCCTCAGTGAAAGCATCAATGCAGGTAGTATCAAAATTTTCTGGTCTCTAGACTATTAATAGGTTCTCGAATCCTAGAAGCCACATATTATTGGATTGCTTTTATTGGTTGCTTCCAGCCCCACATGTAGCACTATTCCAGGAATGGTGAGATTCCTCACTTAATACTTTCTCCTAGGTAAAGTGTTCATAGTTTTCTTAATGCTGTTCTTTGTCACTTGCCTGTTGTCCTCTGGCCTCTCAGAACTGCTGCCTATTATTACCCTCCTGCTACCCTTTCCCCTGATAATTGTAGTGGATGCCCTCCATCTGCACTCTCCCCCAGGCTAATTGCCTTCTGTTTCTCCCTCCCCAGTGGTCACATGCTTGGCTCTGACTGTCTTGTCACCCTTCTTACCTGCTCACCTCTGCATGATTTGCTGCCTGGACATAAGCAGTTTGGGCCTTTCTGCCCTTCATACTGCCTGCTGCCTGCTGATTTCCCACGCTGCCCCGTCCACCTGCTGCGCACCCAGGGTCACCTACCTGCTGTCTGCTCCACCTGTCCCTGAGCTGTTTGATTTCACCCCCTGAAATGCACAGATGGGATCTCTCCAGCTTCTATGTGATTTTCTAATGGGGAAGTGGGATGCAAATGCCTGCACAGAATAAATGGATGGGAAGACAAAAACAAAAGGAAAAGGAAAAAAAAAAATAAAGACGACAGAGATGCAGACAATTATTTAGAATCCAGAGTAATTTGGCTAAATAAAGTTATGTTTGTGTCAGAATCCAGGATGTGAATATAATGCAGAAAGAGGAGAAACCTACTGGATAATTGGCTAAAATAGGCTCCCTACTGCGTGAGAAGAATTGCCAGAGGGTGAAGGTTCTCTTTCTTGTCTAACCGTGTGAGTAAGCATCAGCTTTGGTGGAACACAGGGCCTTGCTCATAGGTGGTGATTGCATCTCCCTGCATGGCATAATTTAACTAAACCCCAGGGACCCCTGAAAACTGCTGCTGAAAATTTGCCACTTATATCTGGTATTTAAGCCTTCCACATCTAGTATTGTATGTTCTATTTGCTTTAGGAGCAGGAATTCCTTTTTGGGTGGTGTTTTCTTTAATTGTTTAGATTGGAACTGGGCATATAAAAATAGACATAGATGAGAACTCATCGACTTTTTCCTTTTGAATCGAGGATTTTGTTCTAAAAGAGTTTCATTTCAAACAGAGAAATTACTTTTCAGACAAAAACTGTGTTACCCAACTAACCAGACATCTTTTGTATTTGAGCAAAACTGTGCTGAATGAATCAAATGGTAGATCTCCAAAATTAGTGAGGAACTCACAATTTTTGAGAGGAGGAAGACAGGAACATGGATTTTGGATAGAGTAAATGAGATGTGGTTTTGGTCTCCCTCCTGGAGGCAGAAAAAAATTGGGGATGTTCATAATAACACAACTGAGGTTAAACCATTAGTTACTCCCAATTGTTCATCAAGCACTACTCCAAGATAAAATGTATTTGTTCTCTCTAGCAGGAAGTCTCATCATCAAACTAGCAAGCAGGAAGTCTCATCATCAAACTAGCAATCAGGCTGATCAGCTGATTATTCCATTAATTTGTTGTTAAAGTTATTTTTCCTCCTAAAAATCAGTTCTTCATCTGGTAGTAGCATTAACAAATGATAAATAGACATAGATTGCCTTCTTTTGACCTCACTATACTCATTTGAAGAAAGTAACAAATCATAGGGTGAAAGTCCTGCTGAGCTTGAAGACACTGGAGTGATTTTATATCCTACAATTCCTGTCACTTAAAATGATCACATAAATACAAAAATATGCCATCCTTCTCCACTGGTAATGATTGGTTGTCAAAGGCCATTTTTGCTGACCTTGAAATTTTTAGAATGTGAGAAAACAGACTGTAGAAGACCCAACATTTTCTGAAGATGAATATGCAGAAAAATGAAACTCAAGTCAAATAGGTAAAGATATAAAATGTGAATATGAGTTACAGAGAGTCTGGCATGAAGAAGACATTGACTATCTAATACACACACACACACACACACACACACACACACATATCTTGTTTATTCTTTCATTAGAAACATATCTCCCACATGTTTCCAGCTACTGGTAATCAAACTTTTCTAATTATAACTCACACTCTTTCTTGTTTCAGTGTTAATTTGTAGCAATATTTCTGCACTGGCTAGATTGAAACCCCACTGGGAAACCCTTTAGACATGTACATGGGAGCTTTGTTAGTTTATTTTCTCACATGGAAAAACATAGAGAAGATGGATCTCCATTTCTTTATATAAAAGAGATACACAATTCCAATTACTTGTGCTGGGCACTGCTTCCTTGTCAATGTGTCCTATGTAAACCTCACAGTCAAAGTTGTCAATGTCTTAAGATGTCATTATGATCTTACAATTATGGTATATCATTGAGTGTGTTGGAATTTGCTGGAGGTGTGAACAACAACTAAGAATGAAAACATATTGCATTATTTTCTGTACAAATTCATTCTGAGTTCTAAATAAGTGACTCATCTAGAAGATCTGACTCACCCTCAAGAAGTAAATTTTGGTTTTATCCCCACATGATAAAAAACAAAAGAGCTATTTCTAAAGATCTAAGCAGAGGGGTTACAGTTACATACATATGGTAGTGATTACATTTCTTGTCAAATTTGTTGCCACTTTCCTCATTTTTCTCCTACCTTCCCTTCCCCCAACCGTCCACCACCCCAGCTGCACAGTTAATTTCCAGCATATGGTCATGTGAGTAACAATGTTCCATTTGATTGCCCTTTATCCTTTGTCTCATCATTTGATGTTCCCCTTCCCTCCCCTAATTCAGAAAAATAAACATATATACAATATCCAGCATTCCAAAATCAAATACAGTGACAACAGGGGATAAATGACAGGAAAGAAACATGAAAGAAAACAGAAATAATTTCACATAGTACATTAAGACAGTTACAATGAAAAACTTCTACAATTTAAGAATGCACAAGTTACTGTTTTACAATATGAGCTATATTAATGTGAATTTTCTTTGAGTGCCTTGCCTCTAGGCCACTTGAGTTCCTTTCAAGGAAGAGTAATAAGTAATTTGTTGGTCACTACTAATGTACCTAAACACACTCATCAAATTTTCCAATATTGGATTGCAATCTAATGAAGAACAATTTGTTTTCCTATAGTTGTCCTGAAGACTGGAACAGAACGCCTCTTCCATTGAACTGCCCTTCCCCCTAAGGATATGATTATACAAAATAATCTGACAATTTTATAAGCATAGATACAACTAAAACTAAAACAAAGTAAAATGATCTTATCTGCAATTTTCAACATGGAAAAAAATTTAAAACTAGATAGTTTTACCTGGTAAGCACTCTGGTATTTTCAAAAGTACATTGTGTAACTCACATTTATTTACTTATTCATGAGCACTGCCCTGGGTACTTGTCATGTGGTAGAAAACTATGTAAAGCTCTTTTTTGTCTGTGTGGGTTTGATAGGAAAGAGAGGTAACAAGGAAATGTGGATTGAATGAAGGATCTGTCTATGAATAGACTACCTGAGTCCAGACTCAGTGGTGTGAAAGTTATAAGCCTGTTCAGTTCAGCAGAGAATGATGGTGGGTTGAGAGTATCATAATGCAGGACTAAAACAGCAGAACTAAATTGGAGGTTAAACTACATCCAATGACAGCAAGTATGATGTGCATTTCATACATTAATTGTTTTTTAAAATCATTAGTTTTTCAAATATAATTCTCTACAGCTAATAGAGAAGAATAAAGACATCAACTGTGCAGATCTTAGTTAACCTCACAGTCATAATATTGATCAGGAGAAGGTCTGATTACAAAGCTGGACTTTCTAGTGGCTGGGATCTTGACTCTGATAATTCTTTTAGCATTCCTAGCCAAGGTCTGTTCTGTATGCATGGGGCACAAGATCTTGCTATTAGCTCATTACTAGGTTGTTATTACTGTTTTTAGTGGTGGTGGTGGTGTGAGTGTGTGTGTGTGTGTGTGTGTGTATGCATGCACACACACACATATGCAAATAGTATGTTTTTTGTTCTCCTGCTTTCCTTCTGGTAATTCTGACTGGATGTATAAGCAGAGAAGTTTTATGTGACTAGTCCTTAACAAAACTCAGCTACGGTGATATTAAGGGGGAGCAATGCCCATGTCTGATTTTTGTATTCTGGAGGAAGATATTACTCTATGTGACTAACTTCCTTCAAATCCTGTGAATGCTTTTAGACTGCTGGATACATCTTTGTTACCTGATGATCCTTTTTGTGTATCTTTCTGACTGTAATAAACACAGTGTTGGGTGTCATTTTTCTTTATGTTATGGTCAGTCTTTTGAAAGAGTCACCAAATGACTGGTGCTGAGACCTGTTAAAACAGATATGAGCCTGGTAAATTAGGTAGAACTAGATAGGAAGCAGGATGAAGGAAAAGCATAGCAGTCGGCTATTCTACCCTGTAGATATTGCTAGGTTCTGACTTACATTTTTTTTTTTTTTTCATGGCAAAAGAAATATAGGACATATTTTTACCATCCATGCATTTTCAGGAATCACAATGTAACTAATTGGTAAGGGTGATTGCTTCTTAGCAAGAGAACACCAAGATTGTATTTCCAGGTGGAAATTGTACTAGGAGATGTGTCTTAAGATAAAACGTCAAGCATTTCATAATAAACTACATGTCACATGCTTCTGGTGCCTGTGTGCTTTTTGTACTTGGTTGCTGACACTCAGCACATCTTTCCTCTGCTCCAGTGATGTTTCTCTTTATCCTATGCAGAGCTGTAACTGCTTTCTGGACTCTAACATATTTGTATCTTTTGTACTTCTGTCTGATAGGCTCCTCACAAATTCATATAATTAAATTAACATAATATCAGAATATTCATCCTGTGTTAATTTTATTCCTTTATCATGTGTCATCTTTCATCCATAATCTCTAAATGCACTATTTGTTCATTTTATTTCTCTTTTAGCCCATCTGTTTTTCATCTCATATACTTTCTCACAATATCTTATGTCCATTTACTTATTTCCTGTTTGTTCTGTAACAATTTTAGCTCTGTGATAACAGAGTGTACTTGGTTTATCACTCACTAGTGCATCACTAGTGCTTATCATTAAGCTTGGTATATGTGTGGAATTCAATAGACTTTCAATTAAAGAATAATCAATGAAGTGAAGAACGCTATCTGAGATACTTAATTTGTAGACCCTAACTTAAATGACCTAACTTGTAAACTAATTACCATAGGACACTCTCACTTTATAGAAATTATATTTCTCATAGAAAATTGCAGTATTTTGATACCTTCATTTTTCCAGTAGCACAAAACCTTTAGAGAAAAATGCATTTCACAATGTGAATTTTAATAGCACATCTGAAGAATCACTGAGTGTGATGTTTTCACATCATTTAAAACTTGGTTGAGATTTGAGTTTCAGAGAAAAGAATCATGAAGTATCAGACACCAGCCAAGCAGGAAAAAATAACAGATTATTAAGTAAAAATGGACTGGTAAAATGCTGATCTAATTTCCAAGTCAACTGTTTCTTTTGTCTACAATCAACAAATCATTATCGATGAACCATTATTATTTGCAAGTTATTGGGTAGGTTATAGGAGGCACCAACAGTGTATATAAAGAATGACACCTTATAGGAACTCAAAATTCAGTGGATGAATGAGCAAAGTCAACTTTCAGTGTCAGAAAAGAAATTTAGAAGATTCTGTGTCCAATAAATCAAATGTGTTTGTTCAACATAGTATTAAGCCAGGATTAAGACTTACCATAGACCACAGACTATATTGAAGGAGTCCTATTCTTATCTGGATCTGATTAGACACAAAATTCTTGAGATTCTTGAATCCAATGCTGTAATGGCATAATACTCCAGTGACTTAGAAGGGTGCTAATGTCTTTTGCCTACAGGCTCTCTGTCTCAGATACTCTTTACTGAGGTTGTTCAGGAATGCTAACCCACCCCACCCCACCCCCTCTGCTCAAGTCCTTGTGTGAATCCCTTTTCTTATGTATGGATAAGATCTGGAATTTATTGGTAGATGGTAGGGTAGACATGGTTTTGTGTGTGATCTCATCTTACAAATGACTGCCTATAAGGCTGGTGTTTCACTCCCACTATCTCTTGCTAAGATGATGAACCGAATGATTGTGTGGACAGTTCCAATGGCAGGGTATCCGATGTACTTGTCTAGAATCTGAAGGAAGCTTTTGATTGACAATCAGAAAAAAAATACAAACATAAAGCTTTCAATCCACAAAAAGAAATAGTTATCTTATACTCATGTGAATGGGGAAACATGCTTTCAAAGACAAGCTTCAGAAAACTCCAGAATTGGGAAACACCTGGATTTTTGGTTATACAGAGACACAGAAGCAAAGACATGAGATGAATCAAGACACTTTTGTTGAAATTACAGCACAGAAAACTTTAATGTGTTCTTTTAAGAAACTCATTTTTTTTTGCCAGTCCTGGGGCTTGAACTCAGGGCCGGAGCACTGTCCCTGGCTTCTTGTTTTTTGTTCAAGGGTAGTACTCTACCACTTGAGCCACAGCACCACCTCTGGCTTTTTTATATACGTGGTGCTGAGGAATTGAACCCAGGGCTTCATGTATGGGAGGTAAGCACTCTAACACTAGGCCATATTCCCCAGCCCTAAGCAGCTCAATTTGTAGTAATGCTATATATTAAAAAAATACTGAAATAATTGCTCTGCATTCTCTGTAGGCTTTAATTTCCTCTGATTCTTGGATCATGCTTATTCATATTAAGCTGTATCATTAAAATCAATAAAATCTGTAGGTCATTATCACCACCAATTTCATATTCAGGGCTTATATGAAAGGACTGAACTAAATTTTAGCACTTTTCATGGATTTCAACTAATCCTCATTCATTTTTGCCACTCATCCTGTGGCCTCCATCATTTCTTGTATGGTTATATGTACATGCACTGTTTATTTTAATCTTTGGACATGAACTTGGGACTTCACTCTCTTACTTGGCTTTTTTGTCTGGTGCTCTACTACTTGAGCCATAGCACCATTTTCCAGGTTTGTTTTTGACTAATTGGTGACAAGAGTGTCTTGGCTGTGTAGGTCTCAGATTTTGAGCGCAGATGCTCATATCTCAGCCTCCCAAATGGTATAAATTATGGACTTGAGTCGTTGAAGCCTGATTATAAATTAATTTTAAACCAAATATTTAGAGACCATCAATTCATCAATTGATGAATACACACTTCCACTTTTCTGATAAAAATCTCAAAGGTAAAAATGATAGATGTTCGGCATTTTCAAGGATTTTTAATCATATATGAATTAAAGAAAAAGTGGTATTTTTCTTCATGCTAAATCAAAGTGTGAGAGAATTATATTTTATAGAAGCTGCCTTTCCTAATAATGCTTATATATTTTGATGTTACGTCAGAAAGAGTGATGCAACTATGTAGGCAACTTTCCTGAAGGGTATAGGCTTTCAAGTGGGCTTCTACACAAGCCCTGAATATTTACGTTTATTCTTGTTCCTCACATCTGAAGGTTATTCATGTCTTTTGAATCAGTTACCCTTAGAAACCTTACATTTAATGCATGTGTGAGATTTATTTGTTCTACAGATTAACACTTGAAGATATTAAATGAATTGTCCTTTGTCTCTTCTAGGGAACTCTGTTGTACATTATAGGTTAGTTTGATAGCCTCAGTCATTGAGCTTGAGGTTGGAAAACTAATAATTAAGATACAGTAATGAGTCCCTGACTCTTCAATTTTGACATTAGTATATGATAACCAAAATAACCTCTAAAGAAGTGGTTCAGAAACATTAAGAATTTAAACCCAAATTTCTTACAAAGCATTCAGATTTGATCTAAAAATATCATACAAGGTCATTTTTTTCAGAATTATGACTTGGAAAGGAATAGGGATTAGGGTAGGTGAAGGTGTAAATAAAATGTTGTCATAACCAAGGGAGAGGGAGAGAAAGAAATAACCCACCATTTTCTAAAATCAAGGGAGCGCTTAAACAAATAATTCATCTTCTAACGATCCTCTCCACTCAATATTCTACCCTTGTGCTATTTTAATATGGTCATTAAAGTAAGTGGGCACCTTGTTTAGTCACCCAGAGAATAACCTTCGAATGGCATCCTCTGGGCCAAGATCAGTGTCATCATGAATCTCTTCCTCCCTATTAATGTCATTTATTAAATGTATAAAACATTTTACTTCTCATTAATGTCTGCCATTGAATTAGAAAGAAAGCCTCTGATGTGTGTATTTTTATTAAAATCAATGGAATTCTAAATTCAGTGGGAAATTTAGGCCATGATACATGCTGTGGCACATTTCTTATCAGAATACCCTAACCATAGAAAGGCAGAAGTAGTTTCAAATTGTGCAGAAAGAAAAAAGGAATAAATCACTTTAAGGAATAAACTCTAAAGAGCTCAAATTCTTTCTGTTGACATGTTTTATAAGCAGAAATGTTTATAAACAATACTACTGCATAGAGAAATTTTAATCTCCACTTCACCAAGCTAAATGTACCAGGCCATTTCCTTGTGTATTTCCACACAGGAAGGGACAAGGGGACAAACATTTGTCCAAGTTCCCATGGTACTTTCTGTCTCCTGTTGGCACATTTGACTGGCATCTTCCTCTCACATATTTAAAAGTGGATAGATAGGAAATCTAACAACAATCATCAGCATAGCCCAGAATTTCTTCTAGCCCTAGGTCTAGCCATTATTTGCTTGGATAGGAATCACTGCAATTCAGTCAGCATATTTATAATTCTTACATTTCCGTTATCTATTAAGGTCCATGAAGATAGGACCACATCTGGCTTGCTCAGTAGAACATTGATACATAGAGATTGTCAACATGTATCTGACGACTAACATGACCTAGAAGAACAACATGAGAAACTTGTCTATATAATCTCTTCCCACTTCTAGTGAGTGTGCACTACCGTAATTCCAGGATTGGCCCATCCCACATCACCAAAGAGAGGACAATGAGACTTTATCTCCACAGATTTGGTCTCCAGTGGAAATATCCCACAGGAAGATAAAATCCTAACTCATAAGAAACTTAACCTGTACCTGACCTCATCGTCCTTTGAGGTTTTGATACTTGTTTTATGATTCCATACCTTAACCAACTCAAGATTTATCTTCTAAATGCTTCAGTAATAGTAAGTCCAGCTAAGACATTACAAGGAGGCAACACATGTGAATTAATTCCAGAGCTGCATCCATGATTTATGAGCATAATCATGACCAAGTTTGTATTTTCTTAAATAAGTAAATTTCTGGTAAAAGTAATATTTTGATCTCCTATAGATAAGTCAAGCGAATCCCACTTTGACCTGTACCCAAAATAGGAAAAGGGGCCATTTTTTATAGAATTATTTTCTTGTCTTTAATGGGTATTGAGATGTAACAGAGCTGTAACTTTGAGAATAGGTCTCTCCCTAACATAAAAAATATCCTTAGAACTGAAAAATCTTTCTGCATTTCCAGACCTTCTTATAGCTGCATTGATTAGTCTTGTAGGAAGCGCAGCTGTGGCAATAATCCCATCTCTGCATGTTTGCAAGCAGGAGGGAAGGCAGGAGATAAGAGTTGCCACAGGGAGTCTATATTTAATCTACAACTGGCTTATCCAAGTGTCTTATTGCTCCCCTAGGGTCTACCACATACACTATTGTGAGAAAAAAAATGATAGAGAAGGAAGAAAAGTTCTCCCAAGACTTGTCTTCAGCTAATTAATTCATTTCAGAATTGGCCCCGAAGTTTGTGCTTTGCTAGTAATGCAGATTGAGAAGAAACCAGACTTTATGTGAGCAGAGATCACCTTTCTGGCTTTTGTCTTGTGATGGCTTTTGGGAGATGCTTTGCCTTTCCTTGGCAGCAAGGATTCAAGCTGCTGTGGGGGAGGGGGACAACTTGTAAATGGTACCTCCACTCTCCTCATCTAGGAAACCCCATTGTTACACATTGCTATTTTTTATGGATATTCACACAGTGGTACAAAGTAGGTATCTGAGACACTCATCGAATCAATTCTGAAATGAATACATAAGTAATTTAAAAAAAAAACATAAAATGAAGTAAATAAACTTTCAGCCTCAAAGGGAGAGATAGAATAAAGCCACTGTTTTTAATAAATATTTTCATGCTTTTCCTTATCCCAAGCAGGCTTGACTCTGCAAGTCTCTATTCCAACCCCATGCTAAGTTTTAAAATAGTTTAAAATAATGCTAGTGTCATTTTCATGAAATCAAATCCCAGTCTATGTGCCTGTCACAACTTCTTAGAATGATCCTAAATACATTTCCCCCATAAGACTTGCAATCTTTTTTTTCTCCTTTCTCTAAACACTTTTGGCATGTTATTTTTATTATCATTATGTCTCAGAATTAGATGGTGCTGAGAAAGAAGGTCGAGGACAAAGTAGAACTAGACTAAGGTCAGTAAGGACTGTATAATTAATGTGTTTAGCCAAATTCACCAGATGCTATATGCTTTTATCATTTACAATAAATGATTAAATGAGTTCTCAGCATTTTTTTGAAAAGACAATTGCCAACAATTTTGAGCTATCCACTTTTAGAATCTATTAATATTTTACTCCCCTAGAGAGAAAGGTAAAATAGATTCAAAAATCATTAAATAAAAATTATGGGAAATAAAATTTGTCACCAAATCCATTCAGCTTAGAGTCAGTGAAATTTGAAGTGAGAAAAGGCAACAGATTTCTAGTTTGTAATCAGAGGCTGAACAAAAAGAACACCTGACAAATGAAAAATATGGGATTCATAAACAAAATTAGAGTAAGACTACAATGAGTCTTGTCACTGAATTAATATGAAGTTCTAGATGATTGTTTTATAGAGAGTAATAATGCATATCTTTTAAAATTATGTTTCTATTACATTTAAGTACAAAGGAGTTACCATTCTACAAGTGAGTAGCTTGGCTGAAGCCAACCATTATGATGCATATCTTCAAATATAGAAATAGAAAAGCTGGATAAGGAAAAGCATACAAATCATGAATGCTTTCTAAAGAGACTTTGGGAGACAATGATGAGAGACTGGCATGCATTCCCCCTTGGAAAAGTACACAAGGTTCAGACAGCAGCTCAACACATATCCCTCATTTCAAAACTAGGGAACTAGTAGAAATGCTTTTACTGTTCAGGGGAAGTGAGTTGAAAAATCATCCTGGAAATGATCACTCAAAAAAGTCATACTGTTTAGATCTTGCCTCAGTGTGTGTGTGTGTGTGTGTGTGTGTGTGTGTGTGTGTGTGTGTGTGTGTGTGTGTGTTTGGGAGTGTGTGTGTTAACATATCAAAAAAAGGTTCTATATTGGGATAACAAATAGAATACTTCTAGTTCTCTGAATACTAAACTGAATACTATACTAATGCTTCAGTGTGTTGTTTGCTTAATATCTTTCAAAAGTTCATGTAGGCCTTTACTCACCAGTATCAGGTTTAGCAGGCTTTGATAGTTTTCATAAGTGAATAAGTTAGTAAGTAATATTCTTTTTTAAGTTCCTATTTTTCTCCCATAAATCATAGTTTAAATATTTGATTTCTGTCATCAATTTCTTATTATCAATAAGTAGCTAACTACATAATAACCAAACATTGAAGGTGGCTTATCATACTGAGACAGATGTAATTTAATCAACAAATGAAATGTTTTTATGCATAAATATAATAGAATCGGACTGTGATTGATGTCTCATAAGTTGCTATCATCATAGCATAGACTTTCAAAAAAATAGCTTTGAAATTTAGTACTCAGGATTTTAATCAAATATTTTACTCTATGTTTTATATAATATTTAAAACAAACACGCAAAAAACTAGTTTTGCTCTAGGATCAATATAGAATGTACTCAAATTTCCATTTTACTTTATTTTGACATGAATCATTTGAGTAAAATTTCCTAGTCACTTTCAGGTACCTAATAATATAAACAATTTATGGTATAATTAACAGAGTATAGAAACAAAATTCTCTCTCCTGGAAGGCACTGGTTTATACTTGTAATCCTAGCTGTCCAGGTGCCTGAGATTTAAAGATTGCAGTTTGAAAACCAGCCCAACAGATAACTCCATGAGACTATTATCTCCAATTACACACACACACACACACACACACACACCTCTCACTTTTCCTTATTTTTTATGTTTTTTGAATTAAAATGTAGAATCAAATAAAACAGACATTCCCTTATAAATGTGGATGATAGTAGCAGTGGTACATCGTCTTTTTTTTTTTTTTTGGCCAGTCCTGGGCCTTGGACTCAGGGCCTGAGCACTGTCCCTGGCTTCTTCCCGCTCAAGGCTAGCACTCTGCCACTTGAGCCACAGCGCCGCTTCTGGCCGTTTTCTGTATATGTGGTGCTGGGGAATCGAACCTAGGGCCTCGTGTATCCGAGGCAGGCACTCTTGCCACTAGGCTATATCCCCAGCCCGGTACATCGTCTTTTTAACATAAAGATGATCCTTTCATTGTTTACATTTCCCTAGCCTCAGGTCCTCAGCTCCTCCCACTAGCCCCCAGATTCACCCATACCTAACGAGCCACTCCTACTCACTACCTAACCACTTCCCCTTTATCCCCAGAGAGAAGCTGCCACCTGGGTAAGGTGCAGATGCCATGAAGCTCCCTCTCCCATGGGAACTATGGCCCCACTAATAAGCCTCCTTTTGAACCTTCTTCTCCTGTCTGTGATTATCTCCGCATGGTCCTCTGGTATGGCTGGGACTTATGCTTTCATTGGTGCTGAACCCAGGGTAGGTACCCTGGTGAATTTGCTCCCCCATTTCTGGGGGGTTCAAGATGCCCCCAGAACCTATTCTGCTGTCCTAAGCCCATCCAGACAACCACCGAGGTAATTTCTCCTGACCGAGCACCCTACTTCCATCCACCACAACAATCTACAAATTCACCCTCACACACAGGGTAAGTGATCATCTAAATGAGGGCTCAGATCCAATTTTCTGATTTACCATAGGGCCACAGGGACATGGCTTCAAGGCCACACTAAAAATCTTGGCGCCATGTTCCGAGCCCCACTCCAAATGACCTTAGCATAGGGCCACAGGGCCGTGGCTTCAGGACCACACTCCGCTCTGGGTCCGGGACACAGCAATTGTGGTGATGACCACATTGCTGACTGTCTCCTACATTTCAGCTGACCAGAGTAATACTGAGGACACTTGGTATTTAACTCCTCAGCTCCACTAATCACTTATCATGGGAGGGGTACAATCATCCACCACAACAGATTTGAAACTCCAACCAGGGTGAGTGACCATTAGCTAGGAGCTTGTATTTTCTCTAGTTCAGCTCCGCTGGTCACTCATCAAGTGGGGAACAGTCTAAAGCTGCTCTGGTTTGAGCACAATCTTACAAATTTGGAATATTTTACAGGACTCACATAACTTCTGTGTGGGCTCAGGCAGATGGAATTCTCTCTCTCTCTCTCTCTCTCTCTCTCTCTGCCTCTATTTGTTTCACAAAGAAAGGTTTTCTGTTCTTGTTATTGATGTTTGTTAAGCTTGGAGATTCAGTTAAGTTCTGCTTGTTGTTGGCTAAATCCTGTTTTCGCTAGCATTGACCATGTGGTGGACAATAGAATTGATTTTAACAAGCGCCATCTTGGTTCCATCAAGTTTCAAAAACTCTTGGAGGTGGAGTCCCACCCACTGCCAGGTAATGGGCATGCCAAATTCCTCGAGGCTGGGCAGGGATGTGGAGAATCAAGCTCCAGGTAACCCTGCTCCCCACCCTGAACTCTGTAACTGTGGCCTTGGAATTCAAATGTGCCTTGCAATTCAAATGCTCAGAGGTGAAGGTGTCTTGCTGTGAGGCTGCTAAGGCTCTGACCATCTCTGCAGCCATTATGCCGTGCTACATGTCTGTGTTCTGTTCGTGTCCTGTCTCCCATATCTTGTAACTTCTCTGGTCATAGCATCCCACTTCAGCTCCCCATTGGAGCTGAACTGGTATCTCAAAATGTGGCTTCTCCATTTCCTCGCCGGATAATCTGTGAAAATTTTTGTTTGCGGGAAAAGTTTTTTGTTTTCTAACTTACCACATGCTTCTAAAATATGGGCAAAATAATATCATTTTGCCACTGCAATTCCAGAAAACTTAAATGGCCAATTAAAAAATAATAATTCTAAGTGCTCCCCAAAGCTTGTGCACAACTAACTGTATGTATGTCTGTCTGTTTGTCTGTCTGTTGGTAAAATGTGTAAAAACTGGCATCAAAGTTTCAAAAATTACTTGCTTTTGACTACTATTTTAACTTACTTTTAAGTCTTATGTTAAACTGACAGAGTTGCAAATGAGACTTACTCCAAGGTTAAAAGCATCAGAGTTGTGTTTGGTGGCCACAGAGCTGCATTGGGGTAGCATTGGTGTCTTCCCCCTCCATGTTTCAGAAACTGTCATGGCAGCTGCAGAGAGAAGACTTGGTTAGTTTTTGGTCTGTGTGGATTTTGTGACTAGGAAGATGGTTAAAGGCCCAATCCTTCTAAAATCTGTTTAAAATTGTCACCAGCCTACAAAAGCCAGAGTACTCAGAGTAAACAACCAGGGAATACTGGGAGATTTCAAATGTCTTTAACCAGTCAGTGTAGAAATTTGCAGGCAACCCAGCAGGAGGTGTGGCAATCTATCCAGGGGACTCTGAGATGCCACTACAGCCTCACCCAGATCCAACTCATCGCTCCTGCCTGCCTCCATCACACATGAATAACAAAGCCTGCTGATTCAAGATGGAAGACACAGCCACTTCAAATCCGCTGAAGCTGAGACTTTTAAATTGTCCTGACCCTTTGCCCTCTTGATTGTCATTCATTTGTGTTGTCTTCCACCTGCCGGTAAGGTTAAATGATATGCTTTGATTTGATGGCATGTGGATCTCATTCAGTCTGCTGTTCTCTAACTGTTACAGCAGAACTATGGCAAGTACTTGTTGGTCAATTCTCAACAAGTTACAGGTAAGCTCTACTCCTATTGTTCTCCTGTTGCTTTAATGGGAAATGAAAAGGGCTTTTACAGCTAAGACTCCTTGGATTGCAGTTCAAAGCCAGCCTAGGCAGAAAAAAAAATCCCTCTAAAATTCCATCTCCCAACTAACCAGCAAAGAGCCAGACTGGAAGATTGGCTCAAGAGAACCAGCCAAATGCTGAAAGTGGCACCGTGGCTCAAGTGGTAGAGCACTAGCCTCGAGCAGAAGTGTTCGAGGACAGTACCCAGGCCTTGAGTTCAAATCCCATGAATGCCAACTGGGACAAGCTATCCAAGCAATGAGCACCTAGACCTTCAGGATGAGGTCTTTCCTGACAACGAAAAACTATGGAGAGGATTAAGAGGAGATGAAGTCTCATCTTAAATGGAGTCAACTTAAACTTGCCCTTCCAAAATTAATCAGAGCCGGGAGATCAAGAGGAATAGTTGTTTACCCACCTAATGTCCATACCTGTCCATTTTCCATCTGGATAGAAACTTGCATTCTTGCCTTTGTTATTAGCTATATATATATATATATATATATATATATATATATATATATATATATATATATATATATATATATGCCTCTGACTGGTTACTCCCAACCAGTCTACTATCCCTAAACACTTCCTTCCTGCCCCCAGTCTAGTTATTCCTCCTTCCTTGTAATGGGCCACAATTGGGTTTATGTTCCAAATGGAACTTTTCTGGTTTGTGCCAAGGGTGTGTTCTCCCATGTTGTTCATGTTAACTGGTCCTGGGAACTTGTCAGCCTTTTGCTTGACCTTTTCAAAAGTCTCTTTTAACAGGATAACATCCCTCACCCAGGACACCACCTGGGAACTTGCAGTTCAAGGCCATCCTCTTACTACACTGCTCTTCCCAGTGCAGATCTGTACCCTGAAGACCCCAGACCCAGTGTCTCTTTGATGTGCCCAAGCTGCAGGAGGTAGCCAGAGGAGACCATGACACACATTGGCCCTGATAACCATTCTTGTGGAAATGATAAGGACTTTTACCAACCAAACTGGATGGTACCAGGCCAAATGACGAATCCAGGGACCCCTGACTACTTTGCCCCTTTACAGCAGGAAGTAGCTCCAGAAGAAACAACCGCCATCCATACTTCCAGCCTGGTACCCCTCCTCTGTTATTAATAAACAACAAATGGGGAAATGTTAGCCTTTCCCTAGCCTCAGGTCCTCAGCTCCTCCCACTAGCCCCCAGATCCACCCATACATACATAATGAGCCACTCCTACTCACTACCTAACTACTTCCCCTTTACCCCCAGAGAGAAGCTGCCACCTGGGTAAGGTGCAGACACCATGTAGCTCCCTCTCCCGTGGAAACTATGGCCCCACTAATAAATCTCCTTATGAACCTTCTTCTCCTGTCTGTGATTATCTCCGCATGGTCCTCTGGGATGGCTGGGACCTATACTTTCATTCATGACTAAACAACTCTTGCATTTAGTTTCTAAAGGCTAATGCTCACTTGTTTACATATCTCTAATTTTGTTTATTAGTTATTTTCTTCCTCCACATAAATATTAGGTATTAGTAATTCTGGTTTTATTTCCTCATAATTCTTCTTATCTTTAGGTTTTATACTGCTACTGCATACAGCATTCACGTTCATGTATCTAGTTGGAAATCTTGGGTTTAAATCCATCGTTAATTCAGCATTTAACCTTTTCTTCTCTTGTTATCTAATGCCACTTAGTGTGATAAGTAGGTTCTGACCCTGTTACTAAATTAGGGTTTACCTTATTCACTAATAGATATTCTGTAACTTTCTTTTGTAATAATCAACATATTCACAATATGTTAAATACTTGAAGCCAGTGTAAATTAATTAGTGTATGGCTACTGACAACTTTCTTGTCCTTTCATACACCAAAGCAAATTCTGTTTTTGCTTGCTCATAAGTTTCTAAACTTATATTCTGCTGATTGTCGAATTTGGTGAATTGGTGAACTGAGGAAGTAGGTGAAGCAAGCTTGATTTATATTGTAGAGGGCAGACTTATTCTTGGGAAAGAAAAGGAAATTTATTGTCACTGAGAGCAAAGAAGACATATTTCAAGGTATACTTTTCATTTAAGGATAGAGTTTAGGAGTAATTTGGAATGGAATGAAAGACTTTGAACGAACCTCCCTACATAGAAGCTACTGAGAATGATTCAGGATGAATCAGCTTTTCTTAAGTCCTCATCTAGTTATTCTTATGTCTTTCATTCCCAGTCAGCTAGGAAGTTTGATGGATGCAGATACATGTTTGCCTTCCTCTTGCTACATTAACATACTAGTAAATAGGCCTGACTAATCAGATGCCTGGCAAAACTTCTTGGTAAACAGTTAAACATACGCATGCTTGTTTCTATGTGATTTACTGATCTGTCATCATTAGTGTCATTGCACAGAATGGCAACACAGAAAATAGATGAAAAGAGTCTAGACTCTTTCAGATAAGTTTAAGTTCACGAAACCAAACTACGTTGAAAAAGGATTAGTTTTATTATACTATTTTAAAAATAAGATTAAATAGATTTGTGCTTGACTAGTCAAAGAAGCCTTCTGAGAAAGGATTAAATATGAGGCTAGCAAGATTTATGTTTTAACAAGTGGAATCGAAGAAAAAAATTAAACTTTCTATAGAGAGGAGAAAAATTTTACTTTATTGCAGTTATTTGTACTTCTTGGAGTTAACCATCTTGACAATGCTATAGGTGGTACTAAAATCCAAAGGGAATTATCTTGTAATAAGACATAGGATATAGGAATTAATTAAAAAAATGAAATAATGAAAAAATAATAAGAGTCAGTTTGTTCTAAAGGCAAAGGTAATATGATAAAGAAACACAGATTGTCATGAAAAAGGCTTAAACTAAGGCCTTGGCACTATCCCTGAGCTTCTTTTGCTCAAGGTTAGCATGCTCCCACTTGAGTCACAGCACCACTTTTAACTTTTTCTGTTTATGTGGGACAGATGAATTGAACCCAGGGCTTCATGCACATTAGGAAAGCGCTCTACCATTAAGCAACATTCCTAACCTCTCATTATTTATTTATTTGGTTTTAGTTGATTTTACATGTTCTGGATGCTTTTTTTTTTTTTTTTTTTGCCAGACCTAGGGCTTGGACTCAGGGCCTGAGCACTGTCCCCGGCTTCTTTTTTGCTAAAGGCTAAAACTCTACCATTTGAACCACTGTGCCACTTCTAGCTTTTTCCATATATGTCATTCTGAAGAATAGAACCCAGGGCTTCATGTATGCAAGGAAAACACTCTACCACTAGGCCATATTCCCAGCCCCATATTCTGGACTCTTTAAAGCAGAAAATAACATGGTCCCATGCGTTTAGAAATGTATAGACTTTATATACTAGATAGATTGAATATCAAATGACATATAGCTCTAATTGTTTCCATAGTTTGTGTAATGTAATTCAACATCACCTATAAGCAAAAATTAAATAATAATGTGATGACTGAAATGTTTATTACAACAGAAAGAAGATGAAATAGATTTGCTTAAAAAACTTCACAAATAATTCAAACCAAAACAGGGAAAAGAAACAAAAGTAAACACTAAAATTTGTATGAGTCAAAATAACCTAAATAAGAAAATTATTGATGATATTGTGATTTGATGGCACTGAGGAACTGAAGAGCCTCAGTCTTGATTAGCAGGTACTCAACCACGTGAGCCTCATCACTAGCTCTAAATTTTAAAAGTTTTGTGGTTATTTTTGAAAAGTAATTTCCAACTATATGCTTTTCTAAAAGATACACTTTAAATAAAAAGACTAGAAAAGCTAAAACAAATAGATAGAAAAATATAAAAAGTGATTTCTCTTAGTGTCATCTTATGTGATCCTATCTATATAGCTATTGAGCTATTATGATCATCTACTAGGACTATCCTAGACATATATTAGTTATTATTAATAAGGGAGAAAATACAGTTTAGGTTTCTTTGTGGCTGGATCACTTCCTTAGTATGATTTTTTCTATGTTTTTCCATTTTGTATGAATGGGTCAATGCCATTCTTTCTAGTGGAAGCATAGAATTCCATTGTATATGTATACCATACTTTCTTGATCCATTCATCTACAGAAGGACATCTGGGTTGGTTCCAATATTTTAGCTATGGTAAATAATGCTGCTATGAACATGGTTGTACTGGAAGCTTTAGTTTGGCCTTGTTTGTGATCCTTTGGGTAAATACCCAGAAGTGGGGTTGCTGAATCATAGGGTATTTCATTCATAAGATAAACTAGACCACTGTTGAACATATTTATAATTTATAATTTTCCATTGAAAAAGGAAAATAAATCTAAGATCAGGTAATTTAGTTTCAATGTTAAGAAGTTAGAAATAGTGAAATGAAAGTAAGACATCATTTTAACCAATAGGAGGAATTAACACAAGAGAAAAATTAATGTCAAATGTCAGTTTTTTTTAAGACCCACACAATTGTAACATGTTAAACTAGTTGAGTGAGAAAGAGAAATTACAAATGCAGGCAGTGAAAGAGTGGCTATCATAAAAGATTTTGAAAGTGCAAAAAGAATTAATAGAATATTATGCCCCAAAAATTTGGATTCAAAGGGCAAATTCTTTGACTCATCAAATAGCAAAACTGAAAGAGATAAAATAAAAAATAAGCAAGGTTTGAATTTCTTCTAGAAGAAGCCTCACATCTCTTTCAAAGATAACGTTCAGAAATGCTTAGAAATAGGTAAATAGAAAAGCACATGGTATTGTTAGGAAATATAAGGACAGCAGTCTACAGGGAAAGTTATACTTGTTTATGACTGTGTACATTAGCAAATAACATCGCAACCTTTACAATTGGAGAAATTAGAACAAAACCCTCAAATATACTAAAATAATGATGAAAATAATAAGAAAGGGATATGTTAGCTGGAGAAATATATATATATATATATATATATATATATATATATATATATATATATATATATCTATATCCTTCCAGGTAAGGTATTTTTATTTTTAATTTAATAAAACCTTTATAAGGAAATAAATGATTATTTCAGAAATTACATTTCAATAAATAGAAATATTTGCCATCTAATTTTATGGATTTAACATAAGACATATACCAAATGTTTAGTAGGATAACCTCACTTTCTTCTTTTTCTTCCTTTAATGTTTTACCTAGAAAACAATACTATAGCTCATTTGAACTTTGGGATAACCCACCTGTGACGTAGAGGCAAAGCTGAAAAGCATGTGATTATAAATCTAACAGGTGCTCACAAGCACCAGTATCAATCTCAGTAGCCAATAAGTCATGAAGTGTAATGGACTGAATTATCGTTGCTGGAATCATTATGTTAATAATAGCAAAGGAAATATATATGACCTCTTAATAAATATTCATGTAATTATCCCAATGAATCCTCAAGGACTTGAGAAAGCCCAAAGTAACTTATTAGCTTTTCTGACCCTTTTTGTTTACTAACACTTTGTTACCCTAACATTTTCAAAGAGCCAAACTTAAAGTAAATTTATTCTACTTTGATTATTTTAGAGTTTACTCTTAAATAAATAAATATATATTTATTTATGCTCTTAAATATATATATATACACATATATATTTATACCCATTATTTCAGGTAAGTATTATGAACATTTATAGCTTTCTCTGAAAACAACTTTATTATGTAAGTTTACCTTTTCTTAATTAGCACATTTTAATTGTAGGCTATTTGAAATTCTGCAACAATATTCTTTTATTATATTTTTTTCTTCTTTATGTTTTTCCTACATATTTTCATTTGTTTTATATATATATAAATTCTCTCAAAGATCACCTGAATTTTTTTTCCAGAAGTGTACCTTTACACTTAAGGTCTGTCCATTACTAGATTCCTGAGCTTTTTTGTTTGTACAGAAATAAATGTAAACACTATTCTAATGTCCTGATGATAACCTCAATGAATATATAGTTCTCGAGTAGAATATTTTCAGCATGATAAAGGTATTTTATTCAATAGAATGCTTTCCTCTATACTTAAGAAGTTATCATTCAGTCATTCCTTTTCAGTTATCTAATTCTTTTATTTCTGGACTACTGTAAAGATCATGTTTTAATTTTACTGTGAATTACATGTTTATAAGGTTGATTTACGCACTTGAAAACTTTATAGGAAAACATTAATTTTAGGGTCAATCTTTGACCAGTTCTGAAAAATTCTTAACTCTAAGCTTTTGAATTTTCCTTTCAAATTAATTTTTACTTAGGTAATTTTATCTTTCTGTATATCATATCTTCAGTTCAAGTTGTCATGGAATTTTTCATTGTAAGGCAATTTGCTTAACCTTTCTGTTAATCAGAATCTAAACTTTAGCCCGACTCTTGCTTTTCCTGTTCTTCATGTCCGTTTACTTTTTTTTTTTTTTTTTGCTTTGAGGGATAAGCTCTTATCCTTTGGTAGAGTATGCAAGGTTTGACATTTAAGAAAAACTTGTTCCTTCAAAAATTGTTTTCATATGTTTTTCACAAGCATATGTTGTTATTAGCCTCCATCTGTAATCCCTTCAACTAAATTTATGGCTTGAGTCATGAGAACCATCACACAGAAAAGAATCAGTGCTACAATATCAGCATTGCTCAATATGCATATGACATCTTAGAGATGTAGTTCCTCTTTGGAACTTTTAATTAATTAATTAATTTTATTTTTAATTGACTTATTTATGGCCAAACTGATGTGCAGAGGGGGTTACAGTTTCATACATAAGGCAGTTAGTGCATTTCTTATCAAACTTGTTACCTCCTCTTCCCCCTCCCCAATCCTCCTCCTCAGTTTTACAGTTGTTTTACAGCATATTGTCTTCTAAGTTTTGTTGTTGCATTGGTTGTCTTTTATCCTTTGTCTCTCCATTTTGATGTTCCTCTTCCTTTGCTACTTCTGATAGACTCATTTGCAATAACCAAAATCAGTTACAGTGACATCCGGGTAAAACCATGGGGAAGCAAGATCAAAGAAAGTTTTTAGATGTGACATCTATTTTTTTAGAGCCTCCTGGTTATATATACTGAATGAGGAGTAGGAAACATTTACTTCTGATGCTTCCTTAAATTGAGAGTGAGCCCTTTGGCATAAAAAGGTATTTTTTGAGGAAGCCTGGTATAATTACAGTGCCAACATTGGGTAGGCATTAAGCTTTGTCATTTGTTCCATTGATTTAATAAGAATGCAAAGGCAGTGAGGCAAGACTTACTGGCTTCAGATCTTATCTCTAGTAATGAGTAACTGTGAGTTATTCAGCATGTTACTTTACAACTTTTGTACTTCAGCTGTCTTAATTCTAAGAATGGAGAAACAGTTCATCTATGTCACACAGGTGCTTTATTAAGTTGGATAACATATATAAGTAAAATTTACAGGAAATTCTGGACAATGTAATTATTCCGTTAATATTAGAGGATTTAATATTTCACCTAAAATGATTTATGATGTCACAAATTCCAAATGTATATGAAGAGTTCTAATATAACTACTTTCCATAGGTACTACCCTGTAATATCTCTTTCTTGTCATGACAATTTGAAAGAATGAAAGAATATTCCACAAAAAGTATGATAAACACTGGTAGAAAAAATCAATACAGAAAATAGTCATGTTTTTCTGGATTAAAGTATTATAGAAACAAAGACAGGTTAATTACCTGTCATTTCTCAAGCCATTTTTACTAAGCCAAAGAGACAAACAGGCGCAATACAGACCCACAGGGAAACAGGTCCTCACTCCTATGTGCTTTAAACAATGGATGTGGAGGTCTTCTTTTGATCTGGAGTTTATTTTGTGCTTTAAACATGTGCAAAAAAAAGTATGCATAAAAATTTTATAAGTAAATGGCATATATCTATCTATCTCACATATATGTCATATGATATATATCATCTTTATGATAATATGTATATATGTCATATATACATCATTTATACATATGTACATATGTACCATAAAAATAAAAATGATATATAAATGTATAAATGGGTATTTAGGCATTATTTTTCCCCCAACTATGGCTGAAAACTGGACTTTAAAGCTTCCGATGTCATAAACAACTACCCTTCGATTTGAGGACAAAGGCAGATTTTGTTTTATTTTATTATGATGATTATTATTACTTTTGGTCACAGCCTTGAAATCACCAAGGGACAGTTCTAATGCAGTCCTGGCTCCAATGCCCTGGATGCCCTCCTCCGGCATCTGCCTTTAATCACAGACAATATGGTTTGTGTTTAGAATCGAATGACTGTCATCATCTAGCACTAATGTTCTCTGTCACAGGGACTTAACAACCCATTTGGGGAACACTCTCAGAGACTTTCAAATTCAATATTCTCTCCAAACTCTGGACTTTTCATTAAGCATGCCACGTGGGTTTCCAAGGCATGATGCCCAAAGGTATTCTTCTCCCAAAGAGGTCATGGGAAAGAAGGATTTTTTTTTTCAAGTGCATATTTTAACACTTCTAAACACACTTGCCCACTGTAGTTCCTATGTGGAAGTCTGCATTCACAGATAGCCAACACTGAGGACTCAGCCTAATTTTACAATAGAAAGTGTACTCGCTTTTGGATTGCATAATATGCAATTACCCAGCACATGATTGAACTGAATTACAAACTGTTGTTGATTTTCTGCATGGAGCTTAGTTGGTTCTTTGATATATTTTTTCTCATTAGTTTTCCCCTGATTTATTTATGATATTGTTATGCATATAAAGGGCAGATTGCTGAAGTTCACATTGCAATGACCGAATTAGCAGTTGAAAAATTCACAGTTATGATGTGCAAATGATTCTGTAAGTGTTGTGAAGGTATTTTCCAACCCTCCCCAGAAACTGTGAAGCTGCCAATTCTGTCTTTACCACCCTTCTCACATCTACTCTCTCTTTACCCTTCCCATGACCATCATTTCTGAACCTCATCATCCCTTGCCTTGAAAAATTGTAATATTTTTCTTTCATTTTCTCCACAGACAGGCTAATCCCCTTGAAGTTCATGTTTCTTAGTGCTGCAAGATTGATTTTTTCTCAAATCAGTCTCCAGCTTATGTGACTCCCAAGCCCAAGAGGAAAGAGAGGAAAGCAAAGACAATAAAGAGAATAAAAGGAGGCATAAGGAAAATGAAAGAAAGAGAGAGAGAGAAGGACAAGGAAGGTTTTTTGGGGGGGAGAAAATAGAAAATGTAAAGAGGAAGGTAGCAAAGTATGGAAAGGAACACAGGCTGAGAGGAAGATTGCTGTGTGTGACATGGAAATGTGGCACAGTTCTGTCCTGTTGATTTCTTTCTGATAGCACCCTTCTTTCATAAGACTCATTTTTATGCAATTGGAACACAGGCAGATGATGACTTCTGCAGTTATATACTTCAGTGCAACATTTCTATTTTATCTGCCCAACTAGATACTTCTCCACCTGTGTGCATCTCTCTGCTTGGCTAAATGGAAGGTTATTCTCACTGCATCCAAGCCCAGGATGATATAATTTGGCCAATTTCAAATATTTATGTGAAAAAAGTCATTCTTCTCTAGTCCCCTCTCCAAAGGGGTATTATTGATGTAGTGGTGATGAATTAGTGAGCTGTCCTGTGAGTATAGGCAGGGGATACGGAAGACATTTCTGTTAGAGCTAATTAAGCCATGGGCATTGAAAATGCAAGGCATACAGTGAGAATAAGAGTGATATTAGCTGCTCCAATTTTTCACAGTACAAGAAATCATCTAAGTTAGGATACTTAAAAAAACAAAAAATCACCCCACATTGTGAATGGAAACAATAATTATTTGATTGCTTTCTTTTTGTTTGTTTCTAAAAGCCAATATACAAAGAAGAGTCATATATACAGAATTTAAACTTTTGAATACAATAATTATTTGGTGTCACACAAAAGCAAATTGGGAAAGTAAAAATCTTGCTAACTGCTTTTGCAAAAAAAAAAAAAAATCGGCAAGTGTTCCATAGTAGTTATAAGTATAAAATCTTCAAACTGTAAAGTAGTTTTTTAAAAATGAAAATGTTTTAGGGATAAATTTAGTTATACTTCCTTACCAGTAATTACATCAAATCATATTTAAAATAGCAGAAACTCAAACAAAGAGTGAAAATGTAAAAGGGGAAGAAGCATTTTTCTCCATTTAATATAAATGCTGCTGTCTTGATCATTTCTACTCTAATGACACCAATTCATGAACATAAGGATTGAAAATGTGCTTAATTTTTCTTCAATATATCTCTATTCATAGCACAAAATTAAGGATGTAGCAATTATTTCATTATTCTGGTTTGCATGGATAAGTGACTTAATTATGTTTGTGAGCTGTATTGTGTCTTCACCATTTCTAAAGAGAGATGAACATATGGGATCAAGTGTTTCTGTTACTTTGATTAATGATCAGCCTAAAAATATTGTTGAAATATGTTTTTTTATCCAAAATATATGTGAAAATTAAGAGTAAAAATGTGATTCTTACTGGGGTATTTGAGAAATAAAAAATGATTTAATGTTCCTACTGGAAAACAGTAGTTTTAAGCTATTAATGGTAAATTAAGATTCAAAGTGAAAGCACAGCAATCACAAATGAACAAGTGCATAGGATCTGCTCATCTGGTAGGATGTAATTCAGAAGTATGCCAAAATAAACTATAAAGCCATGCTACTACATGAAAGAACTTGCATGTTATAAGTAAACAAAACAAGTGTGAAAAGCCCAGGAACTGACGATTCGAAATACATGACATTTTGAAAAGAGAACACTACTACGGAAAGAAAAGAACAAAACAAAATATCAGTGGCTATTCAGAGTTGAGGACAAATGAGGAGAATAGGAGGATAGGTGCAACTTGGGGGTTCTTAGGAAATTGAACTATTCTATATCATACAGAATTGCATGTTCTTGTTGTGGTAAATTTGTCAATGCTTTTAGAATATCTCAACATTGAGAATGAATTTTATGGACACTGTGTACTTTAGTTCATAATAGAGTATCAATACTAGTTCATCAGTTATGATAAATGGACCATAGGAATGCAAAATGTATGACCGGAAATTATGGAGCAGAAGGACACTAATATCAAGAGGACTTTTATATTTTCTACTTACTTTTAATGTATATCTAATACTATTTTAAATAAGAAAGACTATTTCATTTTTAGTGAGGTTGGCAAATAGACATGGCAGAATTATAGCTGGTGGTTTTTGTGAGTGAATCTCTTCAGTAACTGAGGCCCAGGAGCAAAGGAAAATAAAGGAGACTTAAAAAAACCAAACAAACCTAGAATTGACAGATGTGCCCAAATGCTATGAAGACTTGACACTTAAGAGATAAAAACTGAATTTTAAACAGAATGTTGGTATGCGTTGAACAGAGTTCAGGAAACAGAGAGATAGCACAAAGCGTTGAATTAGGTTACTGAGCTAGCAATATGTACTATGTATTCATTTCAGTGGTCAACAAATGCTTATAAGTTATTCCTTGTGATGGGTTAGACTTCACGGACACAGTGGTGAACAATGCTAGTATGGCTGTCTGGCCTCATGGAGCTTCTGTTCAGTGAGTTAATTAAGTGTGTATAATGGTTTCAGGGGCAACCTCTCAAGGAGTGATTGCCTGCTGAGAAAGCTTGAAGGAGGGCTTAAGATACCCTGCTCATCAAAGTGACCCTTTCCTTGGTCTGTCTGTCTATCTATCTGTCTTTCTTTCTGCCTGCCTATCTGTCTTTATGTCTTCTGTTATTCCTTCTTTCCTTCCTTCCTTCCTTCCTTCCTTCCTTCCTTCCTTTTTTCTTTTCTTTCATTTTTCTTTCATCAGTCATGGGGTTTTTACTGTGGGCCTGGGCGCTATCCTTGAGTTCTTCAGCTCAAAGCTAGCACTCTACCACTTGAACCACAGTACAGCTTCCAGTTTTCTGGTCGTTAATTGGAGAGAAGTCTCAAGGACTTTCCTATACAGGCTTTGAACCTTGATACTCAGATCTCAGCCTCCTGAGTAACTAGGATTCCAGGCATGAGTCAGCAGCACCCAGCCTGATAATGTTTGTCTATTAGACCATTGTTTTCTTCAAAGTTTGATCAGACGATTATACACATGATAAGGTTTTAATGATAGTGCTACTATACTTATGAACTTCCAATGTAAGAGTCTTGTTACAAATTTTATATATTGATCCAGTCAATCCAGGTTATGATGGTACACTGCAATAAGCTGAGGGGCTTCTACTAACAAATTTTTTTCTCACAGTGAAGATAGCTGGGAAACCCAAGAGTTAGGAAATGGCAGGTGTGAGGTTGCATGAATGCACACACTGAGGTTTGCTTATGACCACCTTCTCCTTTGATCCTAACATGGCAAAGAGCAGAGTACAAAAGCAGCCTTACCATCATCTCTTTGTATAAGGCCACTGCTTTAATCTCTACACACATGATTTTGTTACCTTCCAAAAGACACACTTCATAATGTCATTATTTAGGAGTTAGGATTTCAACAAATGAAAATGCTAGCAATACAAAAATAAAGTCCATCACACTTACATTGTAATACTTTTCATAGTTGCTTCATTTGCTAATGTAAAATCATTTATAGGTCAAGAAAAAAGAACCAAAATTTTTTCTCTGTATCAGTTAGAGTCTTCAGAATGCTAACTGCATTCTGCATCAGTGCATCACTGCATTCTGCATCAGTGTGCCTGGTCTGCTTTGCTCCAGTCAGGTCCAGAATATGTGATGTAAAAAAGTACTTAACCACATCTGGAATTACTTCTTACATTTATTAGTTAAAGGATATATTCTAGTTGGTCACTAGCTCATGACTTGGACCAATACTTCTCCCAAATTGTAGTTGTCAAAACAAATCCTTTCCTACTGACAGAGAGCTGTATTTATAAGCCTAGAGTCAGTAAATTTTGTGCTATTCCTAATTACACACATTGAACACAAGAACTATAAAACATAAAAAGTACTGTCTAATAATGATGGGAAAATCACTATATGGAAGTACAAAGCATATAGACACAATACTTTTTGTGTGATTTTATGCAACTACCAATGCAAAGGTCAGTGATTAATCTATCATCTGTCTATCTATCTATCTATCTATCTATCTATCTATCTATCTATCTATCTATCTATCTCTATGTGTCTATAGATACCTCCAGGAAAAAGACCTTGGCTTTACACTGAAAAACTTGTAAATTAAGCCAAATTTATATACACAAGTTAAAAAGTTAAAAGACACAAACTACAAGTATTCTTTCCACAATTCCTAGATTATCTCAAAATTTTCTATTTTGGGCTAATTTCATGTCTCTAATTCATCCAGCAAACAAACATAAATCCTTCTACTATATGTTAATAACACATACAAGAATCCTATTGCTGGAAAAGCAAGGGACCGGGTGAGACTATTGAGAGGGGAGACAGTGATCAAGGTGTACCGAGCTCATAAACTGCTCTGTTTAATGGAAATTCCTTCGTACAACTATTTACCTATAAAACAATTATGATGATGGTAACAATAATAACATAAAAGTTGTATTGTGTGTGTGTGAAGAGGATATGTTTTTCAATTTTATGTATTTAAATTTTGAGAAAAATGAGAAAATGTTCTTACCTAAAGACCGTCCAACTTACTTAGTGACAGATGCTAAAATTAGAGACAAACAACTAAAGATAAATGACATTCAGTTACCTTCAAGGAAAAAAAAAAGTCCAAGAAATCTCTGAAGCTGTCTTGGAAAAGGCAGTGAGAGGCTAAAAGAAAGGAGAGAACACATAAAGTCAGTGCGTGCTGAACATCTGACTTTAATAAAACAGGTCTGTTTTACTTGGTATATATTTCAGATTTAAACACATAATTATCTTTATATAAATTCTTTCTTGCCAAGAAAAATAATTTGAAAATGATCAATCCAGCAATTATTCTTTGAAATTTTAACCAAAGATGATAATGGCATATGTCCCAAAATCAAATCTAGAAAAAACTGTGTAGGAAAATGTAAAGAACAGTGTGAGATAATGCTAAAAAAGGATTGTGAACATGAAAAATGCTAAATAGATTTTACAAATGTATAGTGGGGAAAAGTATTGCAGAAAAGCATGTCTTCTAATAAATGAGAACAGTCACTGAAAAGTAATAATTTAATTTTTTCAGGTATAAAGCTTACTTACATCAATTTAATAATACCATACAAGAAAGTTGGTGCTTTGGAAGGAATGCAAACAATCATTTAAAATTGGATTAGTGTCAAAATTTACACCTGCATAATTCCTTACAATATCACATATAAAGAATGGATTTTAATTTACAGCTATTTGATGATGCACTTTGTAGTAAAAATTGGTTTCGAATCTGTTATTATTATTAGCAATTATTTAAGTAGCTGACAATATAAACTGTATCCTAAAATGTTTAAATTCAAAGACCTTCCAGGCTAGAGCAAAACAATACTAATTTTTGGATTAAGATAAAGCACTTTTTTTCTTTGACATAGGGCTTTGCTTTCAGGGCCTCATATTTGCTAGGATGTTCTACCACATGAGCCATACCTCCAGTTCTCCTTTTGTTTGTTGATTAGAGTGAACTTTTCTGCCTGGGGTGCTCCCAACCCTTGAGATCTCAGCCTCTTGAGTTACAGGGATTACAGGTATGATCCTTCAGTGGATAAATCTATTAATGAAGATGGAAGCTTCATTATACACTCACCACACAATGATTGTAGCTACCGTCTGGGGACTATGCCTTCTTCATACGTGCCTTTGGGGAGTATATTCATGTACAAATCACAACAAATATGCCTTCATAATTATTAGGAAGTCGTTAAATACTGGATAAAGTAAAGTAGTGTATATGCATGTACATGCAAAGCAACGGACATATGAACAATGAAAAATATTACCTACTAGACAAAGAAACCTCGAACATTGTGGTGCATTGGTGTATGCTTTGTGAGGCAAAGCTTGGGAAGGTAAAGGTTACAGATAGCCTGCATCTGTGAGATCCTGTCTTCATGGAGAGAAGCTAGGTGAGGTGGCACACAATAATCTGACTATTTTGTATAATAAAAATTCCACAGGAGTCTGAATGGTTCAAATGCTTCCCATGCAAGAAGAAAGAAAGACCCTACTAAAAATAACGAGGAAAAATAGAGGTAGGAGGTGCGTCATTCATGTTGTACCAGCCTAGGAAGTGAAAGATTCTTGAATACAAAACTCAATGATACAAGAAAATAATATATAAACCAAAACCAAATCAAGATTAACTTTAGATCAGATTTAATTAAGAGATGGCTAATAACTTCATATTGTGAAGCTAAACTTCATATTGTGATGCTAAAGAAATGAGAGTCCTATGTGGTACATATACACAATGGAGTTTTATGCCTCTACCAGAAAGAATGACATTGTCCCATTTGTAAGGAAATGGAAGGACTTGGAAAAAATTATACTAAGTGAAGTGAGCCAGACCCAAAGAAATATACATGGACTCTATGGTCTCCCTTATTGGGAATAATTAGTACAAGTTTAGGCAAGTTATAGCAGAGCATCACAAGGCCCAATAGCTATACCCTTATGAACACCTAAGATGATGCTAAGTGAAATGAACTACATGTTATGGAGACAATTGTTATATCACAGTTGTAACTACTTTCAACGTCCCATGTGTATCTGTACCTTCTACTATTGATGATGTTCTTGTATCACCTTCCTGTGGTTGTATCTACACTATCTCTGTAATCTTATCTGAGTATATTGCAAACCGTCTATACTGGTATTAGAACTAGGAAATTGAAAGGGAATACCAAAATTGAGAGACACAGGGTAAAAAAAGACAAACAACTACAAAAGCAATACTTGCAAAACTGTTTGGTGTAAGTGAACTGAACACCTCAGGGGGGAAAGGGTAAGGGGGAGGGGAGAGGGGGGTATGGGGGACAAGGTGAAAAACAGTACAAGAAATGTATCCAATGCCTAATGTATGAAACTGTAACCTCTCTGTACATCAGTTTGATAATAAAAATTTGAAAAAAAAAAAACAAATGAGATTCCTAACAAACAAAACTAGAGAAAGACAGTTGATGAATTTGTGTGTGTGTGTGTGTGTGTGTGTGTGTGTGTGTGTGTGTGATAAAGGAAACCTCAATTGAATTATAAAACTCAGGCAGAAAGCTCAAGTCAGTTCTAGTGACTTTTCTCTGGGTCTCAGGTCCAAGTGGTTATGAGCCCTTCTGAGGCTGGTTGTGATATCTAATTCAGTACTGTTTATATATTTTCTTATATATCAAATTTGAAATAATTAATGTCAAATTGTAAAATAAAAAGATCTGATGTTCTGATATACATCTTTTTGTAAGATAAGTGGAAAAAATTAACTTCTATATGATAGGCTAATACAAATAAAATAAACTAAAACTCTGAACATCAAATTCATTAGGTAAAACAGATCGAAAAGAGTAGACTTGTATAAACCTAGCCATTTGTATAGAAGTGTATGCAGAGAAGAGAAGGATGATAGATCACTAAGCTCCTGCAGTTTTTCAGCCCTATGAAGAAAAGAACTGGGTTAATTTGCCAGACAATACTGCAGAAAAAGCTACTGGAGATACAGAAGCAAAAGAAGACCCAATGTCTGGCAGTATGGAAGACAAAAGCTGGAATTGAATGTGGCTAAGAAAGTTGGCAAGAGAGAAAGATGGCGCCGACAGAGTAGGGAGGCACCCTGACTCGCTCCAACTGAATAGCGAGCTGGGAACTCCAACACCCAACATCCCATCAAGAACCCAGCAAAACCAGCAGCCAGAAGCAGTGGAGAAACACAGGAAAAAATAAAGGAGCAAAAAAGAAGAGCTGAAAACCTACACGGAGCCGGAGAATCTCCTGAGCACCCTCCCCCCACCAGCCGACACTGGCCCAAACAGGGCCAGGCTGGGAAAGGGGAACCCAGTGATTGGCAGACAGGCTGCCAGGAGTGCAGAATCCAGATAGCAGGAGACCCCATGGTCAGGGTGGGTCTGCATGGGAGGGTGCGGACCAAGACACACACCTGCAGTGATGAGAAATTCGGGCCCACACCGGGTTCAGACAGGGGGACCCAGCGCAGCAGAAGGAGGGAACCGGGGAAGCCACCACGACACTTTGCCACCCACTGAGGGACCAACGGCTGTGTGGGACACTCACACAATGCAGGATCAGTGAGCCCCCATTACCTCCTCACCCAACAGGAGACCAGCTATCAGAGACCCAAGCCCTACAAAGAAGCTAGATCTCCCTCCCTTCCCCTCCCCACCCCGTGGGAACAAAGAACCCCCAAATCAGCGCCCTTCAGGCGCTGGGAAGTCAGTTTAGCTGGGGAAGGGCGGAGCAGCACCAAGGCCCCAGAGGTTCCTGAACTGGCAGAACCGGCCCGCCCCCTTCGCAACAGGGGCCGGGGGACGGCTGGCAGTGCAAGCCCCACCCGAGGCTCCTGGACCTCGCGGACTCTTACAACTAAAATCACAGGTGCTGGTGGGCAATACCAGCACAGCAGGGACACCTGAGCCTGATCACGTCCCCCCCTTGCAGCGGAGGTGAGGTCTGAGGGTGCTAACCCACATCCAGACAGTCGATCCCACTGGGCCCCACACATACCACCCCCCCAATGGACTTGCGGGAGGGCGCAAACACAACCCAACAACCCGGGGCTCGCTCTGGGAGGCATACCCCACTAAAGTGCCTGTTGTAGTGGACGCACAGCGCACAGGAGGGTGGGGCCCCCAGCAACAGCACCCGCTCTGGTAGGCATACCCTGCACTGGTGGGTGGGGCCACAGCAGCAGCACCTGCTGCCATAGACAGAATTACAGAACAAGATAGACGCAAACACAATCATAGTGGGTGACTTTAATACCCCTCTCTCCCCAAGAGACAGATCCAAAACCCAGAGGATTAGTAAGGGAGCTGAGGACCTAAATAACACCATTTTCCAAATGGATCTAACAGACCTATATAGAACCTTCCACCCTACAGAGACCCAACACACCACCTTTTTTTCAGCAGCCCATGGATAATATTCCAAAATAGACCACGTCATAGCCCACACAAAGAACCTCAGCAAATAGGAAAGTATTGATGTCATCCGTTGTATTATATCTGATCACAGTGGATTAAAGGTAACCCTCAACAACAAAGGATACCACAGAGGCTATACACACTCTTGGAGGCTAAACCCCATGCTGCTATCCAACACTTGGGCCACAGACCAAATTAAAGATGAAATCAACAAATTCATAAGCCACAATGACAATGAAAACACATCACAAAGAAACCTATGGGACACAGCTAAGGCAGTACTGAGGGGCAAGATCATTGCCCTCATCACTCACATTAAAAGATTGGAAGCAGAGCAGGTGAATAACCTCATGATGAAACTAAAAAAACTGGAGAAACAAGAAATGACAGAATCTAAAACGACTAGGAGGGGAGAGATCACAAAGATTAAAGAAGAGATAAATCTGATTGAAAATAGAAAGACCATTCAACAAATAAATAAGACTAAAAGCTGGTTCTTTGAGAAAATAAACAAAATTGACAGACCCCTTGCAAGACTTACAAAAAAAAAAGAAGAGAAGAGACTCATATACGTAAAATCAAGGACTACACCGGAAAAATTACAACAAGTACACACAATATTCAAACAATCATAAGGCACTATTTCCAAAACCTCTACTCAGCAAAAACCAATAATTTTACAGAACTGGATCAATTCTTAGAGAAGTACAAACTACCCAAACTGAACCAAGAAGAAATAAATCAACTAAATAAACCAATAACTTACAGTGAGATACAGGAGGTAATCAAGAACCTCCCTACTAAGAAAAGCCCAGGCTCAGATGGATTCACCAACGAATTCTACAAAACCTTTAGTGAGGAGCGAATACCAATACTCCTCAAACTCTTCCAGGAAATAGAAACAGAGGGAGAAATCCCAAACTGATTCTACGAAGCTAATATCATACTCATTCCCAAACCAGGCAAAGACCCAACAAAAAAAGAGAAATACAGACCAATATCACTAATGAACACAGACGCAAAGCTCCTCAATAAAATATTAGCTACAAGGATCCAGAAACTGATCAAAAAAATCATACATCATGAGCAAGTAGGCTTCATCCCACAGTCACAAGCATGGTTCAACATCCGTAAATCAATAAACGTAATTCACCACATAAACAGATCTAAAATTAAGAATTATATTGTTATCTCAGTCGATGCCCAAAAAGCCTTTGACAAAATACAACATCCATACCTATTAAAAGCTTTGGAGAGAACAGGAATAGATGGAACATTCCTCAAAACAATAAAAGCCATATACAACAGACCAACTGCTAATATCATATTAAATGGAGAGAAACTTAAATCATTCCCCCTAAACTCAGGAACAAGACAAGGATGCCCACTCTCCCCACTTTTGTTCAACATAGTGCTAGAATCCCTAGCCATAGCAATAAGGCAAGAGGAGGACATCAAAGGGATCCACATTGGCAAGGAAGAAATCAAGTTATCCCTATTCGCAGATGACATGATCTTATATGTGAAGGACCCAAAAAACTCAACCCAAACTCCTACACCTAATAAACCAATTTGGCAAAGTAGCAGGATACAAAATCAATCCACAAAAGTCAGCAGATTTTCTGTACACCAGCAATATACAAACAGAAAAGGAAAATATGGAAACAATTTCCTTTTACAGTAGCCAAAAAAAGAATAAAGTACCTAGGGATCAACTTAATCAAGGACGTGACGGACTTATTTAATGAAAACTACAAAAATCTAATAAGGGAAATCAAAGAAGACACAAGAGATGGAAAGACCTCCCATGCTCATGGGTAGGCAGAATCAATATAGTGAAAATGGCCATATTGCCCAAATTGTTATACAAATTCAATGCAATCTCCATCAAAATCCCAGCCACATTCTTCACTGAAATAGAGAAACCAATCCATAAATTCATATGGAACAGCAAAAGACCTAGAATAGCCAAAGCAATTCTAGGCAAAAAAAGCAGTGCAGGAGGTGTCACAATACCAGACTTCAAGCTCTACTACAAGGCCATCATAACAAAAACAGCATGGTATTGGTATAAAAACAGATTGGAAGACCAATGGATTAGAACTGAAGACCCAGAAATAAAACCGCACTCTTACAGCCAACTGATATTCGACAAAGGAGCTAAAGACCTACAATGGAATAAACATAGCCTCTTCAACTACTGGTGCTGGGAAAACTGGGCAGCCATATGCAGAGAACTCAAAGTAGACCCAAGCCTATCACCATGCACCAAGATCAACTCAAAATGGATCAAGGACCTCATTATCAGACCTGAATCCTTGAAACTACTGAAGGACAGAGTAGGAAAGACACTAGAACTTATAGGCACAGGAAGGAACTTCCTGAATAGAGTCCCAGGGGCACAACAAATAGGGGAAAGACTCTACAAATGAGACTACTACAAATTAAAAAGTTTCTTCACAGCTAAGGACATAGCCACCAAAACAGAAAGACAGCCAACCATATGGGAAAGGATATTTACCAGCACAGCAACAGACAAAGGCCTGATATCTGTCATCTACAGAGAACTCAAAAAACTAAGCCCCTCCAAGCCCGATAAACCTATTAGGAAATGGGCAAAAGAGCTAAAGAGAGACTTCACAAGAGAAGATATAAAAATGGCAAAGAAACACATGAGGAAATGCTCAACATCCCTGGTAGTAAAGGAAATGCAAATAAAAACAACCCTGAGATACCACCTCACCCCAGTTAGAATGGCCTATATTCTGAACTCAGGAAACAACAAATGCTGGAGGGGGTGTGGGGAAAGGGGAACCCTTCTCCATTGTTGGTGGGAATGCAAATTAGTACAACCTCTTTGGAGAATAGTATGGAGGTTTCTCAAAAAGCTCAATATAGACCTACCCTATGACCCAGCCAAACCACTCCTAGGCATCTATCCTAAACAACAAAGCCTAAGATATCAAAAAGACATTTGTACTTCCATGTTTATCGCTGCACAATTCACAATAGCCAAAATATGGAAACAACCCAGATGCCCCTCCACAGACGAATGGATCCAAAAAATATGGTACTTATACACAATGGAATACTACATAGTGATTAGGAATGGTAAAATATTGTTATTCGCAGGGCAATGGTCAGAACTCGAATAATGTTGAGCGAGACAAGCCTAGAACACAGAAAACAAAGGGGCATGATCTCCCTGATATATGACTGTTAACAAAGGGAGACGGAGAGACAGTAGAGACCAAGTCTGTGAATACTATATATGTTCTTGATACATTGTATATTGTATATATGTCTACCTGACCTAGGGAAGGGATAGAAAAACAGGACGTAAGATATCACAAGAAATGTACACACTGCCCTACTATGTAAATGTACTCTTTTTGCACAACACCTTGTAAAAAAATTTGTGTTCAATTAATAAACAAACAAAAAAAAAGTTGGCAAGGTCCAGATTATGAAGGTCCTTATGTGCTTGTGATCAAGTATCATTGCAAAATCCTCCCCAAAAGTTGAAAAAATATTAGCCACAAAAATGACCTAATCAAATATCTTTTATTTAAAAATTATTTTGGCCACAGTGAGAAATACTACTCTTTCTGTAAAAAAGAGTATCTTTATCTTGGCACCCCTAGCTGATTTCTAGTAACGTCTTTGACAGATACTTTGGTTGTTGTTTGTTTGTTTTTTTCCATTCTATCCACGTGACTCTTCCATACAAGTTTCTCTATGCTTTGCACTAAAGCCAATGTATGTTCTGCATCTTTATGCATTGCTTTGCTTAAAAATCCCACCTCATGGGCTGGGAATGTGGCTTTGCGGTAGAGTGCTTGCCTTGCATGCATGAAGCCCTGGGTTAGATTCCTCAGCACCACATAAACACACAAACAAAAAAAGCCAGAAGAGGTGCTCAAGTGGTAGAGTGCAAGCCTTGAGCAAAAAGAAGCCAGGAACAATACTCAGGCCCTGGGTTGAAGCCGCAGAACTGGAAAAAAAAATATAGAAACAAAAATCCCACTTCATGCCATGGTTTTAACACAGGCTGATGGAATAATGATTTCCAAATCTAAATCTCCTAGGCTAAATCTTCTTGGCTTTTAAATCTTCATGGCTTCTGTCATACACATCTGCTTTCCAGCTGAACATATTCATTTGAATATCCATAGATGGCTAAAATATAAATGTTCAGAACAGAATTAATTCTTTCATCTTTCACAGAGTGACTCTTCCTAATTTGTTTTCTATCATAATCTCAGGAAACTGAAATAGGAATTGTCAGTCCACATTCAAAACATGACATTCAATTGGATTTTACACATCATATCGAACAAATATGAATTCTTATGTTTCTCTTTAATTCTCTCTGCTTGACCTCAATTCTAGCATCCAAGCTCTGGCTCAGATAATCATTTTCCTTGATTTTACTGTCATTGAGGCTTCCTTCTTTGACCTAAACTTGGCCTTTCGTAGTATCCTTTTGGAACAGTTTGAGCTTTCAAGGCTTAAATCTAGAAACATGAGTCAGGCAAGAAGATTCCATGACGTACCTCACAATGAGATAATTAACATAGGGGAGACCTAGAGAAAGCTACACACTAGAAAATCTCCTGGACACATTGTTGGACCCTTTTCCCACTGGTTTTGCTGTCTTTCAAGTATTCTTGTTAACATCACCATCAGTGGACCTAGTTCTTTCATTAACCATTCACAAAATACATATATTATATTACATCAGTCTGGAGTTAATAATTCTATGTAATACATTCCTAACTCATATATATTCAGATTTACAGACATAGTTTTATGTTAAGACAAATTTTTTTTTCTAGTAGTTCTAACACTGGATTATGACTTTCTTGCCTTATATATTTCTCCTCATGAAATCATACCAGGAGTCTAGCACTTTTTAAATCTGTATGTTCTTCTCTTTTGTGTTTAAGTTGACATACATACTCTTATGATATATTGGAAAATTAATAATTGTATTTCCAGATCAAATGAAATGTAGCTTTTTCAAGGAATTCCTCCCCAATCAGAGTATGTCCCATGGCTATATAATCATAGAGGAAAGTGTGTCCTCTACTGTTAGAGAATCACAGTTAGATTATATACTACATGACAACCAGAACCATGTTGGACCTTATTTTTAATTTTCTAGTGCATAGTGTAATGTTAAAAATAATTAGGTGAAAGAGAATGGAACAATAGAATGAATATAATCCTAAGAATATTAGAAAGTTAAATATTAATTGCTGAAAAACATACAAATACTAAGACTAGAAAAAGTAAGATTCATTACATGTGGAAATGTAAAAGAGTGTTGAAAATCGGGCTCAAGATAAAAGCAAACAGGCTAGAAAGAATTTAATGCTTTTGCCACACGAGTTAGAAGTGAGTGAAAGGATAGAAATATCAAATGGATTGCACAGAAAAGTCACAACATGTGGTATGTAGGCAGAAAGCACAGAGATATTGGAAACAGCCAAAAAAAGTGAGATTTGAAAAAGAAAAAGACAACTGAAGAAGTATGTAAAGTTTAGAAGCATGATGAAATGATAAAAAAAAAATGTAGTGAGAAATAAAAAAAAAATATAACAAAGGCCACTATAAATCCATGTATAAATGTATTTGAAATGTGAGGGAAGACACAGGTCAAAATTGAAAAAGGACATGAAAATTACAGAGCTCTAAGTAGAAGAATTTTTAAAAGTAATTTAACTCTGTTTCAATCAAGATTCTTCAGAGTACGTTGCCCTGTTCCTACTGGATGCAAATCTCTCTCTCTCTCTCTCTCTCTCTCTCTCTCTCTCCATATATATGTACACACACACACACACACACACACACACACACACACACACATTAGTCCTAGTTCCAAGAAAGTCTTCTGCAAGGTGAAAAGGACACAGCTTAAAAAATCATTTTCAGGGCTGGGGATATAGCCTAGTGGCAAGAGTGCCTGCCTCGGATACACGAGGCCCTAGGTTCGATTCCCCAGCACCACATATACAGAAAACGGCCAGAAGCGGGGCTGTGGCTCAAGAGGCAGAGTGCTAGCCTTGAGCGGGAAGAAGCCAGGGACAGTGCTCAGGCCCTGAGTCCAAGGCCCAGGACTGGCCAAAAAAAAAAAAAAAAAAAAATCATTTTCAACTGTATACTAATTTACCAAACGGTTTGACACATAATACAGTAAACATACAAATATAGATCTGTATTTCTTAACAGAATAAATTGCCAAGATGATATCTACTTCCTGGACAATATTTTGTTTGTAGTCCTGTAGTCAAGAATGTCCATATTTGTATCCATAACCAAAGGTGCCCAGAAAGAAACGGTACTGATACATGTCTGTCATCTACTTCTCACAACCTTTCAAAAGGCCTAGTAATGTCTTCTTTGTCCAAAAAATTTATGTAGAATCATGAGTTCATCTGTTTTTATATCTGTTTAGGTTGCTTCAGACTAGATGCCTTTTCTACCTTCTTTCTTTCCTTCCTTCCTTCCTTCTTTCCTTCCTTCCTTCCTTCCTTCCTTCCTTCCTTCCTTCCTTCCTTCCTTCCTTCCTTCCTTCCTTCCTTCCTCCCTCTCCTCCCTCCCTTCCTCCCTCCTTCCTTCCTCCTTCCTTATTCCTTCTTTTAATGTTTCCTCATGTCTGTATTCAGTTTATGTTTGTTTAGCATGATATATATCCCAGTAAATCCTCTAACTTCTTCTTATACCCCATCTAATAGTACATAATTTAATTTCTATCCTCATTTAGGATTTTCATTTTAACGACTTGGTAAAGGTGTCAGGAAAACTACTCGAAATACAACTATTCTATCGTCCTTTGTAAAACAAAATAAAGTATTTCTTGAGATGGTACATGTTAGTAATATATTCTGCCCATTTTCAAATCTTTCTTGTTTTAAATTTATATCTTTATATATTTATGGTACATCACTTTTTTTTTTTTTTGGCCAGTCCTGGGCCTTGGACTCAGGGCCTGAGCACTGTCCCTGGCTTCTTCCCGCTCAAGGCTAGCACTCTGCCACTTGAGCCACAGCGCCGCTTCTGGCCGTTTTCTGTATATGTGGTGCTGGGGAATCAGACCTAGGGCCTCGTGTATCCGAGGCAGGCACTCTTGCCACTAGGCTATATCCCCAGCCGTATGGTACATCATTTTAATTAATGAAACTATTTTCAAAACAATCACTAGAAAACTCTTGAACATTCAAATTTAAAAAAGACAAAAAAAAAAAAAAGAAACTTATCCTGTGTTTCTCTAATAAGAATTTCTGAGAATGAGTTCCTTGGATTGGTATTTAAGTAATTACTCCCGGCTAAAATTTGAAACCACTCAAATACTGTGTTTTAAAAACAAATGATGTAAATCTGATAACTGACTCGAAGGGAGTTTATTTGGGTATAGGTGGCTCAAGTAGTTAATCAGGAAGCTGAGATCTGAGGATCACAGTTTAAAAACAGCTTTGGCAGAAAGTTTATGAGAGTATTATCTCCAAGGAACCACCAAAAATCTAGGAGTAGAGTTCTGTCTTGACGACAAAAACCCACGGATAACACACAGGCCTTGAGTTTTGGTGCATGCACACACACAGAAAAAATACAGATTTGGGGGTCTCATCCACAGTACACTTGTTTTAATCTAAGGCAATGACTTTTAAAACTTCTTTATACCATATCACATAGCCCAAGCACTAAATTAGCTTGCTCGAAATTGTGCAACATGAGCAATATAAAAGTATTAATTTTTAATATTATATATCCATATGCAGTATTCAAGTATCTGTATATGGGAGTTGTCATTTAACAAAGCAATTGATGAATGTAGTGCATCTTGATCAATGTCACCCCTTTCATCATTCTCACCCATCCTTCACCCACCCACTCCTTCCCTCAGTCTTCTTAATTTTGTAGAATATGCATTCAGTTCTAGACTTTATCTTCCAGCTCTTCTTGTTATTTACCTACCATGTTTTTAAAATGAATTTGCTTTGGGTTATACTAAACAATACATTTGTATTAACTTAGGTATCCTCTTCAGACTAAAATTTGTGTCTCCTAAGAGATTGTTAGAAAGGCAGAATATTAGTATTTTAAGCAGGACCCCCAAGTAATTTGTACAGTAAGCTTAAAGATCTGTTCAAACTGATTCCTAATAGAGTAAAACACGTTGACTACAGTCTGGTGTGACATATGGGAAAGTTGGCATTTGAGACGTGGCTAAAATCCGGCGAGACATATGAGAAAGTTGGCACTTGGGAAAGTAGGTGAATTTAGGTAAGTTTCAGTTAAATATTAACTTGTGCAAAATTCTTTATCTAGCCAGTCATCTTCTAGCTGTCATCTTCTTTTTCTACATAAATTTATTTTTTTTGTTATCAAGCTAATAAAATTTCAGGTGAGCTCTAGCCTTGATTATCCAAAGATTCATACAGATAGATGGCTGATAGTTTTCTTTTAAAATTTTAAATAAAGTTGTTACTTATTTTTTGGTAGAGATTGTGGTTTTTCATACAGTGTTTGTGTCTTTCTAAAGTGGGCATTTTTCAAAGACAATAGAACATATGTAATAGCAGGGTTGGGTACCCTCCTGAAGCCATGTCTTTGAATAGAAAAGAAAGTACCATCTCATGTCATAACACCATCATAACGAAAATACATTATCCTCATTATCTGACATGGCATTCTTAGTTAACTTCATTCCAAGTATATAGACACCATTAAGAGTTTTCAAGGCATAGTATATGGCATTCATAATTATGAAGATTCTAGCTTCAATCTTTTAGCTACTTTGAAATTTGGATTGCTCTTATCATGATAATATCCTTTGCATTGTGTGCTCCTTTTACAGTTTTTGGCTTGTTCCCTTGCCCCCTCCCCCTCACCCCAATGGCATTGAAAATTGCTCTTTATGACATATTTGTGGAAGAACAAAAGGTTGTAGAGAAGAGAGAATGTCATCAGAAAAGAACTGCAAAATAACACCACGAAAAGGATAGCATATTGTAGGAGGCACTGATATGGTAGCTAGTCCTTATTCAATGAAGAGTGAATCTAGGCCTAACGACCAGATGGCAAGCTGAACACAGAAATTCCATATGTGTGGTGGCAGCGAGGGACGGCCATTGACATACTTGCTTTTCCAGCCAAATGCCTCAGCAGATGCAGAGTTTTACACTTTAACATTGCAATATGGCACTAAAACCCAGGAGAAGAGTTAGATGCACGATTCAAAGCTGATTTAAAGTGGCAGAGTTTAAATCGGATCCTAGCCTATTAGGGTGAAAACTATGAACAGAAAATGAAGGGGAGATTAGTTCTATTGTCGATTGTATTTTGGTTGTGCTTGTCTTGTCACATTGTCTAAAGAAGAGCTAAATCCAGTCATATTACTTGTAGCCTCCCTCCTGTCCCCAAGCCTTCCTAAAAAGCAAAGAAAATGAAATAAAATAAAGTTTCTGAAATGGGTTATTAAAGGAAGCAACATTAATGTGTTCTGCCTGGAGTTCAGAAGCTCATAGTACAAGTTATTTTTCACTTTGAATAAATTGTGTGAGGTGTACTTCTAAATTAGATTTTCATTTAATTGAATTTTTCGTATGAGGTGCTAGAGGCAGCCATACTTGAAGAAAAGGATTTTGTTTGTATGTGTTGCACTCCCTAGAAAACCCTAAGAAAAATTTAGAGTAAAAAATGTTAACACACACACACACACACACACACACATATATACATACATACATACATACATACATATATGTATATATTGTTATACAATGTATTTTTAAATTATTAAACTCTATATGGTATAATAATTTACATTATTATTTTTTGAATCTCAGTTTACTTATATAAAACATGATTGTCAAAGACAACAAAACAGTTGTTTCCGCAAAGACATTTTCAGTTGAATAGGAAAAGAAACAATCTTCAGTTTTGCCAGCTTCTTATTGTAGTCTTGTTCAAGGCAATAATGTGTGTCAAATTTGTTCCTACCTCTAGTTGCTTCTGCAATGGGTATTCATGTCCTGCTCAGGCTAGGAAACATCTTCCATAACTACTGCCTTTCATTTTTAATGAAATTTCCTGTCCTATGCAGAGCTTAACATTCTCATATTCAGACCTGGATCCAAAGCCTATAGGCATCTGATCATACAAAATAATACTGATCAAAATGAACTGAAACAAGAGGTTTGTTGTTGTTTTCCTTTTGCTGTTTGTTTTCTTTTCTTTTTGTCTTCTTTGTCTATATGCCTTTGGGTGTGTTAAGGTAGGCACAGAAATGGAGGTCGAGGGTAAACAAATGCTGCAATGGTAGTCACTGGATATGTTGAAAATGAACTGTATAACTCCTGGATAGGATGGGAAGGAAAAACTGTGGGAGAGCAAGGGAAGGGGTGACATTGTCCAAAAGTAAATGTACACTTTGCCTGACTTATATAATTATAATTCCTCTGCTTTTAGCATTAAAAAAATGGTGTTTCAAACTGCACTCCATTCACTGGAAAAACCTGGTACATTCATATTATTACATAATGTTCCAGTGAAGTTACCTCAACCATTCTTACATTCTTAGTTACCTTTGTTTAATATGGATGAAAGTCATCATTGTCCCCTAGTGGAAATGAATCAAGGGTTCATTTCTTGTACCCTATGGTACATTAATGTTTGTGACAGTGAATTAGTAATCGTGAGACTTAAGAAGTCTATTGTAGTTTACTGAGTAAACCTCAGTGAGAGAAGAGAAATATCAGGTAAAGTTGCATGGTGTAACAATAGAAGCTCCAAAGGTACACACCATTTGTGAGGCCTGTCATAGGTCTGATTGCCCTTAGATAGTAATGTAACCACCACACTCATTAGATCATGCCCAGGTCAATATCAATCTCCCCAGAATGTTGTCTCAAACAGAGCTAGTGAAAGATGTTTCCTCTGCCTCTAATTAATTTGTAAAGAAAATAGTTTAACATAATAAACAACAGCAGCAAGTGTGCTTGTAGTCTCAACATATTTATGAGTAAGACTTACATGTCTAATATTGCAATCAGTATATATTATCTAATTTAATAGTCCCAACAATTTCATGATATATAATTCTTTCATTACTTTTAAGAATAAGGAAAATACTCCTAGATTTATTAGATTTCAATGCCTCTATATTGTAGACAGTATGTAATCTCATTAAAACCATACATGTAGTAAATAAGAAAGCTAAGAATTAAAGAATATCTTGCTTAATTATGAAAATTAAATTATTTTGATATTATCCTAAAATATTCTCATTAAGCTCCTATGTAAATTTCTTTTACAGTCTTTTCTGACTGATACTTTGAAGTGAGTCTTAGTAGATTTAAAATTTAGTGTAACATTGGAAATCTTTCAAATAACATGAAGTCAATCAATGCCATTTTTCCTAAGATTATCTTTTTTTTTTAAAGTGTTCCCTTTATCAGACCAACTACTAAGATTATCTTATACACCTTTCTCCCATAAGCATTGTTTCAGGCTTTTCAATATCCTGGCCAATTTCCGTATCCACGCTGAAATTTCCCTTGACCTTTGAAGCTGAGAATGATCAATTTATGATTACTTCCCTTCCCCTCCAAAGTGACTTCCTTAGTTTTTACTACCAAACAATTCACTGCTAAAACAACTCCTTTTTAGATAAACTCTTTTTCACATGTGGCCAATCACTCTGACCTATTACCCATTCTTTCCCTAAAGTGCTATTTTTCAGCAGAGTTAGACCATCAAATCTGTACCGTAATCTCAGAGTGGTTTACAGTCTTTGTAAGTTTCTGGCTGCTCCTGTCTTATGTGTAACTTCTCCCTGTTTGATGTACTCAAACTATCTTTTTATCATTGACTCTTCTCTATCTTCCCTTCAGTCTTTTCCCTCAAGATTTTCCACAAAATGTTCCTCCTTTCTGGAGTTACTCTATCTTCCTACTTCTTTTCTCTGCATCTTTCAAATTTAGAACATTTTGAATATGAAGAAGATCCAACAAACCAACTTTTGGTCATAGGCTAAGTTTGATCAGGTAATAAATTCATGGTAATAGAGAATTTGTTTTTCTAGTTAGGATTCAATCATCAGTTTTAGTAAGGTTACTTCGATTGAAGGCAGAGAATTGATTATTTGCAGCTTCTTCCTCTTAGGAGAGGTTCATAGAAAACATACTCTTCAAATTTAGAATACAAAGTCTTTCTATTTTTTTTTTTTTTTTGCCCATGCCCTACAACAGTATACATCATCTCTTATGTTTTCCTTGCCTGTGATCTTGACATTCCTCTCACTCAGTAGTGGGGTCTATGATCTATTTGATTGATCATAGGCAGACTTATGTGACTGTGTTAAGGAGAAGAGTAAGGTTGAAGTGAAAATGATGTTCTGGGACATTAAATCAATCAAATTCCTCTTTCTATAAATTTCAAAACATGGATCCACCACATGAGAAAATGGCCAACACTTTCTTCTTGATCTTTTGAGATGTTCTATCTTAGAAATCGGTTTTTGTTGCTGTGATTAGAATGGCACAAGTAGATATTCCAAACTTCAGGCTTTATTTCCCTTTTTACAGCCAGCATCAATTGTAAGATATACAAGTAAGAATACTGTTAATGTCTCTATGCCCTATGTAGCAAGTAATCTCCAATGTAGGAGGACTCCTGGCTTGAATTTGTTTGCAGAATAAAATGGTAATTTACATGATCATTTTTGAACAGATTAGCTTTCTGGCAAAATGTGTAAAACAACAAACTAATTTTAAAGGTGATGACTGAGTTTCTTTCTTTCAAACAAGTTCAAAATATTATGAATTTTAAGTAACATAATACGTGGGAGTGATTCAAGTAAAAAATAATAATCCTAAAACTATTTTCTTACATTATTGGCTGCAGTGGTTTATATGGAGATGCAGTGCTAATATAGACCCAGGCTCAAGTTCTGCTTTTGAAGTCCTAGTAAACTCATGTCCTGGTCTAAGGTGTTGGCTACAGAGCTAAAGGCTAATTCTCCTTGACATTTCCCACTATGCCCTGTATCTACCTGAAAAAAAAAAAATCGACATTTTGAGTCAGCATAGTGGCACAAGACTGCAATTGTGGTTATTTGGGAGACAGAGATTGAGGGATCACTTGAGCAATATACCCCATTTCCATCATTTTACTACTTAATTGCAGGTAAGAATCTCAAGCATTTGTCTGCTTGAGCTGATTTTGAACCTAGATTCTCCAACTTATCCCTCCTCCCCCCCCCCCCCCAATAGCTCGGAATATAGGTGTGGGACACCAGGTTCTACCTATTTAAAAATATTTTCATCCTTATCATATAGTATTTGAAGTATTTTTGTCCTTGTTCAGGTTCAAATATGTTGTATTTTAAATTTAGATCTAGTCACTAAATTACTTTCGTTAGTAAATCAAAATTAAGGTGCATTTTCTAATTGTTAAGAATATAATGTTCTTTTTATTTTATTTTTGATTTATAAGAAAAATGCATTATGGTCAAAACATAAACACTACAAGAGTTCATTCACTTGGTTTTGAAAGAGTAGACTTACAGACTACTCTATCTTTTAATTTTAGATTATTCCACTTAAACCTAATCATATAATTTAGATCATTAATTCAATTTCAAACTACATTCTTACTCAAAAGCATTTATTGTTGCTTTATGCAATATATTTTTAATATAAGTTAACAGTGTTTTTGGATTTCCTGTATTCTCGTCCCTTTACTTGGGATAATTTTCCTTCTTCCTAAGAAATTATCCGAAAACGATTTCTGTATTGTATTTCTTTTTTTTTTTTTTTTTTTTTTTGGCCAGTCCTGGGCCTTGGACTCCGGGCCTGAGCACTGTCCCTGGCTTCTTCCCGCTCAAGGCTAGCACTCTGCCACTTGAGCCACAGCGCCGCTTCTGGCCGTTTTCTGTATATGTGGTGCTGGGGAATCGAACCTAGGGCCTCGTGTATCCGAGGCAGGCACTCTTGCCACTAGGCTATATCCCCAGCCCCTCTGTATTGTATTTCTAATGATCATCTTTTCATTTTTGCTTAAAGGGATTTTCCTCATATTTTAGTTTCCTTGTATTTGGAAAAGATAGATTTTGAAATCTAGATAAAAAATTGTTTAAATAATTCAGTGAATTAATGATATATTGTATTTTGCCTTCTTCCTTATTGTGTTAAAGATAGTTGTCAATTTTGTTGAATCTCTAGTCAAGTCTCTTTCTCCTGTTGATTTTAATATTTTCTACTTGTTTTTATTTTTTTGACAGCTAAGATTTTCAGGGCATCTTGTCTATATGGCTTGTCTTCTTGCTGTATTCTGTATTCATTATGTACTATATATTTTTTAAATGGACATTTTTGTATTTTCATTTCATATATTAACTTCTAGTTCCCTAATGAGTTTCAACTACTCTGAGTATTACTTCTTTTTGTTCTCAGTTATTTTATTTCTGTTGTAGAATTTCATGTTATGTTTCACTTATAACTCTTACAAAAATTCTCCATTTTTCACACAATAATCACATACATTCGCACGGTTACAGTCAAAGACTTCAAAGACCATTTATTATGGTTTTATCTTATAATAGAAAAAGAATATACTGTACATTTAAGTATCCAAGCAAGTCTCAATAGTGTTTAATCTATGATGGACATGGAAAGAGAAAAAGGATCTGCAGATATATCTGTGGCCGAGGGTGCTGTGTTTATTTCACTGATGACTTAATTTGGCTATAGATAAGCAACTTGGAGACACTATTAGGCCATTGTTGTCCAAAATGGGGAGGTTAGGGATTTGAGAATAGCCTTTCTACTTTCTAGGATCCCTTTATTTGTCTGATGCTGCTGTTTTGGGGGTTCCACATGAAAGAAGTCCTATACCATTTTGGCAGCATCCTGGATATCAATATGTATAAACTTTGTCTATCTGATGTCTCAAATGTGTTTCATAATTCCTCAGGTTCCATGTCCAGATTTGACAAACTTCTCCAGAGGAAAAACAGCCAACAATAGTTGAAATAAAATTGTTAAACCAAATTCAATGGTTCCCTTTTTGTGAATTTCTCATGTTTTCCTTGGCTTTCTAATGTTTTACATACTCACATGCACATACATACAAAATATTTTTGTTTACATACTCAGATATGGGTTTATGTCAACTTGTTTAAGCATATATTAATTTTTCCATCACTTCTAGTGATCTAAGTTATCTGGCTTGCTTGCTTGGAGAAGGAAACTCTCTCTTTTTACAGGAATACCCATATCTCATCTGATAAATTGAATTCCCAGAATTAGGACATTAATACCTGGATCTCTAGATGCATATAAAATAAATATCACAAGTATACACATTCACTTCCTTATCACAATTGATTAACAAAAGACCCTCATTCACATGCAATATGGCACACATTAATAACATATCTACAGTATGGTTTGCTAGTTTAGGAAACATATATAGAACCAATTTGATAAGGGTGGGAATTAGGAGAGAGACTTTGCCAGCGGTGATTATATTAACTTCAGACAAAGTAATAATTGCTAAGGGAACATTAGACAAATAGGAAGTCAAGGGATCAATATAAAGCAAGTTATCAGTACAAAGGAAAACGTCCCTCCTACTTCACTAACATCTAAAAGAAAATGTCTGTGTTGTCATGCTGTATTTTCTCCATGCAATCATTAAAAATATCAAAGCTGTTTACTGAAATTTAACTTAAACTTCTAATGAGGTTTATGACATATGTATGCCTGCTTTTCATTATCATTTTATATTCAGAAATTAGTGAATTTCAACTGAGTTCTCATTCAGCATCTCCTTCTGGCGTTGCCATTGAAAATCCCTTTCCCATACCCATAACCTTCTTATAGAGTCAATAGTAGCGAATTCTTTTAAATCTACATTTTTTGTTGTAGTAAACCAACTGGTTTACTAATTTCTATATGGTTATATCTTTAATTTTTAATTTTCTATTAGGAATACATATTTCAAGGATATTTTTCACTTTGTACCAAGTAACAGTAAGTTTTTTTTTTTTCAGGTCTGGAAACAGGAAAGGTATATTGCTGGTACGGCAAATTTCTTTCTTTATTTTTGCTGAGTGTTTTATCCATTTGGGCTAGTGGTACATATTGCAGTCTTTAAATTATGACTTTTCTGTTCATGTAACCATGATGTATAACGAATTGGACATCAAGCTGAATGGATGTACATGCTTTACTTATTTATTTTGTTCACTAAACTAAACCAATCTAGTACTTTGCCTGACCTCACTACACTTTTAGAGAACTGGATGCATTTCTAAAGAAATGGGAATTTGTCCAAGAAATACTTGGTTTGCTCCCCCAAGCATATTATATACATCTAAAGGTGGAGATGGAAAAAAAGGCAGGAATAATATTTGCCAGACCAGCATCTTTTGCTAACATAGATCACTAGTCATCCATGCTTCAATAAGTTGGCGTTAGCCATTATGTGTCACCTTTTCTTCCTATTAAGAAAGGTCATTTTATACTTGGAATTGTCTTGAAAATGTTGCTAGAAAGAATAGTGCATAATATAAGTGTAGATACCTTGGAGAGACTCAGAATTTGTATGTTCCCCTTCGGTTTTACTGAGCACAGAGACACTAATATTTCAGAAATTTACGTAATCCTATTCTTCTAGTTAAGAAACTGAACACTTTGTAAAAGTCTATTATATGTTATTTCATCTCCAATTTCAATCTACAAGTACTGCATCATCTTAAAATGCATACGCTTAAGCTTAAATGTAAAAAACCAAACAGAAAACTATTAGTGTATCTATTCTAAGGAAAAACAGAATCCTTTCTAGTCTCTAATGTCCAGATGTGAAGTATGCTAGTTACCTTTGCCATGCTGCATGACAATCTTGTTAGGTTTCTTGTTCATGCTTAACATGTTACCACTGGAGAGTCATGCCTCCTACACTAGCATTTTGTTGCCTAGCTTTGCATTGATTCTCATAGACTTTTTCTTCTTAAGCTGGCCTGAAATTGTGATCCTCCATTTCTCAACATCCTAAATAACTAGGGTTATAGATGTGAGTTACAGGGAACCAGCTGACCTTTACACTCTCTCTCTCTCTCACTCTCTCTTTCTCTCTCTCTTTCCCTGTATGTGCATGCATGTGTGCAAGTGTGTGCATGCCTGTATGTGACAGTATTGAACTGACAGTATTGAACTAACGGCCTTCACTTTTGTTCATATCTGGAGCTTAAACAATTTAACAATGCAGCTGACACTCAAGAAAATCACACCTAGAAATTTAAGGCCAACGCTTATTAAAGGATGGATTTAGGAAGTGAGCAAATTGAAGAAATAATAGAACATTAGATGGATGGGAGTACAAGTGTAGATTCTCTACTTAAAAATTAGGAGATAAAGCACAGAAATAAAGACAATAAAAGGAAAGTGAATATGGATCACTGGATTTAGAAGCCCTTGTCCTAGAATCTATAGATTGGGTTAGCATTCAAAGCTTTTTCTGCCAATAATGAGACAAAAAATAAGAATGAGAAATAGTGGGAGGGAGGAGGTAACAAGTTTCACAGGAAATGTACTCACTACCTTATGTATGTAACTGTAACCCCTCTGTACATTAACTTGGCAATAAACATTTTAAAAAGAAATGAGACAAAATTAAAAAAAATTACCTTATAAATGTTCCTTAGGTTCCTATATCACAGATACCTCTTTGATATATTTTTACCTGAGAACATATAATTTTTAAATCATTGTATTCATGGGACAGTTATTGAACTCATATTTATGGAGCCACTGTGCTAGTATCTGCACATTTAATACCCAAAAGTCAGAGAAAAGGACTTCCGAAAGTTCATAGCCTCAAGAAATCAAGACATCTACATATTCCATCTTGGTATATGGTAGGAATTATCCTCAGTCAAATATATGTGAAAGTGCTGATAAAAATATAGTTACTATAAGTGTAATGTGACTCTCTCAGGCACTGAACATAAAACCCCTCAAAATGGAAAACATAATTAGTTTCCAGATCCAAAGATAATAAGTCATCAAATCATCAAAATTAACTGTATTTCAGTAGTTTTTTTATTTGCTAAAATGGATTGAAAACTGTGAAGCCTAGAGAACATGTATTTCCCCTCTAAAGTTGACAATAAATATTCAAAAGACATATCTTGTTGGCAGCATAGTTAGATTTGGAAAACAGCATCAAAAAAACAAAATTAAAAATTCTTTTGGCTTATTATCCTTTTTGAAAAATGTGTATAAAATTGAAGTTTTAATGTTTCCTTACCATCTTCAAAATGAATTGACACAAACTGCTATTTGATTCCTTATAGTTTGTGAGCTCTGCCTTCTGAGGAACGACAAGATACCCAATCATTTTCATCAGGGCATGAACAGGTCAGACAATTGTGTTCTATCCAACTCTTAAATTACCATGATCAAGTTCTTATTTTCCTAAAATGCCAGGGAGGATATTTTGAGGTTGGAATGTAAAACCTATTTAAATTAAGCTCAATTACATATTCTTATTGCTAATCTGTCTCCTGAATTTTAATCTCTCACTTTTATCTGCTTGTGGGCAATTTCCACTTAAATATTTTTCATATCAAAATAGGCCCCTGTAATGTAAACTCATTAACAATGTCCTTGTATGACCCCATTTGAGTTTATGGTGATTCTCTATTTGTATGATTGCAGAACTGTATTCTTGCTATTGTTAAAGTGCTGAAAATCATGAAGCAAAAATAGATAATCTACTTAACACTGCCCTGCTATTCCAACACATGTATTGGGGTTCTATGAACCCCATCTCTGTAATGAGAAATTGAAATACTTAAACTATGGCTACATTTAATGTTAAATTATTTGTTCTATAATTATTATTTCTTTGTCAACCTCATGTAATCCTCTCAGCTTCTCTTTCCATTTAATGTATGGCTAATTAACTTTACCTTTACCATTCTAATTACTATATTTTCCCCTCTAAATCCCTGAATGTCCATCAACTAAAGCTGTTATTAAAAGTCAGAAGTATTATTTCCCATCATTGAGCAATTACACTATCTTCTACTATGGATTTCCTGGTTCTTCATACTTTGCCTATTTGAAACTAGTTGTGTAACATATGCCATGATTCTTGTCAAGAGATTTTCTTTGCTTCTAGGGCAAAATTTAAGTTCATATATTGAAATACAATTCATTCTAAGACACATTACACTGTTCTTCATATTTTCCCCAAAGTTTCTTATGCAAATATCTCCTCCAACTATAATGATTGGGAAAAATCTCAATCTCTGTTTTGAAAATTGTAGTTTTCACCATTGTTTAAAAAAATGGTAGCTTTTTTGTTGTTGTTGATGATCCTCTTGTATCCCCTTCCTGTGGATGTCCCCGTGTTATCATTGTATCTCATCTGAGTACCTTGGATACTGTCTATACTGTTATTCAAAACTAGGGAAGGGAAAGAGAATATCAAAATCAAGAGATAAAGGATAAAAAGACAAATGACTCCAAAAGCAAAAGTTACAAAACCGTTTGGTGGGAACCAACTGAACAACTCATGCCGGGAGAAGGAAATGGGGAGGGGAGAGGGGGGAAATGAGGGAGGAGGTAATAAATTGTACAAAAAATGTACCCACTGCCTTATGTATGAAATTGTAAACCCCTCTGCACATCACTTTGACAATAAATAAGTAATTATTAAAAAAATAAAGATATCCCTTAAGAGTCATAAAAAAAATAAAAATACAATTCCTAAATCTCCAAGGAAGTCACTATGAATGGGTAACTATAGGTGGGATGCTATTTTCATCCCTGACAGGGGATGAAATTCAGTAGCTTTCCTTTCCTGGAGCCTCACTAAGTTATTTTACAATACAAGATGGAAATCCAGCATCTTTTCAACACATATAATGCTAATGGTCAGTTTAAGCTTTAAGGGAAAGCAAAATGTGCAGTCAACATTTATTTTATGTCAAAGTAGCTCTCAACTACAAATTGCTTTATGTATTAAAACAATGTAGACTTCATTAAAAAGTACATTTAACTTGATAGGCAAAGGGTTTTATCCTGTAATACATATTTAGAAACCTGGGCTTCCAGTTCATAAATATATAGCCCAAGGATCCATGACTTTTAAAGTAGAACCAAAACTTCAATAAAAGTAAGTTTAAGATTTTTATTGTGAGCAGTTTATATACCTATCAAAGCACTTGTCACTTTGTATGAAAACAATATTTGAGTTTAATGTTTATACCTTTTCTTTATATTTTAAGTTGCTTTTGTTGAACCTTTTTATTTCCTTAGATTGATGCCACTCCCCTCCCTGTGTCTTTCTCCAGGGAACTTCTTTCAAATGTCTCTATTTTCAACTTCTAACCACACATCAACTTGAACTGTTTTAAAGGGAGCTGTTATTAGCTAGTTACTTCAATACTATAAAAATATTAATCACTCTATCATGTTTTACTCTTTGAGTGTGTGTGTGTGTGTGTATGTGTGTGTGTGCATGCATATGTGCTTGAGACTGGAACTCAGGATCTCAGTGCTGTTCCTCAGCTTTTCTGCTCAAGGTTAACACTCTACACATTAAGTCATTTTTTGGTGGTTAATTGGAGAGAAGAGATTCATCAACTTTACTGCCCTTGCTGGCTTCAAACCATGACTCTGAGCATGCCCTACATATCAGGTCCTTAGCCCTTCCCACATTCCTTACCCAAATCTGAACTCCACCTTGCCTTTCCCAAAGAACTCTCCTGGGGCTCTCTCTAGTTCCTCCAGAATTGGTTGGAATTACTAATCTTCACATGACTGTCTCTGAGTGGTATTCTGGGACAGCTGGGATAGATGCTTTCAATGACTCTCATGTCTTAGCCTTCTGAGTAGCTAGTGTAACAAGCATAAGCCAGTGGTGTCTAGATCGAGTTTTACTTATATGGGAAATTTATAATTTACCAAGAATCAATGCCATGGCAAGAGGAACCAGTTTCTAGTGGAATAATAGGTAATTTGGTAAAGAGAGAAAAGAGATGTTTATGAATGAGACTTCTTTTCAACTACATTCATAGTTATTACCTACCTGACCACACCCTGAAATTTTACACATTTCAATTTTTTCTTTTTTTTTTTCTAACACTTATTTTTGTATTCAGCACAAAGACAAAGTTGTAACTTTAAAGTTGGCAGAAAATGTAAGACAAGCTGGTTGTATTCTCAGATGGTTTTAGACATTCCGTATAATTTTATTTCAACAGCCTACAAATCTTTCTTAACCTACTATTTGCAAATCAGACAAGTATTTTCTCCTTTCAAACTTTTTCTAAAATCAGAGCATCATTATTTTTCCATTTTTAATTCTCTCTTAAAATGCATAGATATTTGAACATGTATTTGTGAGACCATGTTTACTATTTACTTATACCTCAGAAAATGCATTCATTGGATCTTTGTATTTTGTTTTTAATTTTGATGAAAGCGGTAAGGTATAAGAAATAGAAGGAAATAATTTCATGTAGTAATTCATTCTTTAAAATAGAGCAAATTTGGAATATTAAAAGATAATCTTTCTTTAGCTTTGAGCTGGCAAAATTTCATCACTGATAATACAAAATGGTACCATGAAAACAAGAGGGTGACCCAGAAAAATTTTCTTATCAAATGGTATGCTTTTGGGGGGTTCAATACATCATCTCTGGGGTCTTTATTTTCCTGAAAATAAATTCTCTCAGAGAAAGTGCACATTCTAGAAAATAAAATGTTCAAGCTACAGAATGACATCTCAATTACTTGCACATTCAATCATTCTTACAACTAAAACAAAGTTGATCAATAATGTTTGCCATAGTGTGCCCCATTAAGCAGGTTTTCTTCCTACTCTATCTCCATAAAGCTTCTTATCCCCAGAAGGACAAGCTTTGAAATAATAAAAAAAATATACATCATGGAGGAGGAGAGTATATGGTGTTTATGCTAATCCTAATACTAATTTATCTGGCTAAATTGAATGACACAAAATTCTTCAAGCATTCTCTTCTCATTTATGAAGTTGCTTCTTACACTGCAAGTCATCTTTCTTGAGATGCCTTTGAAATAATGCAGTTATTGGTATACCAAATAGTCACTTGGTTCACAAAGTAAGATGATATTGACCTTTTGGTGACAAAGTATACATTTTCCCAGGTTTACATACCTGCATAATATAAACTGATGAAAAGAGTAGAAATTAGTTTTGCCACAATTCAATCACAAATCACTACCTTCCTGCTTCATATTCACAGGTGAGAGAGAATGATTGGGAGATAACTTATTGATTTGATTTTTATAAGCCTATTGAGACTGCTATATTAGGACCTTTAATAACTTAGAAAAATATGACATCAATATATGAGTTTTTCGTAGTTACAAATTAGCCCATTACGAACCTAAAAAAAATCAAAAATCTAAGCAGACTTCTGTAAGAGATTCTAAAGGGATACATTTATGAATTTACTTGTCTTCAGTGTGTAAGTGTCTACTAAACAGATATTTCTGATATGAATGAAGGCTAGGAAGTTGAAAGGTACTTTGTGTTGGGGTTAGTTATTTATCCATGAAATGTACTACTAACTTGCCTGTATCAATGTATGCAAAATGTGCTTCCCTATTGCATTTCTGATAGGCAGGCCTTGACTCTTCTTGATGAAATACATATAAAGGAGAAAAAAGTAATTTAGTTTCCCCATTCATCATGAGCCACACCTGATGCCTGTGTTAACAAGAACAGCAACAAAACAAGTGATAAAAGTCAAGATGCATTGGACTCACAAAATGACATGGTGAAGTGAAACCCCTTTCTAAAACTACTAATATAAAAAGAAGAGATGGAGTAATAAGAAGAAAGGAAAGGATAACAAATGTATTTTACCCAAGTTTTATTTGACCCAAGAGTCTCTAGAAGTGTACATTCAAAAAAATCAGAAAAACTGACTTGTTTTTATGCTAGGTCTGTTAAAGAATAATTAATATTGTAGAAGTATCATACTGTGAAAACTCTATAGCCCAATGGTAATAATACTGGGAGAGTAGGCGAGGAACTGGCAAGGCTTGCTTGTGTTGATGCTTCTTTGCCTCTAGGTATAAGCAAAATACTTCTAGAATACCATTATAATCATCAAAGGAGGTACTTCACATAGATAAAGATAAGATGCCACAGTTACCTATCTTTCTATGCAGTATTCTTTATTGGCAAAGTGCTATACAGGGTGCTATCATCTTTTGAGCCCTATATTCACAATCCTTAAGAATAATTGTTAAATTTTCCCCTAAAATCTACAAGTTTCCTGGCCAACCTAGGATTGACAGTGGATATCCAGCAGAAAGACCTTCCTTCCAGGGAATACATTATTTCTCCTTATTCATGAGAAATGCTTTCATATAGACAGGATATCCTAGAAATATAGTAAGAAACTTATGAGAAGCTTTACATGCATGTGTATGTGTATTTGTGTGAACATGTAATACAGAAAGAGCTATGACAGAAGCAAACATTTATATATAAGATGATTTTGCTATCCAAGATATTATGGTGATCATTCCAAAATTGTGTTTTCTCAAGGATAAGTTTGGATAAACGAAAATGCTCCATGAATATTCAGCTGTGCTTTTGGATGGAGATTTCCACTGTTCTGAATAAATTCCAAGAGCATGTCTACAACTAATGTTCCATTACTTCTTGAAAAGCTAGCTAGCTGTACAAAAGGGAGTTTGATTTGCTTATTCTTCAAGGCAAGCTTGTGAGCTACATCAAAGTTACCAGCTGGAGAAATAGTTGTGCTGTAGGCTCATTTTTAGAGGGCAAAATCATTTCATCATTTGAAATATGGGAGACTCAATATCATCTCAATTTTCAAGCAAAAAATCAGGTATAGCATGAGATTCATATATGTTTTATAATTTGTAAAGTGCACAGTATTTATCAATTTGCCAAGATGGTAACTACCAAACTGGGTGCTTGCGGAAAATCATAATAACTGATAGTTTGTTATCATGATCAGAAGCCTTGACTGAAAATAAGAAATAAAATGTTGTGTTATCATTGGAACAAACCAGTTGAGTTACTTTGGGCAAATCATTTCTGTTTTTGTCTATATGAGCAGCAAATGAAAAATGTTATTGATTTGACTAATGTTTAGAGAAAAATTTAGTAAATAGTATACTACACAAAATGATGCTTGGTAAATTAACCAACACAGTTCACATTTAAAGTAGATTTTAAACAATCTACCACAGAAAAAAATCATCTACAATATATTTGAAAAGATGCTGGTAAGAGAGGAAATGCAAATGTATACTTTAAATACATTTCCTGAGAATGGAACATTGCACATATTAGACTCTTAGAGGTCTTTCTCTCTTTTAAAAACATTGAAGAAGGAAATCATCATTTGTCAAAAAGAATTCCACTGGAATTTTTCTTTTTACTGTTTTCGTTTCTGAAGTTCCCTTGTGTGCTAGGTGTGGGAAGAGGCGAGACATCTGGAACCACCCATTATCCTGGCTGTGGTTTGGTATCTCCCAGGATGCTTCACATTTGCATATCCCTGGATGGCAGAAGTGAGCATGTGCCTTTATAAGCATAACTTACACATTTTGGAAGGCATTTCTGAGAACAGATTTTTTCAACAATATGCATGCCAAAGTCTTGACATGAAAAGTACTTATGCCTAATGTCTGTCATTCTCTCTCTGCCAGTTCATCTTTCCTGGGCTGGCCTTCTGCCACACTGGCACCTGAAATGCAGCAAACAATGTTGATGGATGCTGAAAGTGTGACCGTCAGTTGCAGTTATCTTCCAAGCTATTACCATATGGTGTACAATTCAGCTCTTCATCTCTTGGTTCCATGATAAAATAATAACAATGAAAATAATGCAATTTAGTAATGTGTTTTGTCTTTATGGCCGTTTTACATCCGTGTTTTGGTGCCTCTAGATAAGTGGTTACATGGGAATCCTAGGCAAACATTAAAGTTCAGTCACTTCTCCAAAGTGGGAGGTTACTCTGTATGAGACAATTCTAAAGAAGCCTTGATGAAGGAATGAGGGAGATTAGCATATTGAGATGGAATTAGAGGGAAAATTAAGAATGGAAAAATTACCAAGTGAAGCATATCATTATATGAAGAAGGCCCTTGGCATGCCCATGCTTCTGTTTGTCACTATCATTTCTGAGAAATATTCTCTAATATCTGTACAACACAGTACAGATTATTTTTTCTAGAGCAATAATTATCTTGTAACTAAAAATTGAGCTTTGTATCAAAATTTGGGTTCAAATTCCACCACTGTGGAATTTTTAGGGCACTGAACCATATCGTACACAAAATCACAATGGAGATCAATATACCAAACATCTCAGATGTTATTCAATGCGTCCTAGGACAATAAACATTTAATGACCATCAGTGTGCTGAAATTCAGTAGTTGTCCAGATTTGTTTTTCTTCAAATAGAGATTTTGCATATTAATGAAGGTGATGGAAAAGGAGTTGAGAACATGATGTAGCATGAGAGGAATTAGGTGTGTCTATAAAATCTTCTCAGATAGGATATGTTCCATATTTTAGAAAAAAATATGCCTGAATCATATATGAACATGTTGCTTCTTCTTTTAGAAATCATGCACAAAGTTGCTAAGGCTTAACATCCAATACCTATCCAAGAACTAGAATTTGAAATGGAATAATAAGGGTTATATATCTTAAAAATATTGTTATGATTTTTATTTTTAAAGTAATCTAACCAAGTGAATGCCTTTTCCCATTTTATACAAAAAAGGTCATTTCAGGAGGCAAAGTTACCCTCCAAGTTAAGCTATAAGAATTAGGAAGTCTTGGTGGGCTGGGAATATGGCATAGTGGCAAGAGTGCTTGCCTCATATACGTGAAGCCCTGGGTTCGATTCCCCAGCACCCCACATATATAGAAAGTGGCGAGAAGTGGTGCTGTGGCTCAATGGCAGAATGCTAGCCTTGAGCAAAAAGAAGCCAGGGACAGTGCTCAGGCCTTGAGTCCAAGCCTCAGGACTGGCAAAAAAAAAAAAAAAAAAGAATTCACAAGTCTTGTTCTCCAAGACCATCCTTCCCATTGAACATTGACAACTCTGTTTAACACATCAGCTCGCATTAATTCATATTCCATGAGAATAATGGTCAGGATAAAAAAGCTACAGAATGATTAACACACAGGATGGAAAAAGGTTTTTTAAGGAATTCACAGAGATGACAAATAAGATCTTTTTAAATGAACTTTAAGTAGTTAAAGGAGTTGCCATTAAACATAACAGTTTACAAAAATAATACATATTGATCAATGTCATCCCTTTCATCATTCTCTCCTCCCCCTCCCAACCCAATCCCTTTCCTCAATTTTTTGAATTTTGCAAGATATACATTGAATTTTATGTGTGCATTCCATCTCTTCCTCTATTCAATACATTTTTATTGAAATCTGCTAAGATTTTCTTTCTTTTGTCCACTCGTTACATATAATTTTTTTTCTTTTTCCTACATAAACTCTAATCTCATGGATTCTTTTTTTATATTTTAAATATTGATTACTAATTTTATAGGGTTTTCTAACAGATGATACAACATTCAAAAGAATCTCATAAAGTGTTATTGAATAGCATTTGTGAACAAAATATTTTTTAATATTTCTAAAGAAAATGTGTGGGAAGCTTATAAATATGAGCTTGTGTTCCTTGTCATGTAGGAGACATTGTACAAAGAATACTGCCTCACAGTAGCTACAGTGAGAGCAGAATAGGTACATACACAACACTTATACTCTGGGAACTTGAAGATAGGCCATTCTAAATTCACTGCAAGGCTGTATGGTAGATTTTGTGGAAAAGGCAGAATTTGATCTGAAATCTAAGCAAACCATGACTTTAATAGATGTTACTGCATCAGAATGGCTACAAAGTGAGGAAAAAAATCTAAGGCAAAGCAAGGAAGGAAGAAAGCCAAGGATAGACTTTGTAAAATACTTATTAGCTGAGATTTTACTATCATGGAAGATCCAAGTGGTAAACTTATAATCTGAAGCATCCCCATATTTCAGATGGTTATGAAAATCAGGCTTCTGCTACACTTATTTATTGACCTTCAAATATATAGAATTATTTGCATGTAGGTAAATATATGATCTAATTGCAAATACTTAAACTTATATGTCCATTAGACCTGAGAGAGTTTTTAATCTCAATTCCACCATAGTAAGGGTCTCATATAAAGTTATCCTGATAGCAGCAGCAGCAAACAGGCTATACATGAGTTGTGAATGCTTCAGTCTCTAATATTGCAATGGACACAGGGAGAGAAATGGGCTTTGCGGGGGCATGAAAGCTCTCCTAAATCTTGTGTCTATTTACATTTCAAAGCCTAAATTCTATCAACATAGTCCATTACTCTCTTTATATTGGATCTTCATTGTTCCTAAACTCTCATATAAAATTTTTCAAAACACTGAAAATGGTGGTCCTTCTTTCAAGAAATCCTTATTTTGTATGAACCCTCACATATATCCACCCAGTTCTGTGAAGGAAAGAACTAGGGTAAACAGACTACCCTGATGCTAATCATACAGGATGGGGTGGGATGAGGATGAGGGAGGGCAAACCTTGAACTAGGTAACATCTGGATGTGACACTGAGACTTATGTATTTATATAGTCATAATTTATAACCTGCTTACTTATAGACAGGATTTGATTCAGTTAGCTAAAAGTTAAAATACTTGGGAAAAAATCCTATTTTGAACTTCTTTGATGTGAAAATTATACTGCACAAGTCGACGCACAGAGAGTTTCTCCTCTGATTTTTTTTTTTTTTGCCTCCATGTCTGATCCATTTCAGCAGTGCAATTGCTTGATGATTTTTTTTAAAGAAAATTTAACAGAACAACTCACCCTCTGAGAAAGTCTTTGATTTTACTTTGGTTTGTGCCCAAGGCAAAGATTAGTTTTTTCTTTCGTTTGGGTTTTCCAATCTACAATCACAAATTCATTTTTAAATAAAATGCAAGAGGAAATCAATGTTTAGTGTCTTGGCTGCAAATTAAATGAAAACAAATATTCAGGCTGAACGAAACATCCAGATTTCTGTAACTAACATGGAACAACGCATCAAATGCAAGAAATCAAGGAGCGTCTACTTAGAAAATAACTATTGGCCATTTAATTAGGGAGCTGAGATATTATTTTCCACCATTGCATATGTTTTGCATAAGATATGTTAAGTTTACTTATAGTGCTTCACCATTTATTGTTCATCTTATGATGCTTTCAAGCTGTTTCTTCATATTCACTTCCTCTTACTGAATTTGCGTTTAAGGTCCTCTTGATGTGATGAATTGCTCCAGAAATGGGCTTATAATATGATATAATGAAGCAAATTAAAACATGGCTTGAATTTGTTTTTCATTAAATTCCTCCACGTCTTAGTTACTTAATTTAAAACCTTTTATTTGGTAAAGTCTTAAGTAAGAAGCATAGCTTTCAAATACATATAAAACCTGCAATCATAAGCAATCTGTGACAATTGTCTTCAAAATAGACAGAAAAAGAGAAATCATCAAATGAGGAGAGCTTTAGAATAATTCCCTCCTAACATTCTATTGAGGCAAAGAAAAAGAAGGAAGAGGAGGAGGACATGGAGGAGAAGGAGGAGGAGGGGGGAGGAGGAGGAGGAGGAGGAGGGGGAGGAGGAGGAGGAAGAGGAGGGGGGAGGAGGAGGAAGGGGGGGAGGAGGAGGAGGGGGGGAGGAGGAGGAGGAAGAGGAGGAGGAGGAGGAGGAGGAGGAGGAGGAGGAGGAGGAGGAGGAGGAGAGGAGGAGGAGGAAGAGGAGGGGGAGGAGGAGGAAGGGGGGGAGGAGGAGGAGGGGGGGGAGGAGAAGGAGGAGGGGGGGAGGAGGAGGAGGAAGAGGAGGAGGAGGAGGAGGAGGAGGAGGAGAGAAGAGGAGGAGGAGGAGGAGGAGGAGGAGGAAGAGGAAGAAGAAGAAGAAGAAGAAGAAGAAGAAGAAGAAGAAGAAGAAGAAGAAGAAGAAGAAGAAGAAGAAGAAGAAGAAGAAGAAGAACAAACTAACCAGGGTTGAAAAATTAAAGAAAGTATTGAGCTTTTAGAACACTGAGAAGTTTTATAGCTTATCAAATAAGAAGTCAAATCTAAAAATGGTAGGGTAGGAAGTGGCCCCATGGCTCAAGTAGTAGAGCACTAGCTTTGAATTGAAGAGCTCAGGGACAGCTCCCAGGCCCAGAGTTCAAGCCCCAAGACCAACAACAACAGCAGCAAAAACAACACCTCCCAACTAAAAATGGTAGGGTAACAATCAAACTTTATACACATAGACTTCATGATGGGTGGACCTGTGTCTCTTCTGTTCAGTTGTATTAAAATATTTGATGGTTATCCACAAATAAAACACAAAACATGCCTTCTGAAAATGATTGAAATTGAGGGGAAATTTTTGGACAGATTGCTTATGGACATATCACATTCTTTAACACATGACAGAAATGCATAACCTTCTTGACTTTTCTCACAATCAACTCCTCTGAATTTCTTACTTCTCTTTCTTTTCATTCCAAACTGCCTTTTACCTCCTCCCTATTTCCCAATCCATACTATCATAGCTTTTCATATTATATTCCACTTTTTATTTCCAGAATTCTCCCTAAATATTTTAAGAAAAAATAACGTTGTTAGGTTTTTAAAGTAGGTAGCTGGTAAAGGAGAACGCCACACGGTATTCAGGCAGGAGAGAAAGTTTATTACCGAACTGCTGGCCTGTGGCCAAGGTGATCCATGGCCGGAGAGAAGGGAGAAAGAGAGAGTGACCCCCACGCAGCCCTGCCTTATATCTAGGGCAGGGGCAAGGGATGTGGCCAGGTGGATTAGGATGTGACCTCAGGGAAAGGGGAGGTAACTGCCTCCAGGTCTGCAGGTTACCCAGGTAACTGTGTGGAGACTTAATGAGGTGGGGGCATCTGCATGGAGCCCTCAGGGAGAGGACCTAACAACATGTGACTGCATGGGACTATAAAGAAAAACCCTGGAATAAATGAACACTTAGGAACAGTCAGTTATTCATTTTTTAAATATTTTATATACTTCAGCTTGGCCATGTACCAATATACTAAAAATCCAACTCACCCTTTATCACAGAAAATAAAAGCAGAGTATGCAAGAATTAGAAAAATCTAGTTTTCTGAGATGAGGGCTTCGCTATATGTAGCTCAGGGTGCCCTTGTAGAGATTATCCAGCCCAGGGTGGCCTTGAATATGTGAGCCTCCTGCCTCTACTTTTCAAGAAATGTGATTACTGGGATGTAACATCATGCCTGACTGGATCATTTCCTATTGTAGAAACACCCTAAAGTCAAAGGCCTGGGAGTCATTATCTTCAGTTAACTCACAATGAGTGATCCATTAACAACTCTTTCAGTCGTCTTGCCTTTTGTTCCCCTTCAATCTTCTTGTCTTTTTATCCTTTCAAAGGCGCTACTGTAACTAACACTTCCACATTGAGATAAGAAAGCCTGGGCTGGGCCAAGAGGAAGCAAAAACAGTAGAACGGTATCTTTGACCTGCTAATTGTCCAGATAGTTCCCGCTATCCAGTCAAGCAAATCAGATGGACTTGAAGAGAAGGGTCCCAAAAGACTTTCATGAGGCAGTCTGAATAAGTGTCCACATTCCCGGCCCTGGGCAAGTGGGTATGTAACATTGCTTAGACTGACTTGACAACTGAGGATAAGGGAGGCTAGCAAGATGGACAGTAGAACTTCACTGTATCCAATATAATCCCTCAACAGGGGTATAGACTTCTGTACAATTGTTCATGAAAGAATTTAAATTAATCAGACAGGGTAAAAGCCAACATATGTGGACAAGGAGGTAGAAGGGGGAAACTGCTCAGGAGGTTTATCTCCACATTTAGACAGGTCACAGCACTCCATGAATTCCTTGTGAGAGACAAAACATAGACTTCAAAGTGGCAAAGTGTCTATGGACTTACTACTGTGCTCAGACACCACCTGCAACTGCCATGTCACATTCCTAGAAACTCATCACATCCATGAGAATCCACAAAGAGCAGCTCAAACCCTAGGAATTGTTGCCAGCTCACAGGATCTGCCCCTAGTTTAGAATATTCTTTACCTCATGATAGGTCTTTAAGAGATCTTCACAGAGATTCACATTGAATTTCTATAGCTTTGGAAGTCATACTTTGTTTTATTAATAGACTGCCATGAAGGTGTCAATAGAATTTAGCAAAAGAGAACCAGATCTGGACCTTATGAGGTTTTAGGTACAAAGGTTAATGACATACAGCTGGTGAACAGAATGTCAGGATCCCTTTTTAGCCTAAAGGGCCAAAAGAGTAGAAAAGGAACATAACACCCTGGGTCATAGAACTGATCTGTGAGACAGCTCTGTGTCAGACAAAGAGTTTATTATTGTTGTTCATTTAGGACTCTTTCCCCCTATTATATTATTCAGCCTTCTGATTCTCTACCTTTCAAGAATACAGAATCTAGGAAATAATCTAATGGAGCCCACTAAAATAAAACAAGTAAGGGCTGAATGAAATAATTCATGAACTCTTGAGTCAGTAATGAATTGCTAAGGTTGAAGCCAAGATTCCTGAAAAAAAAAAGTTGCCTGAAAAATAATTTCCCAAGACTGTCAAAAGCAAATCTTTCCGTTACTTAAAATGGGAGCATAAAACATCCAAAATATTTGATAAGTAGGCAAAAAGAAAGCTCTTATGTATACTGCTTTCAGCTGAGAAAACAAGCTAACATCATGTGACTGAAACTTCTCCTGTGACACACTATTTACATAAGAAAATAGTTTGAGAAAGAACATAATGTAGATTCTAAGGAAACGGTTACAAGACCTTTAATTTATTAATTTGTCAAATATTTTTATTAACCTACCAATTTTGGGAAGAGGTATTTATATCAAATTCTACAACCATTGCGTCTCCCATTCTGTTATGCAAATACAGAAACTTTGGTTCTACACTATAGAAATGGAACTGATGTCATTTCTCTTAAAATTATACTTGAGCTATGAAGTGTACCTCACATTTTATGCTGAAATTTAAGTAAAGCAAATATGAAATTGAATCAATTTCCCATGGTTTGAAGGATGTATGTGTACATATTCATAGTTATGGAGATAATAACAAACTACATTTGTGGTTTTACCACTTTCAAAAGATATAAGGGTAAAATAAAATGTGACTAATCAAGCCAACCAAGTCTAAGCAATCATAACATAAATTATGATTAAATAAATAATTAATAAGGAATGTGTCTGTGGTTCCTACAGACTGGATCATAAGGCTCATGAATTTTTGTCAATTTAAAGTCTGAAACTATGGTTTGTTGTGAGTACAAGAGGAACATGTGCAGAGCCAAGTAACAATTTTAGCCTGTTTCTGAAAAGGAGAAAATTCAGTCACAAATCAGGTTTACTTTGAGGGTCAAATAATAGAAAGGATCAGAGGTAGGGTGAAAGTAGGGAAATGAATGAAAAGAACTAGAGAGAAGATAATGAACTGTTACCTAAATCTCAATAGCAGAAAGTACTATAAATAATTTTAAATAGAAAAAATATCTAAAAAACATAGAGTGTCATATTTCTACTTCATCTCCACTGTGTAGGCCTGGCTAAAGGCAATTTTACTTTTGTTAAATGTAGCTGGTTAGAGAAAAATAACAGTGACCAAATCTGGCTTTCAACAACAGAGGAGCACAAAGATAATCCCATTATGTGACTTTTCATGCTAAACAAAAATAATATTCCTCTGCTATTCTTTGTAGTTATGTGGACTCTAATCTTTCCCTTTCTCTTTTTACTTTCAATATTAATAATATCTGAATTTCAGATCCAGACTTTGCTGCTTCTCAACTAAACACAGACTTAATCCTGTTTATACTAAAAACAATCGTGTGTGTGTGTGTGTGTGTGTGTGTGTGTGTGTGTGTGTGTAAGAGATAATGTGTTTGAAACCTATGCATCTATGGATGGGCTCAGATATAAAGGGAAAACATCAGGTCTCTCGGATAATTAAAAGAAGCCCTGAAAGTAGACGGAAGTGAAAGCCAGTCTGAGACCTACCAAAGCACCTTTATACTGAGTTGATCTAGCATCCAATGACCTTTGTACCAAAGCACCTTTGTACTGAGTTAATCTGGCATCCAATGACCCACTGTTACCTACTCCTACATAAAGGAGGATTGATAGTCAATTCGGTATATAACACTGGCTTATATGATGTTTCACCTTTCCCACTCCCATTGTACTGTCCGGACATACCCATTAGAAATACTACCAGTGCTGGTTAAATTTTTGAGCCATGTTAAAGAGATTAGAATGTTTTCACAAATGTTCATTCACAAGAACACATTAATGTCTAACTTTCACAGGGAAAATGCTGTAGGGTCAGTAATGTTAGATACTCTTGTATAAACAGTAATCACATCCAACTAAATTAAAAAGTGGAACTGTAGGGGCTGGGGATATAGCCTAGTGGCAAGAGTGCCTGCCTCAGATACACGAGGCCCTAGGTTCGATTCCCCAGCACCACATATACAGAAAATGGCCAGAAGCGGCGCTGTGGTTCAAGCGGTAGAGTGCTAGCCTTGAGCGGGAAGAAGCCAGGGACAGTGCTCAGGCCCTGAGTCCAAGGCCCAGGACTGGCCAAAAAAAAAAAAAAAAAGTGGAACTGTAGGATGAACTTTCAAGATTGAAAGCAAAGTTCATGTGAGTTGTCAACCACTCACAAATATTGATGAAAGTAATTGCTGATGAGTCCATGGTGTGGATGTCAGGAGACATTCTCCTTTGTTCAACTATAGGGGGAGCAGGACTATCTGCATCCATTCACAAAGGAGGCTATGCCTACAGGAATGCATCCTGTTGCCATCTTGATATTTTTTTAAATTTATAAACAGTATAAATTTTCATTTTGTACTGGGCCATGCACATTTTTTTGTTAGCTATATAGAGACCATGTTCCCCTTGAGGTGTAGAAAAAGGAGGCTTCAATATTGAAGAAATGCTACATTTTAATTAATTTATTTGTTAATTTATTATTTTTCTAGTGCTCTACCACTTGAGCCACAGTGCCACTTCCTTTTTTTTTTTTTTTTTTGAGTAGTTTATCAAAGATATATCTCACAGACTTTCCTGTTTGGATTGGCTTTGAACTGCAATCTTCAGATCTTGGCATCTTGAGTAGCTAGGATTAAAAGTATGAACCAGCTACCTGTGCCAGGCTAAAATTATAATTTTTAAAATGATGGAATCATTTTCAAAATGTGTACCAAATACCTCCCAAATCTAACAATTTACATATGTGTGTCTAAAGCCAAATAAATCTCTGGGCTTACTTTTGCCTTCTGGTCCTTATGAAATGGAGGTGGAAACAAAATAAGAATCCTAAGTATATAATACTATTGAAATGCTTCCAATAAATTTGCATGGTTGGCTTTTTATATGTAGCAGTTTGTTTGTAGAATACCATACATAAAGTTACACAACCTGAACAGCTTACATTTACTTCCTTAGTAAAGAAATTGGTTATTGCATTTTCCGGAAGATTGAATTGTTATAATTACATTACACATTATAATATCCAAATAGCTCTAGTGTTTGGCAGACACTTGTCATTTCTATTCACAAGAGGTTGTTTCCTTGTTTGTAAATTTATTTGTTTATTGTTGTTTTTTTCTGCTTTGAGGCACTTTTCGTATGCAGGTAAGGGGAAATTGTGGTACGCATAGGATGGGGACACCTTGACTTGTAAAACAAAGCACACATCATTAATTTAGACTGACAAATGGAATTCTTGTTTTTCTATTCTCAGTTGAAAGAAAACCACTTTCTTCATTAGCTTGCCCTGTGCATTTCTCAAATGTAGCGACTAATCATTACTATTTTCCTGTGATTGGGAACAAAAAATATAACACAACTCTTTTAAGTGGAGGGAGTTGGAATTTGCCTATTTCAAATATTCAGATTAACAGAAACAGAACCTTATCTCATTTCCATATCTAGAAATTAAAAAAAAAAAACCACCACGTTTGAACAGGTGCATCTGGTGATTTTTCTCTCTGCAATGATTCTTAACCTTTCATTTGGGTTCCTTTTTAGTTCTTTTTTTCTTTATTTTTCTTCCTGTCTCTCTCTTTTTGCCAGTGCTATACAGAACTGGATAACTTTATGGGTGAATCTGTCCTTTGAAAAAAATAATCAATACCAAACCTTCTTAAACTCACTGAACTACCAGACATTGTACTGGGAAAAGATTTATATATGGTAGCCTGAACTGAAATCTAAAAGCAGTCACGTAAAGCTACACCAAACTAAAAAGTTTGCATATCAAAGTAAAAACAAAAAAGAACAACAACAAGAAAGTAAAACATGGATCTATAAAATAAGATGAAATATTCAGAGATTGTATATGGGATAATGGGTTATATCATCCAGCATTTAAGGAGCTAACTTATCAAATAGATAAAATGTAGTAATTTTAGTATTTGGAAGATGTTTGGAAATCTTACAAGGCCTTCCACAGAAGACATGTATAAAATGTATGTGAAAAAGGAAATCTTCACTACCAATCATCAGGAATATTCCAATAATACCTCAACAGTGAGATCATCTCAGATTTTCTGTAGTTACTATCCAAAAGAGTGAATGAGCCAAAATGTTGATAAAGATAAAAAATAAAAACTTTAGGATAGGAAACAAAAGTAGATTAGTTAAATCCACACTGAAGAAGAAACCAAAGATGATTACTAGCAGAAATCCAGTAAGGCTCAAATACTGTGGATCCAGAAAAGAAGAATAAGGAAGATAGCATGGGAATAAATAATGCCACTGCTGTAAGTCCTGCTAAAAAATTTACACTGTAATCTTAGTAGTAATGGTACCAGGGGTTGTGGTTCATGCTCATAATTTCAGCAGTTGCTGAGATTATAAATGTATAATTTTATGCTGAGCTCATAAAGAGGCTGAGAAAGAAAGATGCTGAGTTCTAGGCCCATCTTGGTTATTGAAGGGATAAAAGTGGACATGGAATTATGACTTATCTTTTCCTTGACATACGTCTCAACTTTTCTCCCTTTCTCTGAATTGAACGTTATCCTCAGAAACATCTTTCCTTTGATGCATACTGCAATCCTTTACTCACAGATAAAATTATGTTTCAACAATTCCCTAACAGAAGCAATGCTGTTATACTTCCTTTCATAATTCAGGGTTCTAACCTCTGCTCCATGGCGAAGGTAGGAGAAGGATTCATCTAGCTTCTCTCTCTGTGATAACTTCAAATCCTCCTGAGAATGTTTCTATCTGGTATCTTGAAGATGGCTCCTTTTCTTTGGAGTAATTAGCCTTGCAGTCTTCTGTGAGTCTTTTAACTTCTTGTTCTCTCTTACTATGAAAATGAGTATGCTAAGTTTGGCTAGCCATTGATTTAAGATTAATGAAAGCAAGGCTCTCCACATAAGATTATTGATATATACAACATATATTTAAAAAAAAAACAACAAAGAAAGTTTCTGTTGAAAATTCACATTGTGCCTTTGTGGAAAAAATTATTAGTGTTGCCTTTCATTTTGACTTCATATAAAAAATGTTTAACATCTCCATCCTCCAACCTGTTCTATTGATGTGACAATAAAAGAATACCATACTCACTGGTAAGAATCTATCGTCTTGGTGGGGAGTCAAAGATATATTCATTGAACTCCTATTCAAAGAAAGAAGACAGAGTTGGAAGTTAAAGAAATATAACAAATGCCTACAGTAAGTTCTAGAAATGAAAAGAGAATGAATGTAGAGACAAATAAAGGGTCTTCTTAAATGGTCTTCAAAAGATTACCTATAGTGATAGCACGGGGACAACCACAGGAAGGGGATACAAGAGGATCATCAACAAAAGAAGCTATGGTTTCACCTGGCATGTTGAAAATAATTACAACAGTGATATAACACTCATTTCCATAACATGGAGTCCTTTTAATTTAGCATCATCTTATGTGTTTATAAGAGCATAACTATTGGGCTCTTGTGTGTGGGCTCTGCTGTGACTGGCCTAAACCTTTGCTAATTATTCCCTATGAGGGAAACCATAGAGTCCATGTTTCTTTGGGTCTTCCTCACTTCACTTAGTATAATTTTTTCCAAGTTGTTCCATTTCCTTACAAATGGGGCAATGTGGTTGTTCCACACCAACACTGTATCTCATATGAGTATCCTGGATACTGTATATACTTGTATTAGAACTAGGGAAGGGAAAGGGAATATCAAAATCAAGAGACAAAGGATAAAAAGGCAAATGACTCCAAAAGTAATACTTATAAAATCATTTGGTGTAAACCAACTCATGGGGGAAGAGGGAAAGAGGGATGGGGACAGGCGGACAAGAGGGAGGAGGTAACAAATTGTACAAGAAATGTACCCATTGCCTTATGTATGAAACTATAGCCCCTCTGTACATCACTTTGACAATAAATAAATAATTCTTCAGAAAAAAAGACACTACTGGGACTTCATTAACCCATTCCACCATGTGCAACCTATCAAGAAAGCACCATCTTTGAAAAAGAATATGCCCTTACTGGACATTGAATCTGCTTCTCCCTTTATCCTGGACTTATCAGCTTTCAGAACATCAGAAACAAATTCATGCTCTTAGGAGAAATAAAAGATTATATATAGGAAGTGAATGATAGAGTACATTTCATGCATGAAGTTAAGTATGCAATTTGATATTTTATTTTATTCATTTTATTTTTATTAACTTTAGCTAGTTGTACAAAAATTTCAGTTCCACATTCAACTTGTGAGAGCAAGGCATCTTAATCAGTAATCAATGCCACCACTTTCAGCACTCTCCCTCCATTTCTCTTAACCCTACCCATACTTCAACTTTCCTGATTCTATTTTTACATTTCTACATTGAATATAATGATTGTATTCTTCCACTTATCTTCTTTACACTTGTCTATTCACTTCCCTTTTGTTTCATTCCATCAACAATTCATGTTCCAGATTCCTGTATTCATTTTGTTAGAGTGAAAATTTTTATTCAAAGAAATTGTACCATCGTAATCCTCCCTGCATGTATTAGTTTGTAGTTAATATGATTGTGTATATGTGCTTATGAACCTGTATATATTTTTGTGTATACCTAGGTTTAGATCTAACTTTCACCTATGGGAAAATACATACATCCTTTGTCTCTGAGCAGATTTGCTTCACTTGACATATTTTTCCAGGTTTATCTATTGCCTTACAAATAGTATAGTATCATTCTTAATAATGGGTGAGTCAAAATATTCATGATGTGTGTGTTTGTATCATATTTCTTGATCCATTCATCCATTAAAGAACATGTGGGATGTTTCTATAACTTGGCTCTGGTGAATGGTGCAGCAATGAGCATGAGTGTACATATGTCTTTACTGTACCCTGACTTGTAATCATCTAGATAAATACCAAATAGCATTTATCTATGAATCATAGGGTTGTTTTACATGTATTGTTTTAAAGAACCTCTAAAGTGTCTTCCATAGTGGTTGTTCCAGTTTATAGTCCCATCAACAGTTTCATAGGATTGCTTTTCCCCATATCCCTACAAATACCTGTTTTTGTTTGTTAAGATTCTTGATGATGGTCATTCTTACTAGGATGAGATGTTATCTCACTTGTGATTTTGAGTCACATTTCTTTGTGGCCAGAGTTATTGAACATTTCTTCATGTGTCTATTGGACATTTTTATTTCATCTTCTGAGAAATTTCTAGTTCATTTTGACATTTATTATTTGGGTTATGCATTCTTCAAGGGTTTTGTTTCATGAGTTCTTTCAATATTCTGTATATTAAACTGGTGTTCTGACTTACAAGTCATGAAGATGTTTTCTCATTCTGTAGACTGTCTTTTTAGCTTATTAACAATAAGCTTTCTGTGCAGAAATCTTTTATCTTAATTCAGTCTCTTTTGTCAATTCTCTCTGATTTGTTGTTCTTACTGATGGTGATAAGCTTTAGTGTTTCTTGGACTATTTCCTACAGGAGTTTCAAGATTACAATATTGTTACAGATGGTACTCACAGCTTGAAGAACAACCATGGTCTGGGTCAAATGTAATGATCATACCTACAGATTGAAATTAGATGCCACAGACTCAAGCTTCACAAAGCAGCATAGAGGTGGGGTAAAATAAGTCACAGATTGAGATGTTGAATAGGGTACAATAGACACAAATTTAAGACTTTCAATTTCTTGAAGATAATTTGTGTTTTGTTAGAAAAAATTATCTCCAAAAAGTATATTCCAGCTGGGTGCTGGCTTCTCATGCCTGTAGTCCTGGCTACTCAGGAAGCTGAAAGATCTGCGGATCATGGTTCAAAGCCAGCCTGGGCAGGAAAATCTATGAGACACTTCTCTCCAATTAACCAGCAGAAAACTGGAAGTGACACTGTGGCTCAAGTTGTAGAGAGCTAGCCTTGTGTTAAAGAGCTCAGGGACAGTGTCCAGGCCCAGAGTTCAAGCCCCAAAACCAAAAAACAAAACAAAACAAAAAAAACAAAACACCCCCCCCCCAAAAAAAAACAGAGTAATTGTTTATGTGGAAATGAATGGGAAAACAATTTTTAATAACAGGGGAAGGTTAATTTTAAAAATATATTCTTAAGGGAGGAAAAAATAGTAATAAAATAGAGTACCTTCCTTTGGGATATAAGTGATGGTAGCAGTCAACATTTCCCTATTTTATTGTAGTACATCATAGTGTTTGTGTTATGTTGACTCCTGTGAAACTGTGTGATGGTTAATGAGATATCATGCTAGGCATTTACTTGCTTCATCTTTGAATCCTTGAAAACTCCTGACTCACTCCAGGAGTCATGATGCAGCTCCTCATTAAGCAGTTTAAGAAAGAAAGAACTTTTAATTAGGTGGTTTGATAAAAATTCTAACTCATAATGGATTATGTAAGCTTTCTGCTCTGCAATAATTTCTACTACTAAGTGAATCCTCTGAGATTAGCTCTCTCTGATAGCCTAATAAATAAATTCATGCACCAGAGAAGCCTTCCTTCCTTTTATCCACTCTTTGAATTCATTTACCCAAATGTGACAACAATTTCAGCAGTTTTGCAAAAGCTTGACAAGAGCTGAATTATCTCCCTTTGATACTCTTTTTATGAACATAACAGGTATTTTTCCATCTCTTCATTTGGGAAACTCTAAAATTCCTAAGTAGAATTGCCGTTTTCATGGAAACACTTTGCATTATCTTTTATAGGACATGTATTTTATTTTTGTAAAGGGATATGTTTTTATTAGGAAGAATTTGATCTATTTTTGTAAAATGCATTCATTGGTCATACAGAAGTGTGGGCAAAATACATCTTTGATTTGTCTGACATCTATCTAATCTTGTCTTTCATGTGGTCAATATGTTGCTTCTCATTCAATAGTCACTGTTCTGATTCAGAAATACTACCACCAATAAATCTCACACATCCCATCTACTGGAGAGTTCACAACTCTGTCACATTGGCTTATGTACTTAGTTTCTCAAAATGGAACTTGCCATCACTGCTTCTTTTTTTCCAAATCTTGAAGATTCTTTTCTCCCTTTTCTATGATAATAATAGCCGGGATATCTCACCAATGTCATTTTCTTTCAGGACATGTATTCTGCTATGTACATTTCTTGGGCCAACTATTGAAACTCTATTTCTTATCTTTCCTATATCACATATGCATGTCTAATTTTATGATATTATTTAATAAGTAGCAGTAAAAGGTTCTTTTCATTCTTTTCTTCTTTCCAAGACATCCTTACCTATTTATAAATAAATTTCATGATCACTTTGTCATCTTACAAATTAATTATGTTTGGACTGTAACTAAAATTTCAATAAACTGTGAAATCAAAGACATTTAAAATAATCACACTATTCCATAGTAAGGTAATGTGGGAAATATATATCTGCTGAAAATTCTGGTCTTTTCCAGATACCTTGAAATTTCTGTTAGCTTTTCCTTTTTATTGCACTTACAAATGTATTTTTGTTGTGTTTGAATTATTTGTGTTAATTTCTTATACTCAATTATTTTATGTATTTACCATATGTGTTTTTTCTTTTGTCAATTTAATATCATTAGTGTATTGTTTTCTGTATTATAGAAATATTATTCTATTGTCTAACTTCTTCAATTAGTATCTGCAAATATTTTTATTGCTATATACGTTAGAATTTTATGAAGCTACAGAGTGCCAGAAAACAAACATGATCCTAAACATTATAATAATTTGTTCTATAATGTGAATTAACACATAATATCTTCTGTTATTTTGAGGGTTGGTATCAATTTTTTACAGAATTACTAGGGCTATCTGATCTTCCCAGGAAATGAAGCATTCCCAGGAGTTTGTGGTATGCATGGGTGTTGCTAGGTGCTAATAGCTAAAAGAGAATGTTTTAGTTGGTTACTGAGTATAATTTGCTAGACAATGAACTTTAATGATCTGTACAAACCACACGCTGGTCATGGAAAGATGAAACATAAATTTTTAATTAAAAACTGATTGAAGGTTGGACACTATAGTAAACATTATAGCTGTTTTCAAGTATTTGAAAGTTCAGTGTTGACATTGGCTTTTATTTTTTTCTTACTTTTCTCTTCCTATACCTAACCTTGTCCCTGTTTCTGTCTCTGTCTACCTCTGTCTCTGTTTCTGGCTTTCTCCCTGTGTCTTCTCTCTCTACCTCTGTCTCTCTGCCTCTCTCTCCCACATACACAGGCACACAGACACACACTTATACATGAGAGGAGATAATTTCTCTGAAAGAAAATAGAGACCAAAAGACATAGGTAACTAATGCAAAGTAAGAGGAGTATTGTGTCATTTGCATTAAAATTTTATTGATCTCAGTATAAGATTCTTGCCATTGAACCTATCTGATTTCCCATAGTTACTAAAATCCAAAAAGTGTTATGAACCTATAAATGAAAAGAATTCCAGCTGTTAGATTTAGAATTTTCTATGAACAATTATCAGGATGCTAAAATTGATTACATGAATGTGTATCTTTGGATCAAAGTAGAAGATATATTTCCTTTTTAGTACCAAAATAACTTTAGAATTTCATTAATATGCTAAGATAAAGAAAGAAAAATTGAGCTTGACAAGTTTATGTTGCCTTTGAAAAATCTGATAAACCTGTCCTGATGAGATCTGTAGATATGTCACCATATTGCTCTTTCCTTATAAATGTCTAAGATATCTTTAGGTTTAATTATTTCAAATTCTGTAAAGCTAAATAGGAAAATTGCTGTAGTTGCTTAGTAAATTCAAGATATTTGTTGCTACAAATCTGAGTATATAAAAATTTCCCCAATTAATCCTGATCTTTTCTTTATATATAAACATACTTTACAGCAGACATCTATGGTGAGCTAAGTGTTCTCTTAAATCACCAGTAGTCCTAGTTACTTAGCATTAACTTTTTATCTAAATAAAATCGTAGAAATAGTCCTTAATCCCCCATGCTGTTTGAATTGTTCCTATATTGAGTGTATGCATGTGTGTGTGTGTTTGTGTGTGTGTGTGTTGTGTGTGTGTGTGTGCATATGAGAGAGAGAGAGAGAGAGGTGAATGACTTGTAATTCAGAATTTGGCTGTGTAAATAGAATGAAAAATGATACCTGAGAGGAGCCTTAAATTCTTCAATGTTTTTAGATGGTAGAACAATATCTAGATTACTCAATGTTGGATGACAAAAATTTCAAAGGCAATATTGACAACTACTGGTTCATGGAGAGAATTTACTTGGTTTTGAGATGGATTAAAAACCTTGCCGTCAGTGTTCTTAGCTAACTTGGTATTTTACATTTAAAAACATGGAAATATAAAAATCAGGGACATGAGGTAGCTCTGCTCAAACATTTGAAAGACTAAAATAGGGAAATGTGTCAATGAGGGAAAGTATATTCTGTGTGACCAAGAAAGGTATATCAAAGCCAAAGATAGAAATTACAGTGGGGGCTGGGGATATGGCCTAGTGGCAAGAGTGCTTGCCTCGTATACAAGAAGCCCTCGGTTCAATTCCCCAGCACCACATATACAGAAAATGGCCAGAAGTGGCGCTGTGGCTCAAGTGGCAGAGTGCTAGCCTTGAGCAAAAAGAAGCCATGGACAGTGATCAGGCCCTGAGTCCAAGCCCAGGACTGGCCAAAAAAAAAAAAAAAAAAAAAAAAAAAAAGAAGTTACAGTGGACAAGAATTAAAGGTTATTTTGACTTTCACAAGCAATGAAGTTCTTGTTATCAGAGATATTCAAGCTGAGGAATGTGACCTTCCTATTGGACAATCACAATGGATTTAGTTTATTGGTGTGCGTGGATGAGATCAGATCTTTCATGATCTCTTCACATAATGCAACTACTGTTTTAAAAAACATCATACAAAATCACTTATCCTATGCTCCTTGATTATAATTTTAATTATGCAAAATATTTAAGACCTGTGCAATCAGACCAATAGTATCAATTGCAAGAGTTCTTCCAGTCTTTTTATCCCCTTGGCTAACATACCTTCCTGTTTGGAACAAAAGGGGGAGAAAGCCCAGAGGTATCATACAAATCTAAAAGCTCTTGAAATATTACATTTTGAAGAGTTCAAAAGTGAAGCAGTAAGAAATAAGTATAGATTAAACGTCTTTTGAAAAAAATGGGTGCTAAAAATTGATGGAGCTGCATCTGGCACACCACACTGAGGATTTGGGCAAGCCCCCAGTGTTTGAAATATTTTTTTGTTACACTTGACAAAGTCAACCCTGCCGAATTTCTCCAAAGATATTATCACTATAGGTTGGCAAAGAAATCCATAAATCCACAGTGCAGGTTTTCAAACACTATCTTCCATTCAGAAATAAAATACCGTCCAAGTCTATCTAAGTCAATGGATCTTTTCCAATAGGAGGGAAATATATTTGGGAAATCATACCGATTGAAAATAATATCCATGCTGCACCCAATCAATAAAAAAGAATCATGTTTCAGTTTCATATAGTAGATTGCTATAGACCTTTTGTTTTCACTTCTGTATTACATCAGAAGGATTTATTTTGTTTTGTATATTTCATGACACTTGAATGCAAGTTATTACTTACTGGTTGGGTGGCTGTCTGTCTGTCCGTGGTGTGGTTTATCATTTCTTTATTCTTTCTCATAACTTCTGTACTTTCTTATTCCCACCACCTGATCGCCCTTCATTGGCACATTTTGCCTCAGACAGGAAGAATTCCATTTCCATTTTAATCTTTCCCTTTCAGTGGATTTAATCACAGGTCTCAACAGAACAACCAATAAAAGCAGTACTAAAATGAGAGGTCATACAAGGAAGCACCATGAATGGAAGAGGAGAATTTCTAAGAATTAGGGACAACAGACCCAGCCTAGGTCAACATTGAGGAATTCCTTTCAAACAAATTCTAATATTCTTCTTTGCATTTTTTCTTCTCTCTCTCCTTTTTCTTCTTTTCTACATCCTTCTCCTCCTCTTCCTTGCTCTCCCCTCCCTCTGGTTTTTCCTCACTCTCTGAGTCCTTTGAATAGTGGGCAGAAACTCTTCCCTAGAGACAAACCCTCACCTCTTTTTTTGCTTTATTTATTTTTCAGATATGATTTTACTTTGTGTTCAGATCAGTGTCAGTAATCTTCCTACTTATGCTTACTTTAGAGCTGGAATTACAAATATGCACCACTATAACTGGTGCACAAGTATTTTTTTATGTTTGCTGATACCAAAGATTAAATTAATAGCCTCCATCTGATAAACTTGCTTGCTTGCTATAACCTATAGCACTATAACTTAAAACAAGTCTCCAGTGGGGTTTTCTGATGATTATCTTTCTCATGGTCCTATTTCCTGGCTTGCTTCAAACCATGATCATAGGAATTTGAGTCCCCTGAGTAAGTAGAATTATGGTTCAAAACAATGGCTCCAGGTCCAAAAATATTAGTTTTTCTAAATCATTATTAATTTGAGTGTTTGGTTATACATGTCACCAGATTTCTTGCTAAATATTTTGTCATTAGCCTTAGAAAATAAGGTAATAAAAAGTACAAACTGACAAGCTCAATGCAAGTGATATCAACTCTGAAAACTATTGATTCCAGAATCTGCTAACAGTGCCCTTTTTTTTGTGCTCTTACATTATTTTGGTGACAGTATAAGTAGCAGTACCTTACTTATTTGAGCATTTGTTTCTCCCCTCTTCTTCTTTCTTTCTTTGTTTTTTTTTTTTTTTTTTTTTTTTTTTTTCCCAGTCCTGGGGCTTGAACTCAGGACTTGAGCACTGTCCCTGGCTTTGTTTTGTTTTTTTTTTTTTTTTCTCAAAGATAACACTCTGTCAGCTTGAGTCACTGTGCCACTTCTGGCCTCTTCTATATATGTGGTGCTGAGGAATCCTATGTTGAAGCTAGACCTAAAATACAGCTGGACATAGTAACCTGTACAGGACTGGAAGCATTCATACATACACACAATCAGACTACATGAGGACTCTTTTAGGGCAGGAACTCAAAAGCATAATTCCTCTGAACATTTAAAATGATATTTATCAAAACTATTTGGAAACATATTTGTTTTTGTTGGTGGTGATGTTATTGTTGGGGTTGTTGTTTGCTTTTGCTTTTTGCTTTGCCTTTTCAGGGGACGCAAAAATGGGTACCTAAATGGAAAGAAGAAACTGAACAAAACACAATCATGGTATTTAATATACATTATGAAAAAATGAACTATGCAGCTTGTGGGAAGGGACAACTGGGGAAAAGGGAAACTGGGGACAGCAAATGAAGGCGTGACAAAAAGAACTGCATTTATCACCTGACTTATGGAATGGTAGCCCTCTGTACAACACCTTAATGACCACAATAGAATTGTTCAGGACCATTCCTGAAATCAGAATAAGGCTCAGTGAGAAAGAATAGAAGGGCAAAGGAGGATTTGAAGGCAGCCCAAAGAGAAGCAGATGACCCAGGTGCCCAGATGCCTGTAAGGGATTCATGCAGCACATGTTGCTACTGAGCACATACAATGTGGCTAGTCTGGATGGAAGTATGCTCTCAGTGTCAAATGCACAACATTTTTTGAAGGTAGAGTTCAAAAAAGAATCCAATTCCTCTCACTACTAATTTCCAATTCATTTTATTTTGAAACAGTAGCTGTGAATAAGCTGTATTATTAAAATTGATTACAACACATAAAAGTTTTTATTCTTGTGTTTACCTGAAAACTTGAGTTTCTATCTATGCCCTATATTTGTATCTAGGCTTATTTTTATTTAAAATATTTTCATTACCTTAAATACGTGTACAAAGAAGTTGTCATTCCAAAAAGCAATTTATGAATACAATGAGTCACCTAACATTGTTACCCATCCTTCCCAATCCTTCTCTTATTTTTCCTAGGCTCATTTTTAAATATATGATTTCTACTTCAAAAATATTTAGGTGTTAATACCTCAGATGGTACATTTGGCAAGATTGGAAGACACTAAAGGCAAGAAATAGCAAAACATTTCTTCAGTATTTTGTTTTCTGTTTTCCCTAATGAGTGTATCTGTTAGCAATTTTAAAATGCACATTTTCAGTTGGATCATTAAGTCATCCAAGTTAAACATTTTTCTTTATGCTTCTAAAATGTTGAGGTGCTTCATAAATTTCCCCTGTTTTTAATTTCCATTCAGTATATACTCTGTATTATTTCATATGTTCCAAGATAAGCAAATCCTATCCTATGCAGATGAGGAGAGTTGGTTGGTATAAATATGCTTCCTTCCCACTTCTCTCTATGTGCTTACCAAACTTCATCAATCAATTAATGCCTTTTATTTTGTTATTCCCTCAAATATGAATGAATATTGCTTCAAGGTGTCTGTTTAATTCATCATTCTGGGAAAATGTGACACAAATCAAGATTGGAAAGACAATTATTTTTTTAATCCATTTGTGAGCCATATATTATATATCCTCCAATTTGCATCACTACCTTATGTCTCTTCCTGAGTTTTATGGACACAAACCTAACTGCTTGTGTGTCCAAAATAAAGGTCTCAAAATTGAGTTCAACCTTTCCTCTCCCCTCTAATGTTTCCTTTCTTGACAATGGCTCTCTGGGTGGCCTCACGCTGACATAGTTCTGCTCCCTTTCTAAATTGTAGTTATCAATAACAGCCACCTAAGTGCTGAGAATGCAATATCCTGAGATATTTGTAAGTATCAGGTCCCACTGTACTTGAACCCAGTGATTCACATGACCCCCAAGGCACAAACCCAGGTGAGCAGATGCTTTATGAACCTAAGTTCTAGTGGAAGAGGTAGATCATCTGCTCTCAGCCACTTTTGTCACCCTGGGGGAATCTTCTCACAATGAATCTCAGACTTCTTTTATTTCTAGGTATCCATGTGCAAGAAATATGTAAGCTTTATGTAACTTGTGTGTCAGAATATATCAGTTTGATGTAAGTTGTATTTTCTTATGGGACTCAGAAAAGTTGATAGCCACTGAGTAAACAGTGACTCTGGTTTATGCCCTCATCTTTTCAGGTTTCTAAGCAAAATCTTAACATTAACCTTAACCCAGCTGGTCTCATTTATCTACCGGTAATCTAGCTCTACCTATAATTATAAGATTTTTGAAAATTCTACTTTGCATTTAGATCTCTTCATTCTTTTGTTACTGCTTTTTTGATCATACTTTAAATTTTGATTGTCTAGATTATAAAATATACTCGTGCTTTGGTTCTTTCCAATTCATTCTGTATATTGAAGCCAGAGTTATCTTTTGAAAACTCATTTTGATTTGTATTTTTCTCTGTAAAATCTTCCTCCTTACCTTAGCATAAAGTCCAACTTCATAACAATGATTAAATATCATTGTAATCCTTATTGTAGTATACATACCCTTTTGGAAATAATAATATAATTATATAGAGATATTTCAATGTGACATTCCCACTCATGAATACAATGTAGTTAGTCCAAATCCACCTCTCCATTATACTCTGTTATCTCCCATTACGGCATCTTCAAACAATTTTGATGAGGTTCAGAAATGTATATAAAATACCTAGATCATATTCACCTATTTTAGCCTATTCTTTTAGCCTCCCCCTCTGATATACAACCAAAAATAGTTCAAATACTTTATATTTGTAATTATTATTATTGATATTTTACGTTTAAAATCCATATTAGATAGAACATGTAGTATTTGTATTTCTCAATCTAGCATATACAGCTTAACATTATTTCCAATTTAATTCATTTTCCTGATCAAAACAGGATTTCCTTCTTTTTTATAGTGAACTGATATTCAACAATATATGTATGCAGCACTTTCCATCATACTTCTATATGACACCTTCCTGGTCACTTGTTGGACAACACATCTGGTAACAAGTTGGATAAGAAATGTACTCACTGCCTTACATTTGAAACTGTAACCCCTCTGTACTTCACTTTAACAATAAGCAACCACAACAAAAAAGATTGATCCATAGTTTCAAGTGGATCACATTTACATTGCCAAAAATATATTAAAAATAGTGTGGCTACAAAAACAGGTTCCCAGTTATATCTATATAGCAGAATTGAACTAGTTCAGCTCCCTGTCCGAGAGTGACACAGCACTATCATGTAGGAGTTGTATTTTTGTGTTTTTGAGGAAACTCTATCTTGATTTCACAGTGATTACACTAAGTAACACTCTCAGTGATAAGTTGCTTTTTCATCTGGCCTTCCTGTTATCAATTGTTTGTTTTCTTGATATTAGCTGTTTTGACTAAGGTGAGATGAAATTTCAATATCGTTTTGATTCATAGCTCCTCTTTGACTAGAGATGTCAAATATAGGTAATTTGGATCACTTATCTAGTGGCCAGACTGAGAGAATAAAGCATATGACTACTATTACATAGACACCAAAGTCTATATGTGCTTTCATGTCCATTCATTTTTCCTTTATTACACTTCTGTCCTGATGTTGAGTATGTAAATAATTGCAATTTTTATTATATCCTCCTGAATCCTTGGTTTCTTTATTAGAATGAACTGTTTTTTGTCACTTTTGACTAATTTTGGCTTGATTTTTTTTCACATACATGTAATGCTATTCCTGCCAGATATAGGATTCCAGTTGCTAAGGATAATCTTTTTGTGGTCTTTTACTTTAGACTTGTTATTGTCAGTGAGGTATATTTCTGATAGGCAACAAATAGGATGTTGTGTTTAAACAAATATACTAGTTTGTGTCTTTTGTTTGGAGAACTGACATCTTTAACATTCAGTTATTTTTCTTTCTGATGTATTTTCCCTATTTCTCTCCTCCGTATAGAATAATTACTTGAATTCCCTCTTTGTCAAGTTATAACAGGCTTGTAGCTCAAAATCTTGACTTACTCTAGTTACTCGACATTTTCCCTCTTTCTCATACTCTTCCTATACTGTGTTCTGACAATTTCAATATTTCCTACATACTTTTCATTGTCTCTACTAAGTTTCCTTCCTTTTGAAGACATAGTTTGTATTCCACAAAACTCTTGGTGGATCTATATGGTCTTCATTGATTCATTTGTTAAACACAATCTGAGAATATACCATGTGTCTGTTTGTTGTGCTGCTGACCAAGGAAAAGTATAATATTGTTCTCTCTTCGTTCAGCTACTAGTCTACTTAGAAGACATAATGTAATCAGTAGTTGCACAAGTAACCATTTAACTATTTTAATAACTACTAGATAAAAATTTATTTGTGGGGATGGGAATATGGCCTAGTGGCAAAAGTGCTTGCCTCGTATACATGAGGCCCTGGGTTCGATTCCTCAGCCCCACATATACAGAAAATGGCCAGAAGTGGCTCTGTGGCTCAAGTGGCAGAGTGCTAGCCTTGAGCAAAAAAGAAGCCAGGGACAGTGCTCAGGCCCTGAGTTCACGGCCTAGGACTGGCCAAAAAAAAAAAAAAAAAATATATATATATATATATATATATTTGTAATAGGAGCTTTTGTGCCTACTGACTTTAGAACTAATATTTTCTACCAAGATGAAAATAGAAACAAGTCACTCTGAATACCTACATATGCACACTTGGCCTCTCATAAATTTGCAGGCTCAACATTAGCAATCAGGCTCTGCATGGAGATAAAGAATTATTGGATCTGAATTATGTGTATATGTACATATTACATAAGTATGTGTCTGTGTGTATACATATGTGTATATCTCCAAAATGTCCTCTCATATTAAAAGAAAGAAAAGGACTATTTGACAAACATACAGATAGCACTTATGTAAAGAAGAGAATTATATTTCACTATCTCTTCTTTAGGAAATAAATTTTAAGATGAAGCTAACAAATGTTGGTAGCAGAGGAAAATCATGAAGGGGATTATACTGAAGGGAACATAAGCTAAGTTAACCTTGTTATTAAACAGAGGCTTAGAGTTCTTGGGTAAGAATTAATTATTTTGTTGTAGTTATTACTTTATTTTATTTTATAGTTAAGGCCTTCTTTCTACTTATTGGCAAGTGTTTTTTCACCTACGGTACACTTCGAGCTTTTCTTTTCTTTTCTTTTCCTTTATGCCAGTCCTGTGGCTTGAACTCAACACCTGAGCACTGTCCCTGGCTTCTTTTTGCTTAGCACTCTACCACTTGAGCCACAACTCCACTTCTAGCTTTTTAGATGTATGTGGTACTGTGGAATTGAACCAGCCCGACTCTAGAATTTTTTTTTTAATGTTTTTGTTTTTGAGATAGCGTCTTCTAAAATTGGTCTATCTCAGCCTAGGATTGTGTCTTCTGCCTCAAATTCTAAGTATCTGAGATTGCAGGAATGTTACACCATACTCTAATGGATAAGAACTAATTTTAATAGAATAAATGCCTAAAGTTAATTGCTTCTGTGGGATCAGTCCTATGTCTCCCAGCATAGGCTTTGGGGACTGTGAATGTAATCTTTTAACTGAAGTATAGGCAAAAAGAAAGCAAGATGAGAGGGAAGTACCTTTTGCCCTTCAAATAGTATCCACATTTGACAGGGATACCAACTAGCTTTTGTTCTTGTCATCTGAAATTACTCTTAGAGATAAAGTAATCTTCAATCTGAACCTAAAGTTACCAAGAAAGAGGATTCTCTTGCTAAAAAGGATCATGTGAGGAAAAAAATGTGGAAAAATGTCTATTTAATTTCATGTAAGTGAAATACATTTAAATAATTGCATCATGATTTTTAGAAATTTCTCTAAAAGGAAAGTGTAAAAAGTGATTATTATGATTAGAGTTGCTTGCAAGGTATATTGTGCTGTGTAAAGGATTGCAGAGGAATGAGACACCTTGAGAAACTCAGAATTGAAAAAGAAGGAAGAATATATCTAGAGTCATAAAGTGGAATTATTTGCAGAATAAATCAATTACATAAGCAAACAAAACGAAGAAAGAATCAAAACAAACCTTGTACATCTTTCATGGGAGAATCCTGTTAGTGTTAACCCCTTTAATTGCTCCTCTGCTCTTACTTTCCCAGGTAAAGCAATGAAGAAACTAACCCACCTCTCTCAGAGATAATCAAAGACATGTCTAACAACTACAGAACTCAATACATATCCCAAGATTCTCTGTTTCATCTTTGATTGGCATGCTTGAAGAATGTGCAACCAGAAACCCAATATTCTGATTACCCATAAAATAAATATTATAATTCCCAAGAAAGCACTTTGAGAGAGCAGTATCGCTGAGAGGGACTGATGGTTACAGACCACAAAAAGACAAGGTGAGGATCTTTTGCTTTCTCAGGGGCTAAGCTCCATAAAGTGTAATTGGGAAGCTCTGGAATGGCTCACAATTTCTCTCTTGCTACCAAAGGCGAATGGGGCTTCACTGTTGACATTGCTGATCAGAACACTAGCAGAGGGCAGCAAGAGGCGCTTCTTGCTGTCTCATGAGACCGAGCGTAGCATGCTTTCCTGGGTACAAGGGAGAAAATCCGGCTCATTAAAGCCAGAAAGTTTTCTCTGACATTTTGCTCTCTTTCTTGCACGTTTCCCCTCTTGTCTTCATTTCTCTGCCTGACCCTCTCATCTCACCTCTGCCCACGGGGTCAACATAACTTCATGGTTGACACTGATTTTTCTAACAGCAGCAATTTTAACCCAGTAAAAAGTATCCCCCAAAGCACAAAAGGTATCAAATTAAAGTGCCTCTCCAACAACTTGATGCCCTGGCTAATTCACAAAGGCATCAAGTGAAGTATGTGTTGTTTTGTTCTTGGCTTATGAGAACAAGTGGATGTTCATGTGCCCTTGTCTCACCCTTTGGCTTTTATGAATAATCACTTTTCAACTGTGGTGTTTGTGAATAAAAGTCACATTCACATTCATTTGTTCTGAAGACTAATACCTTCATGTTTTTGCCACTGTAATTATCTTTGTACATAGCTATCTATAAAGCTCACAGGCACACAAGGATTTAGTCATGGCCTTAAATTATTTGAAACTGTGTAATTTTATAATGAAAAGTTTACAATATAATCAATATATACTGATACTGATACAGAAGCAATCACTATGAACCCTTTGTCTATGTTAAATTTTCACTAGCTCCCATCCAGTGTGGTTCTGTCTATATTATTCTCTTTTATTTATTTATCATTTTTATTGTTTTGGCCCATCACAATTATTTCAAGGTATATATCCTAAAACCTATATTTTTCTCTCTAGATAGTTCAATGTATTTCATACATAAATATCATAATTGTTGTTATTTTCAACGTACCGTGTGAAACTATACCATTTGCTTTTGCCTTTCTTCCTCAGGGTTTTAACCCCTTTTGTTACTGTAACTGATTTTTGTGCCCTGGGTATTGGATATATGTTTATTGGAACTAGGGAAGGGAAGAAGAACATCAAAGTTGGGAAACAAATGATAAAAGATGAGCCTATGCAACAGCAATACTTACAAAACTATATGCTGTAAACCAACTGTACAACTCTTGGGGAGCGTGGGGAGGGAATTGGGGAGGGAGGAAGATGGGAGAAAAACAGAGGAGGAGGTAAGAAGTTTGAAAAGAAATGTTCTCTCTGCCTTACATATGAAACTGCAACCCCTCTATACATCATATTAACAATAAATAAATTAATAAATAAAAAAAAAGAAATTCAACATAGCCAGGGTGCTGGTGGCTCACATCTATAATCCTAGCTACTCAGGCTGCTGAGATCTAAGGATCATGGCCAAGCTAGCCTGGGCAGGAAGGTCTGTGAGACTCTTATCTCCAATTAACTACCAGAAAATCATAGGTGGCTCTATGATTCAAGTGGTAGAGCTGTAGCCTTGAGTTGAACAGCTCAGGGACATTACCCAGGCTCAGAGTTCAAGCCCCACCACTGATAATGAAAGGAGGAAAGAAAGAAAGAAAGAAAGAAAGAAAGAAAGAAAGAAAGAAAGAAAGAAAGAAAGAAAGAAAGAAAGAAAGAAAGAAAGAAAGAAAGAAACAAAGAAAGAAAGAAAGAAAGAAAGAAAGAAAGAAAGAAAGAAAGAAAGGAAGGAAGGAAGGAAGGAAGGAAGGAAGGAAGGAAGGAAGGAAGGAAGGAAGGAAGGAAGGAAAAGAGAGAGAAAGAGAGAAAGAAAGAAAGAAAGGAAGAGAGGAGAAAGAAAGAAGGAGAGAAAGAAAGGAAGGAAGAAAGAAAGAGACAAAGGAAGACAGAAACAAACAAAGAAAGGAAGAAACAAAGAAAAAAAGAAAGAGAATGGGAGAGAGAGAGGAAGGAAGGAAGGAAGGAAGGAAGGAAGGAAGGAAGGAAGGAAGGAAGGAAGGAAGGAAGGAAGGAAGGAAGGAAGGAAGGAAGGAGGGAAGGAAGGAAGGAAGGAAGGAAGGAAAGAAGGAAGGAAGGAAGGAAGGAAAGAAGGAAGGAAGGAAGGAAAACAGAAAGAAAGAAGAAAGAAAGAAAGAAACTCAATATAATAAAAGTATCCCACAACTTTGGGGTGAAAAATGAACATTTAATCTTTCTCATAATCATTTATTCCAATTGCTTCAAAAATACTTCAAATTTTATTCATTTAATTACAATTACAATTTATTCACTATGATTTGTGCAATGCTTCTAATTGCTTTTTAAACTCCATATGATTCCTTTACATTTTCCTTCCTTTAAAGTATATTTCTTTAAAGAAAAGTTTGATATCCTAGTCTGAATTTTCCTGATCACATTTCAAATAGTGCTATTTCACATTTTCTCTGCCTCCTTCAATTTGTAAAATTGCTCAATTTTTGATGAAGGGGTTTAATCAGATTGAGGTTTTATCTTTTTGACAATGATACTTGTAAGTGGTGACACACACTTCCATCACTAAGTGTATAATACCTCGTCATCTTTCTTTGTAACCGCATGCTTTCTTTCCCCAAATTGAGTTCTTCAAGACCTAGATTACTTTAAATTTTATTAATTTTATTAAATTTGTATCAGAAATTTTTCTGCTTATTTTACACAGTGATGTGTTTCAAAAGCTGGTATAGTCTTTCCCAATAACCAAACACATACAAATGTTAAGAAAAGAGAAGCAGAACTGATTTAGAAAAAAATAAAAAAAAGGGCACTGGATTAACTGTCTTGAAGAAATTAACTGGCATTTGAAATCCTAACATAACAAATAAATATGACTTATCAAGCAAGTTACCAACTCTGAGGTTGACATTGGATTATCCTCATAGGTTCGTTCACATTTTAATGGGTGCATAAAGAAAAATGGCACTGTGTTGATGTTGGATGATCAAGTACATGTCTGATGTGTGATTATGAGTACCATGCAAAACAAAGACACACAGCACTAATATTTTTTATATAAATTGAGATATGTTTTTATAGAAGCATTGACATGTAGACAAATCTGGATAGATTGCATTCAGTCTTTCTGTTCTAACGTATCGTATAAGCACACCCCTAACCCAGAATTTCATCATTTACCCAATGCATCCCTTATTCCACTGCTAATAACTAAATGCCTTTGAAAGGTTCCTGTTATTGTGACTTCTAATAATGCACATTGATTTTGCTTATTTTTGACCCTTTATACAAATGGTATTGTACACTGTAATTTTTATTTAGTTTAGTTTCAGTTGCTTAATATTTTGCTGGTAAACATACTTTTTTGAAATTACATGTGCTTTCCAGGTTAGCCTAATGTCCCAGTTATTGTATTTTGTTTTTCTTTCAAAAAGATTTTTGCAATTTTGACCCAGTTATCCTTGGACCATGATATTCCTACCCAGTCCTTCTGTACAGCTGGGGCATAGTTCCATTTATTAATTATAATAATTATAATAACAAATAATACAATTTCTATATTCTACTCTTAATGCAAGATTAAGGTTTTCTAGTTTGGTTTTTACTATTATACTATTGTAATCAATTGATTTTGGTATTTGTGTATATATTGATTTATATACCTGAAAGTCAAATATATGCCTTATAAATACACACGAATTCAGGTTTACTATCTATTTTCGAGGAGTTTTCAATGGTTATTTCCACCAGTCTACATTTCCTTCATTAATATCTGAGAATTGTAAAGAAACTTACATCTGTCTGTACTTCGGAATCCTAGTCATGTACATTGTAATATACATTTCACTGACATTCTTTTTTATTTGTTTTACTTTTTGAAGAAGGTTAATAAATGTAGAACTTTATGTTCATTGGCCATATGATTTTACTCTTCTGTAAATTGCCTTTTTATCCTCCTTCCAGTGATTTTTTTTGGGGGGGCGTTCCTTTTGGTTTTGATGATGACCTATTGATTTTATTGGTAATAGTGAGACAAAGGACAATAGGTGAACCAATGCAACACTGATACTCACAAGACGTTATATAAGAAATGAATTTTACAATTTGAGGGGAGAGTGATTCAAGGGGGTGGAAAAGTGGGAGAAAATGAGGAAGGGGGAAATAATGTTGAACAATAGATGTACTCATTACCTTACTTATGTAATTTTAACCCCTCTCTACACTCACCCTTAAAATAAAATAAAATAAAATACTAAGGATAAACACAATGTGTTACAATAAAGAGTAACAATTTAACTTGTGTATATTTCATCAGTTTTTTATTGTAAAAGTGATGTACAGAAGAGTTACAGTTAAACAGGTCAGGTAATTTCTTTTTGGACAGTGTCTTTCATCATTTTCTCCACATTTTTCTCTCCAGAATACCCTCCCTACCAAGTCATATAGCTCATTTCCAACATACTCTATACCTTCTGAATTAATTCACCCTTTGTTCTACTATATTTTTATGCTTCCTGTTCTCCCTAAACAGATAAACTTACAAACAAGGCAAATCAAAAACAGTGACAAAGGGGGAAAAACTGAAACAAAACCACATGTGGGTATTATCGTAATATTTCCATACATGACTACAAAGACCCCTCATATCAAATTTACCTCCTTCATCATGCTCCATTATTCTCTATTCTCCACTTCTTAAAGTAATTGTTAATATGATTAATTTTCTATTTTCATATATGTGTATAAAATACCTTGAAGATAGTTACCCTCATTTACTCTCTTGATTAGCCTTCCACCTCTCACTAGTATCTGTTTCTAAAAGAACCTATTTTACTTTCTTGCCCTTCATTTTTCCAGCTTTTATGGTACAGTAATTGCAAAAATGTGTTTTACCGTGGTATTTTACATGTGCTTATAATTTATTTAAACTGGCCTCTCTATTACTCGCTCTTTCATCAGTTTTACATTATCAGTTTTAGTGATCAGTGTTTTTAACTGTAACATTGTTCTTCAGTGACAAAGTGGTGTTTCTTAATTATTGGTACACATTTAGAATATATCTCTTCTAATTTTACATCTAGTATTTAATGAATTTGTTTCTTTTTAGTGACAGACTCATACATTAAAAAAATCATCAGAGGACTCTGATATTATTTTTTGTCTCCAAATACATATGTCTCTCCAATTAGAGCCTAAATATATGAAATTCTAGTTAGCTGTAATTCATAAAATTCATTGATTACTAAAATAGAACTGAAGGTTACATAGAAATTGCCCCAATGCCCATGGCTAATGCCCAAGTCCATAAGTCTCTTTTCTCCAGTTAAGCACCATATAAGACACAAATGCTGCTATGGCTTAAATGGTAAAGCTCTATAATTGAGTAAAAAAGTTCAGTGACAGTACTCCAAGTCCTGAGTTCAAGCCCCCAAATTGACACACACACACACACACACACACACACACACACACACACTAAATAAAAATCACTAGAAACTATACAGAACTTTAAATTCTGCTTGATGAACATAAACAGAAAAAAAGGAAATAATAATCTACTGTAGCTTTTTTTTTTTTTTTTTTTTTTGGCCAGTCCTGGTGCTTGGACTCAGGGCCTGAGCACTGTCCCTGGCTTCTTTTTGCTCAAAGCTAGCACTCTGCCACTTGAGCCACAGCACCACTTCTGGCCGTTTTCTGTATATGTGATGCTGGGGAATCGAACCCAGGGCCTCATGTATACGAGGCAAGCGCTCTTGCCACTAGGCCATATCCCCAGCCCCAATAATCTACTGTAATCACAAGATAGTTGTGGACCAGAATCATTCTTTTCACTTTCTTTGCTTTTTCTGAAAAAGAGAACACTGATTTTTTCTTACCTGTTTGGAGAATCAGATAGTTTAACATATAGGAACGTATTTTAATGAAAGCAGTTTTACATTTTTAGATGGCATTATTAAGTTGACATATACTTCCTTAGACGTATTAACCATTTACTAAAATACAGGTTAGAATCAGACTATTTTAATGGTGAGTAAATTAAAGTATAAATTAAATTAGTTATCCAAAGCCTTGCTGCTAGTTTGTTGTGAATGCTCTTCTTCCACCTATAACTAACAAATACTGAGTTGTGAGTGGGTCTTCACAATGTCACATATCTCGTGGAACTGCATTGCTGCATATTGAAATTGTCCTTATGAAGCTAGACTATGGGGACAGGAGGAGAGACAATTAAACAGCTCACTTGCTGATGCTTCTGTTGTCCAGAAGTACAGATAGGGGGAACTGTAGTATCGTTATTTTATTCATGTAGATCTGTAGAAGAGAAAGTCATTGGAGAAGTAAAAAATAAAAAATAGGTGTTTTTTTTTTTTTACATATTTGGAAGTCATTTGTGTAACATACTAAGTTTAAGTAATTTATGATATTAGAAGTTCTCTTATTTATTTTATGGATGACAAAATCAAGGCTTTAAAATCTATATAGATTTCTGAACCATCAGTTTAAGAGAGGAGACTACAAACACACTGCATCTTCACAAGCAATCTACTTGGAGAGGAAGACATTGATTTGTGGGATGGATGGGGATTGGGGGACTTTGGTGGCTGGGTCAGCAGTATATTGACTATGGTGAGCAGGGAACTATCTTTTGTAGTACCTCACATTGCCTGAAAATATGGTCCAAAGAAGTGTTTTTCTTCTCTTAGGAAACAAGATAATCAAAAGAAAAATCCACTTGGCAATAAATCAAAGCTGAGAAGCTAAGAAAAATAAAGAAAAACATGTTGTCCTTATTTAGCGATACAGTATATAATAAGAAATGACAGCTAATGATGGATACCAGATTAACCAGTGATTTGGATAACATGGGAGAAATTTTCAAGTGTTAAAAAAAATCTTAGTTATCCTGAAAGCTCATAATCAATCTTCTCAGAAATGTGAGGTATTTTAATATGCAACTATAAAACATTAGAGAGAAGAAAATAAAATAAAATAATATGATCAAAGTAAAAAAGAATTAAACGTAAGACAGTTATATTTATTGTAAGAATAACTTGTTTAATTACTACCAGATTCTTGGGAAATGTTACTGAAAGAATGCATACAGAGACCACCATTTCTGAAAATAACGCCTATGACTAGTAAGGCTGAACAAGGACAACCATAAAAAAAGTCACTGTTCAGAACCTCTATCTCCTTAGTGAGGAGAAAAAGATCCCACTGGAAACTTGTGATGTATATGATCTCATTAAATTCATTGAATTAATTTTATCAATCTTTATGTTAGATTTGCCTAAGTTTATATTACAAACTACTATTACTGCTTTTTCTTACTGCTGCTTTTTCTTTTCTTTTCTTTTTTTTTTGTCTGTTTGCATTTTGTCCGCTTTATTTTCTGGTCAATCTCCTTAGGTCCAAGTTTCTGTTTTAAAATATTTCATTCAACTATTACTGGATGCAATGGTTCATACAACTACTCAGGTACTCAGATGGCAGAGGTTGTGGAGATTGTGGTTCAAGGATAGCCTATAGAAAATGTTAGTGAAATTGCTTCTCATCGAATAAGCCAGCCAGTGGTGGTACGTGCCTATAATACCAGCTTGGGCATAAGTTACCAAGAACAACAAAAAGACTCCACTGAAAAAGTAACTAAGCATTTTTTTAATGCCTGAACAAAAGACTTCAAATACTAACAGAGTTGTCATGTATTGGTTTCATATGTGTCTTCCAAGATATTAATTACATGCATGTTAACTTTAAATAAACATTACTGAGGAGGTTTGACAGGAGTATATTGTAAATATATATGGATAGAGCACAATAATAAATCTCCTGTGTAACTAATGCAAGCTAGGAAAAACTGAGCATCCAAAATGATCAACTCCCTTTTATATTGTAAAGCAGTATCCCTCTACTCTAGCCTTCCTTCACAAAAAAATTAAAAAAAAACAGGTTTCAATGAGTGAGTCAAATCTTATAATAGTATATTACAATCATCTTTTAATAGGATATAAATCTTTTGGTTTTGAAATACCATTTTAAAGTTGTCATTGAAACATGATATATTACCAGTTCTTAAGACATTTAATGACTCCATGTGAAATTGGCCCAGTTTCTTGGTTGATAAAAGAGCAACCTATTTATATTTCTTTAATGAACATTAAATGTCTTTCTGAAATGATGAAGGAACAGATAGTAATACGAATCATCTGAAGAAGGCAAAAGAAATTGGACATGCTCATGAAGGTTGTTCCCCACTTTAAGACACTCCATTATTGTGTGTACCACAAAAGTGGCTTCCATCGATAATCATTTGGCAAGAAAGGTTAAGGCCCCCCCAAAGGACACATAAAGTGTTTCTAACTGCAGTTAAACTATACCAGCCTCTCATCACCATGACTAGGAATCTAGATAATACATACACTTACCTAATGCACAATTAGGTATGAATGCTGTTCATACTTCTGCCATGTTAGTTTTTGTTTGTTTGTTTTCTTTCAGTAATCGCTAACACAATGTAGACATTTAGCTCTGTCCTCCTTTACCATCATTGCAATCTTCTTTGTAATTTGTCTCATTTATATCTCTTCATTGTCCCACCCAATGTTTATATTGATAGACCTTATATGTGACTCTGCTCACATCAACCTTTCAACCAAAGGATTTATATTAACTTTTCACTGTTTGAAGAATACAATGCAATATCTTTAAATAACTTCTCCAGCTCCGTTTCTCACCACATGTATTGACTGCAAGACCCTGGTCAGTCATTGTATCCATTTTTTGTTGTTGTTTCCTTCATACATAATTTAGGAATCTGGAAGACTCATTGTCATTCTAATAATGACTCTCCATGGTAATGATGGTGTAAAAACAAAGTCATAGCTGGGCATATGGGCTTATGTTTGTAAATCTACCTTCTCAGGAGGTTGAGATCTGAAGATCATGGTTCGAGGCCAGAGTAAGCAGGAAAGTCCATGAGAGTCTTATGTGAAATTAACCAGCAAAAAGCTTGAAATAGAACTGTTGCCCAAGTGGTAGGGTGCTCACCTTAACCACAAAAATGATCAGAGACAGTGCCAAGCCCAGTATCAGCACCAAAAAGCCCAAATAAACAAAATCACTCACAAATTACAAAAAATCCCTTGTGTCTCTCCAGAATGTTTCCCTTTTACCTTTCTGCCTCCATCCACCCAATGCCCTTTCCTCAGGTTTCTCACATCTCACAGCCTATAATGACCCTCCATCCATTTCTCTCAATAAAAATGATCCTTTGTGTAACCAGGTTTGTTCATGCTTGCAGATGTGTATCTATTCACACCTCTACCTGACCACTTCTCCTTTGCTATCAACAAAGAGGAAGACAACAATGGTTAAGCTATCGTATGAAAGGGTGGGCTTTGTATTCATCAGTTTCCCAGAAAAATGGCACTAGAATCTGAGCCTATACATATACACAGACCTATGTGTGTATATGTATATGTGTATGTATATTCATATGTATATTTGTATATGTGGATATACTGCCTGTATGTTTGCATACATGTTTATATGAAAGAAATGGTGGAATAGCCACATAATTTATATTATACATGTGATATATAATGTGTTAGGTATGCACACATTTGCTTCAATGCATAACTTTATTTTATTCTGAGGTCAGGCATGTTCAAAATTTGCAAACCATGATGGAATCTCAGGAATGAGTCCATGCAGCACTCTTGACCCAGAATTTCCTTCTCAGGGATATCTTGGTTTGATTTGTGTGGGATTTCCTGTGACTGCATAATTTCTATTACATATGGAGACTAAGATCATTCAGTGAAATAATTGTAGATTTTAAAGAATAAAGCCTCTTCATAACAGTATCTAGACAATAGTATGATTAAATAAATAAATTACTATACCTAAAAAGTAGATAAAAACCCTAGCCACCACTGTGTGAATGTTAGTTCTTCAGCAACTGAAATTTGGATATGTACTTTTACCTCAACTGATCCTATCTCAAATAGTGTGCAAAACACTATCTGATAGAAATCTTTCTAAACTTGCTTCAAAGGATAGATAAAAGTAGATCATAATTAAGCATTAAATGTTGATATGCTCCTAAATTTTACTCCAAGATTGAAAGAGGTTTATTGTCTTTAGCAAATTAAATACAAGCTAAAATGTTGATAGTGCTTTAATTCACCCAAGATGAACATATTTTTCATGGTTTTCTTTAAAGGTGAGTATTCACCCAGCTTCATTTTGGATTATCATCACTTTGAAATTACTGGAGTGAATTTTACTGGGGTTTAAAAAGTGTTATGACTTTAAATTAAATATTTCTATCAGGGCTTGACTGTACAAGCAGTTAGGCATCTATCAGGGCATCTAGCAGGGCATAGATGCAGCAGTCACATCTTAGGATGCAAAGTTCCAAATAGCAGAGGCAATTGATATGGTTGATATTCAGCCAAAAGCTATGAACTCCTACTCATCGGTTTTAACTATATTTACTATTACCAGAATGAAATTCAAATCATTCAGTGTGTAGCCCTAATAATAATCCTATATGACTAGAGGCTGCTTCTTCCGCATTATTTCCACCTAATTTATAATCAAGATGTTCAATTAATAATTTCAGCACTTTACACAGTGTTAAGTCAGCTGAAAAATATGTGATTTTTTCCACTTTTCATTTTTCACAATGCTGAGGAATGCATAATAACCTGACAAAATGGGCATGCCAGGAAAGCAACGATTATTAACAGACTAATAGGAAAAGGAAAGGATTTTAAGAAAGAAAAAAAAAAAAAAGCTCAAAAGTTGATTGAGTTCTATAAAAATGTAAAGTCAAAATAATAAAACAGCTATGTTTGTGCCACTATTTTAATGATTAAAGACTCCTCTGTAAAAGAAAATGTGTCTAGAAATAGAAAGTTGTACACATCTATGCACATTTCTGAGAAATCTGTGGAAATACATACATTTGCTTTGCTCTCCCATGTAATTTGGAATATTGCCATCTTTTTTTTTTACTCCATTCTTCTACCCTGGTGTTCTTTTCTGTTATAAACCTAGTTCTCAAATGATAATCTAGGATAATTCAATTCCTTACCAACTTGATGAATGTATAAAATATATTTGTATTTTTAGATTTTATTTTTGATGATTGTGTCTTCTTTATTTTTAATTATTAATTGTCAAATTGATATACAGAGGGATTACAGTTTCATATGTAAAGCAGTGAGTACATTTCTGGTATAACTTGTTATTTCCTCCCTCATTTTCCCCCCTCCTCCCTCTCCCTTTCCCTCTCTCCCCCTGACTTGTTCAGATGGTTTACACCAAACGGTTTGTAAGTATTGCTTTTGGAGTCGTTTGTCTGTTTATCCTTTGTCTCTCGATTTTGATATTCCTCTTCCCTTCCCTAGTTCTAATACAAGTATATACAGTATCCAGGGTACTCAGATGAGATACAGTAATAATGCAGACACAACCACAGGAAGGGGATACAAGAGGAACAACAACAAAAAAGCTATGGTTTCACATGGCATGTTGAAAGTGATTACAACAGTGATATAACACTCATTTCTATAACATGGTGTTTCACTAAGCATCATCTTATGTGTTCCTGAGAGGATCACTGTTGGACTTTTGTGATCTCCTGCTATGACTACCCTAAACCTGTACTAATTATTCCTTATGAGAGTATGGTCTATTAGCATATCTAAAGGGTGAAAAGTGTAGCAGTGGAACTCACTGCACATGGATGAAAGTGAAGAGTACAAATTGTGGGTAGAAACAGGAGAGAGGGATTGGGAGAGAATGAGGAAGGGAAGACCCTGTATTATTACTTGACTCATGTACTGGTAATCCCAATAAAATAATTAATAAAAAGTACATATGTGTTCAGAAAAGCGAAAAGGATATATATATATATACATACATATATAAATAATTACATATATTTTATCATTATAAGATAATTGCATAAAACAATTTTCTAAATATATATGAATATATATATGCTATATATACTTATAAATATATAAATGTGAAAGAAGTTTTTTAAATTTTTATTGCAAATTGGATTTAACTGAGAGACATACTGGGACATTCTTAAAGCACATTTCTGGATGTGTCTGCAAACGTATTTCTGGGTGAAATTCCATATGAATGGATTAATCTCTTGATGAACTGATAACAATATGGTAGTATTGGGAGGTAGTAAAGGGTAGAAGATCTGGCCTACATTAATTTATTTTTTTCTTATTTATTGTCAAAGTGATGTACAGAGAGTTTACAGTTTCATACATTAGGGCTTGGGTACATTTCTTGTACTGTTTGTTACCTCCTCCCTCATTCTCTCCTCCCATCTCCCCCATTCCCTCTCTCCCCATGAGTTGTTCAGTTGGTTTACACCAAACAGTTTTGCAAGTATTGCTTTTGTAGTTTTTTGTCTTTTTATCCTTTGTCTCTCGATTTTGATATTCCCTTTCCTAGTGATATTTCACTTTCCTAGTTCTAATACCAATATATAAAGTTTCCAATGTACTCAGATAAGATATAGTGATAGTGTGGGTACAACCACAGGAAGGGGATACAAGAGGATCATCAACAATAGAAGCTACGTTGTCACATGGCATGTTGAAAGTAATTACAACAGCGATATAACACTCATTTCCATAACATGGTGTTCATTTCACTTAGCATTATGTTATGCATTCATAAGGGCATAAGTATTAGGCTCTTGTGATCCTCTGCTGTGACTAGCCTAAACCTGTGCTAATTATTCCCTATGAGGGAGACCATGGAGTCCATGTTTCTTTGGGTCTGGCTCACTTCACTTAGTATAATTTGAGAATGGCCAAGAGACATATGAAAAAGTGCTCTACATCACTGGCCATAAAATAAATGCAAATCAAAACAACATTGAGATTCTACCTCACCCCAGTAAGAATGTCCTTTATCAAGAAAACTAACAATAATAAATGTTGGAGGGATGTGGCCAAAAGGGAACACTACTTCATTGTTGGTGGGAATGTAAACTGGTTCAGTCACTCTGGCAAGCTGTATGGAGATTCCTCAGAAGGCTAAACATAGAGCTCCCCTATGACCCAGCAGCCCCACTTTTGGGCATCTACCCAAAAGAAAACAAACAAGAACACACTAAAGCCATCAGCACAACCATACTCATCGTAGCACAATTTCTCATAGCTAAAATAAGGAACCAATCCAGATGCCCCTCAGTAAATGAATGGATCAGGAAAATGTGGTACATATACACAATGGAATTTTAGGCCTCTATCAGAAAGAATGACATTGCCCCATTCGTAAGAAAATGGAAGGACTTTGAAAAAATTACACATTAATTTCTTATGAAGTTATTTAGAAGAAGTAAGTAACAATGTGTGTGTTTGCCCCTATCTCCTCTTATGTTTCCCTCTCTGCTTCCTGAGTCCTATGACCTGAGCTGCTTTTCTCTGCCAGGATCACCCCCCCCCCCCCCAGATACATTCACATTACTGAAATCTTGAGTCAAAATAAACAATTTCTCCCATTAGTTGTTTCTGTCAGGTATTTGATCAGTAACTAACACCAAGCTGCTTGCTTAATAAAGGTAGAATCTATTCCTGGGAGAAATGAATAGTTTTGTTTGACCCAACTATAGAGACAATGGAGAAGGAGAAAGTTAAAAAAGGCAAACCTAAAATGTAGAGAGAAATTTGTTTACCATATCAGCTACTTTATCAACATTTAATACTAATAAGCACTTATTACAAAAATAAAATAAACAGACTGACCACATTGCATCTTTCAGCTTCTGAATCACGTAAGCTAAGGTGATGCAATTTGAGACAGAACCAATGCAATAAAATCTAACCAGGTATTGTACACTAATAATTGGTAAAAATTGCTAGATTTAACCATTGTATTATGGTAATAAGATTTCCCACTTAGGGAGGGTCATTGATCAGTATTGTTGTGTTTATATGTTTATTTTTTGTCTGCAGTGCTCTAAGAGGTTCATTCACATCTTGGTAGCTAAGGTATCTGGAACAGAAGCAGGAGATGTATGGACAGGTACAGCAGGCCTTTGAGAGGACCAGGCACTTGTGGGGTGTGGGGTGAGTGGGGAATAAGTGCATCAAAGTCATTGGAGAAGAGAAGTAAGACCTAGCATGTTTACTGACAGTGTAGCTATTCAGGTTCTTTTCTGTTTCTTTTATATACAGACATATGGAGCATAAGGAGATCACTTCAGAAATCAGGAACAAATTAAGAACTAGCCTTGACATTTTATAGCAATTCCCTTTCATGTGTGATTCAGAAACAATTTCATTCTTCCTGACCTAGGCTTAGATCAGGGATCAATTACTCAAACTACTGCTGGGTTACAGAGACTAGCTATAGATAAAATTAACAAGCAAATAATTAAAAAAACAACAACACATAATTAGAAGAATTAAAAACTTTACATTTTTAAAAAAATTTTATTGTCAAACTGATGTACAGAGAAGTTACAGTTTCATACATTAGGCATTGGATACATTTCTTGTATTGTTTGTTATCTACTCCCTCATTACATTTATTTTTAAGACAAGCATTGTTAGACTACAGGAAGTTATATAGTTGATGTAGTAGATCAGAAAACATTTTTCAAAACATTTAGTCCAATTCTTCACTTACTTTTTTCCAAATGAGAAAAAAATACAGAACATTTAGTCAAACTCACCAATTATTTTTATAATGTGAAAAAGTTTATTTAAAAAGAACTGAAGGCAGTACAAGGCTTAGTGATAGGGATAAGGTGATAGCAAATGAGAAACTGTTATTTACAAATAAATATTCCACAATGCCACACTGACTCTCACATTAGGAGAGAATTTTTTTTCTTCTTAAGGATAGAAGGGCAAAATGAGGATTTCACATTAAAGCTTTCTGTTGAAGCGGTAACAACCTTGTATGTGATTGTCTCTTACTGATGAAGCAGGAAATTCATGATGGAAATTAATTCCCTTGATACCTTAGGAGCCAGAAACTCCTTGAAGGAGAAAACAAGCGATACCACTGACTCTTGAATATGGTCCAATGCCGACTGTACTGAAAGAAATCCAAATCTTTGAAAGAATGGGAAATGTTTGGTTTTCTTTTTATTAGAGAGAACAAATAATAATTTCTTAATAGACATCTCCAGGGGTAGAAATGACTATTTATATAAACTCAGCTGAGCTGTTTGGAATTAGTTATTGAATGGTGGCCTCAATCATTTCCAAGGTCAGATGAGAATAATTTTTTTTTTGTTTTTCAAATATTAATAGTATTTATACCAGACTGTCCAGCAAGACTCCACCACCTATAAAGTTTAATTTGAGGGGTACAAAGTTTGTACCATTACCCAAATACCTCTATATCAATGTCACCAAAGCTGTAGATTAAATCTTTAAACATTTCCATTTTTGGATCTGTGTTTAGTCTTCATGAATTGCTTTTTGAAATGCAAATACCTTCTATGAGCTAATACTTTAAGCCTTTATCAGCTAACAATCCCCTGGAATTACTTAAGAGTGAGCTGGGAGCACATGGCGACCTAAGGGTAAGAAAAGAAAAGCAGGCACACAAAGAATGTGGGAAATATTAAAAGCTGAGAGCTGAGGCTATCAAAAGTGAACTTTGGATGTGGCATGGTTTTGCCTGTGGCTTAGTTTGACCTCTGGAAGGAAAAGAGGGATGAATAGGTATATCAGGAGTAACAATTTTCCCCTCCCAATTGTCTTAAGTGATATTAATTTAAATTAATTTAAAGCAGGGCTACTTTAAATTAACTTTTCCTCCTAAAAACATTTAGCAATCATTTTTGCAATGAAATTTTTGGACATATTAATGGGTTTCTCAAGCTATCCATTTGCGTTTGAGATAATGAATTACAGAGCACTTTCTTGTTCCAGTCAACTGCTCTATAAACACTGTGGAGGTATGAAGTGAGGACTGTGTAGACATTATAGGAAGACAGAGTCATAAGTTAGGAAAAGCATACTTTTTTCACTAAAGAATTTGTGTTTCTTCAACACTAAGTGCAAAGGAGTGGATGTCCTTGGTTTTAAATGAGATGCTACATCTTATTTAGCCGTTATTTTTCCTGTCCTTATGTGTACAATGCTGATCTATACACAAGTAAAATATGATGACTTTTGAACATACCAGAAAATAGGTGCATGGCAGTGAAAGCAATATGACTAATGAAGTCCCTCTTTCTGCATCTTGCTGCAGAACCAGCACCTTAATGTCTGGCTGTTCCCCCATCATGTGACTGGTGCTTTGGCACAGAGATCACCTATGTCTTCCTAACCACCAAATACCTACAACAAAGTTGGGTCTTCCTTTGTCTCTGGCATTTGTACTCTCAGTCATCCATCATTTTTTACACTGTATTCTTGGATGTAATCACAAGGAAGTATACTTTCTCTCTTTTTTTGAATTTGATTTTTCTTATAAAGGTGACCTACAGAGGTGTTGCAGTTGCATAAGTGAGGTAAGGAGTGCTTTCCTTCTTGAATAGTGTGACCCCTTCCTCATTTTCTCACTTTGCCCCACCCTCTCCAAGATGTAAAGTTCATTTCAAACATAGTGTTGATGAATACCACTGTTGAATTTTTGACCCTTTAGCCCACAGTTTCTGTGATTCTCCTTCCTTTCCTCAAATCAGAGAAACATATATAAGACGAAGTGTACAGAAATAAAAAGTAGTAACAACAGGGAAGTATTCTTACATATTCAAATTTCTGTTCCTTTTTCCAATCTCTCACTCTTCTTTTCTTTCCTACACTTTTCTGCACTTTCAAGAAATTATAATGTCATTGATTTCAAATGTGACATTTAAAAGGTAAAAGAAGAGCCAGGTGCCAGTAGCTCATATCTATAATCATGGCTACTCATGAGGTGGAATTGTGAAGACCAGGGTTCAAAGCCAAAGGGCTGTGATGAAGCCCAGGTAAAGTGCTTAGCTAGCAAGTGCAATGTCCTGGGTTTGATCCACAGTTCCAAAATACAAAAAGGAAAGGTTCAAAGCCAGCCATGAAAGGAAAATATGTGAAACAATGAAACTCTTATTGCCAATAAAAGATACTAAAAAGCTACAAGTGAAGCTATGATTCAAGTGATAGAGCACTAGCTTTGAGTAAAAGAATCTCAGGGACAATATCCAGGCCCTGAGTTCAAGCCTCAGGACTGGCACAATATAAAAGAAAAAAGAAAACAAAACAAAACAGGAGAATAATTTCCTTTTTTCCACATTTCTTTTATACATATTAATGGTGCCATGTGTGGGTGTTTATCCTGATATTTTCATACATGCATCAATATACTCTGATCATAATCACCTCCTCTATTACTCTTTCTTCTGTTCTTTTTTACCCTTGTTATTTTTAACTTGGCTTTATTATGAACTTTTCATACATGTAGTATAAAAATTCAAGTATACAATTTACTTGAATTTTATTCTCCCCTAGCCTCACCTTTTGTTCTGTCCCTCTCCCTGCTGATTCTTTTCCCCTAGTTTCCATTTGCCCATTTATGTTGCTTCTTGTTGCCTTTTTGTTTTGTTTTGATCCAATTCTCACATATTAGGAAATATATACTTTTTCTCCACCTGACTTATTTTGCTTATGTACTACTACCCAACGTCATATATTCTAATACCACTTTATGATGATAAATACTTCCAAAATATTATGTTTTTGGATCTTCTTCTGAACTACAACTGTAGAGTTTCTATACAGATGTTCTAGAAAAATATCATCATAGAAATATTTTCAGACTTATCTCCCATCTGGAGTCACGACTGCCAGGTGTAAGCTTACTTCTGTAGTCTGAGCTATGAAAAAGGCAGAGATCAGGAGAGTCATAGACTGAGGTCAGTCAGACTCCCGTCATAACCAATTAAGAAAAGTTTAGAAGGGTACCCTGTCATGCTAGTGACATGGGAGATATAAACAGGAGAATCATAGTCTCAGATGAACAGAGCAGAAACATAAGGTCTTATTCACAAAATAAATAAAGGAAAAAGAACTGGAGATGTCATGGTAACACAACTGCCTAGCAATCACCAGACCCCAGGTTTAAACACCAGCACCAGAAAATGATGGGACTCAGAAGTTCACTTAGTATAATAATAATTCTTGTCACAGTTCTTTGTTAGGCTCAAGCAACAGGAATTTACTTTTACCTTCTTTGTTTTCCATATGTAATCACTGAATATTATCAATACATAATTTTTTGGTCTTCAGCAGCAATGTTTTCTATTCTGCAGGAAATGTATTAGTTTCTTATGTGGAATTTTGGAGGGATTAAAGTATAGAGCTACCTCAAAGGGTCTTTTTATCTTTTGTTTGTACTTTCTTCTCCAAAATATACATCTTAAAGGACATACATACATGCATATGCTCTCACACACACACACACACACACGCACACACACAGACACATGCACAGAGACGCACATGTTTGTGACTGAACCACTATAAGAGTTTTATTTTTCTAGCTACTCATTTGCTCCAAAATAATTTCTCTCCTTGGGAAAATATTGCTTAGAATGCATAAATATTTTCGTGTGTGTGTTTGTGTGTGTGTTTGTATGTGTGTGTAAAGAGAAAGAGATGTAAAATATTACAACCGATAGCTTTGCAGAAGCTTTAGAAAGCCCAGCAATGCTTTAAAAGCCCCAAAGGGGATATGTGTGTTTTTTTTTTTAACTTATATAAGTGTGCTTAAGAAGTAAGATAAGGGTAATTTTTCAAATGGAACTTCAAAGTCTAAGTAACAAAGCAAACAAAGTCCATCTGATCTGACTACTTCTCTAATATTTGAAAATGAAAACAAACATCTGTTGTTGTCACATGCTGCTACCATTGAATCTGTCTGGGAACCAATGACTTGGTTTACTAAAACAGACTACCCCAATGTCCTGACTCACTTGGCATAAATTGGGGCCTTGGAATTTGCATTTTTCTTAGGTCCCCAGTAGATTCCCCTGCTGCTTTGGAGAGGCCCCTTGTAGAACCACTTCTCTAGTTAATGGTATATTGGGGAGGCAAATGTTACTAAACTGTCATGTTTGGAATGTTCTCTGCTTTTACAATAGCTAAGACTCCTTCAAGGTTTAATTGGATTACTAAAAGTCACAACTAAATCCCTTCCTTGTAGACATTCAAACTTGATGCTGGTGGCATACACAGCACGTGTAGCAAAGCAGGGGTCAGAAGGGAGTATGTTGCTACACACACACTTCTCAAATAGAAGTCCCTTCTAGTGGGATTTCAGGCCAGGAAGATTTTTCTGGAGATTATACATTTCTCTTTCAAAAATAGCAATCCTTTTTGGCACAAGTATTAGCTATTCTGTTTCCCTTGACCTTCTGATGTGAACTAGCTTTTATCCCTTGAAGAAGGGTTATATTCATCTGTGTGCAGAAATGCAAAGTGGTAGTTTCCTCTACACCAGGAGCCTGGATGCTAACTGCTTAGTTACTGGAATCCTAGAAACATAAACACAGAAATATGGACCAAAGTTGTTTGATTGATTTTGGTGAACTTGAGAAAGATCAGAATTGCAAGGTTAGTAATATAGAGAACCATGTAAAGAGAGCCATCTTGATTCCCACCCCCACCCCCAATTTTTTTCCAGTTAAGTTCTGTCCCTGAACAATGAGATACTGCCTGAATTACATTTGTTTAGTCAAGATGAATTTTAATAGTGAGATAGAGAGTGAGATAGTTAGTAAAAACTAACTTTTCAGGGGAGTACTCCAAACAGAGGTAAATCAAGTTTAAAAGTTAACATAGATTTTTTTTTCTAAGTTCAAATAACATCTCAAGAATACAAGAAAACCATTTCCCATTTGGTACTTAACAAGTTCTGTACAAACTCAGTCTATCTCCAACTGTGTCTTTGTGTCTAAAAATGCCAGGCTACAAATTAGCACTCACTTGCCTTTATTGTGCCCATGGGTATTTAGCTAAGACTAGAATGTGCTGTCTTTTACTTGCATGAACACCTTTAAGAAGCAAGACAAAGTGAAATTTTTAAAATAGAGCTTCAAAGCCTAAATAACAAAGCAAACAGAAAGCCCATTTGATTTGGCCACTTCCCTATCTTACAGATCGTGCTATTGATTCAGTGCACATAGATTAACTCCAATGCACTAGTACTCATTGTCTGAGATAAGCTTGTATTTGCCTGCCTGGGTCCACCTGGCTTCGTGGATAACAATACTCAGGAAATGAGGGAGGCTGTGGCAAAGCCTTGGATAAAGAGAGACACTGTGCTTTGTTTCTCCTATCTTGCTGTTTCCTCAGCTTTTCTTCCTGCTCCCTTTCATTTCTGTTTGGCAAAGGAAAGAATTAATAGAGTGGAAGGTTTAGATCACAGGCAGATTTCATTGGTGTAGGTACTTTGTTCCCAAACTATTCTAGCTAAGTGGCCAGTCACTGAGAGACTGTCTAAATGCTAAGTTGTTCTTTTGGGAAAGGCTTCTTAAAGGTGGTGATTATTATGTGTCAACTACTGAAAAGCAGACATATCATGTATCCTTACTTTCGAAACCTTTAATCTACTTATTCACACTTTGGGATTAAATAGCAATTTACAATGACTGGAATGGATGTAAACATACTGAATGTATACAAGCAGTAATCTTCATTGTATGTCCCAAATTTCAGGTTGTTTCTAGATTGTCTTCCTGTGCTTGTAGTATTATTGTCTTAGTACATGCTTAGGAAGAGGTTTTGTTTCTATTTCAACCCTTAAACTATTATAAAGTCAAATAATTCTTCCTAAATACACTTTTATTTTGTACTATATAGCTGCCATTGGTTCTAACACTAGGTCTCATTGAACTCATGGTCTCATGCTCTCATTTATTTTGTTTCACTCACAACTGGCACTCTACCATTTGAGTTATGCCTCCTTGACGGTTAACTGGAAATAGTTTTATGGAAAATTCCTCCATAGAGAAGCAGGATCACTTGGCCACAGATGGATGGCTGTAGCTCCCATTGAATGAAGCAAAACTGACAAAGAAATAAATGTCATTGAGAAAGTAAAATTCAAGATTTGACAAGTTTTGAGGTGTCCATTTATATATCTTCTTCAAAAGAAGACATCATGTATTTATTGGACATATGAGTTAAAAGTTCAAAATATGTTGACATTGTATTCTTGATGACTTGATATTATGAAACGATGTTTAAATTTGCAGTGTTAGATGACCTCACTAAGACTGTGAATGCAGAAAGTCAAAACTTCAAGTCTGGGTCATTCTGGCATTAAGCTATTGAACAAACGTGGAGACAGAAATTAAAAAGGCAAGACAGATTTTAACATCGGAGGTAAAACTTAAGTATAGTGTGTGAAATATACTTTATGGCCTACTTAATTTACAAAGAAGGAATGGTCAGCTGTGTCAAAAATGCTATTGTAAGTTCTTTTGATGAGGACAGGTGATTACCACTTGGCATGTCAAAAATTCAGGTCATTTGTGACTTTGAAAAGGGGTATTTGCAAAGTGCTGCAAATTTAACTCAATTGACAGCAGGTTGAGAGGAAATTGTATGTGAGTGAAAGGGTGCCATTAGTACAGGAAATCATTTATTTATATTATTAGTTTCTGCTGAATGGCAAGTGGAGAGGTGGGGCAGAATAGGAGATGGAAGGGACATCAGGAAAGATTTTATAATCCTGATGCTATGCAGTCATGTCTTTTGATTAAGAGAAAAAATACATGTGGAGAAAACAATTGGTAGTATGAGAGAGAAAATTTGGGATGAACTATAGAGACAATGGTTGGTCTTGAGTACTAGGAAGGGGATGAGAACTCAGGGCCCAAATGGATGTGTGGACAACAGATGTATAGTGGAACATCTGCTTCACTGTAAGACAAAAGGAGGAAAAGCAGTGCATGTAAGATGATTTATTGCTTGGTGTACATTAAAGCCATTTTCCTCTTCATTTTCTTCATGAAACATTGGATTACAAATGAGCTGTGAATCACACCATAGGGATGAGTAGGGAAGAGATATTTGATTGAAAGGTAGAGTGTATGAAATAATAAGGTTCTACAATGAGAAGGATGTTTTCTAATGAGGTATAGTAAGGTATTTTCTTTAATAAGGTAAGCAATGTAGGGGATATAGAGAACAGGATAGTGATAGTCTGTAGTCATATCTGATACTTAGGCATAAAAAGAGAAAAAGCTGTTAATCAGAATCAGAATGCGTACTTTGTGTACCTCTCCTAAATATATCCCCCTTTGGTATCACAGTGTGTGAATGCCTAGAATCCTGTATAATTTATCATGTCCCAGTGTTTTTTTTTTCTTTGCTCCATCTAGTGTACTTGCTTATAGATTTATAGGCACATTTCAGCTACCAAAAATGAGGCAAACCATACAACTTCTATTTCTTTTGATCTGGCTTACTTCATTTGATGCAACTTTTTTCCACGTCTTTCCATTTCTTTATGAATTCTAGGATATCATTCTTTCTGATGGATAAGTAGAATTCCATTGTGTGTATATATGCCACATATTCTTGATCCATTCATCCACAGAGGGGCATCTGCGTTGATTCTATATCTTGACTATGGTATATAATTCGACAATGAACATGGTGCGTCTAATCACATAAAATAATAGCTATCAAAATGAATTTCAGGAAATAGAAAAAAGAATTTTTCTGTATCTATATTTGTTTATTTCTGGGTTTGTTTGTTTTTTTGCATTTGTTCATTTATACATGTTTGGGAGGGTAGATGAGACCAAAATGATGAGATAAAGAGTGACAAATACAGCAATGGTACTCATTAGACGTTATGTTGAAATGAACTATACAATTTGTGGCTAGGGAATGGGAAGGAAAAACTAGAAAAGAGAAGAGCAAGGGAAAGGGTGACATTCTTCAAAAAGACATGTACTCTTTAATCTAACTTATGTAACTGTAACTCCTCTGTACATCACCTTTATAACAATTAAAATGCAAGAAGGAAAAAAAAACCAACACAATTTGAAAAAAAATGGATGCTTTATGTATGTTTCAGCAAGAGAAAGAAGCATGAACACATTTGCAAAGGTGTCCTCTTATTATTAGAAGACTATAAAAATGACACCAGCATAAGAGGGAGTTAAAGATGAGATTGTGACATCACACATTGGAAAAGTTGCAGAGTCAACGGATTGGATGTGAAAGATCAGTGCAAGTGACCTGAGATGAGAGATGTGTTAGTAAGAAAGTAAAATGCTTGGATTCAATATTTCAGTAGTATTGGTGATGGCATCATCAAGATTGTAACCTTGGGAGTGAAAAGCTCATCTGATATGAGTTAAGCTCATTCTGAGGGAGCAGGTCAGGAACTGAGAAGAGAGGGTTTTATATACATCAGTGGATTTGAGACTTCTTAGAGGTTAAAGGTGAACCACTTAAGTAGACAGCCTGAAATCAAGTTTCCAAAGGTTTTATTGAATTGGGATGCTTATTTTACCTCTAACATTCTACTCTAACTTTTTTCTCTCTTTTTCTTCTTTCCTTTTTATTTCCTATAGAAATAATTGTGAGTTCTCGAAAAATTAAGCTTTCCCTTTTCCAAGTAAGAGAAATACTTAGTTTATATAAAAATTGTGATAAAAATAAATAAAAATAATCAGAAACACTTCTGTATTTAATATTAAGCAGTGAATATGAGGGAATGAATGATTCTTACTATTTTAGAGATGAAACCCAAATTATATGTATTATAATGCTTTAATTTACTACACAAAGTAATTGAACCCACAAGTATAATTACTCTGTATTGTATGGCTTATTCAGAAATAAATTGGGGCTACATCCAGATAATAAGCCCAAGGCAAGGAGGAAAATTTTCTTAAATACATGGTTAGCACATAAGCATTAACATTTAAAATAAAAAAGGCTAAAAGAATAGATTACAACCAAATTTTAATGTCCTTGATGGGACATACCCCAACCATTTGAAACTTCATAATTGTATAGCATTTCTGCTTGTCCTTTTGTTTATTTGCAAAGCAAAATTCACATTAAAAGAGTGCATAACTTTCTGATTGTTCCAAGTAAACTAGTGGGCAGGGAATATAAAAATTGAACCAAAGTGGTACTTTCCACAATGCTTTGAGAAATTCCCCGGTCAGATGTATTTGCTACCAAAAGTTGGAAAAATTGGGTATGTCAATAAAACATGAGGACAATTCGAGAGCCATAGTAAAATAGTTTATGGGATTTACACCTAAGGGAATTCACCAGTGAAAGACCCAAACCAGCTAAGAAAATAAGGTTTCTTTACAATTATTATTTCTCCCATCCCACTACATTGGCTGTATTTGTGGTTTATTTGTTAATAGCAGAGTATCTACTTGCATTATAACAGCTGCTAGCCTCCAGTTCATAATTCTATGTCCAATGGTGAGAACAAAGTTTAGTTCTTACTCATTTTTTTTTTAAATTTGAGGAATATGTAAGCAAACTTGACTTTTTCCTCCTTGCTTCCCAAATTAGGAATTCTCCATTCTACACTCTGGAATTCAAAAGGCTAATGAGCTATGTTCAAAACATTGTTTTGTTTAGTTCTGTTTTATATTTCAATTGTCCTATGCCAAAAATATCATGGAACAACAAAAAATGAAAAGAGATTAAGAGGCAGGGAAGGAGAAATGATCCTTTTTTTTTCATTATCTTTTTCTTTTCCTGTGCTATAAAATGTACTCTAAGAGGTGAGGGGTGTGTGTGTGTGTGTGTGTGTGTGTGTGTGTGTGTGTGTGTGTGTATGTATGTGTGTATGTATGTGTGTGTATTGAAAAAAGGCATTGATAGTTCTCTTGAATATTGAGCCAGGATGCTGAACTTTAGTTCATAAAACAAAGATAGCTAGGCAAAATAATGAGGTCTAGAAGTGTTTTTGTTTTTGTTTATTGATCTAGTAAATGAGGTTGATAATCTCTTATCCAAAATACTTGAGATCCGAATGTTTTAGGCTTGAGGTTTTCTTTTCCTCCTGCTTTTGGAATATTTATGTAAGCATAATGATGTCTCTAGAAATCTAAATATAAAATGAATTTATGCCTCATAGCTCAGTCTAATTTTACTTATGAATTATTTATTTATTTACTCACTTTTGCTTGTTCCTGGGTTTGAAATCATGATCATATTGCTTGCTACACTGAAACACTACCACTTGAGCCATAGTCATACCTCCAGTCCTGCTTTTTGACTGGCTATTTTGAAGATGGAGCTTATCAACTTTTTATCCCAAGGTCATCTGAAGTCATGATCTCCTACATCTCAGCTTCCTAAATATCGAGGCTTACAGTCATGCGGGATGCCTTAATTCCATATATATACTTTTTTTTAGTAATTATGGGGAATACAAAATATTTTATGATATAGTGTTTTTGTGTTTAAGCATGTGGGTACTCAAAAATTTTATTATTCAGAGCATTTCCAAGTTCAGGTTTATAGGTGCTTAATCGTTAATGCCTTTAAAGAATATATTCACAAAGGATATATTAAGACATTTATAAGGAGTCAATGTAGGGTCTACCATTCCCTTTTTCCCTGTTAATTTCTTCTTTACACAAAGAGAATAATTTATATACTCCACAAATATGTTGTATACAGTATATGCTGCATTCATTTATTTTTTTTCTATAATTGGTATCTTAAGTGTATCTGCTTATGGATTCAAGTGGTTAAAAAAGCTGAATGCTATTGATGTCATCACACTATATATATATATATACATATATATACATAATTAAACTTGTTTCTAGAATACTTGCAATTTAGCTAAAATGACAAAATATTTATGGAAACAATAATTATAATTATTACAAATAATGAGCATCTAAAATAGCTAATGCATAGTTCAATCTGCATTAGAAACAGTAAGACTGGTAGGATTACTACCCATATCAATGAATAAAAAAAATTAATGAAGACAGGACAGAAGCAGAATCTATTGCAATTATATTAACAAATTATACTCAGTACACGAATATGTGAAGGAAGTACATTTAACTCATCGATTGCCGGACAGTACAAATATATCCCTTTGACTCAAGCAAAATTACCTTTTAGAGTTAGTCCATTTGATTGTGACATTAACACTGAATCATTAAAACAATACAAGACAATACATTTTTGCTGTTGTGTGAAAGAGAATGATTCATCTTTACAGCTACCTAATGAGATACATTAGCTACTATCTCTGCCTTGAGCCTTGATATTCCATTGATACAAAGTTCAAAGACTCCATCAGTAGTATCAAAAGAAACTTCCAAATTGATGATTGCTGAAGGAGGACTCTGTTTGACATCAAAGTTGAGCATTGTGTGGCTTCTGTTAATCAAAAATCCTTTGGAAAAGGATGAAAAGTTGAAACATGAGATCTATGGGGTGTATGTCTCAGTAATCAATATAAATTAAAAGCCAACATCTATATTTCTTAGAATATCAAAAGTGAATCCTGTATGCCTCTAAAGAAGAGAGAACACAAGAATGGGTCTCCTTTAATAAGTATCTGTGGTTGCCAGTGGGTATTTTATAATGTGAAACACAAAGAGTTCTGAAAAGAAATATTTCATATAAGTCATTTTCCCCAGTGATTCCTACATCAGTACTTTTTCCTGTTTCAGGCCTCTAGGCCAGATCCCCATAGCTTGACAAAGTGCAGGCTTCCACATGTAGTTTAATAAAACATACCCAATAAAATAAGAAGCATTAATAACCAAAATGGCACACCAAAAACAAGTAATTCAAAACAGAAGAGGTGAAATCTACAGGAAATAATAACAATTTCCACAAGGCTGGAAAACTTGAAATAATTTTTCCATTATTGATGAAATTTAAAACAGTTTCAAGATTTCTATGCTTTCAAAATGATATTTTATGAATCTATCACACACATACACACATATATACACATATGGTTATATGTATGTATACATTTTATGTGTGTATATTTTCAACTAACCTTTATAATCAAATTTAGTGTCAATATTTCAGGAATTCAGATATTGCTTAAGCAAGCATTCTAGGGCTTTTTTTAAGGGTAGAATGCTCACACATATTTTATTTTATTTTATTTTTTTAGAAATAAATAGAATGCTTTATTTAAAAACATCTACTGCAATATTTTAAACAATACCTTTTTCATCTTCAATCCCTCCCATGAAGGATGTTAAAAAATAATTGTGATGTGTAAATACATATCACCAAGAAATCCCTGAAGGTAACCCTGTCAATTAATTGGAATTTAAGTTTTTTGGTGACACACAGGACGTTGTTTCCCTTCTTATTTTGTCCTCATCCTAGTGACTTAAGTTGGGGCTTGGGGATGGAATAGGAAGGGTGAGGAGCACCCTGTGCTTTGAATTCAATAAGGAGTCTTGCTTAAAACTCAACTAAGTATCAACTGATATTTCAGTTGAAGTTCCTTAAAAAGCTAATACAAATAGCAACTAACAGGTATTTAAAATCTAAATGGATAAAACACTTTTTACATTATGGATGGAATTCATGTCTAGACAAGTAGATAGAATCTATAGAATTCTCTTTCCCTTTTCTTACAATTCCAGATCCCTTCAGTGTTCTCCTATTTAAATGATCATTGTAATAGATGCAACACATAGCTCCATGGATACAAATACTAGGGCCATTTACTATTTAATACATACATACATATATCCATTATAGAATACATAATATAAAATGTGCATGTGCATATATATGCTAATATATACATATGGAATGCATATATATGTTATTTATATATGCATATACATGCCCATTCATTCTAATTAACCTTTTTGAAACTACTAGAGAATTTTTACTAGCAATACAAAAAACAGCGATCATCAGTTCATCTGGAGTTTAGATGGAAGTATCAACTTTCCTACTCAAGCTTCAATTTGAACTATTCCCTTTGCTCAGCTTTTATATATTCACACTCACTAGTATCTAGCTTTCTTTTTTTTTTTTTTTTTTTTTTTTTTTGCCAGTCCTGGGCCTTGGACTCAGGGCCTGAGCACTGTCCCTGGCTTCTTCCCGCTCAAGGCTAGCACTCTGCCACTTGAGCCACAGCGCCGCTTCTGGCCGTTTTCTGTATATGTGGTGCTGGGGAATCGAACCTAGGGCCTCGGGTATACCGAGGCAGGCACTCTTGCCACTAGGCTATATCCCCAGCCCCAAGTATCTAGCTTTCTTGATCATCAACTATATCACTGAACTATCAGTAATAATTCTGGTCTTTTAGCAAGATCAACGTATTCTAGACAATGAACCAAATTGTATCTTCTTGAAACAGTCATGCATAAGAGTACAAATTACATATACACACACTTTAACTTTACTTCATACCTGGTATTACTATGACGTTCTGCTTATATTTTACATTTGTAACTGGAAGTAAAGATCGAAAATCATGACTTGAATGGGTGGAATGAATTTGCTTAAGTGATGGGAGGTTGGTCCTACTTAATCCCCAAACTCAGGAGTTTTTTGTCTGTGTTTTATATTGTCATCTTTATTCCTTAGCCCTCTTATGTACATTAATGGTATCAATTTCTCTCTATAATTAATCTTGCCCTTAGGGAGGATTTATCATGAGGTGTGCATTAACATTAATATAGTCCAGTTGGATTTTGTTTCCAGAGGATTATATGTGTTTTAAGGTATAGTACAGGTCATTAATGAGATAATGGAAGTGTTGTGAGAAACACTCTATGGCTTGCCTTACCTATAGGTTAGTTAACAAGTCCAACTGAGGCACAAATTTAGCTTGGGGAATAGCTGAGATGATTGTGTGAGTATTGTAATGCTACATTGTGAAAACATCTGGATTGTGGATAGAGGAAATTAAATTTTGAATGTAGTAGGTCAGTTATAATTGATCAGTATATTGTATGGTTGGATCAAGTGATGGAAAAGTTAAATTGTGTGGGGAGGAAAACAGAATGAATAATGATATATTAAGATACTTTCTGCCTCTATTTCTTATTGTATCCAGTAATTTTTCATCCTTTCTTCCATTTCCACCTTCCTCTTTTCTTTTTTCTTTCCTTACCTTTAATGTTCTCCCTCCCTCCCTTCCTCCCTCCCTCTCCCTCCCTTCTTCTTTCCTTCCTTCCTTCCTTCCTTCCTTCCTTCCTTCCTTCCTTCCTTCCTTCCTTCCTTCCCTCCTTCTCTCCCTCCCTCCCTTCCTCCCTCCCTCCCTTCCTTCCTTCCCTCCTTCCTTCCTCTCTCCCTTCCTTCCTTCTTTCAATTTCTTTCTTTTTTGCCTTAGGCCCCCCCAAATCATTTTCCTTGTAGGCCAATCTTTCAATTATTACCTAGCTTTTTCCCACCCATTCCTCCTTCCACCTTCCCTCCCTCTTTCTTTCTTTCCCTCATTCCTACTTTTTTCTCCCTTATACATTGCTTATTTGTCATTTATTTAAAATTAACCTCTCTATGTTAAAAACAGGAAAACAAGAAATACACATATTTTAGTCAGGTGCTCCACACTTCCAACCCTGAAATACACATATTCTAAAACCAGAATTGTGTCTATTTTCCATGTAGCACAATCTCTGTATTCCTGCAAACACAGAGTAGGCATGTCAATGATTTTGAAGATGTTTGACTTGTAGAGAGCAACGGTGATGAACTTTTCTTAGGACTCACACAGTAGAGGTGACAGTGCTTGACTGTGGAAAGACTAGAGTAGAAAGAATGAGGTTATTTCAGAATCACACCTACTCTGAGCCCTAACTCTTAGCCCTCCTCATCAAGCGACCAAGAACCTCCACCCAAGTCTATAGGGAACAGCCATCTCACATTTCCCTTGTCCCTTTCATGGCTGAATCTCCATCAATATTTCATGTGAGTGATACAGAAACTCTTAGGGTTTTGCAGAAAAACATACTCAGTGAGGTTTGAAACGTCAAAAATAATCATTGATTCTGATCATTTCAAATGGAAATCTTCAAATTATAAAAACATTTTTACCCAGAGTCTGTCACTCACAGTTCTAATCTTAGCTACTCAGGAGGTTGTGGTCTGAGAACCAAGATTCAGATCCAGTCAGGGAAGAAAAATCCACCTTCCTCTTTTCACTCCCCTATCTTCTAGGTCTGTAATGTTAAGTTGATACCCAGTAAGAATCCTTTTCTTGATTACATTTATTTTGTTTCACATCTGTTTCTGCTTTAGGACTTCTAGAAACAGAAACAACATTGCATAAGTGCATCCTAGGCAATTATGACAACACTAATTGATTGTCCCTACAAATTATTGCTGTCATCAGTAAACATGAAAAAGAAATTCCTGAATCTATTCTGAAAGTCAGCCATCAGAACTAAAAAAAGGAAGAAATAAGTTAAAAGGAAAAGTCTGAGTTTGAGATTTTTATCTATTTACATTAACAGAAAATGTCCCATAAAACCTGATTGCTTAAATAATTTGATTAATTTTTATTTAAGCACATTGAATAATAAAAATAAAAAACTTCTTAGGTCTTTTAACTTTGTCTTCCTTGTTGCTAGTATATTGGAACACTTGGTAGTCACATATTTTATTAATGTTTTAAAAAGCTTAATATAATAAATAGTTGAAAATAATGGTAAGCATGATGTTGTGCTGAAGCAGATACTACTTTTTATAAATATATAATATAATAAATATGATCTATCATATAAATATATGTTAATATTATTGAAAAATTACATGGTAAAGTACTTCAAAGTTGCAGGAGGTAAATTAAAATATTTTTTCTTCATGCTCCCAGTTCTTTATACTACATTACTTCAGTTAATGGCAATTTGTATAATTTGTGTAATGACATAAATTCCCACAAATTCTCACTCAAGGAAGTGCTGTCAGAGTCATAAATCAGAAGCTTTGGGAAGCAGACTCCGTCAGTGTTGACATGAAAGAGGAAGGGTCAGGGTAACAGTCATTCAATGGGAAGTATTTAGAAAGGCCTGACATGGGACAGTATGACTGTGAGCTCATCTTCCATGTCAAGTGGAATCATACTTCATGATTACATCATCTGCTGATCTAAAATTACTTTCCCAGACTCATGATTGATCACTTCCCTACAAGGGTCCAAGAATAGCATTGAAGATACATCTCTATTTTTTTCCTGAGATTTTCAATGCAGATCACATATTTTAAAAGTATGTTTATGCAGATATACACAGTTACAAATATACAAACAAGCATGTATACTACACAATGCTGAACAATTTTTCTGTGCTGATGAACCTTGCCCACCAGATGCCATATTGTAATTCTAGTTCTCCACAGTATTTGTCATGGGGCATGTAGGCAAATTTACTTGTAGGCAGATGGAACACCTGAACTTTAATATCTATCTATCCATCTATCTATGTATTTATCTATGTAGCCATCTATTTCAGAACAAACATATATATGTCTGTGTGTCTCACTGTCTCTGTCTCTCTCACATCCCTTCATTCCTTTGTTCTCCTTTTTCCTCTTTTGTGTTCTACTCCCACCACACTCAAACTCACTCTTCTTGGAATTCTTATTGAGTATGGAATTTTAGAACTTTTACATTTGTAAAATGCTCCAATGAGTATGTATTTGCAAGTAGTGAGGAAAAAAATTCCTTTCTCAGAAGAGTATTTCATATAAAACATCACCAACTTCCTCATTTTTGTGTGTATGTTCAAGCCTTTGCTATTTTCCCAAACTATCAAGAAAAAAGCTGAGCTCACCCCATTGTCATGGCTCCTAGCAGAAGAAATGAGAAGAGACAAAGAACAGTGCTGTCCTTAGATGGTTATATTGCTTAATAGCAACTCAAAACAGTGTCAGATGACTCATACTACAGAGAAAGACTACTAATCATAAAGTATTCAAGTATTTTGTAATGAGTAGTAAACATGCTTTCCCTTTGTAGTATACAGAGATAATGTGTTTATTCCCCAAGAGGACAGGAATCCTGCCTTTGGAGGTTTATGTACAAAGATCCTATATGAGATAATCAAAACCAAGGCAATTCAATGCTTATGTTGCTATGACATAGAGATGCAAAAGACACTTACGGAAAAGGAAATGTTTCCCAATTTTTTCATAAATGGAGAAATACTCTAATAAATTCAACAACTTTGACTCACCTCGGGATGTGAATCTATGTTCTTGTTCTCCTAGAGAGATATTTCTTACCTCCCATTGTCCCTATTCTTGGAACTAATGGACTTGAGCTACCTAGACAGTGGAAAATGAAACAAAACATTAACTTTGGTCTTTTAGCATTGGGAGAGGGTCTAAAGCAATAATCCTTGACATTTATCTCTTTACCTTTTATTGTCTAAGCACTTTGTGAAATTATCTAGTTAGTTAATCTTTCTAGCACATTTGTGCGTGAGGTTCAGTGATGCAGTTTCTAAAAAAAAATATATATATATATATAATAACTTATATATAGTCTAGTAATATATAGTCTAGTAATATATAGTCTAGTAATATGAGTTTGGACTATGTTCCTGGTGTTTGGTGGGGATTACAGCCATTTTATGGGCCACTGTTGTAGTTTCTTCTGCATGTCATCTGTTTTTATGGTCTGGCAGGTGAACTATCCAAAGAGAGAGTGGCTCAGTGAAACCACTGTCTATTTGAAGTAGGTTTATCTTCAAAACATTGCATTTTAAATATATATATTTATTTCTACTATTGTCACCCATAACCCTATGTTTAATTCTAGAGATCATTATTTACACAAAACATAGACTATGTTACAGTTAAATATATAAAAGAGATTACCTTTAATGACTACATTATTAGTACTGATGAATTTTTTTTAATAAAGTGCAGATTAAGTAGAGTATTTTGTTATAAGAGAGGTTATTTTCTTTTTAGTATTTGGTTAATGTAACCTCATATTCTTGAGAGTTTGTAAGGCTGTTAGTACAAAAAAAATAAAGATTTTTGTTTTCCCAAACTCATGTACAATTTATCTGGCTCATACCAATAAAATCACTAGAACCTGAAACAATGGCTCACATGTCACAAAAATGGAAGCATGGTTTTAGTGAATAATATCGCATGGTCTTTCTACTATGACAACAAAATTCAACTCGAGTCAAAATATGTAAATGTGTTCCATTATGAGTGATATTTCTTTGTAAAGTATTATCTCTTTTCTCATCTTTTCAGGTGTTGCTCACAAAGACATTCAAGACCTCCCTCTTACAAGGCATGTTAGATTCTTCCAAAAATGAAGTTTTGCTTCCACTTTTACTAATGTATCTTGCCACTCAGGAACTCTAAAAACTGGATATAACTGAGGAGAAATGACTATGAGATAACCTTTTTCAGTTCTTAGTCAAAAATTCTGTTTTCTGAAGTTTGAAACCGAAAGGAAGCATGGATTCTTTTCTGCTCTTTCCCACTGCTCCTCTACTCTTCTTCCTGTGTAGTGATCTACAAAACTGTCTGTCTGAAGGCAAACAAACTAATTTCATTTTAAAGCTACTTCTTCCTATCTCTATCATTTGAATCATGACTTAGCTATAGTATCACTTTACTAACATATTCTTTACTGAATACTCATGGAAAAAAACTACATTATTTTTGTTTAGGACAAAGAAAAACATTTAATTATACACTGATTGAATTTTTTTTCTGAAGTTATTTTCTTAGCCCCCTAAAAAGTAATACTATTTAGTATTCTGATACAATTTAATTTTATTTAGGTCTCACAAAGCCTGTTGCATATCAAGTCAAGTAACAAAATCATTCGTGCTTTATTTCTTGCTGAAATATGACATTTTATTTCTTCTTTTTTATTATATTTTTATAAGCCTATGTTTTCCAGTTTAATCTCAATAATCAAATTTATACAACATCCATTCTGTTTTTCTCCATTTTAGTGAACATATTATCTGCTTTACTTAGGTTTTAAGAAATTGGTTTCCATTTCTTGATATTTGTAATCTCTTCTACTCTTCCCAGCCTTTGTAAATTATGATAAATGTAACCAGCCTCATCATCTAAACTTAGATAATTGTAGAGACAAAGATAAGAGGTCTAAAAAATAAAAGTTCAGCTTCCCAGGAGCCAGTGGCTCATATCTGTAATCCTAGCTACTCAGGAGGCTGAAATCTGAGGATTGTGGTTTGAAGCCAACCCAGACAGAAAAGTCCCCATGTGACTTTTATCTGTAATTAAGAACTTAAAAATCCAGAAATGCCTCAAAGTGGTAGAGCATTAGCCTTGAGCAAAGAGCACAGGGACAGCTTCTAGGCCTTGAGTTTGAGACTCACCACTGACAAAAAAAATCAGCTCATTTTTGACATAAATGTCAAGATAAGTCAGAAGTCTGTCCTCGAGGCAGATAATTATGGAAAATTGTCAAGCCTACAGTTTAATCCTGTGCACATCCTGCTCAAAGTCAGCTCTGAAAACTATAGGATCCAAGAGGAAAATTAGCAAAGCCTGCACTAATTCATAATTTTACAAAAAATGATCACATCCAGTTTGAGTCAACCAAAGGGTATCTGTCAACAGCCAACTTCCAAATCCTCCAGGAGCTGTGGCTCATTGGTAAACCTTGAATGTTGTTTAAAGAGCCCTTTGGCCTTTTAAATACAAAATCATTTTTACTGACTGATAGGCTTCTTAGTGTTACAATGGAGTAGACAATTGAAGTAAGGAAAAACAGACCATCAGAAGTATTCACAAGCCATGAACATGAGGAAGGCTAAAACCCAGAACATATCATCCATAATGTCAGTGTTTTGCTGTGCAATGGTCAATGATGAGTGTAGCTCATGAAGGGAAAACTCACATCAACTCTGCCTGCAAAATTCAGACTTTGACTTTTTAAAGGAAACATTGTGAATATTGCACCCACAGCTATCTCAGTGCTTGTATGTGCTGCTTACCACTCTCTGTCCCACTGCTGATACTATCTCTCCAAAGTCTTGTCTCCAGTCATTCTCAAACACAGATGCGAGAATTGTCTCCCACCATTTTTAAATGGAATCAAATCAATTCATTGGTTTGTTTCTCCCTTATACTGTAGTCTAATTCAAATCTTTCCACAGTACGCTATCCTTAGCTCCTCTATTTGAAACTACTCTTTCCTAACCTATGACCACACCTGGGACTGTCTTAGTAACACTTCCATGACTCATTGCATAATTTCAGTCTCAAGTTAGTTTGAAATCAACTGTGCTTACTTTGGATTCCTGTTGGATAGACCCACTCAGTTTATATCTTCATTGAAATCATTCAGAGGATGCTTTTCTTTTCTTCTTCTTCTTCTTCTTCTTCTTCTTCTTCTTCTTCTTCTTCTTCTTCTTCTTCTTCTTCTTCTTCTTCTCTTCTTCTTCTTCTTCTTCTTCTTCTTCTTGTTTCCCATACTCACAAACACATCCCTGCTCATGTTTATCATTTCCTTCTTGCAAGACTGCTCTCTTAATCCCTCAGCAAAAGCATTTTCTGTCATCTCTTTCACTTTCTTCTTTCAGAGTTTCCTCTAAGAAATCACATTCAATGGAGTCCCTTCAAATTTTTCCCAGCCCTTCATTTTCTGTATTTCTTTCTGATTTATTCCCTTGGCTCCAATTGCTTCTTTCAAGTTGATGATTCTCATTTTGTATCTTCAGCAATTTGATCTTTGTCCCATATGCTCAATTGCCTAAAGGCATTCTCACTTAAAAAGATCTCACATTTTTGCCCATCTCAACATATTCAAAAGTGAATTAATCTTTTCCCCACAATTGGGTTCTATTTTTGAGCTACATTTCAGTAAGTCAATTGTCCATGCTTGATTTCCTTTCTTTGTCTACATTTAATTTGTCACAAGTTATTTCATTTCTTTCCTTGAAAAGAAAGTTGTGTTGGGCATTGATGGTGCATGCCTATAATATAAACTACTTGGGAGATGAAGATAGGAGTCTTACAGTTTGAGGCTATCATGGAGAACGATCAACTACAAAATTGACTTTCAAAGTGCAAGCTGGGAAGAGTAGTTCATAATTGTAATCATAATATGAATCTGTCCTAATCAAAAGCAAAGGATCCTTTGAAAATAAACAGAGAACTTGGAAGGTAGCTCAAGTAGTAGAACATTCATCTACCCTCTAGGATGCCTGAATTCAAATCTTAGTATTATTATTTTCTTAGACATCCTAGTCTGCTCTGATTTTTCTTCCTTTTTTTAATATAGTTATTTTTGCTTCAATTTAATTACCACTCCGGTATAGGTTTTCTTTTCTCTTTTAAAAAATATTTTATTTTGTTGTAAAGGTGATATACAGAGGGGTTACAGTTACATATGTAAGGCAATGAGTACATTTCTTGTCAAGAATTGTTACCCCTACCCTCATTTTTTTCCCAATTAGGTTTTCATAACTTTTCTGCTCAAATTAAGAATAGATTCATTTTGCATGTGATTTTGTAGTTTTTATTGTATTTCTAAATTTGTATGAACATCAGCCCTATTTCATAATGTTTTCATTACTCTTAAAGTATATCAATTAGTAGTCACTCTTGATCTATTCTTCCTCCCTATACCTCAGTCTATCTCAACTACAAAGTATACTTTCACCCTTTGAATTTTCTTATTGCGTACATTTTATACAAATAAAATCAGCATGTGATCTTTTGTGTCTAAATTCCTTCCTCATAACAATATTTTCAATGTTTAACCATGTTTCAGGAGATTTCAACTTCCTTCCTGTGTAACTGCTGAATGATATTCCACTGTGTAGATGTACTACATGGTATTTATGTATTCATCTCTTGATAGACATTTGTGTTTATTATCACTTCTTGGTCATTCAAAGAAAATTCATTTTTGTACTCACTAGACTCTATGTTGAAAATGAATTATACAACTTGTAGGGGAGGAAGGTTGGCAGGTAAAATTACTGACTGGGAGAAAACAGGAGGAGGCGATGCTGTTCAAAAAGAAATGTCTCATTGTGTAATTACAACCCTTCTGTGTATCACCTTGACAATAGAAAGTTTTAAAAATTAATTTCTTACGTACAATATGTAAAACTAAATGAATATAGAACAACATAGATAAATGGATGTCTACATTTGTGATGAAAATTAACTAGAATACTTTATGGCTTGAAGAGACAGATGATACAGAGGACAATGAGTCTCAATTGATAAAACGATGGAATCATTGTGGCACAAAGAAAATAGGGTTTGCTGGAGGATACAATAAGTTCTGTAAGTTGTATATTTGACTTTCTTATTATTTAGATATTTGACTAGTCCACAGAATTCATCTATATAATATATTTAAGCCTGAAAGTTTCCAATATACATTAAAAGACTTGTGGAAAGGTTTTAAGTAAATATAGATATACAAAGCTAATGCTAAACTTTAAAGGCCTCTTACAGATACTTTGGTAATATGGTATTCTTTTTTTTTTTTTTTTTTTTTGGCCAGTCCTAGGCTGTGAACTCAGGGCCTGAGCACTGTCCCTGGCTTCTTTTTTTGCTCAAGGCTAGCACTCTGCCACTTGAGCCACAGCGCCACTTCTGGCCATTTTCTGTATATGTGGTGTTGAGGAATCGAACCCAGGGCCTCATGTATAGGAGGCAAGCACTCTTGCCACTAGGCCATATTCCCAGCCCCAATGATATTCTTTTGTGTTGTACATAGTGCTATTTCTCTCTCCTCTCTCTCTCTCTCTCTCTCTCTCTCTTTCTCTCTCTGTCTCTCTCCCTCCCCTCCTACCTTTCTCTCTCTCTAACTAATGCTTGGCTTAACCTACATCCCACATCTATTCTTTTCTTTGCTCTTGGTATATATATAATTGCCAACTACTGCCAATATCATCTCTGAATGCTCAGTATAATCCACTTCACTTGTCTTGCACTTCTTATTCTTACAGATTCTCCATCTATGACCCCCTCACGTCTTTCTCTCTCAATCTCTATATTTATACTTTATATGTGTTATCAGAACAACTATAAGTATGGTTCCAAAAAATCTATAACCTTTGTCTGTCTGGAAATAGAAATGTTCAGTGATTCCTATAGCCAAAAAACAAACCTACATTAGTGCCTTCCACTTCTTCAAATACATTATGAACTATTAGTCACATATGTATGTTAGGCATTCTTATTATGTTTGTATATTTCACATTTTATAAGAAAAAATTTAAATCCTATTCCTGTCATGACTTCCTATAGATTTCACTTACTATTTTATATGAATGCATTATTAGACTAATATTAAGTAAATTTTAAAAACTATCATTCCTACTCTACACACAAATAAAAATATTTTACTGTCTGGATGCAAGAATAATGGGCCATCTGAAATCCAGTGCCTTTAATCCAGTGCCTGGTTACACCTTTCCATCAGATCTAACAGCATAAATTATAATACCTGTATTTATTAAAATATTAAATAATTTAGTGTTTCAAGTCAAAATTTTTGTATATTTCTTTTTCTCTACTTTTGGTACACAATAAAATGAAAAAAATACTTTACCATAAATTGTCTACATAAAATAGAAGAGTGGCAAATATTACAAGAAAACGAGCAACTACAGAGCTCCCAATATGACAGTAGTGTAGTAAGTAACCTTTCTAAAGACACTGAGTCATTCTGAGGTTCAGATTCTGGTGTTTACATGTAGTTCATATAATATCTCCATGTTTTGAGGCTGAAGTTAAAAGTTTCCTACCTCAAAGTTAGTATCTTGAAGCCCAGATTTTGAACTTAGAAGACCTTTAGTTAATGTCAGAATTTTCCATATGAAACAAAATCCCAAATGATTCAGTTGAGAGTAATGAAGGAGAATGATGAAAGGGGTGACATGGATCAAGATGCATTGTACTCATAAACTCATTTGTTGAAATGAAAGCCATTTGTACAACTACTTATATGCAATAAAAAGTAATTTAGACAGATTTTTATGCTTCTTCCAGTTCTGAGACTTTATTTTTTTAATTTGTTTTTTTTTCTTTATATTCTAAGATGGAGTACTTACAAAGGATTGAGCCTCCGGCAAATTCTTCCTAAAATTTCTGAGATAGATATTATATGATTACATGGATGCTCATCTCCCAGTGTGCAGCTGCCAAACACAAAAAAGACTCTGTTAATTCATGTTAACACTCTTAAGAGTTAATCAATTATACTTCTTTCAGAAAGCCTTTTATAATTAGTCTAATAATCATTTTAATTATCAAGCATCTACATATTTTTAATTTGTTTATTGTTATTATAAAGGTGATGTACGAAGAAGTTATGGTCATATAAGTTCGATAAAGAGTACATGAAGATCCTCATCCTCATTTTCTCACAGGTTGTCCCTTCTATTCCCACTCACAAGCTACATACAAAAAGTCCATTTTTACCATGGTGTTTAATGAGTATGTTTGCTGCATCTCTTGCACTGATCCTGTGCCTGTTCTTCCCCTCCCAAAGACAGATAAATAAACAATACAAAAGGAAATGAACACACAAACAGCAACAAAGAAAAACTCTTTTAAACTCTTGTTTCCAATTTCCTGGGGTTCATTTTGATAAATATTATTTGATATTGTCAGATTCACACAGCTTTTGCACTTATGTGTTCCTTTCCTAAGAATACCCCTCTTTGGTTTCACTATGTGAATGCCTAGACAATTGTTTCTTACATTCCAGTGTATTTGTTTTTGTTTTTTGCCATCCAGTGTGCTTACTTGTAGATTTATAGGCAAATTCTAGTTACCACAAATGAAGGAAACAATGAAATCCACGTTTCTCTGGATAATTGTTCTGTCACACAATATAATTTTTCCAAGTCTTTACATTTCCTTATGGGAGATAGAATCACATTCTTTCTGATGGATGAGTAGGATTCATATATAAACATATACTTCCTACATATATATTCCTTTACATAATATATACTATATTATGTAGTATTATTTTATATTACTTATTAATAATTAATATATATTCGCAAATGTATGACATATAATAATATATTAATAATTTATATATTGTATATGATATATATCTTGACTATGGTAGACAATGCTGCATGTGATAAACGTAGTTGTGCTTGCAGCCTTAGTGTGGCCTTGTTCGTGGTTTATTGAACAAATGCCCATGAATGGAATTACTGGGTCTTAGGGGAGATCTATGCTTAGTCTTTTGATGAACCTCCATACTGCTTTCCAGAGAGGTTGAATGAGTTTACATTCCCACCAACCATGTAATAGAGTTTCCTTGACCACTCCCCATCAGCATTTGTTATTGTTAGTTTTCTTGAAAATGGCCATTTTAAATGGGGTGAGGTTGAATCTCAAAATTGTTTTGATTTGCATTTCTTTAAGGACTTACATGTTTTCCTTTCTCCCTGATCAATTTATATCTGTTGTAAGTCTTGCTACAACTATCTTCTGGTTGTTACTTTGAGCCTATAATTGTGGAGTTTGTGGTGGAATAGATGAATGGTATCGAGCCCACCTATGAATTCTGGTGAAATGAGGTTTGAGTAGACCATGTTACCTGTCTCTTTTTTCCTTTTTGATGATTTCCCAGGTACCTTAATAGCTTCCTTCACCATCAAAAAACATAATCTGAATAGAGAATACATTGGTGTAAGTAGTTACTAGAAATGCAACCTTACTGGCCATTGGGGAATGAATGATTGAAAAGACTCATCCAACTCTGATTATTTCCTTGTAATATCGAACATACACTAATTTTCTCCCTTAAATGAAGTTGTAATGTTATTTCCTTTCTTCTTATTATCTCCCACAATTTATGGTTTTCATAACCATCTCCAATGTAAATTATATAGTACATGTTAATTCTTCAAAGCCAACTTTTGAATAAATCTGATATAAAAAATAGATTTGCTTGAGTTCCTCATGGTGTGACCCACCAGAATACTATGACTCAGAAACCACATAAAATTTTTAAAAATCTATTTGAGAACAGGAAAAAAATCAATGCAGTGATAATATTATAAAGGAAATGTATTTCTCTTTCTTTATAGCTTTTCTGTTTTGTCCTTCTGGGAGCTCTAACAAGTCTCTTGGGAGAAATAATTTTCAGTATATTTTGTATTATAACAAATTTATGGTGGCATATTCTAATTTCTTACTGGACTGAATTTTGCTAGAGACACCATCTGTTCAAATAATACAGGAACAGAGATTTTCCTTAAACCATGACGGAATTATCATCTTTATTCTCTGCTGTTCATCAATGGATGGGAATAACAATCCTATTTGAGGTTCAGAATGGTAGAAATGACCAGCGAAGAGTATGAACAGCACTGCTTATTTTGCTACAATTACTCCTATTCAAACATACTTTCCATTCAGTTAGTGAGACATATTGCTATTTACTAAAGCTAGGCGTTACTACATTTTTATTGTTGAGAACGATTGGATGCTTTTCCCACTGGTAAATTTCTAGGAGGATGGTCACATAAGAATACTTTGATGATCATTTGTTAGGATTTTGCATTGCAAATAAAGTTTTATTGAAATGTAGTCACATTTGTGCATATTTCTTTACAATGTAGCAGAGTTCAGTAGCTGCATCTGTGAGTATCTGGCCTAAAAGTCAAAATGATTTACTCCATAACCTTTATAGAATGACATGTCAAACCTTAGTTTAAGTAAGAAAATTTACAAGTCACACCATGTGAAATTTTCTATCCAGGTTTTCCATTAAGTGTATATACCAAGATAGTAACAGAAGATGACTTAAAGAACAAATAAATGTCTCTTTGAAAGTATAGAAATTATAACATTGGTAACACTTTAGAAACTATCTGGCAGCTAATCTCCTGGGACTATCATTATCACTTTAATAATGTTATGCAAGTTATCCAATCTACAATTGTCCACATATAGTTTTTTTAAATTATCTTCTTGTCTATTTTGTTTTAAAAACCCAGTAGACTTCTCCCATGAGAAAATCAAAGAAGTTATTATTTCTTCCAGCTTGTGTTTATAATATAAACACCACAATTGGTCTACCAGGCATCCCTGGCTGTAAATTCAATGATTTTGACTTTTGAAATACTTTACTAGGGGCTGGTTTTATTGGTTTGTATGGAACATAGGACTTTGGCCTAATGCCAATACTTCCCATATCACATCATACTGAATGTTCCCAATAAAATCACCAATCAATTTGCTATTACTGTCAACAGATGGACTAGCAGTTTTCAACAACACCATGATTCATAACTTACTCCTGTTTGATCTTGATTATAAATAATTGCTATTGACGTAAAATCACTTAAGCAATTAAGACAAGCAGTTGGGTTGATTCAACTCAAAGTTTACTTCATAGAATCTTTTAGAAGATGGGCAAATTTAATGTTGAAGTTGACCTTTATGTTTGCAGATTTTTACCTTCATCACAGATAGTTGACATTATGTAGAGTTTGTTAAATCTCATCAGCATTTAAAACTCTTGAAAATCTTCAAACACTGTTCAAGACTCTGTTTTTCTTACTGGGGGAAATTTATTGTGCTGAAAGGGCTGGGAAATTAAATGGAACTAGATGTCAGACATTGTGTTAGCAATCTTGGACCACATGGTTCAATGTTAATGGAGCCCAGAGTGTTATTTTAGGTCTCCTAGATAGAGAAGCGATAGGTCTAAATTTCAGTGATCTACATAAGGCAACAGTGGGAGGAGGAATTCATTCTAAAGACAAAGGCATGTTAAGAGTTGAGCTTTAATGTTGAAGGAGTTTTCATCAGGTTCTGAATCTAGAGTTTCAAGTTTCCCTCCCTCTCACAGGGAGGGAAAACACACACACAAACACACACACATACACATGCACACACACAGTGCACATGCACTGCACTTACAAATTGTATTTGTTTATTGTTATTTATTATCTTTTTTATTCTAATATAGATTTTTTTGTGCTCATGAGACTTTTAGGCACAACATATAAATCAAAGATTCTTTTTAAATATTTGTTCACCTTTATACTATACCTTTATCTTTTCAGGTAATCAACTTCTACTACTCAGGTTGAATGACAAGTCCCTTCACATTGGCATTATTGCTAACTTCCCATCCATTTTAGGCAGGTTTTTTTATTGTTCAATTGGTACACAAAAATCCACATGTCAATAAGTTTCACACATTTATGTTTTATACCTTTCAATAGTTTCCTCCCTTCTCACCATAATTTATATTTCTGTTCTGAACATATAGTTTACATTTCATAGAATTACTTATGTATTTAATAATAGAACACATGCCTTTTCTAGCTGCTTTTACTTGGCAGAGTATTTGTGAAATTCACCCATATAATTACAGGCATCAATATTTCATGTATATTTACTGCTGAATATTCTTCCACTGGATGAACCTACCTCACTTTGTTTATCTTCCCCATTACAGCTAGACATTTGTACTCTATCCACTTTAGAGATTATGTAGTAAAGCTTCTATGATGATTGTTGCACAGATCTTTGCAAGGTCACATGCTTTTATTATATGTGATAAAAAGGGCTAAAGAGGAGAAGGATGGGGGTCATTTAGTATATGTGAGCTTAAACTCTTAAGAAATTATGAAACTATTTTCAAAAGTAATTATAGTACTTTATACTGGGCCAGTAAAGAAAAAGCAACCCATTTTGTCGATATCCTAGCCAACATTTGTCATTTTGCTATGGAAATATCTTGCATATTTGTATCTCATTGTGGTTTCATGATGGTGACTTTCATATATTCCTTTTTTTTTTTTGTTTGGCCAGTCCTGGGCCTTGGACTCAGGGCCTGAGCACCATCCCTGGCTTCTTCCCGCTCAAGGCTAGCACTCTGCCAAACCTGAGCCACAGCGCCCCTTCTGGCCGTTTTCTATATATGTGATGCTGGGGAATCCAATCAAGAGCTTCATGTGTAGGAGGCAAGCACTCTTGCCACTAGGCCATATTCCCAGCCCCCGACTTTCATATATTCTTATCATCCATTTTCTTGTTCCCTTTGATGACAAGTTCATTACCATTATAGGTAATTTTCAAATATTTTCTGTGTTTATAGCCTATATTGTGATGATACATTTTAGAAAAGATTTCCATAACCTGGAAATATTTGCAAGTTGCAATCATAGTTCATATGCGATAGTTCAAGTTTTAGGAATCAGTGTCCTTCTACTTAATACTTGGTGATGGAAAACACAGTACAAAAAAACAAAAAGACCACAAAGACACACAGAGAGAGACAGAGAATGTGAGAGACAGAGACAGACACAGTCAAGGGAAAAGAGACAGAGACAGTGATTGAGAAAGAGATAAAAATGGAAGGATAAAGAGAGAAAAGGAGAAAAATAAAACCTAACATTGCACATATCTTGTCAATTCCTTTTGGTTTTTAATTTAATTTCATGTTCCCTTATTGCACTTCACTTGAAAGACCAATCCAGAAGTCTAATGCCACCTGATGTTTCACCTCTGTTTGGTTGTTTATTCATTTATGTACTGACTTAGAAATAGGGTATAACCTTAGTACCTTGCATTTGTTGGGTGAGTGATCTACCTCTTCGAAGAGCTGGACCCTTGAATCCTATTTCTACAGTTACACAAAAGTCAGGTAATGAGTACATTTCTTTTTTGCAATGTCATCTCTTCCTTTGCCTCTTTTACTTTATATATATATATATATATATATATATATATATATATTAGTGTGTGTGTGCATGCATCTGCACACACACACATGCATGTGGGTGTGTGTTTGTCGGTCCTAGAGCAACCCATACCTTTGTTGAAATGTATTTTGATGCTCAGATGCATTCAACACCTTGAACTTCTATGTATTCAGACTCTCATCAGCACTGGACACAATTGGCCTCTCTCAAAATAAAATACCAATTTCTGCCGCCGATAGGTCCAGGCTTCTGAGTATCGCAGGAATGTTCCATCAAAATTTAACTTTTTCTACACATTCCTTTCACATGTTTTTTTAGATCTCTTATTTTTTGTCTCTTCATCTCTCTTCTAAGAATCTGCTTCATATTCAATTCTTTGGCTATCTCAGAGATTTCAATTCATTCTCAAGGCAAATTTAGTCTCGTCTACTCACTCTATCAGAAAGCTCGGTTCAATCATTAAAATAAATCAAGAATCTGATCATCTTTCTTTCTCATCAAGTATAATTTCATTTTGTGTCACCATCAACTCTCATCTGCCTAGAAAACCAGATTTACCACCTGATTGGTCTTCCTTTTTCCATTCTTACCCATTTTTATACTTGTACAATAGTCTCCATTATTCTCACATAACCTATTGGCTTCATAATAGGTGAAATGTTGCTTTAAACATCATTTTACACTATTATACTAACTGATATGACTTAACTTTTTCTCTTACTCTCAGAAGATATTCCAGTGGCCTTTGCTTGGCTACCAAGCTTGCTGCTCATGACTTACGCAGTGATTTATAGTTTCACAAGGCATTTACTCAATGAAATCTTCTCAATGAAATGAATCTTCTCAATGAGCCAGTCTTTTTGTTTGCCCAGTAAAATGGTAATGTCTGGAATTTTCTCTTTTTCAATGTCTTTGTACAGCATTCCAAACCTTGTCTTTGAGGTCTTTGCATATCACTTCCTTAAAGACAACTGTCTTGATCAACTTTGATAACATCTGGCCAGTCAACTCTGATATTTGATTGTTTTCCTAGAATTGTCTACAATTATCTTAACTATAATTATTTCAATCTGTTTTGATGGGCTTTCCAGTGAAAATGGAAGAAAAAATTTTCTTTGCATGTTCAATTCTAAAATAGTGTTTAACTCAGTAAAGATCATCAATTACTGAAGGAGTAGTTGAGTAGTTGTTTCATTCACAATTTGTTTGGGGGGACCTTTTTTATTTTTTTAGCTCTAAGTGTATTTTAGATATGATGTTCTTCTCTATTGTATGGCCAGTAATAAATCTTCTCCCAGTTCGAGGGCTTTCTATTTGTCTTGTTAGCTATATCATGCCCTGTGAAAAAGCTCCGCAGTTTGATTCAATCCCATTTGTCCAACCTTTCTTTGATTTGCTGGGTTCCTGGACCTTATTAAGAAAATTTTGACCTATGCCAAGGAGCTCTAGTGTTTCACGTATTCCTTCCTGCAGTGTTATCAGAGTATCTGCTTTTAATTGATATCTTAGATCCATTTGGAATTGATTCTGATGCAGGGTGAATTATAGGGATCTAGCTTTAGTTTTTGACATGTGTTTAACCAATTTTGCCAACACCCTTGGTTGAAGAGTCTTTCTTTCATCCTATTTTTTTTTAGCTCCCTTATCAAAGATTAGGTGGACATAGGTCTGTGGGTTCATTTCTGGGTCTTCAATTTTATTCCATTTCTCCTCAGGCCTGCTCTTGTCCCAGTATCAGGCTCTTTTTATTACTATAGCTTTGTAATAGAGTTTGAAGTTTGGTATTGGTATTCCTCCAGCACTGTTCTTCCTGCTTAGGACTAAATGGGCTAAAGTGTTAGAGATTTCTCTGAGGAGGAAATGAGAATGGCCAAAAGGCACATGAGGAAGTGCTCAGCATCACTGGTCTTAAAAGAATTGCAAATCAAAACAACATTGAGATTCAACCTCACCCCAGTAAGAATGGCCATTATGAAGAAAAGTAACAACAACAGATGGTGGTGGGGATATGGTTAAAAGGGAACACTACTACACTGTTGGTGGGAGTATAAACTTGTCTAACCACTCTGGAAAATAATGTGAAGGTTTCTCAAAAGGCTAAACATAGAGCTCCCCTATGACCCAGCAACCCCATTTTTGGGCATTTACCCAAAGAATTACAAGCAAGATCACACTAAAGCTACCAGCACTATATTTATCTCAGCACAATTCACCACTGCTAAAATATAGAACCAAGCCAGATACCCCTCAGTAGATGAATGAATCAAGAAAACACACTGCATGTACACAATGAAATTCTATGCATCTATTAGAAAGAATGACTTGGCCCATTCATGAGGAAATGGAAAAACTTGAAAAAACTCATACTATGTGAAGTGAGCCAGACCCAAAGAAACATGGTTTCAGTCATTGGTAACAATTAGTATTTGTCTAGGATTGTCCTAACAGAGGAGCACAATGACTCAATAGCAATGTATATATGATTACATAAGATGATCCCAAGTGAAATGAACTACAAGATTTGGAAATAAGTGGTTTATCTTTGATGTCTGTATTTCCAGTGTAGCCTACAAAATTGTGCCTTTTTCTTTTGTCTTCCTTCCACATGGTTTTACCCCTGTTGTCAGTGTAACTGACTGTGTTACATCTGGTTTTGTATGTATATTGGAACTAGGGAAGGGAAACACCAAAATGCAGAGACAAAGGTGAAAGATAAATCAATGCAATAGCAATACTTATGAGACAATATGCTGCAAACCAACCATAATCCCTCTGTACCTTACTTTGACAATAAAACATAACAATAAAGACAAAAAGATCATTAATTAGAAAAAGAGTTGGATATTTTCTTACTGACCTGAATTTGTACACTAAATACTAAGTATATCACCAAACACTGTTGAACTTTACTTTCTACTACTCTTTGAAATCATGGTTAATTACTCCCTGTATATCTGTCATTTTCTTTTCACTACTTCTACACATGGTACGTTTATTTCAAGGGTGTCTCCAATTCTCCATCCTTTAAGCCTGGCCTTGCTACTGTGTTTTATCTTTTCTTTCTTTCTTTTTTATTTCTTTTTTAGATTTACAGCTTATTTTACTTTTGTTTTTAACTTGAGCTGAACTTGTATGGCTTTGATAAACAGAAAATACCAGAAATGACACCATTCCCATTCTAGGCAAACAGTGTACTTTCTATGATTTTCCTCTTTCTGGCTCAAATCCTGTCCTTACCACATGAAGAAAAAAATCTAGGCTCCGTGCCAACTAAAGAATGTAAAGTCCAGTTGTTTCTGTTTTGCTTGCTGGATCTAAGTGTAAAGCTAGTTGACAGACATAAAACAGTGCACAGTCAATGTTAAAAGATTACCTTTGCCAACCCACAGTTACAAAACAATCCATTTCACCTATAGGCTGTGAGCACTAATTGTAATGTTTGTTTAAACCATTGATGTTGGGGTGCTATATTACAAAGTGATAGGTAGATAATAGACACTAGTTTCTACTTTTCCTACTAAAGTAAAGAATCACATAGCAAATGTTTTAGAAGCAGCCGAGGTGATCTCTATATAGGGTGATACCTTTTAAACATGAAGGATTTTTAACAAATTCTTTTTTATTTATGTGTTAGAATCTGCAGTTCCTTTTAGTTCTTTCTATTCTTAGTGTATTTTTTACATACATTACATGGACTTTTCCTATACATTCCATGTTGGCTATTATAAACTTCTGATATATACTTATTCAAAATGTGTACACTCTCAATAAACAGACATTTTTACAAGAAATAATATTATAAATCATATTTGGATGGCACATATACTTTCTATTGTAAGCAGTTTCCAATTCTTCTCTACATCTGAATTTGGTTATTAAAGAAAAGAAATGTACTAATTGCCTTGCTAATTGAACTTTGACCCATTTGGACAACAATTTTACAATATTTTTTAAAAGATACTTCTGATCAATTTTTCTGTTAAACACTGGGACTTTCACATGCTTTTTTAAATCAATGAACAAGACATGAAAAGTCAAGCCCTTTAGAAACTTAAAGGAGAGTATAGAAGATAACTAAATACATGTTATGAGAATCACAAAAACACACACTTTTTAAAGTTGTCTTTTTTAGGGGGGGGCGCTTTTATAGCCTGATAGTATTTGTTATAAATTGAGACAATTTTTCTCTATTAGCTTTTACATGACATTGATTGATTGGAAGTTATTATTTTTGATAGTGTTCTTGTTAGTTTTGTTTTTTTTTAATCTATCTTCATTTAATATCCCAATACAAATATCTCTACAATTTAACTTCATTTTTGTTTTAATTCATGCACTAAATGCTGTTGGTTATAAGAGTGTATATATTCTTTTCTTTTTCCATTTAAAAAGTGCTACTTTAGCAATTTCTTTCTTGAACAAATTTAAGCTGTGACTATTCCAGAAAAGAGAAACTGGTAAGCTCAGATAAGTATGATCACAGACAAGTGTGTGTGTGTGTGTGTGTGTGTGTGTGTGTGTGTGTGTGTTTGTGTGTACTCAGCAGAAGGCTCAATGTTAGATTGAAAGATCAGTCTCCCCCTCAGTCCCCCTCCCCCTTGATTTCTGGTAGCATTCTAGGCCATGACAGTAGTTCTTTTCTTCCTACTGGAGATTTTCGTTATCACTGTGATTTGCTGAGGAGCTGCTAAAATGAGGAAATTAATATTGCCATATACAAACAGGATCTGGAAAAGGAAGATAAATGAGGATCACTTGGAAAAAGAGTGGTGACTGAAATCTTCTTTGCCCTTGATATTCAGAACTGCACCAAAGCTCAGTTTGACTCAACTGTTGAGCTTTCCAAGGTGACTTCCACTCAAATACTGCATCTGGCTTTAATCTCAGCTAGAGTAAAATGAACACAAATCCTTTTCTTATTGTCTTGAAATCCCACTGACACATTTGTATTTATCAAAAATGGATTGAAAGTTTCCTGATTATGAATTGAAAAGGCATGTTATGAAATATCACTCTTCCATGTATTTATCAAACTATATATTTTATTTAAAAACTCAAGGAGCTTTTATTAAAGATGGCTCCTTTCTTATAAATTTTACTCTGCTTGGGTCATTTGCCAAGGCAGCCTTTTCCCCCCAGTACAAATGTGTACTTATGTAGAGTTCCAACTATAAACTACCATTAAATGCTGAAGTAAATTAGGAAGTCCTCTTTTATTTATTTATTTATTTATTTATTTTATTTCTTTCCTTGATTTTTTTTATTATTTTAGGGATTTCAAATAGCAGTTTGACAATGGAAGTTGGGGTATTTGACAAATTTGCCCCAATAAATGGGAATTTAGGTGATAAAAATGTATTTTTTATTTATGTATTATCTTTTCCATACCTTACCTCAATTGGCCATTTAAGTAAAATACTTAACCCTCTCCAAAACTTTTTGTTCTTTAAATTTCTTCAGGTTTTGACTATGTGCTTGTACTTGAACAAAGTTATAAGACCTAGATTCTAGCTGTATTGCTTTATAATATTCATTGTTTTCTGAAAATTTTACATATCACAAACCTAGTAATTTCTGTGCACAGGTTTTGTCATTTATGTGACTAGCCATGTATGCTGGGTAAATCACAATACACAGGTCCAACTTGTTGTAGGGAGAAAATGTTTTAGAAATATATATATATATATTTTTTTCTTTGAACATTTAAAATTCCCTTCATTTCATTATCTCAGGATAGTCTATTGGATTCGCATTATCACATGGTCTGAAGTGGATCTACATTTATTTTTGTAATTTATTTATTAATTAAACAAAAATTTTTTGACAAGGTGTTGTGCAAAAAGGGTACAGTTCCATAGTAGGGCAGTGTGTACATTTCTTGTGATATCTTACACCCTGTTTTTCTTTCCCTTCCCTAGGTCAGGTAGACATATATACAATACACAATGTACCAAGAACATATACAGTAGCCAAGTGGCCTACGCCAAAGAAAATTCGCCTAGGGCTTTAAATGTAATGTCAACATTAGACAATATGTCGACAGTAGTCTTATATGAGCATACATACATAGGTTGTGAGCTATTGTATTCCACTGAGAGGTCAATTTTTGACCTTTATATGTTGAGTAGTTGTTTGGTTTTAGTTACATAGTGTTGGGTTACTGACCCAATCCTGTGGGAAATACCATTTGACAAGCTGTTTTGGATTCAGAGACCTGGTATCTACTGTCTCTCAGTCACCCCATCTTAATACTCATATATCAGGGAGATCATGCCCCTTTGTTTTCTGTGTTCTAGGCTTGTCTTGCTCAACATTATTTGTTCAAGTTCTGACCATTTCCCTGCGAATAACAGTATGTCACCATTCCTAATAGCTATGTAGTATTCCATTGTGTATAGGTACCATATTTTTTTAATCCATTCATCTGTGGAGGGGCATCTGCATTGATTCCATATTTTGGCTATTGTGAATTGTGCAGCGATATACATGGAAGTGCAAATGTCTTTTTGATATCTTGGAACCTGCTGTTCAGGATAGATGCCTAGGAGTGGTATGGCAGTCATAGGGTAGGTCTATGTTGAGCTTTTGACAAACCTCCATACAGTTCTCCAAAGTGATTGTACTAATTTGGACTCCCACCAACAATGGAGAAGGGTTCCTCTTTCCCTGCACCCACTCCAGCATTTGTTGTTGCCTGAGTTCAGAGTATAGGCCATTCTAACTGGAGTGAGGTGGTATCTCAGGGTTGTTTTTATTTGCATTTCCTTTACTACCAGGGATGTTGTACATTTCCTCATATGTTTCTTTGCCATTTTTATCTCTTCTCTTGTGAAGTCTCTCTTTAGCTCTTTGCCCATTTCCTAATTGTTTTATTGGTCTTGGAGGGGCTTAGTTTTTTGAGTTCTCTGTAGATGACAGATATTAGGCCTTTGTCTGTTGCTGTGCTGGTAAAGATCTTTTCACATATGGTTGGCTGTCTTTCTGTTTTGGTGGGTATGTCCTTAGCTGTGCAGAAACTTTTCAATTTGTAGTAGTCCCATTTGTCGAGTCTCTCCCCTATTTGTTGTGCCCCTGGGACTATAGTCAGGAAGTTCCTTCCTTTGCCTATAAGTTCTAGTGTCTTTCCTATTCTGTCCTTCAGTAGTTTCAAGGATTCAGGTCTGATATTGAGGTCCTTGATCCATTTTGAGTTGATCTTGGTGCATGGTGATAGGCTTGGGTCTACTTTGTTTTCTGCATATGGCTGCCCAGTTCTCCCAACACCAGTAGTTGAAGAGGCTATGTTTATTCCATTGTATGTCTTTGGCTTCTTTGTCGAATATCAGCTGAATGTAAGAGTGTAGTTTTATTTCTGGATCTTCAATTCCAATCCATTGGTCTTCCAATCTGTTTTTATACCAGTACCAGGTTGTTTTTGTTATGATGGCCCTATAGTAGAGCTTGAAGTCTGGTATTGTGATATCTCCTGCACTGCTTTTTTTGCCTAGAATTGCTTTGGCTATTCTAGGTCTTTTGCTGTTCCATATGAATTTATGGATTGCTTTCTCTATTTCAGTGAAGAATATGACTGGGATTTCAATAGGGATTGCATTGAATTTGTATAACAATTTGGGCAATATGGCCATTTTCACTATATTGATTCTGCCTACCATGAGCATGGGAGGTCTTTCCATCTCCTTGTGTCTTCTTTGATTTCCCTTATTAGATTTTTATAGTTCTCATTAAATAGGTCTGTCATGTCCTTGGTTAGGCTGATCCCTAAGTACTTTATTATTATTATTATTTTGGCTACTGTAAATGGAATTGTTTCCACAATTTCCATTTCTGCATGTACATTGCTGGTGTACAGAAAAGCTGCTGACTTTTGTGGATTGATTTTGTATCCTGCTACTTTACCAAATTGGTTTATTGGTGTAGGACTTTGGGGACTGAGTTTTTTGGGTCCTTCAGATATAAGATCATGTCGTCTGCGAATAGGGATAGCTTGATTTCTTCCTTGCAGGTGTGCATCCCTTTGATGTCCTCCTCTTGCCTTATTGCTATGGCTAGGGATTCCAGTACTATGTTGAAAAGAAGTGGGGAGAGTGGGCATCCTTGTCTTGTTCCTGAGTTTAGGGGGAATGATTTAAGTTTCTCTCTATTTAATATGATGTTAGCAGATGGTCTGTTGTATATGGCTTTTATTGTTTTGAGGAATGTTCCACCTATTCCTGTTCTCGCCAGAGCTTTTTTTTTTTTTTTTTTTTTTTGGCCAGTCCTGGGCCTTGGACTCCGGGCCTGAGCACTGTCCCTGGCTTCTTCCCGCTCAAGGCTAGCACTCCGCCACTTGAGCCACAGCGCCGCTTCTGGCCGTTTTCTGTATATGTGGTGCTGGGGAATCGAACCTAGGGCCTCGTGTATCCGAGGCAGGCACTCTTGCCACTAGGCTATATCCCCAGCCCTCTCCAGAGCTTTTAATAAGTATGGATGTTGTATTTTGTCAAAGGCTTTTTGGGCATCAACTGAGATAACAATGTGATTCTTGATTTTAGTTCTGTTTATGTGGTGAATTACATTGATTGATTTACGGATGTTGAACCATCCTTGTGACTGTGGGATGAAGCCTACTTGCTTATGATGTATAATTTTCTTGATCAGTTTCTGGATCCTTGCAGCTAATATTTTACTGAGGAGCTTTGCGTCCATGTTCATTAGTGATATTTGTCTGTAGTTCTCTTTTTTTGTTGGGTCTTTGCCTGGTTTGGGAATGAGTATGATATTAGCTTCATAGAATGAGTTTGGGATTTCTCCCTCTGTTTCTATTTCCCGGAAGAGTTTGAGGAGTATTGGTATTAGCTCCTCACTAAAGGTTTTATAGAATTCATTGGTGAATCCATCTGGGCCTGGGCTTTTCTTTGTTGGGAGGTTCTTGATTACCCCTGTATCTCACTGTAAGTTATTGGTTTATTTAGTTGATTTATTTCTTCGTGGTTCAGTTTGGGCAGTTTGCACTTCTCTAAGAATTGATCCATTTCTGTAAAATTATTATTTTTTTAGTGAGTAGAGGTTCTGGAAATAGTTCCTTATGATTGTTTGAATATCCTGTGTACTTGTTGTTATTTTTCCGGTGGAGTCCCTGATTTTACGTATATGAGTATCTTCTTTTTATTGTAAGTCTTTCGAGGGGTCTGTCAATTTTATTTATTTTCTCAAAGAACATCTTTTAGTCTTATTTATTTGTTGAATGGTCTTTCTATTTTCCATCAGATTTATCTCTTCTTTAATCTTTGTTATCTCTCCTTCTAGTCATTTTATATTTGATCATTTCTTGTTTCTCCAGTTGTTTTAGTTTCATTGTGAGGTTATTCACCTGCTCTGTTCCATTCTTTTAATGTGAGTGCTGAGGGCGATGATCTTGCCCCTCAGTACTGCCTTAGTTGTGTCTCATAGGTTTCTTTGTGATGTGTTTTCCATTCTCTTCACCCGTGGTAGGTTGGTGTAGAGAGGCCTGCTGTTATTCAGATCCTCTTCCCATTGTAATAAATTTCTTTCTTCACTTTGGCTGCATTCAAAATTTTCTCTTTATTCTTGAGATCTGAATTCTTGAATATTATGTGTCTTGGCGTGGCTTTTCTAGGATCTGGTCTGCCAGGTGTCCTATAGGCTTCGGTTACCTGGATGGGGTCCCTTGTGAGATTGGGGAAGTTTTCTGCAATAACTTTATTGAAACTATGTTGAAGCCCTCTGCTCTGGATTTCAGCTCCTTCTTCTATTCAAATTATGCACAGATTATACCTCTTGTCTTTGTCCACTAGCTCCTGGATTAGTCTGCAGTGGAGCTTTACGGTTTCTTGGAGTGTGGTAATTTTCTGGTTCTTATCGGTTGCATCATCATCCGAGGGAGAGACTCTGGCTTCAATATGGTCAATTCTTTGTGTTGTGGATGCAAGTGCGAAGTTTATGGATGTCAGAGAGCTATTTATGGTTACCAGATCAGCTCTGATTGTGGAAATTTCTTCCTTTAGAGAGTTGTATTTTAAATCTATTTTTTCATGCATTTCACTTTTCAGGATGTTAAGATCTTCTTTAATGGAGGTTTGCACTGTATCCATTTTTGCTTCCATTTCTATCTTGGTTTCCTGGATATCCTTCGAGACTTCCCAATCTAAACTCCTGGAATTGTTTTCTGATTTCATTTCTGAGGCTTTCCATCATTTCTGCTACCATAGCCTCAGTTGTTTTTTTTATTCTCCATCTCCTCTTCAGTTGTGCAGCTTTTTTGATCTGGTGAGTTGGCTTCCCCTTTTATGAAATGTGTTATATTTCTTTGTGATTTACACATCTGGAGATTTGTGGGTGGCTTCCCTGGTTTGGCTTTGTGCTGGTTCCCACTGGTCCATCAGTGGGAGACTTGTTTGTGTCCTTCCTGGCTCTGGGTTTAAGTTTGGCTGTTGAACCTTATTGCCCAATGGGTGAGTGTGACCGTCTCGGTTGTTGCCGAGGTGGTCACCCTCACTGCACTTGGGGGCCAATAGGTTCTGTGTCTTTTACTGCGGGATAGTGTCCTTCCACTGTGTTCTGCTGATCTTAGTGTGCCCCTGGTAGGGGTTTGCTGGTTGCTGATTCGAAGTGGCATGGAGGCTTTTCTCTTCTTTGGTTCTTTTTTCCACTTGGTATCTCGGTCAGAGGAGCTCACCTCTCAGGCGGTTCTCCCTCCTGTGTGGTTTGCTCCAGGGCTGGTGTTGTTGAGGGGCGGCCCACCCACTTGTGCGAAATGTGCCAAACTGAGTGGGTGCTGCCACTGGGGGGCTCTGCCCTCCTGTGCGGGTGCGCCTATCAGAGTGGGCACTGCTGCTGGGGGGCCCTGCCTACCTGTGCGTTGTACGCCTACCAGAGTGAGCCCCGGGTTGTTGGGGTGTGCTTGTGCCCTCCTTTGAGTTTGCTTTGGGGGGCAGTATATGTGGGCTCCAGTGGGATCAAGTGTCTGGGCGCGGGTTGGCGCCCACAGACTGTGCCTCCTCTGTGAGGGGGGCATGTGATCAGGCCCAGGTGTCCCTGCTGGGCTTGTATTGCCCACCAGCACACCTGTGACTTTTGTTCAAAAAGTCCCGAGGCCCAGGTGCCTCAGGTGGGGCTTCCAATACCTACTGGTCCCTGGACCCCTGTTGGGAAGGGGGCGGGGCTCGTGTGGCGGGTTCAGGCTCCTCTGCTGTCTTGGAGCTGCTCTGTCACTGCTAGCTCCTGTGTCCTTCCAGAGTCTGAAGGGACCTTTTACCGCCTGATTTGGGGTTCTTTGTTCCCTCGGGGTAGGAAGGGGGAGGGAGGGAGCTCTAGGTTCTTTGTAGCGTTTGGGTCTCTGATAGCTGGTTTCCCATTGGGGGAGGGGGTAATGGGTAACTTACTGGTCCTTGATTGTGTGTGTGTCCCGCGCTGCTGTTGGCCCTTGGGGGTGGGGTGCTGGGGTGTGGTGATCGGTCATTTGGTGGTGGCAGCCCGGGCTCTCCCCTTCTGCACCACCTGGTTCCCCCACTGCTCATGTCAGATCCCAGCCATGCTTTCCTGCACCTCCCGTCCTCTGCTGTCTGTCTTGATCGGTCCACGCTCCCCCTGGGGTCCGTGGAGTCCTGCTGTCTGGACTCTGCACTCCTGGTGTGACTTTTCGGCAGTCGGTTTGTTGGCGCCTGGTCCCCTTTCCCATGCAGGTTATAGGCTCTTCTTTTTTTGTTCTTTTTCATTTCCTGTGTTTCTCTATTGCTTCTGGCTGCTGGTTTTGCTGGGTTCTTGATGAGGAGTTGGGTGCTGGAGTTCCCAGCTTGCTATTCATTTGGAGAGAGTTGGGGTACCTCCCTAATATGGCGGTGCCATCGTCCTCCAGATCTACATTTTTGAGCTTTGCTGTATCATTCTGGATTTGTAAGAAATTCAAAAAATAGTTTTCATTAGGTTTGAGAGGTAGACTGGAGTCAGTCGACATATTCAAATATCACAAGATTGAGGAAGTGCAATAGTATATAGTTTCATGTTAGAAGTGTCCACTATTGTTCCACTTACAATTTTAGCAAGACAGCAGACAGATTTACAGACCATGAACCTCACTTTTAGACCCTGTTTCATCTTTTCTCACTGCTAGGACTGCTTCAGATTTTGGTCCAGGAGAAAAAGCATTAGTTCTCCTGTAAATAGTTTGCCAAGAAAAATAATAATAAAATAAAACATATATGTAATAAAAAATGCTCAGTTTTCTTACCAAAGTTCATAAGAGACAGACAGCCTTACTAGAACAATCTTATGTTTTTCTTTTACATTATTTATGCTGAAAAATAATAATGTAGAGTTAAAAATAATCACAGTATCTTTCCAAGAAATGCACATATATTCTTGATCCAAATATAATGTTTAGAAATCATCATTATGTTTCTAAGTAGAACATGTCAAATTTATTTCATCTTTTCATCTTCAACCTAAGATGTTGAATTCTGGAAATACAATTTTTCAGCAACATTTACATCTGTGTATGTCTAGCCTTAAGTTCTCCAGAATTTAATGTCATCGTTTAGGTTACCAGGCATCCAAATTCTAAGAATGGAAGGTGGTTCCAAGTAACAAATATTCCTAGTAGTTCTGCTTTCTCTAACTTCATATGGCGCTATAAGCATTAATAGTTGAGTGAGATCTAAGAAACAAATAAGAGGGAATGATACATATCACAAAAGAGGACCTTATCATTGCGGTAAAAATAAGCGATAGAAACATAAAGAATTGAAAGGATTTTTGGTGTAGCACATATTGCTAATGGATAAAATAATAATAATAATTCCTTGTCAATGGTAGTAGACTCAGTGCCCTGCTAACTATATGGAATTTATTTTTCGCTAGTGAGGATTTAGGAGATATAACACTTATCACTTCAAATGTGAATACATCAGCGTACTGTGTGTAACACACACACATATTGCAATGAGTTGTGATCTTTAAGGATCATGTGAATTTCATAACAGAAATTGAGTATAAATGTGGATGTTAGCAACATAAAGCCCTCTCAGAGACAGGAATTTCTATAAAGAAATTGCAAATTTAAGATAATCCCTTGGAGACTATTTTTTTCAATCTTTCTGTTTGACCTTGTGAGCTACGAAAGTTAAATGGAACAGAGGTTGGGAACATCCATTGTTCTCATCCCAGATGCTACAAACTCATACAGCACATTGTCAGTGAATAGGAAAAAGAAATTAGCAGCTCATTTTGTGCAACATGAACTTTTCTTTCTGTCCTTCCCAGGCTTGATGGGTGCACTCTCTTTGATAAATCAGTCCTTATGCCTTATTGCCATGCAAGGATGGAAATAAGAAATGTGTAGAAGCACTCCCCTGTTCCCATTAGAACTAATCAAGTTTTTCATCTGCAAAGGTGGGTAGTTAACTTTTATTCAGATGCCTCTTTTGGGGGTGGATCAGGCTGTGGGGGAATTAGGTAGATAACAGAGGGTAGATCATTCAAATTGTCCCAAACAACTAGGCATTGAAATAGTGATGTGCTGTTATGTTAGCATATCATGTTAGTAGCAACAGAGGAGAAAGGCATAAGGATATTACATCTCTGAAATTTTCTAAACTCTCTGTACATAGTTCAATTAGCAGTTAAGGATAGACCCAAAGAGATCGAAAGAATTGGTAAGTTTTTGAAAGCTTTGTGGTTTTGCAACTTGGTAATACTTCAGCCAGCCAAGGAAAGAAAGAAAGAGAAAGTCAGCAAGAGCTAGCTGAACGTGCAGATGTGGCATCATTGGAGCATCTAGAGATGAAGGCAGACTAAGTATCTGCTGAGTAGCCAACAGTTCCAGGACAGTAAAGCTGTTTTAAGGTCACAGGAATCACTGTGGAAATACAGCATATTGGCAGTAGCAAATATTCAGGGAAAATTGGTACTCAATAAAGACTGAAGGTCAGCATTTCTAGGAGAAAAAAATGAAAGTGAATATGTTCTTTATGAATTTGCATTTCATGAATAATACCTTGGAAAAGGTGACCTCCTCTGGCAATCCAATATAGGGACATTCTTCTTAATCACTCTGTGCTGGTGTTCAAAGTACAAAGCCTGGAAATGATCAGAAAGGATGAGTTTTATGCAACTATGCCAAAATGTTTGGCTCTTATTGGCAAGAAGAATAACTACTGGGAGAGAAATAAGAAACAGAAATTGTTTGGTTTGGTTGTCTCTAGAACACAAGAGAGCTCAATAATCATTGAATTCTCTTTTGCTTTTTATTCTGTCTCTTGTTTCCTCTCTCTCCTTATGTTTGTGTGTGTGTGTGTGTGTGTGTGTGTGTGTATGTGTGTATCATAACTCATTAACATCACTAGTTTTAGGCAGAAATTACATTAAGGTAATTTAATAGAGACCTTAATAAAACATCTAAATATAGTTATTAACCCTAAATTTCCAGGGATCCATTCTATTCATGGTTACATTTTACCATATATCTATACATTCCTGTTGCAAGAAAACTGATAGCATTCAAGTTCTCATATTCATGTTTTAGAGACAATACGCAGGATAAACAGAAGAAAATAGGACTTATCCCGCCTGCCCCGGCCTCCCAGTCCCTGAGGCTTGTACACAGTGTCTGGGTATTTTTCCTGAGGCTCTTTGTGTTTAAGGCTAGTGCTCCAACACTTGAGGCACAGGCACTACTTTTCCAAGTTTTCTGAGTAGTTTATTGGAAATAAGAGTCTCACAGACTTTTTCATACAGGCTGGCTTCAAACCATAATCCTTTTGAGTAGCTATGATAATAGTCATGAGCCACTGGTGCCTGGCTGATTACTGTATATTTTTACAAATAGACTATGGTTTCTCTCATTGGGAATAATTAGGTTAGTCCTAGCAGAAGATCACAATAGCTAAATAGCTAATGTCCATATGAACACATAAGGTGATGTTAAGTGAAACGAACTCCAAGTTATGGAAACACGTGGTATATCATTGTTGTTGTTATTTTCAACGTGTCATGTGAGGTTATGCCCTTTTTCTTTTGTATTTCTTTGCATGGTTTTACCCCTGCTGTTACTATAACTGATTTTAGTACCCTGGATATTGTATATACATGTTTTTGAACCAGAGAAGAGAAAGGGAACACCAAAACTGTGGGACAAAGGATAAAATACAAACCAATGCAACAACAATACTTACAAAACAAAAAACAAAAACAAAAAAACAACAACCCAAAAAACAACTATGTGGTGTAAACAAACTGTACAATTCAAGGGGAGGAGAGGGAAATGGGGAGGGGACAGGGGGAAAATGAGGAAGGAAGTAACAAGTTAGATAAGAAATGTACTCACTGTCCTACACATGAAACTGTAACCCCTCTGTACATCACTTTGACAATAAAGAAATGAAAAAAAGAAAAAGAAAGAACTATAGTCCCACTTCTTTGATGAATATTGATGGAAAACTTCTCAACAAAATTCTGACCTATCAATTCCCACAACTCATCAAAATTATACTCTATGATCAAAGAAGATTCATTCTAGGGATACAAAGCTGGTTCAAAATGTATGCAAGTCAATTAAGGTAATTCATTACATGAATAGGAGCAAGGACAAGAACCACATGATCATTTCCATAGATGCAGAGAAAGTATTTGACAAGATCCAAGACTCATTTATTATGAAAGCTCTGGAGAAACTAGGAATTTCTGGATATAGTAAAAACTGTCTGTGACAAACTTACAGCTAGCATTATACTTAATCATGAAAAGTTAAAGCCATTTCCTCTCAAATAAGAAGCAAACAAGGATGTCCACTCTCTCCACTCCTCTTCAACATAGTACTAGTATTCCTAGCCAAAGTAATAAGGCAAGATACAAACACAAAAGGGACCAAAGAGGGAAAGATGAAGGACAACTCTTTCTCTTTGCAGATGACATGATCCCTATTTAAAGAACTCCACAGACTCTATTCCCAAGTCACTCTAGCTGACTCACCACTTTGGTAAAGTTGCAGGACATAAAATTAAACCTCAAAAATCAGTGGTTTTTCTGTATGCCAAACATGCAAAGAGTGGAGCTGAAATCAAGAAAGGAACTCCTTTTGCAAAAGCCTCAGTAAAAATAAATAAAATAAAATAAAATACCTAGGAATTAACAAAGATGTGAAGAACATCTGTGATGAAAACTTTACAAACCTGAAGAAGGAAATTGAAGCAAACTAAATGTAGAAAAACTTCCTATGGTCCTGGATTGGGAGCATTAACATCATGAAAATGGCAATACGGCCAAAGGCTATCTACAAATTTGCACTAATATGCAATATGCACTAATATCCCAATACCATTCTTCAATGAAGTACAGGAAGCTATCCTAAAATTCATATGGAATAATAAAAGACCCTGAATAACAAAAAACAATCCTAAGCAGGAAGAACAGTGCTGGAGGAATATCATTACCAAACATCAAATTCTTTTACAAAGCTATAGGAATAAAAACAGCTTGGTGCTAGCACAAGAAGGCCTATGGACCAGTGGAATTGAACTGAGGACCCAGAAGTGAGCTTGCAAACCTATGGCCACCTAATCTATGATAAGATTAAAGCAGGATGGAAAGCAGGATAAGAAAAAGCAGGATGGAAGAAAAACAACCTCTTCAATAAACGGTGCTGGCAAAATTGGTTAAACACATTTAGACAACTGAAATTAGATATTTACATATCACCCTGCACCAGAATCAATTCTAAATGAATCAAAGACCTAAAAGTAAAAGTAGATATCCTGAAAATATTGCAGGAAGGAATCAGGCTCCTTGGCACAGGTGGAAACTTTCTTAATAAAGACCCATAAACACAACAAATCAAATGGTATTGCATCAAACTGCAGAACACCTGTATGATAAAGGACATAGCTAGTAAGATAAATAGAAAGCCCACAGATGGGGAGAAGATCTTCACTAGCTATACAACAGGCAATGGCCTCATATAAAAGATACTTATTACTCAAAAAAATTAAGTTCCCCCAAAACAAGTCCTCAAAGAAACATCCAGCCCATTAATCAATGAGTTTTAGCCCATTGATTAATGGGCTAAAAACTTAAAGAGAGACTTTTCTGAAGAGGAAATGAGAATGGCCAAAAGACACATGAAAAAGTGCTCAACAGCTCTGGCCATAGAAAAAATGCAAATCAAAACAACATAGAGATGCCACGTCACACCAATAAAAATGGCCATTATCAAGAAAAATAATAACATGCTGGTGGGGAGGTAGCCAGAAGGGAACACTACTACACTGTTGGTAGGAGTGTAAACTTATTCAATCACTCTGGAAAATAGTGTGGCAGTACCTCAAAAGGGCAAACATAAAACTCCCTTATGACCTAGCAACCCTGCTCTTGGGCATTTACCCAAAGGATTCCAAGCAATACCACACTAAAGCTACCAGCAGAACTATGTTCATTGCAGCACAATTTATCATCACTAAAATATGGAACCAACCCATATGCCCCTCAGAAGATGAATGGATCAAGAAAATATAGTACATATACATCGTGGAATTCTATGTTTCCATCAGCAAGAATGACATTACACCACTCTGAAGGAAACTATTAAGAATTTATAATCTCAGAAATTGTTAACAATCTCAGAGAATGTTAATAGAGATATCAGAGTAAGCAAACTGATAGACAAAAGGTATAAGTAATGTAAATATGTGCAAATTATTAAAAAAAGCTTGGTAACAAACATTTAGTATTACAGCTTAGAATATTTCCTGGTACAGAATAGGAGATAAATGCAATTTGAGCAAATAGATTATAAGTACTGATATATATTCATTGAACAAATAATTTTATTAATTCTTTATACAATGTCTAATAGAATGAATTAATACTTTATAAAAAATAACACTCAAAGACTAAAATGATAAAGAGGGACACTCATGATGTTTAAGTTATTAAGTCATTAATTTACCAAGGTCATATAATGGTGATAAATAAACATAATTAACAGCATAAGGTTTGAGGAGAAAACTGACAGAATCCAGAGGATAAATAGACTGCTCTACAGTAACAGTGAGAAAGTTCATTATACACATTTATTTAAAAATTGATAAGAGAAAATTATTTATATTGACTGATCTTGGGTAATGAACTACTATTCTTGTGTTCTTGATGTAAAACTCGCTTGATTATAATATGTAAATAAATTAAATTAAGTAATATTTTGTTGCAACACCCTCTTTTCTTTTCTTTTTTAAAAGTATTTGGCTATTAGCACTTTTAATTCCTCTTTTTTGTTTTGTCTGTCATGGACATTCAACTCAGGGCCTGAGAGTGGTCCCTGTTCTCTTTTGTTCAAGGCTTAGCCCTATATCACTTTGAACCATAGCCCCACTTCTGATTTGTGAGTGATTAATTGGTGATAAGAGTCTCATAGGGACTTTCCTCACCAGGCTGACTTTTATCCACAATCCTCTGAGATCATCTCAGGGTAGGATCACAGGCTTGAGCCACAGCACAGGCTTGTTAACTCCTCTTTAAGTGTTTGGTAGCATATTATGATGAAATGATCTGGGCTTTTACAATTATTTGTGATAATATGTTTCTTTTTACTTTGAACTTTTCTGGTTGTAATAGAGTACTGTAATTATTTGTCCAGAAGAGCTTCAACAGTTAACACTTTTCATGGAATTGATTTTCAATTTATAGGTACAGTCTTCTTCAAATTCAAATATTTAACTTGTAATAAAGTCTATAGTGAAGACTAATTACTTCTTTACTTAATTACTTCATCATTTAATGAAATACTTAATTGTATCACTCACTAGCAAAAGGACTCACAAAGACATGAATTTCAAAACTGGGAAAATGCAAGGGAAGGGGCAACATAGTTCAAAAAGAAATGTAATCTTTACATGAATTACATAACTCTAAACCCTCTATACATCTCCTCTACAGTAATAAGAAGATATAGTTTTTTAAAGATAAAATTTTCAGGAATATATAAATATCATAAAATTGTCAAAGAAATCTCATCATTATGTGAAGGAAGTCTGTGTAAGAGAATATGAAAAATTCAAGTCATCCAGAAATGATAGACCATGAATTTACATTGACGAATGCGAGTTAAAGACAATAGGTGAAACTACTTTGGATGACAGGAAAGCAATAGTTTGGTAAATATGGTGAAACACAAACTTTGATTGTGATGGGGAGAAAATATTGGCAAATATTGGGAAAATATTCTTAATCTGACCTTTATACATCAGTCAAAATCAAGTTTAAGCCTAATTTCATTCTGAATGTTTTAGAAACAAGTCTAACCCTCCTTTATGAAACACAATTAACAAGATAGTTAATTACCATCTTCTGAAAATATTCCATAACTTTGTAGAGCTTTTTGTCTTCCTTGATTTTATGTACTGCCAAATTATATGCCTAATTAATTCGTTTTTCTGTAATTCCTTTGCTAATTCTGTAATCAATACTCTCAACATTCCCCCTTAAACTTCTAATGCTTTAACATGTTTCTTACACTAGATTTCATCCCCCTCCCTCCAAGAATTCATGTTCATTTCCCATTTTTTACCAATTTGTTGCTTATTTTGCTAGAATAATGTGCTTGGAAATCCATATGAATCACCTTCTTTCTAAAGTCTTTTTCAATGCTTGCCTGTCACTAAACAAGCTTGTTCTTGCCTTCTATGTATTTTTACCACCTATTATATGCCTTAGACTGAAAACTGTTGTTGCTCTCTAGCATTTTTTCATCCACTTTTGAATATCTATAAGCATAGTCTTATTCTGAATTATATCTTTGATATGCTACTTATATACTTGGTACATTAGTACTGTGTATTTCATATAATAGTGTTGCCAGAGTCACTCTACATTGGCATAAGTTGCTAATTGCTATTTGTTGATGTAATTTATCTTCCTATTCTTTTATCCTTGACATAGATCTGATCATCTTTTCTCATTCTGTTCACTGTACCTAAGGGGGGAAAAAACTGTGCATAGAGACATTGTTAAATGGAATTGAAGAACTTGTTAAATGGAATTGAATTGAGCTGGAAGTTTTAGAAAAAGAGGAGATAGCCAAATTATTTTTCTCTGTTTTCCCTATTGATTGCAAAACTTTGGACAGCTCACCTAAATACACAGTACTTCATTTTCTTCATCACTTAGCAGCAGTAATGATAGTTACTTTCCTCTCTGGAAGCATGTAGAAATAACTAATGTCTTTTGTAAAGGATTGGAGAATTTTGGAGAAGCACCCCATTAATCATCATCAGTAGCAGCAGAAGAAAAGACAGGTTAAGCACTGATATATGCATGATTGTGTATACAGCAAGATAAGCAAGTTCCTTATCCTCCGGAAACTGAAAATCAAAAATAGACGACACATTCAGAGGTAACAAACTCAGAGAAAGTACAACCTTAAGGATACTGTAAAACAAATGTCCAAATAGGTTATAAACTTTGTGATACCAGGTACTAACACAAAATGGATTTAACGTAGTAAATAAAACAACCACATGAGGAAAAAAAATACTTTGGTAGATGTTATGTCCTATAGGTACCAATTCTTTGACAAAATTTAGTCAAATTAACATAGAATTCATGCAGATAAAGAAATATCATATTCATAAAAATTTCTGGATTGACTAGACTGCTAGAATGGAAAGAAATGGAATATGCATGCATATCCTCATGTACATGTACAAGAGAGAGGAATTGTTAGAATGATTAGCAGTGTGAGTTATGGAAATAATACTATGAAGAAATAGGCTGTCATCACATAAAGATAGCCGGTATTTTAATGCTCAACACTCTTGCTTGAAGGGAAAAAGTGAAGGTGGGAGTTGGTTGGTTCTGGCGAGATAAATTCTTTGACAATTGTGATGGTATAAATAATTCTGAGACTTTTAAAAAAATGATTCTGGCTTAAGTAAAATTACAAGGTTGAATAAAAGAAATAGATATTGACTTTTCACGAGCTCGGTAGGATGTCTGTCATGTCAGATCAATGACATGGATATATCCCTGTTATTTGGGGAAAATAAAGAACAATCATGACACAGTGCTTCAGTGAAATGATCACATAATTAGTCTATTACATAGATGTAAAGCATCATGAAAACCTAGAGAGAGTGTTCAGTTTTTGACCAGGCATGACCATGATGTATCCACCTATAGCCATGGCACTGGTTCCTATTAATCCTGGGTCTCTGATGGTCTATAATGGTATTAGTTCCAGAAAAAAAAATTCAGTGAGACTACTTAGCCCCTGGCTGCAAGGGGCAGCTCAGGACCAAAGTGGATGCTTCTTGAGTCTGCTTTCCAGGGGGCTGGCAGGACCCTGGCACTTCACAACTGAATCACTTTGACCCAAAGTCATTTGTTCAATCATGGTTGACAAAAGGTAACGGAGACTTTCTACTGTTTGGAAAACAAATGGATCTCTTGACTGTTTTCATAAAGATCGACGGGGACTTAAAATAGCCTGAGGTTAATATTATAAATCTTTCTAAAAGAGATTTTCAGAACATATTCTTTATCCGAGCATTGGATCAATCTCACAAGATGACATATTTTCAAACTACAGTAAAGCAGAACAATTTGTTCGTGAAAAAGTTGAAAATCCAAAGAAATCTTTTCCTTTCTTGCCTTTTGTTTTCATTTTTTTAATTTATTATTTTATTCTTGAGCATCAACTGAAATAAAAAGAATTTGAACAAAATGTTTGATGAATGAGGATTGACCTTTGTGATAGCTTTGCAGCTATCTTCCTTCTCTTCAAAGGTATCTAGGGAGTTGCTTGAATGACCACACTGAATATGAACCTGTGTTAGGCTGTTGAAAGAGATGGGTTGTTCAACACTGTCTCAGGGTGCAATATAAAAGAAGAAAGAAACAACAAGAAGGAATAAAATACATTTATATCTCTAATTTTTATAAGCATGAAGATCTGTCACAAAATTAATACTTACTATGAATATTGATTAATAAATACTTCTGGTACTATACTAAGCATGTCAAATAGATATAATCATGTTAATGACAAAATTGACTTCAATTATTGGATCAAAAATATGAAACTGAAATCAGGTATAAGGAGTCAAGTTTAAAAATATTACAGATAGAACAAATTTTATCATATTTGTAACACTAATTGATGCATTTTTTTCAGATCCATTGTAACGACTAAATACTATCTACCTGCCCTTTATTCCTCTTGTTTTTTTCAGTCAAAATGTATTGATGTATTCTCTTGCATTGAAAATCTTTTGGAAGACTGACCTGATTTTGAATTTTAGCAGAATCATCTATTGGAAAACTTAATGTCTGAGTACTCACTCTGATGAATAGTCAGGTATGTTTATAGACTTCTGCTATCTTCCTCACTTGACTCTCAAGACTCACAGTCTGAATATGTTTATTCTCTCTCTCTCTCTGTGTGTGTGTGTGTGTGTGTGTGTGTGTGTGTGTGTGTGTGTGTAGAAGAATTGCATGGAAAGCCTTCCTTCCATCTGAAATGCAATTTGTACTGAAGACAGAGTGCAACTTGTTACTTTTGAGATTGAAAAACACCGTGGTAAGTATAAAGATTTGTTGTTTCATAATTATTTAATTTTAGGCTAGATTGGCTGGCTGGTGACCTACAGCATGAAGAATTCTGCAGGGTCATCTACACCATCTTCAGCATTCAAGCCACTGAGGATGTTATTTTATTTTTAGGAATGAAAATATCCCCGTTGTCTTTCATTTATTTTTCCCTTAACACTAGTTTTGAAGTTGTTTTAGTAGAGTATTTATTTGTTTCTTTTTAAATTTCATTTTTATCTTTAAGAATTTGAACAGAAGAGTGTAATACCATACATACTGATCAATGTCACTACCTTCATCATACTCCCCCATCCCTCCCAATTCCACCACTTCCTTTCTTTGTAGAATATGCATTGCATTTTACAGCTGCATCCCTCTCTTTATTTGTCTACTCTTGTCCTGTGCTTTATCCCACCCATTTTTGAACAACAGATTTTTAAAAAATAATTTTATTGTTAAGGTGATGTATAGAGGGTTTACAGTTACATAAGTAAGATAATGAGTACATTTATTTCTGAACAGTGTTACCCCTCCCTCCTTTTCTGCTGCTTTTCTCCCTAGCACTTCCCTCCACCCATTGTAGAGTTCTAGAGTTCCTTTGCAACATAGTGTCTAGGGGATATCAGTATTGAATTGGTTCACTCTTTGTTCCACCATTTCTGTGATTCACCTTCACTTTCCCAAATCAGATAACCTTATATACAAGACAAAGGGTACCAAAATCAGGAACAGTGGCCACAGGGAATACAGAGGAGAAAAAAATGCCAAAGGAAAAAGAAATAATTGCAAAGAGTACATTAAAAAGAAAAAAAAAAAAACCAGAAATCTAAACCAACCCCTTTCCCCCCCTAAAAAACAAAACAGAAAACATAACCACAAAATAATTCTTATTTCCATTTAGTGGAGATCATTTCAATTAGTATAATTTTATGTGGTCATATGTACATGTCTATTAGACTGTTGTGATCCTCTGCTAGGACTACTGTAGTTGTATAATAATTATTACAAGTGAGGGAAACCTTCGAGTCTATGTTTCTTTGGGTCTGACTTACTTCACTTAATATGATTTTTCCAAGTCTTCTCATTTCCTTATGAATGGGTCAATGTCATTCTTACTAATGGAATCATTTGCTTAATTCATTCATCTATTGATGGTCATCTGGGTTGATTCCATATCTTAGCTATGGTAAATAATGCCGCAATGAATGTAGTTATGCTAGTAGCTCTAGTGTGGCCTTGTTTGTGATCCTTTGGATAAATGCCCAGGACTGGGATTGGTGGGTCATTGGGGAACTCTTTGTTTAGTCTTTTCAGGAACCTCCAAACTAAGCAACCAATTTCTGGAGTATATTTTGTTAGATTATGAGTTAGCTTTCCTAAGGAATTGTATCATTTAAATTCTACCTTGAATCTACCATATTTCCTTTCATACACTTGCATACAATTGGATTCAGCCCTACAGTGTATATTTATAAATTAATTCTAGCTTCCAGATACATTCTTTTTCTCTCTGGGTTTGACTTACATCACTTAACAGGATTTTAATAAATGAAGCTTGGCCAAGAAAGTCTTGTGCAAAACAGACACAATGAAATAAAGCCAGCCATTCTTAGTAGTGGTGATGAAAAATGGTAGAAAGGATTACTAAAACATAAAATTAAGAATAAATTTTAAAACTGGTACCAAATTTCATATCTTTTTATATTTCTGATATAAAATGGAGTCCATGTTACAGACATTCATTTGTGTATATGTGTTCTTGGTATATAAAAATACAATTAAAGCAAATATACTTTTCAAAATATAAGATCAGGACAAACATTCCTTTCTAATGTAAGATAAATGTTTATCAAAAGTTGGAAAATAAATTCACCTCTACTGTAATGATATATGCAGGAAATGAATGGCTCTCTGTAGATATGTAAAGCAAGAGAAATTTATTTCCATAAATTCAGCCTTATAGTCATTAAGAGTGAAAGTCACATGTATTTAGTACATTATAGCCTTTTATAGAGGACATTTCAGGGAAATTTATCTAATTCAGAGATTAAATAATTCTTTTTCTCACTCTCAAATATCAGCAGAGATTGTTTTCACTTTTCTTGCTGCTTTATACATGTCGATAGTTTGTACTGTAATATCAACTGGAAGTTGTTTTCATTAAGATGTTATTGACTTCTACATACTTCTCTGAGAGCAACCTCTGAGAGGCCTCCTTCAATTATTTGGGATCAAGATTGCAGTCCCCCAACCCCTTAGTGATGTTTTGGAGGCTTGAACTCCAACACTGCTCTCGTGCTGTCCCTAAGCTCTTTTTGGTCAAAGGGAGCATTCTGCCACTTGGCCCACACCTCTACTTCCTGCTTTTTGTAGTTGATTGGAGATAAGAGTCTCATCAGCTTTTTCTGCCCTGGCTGATTTTGAACTGTGATCCTCAGATCTCAGACTCCTGACTAGCTTGGTTTTACAGGCATGAGTCAGCAGCACCTGGCAAGATTGTCTTTATATAAGTCTTATCTTGATTTCTTCTTCTAATTCTTTTTCTACTCTTCCTAGACATTTTTTAAACAAAATAATGGTACTGAGAGGTAAACACAGTGCCTCATGCTTGCTTAGGTATATACATGTCCACTTGATCCAAATGTCCAGCAGCTCCTACATAGGCTTTGAATCTTGAACCCTTCAGAATCTCAAATTTTCCATCTCTAAAATGAGGTAATTGAGTGTTGTGGTTTTTAAAGTCATGCTTAATATTTAAAAACGTAAATGGAAATGATGTTGGAAAAGTAAGTCAGTGGGAAACCTTTCACTCTATTTGCTCCTAGTCTGGTAGGGAGAAATATTATTTGTTCTTCTTTTTGCTACAGAATATACAGTAGAAAACTAGGTAATATAACTCAAGAGCTATGTGGTTTGATTTCCTTTGGTGCTAGGTAGAAGCACTGCTTGCCTGGAATTGTACTTCAGAAATTTATGCCAGTGCATATGCACACATAAAGAATTCAAGGTTCATTGTACTCATATTCTATTTTGTTGAATGACAATTTGTGGTGCTACTACTTAAAGATTAAAAGAAAAAAAAGAATTCAGTTGAGACATCTGTGTTCAGGTAAAAATTAAAATATCTTTGACTTTCCTGAAGATAAGGCAGTATTGTGATTCACAATGTGTGTGCTTGAAGTTGTCAGGCAATGGTATTACTTATTTCAGATACTTTTCCCGAATCATGGAACCATGGCAGGAAAAGAAATGGAGAATAGGATAAAAGATTAGAATGTGCTGTCTTCATTGTTTTTAAATGTTAAAAGTTATACAGAAGTTTTAAGTTTCATATGGAATTTGGGATTTATGGGCTTTTCTAGGATGAAAAGGAAAAAAACATGGGAATTCTGATTTTAGGAAATGTTGCTAATCCCAGAAGTTTCTTGTGCAATCACTCTTTTTGGAATGATAAAGTTAACTCTGTTTCTCAGTTCTTTCTAAAGGAGTTTACCAAACCAATGTCTATGGGTAAGATGACTCAACCACAGATGTTGTTTCCCTGGCAACTGTATTCCAAAGAAAAGAAATGATGAAACAGAAATAACTGCATGGCATGCAAATGTCTTATCTAGTCTATAGGAAGCTAGTTTTTGTTTGTTTTCACTGCAAATCACAGGTGACAGTTTGACTTAGAGTTGTTCAAAAGAGTACCCACAGAAACAAAAGTCATGAGGAAGAATTACTTTCTATCCAATTGGTATTTGACTTCCAAATCCCTTCATATCAGACCTCTATATACGTTTGTGGCTTTAACTTAGTTCAACCTTTGAAAAAAAATACTTCAATGACTGCCACGTTTTGTTTCCTTCAGAGAAAATTGTGCAGTGTGTTCTGTGATGGCAACTGTGCTGTGTTCCCTCAAACAAGATTATCTCTCATCTAGAAAGAGAAAATCAATTTTAATTTTACAAAGAAAAGCACCAAGTGGTATTTGATACTCAAAGAAGGGTCATTAAGCACGTATTTTATTTTATCTATCTGTCTTGGGACTTTTAGAAGGGAATAGTCAAGAAAAAGAATGTAGACATGTAGCAGTGCATGAAAAAAATGGTAGTACATGAAAATGACATCAACCACTGAGAATAATCCTAAAAGTAAAGTCAAAACAATGGTGTCTACCTACTGTTGGTTTAATGACAAATTCAATAGGGCATAACACTTACAACACTTAGATGATACGTGTACTCCAGCGTATATGTTTACATACTAAAGTTTTGCTTTTTCACTAGAGAACAATTTGATCACACATAAATTGTCTTGGAAAAAAGTCAAGAATGCAATTTCACCTATGTTAACCTCTTAGGTCCATTCAGTTATGGAAGATTGTAGGAAGTTAATATCAAATATGTATTTTATGTAATGAATAAGTTATAACCCAATAAATATTTGGAGGAATGTAGGGATCATGTGCAATTTCTATTCTGCTGAAAAGAGTCTATCTTAATTTTTAACTATGATAATCTATTTGTGAACTTTTTTCTTTTTTTTTTGGAGATGTTTTTCCATCCTTCATTCATTGGGTGCATGATAGTAAAATATGTCAATTGTGAAGACAGGTACTTATATGGATAGGATAACATATAAGTACTAACATGGCCCATGCCTCAATTTTTTTAGTCAAGTGCTGTCTGATTATATCCAAGCAAAAAAAATGAGTGCTTCTCTTGGCATTAAGAGCTAAATGAAAAAATAAGCGATTTAGCAATATGATGAGCAAAAATATCATGTACCTATGTAGCAGAGAACTATGAAAAGATCAATAAGTAAACCAACTGATGTTATGATAGACAATCAGACAACATGACACAATGTTTAAAAGTATAATTTAGCGTCAGATAAGTCAAAGATTAATTTGAAGTTTAAGAACTTTCTAATTCTGAAATCTAGAGCAAATAACAGCAACCTTCACAAGGTAACTCCAGTTGACCAATAAGGTAGACAAAAATATTAATTTTATATTCTGGGAACAGTGTGAAAAATATAAATATAATATCTATGACATAATACAAGGTAAAGGAAAAGATTTAACTCTGGAGAGACACATTCAACTATCATTGTTTCTTTTTTGTTCCTACTAATTTAATTATTATTGCTTATGGATCTAACAACTTCCATCTTTAATATTGATAAGAGGCAATTTTTGGTTCTGTAACTCAAAGCATATATGTACAAAATATATGTATGTATGAGAAAAAAATTATATGTGGTAACACATTTTATATAAACAAAATATCATCTGAAGTTTGACACTCTATCAATCATTTTTCTAAGTATACATTTAGCATCTTCTAGAAACTCCCTTCTTACATATATTGTGATGTTTCTGAAGACTAATTTAGCAGAATAGGTAATAGCTAAACACTTTAAACCACTGAGACTCTTCATCTATAATTTACAGACCTCATAACAAATTATTGTGCAGATTTGAGTATATTATGAATTGGGGAGGAGAAAAAATGGCATCTTTCTCTTCATTAATCTCTTACCAAGAATTATCTTTTTTTTCATATATAAATGAAAGTGACAATACACAGTATTATTTGTAGAACTTGAGGCTGCCAACAACAGACACCAGAAATATTTTCACATTACATTACTATTGTCACAGGTACCTTGAAGTATCTTTCAAAATTATGGTAGTTATTAGATCTGTTGTTAAATCTTGTTATATGTGTGACATTCATACATAGTACTGCATTGCAAATTTGACTTTTACAATGTATTTGAGCTGTATTTTAATATAATTGGTTTCTTGTATATCTTAAATATTTTATTTTATCACTTAAAACTTCTTGTTCTGAGAAAGAATCATAGCCTTTACGAAAGTGCTGATGGAATTCATTCAAAAAAGTGATTAAAAATCTCAAGTATAAAAGTATGGATAAGAAAAGAAACATGATTATTGTTGAATAATTAAATTATATTGTACAAATGAGTAAATATTCTAATTACCTGAAAAAAGACAGCAGACTTTTAGAGTTATCACCTGTCACTATAACAAAACTATAACGGAATAAGTATAACTCAACTCAACAGACTTAGTGTATATGATATGTTCTGGCAAATGAACATGCACATTCTAGTTATATAGTTCTTAAGAGAAAATTTTACTTGTCTTCTAGAAATTTTATTGTAAATGTTGATAGTTTAAAAGACTAAATACATGTTATTTTCTTTATCCATCCATTGAAGGGGAAAACATGGTTGTGCCGGTGGCTTTAGCATATCTTGGTTTGTAAACTTCCGGGTAAATTCCAGGAGTAGAATGTTTGATCATAGTGTAGATCTATGTTTAACTTTTTTAGGAAACCTCATATCACTTTCCAGAGTGGCTGGACAACCGTAGATTCCCACCAACATTGTATTAGGGATCCCTTTCAGCCACAGCCTTGCAAGCATCTGTTAACATTTGTTTTCTTGAAAATGAATAGTCTAACTGTGGTGAGGTAGAAACTCAATATTGTTTAGATTTGCATTTCCTTTATGGCTAGCGATGTGGAACAGTTCTTCACATGTCTATTGGTCATCCTTACTTGTTCTTCTGGGAAGACTCTTTTCAGCTTATTTGCTAATTTATTAACTTGTGTATTTTTGAGAAAATGCGGTATATCCACAATGGAATTTTACTCATCCAGAAGAATGATATTGTACCATTTGTAAAGAAACAGAAAGACATGGAAGGAATTATGTCAAGTGAAGTAATTTACTTCCAGAAAGACAATGGATGCATGTTTCCCCTTACATATGAAAGCTAGACTTAGCTTATAAAATTGTAGGGGTACTTCCACTTTGCCTTGGTTAGTTCTTATTGGCAACTATGAGTAGTGGCTGACCTTTTTTTTTTTTTTTTTGCCAGTCATGGTCTTTAACTCAGGGCCTGAGCACTGTCCCTGGCTTCTTTTGTTTAAGGCTAGCACTCTACCACTGAGCCGCAGTGCCACTTGTGCCTTTTTCTGTATATGTGGTACTGAGGAATTGAACCCAGGGCTTCATGTATGCTAGTCAAGCACTCTAACACTAAGCTACATCCCTAGCCCCAGTGGCTGACTTTCTGAGGATCATTTCTCAGGCACTATAGATCCACCAACTCTAGTTATCTTTAAAACTGTTTTAAACATGCTGTATCCCACCCTGTCAAACCATGTGAACATAGTATATACATTATTTCCACATTTTAAAGTATTTTGTATCTTAGTATACAATTACATGGTGTTAGATAACTTTTTGTTTCTATGACAAAATACCTACGAAATCCAGCTTGAATGAGGAAAGAGTTATTTGGTTCACTGCAGTCAGGATTAAGAGATATATGGTGAGGATCTAGGGCCAAGGTTTAACTTTTAAAGACAAGCCTCCTGTAACCTCTTTTCTTAAACTATAAACTTCTCTCTAACAATTCATTTAACTACGAACTCACCAGTAGAATAAACAACCTTTGAATGAGGTTAGACTCATGACGTAATCTTTCCGTAGCATGAGCTGGAAATCAAAACTTCAAGGCATGATTTGTTGGGGAAATACTTCATAGCTCAGTCATATAATTTACCCAAGAAAGTAGTCAGTGATGAAGATCGATGGTATTGGCAAGTTAATACAATGCAAAAGTCGCATTTATGCCACTGAGATGGGAAGACTGGATTCAATATTCCTAGATTCTTTCAGGCAGAAGTTCCATATTTTTGCTAGAAGAGTATTGTGCCTGGCATGCTATGGAAATCATTGTTAACAAGTGGTAATACGGGAAATCACTTGAAGACAAATACCTATAGGCTGACTTCATTGGAGAAAGCTTATATAGAATGCAGGTCCTGAAATGAATTGTCTAACATGCATACCAGTGGTTACATGGAAAGGCACACGATCAATTTCAAAAAAGTAAATGAGTAAGGAAAGGCATAAAGAAGAAATTAGACTTGATTCCAGAGAATTTACTAAGGATATTGAAGGGAAAATAAATGGGTACTTGAAATAAATAAGGAAATAAATAAATAAATAGATAGATAAATGACAGGATAAAAGCCATAATGGATCTTGAAAGCTAGACACATATAATCATGTAAGTGGAAGAAGAAATTTGCTGAAACATTAATGGTATTTTCTGAACTGACACTAAAAAATGGGTTTAATTATATGATCTCAGGAATATCTCATTCTAAAATTTTGCTTTTCTGTAAATTCTAAGCATTTTAGAGATTCTAGAATTATAAGAATAATACAATGAATCTCTAACATTTTACTTACACAAAGACACACAGATACACACACGCACACACGCACACACACACACACACGCACAATCTGCCTTGGAATCCTTAATATTCTCCTGTGGCTTAGTGAGATCAACACAATAAATTTAAATAGAAATAACAAATAAACTATTTTCAGCCCAGGGAAACTAAAGAGAACTCTGGAAATGGTCCAAGTATTTATTGCTGTAAAGAATTACATCAATGTGATTCTCTTCCCATTTTTTTCTCTATTGCTCTTTCTCTCTGTCATTGTCTCTCTTTCTCTATTATTCTTGGTGTCTTTCTCATTTTCTCTTTTTTTAGGTCTGAATTCTCTGTCATTAATATAAGAAGAAATGGCCTTAATATTTGCCTTTTGCAAATAAGGACTTTAGGGCTGGGAATATGGCCTAGTAGCAAGAGTGCTTGTCTTGTATACATGAAACCCTGGGTTCAATTCCTCGGCACCACATACATAGAAAACGGCCAGAAGTGGTGCTATGATTCAAGTGGCGGAGTGCTAGCCTTGAGCAAAATGAAGCCAAGGACAGTACTCAGGCCCTGAGTTCAAGGCCCAGGACTGGCCAAAAAACATAAACTAACCCAAAACACGCAAATAAGAACTTTATTTTTGCGTTATGTTTTGGAATATATAAAGTATTCATTTTTTAAAGTCACCCTTATTTTGTTTGTATTGTGGGGAGAAATTGGGTCTCTTTTACATTGCTTTTCTGAAAACCTCTTCATAGAATTGAATGCAACCTGGAAAAGTCTCTTGATCTCCAAAGAAATACCAAAGGTCACTTATTTCTGTCCATTACATGTGCTTTATGTGAAGTATATTTTTGGTTATTTATAAAGTAACTCATCTACAACCAGGTACTATGAGAATTATTTAATTCTTCTCATTGCAGGGCAAAGTAGTTGTATTATTCTGATTTAACCTCACAGTATTTGTAAAATAGTTTTTCTCTAATGGAATCAAATAAAAATCTTAATAGAGGGGGAAAAAGTAAGTGAGGTAATACCTCACTTAAGTACTTACAAGTACTAAAAGTACTGAATACAATAATTTACCTAGAGCAAGAGCCTCACAAGTAGTTATCATTTATTTGAAATAGGTGATACTGTATTAAACATAAATAACAGGAAGTGTAAAATTCATATTTGATTCAGATTGCAAATCAAAGAAGCAGCCATGATAGATGCATTGCTTCATGATATTTAGGAGGGACTCTTTGTGGAAGTAGTTTGCTCTTAGTCCCCTTCTCTTAGAGTTTAATTGGTTTTATAAAAATCATGATAAAATGTCACAGGCTTGATGATACATTTTGAGACAGGATTTCCAAAGTAAGTTTATTAGATAGTTTATCAATACTCAAATAATTTTCATTAAATGATTCAGTTATCAGTGCTGCTTAATATGATGTATTTTTCTTCCTTATTGATTTATATATCTCATAATACATGATCATGCACATACATCTACATTTCATAAACTGTGGGACACAATCGATCACATAGTAACTGACAATATAAATTTACTCATTGGTGGTATGCACTCTTCAAGGTTCCTCAGAGAATTTCCCACTCTCTTGCATCTAGAAGAGATGATCACACATTTACTATGAAATCAAGATGTGAAAGGTATATTTTTGCTTTGTTAAGAAAAGGCCCTATATCTTCCCCATTTGTAAACACATACCCACTTTTAAAGGACCCTTGATAATGTCATGTGGTTATGAGAAAAGACTTGTAGCTCTCAGGTTTTTACTTCTGAAGTTCCATAAGTAGTAATATGAAAAAAAATTGAATCCCTTATTTTATTCAGTATAAATATAGATTTATAAATTTCAAAATATCTTGTGCAGCCCATTAGATTTAGTAAAAATTCTTATCATAGATTTGGCTTTCAATGTTGTAGGGGATGTGGCCAAAAGGGAACCCTACTTCATTGTTGGTGAGAATGTAAACTGGTTCAGCCACTCTGGCAAGCTGTATGGAGATTCCTCAGAAGGCCAAACATAGAGCTCCCCTGTTACCCAGCAGCCCCACTTTGGGGCATCTACCCAAAAGACCACAAACAAGAACACACTAAAGCCACCAGCACAACAATGTTCATCACAGCACAATTTGTCATAGCTAAAATGTGGAACCAACCAGATGCCCCTCAGTATACGAATCAGAAAATGTGGTACATATACAGAATGGAATTTTATGCCTCTATCAGAAAGAATGACATTGCCCCATTCATAAGGAGATGGAAGGATATGGAAAAAATTATACGAAGTGAAGTGAGCCAGAATCAAAGAAATATGGATTCTATGGTCTCCCTCATAGGGAATAACTAGCACAGGTTTAGGCTAATCACAGCAGAGGATCACAAAAGCCTAATAGCTATGCCCCTATGAATGCATACCATAATGCTAAGTGAAATGAACTCCATGTTATGGAAACGAGTAATATATCACTGTTGTAATTACTTTCAACATGCGATGTGAAACCGTATTGTTGATGATCCTCTTGTATCCCCTTCCTGTGGTTGTACCTGTACTATCACTGTATCTTATCTGAGTACATTGGAAACTCTATATACTGGTATTAGAATTAGGAAAGTGAAAGGGAATACCAAAATCGAGAGACACAGGATAAAATGACAAACCACTACAAAAGCAATACTTGCAAAACTGTTTGGTATAAACCAACTGAACAACTCATAGGGAGAGAGGGACAGGGGGAGGGGGAGGGGGGAATGTGGAGTAGGTAACAAAGAGTACAAGAAATGTATCCAGTGCCTAACATATGAAACTGTAACCTCTCTGTACATCACTATGCCAATAAATAAGAAAAAATAATTTATAAAAAACAAAAGATTTGGCTTTCAGTAAATAGGTAGAATGGGTAATGACTACTTCCTTGATTTTATAACGTCAATGGAGCTTGTGCTTGTCTTTTAACTTTCACAGACTTATTTGCTATATAAATTCCCTGTCACTTAACTTTATTGTTTGGAAAAGAGTAACCTTCAAGAATTTTTATCACTTGTGTGTAGATAATCAACAATAAAGGAAATATGAAAGCTTTTATGAAATATGTTATTGCTTCAGATATTTTCTTGAAGTGTTTGGACCATGTTAAAACATAATAAATAAGCCAAGGCTACTGTGCAGAATAGAACATAATTACAAAAGTAAATCATGATAGAGTTTTAGAATGAAGATTTCTTTTGTATCTTGCAGATAATTTCCACATGACCAAAGAAAAATTATAACCTCTGTTGAACAAAGGAAAATTATAACCTCAGTTTACCAAATGGTATTTACTGGTACTAGTAGGTTTTGATTTGTGTAAAACATTATGGTCAAGTAGAGGCTATTTATGCTTGCTCTACTGGAGTTCAGGGGAGAACTCACAGTGGACTATTACTTGATAGTCTAAAATTTTGAGGGGACCATGAAAAATGCATGTGTGTGTGTGTGTGTGTGTGTGTGTGTGTGTGTGTGTGTGCTAGAATCCAGAAATGAAAAGACTAAGGAAATCATATTAGTCCATAAAAAATTAATACATATTTTTATCACCCTCAATTTCTAACAGGTTGCAAGAAATGACTAGATGAGTCAGTGCATCTTCAAAGAACAGAAAGATGCAAAACTAGGCTCTAGTGAATTATTAGATATGGTTGAGTAGAGCCAATTCTATAAAGCCTTAATATATGTTCGTGTGTCACCAGATTTCTAGCAGATTCTGTAATGTAATGCCTGAAGTGAGACAAGAAGATTCTCATAAAATAAGATATGATAAAGTAGCAGCAACAGAAGAATTAGACACACTTGAAAGTAAATTAAGATCTAATATGTATTGTCTGGCACAAAATTTAAAAAAAAATAAAAAGAACAAAACACTATTTTGCTAATAAAGTTCTGTAAATGACATTAGAATTTGTCTGCATAAGAATTCACTTGCCATGTTGGCTCCAGCTAAGTCATTACAATGCTCTCCACTTCATCTATGTGGTTATAATAAAATTTTAGTAGGATTTAAAAAAAGGCTATTCTTACACTGTTACCATTGTGGCAAACAAAAGCCATTATACTGATTGCCACTCCTCCCTATGCTAGTGATTGACTTCTGAGACTATAATACTTTTGTTTCTGATTCCACACTTCACTTAAAATCTCATCTACTCAAAACTTTGTCTTCCCTTTGTTGCCATTTTCTTTTTTCATATGCGCTAACTGTGGTTTGACTTCAAATCCTAACCATTGTCTCTTAGCTTTTTTACTCCAATCTGGAGCCACAGCTCAACTTGCAAATTCTATCTGTTTTTAATATCTACCTGCTTGCTCCTCAGTGGCTTCTGATTGTGTACTTAGTGAAATCCTAGGACCTGTACAGATGTGGCTCATTCTCATGGTTGGCAATTTCATACTTTTGTGTTTGATAGCACCCTTCACCTGGCATTTGAATCCAAAGATATGTCCTTCTAGCTATGTGATATATATAAATAATGTTGGCTAATTTGATATTCTGTAATAAACTCTCCTGCTGAGGTGCTCTTTTTAATTCAAAATACATAATTTCGCCACTGATTCCATTGCATATACTTCTTCATCTGCCTAAAATTGTTCACTTTTAGTTTCCTTCATTTAACCTCCTTCCTTTAAAGAAAATTTCTTACCTCATCCCTTACTTACTTCATCTTCTCGTACTCTGAATTTTTTTTTTATTAATTGGTTAGAACTTTTGAAAGTCCCTTAGTTTATTTACCTCCTATCTCTTTCTGCTTGTGTATAATTCTACAACCTGGAACTGTGGAACTATCTAGAGAAGAATGCACAGCCATGGGGTTGAGGAAACTTATTAAGAACACAATCTGATTTCTGGTGGTTTATTAGACCTATGGGAAAGTAATTTTTAAAAAAAACTTTTTATTTTAGTCATTTCTGCGTTTTCCATTAATTTCATCCAAATTTATTTATACATGTCATAGTAGTTATTGAATAGATAAATAAATAGAGGTTATTTTGTTGTGAGTCTTATCTCCCAGTGTTGAATTTTCAGGAAAGAGGAATTTTTCTTTAATGCAGTGTTTAATCTTATAAACTGAATTATAGAGGATTTTGAGCAAGAGAATGAACTTTTCCCCTCCTCTCTTCTAGCTTAATGATTGGTAGATGGTAGGGTATTTGGTAATGATGGTGAAGATATGGTTAAGCAGAATAATAATAAAATACCTATAATAGAAATAATTTTATTCTATTATCAACTGATGAATTTCTTCCATGCTGTCAAGCTATGTTCTTTTATTTTCAAAGAAAGATCCAATGACAAAAACTGCAACCAGTGGAACTATTATGATCACAATTGACTTTATATTTTCTACCTCTTCAGTCTCATGTCTAAGAGCTCTTAGTACAAAATCTTTGAGTGCCACTGGGTACATGAGCCTCACACTCTGACCTGTATCCATGCATGTTTACAGACTATCAATGGCTCTCAGGGACAAGAAGAGTCTGGCTAAATTTATTGATATTCACAGTCTGTTCTTCCACAATTAAAGATTTTTACTTGGAGTTTAGGTAGTAAAGGTTGATGCTCTTATTGTTTCCATCCTCTTTAATATCATTCTGCCCTGAATAGAATTAAAAAAGCAATAACAATGCACCCACAAATACAGGAAAACATCTTATCCTGTTTAGAAAAAGTAATACCTATTAAAACACAGTCAATCTTTGTCCATATGTCAATTTGTGTAACATTATGAATAGCTCCTTCCTCTCTAAATAATTCTTAAGAAGATTAATTTAAAGTTTTGATATTTTAGTGTAAATCCATTGACTGGTGCTATTCATAAGATTTGTTTAAGAATGATCAACTCAGTAAAAACAAATCCAGTCTGTATCTTACGTCATCCAGGTGAAAAGATGGTAAGTTATTAACTTCTCTTCAACTTTCTTGCTAACAGTTTGTGTCAAGTTCACATTAGGACTGTTTCCACTGTATCTAACACAGACATCAAATATTCTGCTCTTGCCCATATACTTTAAATTTTTACCCTTTATTGTCAAAGTGAATTACAGAAGGGTTACCATTTCATATAAAAGGCAGTGAGTACATTTCTTGTTCAACTTGTTACCTCCTGCCTCTCTTACCCCCCCACCTCAAGACTCTCCTGCACCCCCCTCCAGTAGTTGTCCAGTTGGTTTACACCAAATGGTTTTGTAAATATTGCTTTTAGAATTTGTTGTCTTTTTATCCTTTGTCTCGCACTTTTGGTATTCCCTTTGCCTTCCCTAGTTTGAATACACATATATACAGTATACAGGGTACTAATACCCATATACTTTTTTCCAGTGTTTATTTAAAGTGTAAAATTTTAGCTCTTGATAGATAAAATGTTACAGGTCTGATTAGAAAAGATTCAAATGAGATTTTCAAGGTTTGTCTATTTGTTGTATCATTTTATCTAATCGATATGAGATCAGCTAAGATGAGTTAAGATATGAGTTAAGATTAAGATTTCAATTTATAGTTTCTGCTTTGATTCATTTAGTTAAATACAAGTCATAGTCTTTCTCCAGGTGTTAGGATATTTCAACTACCCTGTCCATAATTTCTTATGAATTTTAATGATTATAGCTTTTCCCCATAACCAAATTTCCTATATCTATATATTTCCTATATCTATTCCCACTGTACATTAAAGTTGTAGTTTGAACATTTTTTTAGCAGTTGCTTGGCTGGTGCTCTACTACTTGAGCCATGCCTCCACTGTTCTTTTTTTTTTTCATTCTGTCTCTACTTTCATCATACATCTTTTTAAAATAATAATTACTTATTTATTGTCAAAGAGATGTACAGAGGGGCTACAGTTTCATATGTTAGGCCTTGGGTACATTTCTTGAACTATTTGTTTCCTCCTCCCTCATTCCCCCCTCCCCCCTTCCCTTTCCCTCTCCTCCCATGTTTAGTTAGTTTACACCAAGTGGTTTTTGCAAGTATTGCTTTTGGAGTCATTTGTCTTTTCATCCTTTGTCTCCAATTTCGATATTCCCTTTCACTTCCCTAGTTCTAATACCAGTAGATACAGTATCCAGGGTACTCAGATGAGATACAGTGATAGCATGGGGACAACCACAGGAAAGGGATACAAGAGGATCATCAACAAAAGAAGCTATGGTTTCACATGGCATGTTGAGAGTAATTAAAACAGTGATATAATACTCATTTCCATAACATGGATTTCGGGCTGGGAATATGGCCTAGTGGCAAGAGAGCTTGCCTCATACACGTGAAGTCCTGGGTTCCATTCCCCAGCACCACGTATATATAAAACGGCCAGAAGTGGCACTGTGGTTCCAGTGGTAGAGTGCTAGCCTTGAGCTAAAGGAAGCCAGGGACAGTACTCAGGGACCTGAGTTCAGGGCCCAGGACTGGCAAAAACAAAAAAACAAAAACAACAAAAACCAACCATAGCATGGCATTCATTTCACTTAGCATCATCTTATGTGTTCATAGAAGCATAGCTATTAGGCTGTTGTGATCCTCTGCTGTGACTAGTCTAAACCTGTGCTAATTATTTCCTGTGAGGGAGACCATAGAGTCCATGTTTCTTTGTGCATGACTCACTTCCCTTAGTATACTTGAATGACTATTTTGGTGATGGAATCTAGTGAACTTTACTGCCCACTGAGTTTTGACTACAAGCATCCAGATCTCAACCTCCTCAGTAGCTAGGTTCATAGGCCCAAGTTACTGTCACTTAGATTATATTTTGGATTTTAAAAGGTTAATGACTAAGTGAACAAAATGGCAATGTAATAAAGCAAAGCACAGTAATCATTTATGTATTCTGACTTACAATAAGGCAAAATGCAAAAATCAAACAAAGCAAAAATAGATTTCTTTATTTATGGAATAATGCTAGATGGCAGTTTGAGAAGAATATTTTGGATGAGGAAACTGAGGTTCATAAAAAGACTTCTTCATAGACTTGCAAATAACAAAGGTTTGAGGTAGAACATTATCAGGAGCTTCTGATACTGAAGCAGGTGATTGTCATTCCCTATGCACTGCTCTACATCAATGTAACACTGGGTGATTGCTCCCAAATATCTTCCAAATCACAAATGCATTTTAAGCAATCACCCAGGTTTCTAAAAGCCAAGAATAGCCCTTTTTTATTCACAACCAGCAGCTGTTGATAATTTAGCTGTTGATTAGAAAAACCTTAGAAATATACTTACAATTAGAGTTATTTGAATATGTAAAATTTTGCTCCATAGATTTCAAATTCATGTCAAAGCAACTTATGCCAGATACTGGAGATTTGCAGTATCATCCCAGTTTCCTTTCTCATTCAGATTTTCTTCACGAAGACAGCAGGGCATGTTAAAATAAAACAAAAACAAAAAACCAAACAAACAACAAAAACTACCACTATGTTCATTTCTGTGGTGTACCTTAATGCCTATTTTTGAGTTACTGTCTTTCCCTTGGGTAGGTGTCACTATCCAGTGACACATTTAAACATCCATATGTATGTACACTTGTCATTATTTATTAGGGATATTCATTTTAATCACATTTGTCATTTTTAATAAGAGATATTCATTTTAATCAAAGTCCTAATAAGATTTCAATATTTTGATAAATGATGGTAGAAATCAACTTTTACAAAGAAGAAAAAGTATATTAGTTTTTTAATTTGAAGTTCTATGCTTCCCAAAACAGATTTGTTGAAGTAAAATGGTCTAAACGTAATTAATATTAACTATAATTTTGTTTATGAGAGATAGTTTATTAGTATATTATAAAAAGTATAGAAATGATGGAGAAAAAAAGCACTTGGGGAAGAGGACAATGTTCTCTAGTCGATCATCTCAGGTAATTCCTCATGACCTGTACAGAACAAGAATGTAGGATATATTTAGCTTGTATCTGTAATTACATAATGCTGAATAAAAAAAGAGAACAGTATGAGACTTTTAATACAAACTTTCACTCTGAATTCACTTCTAAACTTTGCCCTTATAACTTATCTTTGGTTAGAATAGTACAGTAAGAATTCATTTTAGCATTATACTGAAAACAAGGTCTTCATATGTTGAAAACTTTCTCATTTCAGTCAAAACTATCATCCTTGTAACTTCATTGGAATTCTTCAATTTGAGTTATGTGGAAGAGAAGAGACTGAAATCAGTTGGACTTCAACTTCTGCTTTGGGCATTAATCATCCTCAGTTTTGTCATCAGGATGTGTATAACTATTTCCTTTGATAGCTCTTTGAGAATAAGAGTTTCTAGAACATTTGCAATATTGAACAGCTTTCTCTGACCCTCACTTCTACTTTCACAAGTGCTTCTCAAAAATGCAAAATCATTAATGAGGCATGAGCCTCAGAGGTGATGTGACCTCCACAGAGCTATTCTTGTTAAGTTAACAAAATCTATACGTTAATGAAGTCTTAGTTTATTTGCATTACATGTGGCTTCCTGCTTATTGCTTGCTGGCTAACTATCCAAGCTCTTTTTGCAAAGAAGTTCTAAAATTCAGGATTTCACTACTCCTAATCATTGAACGAATCATTTTGGAAATAACTTCAAAACACAAAAATTACTCCAGTTTAATTCTATGGGTAATTAGGTATTGTTTCAACTAGGAAGGAATGTTTGACTCCTGATTCAACTATGACAAGGTTTATTGTTCTTAGTTTTGTATAATTCCAATTTTTAATAAATATAACTTTGATGTAATTGTTTAAATATTTGTAAAATATGTGATTCTTTATTGAGTCAGTGGTAAAATTCTGGAAACAAAATGTATGTGGATGACTATTCAATGCTGACAAAGAATGGCTATTATGCCATTAAATGAGGAGGAGATGGAGTCCGTTTTCCAGCAACGTGAAATGTGTCTCTCATCATATGCTGTATATTTCCTTACTAAGCTTAAAAGATGCTCTTGAAGATGGAGAAAAGTTTAACAAAAACATCACCACCTAGATGTAACAAGTACATTTTATACAGCAAGGTACTTTATAAGAAGATAGTTCAAGCATGACAGATCAAACATGACTCATAATCTATTTAATAACAAGTTTCAGAATTACAACACTATCAAACAATAAAATAGCGCCTCTAATTTCCAATACCTACAATTTGTCAAGAACCACTATTAACACTTTGTTAATTATCGTATTCTGTCATTCATTAATTATATTCTTTGCAGAAAATAATTATTTCCTTTCAGATTTTAAAAAATGTTAGTGAATTATTCCATTTAAAAAAATCTTGTATTTTCAGAGACTCTGCTTTACTTTATTATTATTACTCAGAGGGTTCAAACCAATTACATAGCAATAGAACTTCTGAATTCAAACCTTAAACTACAGTGAAAAACGTGAATAAAATTTGATGGGTGCCAGTAGCTCATGCCTGTTATGCTAGCTACTCAGAAGACTAAAATCTGAGGATCACAGTTTGAAGTCTGGAAGAAAGTCTGAGACTTTCCCAATAAGTGATCACCAATTAACCACCAGCAAGTCAAAAGTTAAGCTGTGGCTCAAGTGTTAGAGTATCAGCCTTAAGAAAGAGTCACTGTGTCAGCCCTCAGGCCCTGAGTTCAATCCTCATGACCCAGAAAATAACAGAAAATTCCAACTCTTTTATAGGAGAACTCCAGATAATGTTCTTTCTTAAAAGGTTTTGAAGTTAATTTTCTTCAAGTATTTTCAAATGTCTCCTCTCCTTTACTCCCTACTATAGTCTTATTTATTTATCTACTTAGCCAGTAGTGGGGATTGAACTAGGAGCCTTGTGTTCTTTCATAGCTTTTTCATCATGTCTGGTGCTCTACAACTTAAACAAGGTTTGCAGTCTGGCTTTTTTTCTGATTAGGTAGGGATAGGTTCTCTCAGGGTTTTATGCCTGGACTGGCTCCTCACTAAATCCTCAGTCTCAGCCTCCTGAGAGGGCATGAGCTATGATCTCTAATTTGTTTAAGCTTATTTGTTGTTATCTAACCAGTCAAGTAACCAACCAATCAACAAACTGCAATAGCCATATCTTAACATTTTTGTTAAAAACATTTTGTATTTTCTGTTGGCTTCTAGGATATTTTAATCCTATTTTTTTGTGATGTAATAAAGTATTTAATATTGATGCATAGCTTATTTCTGGAGTTTTCCACTTAATATTTGCAGACTACTGTTGATCTTGAGTAACTGAAACCAAGGAAAGGCAAACTGTGAATTAGGGGGGATTACTGTGCAGCAGCCCCTCAATATCCAAAAGGTATTGATTCCAGGATTCCCCAAGGATACCAGAATCCCTATTTTCGACATGCTAATTTGATGAAGTAAAGATTCACCAAAAAAATGTGAAAAGGACTATGGAATAACAAAATAGGAGAGGAAAGTCAGAGATTTGTTATATGTCTAATGTTTCTATTGCATAATCATTATTTCAAGGTAATATGGCTCTTCATAGTGAGCTATTAGAATCTAAATTCTAAATAAATTGCTCTTGTATAGATTCAGAGATTTTTATTCTGTCATTAATTAGGACAGCACTCAAAGAAAAGGTAAGTGACTGTTCAATCATGTTACTAATAAGCAGCTGAAAAGGAGGCAGCAGGAAGTCAACAGACTAAGAATAGTAAAGACATATAATGAAGAGAAAGAAGTGAGATTGACTGGATCTAATTATGTAGCAGAACTGGATATCACCTATTGAACGTAATGTAAATCTATGTAACACTACAAATACTTTGGGCTAAATTCTTTTGGAGGGTAAGAATTCCTTGCTCTATGTAAAACTTGGCTAGTTGTACTGACATTGCAAATAGATTTCTCTGCATTATTATCTTTACTTGAAGCCACTTATTGTTTCTCTTTCACTGATGTTCCTTTTGCCAAGAAAATTCATTTTCAATTACACATTTATCATAATTCTGCAGCGTTAGTTTCACTTGCCTCTGCTTAATAACTCACCTAACACTCAAACATCCATCAACATAAAATCAGCATAACAACTTTTATGAATCCTTTTATCATCAGCACATTCTAAATGCTTACACAATTCACTCTCTGGGTTCATATAGGAACTTGCTTAATAGCCCTTAAAGTTACTATAAACCTTGGTTGCATTCAATCATAGGAATATTATTCATGTTTTCAGACTGAGCATATTTTAGTTATTTCTAAAGTTTAAAAACCACTGATATAGAGATACATTTCCCTGTAACACAAATACATATATGATTATATATATATGATTTTGTACATATGAATGTATATATATATATATACATATATTAAATTTCCACAATGGTCACAGTTTTCACCTTCATTCTGCCTATAAGAACCTTTCATATTCATCTTGAATGTAGGTTTGAACCTGATAACATGTACATATCATGGGTGATTTCAATCAGAGAAATTTCTATTATGTGTGGTTTTAAATGACACTGGAGCAGTCCATTCTCTTTTGTTTTGAGGTAAACACACAACTATGTCTGGAATTTCACTTCAGGAGTCACACACTAAGGGGATATATCTTGAAGGATTAAAAGATCATGTAAAAGAAAGGTCAGATGTCACAGTGATATACCTCCTCTATATTTTATTTGTTCTTGAGACCATTCTTGAATGAAGCTAGCTGTTTTTCCTGCAATTCAGCAGTGATGCATATGGAAATAGTATAAGCTATTTAAAAATAATTGTATTCATTGAAAGTGGCAATAAATATGACAACAATAGATACAAAATGAATTTTAGATGTCATAATTTTTCTGCCTGCCACTAGCATTTTCACTCTATCTAGACTAATCTAAGATGAAGACATGATTTAACAAAGCTTTATTCCTATAATCAACTTGTAATATTTCTCATTCAGTTTAGTCCATATTTTCAAGATGACATTTAGGAATTGTGTGGGAAGAAATAGAACAACATAAGGTGATCACATTTTCCTTTATTAATTCAAAACAAACTTGTGAATTGACTTGTGTAGAAAAGATAAGAGAAATCGATGCCAAATCTCTTAGCTTAAGAACGTCATATTTCAGTAAAACAGGAACAATTTATTACCCTAATCAATTTCTATGGCACAAACTAGGGAGTGGACCTTGGACTACTTACAACCCAAATCTCATTTTTGTTGACTATCTCTAAGATACTTCTACTCACTAATTTGGATGATAATATACTTGTATATTCTAGTTATAGAGGACATTATGCAAAGTTTTGAGCTAGTTTCCAGAAATTCCTGGAGAGACAACACAGATATGTAAGATATTTTCCATTTTCGGTAGGCAGGGTATGTAACTTTTTTTATTTGAGATTTCTCTTCTGTAGTTCTAGTTTTGTTGACACCTTTTCGTCTCTTCTGTCTGCTCTTTCCTCTTATTTCTTTTTGTCTTCCTCTTCCTCATTTCCCCCTCTCTTCTCTCATGCTCCTTCTTTTCCTCCTCTTCCTTCTCCTTCTTGTCTTCTTCCTCGGCTTCGTTTAGCTGCTGCTGTTATTATTTGACATCCTAGGAACACAGAGAAAACAGATTTTGCACTGCAGCATGAATAGGATTTCACAGTTTCAACATAATATTTTAACAGAAAAGTCTGTGACTCTACCTATTTGCTGCACTCTGATGCTCAGCGTAAGTGACACTGGCCCTTGCACAATACCTGAAAAATTTTGGCAACTGTACCATTTTACCTAAAGGTCTTCTGAACATAAACAACCCTGACTATTTATGTGCTAGCTTTGAGGTGGAGATACATAACTAGGAGGCAACATTCTTCTAAGGTACAGCAGCAGGAAAGGACAATGAAAGTCTCTGAAGAGAATGGCTTTGGCCTAGGCAGTCCTAGAACTAGACTTAAATAAATAATGCAGGGCTCACTGGAAGAAAAGGCTGGTCCAGAATTCAAAGTCCCTTCTGACTCACTCTCCCCCCTTAGTGAAAAAAATCCAGATAGATAGATAGATAGTTATATAGATAGATAGATAAATAGATAGATACATATATATGTATATATGTATACATACATATATACATACATTTGTACACATACACATATATACATGTGTTATGCATATATATACATACATACATACACACATGTGAAGAAAGAAGATACTTATATTTAACCCATTATCTTTCTATAACTTTTAAAATTTATTATAAAGGTGATGAACAGAAGGGTTGCACTTACAAAAGTGAGATAATGAGTAGCTCCCTCCCTCATTTTTCCCCAGAAAATAATTATTTTTTTTAGTTATCAATTGGTGACACTACAAAATATTAGTACATTTTGACATGCAATATGCAGGGAGCCTAAACAAATTTCATTTCCCTTGCTTTGGATTCTAGTTCTGAAGAAATGACATCTCTTTTCCTAAAAGAACTATTGTTCAGCATATGATATCAGGAAGCAATGTTGGAGTTAGTAATAGTGGACAGATCTAATTAGATTTCTACCTCTCTCCCTCCAGAAAGGTGTTTGAGGCACAAATTGGTTTTGTTTTGGAAAGTGAATAAATTTCGAATAGGAAGACTTGAGGCAAATTAAACAGTAATTAGAAAAATTAAAGTGTTCTAAGTATGTGTACTCCAAGATGTAGAGAAAGTCATAGCATGTGTAAAAGGCATTAGTAAGCTATACAGAAGTTGATTTAAGTGAACTCTATTGGATTGTTGCATAAGAATCTAATGAGAGATAGGAATGATGAATTCTGAAGCAATGGAGGATAGCGCCAGTTTTGCTGGGATGCAGAAAGATGGGTTTGGAAATACACGGGATTTCAAAAGTCTGGAAGAGAAGAATGTGTGGGAATATTCCATTCAGGATGATGGTCTAAAAAGAATATACAGTGAAAACATTGTATGCAATATATGCTCCAAGACAATCAGATTACATTAACATAAATTACAGCAAAATGGCTTAGACCTAGTTACTGAAGTGATAGAACATAACAGAATTCATGACACTGACCCATCCAGTAGCATCTGACCAATATGAATATTTTATGCTAAAATAATATAATATATAACACTGATATTATGTATTGCCTACGATTTACCAAACATGGGTCATGTATCTATGAACATTGTCAGGTTGATCTTTATTCATTTCATTGGGCTAAGCCCCATTTCCTCTATTTAAGTAGAAAAATGGTTACTGTTGACTTTAGTAATTCCAAATCCCACAGACACTAACACATTTCACAATTCCAAAGGCTATCACTCACCTCTTTCCCATGTAAGGATCCCACAGTGTCTTGAGCAAAGTACAGTATGTATAAAGTCCGCTATTATGTACACATAGGTAAGTGGAATGCCAAAAAGGGGTCTAGAGCATGGGGACAGTATTTTCCTAGGCTCTTTTAAACATGCCATTTTAAATCACATCCTTAAAATCTATTCTAAGTAAATATTATGATCCCCTGTAACAGAAAAAAAAATACTAGACTTTTGTTACCTCTTAGCAAAATTCGGTTCGGTATGTGTATTAACTGGATTTCACACTGATATCTCTTTTTCAAAATTCATTTTCATTAGCTTATATTAGTTACACACTAGATGTATTTCATTGTTACATCTCCAAACATTTTCACCCTCTCAGAGATCTCTCTTAATCCTTATTGTATAAGGTGTGTGTGTGTGTGTGTGTGTGTGTGTGTGTGTGTGTGTGTGTGTGTGTGTATGTGTTTACGCTTTCTTTGGAAATAGACTGCAATATTTGCATGTCATTATTTTATGCTGAGAATTGGATTTCAAAGGACATACAAAGAACTGTCATGAAGAAAGTTTCCTAGAAGAATCAAGGTTAAAGAGATATGAAGTTGAAACAACATACTCTTAAATAACAGTACCAGAGTTTAAAAAGTACAATAAAAAGCAATGCATGCACCTTGCAGCAGTGACCATTATGAGATTCTGTATTCAAGGGGAAGGCTGTAACATCATTCATTTATTCTCTTGTCCAATGACTTATTTCTTGTCTATTATATTGCACCAGAATTGTCATGCCAAGATGAGTAATATATTGCCTCGAAGACTACACTTTTCGCTGTTGCTTATAAAGCAGAAGGGGGGGCTGGGAATATGGCCTGGGGTAAAGTGCTTGCCTTGTGTACATAAAGCCATGGGTTTGATTCCTCAGCACTACATACATAGAAAAAGCCGGAAGTGGTGCTGTGGCTCAAGTGGTAGGATGCTAGGCTAGCCTTGAGCAAAAAGAAGCCAGGGACAGTGCTCAGGCCCTGAGTTCAAGCCCCAGGACTGGCAAAACAAAACAAAACAAAAACAAACATACAAACAAACAAACAAGAAAAACAAAAACAGAACTGAAGCCCTAGCATGAAGAACTGGTGAAGATTATAGTATCACAAAGGTGATTTTGTATTATCTGATCTATTGGAGCTTTATTGTATCTTATTCCCTTTTTTTCAAATTTTTATTATCAAACTGATGTACAGAAAGGTTAGAGTTTAATACGTTAGGCAACAGATACATTTCTTGTACTCTTCGTTACATCGTCCCTCATTCTCCCCTCTGTCCTCCCCCTTTCCCTTTTCCCCCATGAGGTGTTCAGTTCATTTACACAAAACAGTTTTGCAAGTATTGCTTTTGTAGTTGTTTGTCTTTTTTTACCCTGTGTCTCTCGATTTTGTTATTCCCTTTCAATTTCCTAGTTCTAATACCAGTATACCTGGTTTCCAATATACTCAGATAAGATTACAGAGATAGTGTAGATACAACCACAGGAAGGTGATACAAGAACATCATCAATAATAGAAGCTACAGATACACATGGGACGTTGAAAGTAGTTACAACTGTGATATAACAATTGTTTCCATAACATGGAGCTCATTCACTTAGCATCATCTTATATGATCATAAGGGTATAGATAGCTATTGGGCTCTTGTGATGCTCTGCTGTGACTTGCCTAAACCTGTGCTAATTATTCCCAATAAGGGAGACCATTGAGTCCATGTTTCTTTGGGTCTGGCTCACTTCACTTAGTATAATTTTTTCCAAGTCCTTCCATTTCCTTACAAATGGGGCAATGTCATTCTTTCTGATAGAGGCATAAAATTCCATTGTGTATATGTACCACATTTTCCTGATCCACTCGTCTACTGAGGGGCATCTGGGTTGGTTCCAGATTCTAGCTATGACAAATTGCGCTGCGGTGAACATTGTTGTGCTGGTGGCTTTACTGTGATGTTGTTTGTGGTTTTTTGGATAGATACCCAAAAGTGGGGTTGCAGGGTCATAGGGGAGTTCTATATTTAGCCTTCTGAGGAATCTCCATACTGCTTTTCCAGAGTGGCTGAACCAGTTTACATTCCCACCAAGAATGAAGTAGGGTTCCCTTTTGGCCACATCCCCTCCAACAATTGTTATTGTTAGTTTTCTTGATATATGACATTCTTACTGGGGTGAGATGGAATCTCAATGTTGTTTTGGTTTGCATTTCTTTTATGGCCAGTGATGTAGAGCACTTTTTCATATGTCTCTTGGCCATTCTCCTTTCCTCATCAGAGAAGTCTCTTTGTAAGTCTTTAGCCCACTTGATGAGGGGGCTCTTGGTTCTTTGTGGTTTTGTTTTGGAGGAATGTAATTTTTTTAGTTCTGCATATATTTTAGATATGAGGCCTTTGTCTGTTGAATGGCCGGTTAAGATCTTCTCCCAGTCTGTGGGCTTTCTGTTTATCTTGCGAGCTATGTCCTTTGCCGTGCAGAAGCGCTGCAATTTGATGTAGTCCCATTTGTCCAACCTTTCTTTGATTTTTAGCCTTTCTGGGTCTTTGTTAAGGAAGTTCCGTCCTGCGCCAAGGAGCCCAAGTGTTTCTTCTACTCCTTCCTTTAGTGTATTCAAGGTGTCTGTTTTGATTTCAAGGTGTTTGGTCCATTTGGAATTGATTTTGTGCAAGGTGATATATAAGGATCTAGTTTTAGTTCGTTGCATGTGTTGAGCCAGTTTTGCCAGCACCATTTGTTAAAAAGGCTTTCTTCCAAACTATTGTTTTAGCTCCTTTATCAAAGATTAAGTAGGCATAGTTCTGTGAGTTTATTTTTTAGTGTGTTGTAGATGATTCTTACTTATAAGCATAACCTGCAAAGTTGGATAACATATATATGGTATGAAGTTTGCTTTAAACTGAATACACAATTTTGTGTTAATGTTAAGGTAGATATATTTTCACTAAATATTTGTTTCACAACTATCTCATTAAATTATGGCAAAATATTTGACAGGAAAAATTAGGTTGCACTTTTAATTTTCCTCACATTTTGTTGAGTATACTAAGACACCATTTTGAGAATTTCTGAAACATCATGGAAATTGTGATACAATACATAGCATGCAACTAAACATTTTTAATTTTTGTATTAGATTCCATTAGCTATATAGAGCAACTCCATTGTTATATTTCTGCACAGGTTTACATTGTATTACAATCAATCTTGACCCTTCTATCAATCTCTCTGTATTGCCCTCCTCTCCAAGCAACCCCAGTAATTTGTTTTTGTTCATTGCTGCAAATAATCTATTAAAAGAACATTCAATGAATTCATCATCCCTGTTAGCCCAATCCCATTGTGACTTTTAATTTTGTAATAATCTGTGATTTTTTTATGTACTTGTGTTGTCTTCTAAGTAAAAATCAAGTTTGGGGGAAACAGGATCTAAGTGATGAGCTCTCCTAAAATCACCTCTCCACTGAGTCGTGTACAGTGTTAGACATACAGATATTATGCATGTTATTTCTACTTAAAGTACTCACTAATCGATTCTCCTCTCTTTCTCTTTCTCTGTCTCCCTGTATCTATCTTTCTCTCCTATCTCTCACTCACTTATTTCTATTCATGTTTCTCTCTTTGATAAATATACATACATAAATGTGCATTTATATTCCTATATAATTTGCATTTTTCTCAAATTAAATACAAACTGGGTGGATTTTAACTCATTGTTATCAAGCTATACTTTACAATTATCAATGCTCAATTCAAGTTAAAGTAAAAGAGAAGACATAGAAAAGCATTGCTTTTATTTCTGTATGACCCTGTGGGAAATTGTTCTCCTAAAATTGTTTAGAATTATGAGTTTTCATAAACTTTCCCGTGGGACTTACATTTCTTTGATCCTAAGGCCCATGAACATAACAGAGAAAATAAGCAATTTGGTGCATAGGACTGCTGGTATAAATGTGATTTAGAGCTTTGTGATATGAGTGACACTGTGTCTTTTTCACATTTATCCTCCTCATCATGTACTAAAATCACCTTATCTGGTGTTACACTCATCCAATCACTTCTGTAGTATACATCTTCCTAAAGATCCCCTGGCCTGAAACAGAAATATCATCATGATCAGATCATATTCTCTGGTTTCCTCCAATCTAAACTTTTACTGATTTCAAAGAGAATTTTGCTGAATGAGTGCTGTAGTAATTATTCATCTCTGGGCCAGAGGCATATTTCACCAAGACTGATGGACAGTATTTTTATAGTTGTTCATAGAAAATGAAATCACTTACTATCATTTGATTTTTCTTTTGCTGTGGTTCGATAGAGGTGAGTGTCAGCTACCTTGCTTTTAGAATTGAACTAATCTGGAAGCATTCACAAGAGCTGATGCTCTCACAAAGGAAAGAAGGAAATATAAATGTATGATATAATTTGAGTGCACCTGATAATATAATATATAGCCAAACAATGAACAATGAAATATGTTTCTTATGAAGTTGAGCTTACTAAACATATATTCACTTTGACTTATAGGTGTCATACTTTTTCAAAGCTACCATCTTAAGGGCAATTGTCATGCTTCCTATAAAATTAGTCACTCCTGGCAATGGAGGTTTATTAAAATGAAATGATGATACAGATAATGATTCCTCTATAGATAAAAGGTCACAGAAAAACATTCTTGCAGAGTCAGCAGGGACCTGTACTTAATATCTAGGGACAGGCTTGCTGGGAAATGATGCATGAGTTTGCTTATTCCTCTTTTAGGAAAATAACCTTAAGTTGCTTTACTATATGGTTTCTATGGCAAGGTATCACCTATTAGTACACCCACATATGCTATCTCTTTATCCTTTTAGTATACAGGGAAAATATGGATAATATGATGTAAGTCTTCACACCACTGTAAGAAATACCTTGATAATCAACTTATAAAGAGAGTTTATTTAAATAGTAGCTTTCCAGGTTTCCACCCATGTTCCATTCCCCTGGCTCATCTTGAGGCAAACATCAGGGCATACCATCCCTGCAAGGCAGTGAAGACCTTAGGCAGTAGCATCAGTTGGAGCAAAACCATCTCCTTCATTGCTATGATACAAAAAGAAAGAAGAAGGGATTGGGGCTGGAGATATGGCCTAGTGGCAAGAGTGCCTGCCTCATATACATGAGGCCCTGGGTTCGATTCCCCGGCACCACATATACAGAAAATGGCCAGAAGTGGCGCTGTGGCTCAAGTGGCAGAGTGCTAGCCTTGAGCAAAAAGAAGCCAGGGACAGTGCTCAGGCCCTGAGTCCAAGCCCCAGGACTGGCCAAAAAAAAAAGAAAGGATTGAAGTCATACAATCCCCCATGAGAGCATAAACCCTGTGGTTGGAATAACTCCCTTAGGCACCACTTCTTGATGTTTTCACCACACTCCCAAATCATGGTGGCCTAGCATTGAGCACAGGGAACTTTGAGAAACTCTCAGCATTTGAACTGTACCATTGACTTTTAAACTAGAAGAGCTTTTGGAGTTTTGGATCCAGAGTTTAGTTCAGTGGTGAGCCTTTCTAAAAGTCACTCTTCTATGCTAAATTATATAAAGTAGTTTTCATTTTTAGGAGAATCTAATGAAATTTTATATGAAATCCTTCAGTGTTTTTTCATACTTTATGCCATGCATGTTCAATAAGTAATAATTTGTGTTCTTTGATTAGTTTTTTAAATAGATAAATGGTCAGCAGAGTAGCAGTTGAATAGAATTGTGAAATTACAGGTTCTGGAGCATGCTGGGTTCAAATCCAAGTTGTACTACTTATCTAACATCTCTTTTTTTTATCTACACACCTCTATGCCTCAGTTTTATTATTTCCATGATCAGAATCATGACCATTTTTGATTCATAAGATTTGGGGGAAATGCTATATATATATATATATATATATATATATATATATATATATATCTCAAATGCTTAGAATAATGCCTGGTTTTTGGTAGATGCAATTCAAATTCTCATAAAAACTCAATAGGAAGGATTCTTTCCCTAAAAAAAGAAAAAAAAAATTAATGTTACCAGGAGATAAGGTTTAGAGGACATTAGGTTACGTTGACCCAAAGGTAAAACTTTTCAGTTATAGATTATTTTATAAATGTAAGGATGGTACACTGGAATTTACATCATTATTTTACAATCATTATTGAATATAGTATGAATGCAAGGATATCTAGACATTTATGAATAGATGTGTGATACCCATTTGTTTATTAAATATTTTTAATTGAAAAACTTTCAAGAGAGAGAGGGAAGAAAGAGTAAATACTGTGCATCATGCCATGTGTACTATACTTTTTAGTTGTTGGGTACTACTTCATGTGCAAGTAGGCTGGAATTGTAGAGTCAGAAACCTTAATCTTATTTTTACTGAGGATGAGTGAGGAATATTAGCCATTTATTTGGGGAAATGACCTGGGAATTTGGAAGTTTACAATGTCTGACAATTGACCTTTTTTTTTTTTTTTTTGCCAGACCTAGGCCTTGGACTGAGGGCCTGAGCACTGTCCCTGGCTTCTTTTTGCTCAAGGCTAGCACTCTGCCACTTGAGCCACAGCACCACTTCTGGCCGTTTTCTATAAATGGAGTGCTGGGGAATCAAACCCTGGGCTTCATGTATATGAGGCAAGCACTCTTGCCACTAGGCCACATTCCCAGCCTGACAATTGACCTTTAATGAAAGGTCAAGAGGAATATAAACAGGAAGCCCCAGACATTACCTTCTCGATGTAGTCAAACACTGTGTGGACTCTAAAAAGTATCTATGTATGGAGTGAAGGTGAAGAACATTCGTATCTCAGAAAGGCACAGTCTTATTTCTATATAGAAAAATTGGATGTGCCTTATTTAATGTGATGTTGGAAAAAAAATCCAACTCAGGCATCTACCCTTTCTTGAAGGATGCTAGGTAGCATAAATTGAGAAGAGGTGGAATATTTATGATGCAAAGTGAAAAGATAAGTGAAATGCAAAACCACAGGATTTAGTTCAAACACACTTTATATAATTTCTCTTATATAACCTTATCTTATATCTTATAAAATTTAGACCTTGTCTTACACAGTAGGAAACCGGGACGATCTCTTTAACCTACCCATAACCTACCAATTTTCTACCCACTTTTTCATGAGCCACTTTGAAGGTTATGCAGTCATCATATACAATGACTACATAATAGATTATATAGTCACTGTCCATGAACATCTATGGTGTATGATGTTTCCATATGCACAGGGGATTCTTTAGAAAAGGACATCTTTTCATGTACTCCTCAGTGTTCATATATGACTGACTTTAAAGCAGGGTATTGTTATTTAGGGGAAAGATGGTCCTTCCAATCATGTGAATTCTACCTTCTTATGTGGACCAGTCCCGACACAAAAATCATCCTATATTCTCTGTCAGAGCCCTCTGCAGGAGAAGAGAACATTTAGGTCACTTCAGCCTGGAACATTAAAACAAATGCTGATAGTTCAAGGTTAATAGATGCATAAAACAAAAGTAATTCCGTGTCAAAGCTGAGATGACAGGCGATTTGACTTGAGGCAGCCTTACAATCATTCTTTTACATGTGCTCCATGCTGAGACCAGGCGAAGACGTTATGTTTCTGACATTTACTTGTCAGGATGGTATGACAATAGAGATTGTTTCTATCTCTGCTGTTCCTAGATGTTAACCTTCCAGCTTTAGTTTGTAATTGGGGTTCTGTGGAACTTTAACATTTTCTATTGATTCAATAAAAGCGATAACATTTCCAATCATAAGACAGCATTATAGAAATATCAGGCAATTCACTTATCAGAATGTTTGATAGCTGGGCTCACCGCATTAATTTCTGTCACCTTTGCCAGAAACCCTTTATCCTTTTTTTTTAATACTGAAGGACACCTGGGAGTAGTTGCTGCCACTTTTATTGTTCAATAAAGTAGACAAAAGTTTCAATTAACAACCAAAGGGCCTCTAGGAAATTGTGAATGAGAATATATGTTATTCATTTTACTATATTTCTTTTTTCTAATATTCCATCTGTGACTTTAAGGCTGTATTTCTCTCTCTCTCTCTCTCTCTCTCTCTCTCTCTCTCACACACACACACACACACACACACACACACACACACACACAGTATTCCTAATCCAATTTGATGCATATTAAAATATTTGGGGAAGGGAAGTAAAAATATATGTGTGTATAGGGGAAAACGAGTTAGAAAAATGAAAGGAATTTGAAGAGGAAAAACAAAGACAATTTCAAATAAGGTGATGTAGGGCTTTTGTCTTCAAGACTGAGGCAGAACGTTCACAGACTTCATATTTCTGACTTTGAGAATAAAGAACCGAACTATCCCCTCTCACTGTGTAAAATTGAAACCACTTTGCAAAGAAAAAAGTAGCTTATGTCATTGGTTTGCCTTTCATTCAATAATTGTGTTATGGTGGGTTAGCAAGTTCATTATAATTTTTGAAAATAAATAATGAATATTATAGAAATTGAGATGTAAAAAGAGAAACCTGAGAACATAACATAGTTGTTTTTTTGTTGTTTTTTTTTTTTTTTAGAATACTTGTCTTGTCCTACTCGAACAAAAATTTACAACATAGCCAGGTACTGGTGACTCATGCCCGTAATCCTAGTTATTCAGGAGGTTGGGATCTGAGGATCATGGTTCAAAGCCACCCCAGGCAGGGCAGTCCATGAGATTCTTATTTCTAGTTAATGACCAGAAAACCAGAAGTGGTGCTTTTGCTAAAAGTGATACCTTGAGCTGAAGAAATCACGCACTGTGCCCAGGCCCAGAATGTAAGCACCATGACCAAACAAAAATAAATGCACCTATATATGCAGAATTTGTGCTAGGATTCTGCACAGATCATGTGTATTTTTGACACCACATATTTACTGTTATTCCCCTGAATTTTAACTAATATAATGATGTTACATTGTTATCTCCTCCATTAAGCATATAATTATTGCCAGCTTTCCTTGATAAAATATCCATGTAGTTATCACCCATCAGATCCTGAATTTTATAGTAATTCTTCATTTATAAAAGAAATAGACACTTCAGATGATCTGATCATTTTAATGGATATTAATATAATAAATTTGAGGTTTCAGTGTGGCTCAGTGCCTACCAAGTACAAAGCCTTTAGTTCAAACAACACAACCACCAAAAATGAAAAAATAAAGCATGCAATCATTTGTAGCAATTATCAAGGTCAAAGTTGCTAATTAACCTTATGATAAAGTCACCCAGACAAACACATTCTTTTCTGTTTGGTTTTTTGTTTTTGTTGCCAGTCCTGGGGATTGAACTCAGGGCCTGAGCACTGTCCCTGGCTTCTTTTTCCTCAAGGCTAGCACTCTGCCACTTGAGCCACAGCGCCACTTCCGGCTTTTTCTATATATATATATGATGCTGAGGAATCGAATTCAGGGCTTCATGTATACGAGGCAAACACTTTACCACTGGCTATATTCCTAGCCCATCAAACACATTTATTGATCTATAGTTTTAGCCTATAGTCATTTTAGTCTATAGTTACCTTTTTATCTCTATCATCTTCATGTTAGATTATACATAGATATCCAACAAGTGTTTCATAGATTAATACAAATTTTAAGCTAAAAAAGATCAGGAAAACACATCAATTCAGTTCTAGAAAAGTCTACCCTGTGCATCTTGATCAGTTAAAATGTTTAATAGTGTTATTCAAGTATTAATAAGTAAATATAAATGTCCTTTAACTTATATTTTCCTCTCAAATTTAATTAAAAAAGAATGCCATGTGTTTGTTTGAAAAATCTCAACTAGAAATGCATACCACTGAAGAATTCTTACATTAGAAATGTGACTTTTACTTAGAAATAGCTCAGTAATCCTTCTTTTGTTGGTCCCTTTTCTTAGGCATTGATAAGACAATTTCTTAGTAAATTATTCTAAAATTGTGTCCAGAAATTTGATTGCCCTTACTATAGCTTTCAATAACTTCTTTTTTATTCTACTTTTGAACATGATATTGAAATTTTTCTCACATATTATTTTTGCATAAGTTAATCAGGTCATATTTAAGAAAAAAGCAAATTAATAATTCCATTCCATTTGAAGAATGATGGTTTCAGTTTTTCATCCATACACAGAAAACACCCACTGTGAATAGATTCTAGAATTGTAGAAAAGACAAAGCAGTTTCTACTTTTCTATATTTACTGAGTAACACTTGTTTTGTCCAGTGTAATAAGTTGGTGAAGATATTATCCCCATTTCTTGAGGCTTGTGTAACATTGCACAACTTTGCCTCCAATAACATCACTTGGGATCTTGCTAGAAAGAAAATTTTTGGTATACCTCAAGAAACATGGAATTGTAGTTTGCTCTTTATCAAGATTCTCAGAGATTCCTAGCTAGTTTAAAATTTCACTCATGTAGATTGTGATTCTGTCTTCATTCTCATTCCCTTTAATAAATTCTATCAAAGCCAATTACCTATCAGTTTTTATCTGACACAAGAATACCTCCATTATCTTCAGATATCTGTGAAGTGTCCAACAAGATAACTCTTTCTTCAAAAGCTAATTGTTCTCTTTAGCCATTAAACAAAATAGGCCAATGTTTCTAGAGGTAAAAGTCTCTATGAGAAAATATTGTTCAAACTGATTTCACATGATCTACAGTTGGGGTAACATTAAAGGCTCTTCATCAGAAGATTATATATACATTATCAATTAGCACTCTTAATATTTTGTACAAAATTGGTAAAAACAAACAAACAAATTTTCATGGAGACAATTAGAAATTTGAAAGGGATCTTTCTGATTGAGCAATATGGATAAGCCATAGTACGATTTATGGAGAGAATGTGTGATCTGATCATACAACAATAGCAATTAGACAACAGCCTACTACTTTTAGTGATTCACTCAATTGACCTCTTCTCTTTCCCCCAAGGAGATAGTATGTCCCTCTCAGGCTCTGTCATGCAGACATTTCTTTCCATCACAGTACAGAAGCCAGACACTAGCTCTTTCGAAACCAAACAAATATGCAATTTGTCAGTGTGCAGACAGAATGCTTCTGCCTTCAGATTCAAAACAGTTTTCATTTATTCATGTAAAAATGAAGCATTTCAGTGATAGTTGTAATATTTACTTATCTGGTTTCCTCATGATGGATAACAAATGTATCCAGAACTTCCATGTGTCAAAAAGATGCCTCTTCATAAAAATGGCAATTTAATTCCATATTACAAGAAAAACAGATACAATTCAAAATGCCTGAAATAGTTCCAAAAGCAATTATGGCATTTCAGAAGTAAACATTCCTCACAAATTCATAACCACCCATCAAAATTGTTTCACTAGGGTAAGTTAAGGAAGCATCTGCTGCAATTGTACATTTGAGTTTTTATGTTTTTATTGCTATTCATAAAAAAAAATTCTTCCAGTAAGTAATTACTCCAGATTGGAATCAAACATTTTTCCCATTTACCTGGGAACTTACACCTGTCTTAAGTTGTGTCTTGATCCTTTTACTGTAATAAAAGAATATAATTCACATTTTCACCCAAAGGAACTAGATATCATGAGTACCATCTGCAAGTGGATAGTATTTGAGATTAGCAGCCTTGTTTTTTGCCTAAAAGAATAGCAGAATAAGCTTCTTTTAAAGTCTGAAAAGAGTCATTCTTCATATCCTGTCCAAAATAATGCTGAATTATTTCTCAACTACAAGTAGCATTTCATAAATCACAGAAAGAATAAATCTTATTAAATCTGTTGTAGATTATAAAAACCTAAAGGCAAGGTCTAATCTCCGAAGAAGAGAGCTGTCCTCACTGATTTTTTATCCTTTTACTTACTTAAGAAGAGACACCTTCTTTGAAACCTACTTAACTAAAATAAGAACCTGATTTTTTTTTCTTTTTTACACAGGAATCAAGTGACAAATAACAATGGTAGTTTAATCCATCTACTAGCTAACTATTATAACTTTAGTCATTTTATACATACATGCAAAAGGCAATGCTAACATATAAGTACATAATTTTACCATAAATATTGAAAAAACATTCTATGTATAAATTGCACTCTGAGTATAAAAGGAACAATAAAATAACATTTGGTATATATTATGCTGGTAAACAAGATCAATCTTACAATTAACATTGTTACAAAAGAATGATAACAAAGAATCTATCATTACATTGTCCATTACATTGTCTCTGTAATATAGTATAATATTTACAAAATTTTAGTTTTGTATTTTGGGGGAAAAGACGCCCACTTTAACATGTCACAGACCAAAATATGAATGCAAAACTTATGATTCTCTTAGCAGTGTGAACTTTGCACATTACAAATAACACATTGAACAAGGTAGATTTTTATAGCCTGCCTAGTGATGAAAAATTCAATATGCATATATTTATGTGTTGAGTAGATTTATAGCCAACACGCCCACTGTCACTTGGCCTCAGTTCGCTTTCACGTCCTTGAAAAGAACACATTTCACACATTTTAAAAAAGCCTTTAGAAGATTTAAAAGCATTTGCCAATGTCACAAGGCAACAGCAAATGGTGTACGCATCTCTAATAAGTTAGTCTAGAAATATGGAATATGAAATGTGCAGTGGGGTGTTTTGTATTCTGAATTGAAAGGCTTTCCGTCATTATTGACTCACAGGAAGGAGGAGAACTGGCTTCAAACATTTTGGAGGGCTTGGGTCAGTTTATTCTAATCTGGCACAAATGGGGTGTCCTTCCTCCTAGATTTGAGAGGTTAACCTTGACTGAAAGTGTTCCTCCATTGTAATATGTGGGTTAGAACAATGTGAAGGTTATTTTTCATAGTGCATTGTTTATATTATACTGTTCATAGTATTCTCCTACTGAATATTTTGAGGTAGTAATACAAAATACAACACAAAGATGAGCAATAGTAAGGGGTGATTCACTATGTATATAACTTGACGTTATACATAGAAAACTATAGAGGTAAGGAAAATCTGACTTTGTTTCCCCTCACTCAACTCATCAGAGCTTGTAGCCTTGCCAACCTGGACTACTGTTTACTGCTCTCTGGTTCTTGTAATGAATGACTCATTATGTATATTGAACAAATACTATTTTCTATGTTTCCATCACAAGATGTTGGGAATGTAATTTTATAGTGAATACAAGTTAAAACATAGTTTGCTGCTAATGGCATATATGCTTAACAATAAGAAAAGGAATTCCCTTGGATTCTAAATAGTATACATAGTAGCTCTTTCTCTGAAGTACTATATTCTGGACTCAGCATTCAGCATACCAGTCTAGTTATATACCCTGATTGAACATTTCATTGAGAAACTTGGGTGAATTAAAATGATACAAGTTTACTCTTTGTTTATAAACTTACATTATTTAACACATGGGTAAGTATCAGGAATCCGTATTACAATGTACCAGTGTGCTACATTTGCTAATGCACTTAAACACAGTAAAAGCACTTCCTTGCTTCTATAAATCTGTTATTCTGGAAACCATAGTCCTCTCATGTACACATAGACAAAGAATGAAGGATGTATAAAGGAAGGTAAGGTAGGATTAAGGGAAGATTTGACTGTGGGCATGTGGCAACTGTGGAAATTAGGTGAATGTTACATGGACACTCTACCTGTTCCTGAACTTCTTGTCAGTGTAGTATTGTTTCAAATGAATAAGAAAATTTCTAAGGAAGGTTTACATTGCCATGGTACAAATGGCACAAGTAGCTCCAGACAAGTTACCCTCCATGGTTGACTTCTCCATTGCTTCGAGGTCAGTTCTCATTTCATGTAAACTACTGTGAGACATGAAAAGTGGACCAAGTACCTGGAAAGCTAAAAGAGACATAGTATGATTCTGACATTGTGCCCCCATACATGACCTTGAAGTGGCTTACCATGTACTCAGTCCACCTTTGCAGTTAAATTAGGTAGAAACCAAGGAAACAAGGACAGACTAGAGTTTTCCTTAGTAATACAAATAATGTAAAGAGACATAGATAACAGGGAGAAACCTTGAGCAGGGATTGGTAAGTGAGACTGCTGGTTTAATAAGAAGTAATAAGTATATATGCACATGACATATAATCATATGAAAATACACAGGTTTGAACTCAGAAACTTGTGTTTTCCAAGCAGATGTTCTGCCACTTGAACTGCTTAAGCTCTTGTCTTAAAAATTATGCTGCAGAAAGGGTCTAACATTTTTTCTCAGTATAGAATCAGACTTATTTGGCCCTCTGCAGTAACTGGGTTGATAGATGTGCTCCACTGTGCATAGCTTAAATATTGGTGTTTTTTTGATGGCAGATGTGCTTAAATGGTGTCATTCAAAACTAAGTGTTTGCTTACTATAAAATAGGCTTTTGACAAAATTATTTAATTCTAGTAAAAGGTAGTTTACTTGCTAAACTTTTGCAAAGTATAAATTTATAAAATTTGAACCTATTATTTATTTTTACTTTCAAATATTTCCTATCAAGAAGTCAATAGAGGGCTGGGATGTAGCTCAGTGACAAAGTGATTGCCTAGCAAGTGCAATGTCTGGAGTTCAATCCCCAGTACCAAAAAAGAAAAGACAAAAAAAATTATAGTTAAACAAAAAAGAGGTCAATAGAGAGAATTCTATCAGTCTTCCTTTGGCTTTCTTAGATGTGCTAACTTACCCAGTTTCTTAATAAATGGGAAATAGATGAGGCCCAATGGCAGCTGTCTCTGAGGGGTCTTGGCCTGTGCTGTGGGGAAAACCATCACAGAAAAAAAATCATTAAAAAACACTCTTTGCTCTTTTTTAGCTTGTCTTTTTTCTTCTGTAAGTCTGGTCTCAGGAGCTAAGTTGTGAATGAATTTACTTGATGAATTTTCACGAGCTTCCAGTACATTGATAGAAACATTGCTCTTCTTTGGATTCTAGTTTGGGAGCCATTATATTTTCATATATTGCTCTTGTCATAATATAAATGCTAATCATTTTTAAACCACTAAGTTCCTTTTGTTCTCTTAGGTGAAAAGTTCTATAAAGAGATTCCAAAAGAATATTGGGAACTTTAATTATTTTACTACAGAATTGTTGCTTCTTTAATTTTATGGGTTTTATGGCTCTTGCTAAAACCAAACTTAAGTTATATTCCAGGATTTTTTTAATATAAGTGGTTGCACTCAGAATGCCCTCCCAACTTCTAAGTTTTTGAGTTTTTTTTAATAGTCTTTGTGTAAGACATTGCATCAATATCTATTTTGTATTTTAAATCTCTGTAATTGTATTGAATAGAAGAGTCAAGACTTTGAGTTGATCAATATTAGTTTAGGAAGAGATGTGAATATTATTAGAAAATTTGTTTGATACATATATGTGATATATGGTTATTTAAAATGCTACAAGTGAAGGCTTTATTGAGGTCAGTCTCTTTTCATGAAGTTAAGCCATTTTTTTAAAATGAAAATCTGCAGGCTGAGAGTATAGTTGAATGAGGATAAATGTCTTATGTTGAAACAAATAAAAAATAAGATGTTAATTAGGTATTTTCAATAAAAAATGAGCTGCTCATGAAAATATAATTTAACTGGAAAGAGAAAAGTCAAGGATGTAGGATAACTGATGCTTAATAAATAGGGTCTGGAATCAGTGATGATTAAAACCCTACTCCAGCATTTTCAAGCTGTAGCTTTAAACAGGCTTTGAAAAAAACTCTCTTAAATTTCAGTTACTTTAACTATTATAAAGCTCACCTGGGATAATTCATGTCCTAAGAAAACCCTACATTGGGAATGGCAGGTAGGAAGTGGCTACATTAGTTACTGTTACTAGATACTTTAGTTACTCCAGTTAAATAGCTAGTGTTAGAATGTGCTGTTATTTTCTCTAGTGTGATGTAGCTATTTTAATGTAAGTCAAGTTCTCTCAGTGGAGTAATATTTTATTTCTTTTTCTCTTTCTAATATTCTAGCACTTGTTTTGGATTTACCTCTTCAATACAATTTACAAAACAAAAAATTCTTGAGTGCCCGGCAGTTATCAAGCTTTCTGATAAAAAAAAAAAAATCACAGCCACAAACACAAATACTTTCAAAGCAGAGGGAAGGAGCTGCTTCAACACACAGCACATTTTAGTACGTATGGCAAGCGAAATATCTGTGAGGATGAGCAAGTCAGAGGAGGCAGCTCAGACTAGAGTAGCAATGAAGGATGCTGAGGGGGAGTGATATGTAAATTGATAATTCATGCACAATGATGAGATACTTCCTATGAAACAAGAGAAACAACAGGAACCCAAGAGAGAGAACATGTCCCAAAGCCTTAGGATTTAACAAAGCTGGCCATGTGTTTAGAATTCTCCATTGTAGGTAATTGTAACAAACAATCACCACCATGAAAGATTAGAAAGCAGTAGCTTCTATGATTGGATAATTAAGCAAGGACCAGGCTGTGGAAGGAATTGTAAGTCGTGATGAACGTCTTCGCTTTAGTCGGAAAAATGATACAATTTCTTTTAGCATTTTTTCATTATTGTCAAAGTGAAGTACAGAAGGGCTACAGTTTCTTATGTAAGGCAGTGAGTACATTTCTTATCCAACTAGTTACCTCCTCCCTCAATTTCCCCCCACTTCCCCCCCCCACCCTCATCCCTCTCCCCCCCCATGAGTTGTACAGTTGGTTTACACCAAATGGTTTTGTAAGTATTGCTTTTGGAATGGTTTGTATTTTTATTCTTTGTCTTCTGATTCTGGTATTTATTTTCCCTTCCCTAGTTCCAATACAAGTATATATAGTATCCAGGATAATAAGATCAGTTACAGTAATAGCAGGAGTAAAACCACAGTAAGGGAATATGAGAGGAAAAAAATGTACAGTTACACAATACATGTTGAGATTAACTGCAACAATATACCACTTAATTCCATAACATGGAGATCATTTCACTTAGCATTATATTATGTGTTCATACGGGCATAGTTATTGAGCTATTGTGATCTTCTGCTATGTCTATCCTAGAGATGTACTAATTATTCCCTATGAGGGAAACCATAGCATCTGTGATTTGGGGGTCTGGCTCACTTACACATGGGGCAGTGTCATTCTTTTTGATAGAGGCATAGAATTCCATTGTGTTTATTTACCACATAAGTGAGCAAAGCATAACTGAGGAACAAGTTTAAGCAACATAGAGTAAATTGAAAATGTGTGTGAAGGTCGACAACAGTTTGAGCCTATCACAAAATAATAGTCAAAAGCAAAGAAGATGAAAACAAGGAATGGTGGAGAAAACCTTGAGGAAATTAGTAAAATGAAAAGGTTACAAGTATTCTAAATGCTTGTGACATGAGGGCAAGGCATTTCAGATGTGAAATGAGCAGGTTGTCTCTGAGTCTCTTTCAGGGCAGAAGAGTAGTGGTTTTTGAGCACTGGCTCTCATTCTACATATCAGGTCTGCTGGTTGTGTTCTTCATTTACTGATGTTCAAGAGGATTTTAGGTATAGGCTTTAAGCCTAGTGTAAAGCTTAAAACTAGAGACTATGTCTGGGGTAGCATAGAAACAGATGGTGATACACAAGAAAGGTGCTATAGTTTGAATTTTCTTCAGTCTCCCAATCTCACACAGGAGTATAATCTCCTAATGCATTTGTGGAGTTTAAAAATGGAACCTTTGGGAAATCATGAGATGAATATATGGTCAAATCATGAAAAGTTTATGATTTGAAGTCATTGAGCCATGACTTTATAAGAAGGGAGACAGAAGTGAGACCCACAAACCCTTGACGCATGGCCAATCTCTTTCCATGTTGTGTTCTGTGATGGTATAGGGCTTGGCTAGTTGGAAGCCATCACCACAGGCAGCCCTAGACTTTTCACTTCTAGACAAGCCCAAGTCCACTTCTTTTCTTTCCAAAGTAGGTCTCCTTGGGTATTATATATTATGCCAATGGGAAACTTACTAATACAAATGTGGGGACAGAATGAAAGAATAAAGAGGCTGATACATTCATAACAAAGAGAACTGAGGCAACTGTGAGACTTGGCAAGTATGAAATCAGGAGAGTTCATCAGTAAAGTTCAAGGTTAGGTAAGATGATATATAAAACATGCTCATCGGACTAGAAATGTGTGTGCCTTTGCCAACGCTGTTTTCAACACAATGCCCATGAGCTAATCCATAAATCATAGTCTGTAAATGAATGAAAGTTTCAGAGAATAAAGATAACTAGTATGAATTATGTTAGCATACAATATCATAAAAGTCATAGGCACAGCAATGTACACCCAAGCCACAAGTGTGATATGATAACTTTTTTGCTTGTCTTACTGAGCCCCCTTCAGCACACATCAGTCAGCATATAGCTTTGCATCACTGAATGCTAGGAAAGCAGGGTAGATGTTCTGACTTCTAATGTCAACCACCATCTGAGTCTCCCGAGTTCTTTGATTTTGAGCTGTCAACTTGAAAGTGGTTGATGAGCAAACCTTGTAAATCTACAACCACCACCCCCTGCTGGAATGTCCACATCTAAAAGAAATTTGTTTTTCCAACTTCTCAAACTGGTCCCTTGGACTAGAAGGGTAAAGTACATTATCTCTTGCTATTTCATTTTTATTAAAACTGTTTGAACTTGGAAATGAGGCCTGATAGTCCCATTTCCTGAAGGCTGAAGGTCACTGGGTGTTTCTGTTCAAAAAGAGAAAACAATGTGTAACCCCGATGGCACCATAATCGAAAGAAATAGTGTGGTGATTATGGCCCTGTGCTGAGCTGGCGGGAGCTGCAAATACTGGAACTGAATTTGATAGGATCCTGTATTACCTTATAACAGAGTATCTTCCTTACAGTTCCAAGGTCAATGTCTCTTTCTCAAATAACATTTTTGGACCTATAATTGTTCATCTACATGCCAGCAATTATGGGGGAATTGATCAGCCAGTAATTAATGTTATGCTATTACACTTTTTAATTTGTAGATTATGCAGCTGCAAGCGTTCTCACATTTTTAATTTGTATATTATACAGCCACAAATGTTTACAATGCCCTTTTTAATCTCCTTACACTACCACTGCCATTATTCACCATAGATTAATGATACTCCGGATGCCGAGGTTTATTTCATTTACCACTCTTACCAGGAGAGCAGTTAACATTACCGTGCTCTATTACTTAATGTCTTACTGCAGCTGCTAGTGAGCATTGGTTACCCTTTAAAATATAACCAGACAATTATTTTTTTTCCAATTTTTTAGCTCTCTTGTCACCAACAATATCACTCTATGGTAATGTTATACTTGATTCCTAAATTTATATCAACTGGTTCTATCAGAGATGGTTAAATAAATCATTTTAAACATCACAAATGACCTGAAACCCTCCTTAAGCATCTTTGTGTGTCAGATAGACTATTTGTAGTTATGTGTGCATTACTAACCTTCCTTTATTATTTTCGTTCCAACTATGCTTATGCCTCAGTTCAACAAGCCAGATAAATTATAAATGAGACTATTAAATAGTACTGGCCTTCTTTTCAATTAGCCAGCGATAGATATATTGATATTGTCTTCTGATATATATGAGGTGGTGCAGCTGCTTGGGAATGGGGTTATTGTGGAGAACATTACATTGTGTGTGTGTGTGTGTGTGTGTGTGTGTGTGTGTGTGTTCCCAAACTTGTCTCAAAGTTTCAAGAGGCAGTCACAGCTAGCTAGACAGATTTGACAGTGACACAGCTCTAAGCTACTTAGATAGGCAACATCCCAATCACAGCAGAATTCTATGCAATGAATTTTGGATAAAAAATGTTATCTTAGGAACTATTCAGGGAACATGGAAGTAAAAGATATAACATTTATTTTCAAGGCATTTATATTATTCTGTGTCATAGTCTTAATTGTGTGGGAAAAAAACAATGCGTGCACAAAGTACAGTATTGAAGGAATTTTATGAGGCAATTAAATGGACAAGACCTTTATAAGCAACCACGGAAGGCTTCCAGGACAGTCCAAGAGGAGTGCCATAACCGAGCTGAAGAAGGAGTCACCAGGCCTGGGTAAAAGCAAAGAGATATTTGCCTTAGAGAGGAAACAAAAGGAATATGCACTTCATGTGATCCATCTTTGCTTTATATCCAAGGGGTTTTAAGTGTTGAACACAGCTTCAAGAGGATGCTTGGTGAAAAAAAGCAAGACTTGAAGCTGGAGGGGAGGTTCTTTTAGATAATAATGGCAATGCATCAGAGTACAAGAACTTGAAGTACTGTGTTCTGGTACAGAAAGTCTTTGTGGCTTTCTGTTTGTTATTTGTTGGTTGGTATTTTTTTGTTTGGTTTTGTTTTTGCTATGGGAGTTCTATTATCATAGCAGAATTCTGAGCAAAATAAAATTAGAAACACTGGTATCAAGACCATTTAGGAGACTGATGAATTAATTCACACGGAAGATGATAAAGGTGTGAACATTGACAATCTTTATGAAGTTCACAGACACCTGGGTTCCTCATTTCTCCTTCTAAATACTGTATGCCAATGCTTCCCTGCCCCTCCCCTAATTCATTTTCATAATTTTATCCACTTTTATAAGTTCATAACTTCATACTGCATCACCTTTATTCCCCAAAAGATTCTTATGTGTTTTAATAAAATATCACACACACACACACACATTTTGTTTTCTAAGGTAAAATATCATAATCATCACAATAGAAGTCTGACAGCATAATAATTTTGTATACATAATTTTGTTTTTTCCAATAATTACAAAAAGGAGATATTTTTGTTTCATTTTAAAGGAAATTAGTCACATTAGTGACAGTTAGTCACATAAATAATTGAGAAATAGTTTAACAGCTAGTAACAAACATGGAATAGGCATAATTTAAAGCCCAGTCTACCAGCTATCTACATTTCTTTTCATGTGCATTTGGTCTTTTATTTACTCTGCTATCCATTAAACTTCGAGTTGGTACCATAATCTGTTTTTTTTTTTTTTTTTTTTTTTTTGCTAGGGATATCTTGGTTAAAAATTTTAAGTGGGGGGGCTGGGGATATGGCCTAGTGGCAAGAGTGCTTGCCTCATATACATGAAGCCCTAGGTTCGATTCCCCAGCACCACATATACAGAAAATGGCCAGAAGTGGCGCTGCGGCTCAAGTGGCAGAATGCTAGCCTTGAGCAAAAAGAAGCCAGGGACAGCAGTGCTCAGGCCCTGAGTCCAAGGCCCAGGACTGGCAAAAAAAAAAAAAAAAAAAAAATTTTAAGTGGGGACTCTCCCTCTAAAGATGGCAGAGAAGCAACAGTGCCCTAGCTGATCTCCCTCCAACAGCACAGTTTTCCCACCCCAGAGAAACTTTTACCGCTAGATAGACAGCTCAAATAAGTTCTAACAGTACAGGGATTCAAGCCAGGAAGGAGAAATCAACTTAGCTGGTCTGAAAACACAGATTTCACTGCGCACCCTGCACAGCTCAACAGAGACCAGGGAGAAATTCTCCAGATGGCAGTGTACATACAGATCACAGGCTGAGCATGGACGGGCTAAAATCACAGAGACAGTCTCACTCTCACCCAAAGAGCAGCTCCTCCCCCCAACCCTGAGAGCAAAGTGCCATCTTTGACACTGGCAAAGGGGCAGACCAGACTCGAGCTAAAGCCCGCCTGGGGAAAATGAGGACAAAGTGGCCATCTTTGAGAAGGGCAAGAGGGACCAATTAGTGAGAGCCAGCTCCACCCAGGAGAACGGCCCCCTACCCAGATGGGAGGTGTGTCCTGGGCCCCGGCTTGGCTAGAGGTGCCCGCCCTGCCCACCGGAATTCCTAAATTAAAAAGCGAAAGCGGCCAGCAGCTATTGGCAGCACAGAACAGCCACATGGGAGAACAAACTTCTCGAGACAGATAAATGGTCCCATCTAGAAGCCCAATTCCCAGCCTGAAACAGAGCTGAATTCCATACCAAGCTCTGCCCAGAAGGCTGCCCCGCCCAGGAGAGAGGAAACTCCCCAAGGCAAGAGACTCTCAGCTTGGTAAACCAGGCCAGAGGCGCCCCGCCCTGCTGAGTTCGCAGCCTATTCAAAGCCAGGCATTGAAGGCAGCGGCCCCCACAGCAGAGGGGAGGAGCCATGGCCCCGGAGAACGCTCACATTGCCACCTACAGAGCACACATAAGTCTTACCTGCAAGCTGTGCGAACCACAGAGACCCAGGATGACACCAATAGGGAAGGAGGGTCAGAACAGATCCACCCCTGCAAACTGAAGGCATGTCAAACCAGCCAAGTGGCAGAATAGACTGCAGACCGTCGCAAAGAAACCAGAGACTGTAGACAAAGCCCATCCAAACAAGGAAGACTTTTTTTCTTTTTTTTTTTTTTTTGTTTGTTTGTTTTGTCTCAAAAGTTTTTTAAGCTTTCATTTTTATTTTTTTTCTTATATTTTCATTTCTGAAACATGATTGGTTTGTTTTTCTTTCCCATTTTCACCTGTTGGTTCCATCATTATTTTTGTTTGTTTGTTTTGTTGTTGTTGATCTTTTTTTTTCTTTTGGTGTTTTGTTTTGTTTTCCCTTTTTATTTTATTTTATTTTTTTCTTAAATAACTCTTCTCGGTTATGTGCATCTGTCTTCCAGTATTCTCTCATTATTTCTCTACATGTACTCTCCTTCTTCAAAAATTACTTTCCCATGAATCACATCTCCACTCTTTACTGGTAACTCTCCACTGTCTATCATTTTAACCTTGTTGTCTCTACTGATTCTACTCTCCTCCACATTTCCACGTCACTGAAACTAAACCAAAACCATCACCCCCGCCCCATACATTTTACTCTAGTTTCTTTATTACCTCTAACTTACCCTCCTGACTAACTACTAGGTCCTCCAGATCCCATTGACTCCTCGTTATTGGATAAAGGGTATCCCCACTTAATTCAAGTGAAACAAAGGGGTTCATAGAGAAAGCCAGTCCAAAAGGAACTTAATATAAGAACAAGAATTGCTCATAGGGTAGTAACAGTAAATAAGTAACTACTGAATACAGGGCGCAGGATTGGTTGTTATATTGAAATTGTATTCTTGAGGAACACCAAATCTAATTTTTTACACAGGTATAAAAGGTATGTGTATTTAATTGTGAACTTCTAACATTTACACAATAGTGCTTGGTAAGGGCTGCTTTGGGTCTTAAACGGTGCTCACAGGTACTGGTAGTCTGGCATTCCCAATCCAAATGGGCAGAAGGAACACAAGAAAGATGGCAAACAATGAAGTCTTATCCCACACTCAAAACAAGCAGGAAGCAGAGCAGTCAATCAAAGACATAGAAGAGAACCCCCAAAATGCTCTACAAAGTCTACTGATAAACATGATAAATGAAAAGTTTGAATCTCTTCAGTCAATTATTGTAGAGTGTGAGGAGGCAAAGCAAAAATTAATGGAGAATTTCATGGCATCCACAAATAGAAAGATAAATGAACTTCAAGAGTCAAATGAAAAGATAACTACCCAGCTTAAAGATTTGAGAGACAACACTCAAAACCAAATTAATGAAGTTAATGAAGTAAAGAAGTCCATACAGGACCTAAGAAATGACATGGAAATCATCAGGAAAGAACAGTCAGAAGGAAAAGAGATTTGAAATCAAGCCTAAAGTCCCGACTAACTGAAGCAGAGCATCGAATCTCAGGAGCTGAAGATTCCCTAGACTCTATGGAGAAAGATCAAAAATCAGTACAAATCCAGTCCAATCAATAAAACAGATCATTACAGGAGATTCAAGACACGATGAGGAAGCCCAATTTAAGAATAATAGGTATTGAGGAAAACGTGGAGAAAGAAGTTAATGGGATAGGCAACATATTTAACAGAATATTAGGGGAGAACTTCCCAAATATCCAGAAGGAAAGGCCTATATAGATACAAGAAGCATTTAGAACCTCAAACCAACCAGACAAGAATAGGACATCCCACTGACACATAGTGATCAAAACAGGATCAGTGGAGTACAAGGAAAGAATCCTTAAAGCTGTTAGGGAGAAGAAAACAATCACATATAAAGGAAAAGCAATCAGAATTACCCCCAGACATCTCAGCAGAGAGCATGAAAGTGAGGAGAGCCTGGAATGAGGTATACCAAACCCTAAATAAAAATAACAATCAACCAAGAATACTGTACCCAGCTAAACTCTCATTCATAGCCAAAGGTCAAATAAAAGTCTTCCATAGTACAGAAAAACGGAAACAATATATCTCCACCAAACCAGCTTTGCAAAAATCCTTAAAGGTATACTATACAGGGAAAAATAATCAAGATCCCAATACAGACAGAGAAATGAACCCTAAATAGTAAACATCAGATCAAGAAATGGAAAGACACAGCTTTTAACAAGACAGTGACAATTGAAGGAACAAACGATCATCTCTCAATCCTAATGCTCAACATTAATGGACTTAATCTTCAATCAAATGACATAGGCTCATAAGTTGGATCAAAAACCAAGATCCATCTTTCTGCTGCCTCCAGCAAAAGCAAACATCGTCTAAAAGTGAAAGGCTGGAATCAAATCTATCAAGCAAATGGCCCCCATAGCCAGGCTGGAGTTGCAATCCTAGTATCAGACAAATTGACTTCAAATTAAAAAAGGTAAGAAGAGACAAAGAAGGTTACTACATACTAGTAAAGGGATCTCTCCTACAGGAAGATATAACCATTCTAAATATCTACATATTTACACACCAAATGCAGGAGCACCCAACTTCATCAAACAAGCACTACTGACTCTAAAAACACTCATAGACACAAACGCATTGATAGTAGGGGACTTTAACACTCCACTATCAGTTCTGGACAAATCAACACGCCAAAAACTGAACAAAGAAACCACAGAACTAAACAATTTCATAGACCAACTAGACTTAATTGACATCTACAGAATATTCCACCCTGCAACAACAGAATACACATTCTTCTCTGCAGCACATGGAACATTCTCCAAAATAGATCACATCTTAGGGCACAAAGAAAATCTGTACAAATTCAGAAGTATCAAAACCATTCCCTGCTTTCTCTCTGACCACAATGGAATAAAATTAGAGCTCAACTCAAACAGCCACCACAGAAAATCCTACAATTCATGGAGACTAAACAACACACTGCTGAACCATCAGTGGGGCATCAAAGAAATTAAAACGGAAATTCAATTGTTTATGGAATTCAACCAAGATGAGGACACAAAGTACCAGCTCCTTTGGGACACAGCAAAGGCAGTACTGAGAGGAAAATTTATATCTATGAGCGCATACACCAACAAACTGGAGAAACAGCAACTCAATTTAAGGAAGCACCTTAATTTCCTTGAAAGAGAACAACAAGCCAAACCCAAGTCAATAGACAGAAGCAAATAATTAAAATCAAATCAGAATTAAATCAGAGACGAAAAAAACCATCGAAAGAATCAACAAAACAAGGAGTTGGTTCTTTGAAAAAAATCAACAAGATAGACAGACCCCTGGCAAACCTGACCAAAAAACAAAGGCAGCACACTCAAATAAACAAGATAAGAGAAGAAACAGGTAACATCACCACAGAAATAACCAAAATTCAGAAAATAATAAGGGACTATTTTGCAAACCTTTATGCCAACAAATTTGAGAACTTGGAAGAAATGGATGATTTCCTAGAAAAAAATTCATATTCCCAAACCCAACCATGAAGATTTAAACGTTCTAAACAGACCCATATCCAGTATTGAAATAGAAACGGCAATTAATGATCTCCCATCCAAGAAAAGCCCAGGTCCAGACGGATTCACTGCAGAATTCTACAAGGCCTTCAAAACAGAACTCACACCAATATTTCTCAAACTCTTCAATGAAATTGAAAGAGAACGTTCACTACCATACACATTCTATGAAGCCAGCATAACCCTCATCCCAAAACCAGGCAGGGACTCATCACGGAAAGAAGACTATAGACCAATTTCCCTGATAAACACAAATGAAAAATTCTCAACAAAATTCTGGCCAATCGACTTCAACAGGTCATCAGATAAATCATACACCGCGATCAAACTGGATTCATCCCAGGGATGCAAAGTTGGTTTAATATACACAAGTCAATTAATGTAATCCACCACATCAACTGGAGCAAGCTAAAGAACCACATGGTTTTATCTCTGGATGAGGAAAAAGCATTTGACAAAATCCAGCACCCATTTATGCTAAAAGCCCTGGAAAAACTGGGAATCCAGGGAACATTCCTGAATATAATCAAGGCAGTTGATGACAAACCAACAGCAAGTATAACTCTAAATGGTGAAAAACTAAAGCCATTCCCTTTAAAATCAGGAACAAGGCAGGGATGTCCACTCTCTCCCCTTCTCTTCAACATAGTACAAGAATTCCTAGCCAGAGAAATTTGGCAAGAAGAAAATATAAAGGGGATCCAAATAGGAAAAGATGAAGTTAAACTTTCTCTCTTCGCAGATGGCATGATCCTATACCTAAAGAATCCCATAGACTCTACCCCCAAGCTACTAGAGCTGATCCTAAACTTTGGCAAAGTTGCAGGACATAAAAATAAACCCTCAAAAATCAACGGACTTTCTCTATGCTAACGATCAGAAGACCGAGGCGGAAATCAGGAAAGCAACTTCTTTTGCAATAGCCCCCCAAAACATAAAATACCTAGGAATAACCTTAACCAAAGAAGTGAAAGACCTCTTTGATGAGAACTTTAAAAGCTTGAAAAATGAAATTAAGTCAGAAGTAAGGAAATGGAAAACCTCCCATGCTCGTGGATTGGGAGGATTAATAAAATCAAAATGGCAATATTGCCAAAGGTTATCTACAAATTCAATGCAATACCTATTAATATCCCAACACCATTTTTTAAATTCAGGAAGCAATCCAGAACTTCATATGGAACAATAAAAGACCTAGAATAGCAAAAACAACCCTAAGCAGAAAGAACAGTGCGGAGGAATTACAATACCCAACTTCTAGATGTATTATAAAGCTATAGTAAAAAAAACAGCGTGGTATTGATACCGGAACAGGCCTGAAGACCAATGGAACAGAATTGAAGACCCAGAAATGAACCCACAGAACTATGCCTACTTAATCTTTGATAAAGGAGCTAAAACAATAGTTTGGAAGAAAGATAGCCTCTTTAATAAATACTGCTGGCAAAGCTGGTTCAACACATGCAACAAACTAAAACTAGATCCTTATATATATCACCCTGCACCAAAATAAATTCCAAATGGATTAAAGACCTCAAAATAAAAACAAACACCCTGAAAATACTAAAGGAAGAAGTAGGAGAAACACTTGGGCTCCTTGGCACAGGATGGAACTTCCTTAACAAAGACCCAGAAAGCCTACAAATTAAAGAAAGCTTGGACAAATGGGACTGCATCAAACTGCAGAGCTTCTGCACGGCAAAGGACATAGCTCGCAAAATAAACAGAAAGCCCACTGACTGGGAGAAGATCTTTACCAGACATTCAACGGACAAAGGCCTCATATCGAAAATATATGCAGAACTAAAAAAATTGCCTTCCTCCAAAACAAAACCGCAAAGAACCAACAGCCCCCTTATCAAGTGGGCTAAAGACTTACAAAGAGACTTCTCTGACAAGGAAAAGAGAATGACCAAGAAACATATGAAAAAGTGCTCTACATCACTGGCCATAAAAGAAATGCAACTCTAAACAACATTGAGATTCCATCTCACCCCAGTAAGAATGTAATATATCAAGAAAACTAACAATAACAACTGTTGGAGGGGTTGTGGCCAAAAGGGAACCCTTCTTCATTGTTGGTGGGAATGTAAACTGGTTCAACCACTCTGGCAAGCAGTATGGAGATTCCTCAGAAGGCTAAATATAGAACTCCCCTATGACCCAGCAACCTCACTTTTGGGTATCTATCCAAAAGAACACAAACAAAAAAACACAGTAAAGCCACTAGCACAACTATGTTCATCATAACGCAGTTTGTCATAGCTAGAATCTGGAACCAACCCAGATGCCCCTCAGTAGATGAATGGATTAGGAAAATGTGGTACATATACACAATGGAATTTTATGCCTCTATCAGAAAGAATGACATTGCCCCATTTGTAAGGAAATGGAAGGACTTGGAAAAAATTATACTAAGTGAAGTGAGCCAGACCCAAAGAAACATGGACTCTATGGTCTCCCTTATTGGGAATAATTAGTACAGGTTTAGGCAAGTCACAGCAGAGGATCACAAGAGCCCAATAGCTATACCCTTATGATCATATAAGATGATGCTAAGTGAAATGAACTCCATGTTATGGAAACGATTGTTGTATCACAGTTGTAACTACTTTCAACGTCCCATGTGTATCTGTAGCTACTATTATTGACGATGTTCTTGTATCACCTTCCCCTGGTTGTACCTACACTATCTCTGTAATCTTATCTGAGTATAGTGGAAACCATGTATACTGGTATTAGAACTAGGAAATTGAAAGGGAATACCAAAATTGATAGACACAGGGTAAAAAAAGAAAAACAACTACAAAAGCAATACTTGCAAAACTGTTTGGTGTAAGTGAACTGAACACCTCATGGGGGGAATGGAAAAGGGGGAGGAGGCTGGAGGGGTATGAGGGATGAGGTAACATACAGTACAAGTAATGTATCCAATACCTACATATGAAATTGTATCCTCTCTGTACATCAGATTGATAATAAAAATTTGAAAAAAAATAATTTTAAGTGGTTTCTGTATTTCTTTGATTTGTAACTATGCAGAATGTAAGTTTGACCTATTTGCAGAGCAATTCCCACTCACAGAATTTCTTCTGAAAGTATTTTTATTTCTTTTCTTCTTATGTCTTTTCATATTTACTTTGTGTCTCTGAATAGATTGTAGGTACATTCTAGTGTTTTAGAGATAGATATCATGGACTATAATATTCCACTTGTGAAGACTAGAGTCAGCAGGAATTACCACATAACACTGTATTCCAAGTTCTGGTGGCTCCCCCTCCCTAATACAGAGGTTTTTAAGGCAGCCCTCCTCAGTGGGTGAACATCCTAGGTGTTATCTGTAGGACCTGGATTATGAAAAGGTTTCCCTTCCTGTTTTCTAACTTTGCCTTGTGAAGCACCTTGCAGGCTCAGAGCTAGGAAGTGGGGAACAGAAAAGTGAGTACAATGTTTACCTGATTAAAATGTGAGATAGCTCTACTTTCTGGGAGTAGTAATTTGGTAAAACTGACTCTTCCTCAAATTATGCCGCTAATGATCCTCATGAATGTCTTTCTAATTTATGGTGAATCCAAAAAATTTGGGTGGTGTTTAGTAGGGTACCAAGTGTCTAAAAGGAAGTGTTACACATTGATAATATTTCCTTCACTCTAGTATTCCCTCAGACATAAACCTACTATTGTCACATTGTGATCAGGGAACACCATATCTTTTGAAAAGGTTTCTGGAAGCCCATTCTGTTTTTCGTTTAAAATGAGGAAGAATAAGCTCTATTCTTAAACTTTACCGAAAAAAGATAAATGTTAGAAAGCAGATCAGTGAACTTCACTGTCAACTTTCTTTCTGTACTCTTTTCAAGGTCACTCAGAATTATTTTATAGCCTGGAATTCAGTGGTTCCAAACAAGTGCAAATTGATTTTCTTTTTTTAAAGTTCAATAAATATTTTCATTTTTATTACACTAGCTTTAGGTAGTTATACCAATGACATACCATTTAACAAGGCAGTTTATAAATGAAATGTATCTTGATCAATGTCACATTGTTTCAACATTCTTATCCATTCTTACCCATTCCTTCCCTCTTTCTTCTTAATTTTGTAGGATATAAATTGGATTCTTGACTGCATTCTCCCTTTCTTGTCCTCTGTGTTTGCCTACCCTTTCCGCCCCTGATCCCAAAACACCTCTTTTGAGTATCCATTCCCTGGGTACTATATTTTGCTGAAATGTACTTTCAACTTTAAGGAATTACAATATTTTAATTCCCCATTGAATATAGTATATATCAGTTTAAACCTCCTTTTTTTTTCAAGTCTTGTACATGGTGTCCAACCCCACTATGGAATATGGTGTTTATTGATTTAGGACCTCAGTTTCCCATCTTGCATCATGATATCAAAACCAATTCAAATAGCGATGAGTTCTAGCAAGAAGACACGAGTAACTAACATGACAGAGAGGGATGAGATAATGGAATGTGATGGAATATTACTATATTACTGAAGGTATGATATTTGCCAACCAGCAACTTGACTGATGAGGAAAAAGTCATTTAGAGATAAATGAAATCAGGCACAAGCCAAGTCTAAGCAGATTGATAGAGGACTGAGGTGATGACAGCAGCGTGGATCCAACTATTCTAAAGTTAGAAAAGTGCTAGGTGCTAGTGACTCACACCTTTAATCCTAGCTACTCAGGAGGCTGAGATCTTAGGATGAAGCCAACCCAAGCAAAACCTTATCTCCAATTAATGACTCAAAACCAGGAAGTGACTCTGTGGACCAAAGTCCCAGAACACTACTAGCCTTGGGAGCAAAGAGGTTCAGGGAGTGTGTCCCAGCCTCACAACTAAAAAATAAAAATTAACAAAAAATCCTTAGCTCTGGGTCAAACCAAGAAAGAGATCAAGTGCTCTGAAATTGGTTTCCAAATTCCAAAGTGGGAATTAGATGGATGTCTGAGCCTTAATGCAATTCCACTTATCTGGGCCTCCTACCACAATATAACAGATCTGGATTGATGCTACTCCCAGGTCATGCTGCCCCTGTGAATGAACAGGATGTGAGGGTACAGCATGAATAAGGAAGAACTCAAAGGGACGAGTTTTCTTTTAAATTCCTAGGAAGTTTCTAGACTAACTTGAAATTTCTAAATGTAATTCTGGCTAGTTAGGAGGGTGGGTATCTAAATAGAATAGAGTTACAGCTCAAACTTAATCCTTCAATTTGCTCTGAAGGATTTCCATCCTCAAGAAGAAAGTTCTAAACCAGGCACTGGTGGCTCACACTCCTAGCAACTCAGGAGATGAGATTTGAGGATGGTGGTTCAAAGCCAGACAAAGTCAAAAATAGAGTTGTGGCTCAAGAGATAGAGTGTTAGTCTTGAGCAAGAAAGTTCAGAGACAGCATCTAGTCCCTGGGTTGAAGCCCTAAGACTAGCACACAAAAGAAGAGTTTTGAGGGGGTATCAAGTTGGACACAGAATGTACTCATTACCTAAAGTATAGAACTGTATCCCTTCTACAGTTCACCTTGACAATAAAGACAATATATAAGTTTAAAAAAAGAAAAAAATAGGTTGGTCAGTGTGAAGCATCAAAAAAGAGTAGGATTTTTCCATGAATCCCCAGGTCATGCTGAGAATAGGGACCTCTGGTCAGTGTTCCTAGTATTCCAGCACTAAGAGGTAAGGCCTGAGTTTGGGGCATGTACTCCCTCTGTTTTTATAGTGACCCCAATAAAATATTTTTCAGCTTGTTCAATTTTCTGTTGTGTAATTTTTTTTAACTTTTACATCAATTTTGTTTATAGAGACAACCTGTATGAGTTAACAACCCCCCACATTGCCAACTGCTGTAGGAATCCTATCCCTTCTTACACATACCAAAATCTCCTGTTCCACAATGAGTTCTTGGTTGCAAGAGAGGATTTACTGTTTGCACCTGACTGCAAGGCTTTGTTACAAATTAGACAAACACACACACACACAAGTGTTCCCTGTTATGTAATTTTTTTCAAACTTCTCCAAGAATGCCCTAAGGGACTGGTGATAGATAAATGTATTTTATGCATTTATGGAAAGATAAAAAAATAATAATAAAGAAGCTTTTCCTCTTAATATAGAGTTCACTTTCCCTTAATGTAAAATCTATTTGATTAATGTGATTGTCTTTCATCATAAGATGACATTCTTTCTATATTTTAGTATTAAAATACCATCAGTTTAATGAAAACATTTACTATAGTGCCATAATTTTTATAACTTTAGAAGTACTTCGAGTTATGAAGCACTTTGACTAGAATTTCCTCAAATTATTCTATCTCATAATCACAGTAAGAGCACTTTAAGAGACCAAGGAGGTAGAATTTTGTTTTCTTTTCCTAAATTGAGCTATGGGAATGTTATGTAATATAGCTAAGGTATTTTCCCAATTTTCTTTGTTTCATGAACTAAATTCTAAAACAATAGACAAGGACTAATAACTAATTTTAAATAGAGAAACATTTTAGGCAGCATTAACTTAATGAGCAAATAGAGAAAAATAGATTCTGCATAGTTAAAAGAAAGGCAATATTCCAGTCTACTTCTAACAAGGTTTATGGAGAAGAGAAATGATGAAAAAGATGGCAAATCTAGGTAACACTAATTTGGGGAAAAATCTTGAATATCAGGACAAGGATTGTGAGATTTATTATGTTAAGATAGAAAGTAAGAATCAGAAAAGCAAGCAAATACAGGAAAACTGGCAGAGAAATTTATTCTTGCTTCCATCCAGTCTTTTCTTTGCTACAGTTTGTCTAATTCCACACAAAGAAAATACCATTATCGTACAGCCAACAGAACATGAAGCTTATTGAGAAAGAAAGCCCTGTGTCTTTTAAACTTCTGATTTGGTTTCTAGAGCATGATGGTCAGTAACAAAGAGAATGCCAACCAGAATTTGGCAAAAACATTGCTAGATATCACTGTAATGTCATGAACATAGAACCATCCCATGATGAATCTCATTCCATCTCAAAGATAAAAGGCTTTAAAATTAAGGTATATGAATTATACCCTCAAAGTTGCATTTAGGCAGAAGCAACCTTTGTTACCTTGCTAATCTCACTGTATCTACATCCATCTTTTTCACTGTCACTTACTTACATCAACGTGATTGGACATTTATAAACTCCAAACTTCGCTGACTTCTTCAAAGAAGTAAAACAACCACTACAACAACAAGTCCTTGGTGAAACTATATATACCTGGACTTCTCATTCAATCCAGAACAGAAGACACACAAGTCACCATTTTGTCACTGAAAGCAGTTTTTGGAAAAAAAAACTATATATATATATATATATATATATGCATTATAGCTAAGATATATATACATCATATATACGTATATACTTATATATACGTATATATACTCATATATATACATATATACATATATGTGTGTGTATATATATACATACACACACACACACACACACGTATCCCACTCAAATTTTAGCTTCTTTGGTTTGAAAGTGTGAAGTTTTCAATTATGATTCATACCGAGAATGTGATTTTGGGAACATCCCTGATCCCCTTAAATTGGTTTCCTTTTCACCCTCTCCCATCACCTCTCTTCCTATTGAGATTAAGGAATGTATAAAATACAACCTGTTACTGCCAGGAGGGATTACTACTATATATTATCACTCACAGCTCATTAACCTCGAAGCCCTGCTAACTAAGAAAATCCTTTCTAATGAGGTTTCCCTTGACTGCACTAAAGAACAAAAGGTCTAAAAGTTTTCCCTATTACCAATGCTCCTCAAATTATTGCACTGTAATTAAAATGTAACTTTGAGACCAAGAAAGAAGACAAAAGAAAAGTTTAAAATTGGTTGAAAATCTAAAACAGATTGTCTCAAGAACTTTTGCTTTGACCTTGGGAAGCAACACAAACTTTGAATTTGATTTAGTTTCAGAAGGATGTTTTTGTTTTGTTTTGTTTTGTTTCCACAGTATACCTGGTATATATCAAACACCAGTCAAAACAGTTAGGCATGGATCCACATGATGTAGAAGGAAATATAATACTACTTTTACTAGAAAAAGGAGAAGCAGAGAAAAAAGTGTATTTCTCATCTCAATTACCTAAAGAAACATCTCTTGATACAATAATGCTTTCAAAATAGAAAAAGCCAATTCTCCTTGACTGAGAGAGGTCTAGTCCCTATAGTTAGAATTGGCAAAATGATGGGTACTCACATACTTTTTATTCAGAGCCCTAGAGTCAGGGTTATTTGTATGGTTGCATCACAGGAATTTTAAAGAGCAGAGTTGTAGATAAAACAAACAGAAGGAGCAGCATTCCCAGGAGAAATTTATTATCTGGTGAAGTAGCTAGAATTAAGTATCCTCACCTCTGAGCTTTGAGGCTTTAAATGCCCAAAATGCAAATAATAATTACCTCTTTTAGCTTCCTTGGAAGCCTGATTTATGTGTGTAGCATGCCCCCAGAGGAACAGAATAAAGAGTTAGGGACTCTCAAGCTGGTAAATGAAGGCTGAGAAGGGAATACAACTACTCCTTCTGAAATGGTGAAGGAAGTGGCTTCAGGGAATAAACCTTGACCACTGAATCCTAGAAGACTAATTAGCAAGCCAAGGCTTTCTTGAAATTCAAACAATTTAAGTTTAAGATAGTAAAGATAAGTCTTATTGCACAAAGGGAACATAAACACAAGGCACCCATTAAGCAAAAATCATTACACTTTGAAAAGAGGGAAAGCATCTAGATTTTGACCACACTTTCATAGGAAAGTTCTAATGGCTACTAAACTGCTTAGGACACATGCTTGATCTTTTAATTTTAATTAAAGGGAAAAACTCATGAACTATTCCATAGTGTAGCGGTAGAGTTTTAGCTATAAACCACACTGTATTTTTGCATGGTAGTTTTGGTCGTGTTTTTGTGGATAATACAAATACTTAGAAACAATGTCAAGGTAATACAATTGGAAATGACACCATTGTGTTAGAAGTAGGGACAAATGAAAAAAGCAAGTAGGTAATAATCTACCTATATAGTTAACACCAATACCCTTATAACCGTGTGTTTGCTAATTTAAAATAATCACTATTTATAGATAACAAAAAGTACATAAATCAAATATTTCAAAGTAAGAATGGTTTTGCTGTATTGAAGCAACAATGGAAATTGAAATGTACTCATTTCTGTCAAAGGACTGTGGAAATAGTAACTGGTTTGTAGGTCCACAAATATCCATTCAAAATATGCCACTCATTTATTTATTACAAAGACATGATTTGATCAAGCTGGGATAGAAAGTTTTCATGATAACCTTGGAGGAAATAGTCATCTTCTAAAAGCAATTAATATATATAACAAATAACAAACACATAAAACTTCTGTGAAAAGTAACTATATTTAGTAAATAGTATATCCACACATTATATTCATGAGCAACAGTATTCCATAATTCAGAAACATTTCAAAATCTTTATTTGTGTGGCATTTCACTAAAAACAAAACAAAACAGTTAAAAAAATATGCCATCACTACACTTTTCAAAACTGTGCAAGATGGTTATAGAGTCATTACTTCTTGTTTTTCCTTCTATATTGAGAAGTTTTGTCAGAGACAAATGCCCAACCAAGGCAATTTCTGAGTACCTATATCTTGAATTAGTCATGCACAGCTAACTTTATTCTGTGATATCTTGGGAATTCCAGAGAAATGTCAGGTTGCCTCAGTTGTTTCTGGTTGTTGAAAACACACATATGTGTACACACACTATTAATTGAACCTAATTAGTAGCTAGAAAGCTACAAAAACTTAACATCGCATATGAATTTCTTACCAGTAAGAACATTTTTTTCTTCATATTATTAAATGTCTTCTAGGTGATATAAAAAGATGTGAAAACAAGTGCTGGAGGAAAACTTAAAAGAAGTTCCAAAGTCCTCTACAGTTTTATGCAGTCACCAGTGGGTCAAAAATATTCCAATCACAAGAAGTTCAGCTTTCTCAAGACAGTAGGAGACTGGATATATTCACCTGGAAGGAATACAACCTGAGCTGCAAAAAATTAATAATGTGGTAGTGATATGCTCTTACCTGGTAGACATACATGCACACTCACACACAGAATTTTAATTCATTTTCTTTTTGTACATTTTTATATAACAAAGCATGGGAAGGAGGCAACTTCTTATACAATATGAAGGAGAGAAAATACACTTTGAACTTCATCTAGTAGTCCATTCTCATCTATGGGCAGAAGCTGCCCACAATGTGAAAGTATCATTCTTCCAGATGGAAACACCTTGAAGTCAAGTCAAATGAAGAATGCACCAAACTCTTCCATTGTCATAAGTTGGAAATATAAATTAAGAAAATATTGAATTCTGAAGGAGTCACTTTAGTATGTGTTACAAGGATAAGCAAATTGACAAGCCAGATTGTAAATATGTAAAAACGCAAATATGGCTTTACTGGATAAATGGCCTCAGTTACAAATACTCTACTATGCTATAGTTGCACTAAAGCAGCCACAGAACACAGGTAAATAAGTGAGCATGAGTGTCACCCAAAAGGTCTTCATTTATGAATATTGAGATTTGAATGTTTATAATCCTCAAATGTCATAAAAGTCTTTATTGAAGTCTTTTTCTCTCTTCCTCTTGCTTTTGTTATCTTTTTCTTTTCTACATAGTATTTCTTGGCTGTGTTTTTCTGAAAGAATTCAGCATATTGTGTGTGTGTGTGTGTGTGTGTGTGTGTGTGTGTGTGCGCGCGCGCACACACACACGCGCTCTCCTGGGGCTTGAACTGTGGGGCCTGAGCACTCTCTTGAGCTTTTATGCTCAAGGCTAATGCTCTGCCCCTTGAGCCACATGGGCTTTACTGTTGGGTCTGGCTTCAAACTAAGATCCTTAGATCTCAGCCTCTGGACTACCTAGGATTACAAGATTAAGCTGCAGGGACTGGCATATTCAGCAGATTTGATTTGGAAGCTGTGCTCTATCTTACAGCCTCTGATAATGATACATGCAGTATATGAAAGCCTACTTGATGAATGTACTTTGATTATTATGAAACTATAACCCAATTTGTGTCCATTGCAGAGGGAAGAGAAGTATGCCCACACACAGTGGGAACTTTCATAGGGAGAAATGCAGGATAAAATCAGAATAAGGACACTGTAGCCAAAGCCTGAAGTAATCAACGTAGCTACAATTTCAGATAAGGACACAGGTTGCAATGACATCTTCTGAAGGCTATGTTCATAGAGCTCCTGTGGAAACTGGAAAATATTCGTTAGGTTTCAAAAAAAAAAAAAGAAAAAAAAAAGAAACTGCATTTGGGAATAGAAATATCTTGAATGTCAGGAGGACTTTACTTGGCTCTGTGGAAATCAGTGAAATTCAAGTTTTATAATAAACTCAATGGCTCCATTTGTCTTCATCTTGCTTCAAAAAATAAGATATTTTGAACTTCAAAAGGATTCTTACATGAAATCCAAGTTTTCCTTCAAGTGTCTATTGTTTAGAATGAGCATATTGTTTATTTTTGCCTCATAAATGATTTTACAAATATGCACTTATCAAATCAACCTTCTGTCATAGTCTTATAATTTGTGTCATTTCTGATCTGTACTCCTGATTTGGCAAAGTAGTAAGTTATGGCCATATTGTAATCCTTCTAATAACACTAATATAAATATACATATTAACACAAGTTTGGCCACTCAAGGATTCTCTCTCTCTCTTTCTCTCTGGCCTTGAAATTGTAACCTTCCTTTCTCTTCCTCCCCAGTAGTTAGGCTTAAAGGCACATAATGTCATGACCTGTTAAGTAATGTGTCTTTGTTTCTATACAGGCTACATCATATCCCAATTATTCAACGATAATCTATGCACACCTAAGTCATTTTGAATGGTAATGACAATAATAAAAGGCATAATTATTCTTCAGCTTAAACTTTTAATGTGTATGTATATCTGTCTGTTACCAGATTAAAAGAGATTATTTTATCTGATGAAACTATGGTCTTTCTATTTTATATTATTTATTGTATCATAAGCAATATCTTTAAGAGGGAAATTGCCATTGATTTTCCAGGGCTGTTTTAGATTATTTTCCCCTTCTAGTTGTAATCTCATAATCTGAACAAAATAATCACAAAAAAGTTTTTTCTAGACCTTCACAGATTCAGACTGGATTACAATGGGGTGGCTCTTAGATTACTTTAATTAGAAGGATTTTTCTATATAGAGAGAGAACTTTTGGGTTAAGATTTACTTCAGAAGCTTTGGTCAGTGTTTCAGCATTTCTTTGTCAGCTCACTTCTTTTATTCTACAAATATGATAGAGTTCAGTGAAGGTCATAGTTTTATTTTCTTTTGGAGCATTATTGGAGCATTTTTTTCCCAGTCTAAATATATTTCTAGAGTATAGTAGGTCAAGAATCCTATGCAATTTTCTGGATTTGATAAACTCAGGTTCAAGACAAAATAAAAAACAGATAACATCTGAAAATAAAGCATTGGTCAAGAAAGAGAATATATTTCCTCAGAATCATGATACTGTAGCCAAAGCCTCTGTGGTTATTTCCTGCCTATATTCTTATCATAATTAAGTGCGCCAGAAGAACAGAAAGTAAATGTTAATAGAAGAGTATTAGAAAATATTAGACGACATAAAATGATTTGAAGAAGTCTATTGTAAATATTTTCAAATATGTAAGAATTGGAGGAATTAGAGGAAATGTGGAGGGGAGGGGGGAATTAGCCTGCCATCTTTTTGGAAAAACATATAATTAAATTAAGAAAACTAGTTAAGATAGAAGAATAGCAGGTTTCATGATTTCAAGGCAAGAGATAACAAAAAAAATCAGAAAGAAAGGTCAAGGGAAGTGGTGGCATTGTCCAAGAAGAAATATTCTTTGACTGACTTATGTAACAGCAACCTCTTTGTCCGTCACCTTTATGATAACAGTGAAAAAATAACTAAATAAAAAATTCAAGGAAAAAACCAGAAATACCTCTTAACTTGTGGCAAAGTGTTAACATATGAAGTTTTTCAGTCATAGCAGAAAATATATTAGGAGAAATATAAAGAAATGATCAGAGAAAATGAATATGAACTTTCACTCCAGAAAGACTGGAACATTTTCCCATACTTAATGGAGCACAGAGATAGAGGCAAAGGGCATAAAGTATATTGAGCATATATTTTTGGCAAATCCCCACAAATTGAAAGCAGTAGAAATTCCCACGTGTAACCACTTAAAGTGTGTACTCTTTCTTTTTCCCTGGAAACTAAGCCAAAATGTTTGGGAGGGGGAAGAAAATATTTCAAGGATCAAAATAGAACCTACATACCTGCTTAAAATGTTGAGCCATGCTGAGAAATGGTGGTTCATTCTTGTAAACCTAGCTACTCAGGAGGCTGAGCCCTGTGGATAGCAGTTCCAACCAGCCAGGGCAGGAAAGTATATGAGACTCTTATCTCAAATAAACTGCTAAAAAAAATCCAGAAATTAAGCTATGTCTCAAATGGTTGAGCACTAGCTTTGAGCAAAAAAGTACCCAGACCCCTAGTTCAAGACCCAGTAATGGCATAAAAAATAGAAAAAAGGAAAGAAAAGTTGAGCCAATATATAATCCAAAACAGTAGCTATAATTGTTGGCTTGGAAGGGAGTCATACAAGGCTAAACCTATTTAATTAGAGACATCTATGGTACACCAATCACTAAAAAAGAAAGAACGGAAGGAAGGAAGGAAGGAAGGAAGGAAGGAAGGAAGGAAGGAAGGAAGGAAGGAAGGAAGGAAAGAAAAGAAAGATAGCCACAAATTATCTTGATTCTTTGAGAGATATTCTTCCTCTGCTCCCTTTAAATGTATAGTGTATCCATTACTGCCTACCAAAAGGAATTCATAGGTGATTAAATATCAGATTTGAAGTCCTTAAGATAGTTTCTTTTTGTTTTATTTTTCTGTTTTTGCCTTTCTCAGGACACAAAGATCAGGAATCCTGAGCTACCAAATAATAGTCTAACTACCAGGAAGTACTTGGAAATGCCCTGAAAACTCATGAAGGGAAACTCAATTGAATCCATTTTTCTAGCCATACCCAGCCTGGTGTTGCATGTGATAGAAGCTATTATGTATCTGACAGACCAAACTGGTTGCCAACTAAATATGAGTTGAGCCCAGCCAAACTTTATAAACCACCACATGCTAGGATGGCATGATTGCTGGCATTTTTTAAGTCATCAAGTTGTCAGAAGATTTCTTACTCAGCAACAGGAGAGCCAAAGTAGAATTCTTTTTCTGAAATATTTCCAACACACATCTGTAGAGAAGAGGAAAGGCGATTATCCTTTATGAAGTGGCCTGATTTTGGTCTACATTCTTGTGTGTGATAACATGACATTAAGGAGGAGACCCAATGAACTCATGGGTCCCATCGCATAGATAGTTCAGAAGAGAATGTAAAACTTCTATGGCTTTTTAGTAGCATCTTCTCATCAACTATGAGAGAAAAAATGAAGAAAAATATAAGAATATCTTAGAAGAAACCTAAAAGTGGGAAGAAGGAAGCAAAGGTTTGACATAAAATGTTTTATTCCTACTAAAATATAGATTTTTCATTTTTAATTTAATTTTATTGTCAAGGTAATGTACAAAGTGGCTACAATTATATACGTAATGTAGTGAGTACACTTATTGTCAAACTTGTTACCCCCTCCACCCTTTTCACCCACCTTTCCTCCTTCGAAGCCCACCTTGCCCAGAGGTACAGTTCATTTCCAACATATTTTTCAAAGGAAGAAATCATTTTAGGGTAAAACCAAATCCAGCTCTAACAGACCTTGACAAACATCTCCTTCATGTGATTGAAAGATTCCTTTATTTGAAACTCAACAATTTACAGTTATGCTCTATAAGGCTTATTTATGGTTTGATATGAGTAAGAGTTTGTCTTATATTGATCAGTAAAATTTCTAAAATTCTAAAGGCACCATTCTGCAGTACCCTCATTGAGTGACAAATATTTAAAAGATATCCCAATGATACCAGCATTAGATAGTTTTATGTAATGGAGTAAGCTATGGAGAGAATAAAACATGCAGAATAAGACAAAATATTAAAATGGCATGGGGACTCTTCACTTACTACTTCAGAAATAAAAGGAAGCTGCTCATTTATAAGCCAGAGTTTCTAGTGGGAGTATTCAGAGTTCAAAGCCTTTAGAGGCCTGATGTATTTTCAGGAACTAACAATAAAACACTTTGCACAGTACTAATACCCTGTCTGCTTAAGTTTCTGAAACCTAGCGGTTTACTAATGTTATCTTCTCTCTTCTTATTTATAGAGTTAGATAACTAGTCTTTTCGATCCCAAGACCTAGATGTTCTCTGAGAACATCAACTACTCTCAAGTTCCTAGAACCCTATGGTAAGAATCATGACCCCAGACTCTCTGATGAACCATGATTAGCTCACAAATGTGTGCTGCCATTTGTAAATGGATAATTCGGCTTCAGTTGCAATGACTAGATATTAAAAATATGATGATGAGGAGGAAGAGGAGGAGGAGGAGGGGGAGGGGGAGGGGGAGGGGGAGGGGGAGGGGGGGGGAGGGGGAGGGGGAGGGGGAGGAGGAGGGGGAGGGGGAGGAGGAGCCATTTCCCAGGGAATACTCATACAAAAAACAATGTATTGATATCATCATATGCCACTGGTTTTATAGGTCTTATCATATGCAGATACATATTCTGTACAATTTCAATAAATGCAGAAAAGGAAGTCTACACTGTCCGTGATTAGCAGAACAGGAAAAATGAAAGTTACAAATCTGACAGATCTCATACAAAATGTCAAGTAACAATCCATAATATAAAAGTGGTAATCATTATCACCCTAATTCAGAGCTTCCATAATGATAATCTTAGGAAAAAGACTTTATGATAGCAAAATTAAAACTATTACATTAGGTTAGTATCTTAAATTATTGACAATGTCATTATATAGAGGCCATATATTCTGTGTTATGATACGGGAAGGAGTTACAACTCCGAATAGGTGATACATTGTCTTTACCAAAATGAAGAGACAGAAGACAGCAAAAAAGCAAATGTCCTCAATTTTCAAGGAGAGAATACATTAGAAACAATCCTGATTTTTTAAAATACCTTTTTTGTAGGTTATTATTATTGTTTTGAAGAACATAGTTTGCTTGGACAGATGATATGAAATCACCAAGACAAATATAATGTCTAGTAAAGAAGCTTGAGATCTTTGAATTCATGACAAAATGACAGTGCATTTGTCTAAACCAATACTTTTTAAAGTTCTGTCATTGAAAGTTTATATAGCATTTTTCATTGTTTTCTTGATGAAAACCTGGCCAGGAAGGTATATTCATTGAGAATGCTGAGAATGCTGAATCTTTAAAAGAAAAAAATCTTATTTGCACAATAATGTTATGTTTTTAGTGAGGAATTTGTAATTCTTCATACTGACATTCTACAGGAATGTCTTTTACACCACCCAACACTGAGACTCATGGAGTTGAGCGACTGGGCTTTATTTTGCTGCATCATCTGAGTTATATTTGAAGTGAATCCTGGTGAAGAATATATTTTCATGAAGTAAAACATTTAAATGGGAAGAAGTCCAGTGAACAAAGTAATTATAAACACACATTGGCTGTGCCAAAGCAATATTTATGTTATTGGTTCTATTTTAGGGGTAGAAGCTATTCAAATAGCCACTAATCAAAATCTTCCTCATTCAATTTTTAGGAATAGATGTAAAGAACATCCTCATTTACTTGGCAAAATGAAAGTCTATGACTGAAATTAAAATGCATTAGGATCCTTTTATGTAACTACACAGGTACATAGGTTAGATCAACTACACTAGATGTTCATGTTATATTTCCTGTATGCAAGACTAATGGCAACATGCCTATTAAGTCTAGGTTAGTGATGGCACATGAACACTGGGGAAGAAAAGGCTCTTGTCACTATTGGAAGTCAGATTTAGAGCACTGGTGACTGAAAATATAATATGAAATTAACATTTTTTATTGGCATATAAGCATGCTCAATGAACTGAAATCAACTCTAAACTGTCTCCAAGACTCTTTCCTTTCTTCCTTAGTAGTGTATTACACTGTGAACTCCCTCATAACTGTTTTCTTGGTTTTAGCTCTTTTTAGGCTTTCCAAAAATTCATGTTTTGAAAGGATTTTTGTAGCTACTTCCCATATTACTTATGTGTGGCACCATTATATTATGATTTGCATATTTCTTTGATTGTTTTCTGTGTATACCCCATATCTAAAACCATGCAAGCAACAGGTACATCTGAAATGTCTAGATGGCATATATATGAGGAAACGAGATCTATACAATATTTAATTAATCCATTAAAAAAATCAGCAGGCATCAGTAGCTGACACTTGTATTTCTAATCAGGAAGCTAATTTGTGGAGGATTGTGCTAAGGCTAGCCATAGCAAAACGATTGCCAGATTCCATTACCAACATAACCAGCGTAAGTTTGGCCAGTACCAGTTAAGCAATAAAACTGAGCAAGTACAAGATCTTGGGTTCAAACGCCAATACCACAAAAAAAAAGAAAGGAAGAGAAATAAAAAGAAAGGAAAGAAAAAACAGAGAATAGAGGCCAATAATGAAACAGAAAAGTAAAATATATATATTGAAAAATCTTAACCTACTACAGGTTGCCTTACCAGTTTTCTCATCTTTATTGATGAGTCTGTGATTCCTGGTGGTGTAATTTCTCTACAGCCTGGTTGATTCTGAACATGGTTATGTCTTTTGAAGACCATTAGTCTGAAAATTAGCAACATTCTCTTCATGTTTTAAATTCTTTCTCAATTAGTGTGAGGATGGAAATTTTAAATTTGTCCTTTCTCCTCTATTATACTTCAAATAGAGCAAAAATATTACACTACCTGATTCTGTTTTCTTCCTTTCCCCCATATCATTGGTATCTGCAAAATCTGGTGAAGAAACAGGTTCCCCTAAGACTTCAATTTTCCCACGTGTCTAAGAATTCATCAACTTTCATTTTCCCCTGGGGGGATCATCAACTGATGTACGTATTGTGGATTTTTCCAGGGCTGAGAGAATATAATTATCAAAGTTAAAGCCAAATACACATGTAAAATGTTTCCTAGCAAAATATATAAATCAGTACTAATCATCTTCACCACACAACCATCTAAAAGTAGGTGGACAGCTGGATCAACATGTACAGAGTTTAAACATTCAGAAATTAAAGTAGGTTTGAACTTAGCCATAGTAGGTTCTAATCCGAAGCTTTCTGCTTTGGTCATTATTGACCATGTGAAGGATATCAAATTTTCCTCATGGAATTCTCTTTGAAAAAAATATATCTTTAAGTAATTGTAGATAGGAGTTACCATTCAACAAAGTAGTTTATGAATACAGTCCACCTTGATTACTGTCACTGCTTTCAACATTCTAACCCACCTCTCTCACTCTATTTCATCCCATATTTTCTTAATTTTTAGATGATATATTGAATTCTTGCCATATAACAAAGCAATTTCTGAATACAATGCATCTTCATCTGAGTCACCTCTTCAATATCTTCACCACTCTTCAAACTACCCCTTTCTTATTTTTCTCAATTCTATGGTATATATATATATATGTATATATATATATATATATATATATATATACAATACATTCTTGCCTACATTCTGCACACTTCCCCCATTAAGTTATCTACCTGTTTCCTCATACCAATCTCTTATATCATCTCTTACCACACTCTTGCAAGTGTCAATTTCTTTGTACTTATTTTTGCTGGGTTTTGACTTAGTCTTTATAAAGGATTATATTATTTGTACTCTCCAAACAGTCTATATTAATTCAGTTAATTCACTAATATAGATAAAAATACACAAAGTAAATGTATGTAGATTTTCTAAAATGTTATAAAATTATATAATATTAAAATATTTTAGATATTATAATGTTTAGGTACTACATTACCAAAGTAAAATCATGTATGGGTAAGATGGATGCAAAAATGATAGAAAACTTAAAAAAACACATCTAAGTTATAATGGACACATAACATATGCCATTTAAAAAAATCAGTAGCTTTATCTGTTATATGGCTTATTCTGTTGTCCAATAAAATTCAACCTTACTTCAGATTTTTCATTGGTTAACAGGTAAATTTAATGAGATATTTGATACATTTCTCTAGGATTTACATTTGTTATGGTTTCTAACATCCTATACCACCATATTCATTTTTATTTCATTTAAGAACTACAAAGGATGAAACCTATGTACTTAGAAGAACTGAAGGCTGAGTATTCTGTGATTGCTGTTTCTGAAATCACTGAGCCTAACAGGGTTCCAAGGAACAGGATTTTCTCAGCAAAAATCTGCAGTCACTTAATCTTTGGGGATCAGGGGTAGGTAACACATTTCTTACTGCATCTCTCTAGAGTGTAAATTAGTATCATCATTTGAATAATGCATTTGCCAATTAGTCTTTAACACAAAATTCTGTTTGCAGAAAGTAAATCTCCAATTGCTCCTGCGGAGTGAAATATAGACTGGTGCTGTTATTTATTTATTTATTTTTACTGTTTTCCTAGAGATGATGCTTTGCAGCTTCCAAGAAACTGTGGTGGGAGAGTTAGACTGGCTTGGCTTAGAAGGAAAAGGAATTCAAAAGTCAGATCAGGAAAATCCTGGTATTCATTGGGCGTGAGTTTCCTACTTCATGGCTGCTCTGAAAATAAAGAAAATACAATGATAAGGGTTTGGAATTTAGTCACTATCTTTACAAAATTCATATTATTATCTTCTGTTTATTGACTAGATGTAAAATAGTGCTGAGACCAAATAAATGATGAAGATAGTCTCGTAATTACTGGAATGTGTATACACAGGATCAAACCTGACTAAATAATTGGCTTTTGCATACTTTTAATGCAATTTTTTAAAGTATCAAACACAAATAGAGAGAAAAAAACAAATGCCTTCATTCCAGGTTTTATAATAAATGAACTTATGATAGAATTCAAGAGACTATGGAAAGACATAATCACATGAATTCTAGAACAAAAATCTGTGGTGGTTAGATGAGAAGCTCTCCTTTTTACGTGAGAGTAAAGGCATCAGGGCATTAGGGAACTGTCCTAAGGAATTATTTTGTCAATAAAACAGTGGACAAGATTAGAGAGAACAGTCAAAACATGAGATTAATTCCTGCCCCAATGTAAGAAATGGTCCCTATGTGAAGACGCACTGTATTCAGAAACTTCCACAGTAAAAGTTGAGGTATCAAATACAAGCTTGATTCTTTCAGGCCATGCATCGTCAATACTACACTGAGCATCACCTTGAGTGTTGAGAAGAACCACCTGATATATATATATATTTTTTTTTTGGCCAGTCTTGGGCCTTGGACTCAGGGCCTGAGCACTGTCCCTGGCTTCTTCCCGCTCAAGGCTAGCACTCTGCCACTTGAGCCACAGCGCCGCTTCTGGCCGTTTTCTGTATATGTGGTGCTGGGGAATCGAACCTAGGGCCTCGTGTATCCGAGGCAGGCACTCTTGCCACTAGGCTATATCCCAGCCCTCATTTTTTTTTTTTTTAATAAATTTAACTTTATTGTCAAGGTAACATACAGAGGGGTTATAGTTACATATGGTAGTGAGTACTTTCTTGTCATAGTTGTTACCCCATTCATTTTCTCTGCCTTCTCTCCCCCTGTCCACTTCCTCCTAAGTTGTACATTTAATTTCCAACATACTGCGTTGTGAGTATCACTGTTGCATTGGTTTGCCCTTGTATCCTTTGTCTCATTAATATGATGTTTTACTTTCCTTACCTAATTCAGATAAACATCTGTACAATACCTATGGTACGAATTTTTTTCTTTATTTTTTTGTTCATTTCATTTTTGTTTTCAACTTTCAATGCTTGCTCACTTGAAGAGTATTTTACTTCCTGTATTGGAGTGCTCAGCAGACCTCTTGAATTTGAATATATTCTTATCTGTCTTAATTTATGTTTGAATAACATGCAAATACACCAGATTTCACATCATTAGTGATATTGAGCTCTTTCTTTTTCTCACCCATTTTATTATTTACTTTCAATATTATTTTAAAATTTAAGATAATACTTAAGTGTTTAAATAAATTTAAGGTAATATTTTATTGTTTCTGAGAGAAGGTAAGAATAAAAATGGTAAAGTTGCCAATTTTACTGACTCTTGGAAGAAATTGGTTCCTATTAATGATTAAATAGTAGTATGTTAGAACCAGTGCTTATCAGCAGACTACAATTGTTATCTTTTTGGGAGGTCTCACAGAGTAAATATTTGTCAACACACAACTCATATTCATTACAGTCAAAAGACATCAGATATATACAGCTCCAAAGCCTGGAGTGAAATTAAGGTCACAGATTGAAAGACAGTTTGAGCCAATACATAAATAAGTAAAGTGTTTCAAAAATTTATTCTATTTTTCTATAATCAACAAACAGTATCTTATAATTATTTAATTAATATAGAAATTACTTAAATTATGATCTTTACTGTTCTACACCAAATATGTTTATTTCATTGAGAATTGCAGAAGAGAACATGATATATCTTCTGTATGATAAAGCTTGAGGCCTTACTCAGATTGTTACAATAAAAAAAAGATGCAATGTTAATCCTTTTATCTTTCTACATCCTTAGGAAGCACTTATAAACATGAAGGCAACGATGTCAGCTGCAATAATAGTGCTTATTAAATTAAACTCAGTTTAACTATGTATCCTTTGCAGGACATACTAAGTTCCATTGAGCCCAAATGTTGCTCATATTGCTGGTATATGACAAAAAGAAGCATATTTTTCAATAGATTTTAATACTACTTCCTGCCAAAGAAATGTTTTCCTTGAAGGCAAGCCTTGTGTTAATATCACTCTTGGCTCATTTTATTTTCTTAGGTAAGTGTCAGAAGATGTACCACAGCCTCAAGCTCATTGCTCTACTACTGCACAAGCTCAGCTTCATTGAGGTTCTACCCTGGTTGTCTTCCAGATGTTCAATGTGATCTCCTCACTGAAGGTTGTGACAAAACCCCAGAGAGTAAAATGATGGCAATCTGTCAACCAGTCATCATTATATAGTTTTTTTTTTCATTTTCCATTATTTTCTACCTTATGTCACTGTTTTTAGTGTGCAAATTGCTCATTGTTTATTTCTGCACATTTCTGCCATGACTGTTTTTATTTTTAATGGCATTCAACTGCAGAGAAGATACTTCAGAGCAAAAGTACACTTTCCTTCATGGAGGAGAAAGACAATAAGGGCACATCCATTAGGCTGAGAGATCCAGAGGTGCAAAGAGTTCTGTGATTAGCAGCAGAAAGTGTGATGGATGCCCTGATTTACATTTTAATCCCATCAGATTGTTGCTGAAAATTATGATAGAGTAGTTATTTATCCACTAAAATCCTCACAATTTAATTAGAAGAGGTTGAATTTCAATCATCCTGCAAGTAACCAGAACTTGGGAGTAGTACTTAAAAATATAAAAGGTTAAGTGGTTATTCTCTTGTTGTTGTTGTTCTCTTCTTGTGCAGGTCTCTTTTATGCAAATCTAATTCAATAAATTGGCAAACTTTTCAAACTAAATTTAAATGGGATATAAATTAATAATTAGAGGGACAACAAAACAAATGTGTATCAAAGCTCTTGGTCTCATAGATTATATATCTTAACTCATAAGTAACATAAGTAAAATTCTTTAAAATAAAATTGTGACAGTGGATATATCCTACATAGAAAAAACGTGACTGTGGAAAACAGAAGAAACAATTTACATTTAGAAAGAGCAGAAATGTTTAAAGAACCAACAATATTATATCTGGACAATGAACTAAAAAAGCAAGTTTACTATGTACATGTATTAAAAGGAAAGATCTGTGCACCATGGAAAATGTGACATAAACTAACAAAGAAAATGGTTATTGGCCTGATAGAATAGGGCACAGTGAATTTAGTACAAGGGTGGGAGATAAGGATAAAAATTAAGTGAAAGATAAATTGTGAAAACCTTCAAGTGCAGAGCTAACTTTTCTGAAATGTATCTAATAGGAGTTTCAACCCTAACCCACCCTTACCAGATCTTTATCATTTTTTCCTTATTTATGAATGAGCAACATAAAGGATTTAAATTTAATCTCATTTTGATTCATTCTCTGAATATAAAATGAATATGAAAATAGAACATGTCTTTGGTGCAGTAACCCTTGGGTAGAGGCTTCCTATTCAGTTTAGTTATGTTTCTGTGCATCTCTGAACCCTACATTCACCCATGTTATAAAGTATTGAAGGGAACAATACCCACAAGATTCATGACATGACAGAAAGTTTTATTCTTTGTCAGAATTATTACCCTGCTGGGAATGTCCATCACACAACACAAGATGCATCTGATTTCATATATACAGGAATCAGGGAAAGGTTGAAGATTCTGTAAAAAGATGCCATTTTTGATTACCTTATAAAACTCCACATGTCATTCATAGATCCAACTTCCTGTTCCTGAGTCATCAGACATGATGAGAAACTTTCAAAAACATTGATTAGTTGACTTTTTGAAATTAGCATAGTATTAACTAAAATAATTGTTTGATACTTTTACATGCTTCTGAGTACTCTTACTCTTTAGTAATATTTTTAACTTTCTAATTTGCCTCTATGTGTACATCAGGAATCCATTTTTTTCTTCTATTTCAAATTACTATCAGCCAATTTAAACCCACATTTATCAAACCCTAAGACCAAAGCATAAAAAAATTAATTAACAGATTTGACCCCACTTATTCATATCTATTCTAGGTAGGGACCAAAATAAGTTATCAATGAGGCCATAAGTTCTGTATTTATATCTATACAAGTATCAGTAATCAAATAAGTAATTCTAAATCTAATTCTCACTAATTCTTAAAATATAGAGATCAGATGGAATGTAAGTGATAGATGTTTGTTCTTTTCTTGAGGAAGTGAGAGGTAATTTTCTTCAAATCAATCAAATATGTTACATGAAAACAAGCCTCTATTTCCCTTTTGATGTGAAAATTGAGTAGATTTATATACTCCTACTCATTTGATGAAATCAGTCATTTCTGTTTGATTAGCGCTCAACATTAAATGTATTCCTGCAATTAAGTGAAAAATTTCACTAATGAATAATATTTATTTTAAGAGCAAAGTTTCAAATTTTACTGTACTGCAACAGCTAAGTGAAGAATAGTAACAGATGTTTCATCATAAAAAACAGGAAAATCTCATATAAATTCAACAAAACTTACAAATTTATAGACTTTCAGACAAACATCTAGTCTCTTTTTTTTTAACCAAATCAGTATGAAGGGCTAAGGACAATAGCCACTTTTTAAATTATTTTATTTTATTGCCAAATAAATGTACAGAGAGGTTACAGTTTCATACATTAGGCCTTAGGTACATTTCCTGTACTGTTTGTTACCTCCTCATTCCCCCATCCTCCCTCCCCCTTTCCTTTTCCCCCCATGAGTTGTTCAGTTGGTTTACACCAAATGGTTCTGCAAGTTTTGCTTTTGCAGTCCTTTGGCTTTTTATCCTTTGTCTCTTGATTTTCATATTCCCTTTCACTTCCCTAGTTCTAATATCAGTATAAACAGTATCCACTGTAATTCAGATGAGATACAGTGATAGCATGAGTATACCACAGGAAGGGGATACAAGAGGATCATCAACAAAAGAAGCTATTCTTTTTTTTTTTTTCTTGCCACTCCTGGGGCTTGGACTCCGGGCCTGAGCACTGTCCCTGGCTTCTTTTTGCTCAAGGCTAGCACTTTGCCACTTCAGCCACACTGCCACTTCTGGCCATTTTATGCATGTATGGTGGTGGGGAATCGAACCCAGGGCTTCATGTATACAAGGCAAGTACTCTTGCCACTAGGCCATATCCCCAACCCCAAAAGAAGCTACTCTTTCACATGGCATGTTGAAAGTAATTATAACAGTGATATAATAGTTGTTTCCATAAAATGGAGTTCATTTCACTTAACATCATCTTAAGTGTTTATAGGGACATAGCTATTAGGCGCTTGTGATCCTCTACTGTGACTAGCCTAAACCTGTGCTAATTATTCCTTATGGGGGAGACCATAGAGTCCATGTTTCTTTGGGTCTGGCTCACTTCACTTAGAAGAATTGTTTCCAAGTTCTTCCATTTCCTTACAAATGGGGCAATGTCATTCTTTCTGATAGAGGCGTAAAAGTCCATTGTGTATATGTACCATATTTTCCTGATCCATTCGTCTACTGAGAGGCATCTGGGTTGGTTCCATATTTTAGCTATGACAAATTGTGCTGCAATGAACATTGTTGTGCTGGTGGCTTTAGTATGTTCTTGTTTGTGGTCTTTTGGGTAGATACCCGAAAGTGGGGCTGCTAGGTCAAAGGGGAGCTCTATAGCCTCTTTAACAAATGGTGCTGGCAAAACTGGTTCAACACCTGAAACAAACTAAAACTAGATCCTTATATAGAACCCTGCACCAAAATCAATTCCAAATCGATCAAAGACCTTGAAATAAAAAGAGACACCCTGAAGACACTGCAAGAAGGAATAGGAGAAACACTTGGGCTCTTTGGCACAGGACAGAACTTCCTTAATAAAGGCCCAGAAATGCTACAAATCAAAGAAAGGTTGGACAAATGGGATTGAATCAAACTGCAGAGCTTCTGCAGGGCCACGGGACATAGCTCTCCAGATAAACAGAAAGCCCACAGATTGGGAAAGGATCTTTACCAGCCATACAACAGACAAAGGTCTTATATGTAAAATATATGAAGAACTAAAAAAATTAAATTCCTCCAAAACAAAACCACAAAGAACCAACAGCCCCCTCAACAAGTGGGCTAAGATGTAAAAGGAGACTTCTCTGATGGGGAAATGAGAATGGCCAAAAGACATATGAAAAAGTGCTTTAGGTCACTGGCCATAAAAGAAATGCAAATCAAAACAACATTGAGATTCCACCTCACCCCAGTAAGAATGTCCTTTATCAAGAAAACTAACAATAATGAATTTTGGAAGGGATGTGGCCAAAAGGGAACCCTACTTCATTGTGGTGGGGATGTAAACTGATTCAGCCACTCTGGAATGAGGTATGGAGATTCCTCAGAAGGCTAAATGCCTAATCTTTATTTCCATTTTATAAAAGAACTATTTTCACATAAAAAACAATATATACACTTACGTAATCTTCCTCTTGTAGTTGTTTCATAGGAATTCGCTGAAAGTTGAAATTTTTCTTTTCTCTTTTAGGCCTTTAAGGCTCTACAAACATCAGAGCTCTTCTGCTATTACTACAGAGAGAAATGGCAATTTGAATGTAAATGTAAATTGAGTATGCCAAGAAATTCTTCTGCTTACTCATACACAACAGACAAGGCTGGAGGGGGCATCGTAGTGTTAAAAATTGAAAGCACAAATTTAAGTCTGTGATATTATGATCTGAGATCTTATACATAAGGACATCAGACATCCCAGAAAGCCAAATAAGACATATTTAGTGAGCCCATTTCTTTAGCTTCTTTTGTTTGTCTGTTTTATTTCATTTTCTGAAATTCCCATTGTTACTCAGTGATTATATGTCACTATTTTCTACGAAGACAAAATGACACAAAGCAAGATAAGTGTGTAATTTTGAAGAAAGCAAGAGTCTATCTTTAAAAGACATTAAAATGAGAACAGCACCAACAATCTGTAAGTTCCAGCCAATGTGATGGAGACCTGACTTTTGATTTGTATTACTCACTAGTAGATCTTCAGCAAAAGATGTTTCCTTTTATTCACAGAGACAACCTTAACCATGAAAATCAGGTTAAGTTAATTCCATTTCATGATCATCCTCAGAAAGGACACAATGTGTTCTTCTCATTGTTGGACTCCTCACATTCATTCGCATGCATTAACCTTCATGGTATTTGTTGAGTTATTCGACTCTTTGTATAGCATGAATAATTTCATTAAACATTAAGAATTTACCCACACTGTATCTTTGTGTATTTTTAAATATTTACAATTTGTAATACTGAATAAATATGTAATAGATGGGTAAGGGTTTCTAGAATTCAATATTGCTTAAACCTGTCATGTTTTATAACCTTTTGGGGCTTATATAATATTCAGTTCCTTAATTCAGCGTCAGAGCTGTTATCATATGTTGATGGGAAAATAACAGCCATGTTGGGACTCTCCAGCCACTAATAATTCCTATTTTGATTTGATTAGCATATAAATGTTCCTAGATTTATGCAGTGTCAGGGGAAAATGTATTAAAAATACTCCTCAGGGTTCTCTCTTTCTTTCATTTTAATAAGGCAAGAGGGAAAGAATCTTGTCATGCATGAAGTCTAACTTGCTTTTCCTTCAAATCCTTGACTTGCAGTAGGTTTCACAGACACACAAAAATTGGCAAAAGATGACATCAGAGAAGTTTTTCTTCATGATTTATGAGCAAGGATCATTGATGAAATAGATCTTTCCTTGTTTATTTTGGGAAGTACATATTGAGATGACCATGTAGATATAGGTTCAACCCCTAGAGTAATTTCTACAGAGATCTCGCTCCATCAGTCCACAGAAGACAATATCTTCTGAGAGTAATCTTTAAAAGTGATAGTGTAGATAACTCAAATTCTAAAATGAATTTCTAGAAATTTTTTTTCTGTAGTAAAATAAAAAATCAAATGCATCTATTTTGCCTCTTTTGATATCATTAAAATAAAAAACCTTGTCACATATGTAATAATAAATCCCCCCTAAAATTTTCAGAATTCATTGTGTTGCAAAATATCAATAAACTTGGTAAGGAAGAATTTAAGCTATTAAGTTTTATGAATTGGCATTATGTTCTATTACATTAAAACAATTGATATAGCTAATATGCCAATAGTTTAAGTGAGCACCATATTTTTCAGCCCTAACTGTCCAAAGAGAACTTCCAAAACAGGAATGCCCCCCCACAAAAAAGCCCCTCTATAATGTGAATCATAGTGAAATAGAAGTTAATATCTAGCTAGGGTATATGAGTCATTTATCAACAAGTACCATAGAATAAAAAATAAAGTAGTTTAGACTATAGTAAGAGGCAGAAAAATATCAAGGATAGAAATTAAATCTAAAGTTTAGAAAGGTATATGTAGTAAAATAAAATGGAAGTTATATTTAGAAAGAAATACAGAAATTAATGTCTCACACTTATATAGTTAAATTTATATTAATTATCATTTTTAATTTTATGTTGCGTGTCTTTATGTCTTATCTTTCTGATTACTGATGATAATCATATTCACATCTTATTGTTTCTTTCTTTGATAGCATTGGAAACTGAACTCAGGGGCTCCACTTGTTATGTAATCACTTTGTCTTTTGGGCTATGTTGTTCTCGCCAAATCATGCTGTTTTTACATATTTCTTAGGCCATAGTTTGAACAATGAAGACTTTATAATCCCAAATTATTTTCACTTTCAAGTTTTAGCTTTTTTATGCTGTCTGACATTCAAACAAATATTAACTATTTGTCTTCGTGCAAAATTGTCTTGAGTTAACTTTTTTTGTTTTTTGTTTTGTAGAATGTCTATTTTTTAAAAAGTTTAGCTTTTTCGATTGCAAGATTCTTGTATATACGTTTATTTGATTTGGGGATGGGAAGGGAAATCATAGATATGGTGAGACTAAGGACAAAAGGTGAGCTAATGCAAGAGCAATACTCACAATGCTCTAGTGTGGAAATGAACTTTACAACATGGGTAGGGGATGGGAAGATGTCGGGTGGGAAGCAGGAGAAAATGAGAGGGTAATTTTTTTTATTTGTGTAACTGTAACCCCTCTGTAGACCACCTTTACAATAAAATTAAGACTAATAACCGTGGAGTAGATTGTTAGCCTTTCTTAAGAATACCATTTTAAAGTGTGAGTGTTTTAACTGTTAGAATATTCTGGAAACTGCTTCTGAGAATTTGTATGGTTTTCCCATTTTTTCCTTTGTTTATAAATTAAAAACCTGTACAGTTACCTACCATTTGAATTACTTGCAATCTGCCATTTAAGTTTAAGTTTAGGGCTTAAGCTTTGTCTTAGATTTCAATGCTATAGAAGATGTCATGATTGCTTAGTCCCAAGGTTCCTGTCATAGAGTTACTTTCCTGTCACATTAGACTTATTTTTACACTTATTTTTTTCAACTTCACTGCACCCCTGCTTCTCATATTTACAGCCAGACTCATAGAAATCCTATAATTTATTTGCCTTCCTTGAAGACAAATATGTCAATGAATATATAAAGAGCTTACAAGAGTAAACAGGATATCTCACCAAATTGTATACTTGGCAGACATCTTGAAAATATTTACTACATGGAATTATGGTGATGCTTATGTTATATTTTAATAAACAAGAAGACACCAAATTGTATTTGTAAATTGATGGAAATATTATAGGGAAGAATTTAGCGCTATGCAGCAAAATGACGTATATGTAGTGGAAACTATTTGCAACTTTATGTGACAACAAAGAGTAGAGAGTGTAAAATAAAATTTTATATAAAAAGTCAGAAAATAAGCAGGCCAAAGTAGATTATCAATATAATAGCAGCTAAGAAGGTACCATTTTCATAAAAGCACAGGATGTGCACACTTAATCACAGCAATAATAATGAAAACCAGATACATGGCAATGAGTATAGACAGTGAAGGTCATGAATACAGGGTCTGAGGGTCAAATATTAGAGTTACAAACCCCATGGTGACAGCCTTCAGGCTTTTTAGGCCTAAAAGACAAGAAACAGTTTCAATAAAATTTCACAATACCTCATAGGGTCCTATGGTATACTGTTCAAGAACTATTTTCATGAGATAATATTCAGTAAAGGGGACTAGAAATTGCTGTTATTAAATGGCTAGCAATGGAATCACCACATTAAAAACTTACTCAATACTTTCCTATACTTATTTTTAAACTCAGAGGAACTTCGGCAAAAGCAGTTTTGATATTCAATACTTGTTGAATATAAAACTATATTTGTTTATATTTGTATATTTGTTGAAATAAAAGTAGGAAACAATATGGCTAGAGTTAGGAGATATGTGTTGAGATATGTTAAAAGGGTGACAGTGGTCAAAAATCATTGTACTTGCAAATTAACAAGTTAATAAAGCTCCTTACAGAACGACTTAAAGATAATAATAAAGTAAACATAAAATTGAATGGCAACACGTTTCTCAAACTCAGCTTAGATCACTTCTTTGACCAACAAATTAAATCATAAGTTTCCTCTGTGTGTGCGTGTGCGTGCTCGCACACACCTGCGCTTGTGCAGGCACATGAACACATGTGGCTGTGCACACCCACGCATGTGCAGGCACATGTGTGCCTGTCCTACGGCTTGAACTCAGCAGCTGGGTACTGGCCCTGAACAGCTTTGTTCAAGGCTAGTACTTTACCATTTGAGCCACATCTACACTTCTCAGAGGTGTGTTTGTGTGTGTGTGTGTCTGTGTGTGTGTCTATGTGTGTTTGTGGTATTTAAATAGAGATGAGTTTCTCGCTCACTTTCAAGCTTGGGCTGGCTTTGAATTGTGATCCTCAGACTTCAAACTCCTGAGTAGCTAGACTTCCAGGTGTGACACACTGGTGCATAGACATGGATTTTTTTTTTTTAATTGTCAAACTGATATACAGAGCATTTACAGTTTCATACTTTAGGCATTGGATACATTTCTTGTACTGATTGTTACCTCATCCCTCATTCCCCCCTCCCCTTTTCCCTTTTCCTTTCCCCCTGTGAGTTGTTCAGCAGATTCACACTAATCAGTTTTGCAAGTATTGCTTTTGTAATCGTTTATCTTTTTTACCTTGTGTCTCTCAATTTTGGTATTCCCTTACATTTTCCTAGTTCTAATACCTGTATACATGGTTTCCAATGTACTCAGATATGATACAGAGATAGTGAAGGTATGACCATAGGAAGGGCATACAAGAGGATCATCAATAATAGAAGCTACAGTTTCACATCGCATGTTGAACGTAATTACAACCGTGATATAACAGTCATTTCCATAACATGGAGTTCATTTCACTTAGCATCATCTTTTGTAAAAGGCGAAAGATTTATATGCTCTGAAGAGAAACCAGAGTATTAGCATCATCTTTTGTGTTCACAAGGGTATAGCTATTGGGCTCTTGTGATCCTCTGCTGTTACTAGCCTAAACCTGTGCTAATTATTCCCTATGAGGGAGACCATAGAGTGTCCATGTTTCTTTGGGTCTGGCTCACTTCACTTAGTATAATTTTTTCTAAGTCCTTTCATTTCCTTACAAATGGGGCAATGTCATTCTTTCTGATAGAGGCATAAAAGTCCATTGTGAATATGTACCACATTTTCCTGATCCATTCATCTACTGAGGGGCATCTGGGTTGGTTCCAAATTCTCGCTATGACAAATTGTGCTGCGATGAACATTGTTGTGGCTTTAGTGGTGGCTTTAGTGTGTTCTTGTTTGTGGTCTTTTGGGTAGATGCTCAAAAGTGGGGCTGCTGGGTCACAGGGAAGCTCTATGTTTAGCCTTCTGAGGAATTTCCATACTGCTTTCCAGAGTTACTGAACCAGTTTACATTCCCACCAACAATGAAGTAGTGTTCCCTTTTGGCCACATCCCCTCCAACATGGACATTTTTGAAGGATTGCTAAAGGGCAATCGTTTGCTCACATAGACCAATCAAATGATACCTAAAGATTAGTAATACAAAGTAACAGACAATCTTATACCCAAGAGGGAAAACATATCAACAGTCATCATCTATTAGACTAATCAAACTAAACTTCACAATATAACAAGTAGGAAATAGATGTGGAAAGTATTTTCTACATATAAAGGTGTATTTCAATGCCAATATTAGTCAAATCCATATGTTTAAAGAACTAAAGGAGTGGAATAGTAGTTGAAAAGTATCAAGAAATGAGAATCAAAAAATAAACTAACATATTTAAGACATGTTTAATATTTGTACAGATTTAGACAAACCAACTAAGTTGATTAAATGTCAAGAAACAGATATACTCATATTAATTTATTTTTGACAAATAGGTCACTAAAGAAGATGTGATCTGTAAAATAAATAATGCTGAGTAAATCACATATGTATAGGAAGGAAGAACATAAAGTTTGACCTCTACTTGACATAGTAAAGTAATTCCAAATGTATTTTTAGTTCTAAAAGTGAGAGGTAAATCCATGTTTCTTCTGGTAGGTAATCCAGGATATATTTTTGATATTGACATAATAAAATTTTCTTAGCAGTAACCATTAGGCATAAACATTTGGGAGAAATATAAATTAAACTAGATTGAAGCTAGGGAAATCTCTACATTAGAAAAAATGAAAAGGAAACAAAGTCTTTTCTCTCTACTTTCATTATACATAAACAGAAAAGAGACTTATTCAGAATTTAGTTTTTAAACCTGTTGTGAATCAATGAAATAAAAAGAGGCAGTAATGGAAAAGTATCATTCTTATAGTCACAGGAAAGAAGCTATAATATAATATGAACAGATATTGAGGGTATAATTAGGACATATGATGCTGACTGGCATATGCACCAATAAGAATATTTTAAATGAATTACTGAGTGCCACGCAGTGGTTACATTGGAGCACAGAGCTCTACAGAGAACCTAGTAAAAATGCACTCCAGAACAGAGATATCTTTGAAAATGTTATTCAGTGATTTGCACTGGAGATAGGAAGAGCAGCATGTCCCAGATCCACTGGGCTTTACTCCACTATTGGTTTAGTAACTATAAGTCTTAACAAATTCCTAAAAGGCAATAATAAAATCATATGTGCCAGGGGTTGGTTACTCAAGTTTTAGTCCTAGCTTGTGAGGAGGCTGAGATCTCAGCATTGTGGTTATAAGGCAGGCTGGGCAGACAGAGCTGTGAGATTCTTACCTTCAAATAACCAGCAAAATTCCAGAATTGGAGGTGTGCCTCCAGTGGTACAGCACCGTGTGTGTACACACACACAAACACACATACAAGAGTTCAATTCCTAGAGTTCCTAGAGTTCAATCCCCAGTCCCAAAAGAGGGAGAGGCCATGTATAATGAGAGTAATAGTTGAAACCCGATTCAGGTAGAAATAGAAAATGGAAGTAATCACTAAAGCTCTGTCTGGAAGCATCTAATCTATTTTCTCGAAATTAAGAACAAACTTTCCCACAGTGAGAAGGGAATCTGAGCTCTAACTCCACAATGTACTTGGGTTTGGATGGGGGCAGGAAAAAAGTATTCTTTCTCTTAGAAGCAAGAGAATATCAGCTGGGCTTAGCACTGAATCTATAGCAAAAGCAAATCAACCATTAAAGGCAATGAATGTGAAGTAATCCTGGTGTCAGAGATCATTCTCTGGATATGTGTTTCTGCCACGCTAGTAAAAAATAGTGCCACAATGGAAGTGAGAAAGAATCTAGGTATAAAGATCTTCTCTCAAAGCAACAAATAGACTGAAACCCAAATCCCAGTACACAGTCTTAGTAGAAAGAAAACTTCTGTCATAGACTAACTCCTATCTAGAGTTCAAAAATGTTTTTCATTAAACGTCTAGAAAATGTTCATAAGGTCTTCTGCAAGCCTAAAATTATTTAAATCCGACTCTGACCCATATATATCTGATAAATTTCACTTGATATGATTGATTATATGTGTCCCTTTAATGTGGATGACTATGATCAATGTACGTGTAATGAATGTAAGGAAATACTGCATTAAATGCTACTAACTTGTACAACTAACGTGGTAACAAAATGTTTAGACTGTGCTTATGTTCCACAATATTTCAATAATATAATGGCATCTTTAAATATTGTGATGTGTATAACAAGTATATACATACAAATATTTCCAGTCTCTTTCTCTATCATTCAGTTTGCAGTTCCAAGTTTTTCTTTGAGTCATCAGTTTTGGCTTTAAAAAATATTGTATTTAAAATGTTTCCTCTTCATAATTGCTCTTCAGATAAGTTTGTAACCTTGACCATACTTTTAGATTGCTGAAGATGTTTTTATTTTTCTGTTAACTTTTTTTTTTTTTTTTGGCTAGTCCTGGGGCCAGAGTTCAGGGCCTAAGCACTGTCCCTGGCTTCTTTTTGCTCAAGGCCAGCACTCTACCCCTTGAACCACATTGCCACTTCTGGCCTTTCCTATATATGTGGTGCTGAGGAATCGAACCCAGGGCTTCATGTATGCGAGGCAAGCACTCTACCACTAGGCCATATCGTAGCCCCTTTATGTTAACTTTTAAAGGATATTTTAACTTGGTGTAGAATTATGCATGTTTAAAAATGTATTTTTCTTAGCACTTTATTTTTTTCCATTATTTTCTTGCCTGCATGCATTCTATTAAGAATATGTTAAAATTGTTATTCATTTTTCTACTGCAAGTGATAGGAAATACTCTTGCTGTTTCTATTAGTTGATTCTCTTTGCCTTGAGTTTCTAACTCTTCAGATGGTATACTTTTAGTGATGAACCAATGAAACACAACTAGAACAAAGAAAGAACTATGAACTAGCAAAGAATACATAGAATATATAGGAAACAACTCACAATATAAACTATATAATAATCCCACCATATTAAAAATAAACTTTAAATGTTAGTGGTTTCTACAGGTTGAAGAAACAAAAAAAATAGACTAACAGATTGAAACTTTAAAAATTTTAATTTTTACACACATGCACGCAATCAGATATAGATGAATAATTAAATAAAAATTAATTCCAGAAGAACTTCAATAAATATAGAAGGAATAAAAGAAATGGAAAATCATCATTAGAGCACCACAGTAATAATTACTTCAGGCAAGATGAAAGATAAAATTACTGGGTAAAACTTAAAAGGGAGATAGGAAATTTACATATCCATATAGCAATTTCCCATTTTGCGTATTAATAAGTGACTGAGGTATCCTTTACGTATGTTCCCAAAGACTTGATACTTCTGCCAGGGGGTCGATCTCAATTTCTCTTTCCTTTATTGTGAGCTAGGCACTCTATCTCACTTGCAAAGAATACAGAAATAACATAGTAACTCAAAAGTGGAACAATCTGGCAGATCACAATCAAGCAATTAGAATTACCATCACCAGTAATAAGCCATTTTGATAGTGTACTCACTGATATGATCTAATTAGAAAAGAAATTCACTCCAGTGTATTTTACAAAAATCTAAAATTCCACACCACTTCAAACTGAGTTATGCTACAAAATACCTGGTAAGTTCTTGTCAAAGTGTTAAGTTTATGTCAAATAAGAATCTACTGAGAATCGATCACAGAGTCAATAAGATTTGAGAGATAGACAATTAATAGCCATGTAATATTCTAGAGTGTAAAAGGACACCATGAAGTTAAGTGGGGAATTAATTTTGCAAGTGGAGAATTACTCTACCTGATTCAATTATATTTTCATCACTTCCTGTTTTTAGTAGATTTTCCTTGTTTACTAGTGTGTATATGTTTGTTTTTTAGTGATAAAAATTACAGCTGATTACATTGCCAAATAACCACCACTTTTGTCCCACTCCTTACTGCTTTGTCTAGCCAAGTGATTCTGTATCACTCTGATATGTGAGTAAAAAAAGCAGTGTATATGACTTCTGGAAGCTTCTTATAAATGGTGAGTTACAAAATTTTCTTCACCTCCATCACTATGAAGAATCCCATCATTTTGTTTCTCTGCCTTCTTACAACCTGCACCCAAACCCATCCGACACCATGCAGCACGTGGTATCAATAGTGGGATGGTTGAAAAAAGACCTGGAAGTTTACTATGTTCATCCCATTGTGAGGAAAACAAAAAAGACTCATGTTGCTGCACTTTGGAAAGAAGTACCTGCTTGATTGGTTGAAGATAGTTTATTTCTTTATTCCATTGATTCAAACTTAAACTTCCCTGATGAATGTTTCTTTATGCTCATGTCTTGTTTTTTTTTAATTTTTCCTAATTATTAATACCATAAATACTTTAAATGTCTGTTCTACCTCAAAAACATCACAATGATAGGTAAAAATGCCTTTCATTAATCATTAGTCTGCTCCCCCAAAGACCCAAGAAAACACCTACCATTGTAGTAGTCATGAAATAATTTCCATGGACAAATCCGCAAATCAGTGATGTTGAAGAATCAGACTACTGTCCTGCAGACAGTGTTCGACTATATTGTTTTTCTTAATGTATTCTACATCCACATAGCAAATATTAAATTCTAAGACATATTTTCTGTTAAGAACCCTAATGGTTGTTTGTGTCGCTGTTCATATATTGATATGGCACATTTTATTGATTTGTATGCTCTGCTTATCACTATGACATTAATCCTTATTAACACTAATGCAGCTTACCCTAAGTCTAATTAAGATTCACCAGGATAAAAATGAGATTGGGACAATTCTTATTTTTCCTTAAACCGGCTTGTCCATTCCCATTTGTTGAACTTTCCCTATTCATTTGTTGAAATTGTTGCTTTTCATTAATTCTGTAAAGTAATGTGTCGTTTTGATAGAATAGTGGCTGAGAAAATCAAATGGCATTTTAAAAATTCATTTACGAAAAAAATGAAGATAAATGAGCATACAAAATGAATCAAATATTGTTATTACTGTTATTAATAACAATAACTATCTTTCTGAATTTTTCTCCATAAGGATCTTAAAGTTTGAATTATGTTAGCTGGAAATTTCACTGCTTTGGTATGAGATGGAGACCAATGTAAATTTAAATCTTGGGGAGAGAGTAGAGAATGATTTTAATTTGATTGTATGTTACTTTTAATATGTGATTTTTGAAAATGGATGCCTTATGACCATTTTTGCTCTATTCAAGGATTCCTTTTAATCAGCAGTGTTGTAGTTTCAAACTAATTTTACTGCAATTAAGATTTTATTTCATTTATTTCATTTCTTATCATGATTAAATGTTATACTGCTATACTGCTTACCATTGCATGTACTATAAGCAGCTACATAGGTTTGTCTATGTCTCAGCACCACAAACACATGAGCAACATATTGTGCCTCCATAGCTTTACATTATTAATTAATAAAAGTTTTTCAAGTCTGTTATAAGCTAGTGTCAAGGGTATACATGCAATGAACTGTTGACTGAAATGTCATTTCAGAGTACATGATTGAACTTGCATGGAGAGTTGCTCCATCCTAAATAAGTTCATAGAATTCTGATATCTGACAGTACATAATTTCACTACATGAAGAGATGAAAATCCAAACTGTCTTATGATACATTTAAATTGATTACAATCACAGGCTATTATTCAAAATATGGAAAGAACATTCATATATAAATTATCTTTTATTTATGTCTGAAGATATTTGTAGGATTAAGCAAATTGCATTCCCTTTTTCAAAATTGCAATCCCTGTTTAAAAAATTGATTAGATATTGTCAAATTTTACCTCACAAAGCTATCAATCTGAACTCTGTAGCAGTTTATAGAAATCTTCATTGCATGGTAATCTTCTCAACACTTGGAATAGTAAGTTTTATTCATTTTCAGCAGGATCAGACATATAGAATATCTCATTGTTTTAAAGTGAATTTAACTGTCTGGTTTCTTCTATTTTCTTTATTTTACTTACTGATTTGTAATATATATATACATATATATATACACACATAAAGAAATTGATTTTTTGCAATAAGAATTGCAAATGTTTTAGAGTTTGATCTTTATTTGTATTTTTTAGAAAATTTTGCTTTCTATGTAGATGAACTTTGTCAATAGTCTCTCTTACACATGCTGAAAAACTGCCAAAATCCACCAAGCCTGTAAGAAAATATTTTAAAATCTATTATATTCCTATTACCTTACTATTTTTCAATCATTATCATTTTTATATTTCTAATCTTGACCTAAGTGGATTTTGTTTTGATGTTGACTTAAAATGAAAATTTATTTTACTATTTATATAAGCAAAATCAGTCATTATCTCCAACTAATACATTCAATTTCCTACTTAAAGTTCTATATTTACCATGATGAAAACACTACTTTAAATGTTAGTCTTTAGGAGCAGCTAATATAGGCAGGCCTCCTCTCTTCTATTTTCACATAACACTTCATTTTATTCTTAACATCATCATTTTCTGAATCTAAGCATGTCTCATTTGAGAAGCTTTTCCCTGATTCCCAAGAGCCAATTGTTAAATACAGCTCTTAAACACAGCTGATATCAGAAATTAAATTGCTAGCAGAAGTTATGTACATTGTACTAAAACAAAGTAATATTCTGAATCATCTTTTAATTATTTTACTATTACTTTTCTCCCTGAGATGATCTATTACTATGCACCTCTACAGACCTACATACACATCTTTCAAGTTATGCACTGATAACAAGTAATTCATAACTTGGGGTTTACCATTTAGTGCTATGTCATAGAAATGGAAAGATGCTCAAAACCAAGCACTATTTACCTTCCAGTTGAATATTTTAAATATTACAAATATTTAGTATATATTTCCTGGTGTGAAATTTTTTTACAAGTGTTTTTTGTTTATATGCCACTCTCGATGTCCACAGGTAAATATTTATATGAGTGTGTACTGTTGTACATAGTTTCACATAGTTTTTACATTTATGGTTTGTTTTAATGTCCTTGTCTAGTCATCAGCTACTAAATATTCCTTTTGATTTTTGAGATTTTAGATGGCATTTCAATATTCAGTGATAGTATCATGAATTACTTTGTTTTCAGGACTTGTTTCTTCTGTTAATGCTTGTACCCTCTCTGTACTATTTTATGTCATGTTAAACTAATTTCCTCTTACAATTGCTGTGCTATATCTTCAGTGGAATTTTGTTAAATTTGTAGATTATTTAATCACCAGCATATATAAAATGTTGACTGTTTCTCCCTCACACACAGTATTAGTTCATTTACTGGTATATAGATTCCCTGTCCTTTCCTCTATGTCACTAATATATAAACTATATATTTATTTTTTATATATTTATTTCTATAGTTTGCTTTATTCAGAAACTTTCTGAATCTTTATTTTTCCTCTGCATTCTTTTTAAATCATGCTGGTACTGTTTGTTCCTTAAAGATTTGGTTAGACTTTTTTTTTTTTTTTGAAGCCTGGGTCTATTTTTCTTGCTTGTTTTGTTTTGTTTCAAGTGTGGGAGTTGGTAATGGTGGTAGTAAATCATTTGGCTATTTTCTCTTTTACTTCAATGGAATTGGCCTGTTTAGATTTTATTTTCTGAGTTCAGCTTTAATAATTTTATATTTGTCATGGAAATAATCCATTTCATGCACATTCTCAAACAGATCTGAGCAAATCCATCCAGGGCACAGCAGCAGTCTGTGCCCTGCCAATGTCCCTCAGGAATTCTCCAGTCAGCATCTTCATCTTTTTGCAAGAGGCCTTTGTCTGAACTATGGAACACAGCCTAGAAATGCTTGGGAATTAATGGATGGCCACTGCAATCATTGCTAAAACAATGACTGGCAGATGCTGGTGTGTGTGTGTGTGTGTGTGTGTGTGTGTGTGTGTGTGTGTGTGTGTGTGTGTGTGTATTCCAGTTACCTTGCCCTGTGAATACATTAATGTTGACATTGGCTTTAGATTCTTTCTCAGATTAAGCTTCACTTACCTACCCACAGGGCTAATTCCAGTAATGACATTCCTACAGCCCTCTATTGCCCTGGATATTTTTCAGATAAGGTCTTTACGCCCTGCTAGTGGGAGTTTCAGTCCTCTTACCTGTACTTCCCTGAGTTTCTGGGAATAACATCATTGTGCTTCGCTGGTAGCTGGGATAATAGGAATACAATAATACACCCAGCCATCGATGGAGGACTCAGAAATTTTCATGCCCAGGTCAGCCTCAAACTGTTATCCTGGATCTCTGCCTCTGATACAGATGGGTTTATAGGCTACAGCCACTGGTCCCTAGTGTGATTACTTCTTAAAGTTGTAACTGCTAGAATTTTGCATAGTAAAAATGACATAAACTTTTGTAATTCAAATGGGGCCTGTGATTTTAAAAATTCCTTAAAGAGTTTTTAACACCTATGAGTATCCATTAATAAATCAGTACAGAATAAATTGTTTTATGAATAGGGTAGGATATATACTTTGCATTTACCTTTCTAGCTTTGATACTACATTGGATCTTACCTGTGTTTTATGATTTATTTACAAAGACTCGTTGCATAGCCCAAGCCACATTCAAATTTACAATCTACCTGGTTCTGTAACCCGAATGCTGTTATTTTGGGTGTGTTTTACCATACCTGCCCTCTTATCTTCTTATTAATATAATGTGTTCAGTCATCAGTCTCAGCAAAATCCATGATGCCAAACTAGAATGTCCTCTTTAATGTGTTCTGCCTCCGTTAGACTTGATCTTAGTGATAGTCTCAGTATTCTAAGTATTTGTAGGCCAGTCTCACTTATGCATTATCTGCATGGTCTTCAGTTTCCCCTGAATTATTCTAAGAAGTTCCTGCCTTGATTATTTGTTTTACTTAATTCTTTTATAACCACCAAGATCTCTCATCTTCTCTCTTGTTCTAATGTCAATAGATTTCTACTTAGAGATCACTAAATAAAAATCTCACTTATACCTCATATTTCCCTTAGAAACTCTTAACAGTGCCTTTTCAGGACTAATCTGAAACTGCTTCTACTAATAACATTAAAAATGTACTGAAAATCTGAGCATGAATTGGCAGCACGGATCCATCTGCTGAAACAACCTTCCTAATCAGATGCACAAAAATGAATGAAGACAGTCATATTTCTAATTTTGAGGAAGAATTCTTTGTGTTTTACACCTAACCTTTTTCTTTCTAGCATTTACTTATCAGTAAAGCAAACAAATTCATTTCAGGAGCTCCAGTGGTGCAATTGGTTAGTGCGTGGTACTTATACAAATTCATTTCAATGTTCTAGGTAGACATTCCTGGTCACCAACCAGCTCTGGGAGGAAAACCATATCTCCTGCAGTGATTTCCTTTTATCAAAACTGTTATCATAGGCTTATTGGGTGGCCTCCTCTCTAGCTTATACTTAGTATACAGGAATTTATTTTTCTCTTTTCCCATTTGCATGTCTAATTCATGATAGAGTGCTTTATATGACATAAGATATAATCTTTTGGACATAATGAAGTATGTAATTATTTTAATAAACCCAAAAGAGCTTTAGAATTTAAATAGTATTATTATCACCTTAAAGTTAGATAATAGGGTAATATTATGTTGGATCCCTTCTGTCAAAAATAGTAGCACTCCTTTTACTCACACTTCTCATGATGAAAAATAGTCAAATATCAACTACTGGTTAAAAAATTTTAAATGTAATTCTATCTGAACTTTACTATTTACTTTCATTTTCTTTAATTTTGGATAAAATAGTTTGTGGAGGGGCTGAGAATATGGCCTAGTGGTAGAATGCTTGCCTTGCATACATGAAGCCTTGGGTTCAGTTCCTAAGCAGCACATATATCGAAAAAATCCAGAAGTGGCACTGTGGTTCAAGTGGTAGAATGCTAGCCTTGAGGAAAAAGAAGCCAAGGACAGTGCACAGGCCCTGAGACTTTAGGTCTTATTTTACAAAGCTACCATTAGGATTAAAATATATGTATCATGGATGTACCCACATACAGATTGGTAGAGTTTTCTCTTAATATTATTCAAAACATATTATCTATGATTCTACGTTGTATAGTTGTTATTGACAGCTAACTGAATTTTAGGGAGTAAATAATAAAATTTATTTATATCTGGTAGAAGTTTATATTCCTGGTTTATTTGTGACTTGGGGCACTATTCATAAAACAGAAACATCTGATTCCATAAGTTGTGTGCCAAAGGATGAGTCACATTTAATCCTAAAGACATAAGGAGAGAAACAGTTCGTGGAGAATTGAATTGTACATATTATTTATTCATATACATTCTCCTCTTTCATATGCACCAACTGGTCAAGATATTGGGTTTATTTTTATAAATGAATTTGATAAATAATTGAATACAAAACTGTCCCGTCTAGTCTGTCCTTGGATTCCCAGTACATTAAGAATTCATGCCTTTGTTGACCTGTGAGAGTTTACTCCTAGCAGGTAGCACTGTGTGTTGTCAATGAGAAGACTTGCTGCTCAATCTCCAGATTGAATGATGCTATTGTGATGTGTAAAATGTTGACTGAAGGGGAATTTCTGGACTCATTTTCATTAGTGACCTAAACATATTTGGAGAGCAGGGTAGGGGGTGAGCAGCAGATGATTTGCTTCTCAGCATGGCAAAACTACTCTTACTGTCTCTGCCTACTGCCTTGGAAGAAATCAGGAAGCTGCTTGTGCATTCATAGGGTTGATTTGTGCAGTTCACAGGTTCCTGGGGGTCATCATTGAGTACCAGCTCTTCACTGGTTAATCAGGAAGGGAAAAAGCCTCTGAAAACAGAGCTTTGGCCTCTTTCTCCAACCACCTTAAGTCTCTGTTTGCATTTATGTTGAGTTTTGTGCAGGCTAAGAACGGACTCTCGATAACACTGAAAATGGCCGTGTCTTTTTTTTTTTTTTTTTGCAAGTTATCAGATCCTTCTATTATTAACTTAGTCCATATCTAAAAATCAACTATGACCATAGTCAAAATGAAGATTGTTTCTCCCTTGGCAAGTGTCCAAGCATCATTTTTTTTTTGTTTTGAATTCATCATGAGTATAAATGGACTGCATTTTCCTAATCTTCTATGGTTTTTAAGTATAAGAAACTCAAGGAAAAGCAAGAGGGTAGATACATTTTAGCCTATAGTTAGAGGCAATATCAGGAAGATAATGATAAAGATTGCTTTGGATATTATAAACACCAGAGAGAAAAAGTAACATTACTTCCATAAAGTTTCACAATATATGAAAAGGAAAATAATGAAATTTCCTTCTCCCATTTCCAGAAAATAATTTGGTTTTTTCACTGCAGAAGTTTCTGTCACTGTCCCTTTCTTCCCCCCCAAAAAGAATTTTTCTGTTAAATGAATTTCTTTAAAATACATCACAATGGATCAAAATTGTTCAAAGCCCATTTGAACACCAATTATATTAATTTTCAAATTGTTTCTGAGATTGTTGGTGAACTGAATTGAGCCCTGGGCAGGGCTATTTAGCAGTGAGCCAAGCAGCAGCAGGGGCTCCAGCCATTCAATCCTTTTCTGAGGCCATGCAGAGATGATCACTGGCTCTAGGCCTCCTGCTGAACTCTGCTGAATGTGTCTGCACATCTCTCAATCCCCCCTCCCATTTGCTGCCCCCATCCTGCCCCCCTCTCTCCAAGAGAGAATATACTTTTTCTCTGGGCTAGCCTCTGTTTTGATGGACATGGACCCAAGGGAGAAAGGTGAATTTACTGAAGAGAGCTAATTCCCCAGATCCTAGCCAAACGATTTCAATAGAAAGGATATGATATCAATGAATCACCAATTTTATTCAGTACTTGAATTGACTCAGAAACAGAATCATGGCATAGACTTGCAACAAAATAGCTATAGGGGGAGAAAATCTGATTTTTTATTACAGTACTTAATATCATTTATTTTTATTATAAAGGTGATGAACAGAGTGCTTATGATTACGTAAGTCAGATAAAGCGTACATATCTTTTTGAGCAGTGTTACCCTTTGCCGCACTCTCTCCCTTTTGCCCTTCCAACCCCACACAGGAGTAATGTGGTTCATTTCAAGATTGTGTTAAGTGAATATCACTGCTACAGTTGTTCATTGTTTGTCTCACCATTTTTGTGCCTCCTCTTACCCTCCCAAAGACATATGAACAACAAGAATAAGTGAAAACAAAAACAGCAACAAAGAAGAAAAAAACAACTCTTATTTCTATTTCTTGGAGTTCATTTTAATAAATATTATTATGTATGGTCCAAAGCTATTGCTCCCTGTGTGATACTCTCCTAAGAACATCCTCCTTTGGTGTCACTCTGTGAATGTCTAAAGACCTGTATATTTTATCATGTCCCAGTGTATTTTTTTTCTTTTACCATCCAGTGTATTTACTCTTAAATTTATATGAACGTTCTAGTCACCACAGATGAGGGAAACCATGCAGCCTATGTTTCTCAGGGTCTGGCTTACTTCTCTTCATAATTTTTTTCCAATTATTTTTCTATTTCCTCATGAGTGATGCAGTTTCATTCTTTCAGATGGATAAACAGAATTCAACTGCATATATCTACCACATTTTCTTCATACAGTTGTTCGTTGAGGGGGATCTGGATTGATTCCATACCTAGACTATGATAAACAACAATGCAATGAACATGGTTGTGCTGGTAGCCTTAGTATTGTCTCGTTTGTGGTCAACTGGATAAATGCCCAGCAGGGAACTGCTGGTTCATAGGGAAGGTCTATGCTCAACCTTTTGAGGAACCCCCATACAACTTTTTAGGTGGTTGAACAAGTTTACCTTCCTACAAAACTTGTATTGGAATTGTTTTGGGGCCACATCCACACCAGCATTCCTTATTGATAGTTTTCTTGATTATGGGCATTCTAACTGGGATAAGGTGGAATCTCAATGTTGTTTTGATTTTCATTCCTTTTATTTACCAGCGAAGTTGAACATTTCTTCACATGTCTATTGGTAATTCTTACTACTTGTTCGTTGAAGTCTCTTAAATCCTTAGCCTATTAATTGAGTTGTTGTTTCTTTGAGAGTTTAGTTTTTGGGGTTTAATATTTTGAACACTAAGTATATTTTGGCATTAAGGCCATTGTCTGATGCATAGCTGGTAAAAATCTTCTTCCATTCTATGGCCTTCCTATTTATCGTGTTAGTTATTTCCTTTGTCATGCAAAAAAATCTTCAACTCATTCAATCTCAGTTATCAAGGTTTTCTTTGATTTGTCTTGATTTTGAATCTTTATTTAGGAAGTTTCAACCCATGATTAAGAGCCCCAGTGTTTTCTCCTACCCCTTTCTCTAATATTTTCATGGTATCTGGCCTTACATTGAGGTCTTTGATACATTTGGGATTGAGTCTATTTTTTGAATGTGTATAGCCAATTTTGTCATCACCATTTATTGAAGAAGCTGCCTTTCTTCCAACCTGTGTTTTGGCTACTTTATTACATATTTAAAGGAATTATATATGATGTTTTATGAACTTATATGTAGAGAAGTAGTTACCATCAAAAATTAAATAAAATTAGCATATCCATCATCACACAGGAATTGTCTTTTATATGAACGTCTGATTACTGCATGAATCCATCTTAGTAAACTTCTAAGTTATAATAATTTAATATTAGCTAACACAGTGCGTTGGCTTGCTGATGTACATGTGAATGCTCAACTTATCCATTCTAAAATTACTGTATTTCCATTTCAATTTACTTTTCCCTTTTTCTCCCCACCTGCCTCTAGTAAGCAGTGTTCTACTTTCTATTTCAGTATGCTTTGACTTCTTTAGATTCCATGTAAAATTCTTTTGAACACAATTCTTTTGGTACTTAGCTTTCTTTCTTTGCATAATGTTTTGACTTATGCCTTTTGTTGCAAATAACAGGATAGATAGATAGATAGATAGATAGATAGATAGATAGATAGATGTATAGACCACAATATCTTAATCCATCAGCAGACATCTAGGTTGGTACCATGTGTAAGTTTGTGTGATTATGAATAAACATGTAAGCACGAATAGCACCATATAGTTCTGATTTTGTTTCTATGGATGTTTACTCAGAAGTAGGATTGCTGTACTTTGTGAAAGTTCTAAATTTCAATTTCTTGAGGAATGTCCATCCCGATTTCGAGGCTATACCAACATACATTCTCAAAAATAGTGCCAAATTCCTTTTGCAAAATAACCCTGGGCAACCTTTGCCTCTCTTGTTCTTTTGTTGATAGCCACCCTAACAAACTTGAGGTGATATCTCACTCTTGTGTTGGTGTGTAGTTCCCTGATGATGGGTGAGATTCAACATTTTTGCACAAATGTATTGACCATCTGTGCATCTTCTTTGAAAAACATCTTATTAGAATCTTTGTCCATATTTGGCTGGATTATTGTCATTGTCATCTGCTATTGTACATTGTGGCAGCATGACCTTCTTAATTTTGTGTACCAAGACCTCATCACACAATATGGTTTTCAAATTTCTTCCCCAGTCATAAAGTTTCATTTTTATTTCATCAATTGCTATTTTTGCTGTGCAAAAGCTTTCATGTTTCATGCAAAATCGAATGCCTGTCTTACCTCATTTACTACATTTTTGGTATGTTATCCAAAAAACTATTGTTGACCCCAACAACAAAGGTTTTTCCCCTTATATATTACCAAAGAAGATTTACAAAGCAAAGGCATGTTTTCTGCTTTTTAAAAATACAATGCCTTATGTTATCCTGATGTTGCAAGATAATTTAAATCTATTGTCACATATAATATTCATAAAACTCCTGTGAGTTGGGCATAGCTATTAACTGCATTGATCAGGTGGAGCTGGTGGGGAATCTGAGGTAGACGAACTTTAAGTACTTGCCCAAGGTTACACAGACAGTGCCCAGCAGAGCGGGGGGGAAAAGATCCCAGTCAACCTGACTAAAAATCCACCTTTTCCCTCCAATTCATGCTGCCTCTTCAGGTAAGGAGTTGCCAAGTTGCTTGCCAATGAATCTGGCAATCTCTCACCTTGGCATTCTCTCTGTCTCCTTCCTACATCTTTCTCTACATCCTTCTGTGCCTCCATAAGGACTAAATATCCATAGAGTGTTTTCTGTTGAAGACAAAAATTGTGCAAAGCCAAAAGAAAAAGTAAGAAGACATTGTTTGCTCTCTAGGATTATATATTTTATTGGCAAAAGTAAGTATCACACCTAACAGTATTTTTAAGAGTAAATGACAGTGTGATTATGACTTGGGACTAACTTGGTAGTGAGTCAAATTATGTCCTAAATTTATATATATAGTAAATGATGATGTTATAGACTTCATCTATATAGCAAAGATGTCATGTGTCGGTGTCTGAAGTAGAAGGTTCAAATTTTGATTTTTGCTCATAAATTTTTATCTCTAAAAATTACTAGCATTATATTACTTAACATGAACATACATCTAGGAAACCTTGGTCTCATAGAAGGACTGAACTGATTATAGCACAAATGGCTCACATACAATAAATATCCACAATGTAACAGAAGCAAGGAGTTAGAATGAGAACAGCAAGCTGAAATAGAGAATCCTTAGAACACAAAGATATGAAATAATCTGAATGATACTATAAAATGGCTTTGAATAATACACACTTTTAAAACCAAGCTCTAAAGAAAGAAAAATGCAAAGGTACTAAACGTGAAAAGAGATATCAAGGCATAATAAGCACTACAGTGAAGTTGACACACTGAAATTTTCTAATAATCTATGAGCCTTAAACAATACAGATTAAGATTATTTATATGCAGAGAATAGAAACAGGAAATTTTTATGTGCCTGCAACATAGAAAACCCTTTACTCTTTGTAATATGATTGTACAATATTCAAATCAATTCTAAGGGTATTCCTAACCCAATAAAACAATATTTTGTATGTGTTCTATTCTAATTTTTATAGATAAGTGATGCACCCAAATTGAAATACTCAAGCTTTATAAGAGTGAAGAAACTAAACTTGAGATAATATGATGTGAAAATAAATTCATTCTCAAATGTTTCTAAAGGAAAGATATTTACCCTGCACATGGTGGTGTTGGCTTGAGACATGGACATTGAGAATTCAAGGTTAGAATGAACTACATGTCAAGAAACTATCATCAAACAAACCAAAAATAAGTAAATAACAATGATAAAAACAAATTCAAGTTTGTGAAACTTAGGTCAAATTTTAAGCAAATTAGGCTTGTTTAACATATATTTAGTTCAAAAATAGTTGTTCTATCTTCTTTAATTTGTTAGAATTAAATATACTAAGTGTTAATGTATTTTTTAAAAATTTTACTTGTTCTTCCCAAATGCATACAGCTCTGTTAAACTTCTATTAAATATTTGATATCACTGAAGTTCTGAGACCATGCTGAACCATTATGGTAGCAAATTTTTATTTCAGTAGCAATTATGTTCGCACTGAGACAAGTTTTAAACTATTTAAGATCTTTAGGCAATTGAACAAAATCAAAAATGTAATGCCAATTTGAGTTAGTTAATAAATATTCGTGTGTAGCTAGATAAAATACTGAAAAATAACTGATGAACAAAACTTTAGGTTTATTTGTTTGCTTTGATTTTGTATAGTGAAAAAAACTGTTTATAGTTGGGTCCAATGGTTTATATGTTTGCTTTGCCAATTAGAAATTTGTGGTTGTACCTGCACTATCACTGTATCTCATCTGAGTACACTGGATACTGTGTATACTGGTATTAGAACTAGGGAAGTGAAAGGGAATATAAAAAATCAAGAGACAAAAGATAAAAAGAAAAATGACTCCAAAAGCAATACTTGCAAAACTATTTTGTGTAAACCAACTGAGCAATTCATGGGGGGAGAGGGAAAGAGGGAGATGGGAGGGGGGAATGAGGGAAGAGGTAACAAACAGTACAAGAAATGTACCAAAGGACTAATGTATGAAACTGTAACCTCTCTGTACATTACTTCGACAATAAATAAATTTAAAAAAAGTTGTATAGTAAAAGACATATACAGACACAGAAAATTTATAGAACTTGGCACCGGTAGCTCATGCCTGTAATCCTATTTTGGAGGTTGAAATCTGGTCAGAAGGTAGTCCATGCAGAAATGCCCACTAGACTCCATCTTCAAAAAAACCTAGTAAACACTGGATTAGAGAGTTGACTCAAGTGGCACAGCTGAGCAAGGAAGCCAAATAAAAGTAAGTCCTTGAATTCAAACCTGACATAAAAATTAACAAAAAGAATGTATTATAGTTTATGAAGATGAGATTTACTTATAATGAACAAATTCACTTATATAGCTGTCAAGATAGTTTAGCATCAAAAGTTTTACTATGGTAAAACTAGAATTTGCTATTTTTTCAACAGAAATGAAAAATTGACTTTTTAAAAAAATTGCCCTTAAAATAAAGTTGTAAAAATTAACTTCATTTTCAGTATAATGTGCCTAGATGTTATTCTACTCTTTTTTGAAGTCTTTAAAGCTTTATTTTGTAAGGATTAAATTTCATGTTAAAAACATCACATAAAAATGACAAGTAGGATAAACATGACAGAACTATTTTTCTAGTGTATTTGTTCTCAGCTTTGCCTAGACTTTTTATATATAGTTGATAGGACTTTTTTCAGTCCTAACTAGTTTCTACTTCCTTACAATATCCCTCAGCCTCATCTACATCTACTCAAAATTTATTCTCAGCCCTTTGTTTTCTCTCAATCAATTGTAGAACAAGAGTATAGTTCAGATAGGGCAGCACAAGCTACTGGTGTCTTTGTTGGTAGAATGGTGATTCTTTAAATTTTAAAATATTTTTACTATTTAAGCCCCAGATAGGTTATATCAACTCGTTAAAAATCATATTGACTTATTTGTTTTCTCTTTTTTTCATGTAACTTTAATTATATGTGGAAGGTAGATTTAGCATGTGAGTTTACAAGCTAAGTGACACATTGAGTGTTATATGAGAGTATACAAATGTAGTAATTAAAGTATGGTAGATTCAAATTGTGTAAGTCCTCAGAAAGGCAAAATCAAATTTCAACGAAATAAACACCAGGAAGCGGGTACTTAAAATAGGTAGGGTGGGGTCAAGGGGAATGAAGTAGATAAATGAAGCAGAGAAGAGGGGAAGTACAATAAGATTTTGTATATCCTACAAAACTAAGAAGATTAATGCAAGGCACTGGTAAAGAGGAATGGGCATGGGTGACAACGTGGAATGGGATGGCATTGATTAAGTGTCATTATATGTATAAACTATTTGTAAAATGGCAACTCCTTTGTACAATGACAACTATAGTCAAAGTGCTCAAAAATAGTATTGTATAGAATTCAATTATCTTAGTAATAAAATGTTCAAACCTCCTGACAACTTTTGATATTTTGCCTTCCCTAAATCCAATTACAAAGAGTATTTTTGAGTGAAAACTATCCTCTTATAATCACAGTGAATTTCTAGAAAGTCATGAGAATTTGTTCTTTCACCTATTGAAAAGAGGGTTGAGAAATATTTCAATTTATTGATGTTATACTTGATGGCATGTATGTGAGCTGTCAGATCAGAAAGCTTTCCTAGTTTAAATTTTTATATATTTATATGTATATATATATGGAACACTTTAAATTTTTATGGGATATATAGATTATTCCTGGAGATTTGTCACTACTATGGTATTTATCAATCCTGTTGCTTTTATATATGAAATTTCTTAGAAGTTACATATGTCATAAATCATAATTCTAATTATTTTTTAAAATAATGTATTAGTCCTACCTTGACTTTTTAATGTGACTATCCATCTTCTAGGCCATTGATTTTTCTATCAGAAAATCCACTAATTGTTTATTTTTATTCTGCTAATATGTAGATATTTACAAGTTATTTCTCAAATTAATTAAATTTCTTTTTTGATATATATATATTTTTTTTTTGGCCAGTCCTGGGCCTTGGACTCAGGGCCTGAGCACTGTCCCTGGCTTCTTCCCGCTCAAGGCTAGCACTCTGCCACTTGAGCCACAGCGCCACTTCTGGCCGTTTTCTGTATATGTGGTGCTGGGGAATCGAACCTAGGGCCTCGTGACTAGGCTATATCCCCAGCCCCTTTTTTGATATTTTTTATATGTCATGTATGTTCTTACTATATAAGTAGTATATTGGTGATATTTTATATCTCAGTATTATTTACACTGTCTCTAATATTTTGTCCATGCAAATTATCCAGTTTTAAATTCAACTTCTTCTTATGAAAATTGAAAACCAATATAGTTATAAATTTATAAATATATTTTGGATTATCTTCAGTATCTTGTTTCCTGTGTTCTATCAAACCAATATTCATTGTCATTTATATTATTCTTGCAATGGAATCTCAGCACGTTTACTTTTGAAATATGAGTGCGACACTCCTACTGACATTTTAAGTCATTTTGTCATATACACATATTTTTTGTGGCTGATTGTTTCACTCCAGTGCTCTCCTGAAATCTCTTGGAATCCACTACAGGCCAGATAGAGTGTTTCCTCTTCAGGAAAGCTTGACTCGTCCAGAGGCAGTACACCCACTACATATATGTTGGGGCTTTTCATGGTATCTTTTGAACAACGTTGAGATCATGCCAGTGGTGTAAGTCAGGGATTCCAGAAAGAACTAATAAAATTCATGAAGTGTGCCTCCCAAGATCTGAGAAGACAGGAGAACATGCCAAGCAATAAACCAATGAAAGATAACTGCCCTCTATAATAGGGCAGGGCCTTTAATGTACTACTTTCCTAGTTATTTAAGGAGCTCTTCCTTCCTATCAACCTACCTAACTATATTTTAGCCAAGTAAGAGATTCTATTTACAGACTAAAATTCTTTCAACTTTAATTTCCTGAATGACTACTTTAGAATCAGATAAAATAGAGAACAAATCGGCATAAAATAATCAAAGTGCTAAATAAAATAAGATCAGAAAATATTATCCAAATAGTTACAAGTGTATAAAGAATACAAATATGATTTCTCAGAATTATTTATATATATACATATATATACACATGTATACTTGGGATAAGATAAAACTAAATAATTAATAACTAAGGGCAAGGAGTAATGGCACACATGTATAATCTCAACTACTTGGTAAAAAAGCACAGGAAGATTTAGTACAAGGCCACTCAGCCAAAAGTACAAAGTACAAAACTCTATCTAGGAAGTAAGTTATAAGCAAAAAACAACAATAACAAAAACCTGAGAGTCTGATGCAATTGTGAGACCCTATGTTGGATTCCAAGTACAAAATAATGATTAAAGTAAGAATTATAGAAGAAGATTTAAGAATAGTTCAATATTGACCCTACTGATACACAAAGATAAACTAATGAAGTCTTTGTACATTTGTGAAGCATGTACTATTTATTGGGTTTGCACTCACATGTCCACCATAAGCACAATTCATTCACATGCAGATTATATATTTTTAAATGAGCTCTTCTAGGGCTCTTTGAGTGCCCTCTTCAATTGCTACATTGTGCTTGCATACAGATAAAACTACAAGTGCCCAGGAATAAATGTCTATTAAGACAAACATCAATAAATATTAGATGGGTTGGAGAATAATTACTGTATGTGTGGGCCACACTTGACAATGTCTTATTGAGGAAAGTTCAAAGAAAGGAGATAGAAAAATGAGATATTGGAAACTCAACACAATTAAAAGCTTATGTGTTTATATATTAAGATTTTTATGAATCAGCTAAAATGTAATAAATATGATATGAGAAGGGAAGCAAAACATGTTAATGGTTTACAAACCAAACAAACAAAAAATCTTTAAAAACTTGAGGAAAATGCCCAATCCTAAAAATAAGAAGAATGAAGCATATTAAACCTTACTTATAACAATTTTATACTTAATACTGTATTGTCAAGGTTTTAAAAACAGGATCTTTTGAACATTGCTTCTAGATCAATAAAATTATTACATATTTAACACATATACCAGGGAAGGGAAAAAAAGTAAGAATGAAAGTGAGCACATCACTACCAGCTCAATAGAACTACAAGCACTGCAAGGGAATACTATGAAAACTTTATGGCAAGAATCTCCACAATTGAGATAAATAAATTACTTGAAAATTTTATCAGCAATAGCCTTAATTGAGAAAATGAAAACATGTTGAGTAGATTTGGTTAAGCAATGAAATTGAAATAACTTTTTTTTCACAAAAATAAATACTGGAAATATTTGAATACACACACACATATGAATCACTTTACTAGTGAATTTTTCAGAATATTTAACAATCACATAACAGATCTTCCTGATCCATTCATTATTGCAGGGGACCTCTACTGGTTTGAAATTTGTTGGTGGTACATCCATACAGTTGAGAATGCAGGTGTGTTTCTTGTATAGTATGTCCAAGAATGATATGGCCTACATATAAAGTATAACTATTTCAAGTTTTATTGAGGAACAACGGTATTGATTTCCATAGTCATTGCACTAATTTACATTTTCCACCCACAATGTGTGAAGATTCCTTTTCCCTTCATCTTTTCCAGCATTTGTTGTTGTTTGTTTTCTTGAGGTTTGGCATTCTGACTGAGATGAGACAGACTATTAGAGAGGTTTATATTTGTATTTTCTTTATGGATTAGGATGTTGAACATTTCCTTGTATTTTTATTTGCAATCTGTTTTCCTGCAAACAATCTGATCAGCTAGGGTGTCCAATCAACACTGAATATATTAAGGAAATATGGAACATCTATGTCATGGAAAACTACTTACCCATAAAAGAGAAACAAAATCATGTCATTAGTAGACAATGGATGGAACTGGAAATTACCATGTTGAGCGAGATTAAGTCAAGATCCAAAAATCAAATCCTACATGTTCTCCTTCATTTATGGAACTTAGACAAGAAACACAAATGGTATAAATAGTAGTAGTATTAATGACGATGATGATGATGATGATGATGATGATGATGATGATGAAAATAATGTAATATGAAGGTAAAGTGAAACTGTTAAATGGAGGGAGGCAACAGTGGGAAGAGAGAGAGAGAGAGAGAGAGAGAAAAAGAAAGGATAAAAAAAGATGATGAGGATTACAATATGCCTAGACCACAGACAAATAATTACAGAATAATGAACTTCCACAAAGGGATAGTGGGATGGGAATGTAAAGCAGTTGAAATTGTTTAATGTGCACTGCATCACATATATTGGTATAACAAGTATGACATATATTATTAATATAAGATAATATAAGTAAAAAAGAAAAAAATAATGAAAAGACAAGAATCATTCTCAAACCCTCTACAATAGATTTTAAATTTCCTTTCCAATAAATCTATGAAGTCAGTAGTAGAATGATACTAAAAGCAAAGAAAATTGTATGGAAAAGGAAACCACAGGTAAGTAACATCTTTCAGTATAGACAAACAGTCTTTGCTATTTTTTAAAGAAATGCAGCAATATAAAAGATATGCATTATGATCAAAGAGGATTTATTCTAGTAATGCAAGATTAATTCAACATATGGGAAATATTTAATACAATACATCATACTTACAGAATATAGACTAACATTTACATGATCACCTAAGTGGAGAGAAGAAAACATTTGCCAAACTAATGGAGCCTCTCAACAAAGGAGAAATAGACAGAAAGTTACTCAACATGATGTATAATTCTAAAAACCTTCCAATAGGATGGTAAATAAAGAAAATCTGAATGGTTCCTCTGCAATAAAAGCAATGAGTCAAGAATGTTCACAATTACCACTTCTCTTCAACGTTAAGCTACAGATTCTAACCAATGAATTCTGAAGACAAAATTACATGAAAGGTATTTACAACATAAGAGTCAAATTATATTTATCCACTCCTGGTATAATATTGTTTCTTGGAACCTCTAGGCAATCCTCAAAACAAACAGCATCCCAGACAACCAAATCATAGCACTAGAACTAAAGAAAAAGTTTAACAAGGATACATAATTCATAATGCACCAATTGTATTTTAATAGTCAGTGATAAATAAATAGATCAAAAGCAATTTCATTCCCACCTAAATCAAACAGGTTGAAAGGTTTAAGAATAATCTTTAGAAAGATTGGAGCAAGACTAAAACATTAAAACTGCAAGTGTGACAAAAGTACTCATTAATTAACATATATAAATGTAACCTCTCTGTATATCAGTTTGAAAATAAAATAAAATTAAAAAATGCAAAATATAAGTAACTGAAATTGAAATCTGTTTCAATAAAGTAACATTCCATGTTCATGGATTGGAAAAGTCATTATCACTTATGACTAAAATGGTGAATTATTCTAAAGATTCAACAATCATTGTTAATGATAAATATGATAATGGACCCTGCTTAAATATGCCCTTGTCAGATTACAAATTTAATTTAAAAAAATACAAATACGCTATTTCTAAGTAGGAAGATGTAAATTAAACTGAGATGCTATTTCACAGTCATTAGAATAATTATAACAAAAAGTTAGGCAAACAATGACTATGTGTAGAAAATATAAATGTTAGATGCTCCTGACAGGAATACAAAATATCAAGGACAGCTGGATCTGGTAGCATGTGGCCTTAATTGCAGTTCCCAGGAGGTAGGATTAAAGGACCAACGGGGACAAAAGCTAGTGAGATCATATTTTAAAAATAAAGTGAAAGCAAAATGAGTAGATGACTTTGCTCAAGTTGTTGAACACTGGCCTAGCAAATAAAGTGATCTGATTTCAATCAATTAATTTTTTTGTTTATTTATTTTTCAATCCCCTTATTCACTTGAAAAAAAACAACTACAATCACTACCTAACGTAGTAACTATAACCCCAGTGTACATCACCTTGACAATAAAATTAAATTAATAATAATAAATACAGTAAGAACTGTTTGGGAAATAATTTTGAAAATTCCTAAATTATGTAATTATAGACGTCAGTTTTATTATCAGGTATTTATTTGTCCAAGAAAATAAAAATCTGTGTCTTTTAAGAAAGAACTATACTCATTGTGTGTGTGTGTGTATACAAATACATATAACACTGTTATTTATAATACTCTGATGTTGAAAATAGCACCATTAACAGGATGACAGTTAAAGCAAATGTGATATATGCATGCAATAGAAATCTAGATAGTAATGCCAAGGTAGAGAATAATAAAAACACTCCAGTGTGTGAGCTACCTCAAAACACTTAGCAAGTCTGGGACTGGCAAATTTTGTCTCTGAAATGCTATATAATTTAAAAATAGGCTTGTGTGGTGATACAGCATTTGCTTCACCTATGCAAAGTCCTGCCCCCTCTCCCCAGCCACTGCCTGAGCACTGCAAAAAAGATAGTAAAAAAATTTCAAATGGGGAGATAACAGGCAGAAATCATGATCATCCACGAGTTTCATCTTGCAGAGATCCAGGCCAAGTGAACAAAGCCAGAAGACAAAGAACACCTCTTGTATGATTTCCTGTGTAGGAACTTCAGAAAGTGTGAAACTGAAAGCAGAGTTTAACAATCTAAGGCACTTAATGGATGTGTTCAAAGTGATGAAAATACTGGAACTAAACTTAGATTTTGCTGAAGGCTCCCAGATAAGAAAATATTAAACTATTTTCATTTGTAAATTTAAAATAGATTGGGTTCATGATATACAAATTATATTAGCCAATTGTGCTTATAAAATACCTAAGTAAATATAACAAACTGTTTGCAATTGTTAAATATGTGTAAAAGATATATGGGTGTAATATCGTTTAGTTTACTCTTCCACGTTATTAAAATAATTCATAATTAAAATGTGAAAAGTAATTATGTTAGGTTTTCATCACTCATTTTGAATACAAATAGAAGAACATTCAGAGAAGTTACATTACTTATTTGGAATTACATAACTAATTAATATTGTGACAAGACTCCTACTTAGTCCTCCTTGTGTTCACTTCTTTGCAATGAAGTTCATTTTTTTTATTCGTATTGATTAGAAAAAAGGTTGTTTTCTGTTTCTTTTCCCAATTTCTCCATGTGGAATTTATCCATAGTAAGTAACAGCAAGAATAAGAGTAAGCTCTGAGATTAGAAATATAAATTCAAATGTTAGATGTGAAAAGGTGTGTTGGCCTGTCATTATTTTTGTGTGTGTGGCCAACAAGTTTGAAATATTGGAGTATTAGAACTGTTGGAAGAAAATCATCTGAATAGAATTATAATTTTTTATGGTAGGAGAATCTTTTTCTGAGAGTATTGATGCATTGTTCCAGTTTCACAGAGGTTCCTATCTTTCGTTAAGCATGTATAATCTTCAAGAATACAGTATAGAAGTTGTTGTCAAAAAATGTTTAACTTTCTTCAGTATATCACTGTGTTATTTGTGTGCATGTGATTGTTTTATATGTTAAATAGCATTGCCAAATTTACCACCTACTAGAAAGAGAAACACTTTATTCATCCTTGTTTTCACATGCTTTCAAAATGACAGAATTATTCAAATGTTAGATGTATGCCAGAATGATTAAAAAATGATGGAAAGTTCAATAACCATGGTGGTTGTTTATTATTATTTGTATTGATTGCATTCCATTTGAATGTTTGCCTTTGACATTTCTTTAGATTCACAAAAGTCATCAACATAATTTCATTCTGTATTGATCTATATAGGGTGTTTGTTTGCTCACAGTTCTAATAACTTAACTTCATTTCTCATGAACGGTAGCACGAACCATTAGAATGGTAATCTGTATCCCCCAAATTTTGTGTCCAAATCACTATTTTACTGTTTTGCAATATGTCTGTTTGTAAGGATTCCATGTGTGTATTTGTCTCTGAAAAGGAAAGAGGAAAGGGTAGCAAAAATATGAATCACATTTTGTAGAAATCAGCAATTATTTATTCCATGAACTCATTGCAGAGGTATGCAAAGGGAATAAACTTGGAGGAATATTTAGAACATTTTCCCTTTCTATACTTTCATCTTTAACAAGAAACAAAACTTGAAAATAGAATAAGACAAAATGATAATACTAACATCAAATAAAAAACATCATAGAAATGTGTGTAGGTGATTAAGAGAAAGTATTTTAAATGTTAGAAGAAAGCCAAGCTCCTTTAGTAGCAAGCTGAGTTAATTAGGATACAATGGAACTATCCGTGCTATTCTCTTAGTTTGGATTTGAAGTTATTACTGGAGATTAGTCAGTGTACTACAAAGGCAGCTAAGTTTCATGTGGGTTGTTTCACTTCTCTCTTTAAGCCGTGTATATAAAATATCTGCATATTAGATGAGTCATACAGGCTTTAAATAGCTTTTTTTTAGTGAGAATACTTAGTAGCATGGAGAGCTGAATCTTCATGAGTTAGACTCCCATCCTAACAATGCTTTTTTAAAGCAACAAGGGATTAATTCTGCTCCTCTACCCACTATGGGCAATCGAACAACTCTCTTTTATAAGAGACAGTTTTAACATATATTGTCGGTTTTACTCACAGTGGTCTGAATAAAAAAGAATGTAAGAAAAATTAACATTTTTTTTGTTTTCTGGCCAATTTTAACTATGTACACAAAATAAATAATATGAATTCTAAACAGTAAAATAAAGCTGGTTTTGAATGATTTTGGAAAAGATACCACTGCCAAATACCAATTTACAAATTTAGGAGATTGTTTCAAGTTAGACATTTCTTTCTTCCTTGGGGGAGGAGCATGAGGAAGACAGGAAGAGCACCTCTAGATAAAGATAATGAAAAGGGTGGTAGACAATGCTCCTAGCCACAGTGAAACCAACAGTTGTGTAGTCTGGCATTTGTGTCAACTCTTTTGCATATAATGCATACAATTTCATTATATCTTCTTTTTCAACAGTCTTTATTTTAATATTAGCTAACTTTTTTGTTCTTTCAGTTCTAGATTTGAATTCAGAAAACTGAACTTGCTAGGCAGGCTTTCTGCTACTTGTGCTATATCTCCATCTTTTTTTTCACCTTAGTTTTTCTCTAAGGTACAAAATACCTTCTCTCTATGGCTTCCCACAAACCAAGTTCTCTATATAGAATAGGTACGTTTTGGAGCCTTTTAAGTACAAGTCATTTACTTCTTTCAATGACTCGTGATTATACAGATTTTTCTTGACCTCCTATTTATTTGAGTCCCTATATATCTATTGATAGCTGAAAAGGTCTTATGATAAAAAGCATTTAACATACTGACTACTGAAGAGCATTGCTCAGCAGCACAGTATACTTTAGATTTTTAGTTGTTTCCCCTTTTGATCTGTGGCTAATTGGGATATGTGGCTCTCTACTTCTGCCTAGCATCACTAGTAACCTAGCCTGGAATGTGATTATCATGCAAAATATGAAGTACTGCTTCTACTCAATACATATCACCTTTGCATTAAAATAAAGTCTAAAGGCTTTAAGCCACACTTTGAAAGTTGGAGAACACTGGTCTGTTATTCTAACTTTAGATAGTAAAATAAGTAAAAATAAACACACCAAGATCCTATTAATCTTAAGAAACACTGACAATATGAGCCTGAGCATTGTCATTTAACTTTATAGGAAACTGAAATCCTGTTACAATAAAAGGTATTCTTGAAAAAAATTCCATCATCAGCTCTGAAGGCAATATATAAAGAACCTCTCTATTTGGAATGATATAAGAATTTTATGGGATGGGCATATTTACTCAGGTTTAGAGTTGGTTAATTTTTTTTAATGTGAAATTCCTACAGTTGTATAAAGCCTGTTTGGCTTCTTTGCAGAACTGGGGATTGAACACAGGATCTACCACTTGCTAAGGCTAGTGATCTATTGAGGGAGCTAGTCCACCAGTGCTGTCATTTTTAATCTTTTCAGATAAAGTCTCTTGGTTTGTCAAGGCCAGCCTTGACCTGCAAGTCTCCAAACCCCTAAATCCTTCAGAGTTATTGAGAATATAAGCATGAACCACCATGCCTAGATTGTTTTTGAAATATGCTCTCATGAGCTTTTACCTGGGCTGGCTTGAACCTCCCCTGTACTGCCTTTGGGGTGGCCCACACTACAGATGATCACCACCAAGCTTAACTGCCTCTTGTATATTTTATAAACAAAAATAGCATCATTTTGTCATTCTTCTGATGCTGACAAACATGACTTAATTTCTGCTAAAGCATCCTCCACCACACTGTCCTTTTTCCTCCAACGCCCAACACACATAATCTCTCTGTGGCATTATCTCTGCTTCTCTCCTGTGATCCCCTTTCTTTGTGTATGTTAAAATATGTGAGGACCTCTCTGTTGGATTCTCTCATGCCAATTCATTTGGGAGACTGGAAGAGAATCTCACTTCACCCCAATCAGCAAAACTTTATCCTGAAATATGTCATTTAAGTGAATGCAAGGAGACCAATGAGAGAGACATTCTCCACCCCAGATCTGAAGGTTACCCTGGCCCTGCCTTCAAATCAGCAGGATAGCTAGTAAGTATATACAACTCCAGATATTTTTACTTCTGGCTAATCAGGAAAGAAGCTTGCATAATGAGGGAAGATGAATGCAGATCTGGAGCTAAGCCTTCATGGACATTGAGCTCCCTACACTGGTCAACGAGACAGTGAAAGTCTTCAAGGGTGATAGGGTCAATACTTACTGCTAATCTCTGCAGCCCTCTGCATCTGGCCCAAATTCATCATATGATATAAACACCATTATTTATTACAAATTGTTTAGCCGTTCTACAACATGATCTTCCAGTATTTGACTCTGTGACCTATTTCTAAAGGGACTCTTATGGGTTGACCCCATGCTGTGGGCAGAGTACAAGTTTGCCCTTTATTGGTTAAACTTACTTCAGTCATTAACCTTTTGCATAAACCTTTGATCACCCCCTACCACTGGTTTCAGCATCAGATACAGAAATAATTGACCTCTTTTCCAGAATCATCCTAATAAGAAACCCTGCTGTAAAGCCTTCTTGTAAACAGTCTCTTCAATTGGAGATAAAGTATCCTGGTCATGGTGTGGTGTTAATACCGTTCACACTAAAGGTAAATGCAAGTTCTCCAAACTGCCCAGATACTCAGTAAATTATTCCACATTTTTCTCTGATGAGAGTAATAACTCCACATTTGGAAGTCTATGCCTTATTTTCTTTTCTGAACTGGGTTTTCTTACCGTGTTTTCTATAATAAAACAGGGAGATCATAATTTACAATAAACAATGTTATCATTTGTAGTTAGCATTCTGGATTAAAAGAACAAAATTATCTCATTTTCAGGAAACAAAAGGATCTGGAGATCATTATGTTACGCAAAATAAACCAGACTCAGAAAAAGAAATACCACATTTTCTCTCACATCAGAAATTCAGATCTAAGCAAACAGATAAGCAATGATAGGTACATAGAAAGGAGGATTTTTAAAGTGGGGTATGAGCCACTATAAATGGCAGAGTGAAGAGAGTAAAGCAAGGGTGTTTTGAATCTGCATAAACTTCAAATCACATGTAGTTTGGTGGCTTCATTTTTCAAATTTGGAAGATCAGCAGCACCATTTGATTTTCTAAATATAAAGGTAAGAGTAACAGCACCTGTAAATTCAGTAGAATTCAGTAGAATGTACTCTAAAGCCAGCTCCAGGACAAGTAAAATGGAAGGGTTGGGAATGTCTTTGTATTTTGAAACCTGTTTTGACAGTGAAAGTTAACTAGCTTTTAGTACCATGGTATTTCATTTTTTCTGTACTTCAGCTATCTTCAAACAAACTTTCCACTGTATATACTTGATAAAATCATGATTAGGTACAAAGTTATTTGATTTTTTATGTAACGACATGGTGTAGATATATGTGAATATGAAGACTATCGGTTTTTCTGCATTTCTGGTAACAATGAAGAATTTATTAAGAAGAACATATTTCATAAACCTAGAAATTACTGTCTCTGTTTTCTTCCTCTTTGTCTTTTTCAAAGAAAAATTGGTGACACTGAGGTTTGAAATCAGGATCTATCATTCACTTTTGCTTCCTTGCTTAGCTGGTGCTCTGCCACTTGATCTATGGCTCCAGCTGAATTTTTGCTGGTTATTTTGAAAATCAAGTCTTACAGACCTTGTCTAGGCTGTTGTCAATTTTAAGTACTCAGGATTGCAGTCTCTTGATAAGATATGATTGCAGGAATAAGCCCCCCAGTGCCTGGCTTCCTTTCTTTTTTTTTTTTTTCTGCTTTCTGTACATTCGACACAACCAATTTTGATTTTAAAATCATGCTTTTCCCTTATATACGTTCTTGAGTTAATCTTGGTAATGACCACATGTAGATTGGGCTCTATGGCACACAGAGATACTTCTTGCTTTCTCTGGGGCTCTATAAACCATCTGGCATAACTGAATTAGGAAGCCAGAATCTCATCTTTAAGGGCACTTTGGGGTGGATGGTGCTCTGGAGCTATGTAAGCCATTCTTCTTGGGTTGGGATAGGCTTTCTGAACCTGTTCCCATTTAATTGTGGGTTGATAGTGCCATTAAAGAGTTTAGGAAATTAGAAGTAAAAGAAGCTTAGAAAGTAACTTGGAGATTTTTGTTATACTATTTTCATCATCTAGAGACTGTTAACTCCAGCTGGTAAAAAGGACTTATTGGTTCATCTGTTGATCCCACATAGAGGGTAAAGTTTAATTTCATTTTGTGTACTAGAAGAAAGAAAACCTTCTGTTAATAAGATATTATTTTCATTTCTTATTTGCTATTGCGGACCAGTTTTTTACTTTTTATATCTTCTTCTGAGTCACATGTATCTCGTGGGCCATGGGTTTCTAGTTGTCCTTCTTATTGCATTTAGTTCACTGTTAGCCCCTAGCCATCCTCAAATCTCTCTGAGAAAGCCCCATGACCTATGTGCATCTTCCTTGGGCCTTCACTAATGGGTTCTATCATGTGGATGAATGCTTCTTGTTCATCCTTCAGTGGTAGCATGGTTATATGTTGATAAAATAATTTCTCTAACTTTATTGTCCTACTTTATTAGGCTTTAGGGAATCCCATTCTCTACTGATATTATCTTCAGTGGTTTAAACACAATATTGCCTGTGTAACTACAGGGAGAAGCATACTCTGGGCAAGGTGGTCAGGGAAGGTTTTCTGTATAAAATGACACCCAAGCTGAGGCCTAAACGTTGAGAAGCAGTCATAGGTATATAAACTCTTGGAACAAAGATCCAGGGAGAGAAAAGTCAAATCTGTTGAGGCAGTAAAAGCATCTCAAACTAAATGTAAAGCAAGGGGCTGGGTAATAGTACTCTATAGGGTAGGAGTTAGGCCTCGGGGCAGCAGGCCTCGGTAAGTAGTTTGGATTTTATTCTAGGTGCATGGGGAGACTGGTGGAGAGTTTTAAGCAGTGACATGATTTGAATTAAAGGATCACTTATGTTACTAGTGGAGAATGGTTGGCAAACGGATGGGAGAAAAGCAGAACCAGTTAGAAACGTGAAGCAAAAGTGCACGTAAGGCACAATGATGGCTTGGTTGAAAATGGACAGATTCAGCAAATATTTGGAAGAGGAGTTTTCTGGACCCTTCTAATGGATTTGTTGCACTTCAATAAAACAAGTGAGTTACATCCTAGTGGAATTAGTCGTTTAAGTGTAGAGTCTTTAAACCTGAACAGCTTTAATTCAAATGAATGCATCGTTAATGGTGCAATTCTATTTAGGGGCGTATTAGGGCAGGTGTCCTTTATAATCCTTCAAATAACAACCATAGGTGGACCAATTGCACTATTTAATGCTCAGTAAGTCACTTAACCAAATCCAGACTTTTTCTCATCTGCATGACAAACAAAGGCTAATTACGCTTGCCGGGTGACTGCGATTTACTGAGAAATAAATAACAAAAAGCTCAATTAAAAACAATACAGGAGTGTGGGGGGCAGGGAAATAAAGAAGAATGTAATACATTAGAAATAATGTTTTGTTCCTTTTCCTACACCATGTTATTGCATTTGATTTAGGCCATAGAGGAAGACCATGTTCTTTGAGCCCTGCTGTCTACCAACAATCCCATAGATGGATTTGGTTGGAAGACACCTTGCCCAAGTCAGAAGCAACTATGTTAACTTCAGTTGACCTTCTGATCACTTTCAAAACAACCACAATAACAACAGTAGTCACAGTGGCAGCAGCTATAAAAGCCCCTGGCCTGACTCTCCCACCCTTTTATTTTATTCCCCCTCCTATGGCAGTGAACACAAAGGACAAATCTGTCATTAACTATTTGCAAATGATCACTTACTCACTGCAGCTGTTTGCTCACCCGATAGCCATGCCAAGCACAGCTGCTCAGAGGCAGCAGCCCAGTTTGGCTGGGCTGTTCCCCACCCACTTCCGACTGCCCCCAAACTGCCTCAGGAAGAATAGTACAGAGAGAACCTCAAACCAGCCATATAAAATCTGCTTTGTCCACCTCAAAGGATCCCCACGTTTCTACATCCCCAGGCCATTTTGGACCACATGGGGAGACTGGCTAAGCAGTACTTGACCAGCAACTTTCCTTCCTGCTGCTGGTTCTGTGGATGAAGGGTAATAACTATGCAGAGGTTTTTGGCCAGTTTCGAAGAGAGAGAGTCTAACTGCTACCGGGATCTCTGTTCACATTTTTTAAAAAGCAAGCAGCAGCTTTGTGTGTGTGTGTGCTTTCACTTATTAATTTTTGCCAGCTTCTAAAGGTCAACGACCTGGCAAGCCGAGATTCACAAATAACAGGTGCAGAGACTCTCCCGTCTGCCTCCATGGGACATCGCTCTGTCACTTTTATTTACTGAATCAATCCACCAGTGTCCAGCAGGAGAACAACAGCTAAATGGCCATTAATTGTGGGCTGATGTGCAGATGAAACAAATCTCCAAAGGGACTGTAAACCTTTGTTCCTTCCCTTCCTCCTGTTATGGCTATGGGATTAGCAGTAAATCATTCAGCTGCTGCATCTTATTATAAATTTACCATTAGGGTTATCCCAGGCAAGTTAGTAGTACCCTCTGTTTCTTCTCCCCCATTACTTCTTCCCTTGTTTTCTTTCCTTCCTTCCTTTCTCCCTCTCTTTTTTTTCTATTTGTGTGTCTACCTCATTCTTCCTTTCACCTTTTTCCATCTGTATTTTTCTATTTTACCTATATATGTTCATTCCCGAAGATATTGGCATTTTTTTAGTTACTTCCTGTCCTAGAGAGTACTATTTTCAATCTATGCCATTGTCTTTGCCCTTCTCTCCCACAGTATGCCTACAGCTGGAAATTACTATGAAAGATGAGGATAACAACAAGTACAATAAAATGAAGACAAAGTTCTCTTCAAAAAGAATACTTCTTCTCCTCCTCCTTTCTGTCATTATTCTCAGGAAAAACTCTTTTACTCTTCAGATTCAAAAAAGGAGCTTAATTAAAGTGTAAAAGGGAATTTGAAAATAAATAATAGACAAAGAAGAAGTACATTGGATCTGAATTAGGTCAAAGAGTCTGGGGAATGCAATGGAAGTCTTTTGCATTATCTTGAGCACTGACTTGGCCCCAGGTGATCACTCATTGGTCCAGTTTGATTTGACCAGCATGACAGAGGCAGCCCTACAGCTACATAATGAATCTCCCTCCATATTGTTCTTTATTATGAACCCAATCCATAAAAGAATTCATTACATTTATGTTTTTTTCTATTAACCACAATCTTTTGTTTTGAATTCATGCGTGTTTTGTGTTGCTTAGTCACCTATACTTAACCATATAGAATTCTTTTTCTGGGGCCATCAAAGGACTGTTGATGGGTTGAATTCATGACAGAAAAATGATTAGGAAAAGCCCCAGAGAAAAAATTTGCTTAGCCAAAAAATGTTGAAGAAAATGAGGGGTAAGGTTAATAAAGGCAATACCCTAAAGTTTATACCAGACTTAAAGACTAGGGAATAAAGTGCTACTAACCCCATCTAAGGAGAGGAGACTTTAAAAAAGTTACCAGTTCAGTAATTCAATTCCAAGGTGGACAGAAGCCTGTCAACGATGAGTTATTTGTGCCAAGCCTTGGTGCAAGTGCATGGCATATTACAATGTGTAACACACCAGAGGCAGCTAAACTAACTTACAGAATTGTAGTAAAATATTGATAGCGAGGAATATTCACAGATGGGATTTCCTGGTTATTCACAATTCCAGGGTAACTGAAGAATAACCAGATTTTAAAAATTCATATTGGAAATGTATATTTAATGTTGTTTCCTTAATAATGTTTATAAAATGTGTTGGAGAAGAAACACAATGTGGTTTTTAAGAATATAGTCTCTAAATCTAAACAACCAGAGGTTATGTCCCCTATGTATTTGTATTTGCACCCTGTACATTTTGAACTTTTAATTTATGAAATAAATTGTATGAATTTGATTTCTGGATTTTCAATCATAAACATAAAATGACAATAATGTAGCCTCCATCAGACTAAGATTTTAGTGATAAAATTCTGATTCTACAAAGGGCTAAGAGGTACAAAATGACATGAGACAAAATAATTGGATTTGACTTATAGGACAGGGACAGGTAGTTCACAATATTTTCCTGATCACGGGGAACTTTGGCCCACTTTTCTCTAATCTCTATATAGTTAGGAAAGTTGCAGCTTGTTGAGGATCCAGAGATAATTGTTCTTGTTGTGAAAAATATCTTAATTCTCCTGTTAAAGCTTTTGATTACTGTGATGTCAAAAATGTTGTAAACAAAAGAGTTAAGGAGTTATTCATGATGACATTTTTTTTACTCTAGCACCTATATGAAGAATATAATTACAGTAATAGCCCCTATACTAGGATAGTTTTGTAGCTCAGAACTGGTATTAAATGTTAGTTCTAAGTAGAGTATGTAAGCCTTTCTGAAAGCCAGTCATAGAATGATATGCTGGGAGAAGTAGCTATGAACACATGTTCAACATTCAAGGCCTATTCCAATTTGATTTCCATGAAAAGCGCTTAGGCCTTTGAACTTGTTACGTGTGGAATAAAGCTGGATTCTGATCAGTGTTGATTTATATTTGATCCCCACTTGGATATTTATGAAGTTGAATACATTTCTGGTATATATAATTATCGGAAAACTAAGGCTTGAAGAACCCATTTGGGACTGATAGAAAATTAAGTATAGAGAACAGAGAATACATTGGAAAAACTTATGCTAATTATGTTTGCTCTGCAATGAATACATCTCACTTCACATTTAATACATATATAAAATGGTCCCTCAGCTTCCTTGGTGATAATGCAGATTCATTTTATGTAACAAAATATGCAAGAAGACAGGCCAACACCTTAGTTTAAAAAAAGTCCCTCATTTTGCTTCATGCAAGAATCATCTGTATTCAACTTTGCATAGAATATTGTTGAATAATCAATATTTATTGATTGAACTATCAGTTTGTTCAATAGTTCATTTGCTAAACAAAATCATTAAGTTCTTATCATTTTCCATATTCAATACTAGATATTGACAGATAGAGACAAGTTTCTCCCTCCTTGAAATTCATAGCTCATATCTGGGTATTAGGTGAAATGAAGATACTGGATCTAACTGGCTCCATCTTGGCCACATGGTGAATGATAGGGAATTGGGCTTAACTGGTGCCATCTTCTCTTGATGGCAGAGGCAGGGAAATTCAACCCCCAGGTGATGGGTGTGCCTGAATTCCTAGAAAGCAGGGCTGGGGACTTGGATGGTTAATTACTGGACCTGGCAGCCTGGTGCTTTGAACTTGGGAGACTCTCCAGTTTCCTGTTACCCTGCCTCCTGATGTTGACCAATTTAGGCTCAGACCAGCTCAGGCATTATTATGCTGACCCTCATGTCTCCTGGCTCTCTTCCTGTGAATATGGCATCCCACTTCAGCTGTCCACTGGAGTCGATTTGATTTGTTAGTATTGGGTTTCTGCTCTTTTTTCCCCCTCTCATGCTCTTATAATTCAGTTTTCCAACAGTGTTAAGTGCATTCAAGGGGCTGCAGGTCTTTGTGACAAAAGTCCATTTGTGGTCTCTGGTTTTCCAATAAAGACTTCCTATTCAACCTCTCAAAATATGGCATCTTTATTTATTGCGACTAAATTCCCATACAACAAACACATATAAATGTGGACGCAATCTTTGAGCTGAAAACTAAAACAACAATCTATAAGCAATGCCTAGCAATACAGGAGGGCTTGAACTTCTTAAGAACTGTGAAGCAATTCAATCTTGAACTTTTGTCTTCATTTCAACAACAACATTCAAGACATAAATTTTATCAAGTTTAACAGAGACTACTTTCCTATAGTACTTTCTTAAAAAAATAAATCACGTGGGCATTGCCATATATGTTTAATCTTCACCACTATTAAGGGACTAGACATGAATATTGTTTAAATCTTTGATCATTTCAGGAGGATGAGATGGAATAGGAGGAATCTTTCATGCTGGAACTTCTCATGTCATTGTCCAATACATAACAAATCTGTCGTCTTTACAGAAAATGCTCCCTTGCCTTTTAAATATTCAGCCCTAAGGAACTCTCCTGTGACAGGTGACCTGGAAGTTAGATAAATATAGGAATTATTTAAGTATAGGAATCCTAGGTCTTACTGCTTTGCAATGCAACCACTGCCAGAGCTAAGAAAGAAGTAGCTATTTAATTAGAGAGATTAAACCAAGAATGTACTTTATTCCTAACAAAAGAAAATCTCGGGGGACTTCTAACTGTCAATACCTGACCAAAAGGCAGGCTTTCCTTCAGAAATGACTTTCCCACATGCCTGGATATAGACACTCTTCTTATTGCTTTTATTCATACTTTGGAGTTACTATCTAGTATCCATGAAATAGTGGACACACTTACTTAGCAGTTCATCTCACTAATGTGATTCAAATTACAATAAAGAAACTCTAAATTGTTTAGTAGAACAACCTGTGATTAAAAAAAAGTACCTGTTAAAAGGAACCAGGGGAGAAAAGAAAGGCTACATATTTTTATAAAATTTACAGACCTCACAGAAAGCATTTGATTTGAAAAATGTATTCTTTGATTTATTGTTTATTCATCACTATGGATAAAAGTGATGTACAAATCTAATATACATAGAAATTATACATGAGAATAATATATAAAAGTTATAGTTCGATTTTGCAATGTCCACTCACAGAAGGTGGCAGAGACCCATTCATAGTTTAGATGAGGGACTACTGTTCAAGTGTTGTTGTTTTTTAAATAACAATTCCCAAAAATGTGGTTTCAGGCTCATAGAGGAGCTCTATGTTTAGCCTTTTGAGGAACCTCCACACTGCTTTCCAGAGTGGTTGAAAAAATTTACACTCCCACCAAGAGTGTACCACACTAAAGCTACCAGCACATCTATGCTCATCGCAGCTCAATTTACCATTGCTAAAATAGGGAAGCAACCCAGGTGCCCCACTCTAGATGAATGGATCAAGAAAATGTGGTACATACACACAATGGAATTCTATGCTTCCATCGGAAAGAATGATATTGCCCCATTCTTACGGAAATGGGAAAACTTGGAAACAATCATATTAAGTAAAATGAGCCAGACTCAAAGAAATATAGACTCTATGGTTTCCCTCACTGGTAATAATTAGTACATGTCTAGGATAGACCTAGCAGAAGGTCACAATATCTCAGTAGCTAGTACATATGAACACATAAGATTATGCTAGGCAAAATGAACTCCAAGGCATGGAAAAAAGTGGTTCATCATTGTTGTTATTTTCAATGTACTATGTGAAATTATGATTTCTTTTGCCTTTCTTCATCATGATTTTACCCTGGATGTCACTCTAACTGATTTTGTTACCCTGGGTATTGTATGTACGTTTATTGGAACTAGAGAAGGGAAGGGAAATATCAAAATGGAGAGACAACGAGTGAACCAATGCAACAACAGTACTTAGAAGACAATATGCCGTAAACAAACAGCACAATTCACGAATGTCGGGAGAGTGGAGAGGAGGGAAAGTGGGGGATCAATGAGGAGGGAGGTAACAAGTTTGATAAGAAATATACTTCCTGCTTTACATATAAAACTATAACCCCTCTGTGCACTACTTTGACAATGAATGAATTAATTAATTAATTTAAAAAATAACAATGACAACATCTTAGACAATAGTCCAATGTGATGGATCCTATCACATTTCTTTGTTAGCACTGTAAATGAGATCTTTAAGGTGAACGGAATTTCAGAAGTACCCAGATGGCCTGAATGAAACTCAAATATGATTGCTACCAACAAGTCTTTCACTGACACAATTTTTTTTTCCTAGTCCTTGTAATCACTGAGGCTTTTATTGTATAAACTATGTAAGACTGCATTTTACTTCAATTCCAACTTCATTGCTCTATTAGATACGCTCAGGTAACTTGACCCACTCACTTTAACCGCAGCAACCATCCAAGCCTCCTGCTGTATCCAACAGTGCCATCCTGATGAAATCTTTGCACATATTTTCACTTCTGAATACTCTCAAATGGTTTGCCTTTCCATGTACTGTTCGCTTTGCTCCCAATTTCTTATTTTTCCCTTTTCCTTTTCTTTTTAATCCATCTCCAACTTAGTTTTAGAAACATATCTAACATTACTTTTGTTTTAAAGAATTTCCTCAGCTCTTTCAGGTTGATGAAAACTTTCATTCTTGCTTGAATGTGAAAATTCTGTAACAATTTAGTCCTTCATTTATTTAACAAATATGTATTGAGTAACTGTTGTGGACTTGGTGAGGTTAAACAAAAATTACTCTTAAACTACCTTGGGGACATGCAATATTACCATTGTATTTTGTCATATGAGTTCACCACAAACCAGAGATTATCTGGATGAAGGGCTTCAGTACACCATAATTAACTAGCACAGTTCTTTTGCTTTAATAAAGTGCTTGGTCATTATCAGATTAATGAATTGAATGACAGTTATATTTTCAGGAACCCTTTATTTATAATACGATAAAACAATCTGCATGCTTTGGTATCAAACTATTGTCTACTTTATGTTTCAGGGAGTTTGGCAAAATCATTAATTGATTAACTCATTAATCAAATCAATTTTGATAATCTAATCCAAAATTTTCACTTATCCTTTTATTTTCTTCATAGCATTTTTTTTGTTCTTTGTACTCCAATAAATTTCCTTAAGATTCACTTTTTCTGAACTTTCCTCTCTATCCAGGTAAATGAAATAGAAATAAGTAGCTAAAGAGAACATTTTAATAATCATATTCTCATTGTATTAGGGGACTACATGGTGTATGACTTATAGAATCAGCCATTCATATTTCACATTAGACTGGTTGGAGTTATACAATTGGAAGATTTTAGAACTGAAGAGCTCTTCAAGACTACCTGACACCTTTTCCAATACATTTTTCTTTTAAGTTTTACTCATTTACTTAAATGATAAATTGAAGTGAATTGGCCAAATCACCTCAACCACCTCTTTGTCTTATTTTTACTTATTATTTTTTTTTTTTTTGCCAGTCCTGGGACTTGGACTCGGCCTGGGCACTGTCCCTGGCTTCTTTTTGCTCAAGGCTAGCACTCTGCCACTTGAGCCACAGAGCCACTTCTGGCCATTTTCTGTATATGTGATGCTGAGGAATTGAACCCAGGGCTTCATGTATACGAGGCAGGCGCTTTTGCCACTAGGCCATATTCCCAGCCTCCTGACACCTTTTCCTTTTATTTCTTCTCCTATAAAGCTCCAGCTTCAACTTCAATGCCTTTAGAATTGGTTGCTATGATATTTAAAATATATTTGTTGTTTTTAGAGTTGCTTTTATTTTCAGATGCTCTTGTATTTATTCAGTCAATCCCCTTATAATTTTCTGGAATTAGAAAGTCATTATAATAATTATGAATTAACATACCACAAGTTGTATAATAGTTTATGAAAAAAACCTCTCACCTTAAAATAAGCACGTGGAAGAAAATTTTGAGTTGGTTTCCAGGCTTAGTTCGTGGCCTAGATTTTGTTCCTCAATGGTACAGGTTAAAGGGAGGTGTGTCATAGTTAGCAATTACAGGATCTTGGCAAATTTCTACTTGGTTGGATCACTAGAAACTTTATCTAACCCCTTTTGGGTAATTAACTTGCCTGTTGGATGTTGTCCACTGACACATTTTAATTTCCTAGTTGTCAGTTAATCAATAGTTACAGAGTGACTGCTGAGGCAGAATTCTGTTCTAGGCTCAATGGAAACATTAACCAACAGTGGCCAAGGATTTCATGTCTTTCCACCCCCTCATGCAGGGGCTAGTGTTAAAGAGAAGGAAGGACATGGGATGTGTCACTTAATTTCTCAATCTTACTGTTTTTTTTCTCATCAACTTTGTGGACAATCTCATTGAGAACAGTATGATGGCTTATGGAATACTCTGGGATTTAGGGGACAAATACTTTGTTAAATTATTCTTTACAACTATCATTGTCACATTATGGTTTTTCCATTGAAACTATATAGATATCTAATTCTATAGAGAGAATAAGTGAATGCCCATAATTCCTTCAAATATTGGACTTATCAGTCAGAAAGTATTGAACTGGATATATTATATTGTAGACTGTAGGCCAAGATTCTTTTTTTAATATATATACATATATATATATATTATTATTATCAAACTGAATTACAGAGAGGTTACATACATTGGGCATTGCATACATTTCTTGTACTGTTTGTTACCTCATCCCTCATTCCTCCCTCCCCCTTTTCCTTTTCCCTTCCCCCTCCACCATGAGTTGTTCACTTGTTCAGTTCATTTTCACCTAACAGTTTGTAAGTATTGCTTTTGTAGTTGTTTGTCTTTTTTTACCCTATGTCTCTTGATTTTGGTATTCCCTTCCAATTCCCTGGTTCTAATACTAGTATACCCAGTTTCCAATATACTCAGATAAGATACAGAGATATTGTAGGTACAAACACAGGAAGGTGATACAGGAATATCATCAATAATAGAGGCTACAGTTAAATATGGTACATTGAAAGTAGTTACAACTGTGATATACAATCGTTTCCATAACATGGAGTTCATTTCACTTAGCAACATCTTTTGTGTTCATAAGGGTAAAGCTATTGGGCTACTGTTATCCTCTGCTGTTACTGCCTAAACCTGTGCTAATTATTCCCTATGAGGGAGACATATAATCCATGTTTCTTTGGGTCTGGCTCACTTCACTTAGTATAACTTTTTCCAAGTCCTTCCATTTCCTTACAAATGGAACAATGTCATTCTTTCTGATAGAGGCATAAAATTCCATTGTGTATATGTACCACATTTTCCTGATCCACTCATCTAGTGAGGGGCATCTGGGTTGGTTCCAGATTCTAGCTATGACAAATTGTGCTGCGATGAACATTGTTGTGCTGGTGGCTTTAGTGTGATTATGTTTGTGGTCTTTTGGATAGATACCCAAAAGTGGGGCTGCTGGGTCATAGGGGCGTTCTATGTTTAGCCTTCTGAGGAATCTCCATACTGCTTGCCAGAGTGGCTGAACCAGTTTACATTCCCACCAACAATGAAGTAGGGTTCCCTTTTGGCCACATCCCATCCAACAATTGTTATTGTTAGTTTTCTTGATATATGACATTCTTACTGGGGTGAGATGGAATCTCAATGTTGTTTTGATTTGCATTTCTTTTATGGCCAGTGATGTAGAGCATTTTTTCATATGTCTCTTGGCCATTCTCATTTTCTCATCAGAGAAGTCTCTTTTTAAGTCTCTAGCACACTTGATGAGGGGGCTATTGGTTCTTTGCGGTTTTGTTTTGGATGAAGGTAATTTTTTTAGTTCTGCATATATTTTAGATATGAGGCCTTTGTCTGTTGAATGGCCAGTAAAGATCTTCTCCCAACTATGCCTACTTAATGTTTGATAAAGGAGCTAAAACAATAGTTTGGAAGAAAGATAGCCTCTTTAACAAATGGTGCTGGCAAAACTGGTTCAACACATGCAACAAACTAAAACTAGATCCTTATATATCACCCTGCACCAAAATCAATTCCAAATGGATCAAAGACCTCAAAATCAAAACAGACACCCTGAAAACCCTAAAGGAAGGAGTAGGAGAAACCCTTGGCCTCCTTGGCACAGGACGGAACTTCCCTAACAAAGACCCAGAAAGGCTACAAATCAAAGAAACGTCCGACAAGTGGGACTACATCAAACTACAGAGCTTCTGCAGGGCAAAGGACATAGCTCACAAGATAAACAGAAAGCCCATAGATTGGGAGAAGATTCCTTGATCCATACTGTATCTACAAATATTTTCATGCCTTCATTCTTTCCCAAATTATATAAAATGTATTTTGTATCCTAAAAGATTTTAGTGTAGGGAGTTCCTCATATTCACCAGAAAACAAATGCTAGATTATACAACCTGCACAAAAGTGTGACAGTCAACACATATAAAAGAATAACCCAGAACCTCATTTCCTTCTTATCATGTCCTTAACTTTTGCTCACCTAAAATACAAGATAACAAAATAAAAGTCTAGTGGATACAACAATAACAAAGCCTTGTGTTTGCCTATTATTCTGTGAGGACATATGAAAAAAATAAAAAGAGAGCTGTTGAAATTTACAAAGCAGAAACAAAATAGCCAGTCATCATTTAGTTGAATATAAATACGGATTAAGTAAAACAACGTAGATGCAAGCAAAAAAAAGGGACAGTGGGTAAAATTAGTGGCCAAATGTTATCAAAAAGCCTTGCTTTATACATTTTTAATTTTCTTATGTGTTAGATTCTCTGTGAAGAGAAGCAATATTCTTTATGGTTTGAAAAATATTTATTATTATCTTTAGTTGTACAATGGTGTTGCCATTCTACAAAGCCCATTATGAATACAAAGAGTCTTGGTCAACAGTGTTTTTATTATGTGCATATTTATGCTGTTCTGCAGCTTGATCTCCAGGCCTGGGTGCTGCCCCTGAGCTTTTATGCTCAAGTCTACCACTGTATTACTTCTGGGTTCTTGATGGTTAACTGGAGATAAGAGATTCACTGACCTTCTGCCTAGACTGGCTTTGAATGCAATCCTTAGATCTCAGCCTACTAAATAGCTAAGATTACTGGCATGAACTACCAGCATCTGGTTCTTCCATACCCTGAAAAAAAAAAAAAAAAAAGGAGGAAGGAGATGGGGGGAGGGGGAGGGATAGGGGGAGGGGTGGAGAGATTTGAGTTCATGTGCCTTGAAAGTCAAGTGAAACAGAGGTAAATTCTAGCTGAAATTCATGGAGAATAATTTGTTGTTGGCAGCATTTGACACAGGAGCCTGTGGCAATGTCTGCAGAGTTTTCTTAAGAGAAAAAATGGAAGAAAAGAGTCTTTAAAACAGTAGGTATTAAGGAAGGAAGTGGATAGCAGAAAGTGATGGAGGTCTCAAATGAGTTTGGGGATTTAGGAAGGAGTTTTAATAGACTGAATAGCAGGTCACAGGTAAGGAAGTGAAAACCTGAGCCAGAGACATCAGTAAGCCTGCACAGTGTTAGCACAAAAGCTGCCAACCTAGAGCAAACTCAAATTAAATAGTTTATTATTCCTCTGGCTGCTTCTAACCATAATAATGTGTTTCCCCTCAAGATCCAAGTATTTTGAAAATCCTTATTAGTCAATGAGACCAGTGTTTGTGCTTATCCCCTTGGCATGCTATTGTGGACAATATCGGATTCCAACCGGGTCCCTACTTTCCTAGAACAGCAAAAGAAGCTTTGGTGCTAAGGATCTCCTAGGCCATGGAGGCCCATTTTCACATAGACTAACAGGGTCACTGTGACATGGAGCTCGCCCTGTCCTTTAGCTGTCCCAGAACTCTACTTTGCCTTCCGTTCTTGGGAGTAAGAACAGCATCTCCACGGGGGACAACAGAGGATAAAAGCCATCAGTGGAAGGGTAGAAATGCTTCTTTTTAAGTGGCCAGTGTGGCGGCCCACTGATTTTGCTTTCATTCTCATCTGCTTCTGGCAGTGCCACAAGCTGTCCAGAGAACGGAGGAGAGAAACACGGAACCTATTATCCATCCTAAAATCCCATTGGCTTACTGCACACATAGTAAAAGCCCAAGGCTGTCCTAGGCCTCTGGCTTGATGTCTGGTGCCTGTTTCAGTCAGATTTCTGTTGCTGTGTCAACATACATGAAAAAAAAAAAACACCAAAGAAAAACAAATTATTATATTTTTCTTTCATATGATTTAGCCCCTGTTGTCACTATATTTGATTTTGGTACCCTATACATTTATCTGAATTAGGGAAGGGAAGAGGATCATCAAAATGGAGAGGCAAAGGATAAGGGGTGAACCAAACCAACAGCCATACTCGCAAAACAGTATGTTGGAAATTATCTGTACCACTGGGGGCAGGGGGATTTTGAGGGCTGGAAGGTTAGAGAAAATGAGGGAGGGGTACTCACTACCATATATATGCAACACCTCTGTACATCACTTTGATGAGAAAATTAAATAAATACTCAAAACAATCAGCTCAAAAGGAAGAGAAGATTGCTGTAGCTTATGCTTTCAGGGTTGGACAGTGGAGGAGAGGAGAGAAGAGAGGAGAGGACAGGGGAGGGGAGGGGAGAGAGGGGAGTAAAAGGGAGAGGAGAGGCCATCCTATTTTCCTTTCACTACAACCTTTATCTTGAAGATCTCAATCCTTCCTCATAAAGCCACAGGTTGGCTATCACACCTTCAACACATGGCCTTTGGGGAACATTTAATATTGAAACCCTAATAATTCTTAAAGTGGATCTGTGAAGAAATTATTTTGACTCAATCTGGGATATTTTCACTTTCCATTAACATATGGGGTAAAGCATAGAAAAGACTGAGAAGGGGACTAGGACTGAGCCAAGTTCCCTTTTGGTTCCTTGTGCTTCCTGTTTCACCACTCTCAAGCAGTCTAAACCTTCAAGAAGAATGAGGGAGGAGGTAACAAACAGTACAAGAAATGTATCCAATGCCTAATGTTTGAAACTGTAACCTCTCTGTAATTTAGTTTGATAATAAAATACATATGTGTGTGTGTCTTTATATATATATATATATATATATATATATATATATATATATATATATAAACCTTCAAGAACATCTGTTTTCTGGCAGAAGATCTTGCGCCTGAGCAGGAACTAGGCTGTGGGAACTCATACGAATATTTGATCATTCCAGAAGGGAGTAAAAGTACCATAGATTGAAAGTATAAGTGAGCTTGAGCTTAGTTTTCACTGCTTGCAAGGACTCCTCAGAGTTGGAGGATTTACATTTGAATGCAGTCCCCCTGCTTGATACCTTTGAGCATGTACATGAACTGTTAGGTTTCTGAGATTTTTCAATTCCTTGTCTTTTAAGATGGGTTGTTGCATTAGAAGAGATGACATACATGTGCACTAGACTAGAGAGGAAACAAGTCTCATATTACAGGAATGTTACAAACTGCTACTAATGCTACGTTATTGTCATTGACATTGTGTCATAGGCATATTTAGAAGTTTTTACATGTGTTACTAATTTTATCTAAGCAATACCACCTGGTATGTGTTTCATCATGTAACAGGCAAAGTTGATATGCCAATTTAGATTTCTAAACTTCATGCTTTCTCCACTATATAAGTAATGGAAGCCTAACTGAAAGCTACAGTATTAAAATTTCTGTCATGATGACAGAGAATATTGCAAATAGCTGAAATTCTAGATAATTGATAATATCTTTCTTTTATTTATTTCTTTTTATTACTTTGTTGCTGGATGCTATATGAAATCATCAATATTTCATTTTATTATTAAAAAGTCCTACAAGGCATCTTTGCTTATTATTTCCAATTTTACAAAGTAGAGGGAGTTCAATTTTTAAATCGGTATATAGTTACTTAGCTGGTAAGGGATAAAGGCAGAATTTGCAGCTCTATTTCAGACCTGGGGTAGAATATAGCAATCAATGAATGACATTGGATGCAAGTTTAAAACTGGAAGGGAAATTGGAATTGTTTGCAGTTTCGATTAAAATAAAAACTTAAGCTCTGGCATTCAATAAGGCAAATTATAACAGTGTGGCTCTTAATGAAAGTGATGGGATTACCTGTTTTCTAATTATGGCAAGCACTATTGTCACCTTACAGACAACATATGCATAGAAATCTAACTAGTACTAGCAGGCATACATTTTTAATATGAATGTGAAATATCTAATTTATCTTTACTACATACCTTTGAGACTCTAAGAATCATTGGCATCTGAGACATAAAGAAACTGACAGCATAAAATGGCTAAAGCTAGTAAAGATTAAAATTATTCAGATCTTTGAAATTGCATGATCATTCATGCATTTCTCTTAATGTGTGTGGTGTTGTACTCCTGAAAAATAAAGAAAAACATATCATAAAAAATAGTCTCCGATTCATCCCCCAAAGTAATTTTCAATTGGTTCTTGAGATTTAAAGTACACATTTATAGGCATTAAAAGCCATACATGATAGAATAATAAAATAATAAAATCTTAAAAATTGGATTTTAGTCTCAGTTTTTAATTTTAATGTTTTCATTTGGAAAACATGCCTTGTGTGATTATAATTTTTTATGCAGAGAATTTTTGCACAATTGATAAAGGTAATGGATGTGGTCTCTGATATCATAGGTTTGAAAGTTCATGAGTAAAATAGGGTGCAAAACATGGCACATGCTGTCATAGTGAAGTGACCCTGTGCTTTGATATCTCTCTTTAGTTATTAAAAATGACTCTTGTTTTAGAATATCTAAAGGTCACAACAAAGAACAGATAGTATTATAGCTGGGGATGATAATCTGTAATTCATCAGGTAGAAAAGGCTAAGAGAAAAGGGGTATTTTGTGCAAAAAAAGAGGACCAAATACACAATTTACTTTTATTCAATTCATCTCTCTTGATTAGATATTGTTTGGTGATATCTGAGTGTAGGATCATTTAGTCAAAGTTAGTTTTGTTTTGTTTTACAAGTGAAATTATTTGAGAAGAGCACAGACAACTTGAATGTAGAATTTTTAATTCTACATTCCTACCTCAATAGGTTAGCCACATAAAATTAGGGCAATTATAATACCTTATCTTTTTTAAAAAAATTGTTAACAAATATATTGGCTTAAGTCTTCAAAAATTTGTTCCTATGTAGATATAATTCTCCAAGACATGACAGAAACAACTATTCCTCGCCATATTCTGTGGAGGATCATATGATCATTACTCCCAGGTGTTTTTGTAATTATGATAAATTGAACAAACGCTGGATGCTAACTGACCTTCAAAACACATCCTGCCACCTGTGTGGCAGGCTGTGCTTCTAAAGAAACCACCCATCCACTGACCTACTTCCTTTGCCTGGGATTTTTCAGACATATAATTTTATAAAATTTTAATAGGTTAATGAAATTTTTAGGTATTTTTATAATGTGCATACAAAAACATAAGCATGGAAACGAAGTCATATCTTCTAATGAACAAAATATCAGAACTCACAAAAGAGAGTTTTTACTGTAGCAATTCGACATTACATTGGACATTTTTGGCTAAACTTGAAAACAATCCAAGGAACAAATATCCACCCATCCTATATAAATTTAAAAGAAATGAGTAGATTCATGTTCTCATCATGCACATTTGACATAAGTAAGGTGGTCATCATAAAGTAAACCACTGTAAAGTTACAGGTAAAGAAGTAGTGAATGCTGCTCATCCAGACAGAACAGAATATGGAACAATGATGATAGTCGTAAATGTATGAAATTGTGAAACTGGAAACCAAATCTGTGTAGTGGGCAAGGGAAAGAAAAAAAAGACAAATATTGTTTAAATTTGTAATCTGGGAAGAGTATGATCGTATTATTTAGAAAGGGAAAATCAAGGGGCTGAGGATATGGCGTAGTGGTAGAGTGCTTGCCTCGTATACATGAAGCCCTGGGTTCAAGTCCCCAGCACCACATATATAGAAAACGGCCAGAAGTGGCGCTGTGGCTCAAGTGGCAGAGTGCTAGCCTTGAGCAAAAGGAAGCCAGGGACAGTGCTCAGGCCCTGAGTTCAAGACCCAGGACTGGCAAAAAAAAAAAAGAAAAAAGAAAGAAAGGGAAAATCAAGAAGGAATGTGTAGGTAAAATTACATATTTAGTATCAAATATAATGAATGAGAAAAAATGTATAGTATAGCATACACTAAAGTTTTTTTTTAAACATAATAGGTGTAGAATTTATATAAAATATCTGGCTACATCAGGTGCTGCTGGCTCACTCCTGTAACCCTAGCCTCTCAGGTGGCTGAGATTTGAGGGTTAGGGCTCCAAGTCAGTTTGGGCAGTAAAAGCTGTGAGGCTCAGATTCTCAAAAACTACAAAACAAACCAAAATAAATCAAAAGAACAGAAGTTGAGCTGTGGCTCAAATGGTAGATTGCTAGCCTTGGGCAAAATAAGCTCAAGAATAGTTCCCTGACCCTGAATAGTCCCAGGATTGGTACAAAGGAAAAAAAAAAGTACGAGAGAGAGAGAGAGAGAGAGAGAGAGAGAGAGAGAGAGAGAGAGAGAGAGAGCACACTTTTGTATTTCTCATGCAGGTGACATTTAAATCTAAAAGAATGGAATTTATTTTGTATAGTCAGTGCAAAAGGACTAAAAAATGAAATAACTTATCTTTCTGTAACAGTACAAAAATATATTAAAGAATAAGATGGTAAAGAATAGCAAGTGAGCGTATAGTGGCAGAGAGAAAAGGGAAAACATGTAAGTATAGAACAACAAGTAAAGATAAACATATAAATAGTAAGGTAATTAAAATATATTTTCTGCTGCAACCTTCGAACAAAAAGTCATGCATGGCATGAATACCGGGAGAAAAAATATGAATAAATAAGAAATCTGGAGCCAGGCGCCAGGGGATCACACCTGTTATCCCAGCTACTCAGGAGGCTCAGATCTGAGGATTGCTGTACAAAGCCAGCCCAGGCAGGAAAGTCCCTAACATTCATACCTCCAATGAACCACCAAAAACCCAGAAGCAGCCCTGTGGACCAAGTAGTAAAGTGCTTGTACTGAGTTGAAGAGCTCAAGGACAGTTCCCAGGCCCTGAGTTCTAAGCCCATGATCAAAAAACAAAACAAAACAAAATTCTGGAGTCAACAAACAAGGCAGTAGATGATTTGACCAGCCCTCTGTCTCCAAAACAGCTAATGGCATAAAATTGAAGAATATAGTATCACCTTTGATTTTATTCTTTGTGTGTATCTTATCATCAATGAATTCAGGATCATGATATTCAAGGTGATGGAATGCAGCTGTACAACATAAACTACTAAAATCTTACCTAGAATGGTCCATGTTGCATCCAAATATGTACTTCCAACTAACTATAAAAAATGAAAACTCATGTCAAATAAGCCCTCTAGTAGAACTCTGTGTTCTTGTCTTTAAATGCAAATTGATTCAGTATGATAAAAATGAGCTTAACAAAGAATTTTTTCTCTTTGCAAAGGGTATTGATATTTTTCTTATGTAAGTTGTTAGCATTTTTAACAGCTGCTTCTAATCCAGCACTGGAGTTGAGATAGCATTTATTGCAAAATTAAGACAGTGATGGAGATGAATACAAGTGCTAGGTCACCTTTTATAGCTGAGTTACTTGAGACAATTATTTATGAATTGTATTTGGGACAAAGTTTGTATCTGGTGACACCATCTCCCTTTGAGCTCATCAGCTTTCAACAAACATGGTTTTATAATAATACTGCTTAGCACTTCCCTTACAAATACTTGGAAAAAGTTAGCTAATTAATTCTTTAAGTAAAAAGGAGAGGTTTCTTAAAATGACTTATTATATAGTCTATCTTCTCATGAATAGGAGACCAGCCACCTATATAATGATTCCAGGTATAGAATAATATCAAGAATGCCAAGATTTTATGCCAGATATATAGAATCTTGGCATTCTTGATATTATTCTCTCTTGATATTATTCTCTCTGTGTATGTATACACACAGACACACACAAACATCACTTTTGATGGTATAATTTGGTCAGAGGACTTTATGTTTAAACTTCTATACAAAACATGTAATAGTACTCTGATATAACTGATCACATATCTGAGTTCTAGCAGTATATAAAAAACTGGTTTATTACTTTGGCACTTATGTTCTTCCAGTAACCCCTTCGATTGTATGCATATAACATTCATATTAGTTTGAATTATTGAATTATGGTTTCAGCATCACTAAGGCTGAGAAGGAAACATAATCCTTATCTAGAGCCATAAGTAGCTGGACTTTATTCTTTCATCCTTCCTGAGTGGATCTAGTCTCCACCATATGTAAATATAGTTTTGGATCAGTAAATAATAGTGCACATGATTGTTTTTTTCTTCCTTAAAAGTTGGTAAATTTCTGGTTGCATTTCAACAAATGTGAGGTACTTTTTACTTTGTCGCTTAAGCCCATTAGATAAATTTTGGTTTGGTTGTTTGTCAGAATTGGGGCATTCTACCACTTCAATCATAACTTCCCTTCTGGCTTTGTGCTGACTGGTTTGAAGTAAGAGTCTCTTTGACTTTTCCTTCTCCAGATGATTTTGAATCATGATCCTTACAACTCAGCATCTAAAGTAGCTAGGATTACAGGTATAAGCTACAAGCATCTAGTTATGCAAACTTTTTGATTTGTGAAGATTACTTATAGATTTATGATGAATAGGGATACTATTTGCTTTATGCAAGGTATGATTTTACAAAATTAATTTCAGAGAAACACTAAGCACATGAAAGGACAATTGACAAAACCTGAAAATAACTTGGGATTGAGTGAGAGCTTCTTCACATTAAATGTGCTACATAGTGCATGCGTAAGAATTTAAAACTTTAGTTCTGAAATTCTTTGCCTTTTCTTTTTTTTCTTCCCCACCCACCACATTTTTTTGCCACAGTTGGATATGTATGACATGTATCAAAAATCTACAAATAAATTTACAAATAAAACAGATTTACCTACATTAGATTTTTTTCTGTATTTTGTTATCTATATACTCAATTTGATTCAACAATTTTTTTCTTGTTTTAAGACTAAAGAATCTTATTCTTGTATGAATCTTTAGTAAATGCTTGGCCTAAGAAAATTGAATCTTACTTAGTTGACTAAAGAACACAATGGGATTAAGGATTAGTACACTTAACATTAATTCACATCTCTGCTGACATAGAGGAAATAACCAGCTATTTAATGACACTGAAACATTATGTCCATTTTTTTTTCTTTCATGTCTACATGTTTTTCTTTTGTCATTGATGTTCTGTTCATTGATGTTTAGTGGAAGAACAATTCTGAGTGGAAATAAGTAGCTATTTGGATTATATAGTTGTACCTGTATTAATCAGATTGTTATGCCTGTATTACAGAGCCCACAGTGTCTATTACCTGCTTTAGTTCTGTATATACCACTGCAGTATATGTTCTTCAAGGAGTGATGTGCTAGCACAGGATTCAGCTTAACACTAAATGGACAGCTTCACACTAAATGGACAGGCCTAACATCCTACATTAGCAGTAAAGTCTTATTAAAGAAATATTCAACCTTTTAGAACAAAGTACATTGTGCAAGCTTCAGTATTTATCTATGCCTTTCCCTGGGGATTATAATGATGATAACATACAGGGAAAACAGTCTTGTTTAGAGAATGTTTTGGCAAAATGTATATATATATATGTGTGTGTGTGTGTGTAAGTATATATATAAATAAATATATTTATAAAGATATAAAGAAACAAATATAAATAAATATATGTATATAAATATATATGCACACACCTATGTACATATGCAAATAATATTTTAATATCTTGAAAATATCTTGATTGCCTACAATGGAATGTATACCTGAGTAGTTAATAAATGTAAAGGACAAGAGATATAAAGTGCATTTGTGTAAAGAAAAGAATTACAGAAAGATGAAAATAAAATACATGATCTAGAATTTGGATATGTTGATTCTCATTTCCCTCTGGGCCTATAAATCTGCTTCTTCTAATGTCCTATATTTATTCATATTGGTCAGCCCAATGACTTTATAAGTATCCTATTAGATTGTTAGGATATGTAGATAAGTGTGCTTATGAATGAGTTGTAAATTATGCCCACCATTTCGTTAATGCTAAACCAGAAACCAAGAGGGCTGCTGTTATAGTGGGTTATTATTTCTGCAAAGGAGATGACAGCAAAGGCAGAGACTATTTGGAGCTCAGACTGAATTGCAGTTTTAAGCACATCTGATGTAGTGCATGTCTGGAGGTGGCATTTCTAACCTTTTTATCAACTGGGTTCCATGGATCAGAATAAATGATAACAATAGCTCACCGCCTTCTGCTGGACAGATTTGCTACTTGAAAAATGATCAGGGCCCTATTAAGAGAAGCCACACCACCCTAATGGGGAACGGATCACAGGCCAGGTCTCTCGGTGCCTGTCTCTCTCTGTATGAAGGGACATGACCTTGCCTGTCATTTTCCCTGGAATCAGTTGAATGATAGACTTCTTTTCTTTCCCCAAATTGTTATAGCAAGAGGAGAGGAAGGATTGCAGAGTTTTTTTCCTTCCTTCAGAAAAGAGACATGGCCCATTTTAACATCCCTATTATCTATGAATCTGTCCACAAAAGCTCTATTTGAAAGGGCCCTTTGGTTTCACAATGATGACAAGCCCTTTCCAATGGGACTCTTCCTGTTCATGGGGTACCTGGGGCTCAATTTTCATACTTGGAAGGATAGCACCTTTACTAACTGCCCCTTAATCGTCCTTCCACTAGTCCACCCCTCAGATTTTCCTCTGTGCTTCTATTTCATAAATCGTATCTTATCTCTCTTTTTATGTCCAAATTTTTCAGTTCACCTTCAAGTCATGGTTCACATTCGACTTCCTCTATGAAGCAATCCTTACCCAGTCTGACTCACAATGCTATCTCCTTTTTTGAACTAGCTATGTTATGCTCAAGAACTAATGTCACACTGAAATTTATTATACCTGTTTACTTACCACACAACAATACAAGAACTGATCTTACATTTTATTTATTTTTTTCCTTCATTTCATATGCTCATTTTCATCTACTCCAGAATTACCCAATTCTGTGTGTTCTATCTGCAATCATAAAAATTCATATATCTATTAAAGTTGTAGAATGTTGTGTTGGGTATATGAAGCTTTTATTTCTATATATGGTATTATGTACTACTTCTTTGTTACTTGTTTATATTGTACTCTATACTAAATCATTAAGAAAACAGAAAATTGATGATATATAAGTAGATAGATACAAAATTTACATATTAGTTTATTTGGTACTTAAAAAACTCTGTGAAACAGTTACTCATAGTAACAAGCTGAAAAATAACAACTAAAGTTCTTTTAATTGTATTATCACCACAGAACTCAGTAAATGATATAATGTGGTAAGATCTTGTAGTTTGTTTAAGTGATGTTGGGTATGGAATGAGGCCTCACATTTTTGCTAGACAGACATTTTCCACTTGAGCTACACCTTGAAGTACTTTCACTATGGATTATTTCTAAGCTCTAGGTGCTGGTTGCATTGGAATGCATTTCTGCTTTTGCTTCTCCATATATTTTTCAATCACAGGTGCACACCACTGAGACCAACCCCTAGTTGAGATGGGATCATAAACACTTCTTTCTTGTTTGGGTTGGCCTCAAATGGAGTAGCCTTGAGCTATGATTTCTAAGCAGGTAGGGTTACAGGCTTGAAGCATGGAGTCCAGCCTGTGTCTAAAAGTGCAGTGCAACTAGATATTTTACCCTATGCTAGATTCAGATTTGCATCTATCTTATGTTTTGTTATCTCATCACAATTTAGACAAATTATTCTGCCTTTTTAATGACAGAGAGAGGCTCATTGTACTCCATATAGGTTTTATCAGATATATAAATATGCAAATTTGTTAAATAAATGTGCATATTAAACTGATAAACAATAAGAACAGATTTTTATGCCATCCATCTTTCTGTCTTAACAATTGGTACCATCGTTTCTGCTCAGTTCCCTTGCCTCAAAGCAAATGGAAGCAAACTCTAATGCTTCTTATAAAAACTTACTTTTGAAAAATTACATGCCCTTCAAAGCTTAAAATAGTTATTGGCCTATTACCAGATTGTGTCTTTGGACACAATTTACTTTTGTAAAATATCTGAACTCTGTAAGGTTTATTCCTGGGTTGGATGTGGGTAACATCATTTTCAGCATCTGAAAGTGTATACAATAAAGCTCTCCCTGCTGTCTGAGAGTTATTCCCGTGTCTCTGTGGAGGAAACTCCATGTAGTAGACTCTGGCCTCTGTAACACCCAGCACCGTTCATCTGTCAAGTTCTTTCATTTGAAAATAATGAGCAGCCAAGAGTTTGAAAAACTAAATCTATTAAGAATATTTATGCAGGAGAACTATCACTAAACACCTCCATTCACTCATGTAATGAGATTGGCATCACAATAAAATTCTTGTCTTGTAAGATAATGATCTTATGGCTTTTTCTGGCTCTTAAACCAAAGATAATTGGGTTAATCTCTGCGGGAAGTCCATCTGTTTCCAGTAAACCATTTTAATTGTGGATGACTTTATTTCAGAAACGTGGAAAAAAGATCTTGCCACTTGCTCTCTGATCCTGGGAAATAGAAGAATAGATGTCAAAATTTAAAATGTAGATGTGTGGAAAATGTGACTGCCACAGTGGAATTGCCTGTCTGCAGACTGTGATACTGGCAATATTTCATATTTGTCGAATGCCTTTCATTAATAATTTAAATGATAAGTTTCTGGCATTAATAATCTCTAATAATTACACCATGTTCCTAGAATGAGAATGGAGAACAATATTAATAATTTTCAGAAACATGAGATTGTATACAGGAAAAGTTATAAAACTAAGAATATAGGTTGAAATTGTAAGTGTTGTATACGTACTGCCTTGCATGTAGCATTTGATCATATACAGCAATACATTGTTTTATGTGGCAATGGTTTCTCATATAAGAATCCAATTTATTCAACTTAGTTTTGTAAGTTGGTTGAATATAGAAACTAAACATAAAACTTCCCTTTTATAGTCTCAAACTTCAAGGAGTTTAATACAATTTAAATATCCATTTTCTGAATTATGGTGTACTTAACATATGTACTTAATAAGAAGTAATTCTCTTAAAAATTTAGCCACTTTTTCATGGTACATTAGAAAAAAATGCCACAAATATTTGCTGAGTTTATGTTTCCTTCCAAGATATACTGGAATGCTGTTGATTTGGGAGGACATGAATATACATCTGCACATGTGGATATGTTATTATTCAGGTATATTACATACCTATGTGTATGTGTGTTCAAATTTTCTGTCATAACTAATGGATTCAAATCTCAGCACTTTCACCTCCTGGTAAGATCATCCTGGCAGTATCAGCTATACAGGAAAGACATTTTTAGCATATGTCTCACATCATGTGTTTTAGTGGTCTACTCAGTTGTCACAATCCAATTATGACCTCAGAGTACACAATGCCTTTTGCACAGACTTTTGGTTGAAGACCAATTGCTGAATATTCCCCTCCTTCTCTTAGTCTTTATCAACATGAGAAGAAGCTAGATGAAGAAGTGTCCCTCTGACTGTTGGTCTAGATCAGCAGTCCATTGTATTTTGAGGGAAACAGATGCTGCTACAGTAAAACAGCTATATTGATCAATTTTTTTTTCAGTTAGAACAGATATTGTGTTGTATTTTCCTCACTTTCCATTTTGGCTTATTATCTTCTTGTTGTGATACAAATAATCGATAGGGCCACAGAAAGAAAAATAGGGTTGAAATCATTGACTTCATTTCATATAATTACAGGAGAATAAGGCAGGCACTATTCTGGAAGCAAACCCAGTGATGCCTTGGTTATTCTTTGTCATTACAGTCAAGGAGAAGAAACAGTCAAAACTCTGAACTACACTGATTAAAACAAAGGTATTAATCTAACTCTGTAGTGAAGAATTGCTCAGGGCAAAAGCAATATAGCACATAGAGCTTTAAACTAGAAGAGGTATGCAACACAGGCTTTTTTTGTGGTAATAGTTCTGGGATCTGTGTAGCCTGCCAAAGGCAGATGGCATGTAGGATGGTAGTACTAGAGATATACCAGGAGCAGAAAGCGTGGGGCAGAGCATATTGCACAGATTAGAAGCTTTCATGAAGCCAAGGTAGGGTGCAGAGTCAGAGTGATTGTCAAAACATATAGAGATTAGATCATTAAATATCTCAAGACATGACAAATAATGTATGAAGTGTGTTTACCTCAATCACTTTTTACATTAAGTGAAATATACAAAAAATGTATAAGTTGAACCAATTCTACATGAACAATCTACTGGCACTCACTGTATTAATAACTGTGCATTTACTGTTACTACAAGTTTTAGAATATTGTCATCATCTCAAGTAGAAACTGAATTCATTAAACAATATCTACCCATGTTTACCTTTATTATGTTTGGGCTTCTATAATATACTTTGAACTGGTTAGCTTAAAAAAAAAAACCAGAAATGTTCCTCATAATTCAAGTTCAAGGTAGATTTGATGTTTGATGAGGAAGGTTTGCTTTCCAGTTGATAGCTGCCTCTTTCTCACAGATGGAGACAATTGATACCTTTTGGACCAGTAGTAATCTCATTCATGAACTGGTAATCCTTCATGGGCCGTATCTTTTAATATTGTCATGTGGAGGGATATGATTCCAACATATGGATTTGGAAAGAATATAGACATTTGGCTGTAGCTTTTTAAAGCTACTTTCTGTCTCTATAACTCTGCCTATTCTAGGTACCTCAATTAAATGGAATCATGACTTTTTTGTCCTCTCATAGTTCCCTTATTTCAGTTAGCATTGTGTTTTCAAGGTTGGTTCATATAGTTCAATGAATGTGTCTGTTAAGTAAAGGGATATAGTGTAATTTTTGCTCCCAACTTCTCTCCACAATCACAATGGGATACATGAAGACAGAGAGAGAGATCCTAAATGAGGTTGTTGTGATATCCATAGTGACGTTGATAATGTAATCTGTATGAAAGGGTCGTAGTGGACAGAAAGAAAATGGTGGATTCAGAAGGTATTTTAGAGGCCCCAATATTGCCACCAATGAGCTGACCATTTTTACTCTTGGACAAGAGACAGACATAAAAAATAATAATTAGTTCACTTTAATATTGTAATTCTATGTACAGCAATGCTATATCAAGTGATAGAAGTCCTATTAAACAATTGTGACTGATCTATACCAAAGATGGTTCAGATATGAATATCGGACATGAATTACATAGCAATTAGAAAGTAAGATGAGATCTCAAGTTCAGAAAAGACCTAGGACAGCAATAGAGTAAAAGAATGAGTAGGAGATATAGGTAATCAGAATTGAGCAACTTAGATGGATGTCACCTGACTGGTTGAATGGGCTTATGTGGACAGAAAGGAAGAGCTTTGCCAAAGAAAATGAAAGCCATCATTTTTAGATGACAAATTAGACCAGGCCCAAATAAAACTTTAAAAATATGGATAAGAACTTTCTTAAGAAAGAGAGGAAATGTCTCCACATATATTTAGACTGTGATAAATAATTCAAGAAGAGAAAAATCAATTTAATGAAAGACAATACTTATTTAAACCTACCCTCAGTACATCTGAAAATGGTTAAAGTAGACAATCTTTTGCCCTGAAATGACTCTATCGAGCTGAGGAGAAATATTTTTTATTTAGAGAGAGAGAAAAAAAAACTCAGTTCAATGTGAAGAGACTTTACTATTTTTCTAACTAAGTTTAATGTATTTGAAAGTCTAAAACAAATAGGCAGAAAATAAATGCTTTCTGGATGATGGGAAAACTTAGCTCTGACTGTTAAAGAGTTGAAGTTACTTCACACTGCCAGGAAAATTGCATTACTGTATGGGAAAACTAATATCAGTGGGTGAAGGAGATAAGTAATAAGGCAGAATAAACACAAGAAGAAGACTGGATTTACAAAGCAGTCCATGGAGAGGTAAGATATTGATTTGAAATTACGGATGATTACACTGGTAGGGGGCAAAGAAGGCAGCGTTTCCTCAGATGTTGTGAACAAGTGACATTTCAAAGCATTTCTTGTGTGTTTGAACTCAGACTTCTCATTGGGCTTCATGTTGGCACAGAGAAAAGAGAGAAGTAATTGCATGAGGTCAGCTCTGTTGGCTTAGAAACATTTTGTGGTTAGTATCTCAATTGGAACAATTGTGCAGGAAAATAATTTACCTTAAAGCCATATCATTTCCCCTTGTCTTTAACTTGAAGGTTTGCTATAAATTCATTCAGATTCTTTATCAGTCACTTTACTACTTAGAAATTACTTTCTGAATATAGGATGGAACAAAAAAAGCACTGGATCCAGCACACCTCTAAAAACTGGGCAGAGAATGTAATAGTGTACATCATAAAAAAGTATCAGAATTAAAAAAAAATCCCTATGGACTGATGATATCAAATGCATCATAGACGGAGTTGACCACGGGCAGATTCTTGAACAGTGTTTAGTATTCTACCAGGCATGGAGAAAAAAATATCACCTTCAGAAAGGCAAACTTGTAAGCACAGAAACTGCCACATTTCTGAGGGATAGAGAGAATGAGTGTCTATGATTTCCAATAAGTTCCTGGTTCATAGATTGGAATGAGGCTGTATATGAGGGAAGTATCAAGTTTCAGGCTACAAAAACAATGTAACTTTTTGATATAGGTATTTGAGATGGTGATTTTTTTGAGACAGCTAGGGATAATGATGATGATGATGATGATGATGATGATGATGATGATGATGATAATTGGTGCTATAGTAAATGGGAAAGGAAGAGATTGGAAGATATGCTGAAGTATCTGGGAAAAGCTTAGCTTCTTTGGGCAGTAATGACATGGGAATGAAGAGCACTTTAAGTTATAATAAAGCAGGCAGAATTAGGGAATGAAGCAAAAAGCTGGAACTATTAGTACACATCTCATCTTCTCTCTTACTAGATGGGCTCAGCAAACTACCCTGGAATTAGGCATTCCAAAGTTAGATCTTTAGAAGATAAAGGTGGAAGGTACAAAAAGCCTACTATCCAAGATAACCTACATAATGGTTGAACACCTCTGGAGCTCCTGGAACTCGGTCTGGAACTCCCTGATTATAAAGTCGTCATGTGGGAGCCACATGAACACAGGGAGGTCAGGGGTGTGGTTAGCATAGCTACAACCACTGGGTGATGATAGCAGAAGGTAGAAACCTGGTTAGACAAAAGACAACAGTCACAGGAATCTACGGGGCTTAGGCTATGTGAAAGGATGCCAGTTGCTAAAGGTTTCCTTTTTTTTCCTCAGCAGCCCCCTCTGTGTGATAGCCATTCATTTGTTAAAGCACAGACCTTATTAAGGGTATTGACTCCACAGAGATAGATACTGGTGGGTTTAGTTAATGAAATTCTTTTTTTTGTCAGCGACAGATCTGGCTGCTAGAGGGTCTAGTGTTGTGGAAGATTAAAATTATTCTAAAACCTACCTCCACTTTAAGATCACTATAGAAGCTTTACAAAAGATAACAGGACCTTGCCTCCCTCAATGCAATTAAATATGTCTTTGGGGACAGAGTAATATTATTACTATTATTAGTTTTAATTGCACAGGTAATCAAATGGGGCTTACAGAGTCTAGATTCATATTTATGTCAACATGAATTGCTCCTGTCATTCTTACTTTGGCACTTGTTAAAAATGATTTTGTGAGGTCTCTGTGGGTAGGCTTAGGAGGATCCACTTCTAAAAAGTGTTGTATTTGGAAAGCAAGTAGCAGAGATGGATGTGGATTCTATTAACTATCTCCATTGCAGGGGCCCTCATAAAGAAAGATCTGGAAGAGTTCCCAAAAGTGAAACAGCAAAGCTAGCTGTGATTTTTTTTTCACCCACTAAAATGTTATCCCTGTGCCTAGCAGTTGCATCCTGAGCAGAGAGCAGATCCTCTTTGTTACAAAAAAAGAGTTTTTCCTAAAACTGCCATATATTTTGGATAAATGATGACTGAATTCCTTGTAATATTGAGGATGTTAATGAACCAACAGCTGTATCTGCTGATATTGTCACCTGCAGTATTTTTTATGTCCTGAACATAGGGCACATATAAAAAAGGACTTTGATATGTTTCCTATGTGAAGCATTATCATGTGTTCAGGAATATTAGTTATGTGAAGGGAAAAAAGCCAAATTAAAAAAATCCGTTTTTCTAACTTTATATTTCAACACTTTTAGATGGAGGCTGAAGTCAAGGAACTGGTACATTTAGTTATTGCTTCCATTTCATATGGACCTAACTTGACATGTCACTTGATTTTCTATCCTCTCCAAACAGAGCCTTTCCATACCTAAGGCAAACACACACTTGTTCTTTCTGAGTAATGAAAGTTTTAAACACATATAACTTTCATAGAAATCATAAGCTAATGAATATAACCAGTCTTCTGAGGGATTTATGAATGTATCTGTTGTGGAAACACAAGCCCAGGAGGAGCTCTTGCAATTTACTCCACCCATCATTGTGTTAATTTGATTATATTTAAATTTATGGAACTTTCATGATGTCAAATCAATTTCTTCATCTGTTGATTTCTCTTTGTGTTAACCTCTGTGTATATCCCAGAATATAACACACAGAAACCTGTACCTATCTTTATCCAAGTTTTATTGTCATTGATTAAACTTTGTAATTTTCAGAGATATGAAACCAAATAAACCTCTTGCCTCTACAAATCATCCAGTGTCTGGCATTCTGTTATTATAACAGAAAACAGAAGAGAATGGACCTCTAAAACAAGTCCCCATAGATAATATTTTGTAAACAATACCCATTTGTTTCCCAGAATTTTGAGCATGGAAGTTCAAGCTCAAGGTGCTGGCAATGTCAATGGCTGATGAGAGCTGTCTTTCTGATTTGCAGATGGACTTTTAGATATATATCCTCCCATGGCTTTTCCTGGTTACAGGCAGGTAGATAAAGTGAGAGGTCTTGTTTCTCCTCCTCTTCTGTAAAGGCATTAATTCCTTCATGAAGGCTTCATTCTTATGATTTTTCTCTCTTACTAATTACCTCCCAAAGGCCCCAGATCTCATTACCATCATATTGAGAATTAGGGCAGCACCATATGAATTTGGAAAGATATAAATATTCACTTGAAAACACTGAATTACAACCTACATACCAGGGACTTTCCTATTTGATCCTGGGAACGAGTCTTTCCTCAGGAACCATGTAAGTCAAGTTTACCTTTATTGTCTGTTTAAAGAAGTTGTAAGTAAAGGATCTATTAAAAAAAATAAAAACAACAGAAATTGTCTGCTAAAATCAGCTGATAAACAAGTGAATATACAATTTCCTTTTAAATGTTTTCAAACTGAAAACAGGTAGACAGCAAGACTGGCTACCCATATATTTTTGCCTTACTATACTTCAAAATTGAGACTGCCTAGGACAGCAACTATTATTTTCTCTCATGTGCTCTAAGTGTTAACCCTGAAATCAGTATCATACAGAAAAGAATCATAGATGTGTTGTTCTGTTTTATTTTGTTTGCTTTTCTTTAGCTGTATTTATTCATAGGAAGATTCTTTTCCAAACTAAAGACCAGTGTTGATCACTCCCATAACTCCTGAGGAATTGGATGAATAGTGGCTACTACTTCCTATGTCCAAATTTAAGTTCCAGCTTATGGAAATGGAGAGGTTGAATGATTTCTTCAGGCATTAATAAAACTCAACATCAAGAATGCTCTGCCTTAGAGGAGATGCTAACAAAAATGCTGCAGGTGATCGCTGTAGGTAGGAAGGATGGACTCAACCTAAGACTCAGCCTAGGCCTCAGATGTTAAGACAGAGGCCTTCAGACAAATACTAAGATGTTATTATCTCTATTTACATAAACTAGCCTTATGGAGAAAAGAGAACAGTGAAGTAGCTTAAAAGTGAACAAAAATGGCTATTAGTTCCTGGGCATGACTGTAGTGAAGTGTTTTATGAAGAGGTAGGGATTTTCACACCTTGCATCTCCTGTCTACATGAGAGAGAAAGACTACATGAATATTCTGATTAGCATTCCCAGACATTAGCTCAAAGAAGAGCAAGGGATTAGTACTAAACATTGTCAGTTGTCAAAGATCACACACACACACACACACACACACACACACACAAAATTTTATTATAGACAGCTGAATATAGTGCTCAAGAAGCTTTAAAATACAATTGTCACTGCAAAAATTATGGACAAAAATTTAAAGCAAAAAATGCACAGCACTCAGTCAATGTTAAGTAGCTAAATTTGAGTGATTATCAAAAGAATGTTTCTGATAATAGATTAATATTGGGACTTTGAAGATGGACAAATTTTGAACTAATATCATCGGAAAGTACTCCAGGAAGTTTAGAAAATGATAATTTGTAAAAAATTTTAGAAAATGATAATTTGAAATGTAATCTGGTCTTAACTAGGCCCAGAGAAACAAGGAGAAACAAATTGTCCTTCTTAATCCCTGATTTTAAAACAGGCTTTGTTTCCTTCTTTCTTTCCTTCCTTCCTCCCTCCCTTCCTTCCTTCATTCCCTCCCTCCCTGCCTTCCTCTCTCCCTCCCTTTCTTTCTTTCTTCCTTCCTTATTTTAAATCTGAGTATACACAGTACATGCACATAGGACAAATAGCTTTGAATTATGTTTATGATAGATTATTTCACTCACTCTGCAAAAAATTCTTCAGACAAAGACAAAGAAAAATGTATTTTGAATTTTGAATAGAGTATTTATTGTTTTCTCTGATTGTTTCCTTTTCCCCTCCATTGTTTTCCCTTTGCACAGATAGGTGCAGGAAGAGATGTCCAAACCATAAAGCAGCTTCCCCGGGGTCAAAGCAAATCACTGCATAAATCAACATACATGAGAATTTCACAGTCCATGGGCCTCAGGAGGACTTTTGAAAAGTGACATGCTGGAGCTTTCAAGTCGCCTTTGTGTAATTTGCAGGATATTCTCAGCATTACTCCTTCACTACTTCCTACATTAAAAAAAATACTAGAAAACTTCAGACAGCAGCGTTTGCCTTTGAAACTTTATGATATTTTTTTTTCCACGCATAGCTTTGTTTTTGAACCTCCACTACCACGAGCAGCCTTATAAACTGGATTGTCAGAGCCTGGGGAGAGCGGTGCGCACCCTCTCCCTCAGTCAACTAGGAAGGAAATTTCAAGAAAGAAAGCTCCTGGCAGAATCTCCCCATTTACAGGGAGAATTTGGAAAGGACTCCAAAGTCCTCCCTCACCTCTCAAAAACTAGGCTCATGGAGTTTCGAACAATTTGTAAAACACAAGAAAAGAAATCAAGTTAAAAACTCTACACACCCTCAGGCCAGGATTTATCTCATTCATACATGAATGCAGTGGGCATTTCTCTAGCTCCATGGGTGGAACTGAGCCGAAGAGATATTATTTCTTCAAATCTGTGTGTTTGTCTGTCTATCATCCGTCTGTCTGTTGTCTATCTATCTATCTATCTATCTATCTATCGATCTATCAATCGATCGATCTATAGAGAAGCCATGCCATTCTTAAGGTGTTAAGATGAAAAAATATCTTTAAAAACTAGTTTAGTTTATTTTAGCTTGGTTGACGAGTGCCCTGCTAATGAAAAGGTACTTCATTTCTAAAGCAAGACTTTTCTTCTGGAAATGAAAAGGTCTTGAATTTTTTTTCTCTTTATTGAATGAGATTGTTAATGTCAGATTTACTATTCTGTTTCCTGAGTATTCAAAATTGAATATACTATAATGTTCCTTCTGTTCTGAGGAACTGTTTATTGGAGAAAATGTTTTTCATCAACAGATAATTGTGAAATCATTTCTTAAAGGTAATAGGGAATGTGATTTGATGAAGAGATGGGGGAAGATGTCTAGTAAGAAAGAAATTGTAGCCAGACATTGGTGGCTCACACCTGTAAGGCTGAGATCTGAGGCTAACCATGCAAAGTCAGACTGGGCAGAAAAGTCTGTGAGACAACATCTGAGCACACTGCAAAGATCAGTCCAGTAGAGGTGAGGAAATAACTTTCTGAATCAGAAGGAAGAAGAGATTCATTTGAAAGGCAGAAATGGGATGAATCCATGGGACAGTAAAAAGGTTTTCATTGAAGGGATAAGTAGAAAAGAAGAGAAAAAAGGCCAACACAGATGCTGAGAGGTTTAAGTGAATAAACAGAAATAAAAAGAAGCTTTAATTTAGATAATGTCATGATATTAAGCAAGTTAAGTTACCATATGGGAATAAGAATATATCAAAATGGGCTTTAAGACAGAAATATAAAGACTGCTTGGAATATTAAATATAAAATGATGGGGAAAATGAAGTATAAAGTGAATGAGGAATATCTAATATAAACAGGTGTATATCATATATATGATACCATATATCATATATAGTATATATGGTATCATATATATGATATCATATATCATATATATCATATATATGGTATCGTATATACGATACCATATTTACAATACCATATATATGATATATACACACATATATTATATATACAATATAAACAGTGAATAATGAAAGGTCAGACACAAATCTACAAGACAAAGTAAATGTCCTTGCTGAGAACATTGTTTTGGTCTAAAATGAACAGTACTCATTGTAGTGAAGATGATAATTAAAGGCATAGATTTCAGATACAGCAAATGGTGGCATGAAGGTGAAATAAACTACTCAGCTGTAGTGAACAGGGCAATTTTGAAACTTTTGATTCAGATAATATAATTTTAGGATTGTATTTGACAAATATATGTCATGTTAAGTAAAAATTAATCATAAAAATACAACTAAGGTTCAAAATAATAATAAAATAAAGACGTCAGAATATTTTAGAAATGGAAGAAAAATTGGCATCTACAATCATAATGAAAATTTTAATTCATTTATATGACACTTAAAATATTAAAGTGGAAAAGCCTAAATGTAGGTATATGAAATTTTAACTTCAGGATGAACACATTCATTCCATCTATTAGCTATAAGTATTTTGTAGTCAACAAAAATGAATATATATTATTTTGTGCATATGAAAGACTGAAAATTGATTTGATACTTTGGCAAATTATGCTCTTCCATACCTTTTAGACTTATTTAGAGATTCAAGCATCTCACATGATTCTTGGTCAAGGAGTAATCTGTCAGTGAATGCTGTCTTTTCCTAGGGAGCACACAGCTTTTGGATGGATGTAACCGAAGGATGCAAGAAAGGAGGGTGGTACCATCTAATCAGCCAGATCCACTAAATTAAGTGCAAGATAAAATAACACTATATAGCCAGATCACTCTCACTCTCTCAATGCATTCTGTGTGTGTGTGTGTGTGTGTGTGTGTGTGTGTGTGTGTGTGTGTGTGACTGTCTTTCTTTGTTATGGGGTTTGAGCTCAGGGACTGGTCACTGTCCCTGAGCTCTTTGCCCCAAAGTTAATGCTCTACCACTTGGAGCCACAACACCACTTGTGGTTTCCTGGTGGTTCATTCATGATTAGGGCCCCATGACTTTTCCTGCCTTTGTTGGCTTTGAATGGTGATCCTCAAATCTGTCTCTTGAGTAGTTAGGATTACAGGTTTGAGCCATTGGCACCTGGATTCCTCCTCCTCCTCCTCCTCCTCCTCCTCCTCCTCCTCCTCCTCCTCCTCCTCCTCCTCCTCCTCCTCCTCCTCCTCCTCCTCCTCCTCTTCCTCCTCCTCCTCCTCCTCTTCCTCCTCTTCTTCTTCCTCTTCTCTTCTTCTTCCTCATCCTCTTCTTCCCCCTCCTCCCCCTCCTACCCTTCCTCCACTCCCCCCTCCTTTTCTTCTTCTTCTCCTTCTTCTTCTTTCTTCTCCTTCATCTTCTTTCTTCTTCTTTTCTCAGTGACCCAGAAATCCCACTCTTGAGCATTTACCTAAATGATCCAAAACGATGCCACACTAAAGCTACCAGAACAACTATATTCATTGCAGTAATATTTACCATAGCTAGGATACCAGATGATCCTAAGTAGTTTACTTGTTTATTTCTTAAATGTAAACTTTATTTTGAAATACTTCAATGAAATCCATTGCCCCATTACAAAGTTCCATAAATTCCTTAACAGATGAGAACAAGATATGGTAATATAGACCACAGGGCAGAACAAGAGTAGGTTTTGTTATGTTAAGGGAAATTTAGAATAGATAGGTAATTTTAAGATAAGAGATCTCAGGACTTGGAGAAACTAAGCAATTATTACCCTGGAGACTGACTTAATGGAAGAAGAGGGCCTAGAAAATATAATCAGTCTTCTGAATTATGAAGAAGGAAGAATTCCAAATGACCTAGTTGTTGGTAAAATACAATATTTTATTTCAGTTGCCCAGATTATTTTGTCAAAAACATTACTTCATGCCTGTTACTTATTTTACTTTTAGATGTATTTTTTAATTTTAAGAAAAACTGCAAAACATGAGTAATTTCCATAGAGAAAATCAGAAAAAAATATATGTAATAGTAAACTGTTAGTGCATGTTCTCAACTCTAAATTTTCTGTTTTTTTTTTAATCTTTAGATTTCTCAGCTACTTTTTCTGATCTTTATATATACTAATAGTAATTATTTTTTTCATTCCCATAAAAGGTGTGATCATTATATGTAATTATGAAAACAGACTAATGTACAATTGTATCCAGGGATTATATAATACCTTTTTCACGCTTTAGTATATTTATTCCTTAAGTAATTTCTTGACATTTGAACACCAGTTATTTCAAAGTTGAACCCATGATGTTCTTTAAAAATGATATCTGTCTTATGTTAAAAAACAAACACAAAACAAAGGGAACATTTTTAAAGTTATTTAATTTTGAAGACAAAAAATTTTAACCTATTGCTACAAAATTAATTTTACTTTTTCATTGACAAATGTGTCTAACAACAAGTTAATGAAACAACTGAACATGAGCTTCATACCATATAAAGGAAAATTTTCTCTTTATAATAATATTTCCTATGTGTTTTAGTTTCTAACATTTATTTCTCAATTTGCCTAAAACATTTGTTACAAAACATCTCAATTCATTCCAATATTAATGTTGATGGCTATAGCTCTATATTTATGTACTAATTACATATAATTTGTAAATACACTGAAATATGTATATATATGTATATATGCACACAAACATATGTATAGTTCTTCAGTGAGTTCTATGACAACCTTTTTTTAGTTTCTTTCATTATTACTTTATGTTTTATTTTATGAAACTATTTTTAAATAACCTTTATTCAATTTTTATTGCAAACTTTCTTTTGTTATATATACATTCAAAAAAGCATGCAATTCCTTTTTATTTTAATCTATTCAGTTTTCCTTACTAGAGGAAAATACCATCATGGCTCTGGTGGCTCACTTCTTTAGTCCTGCCTACTTTGGAGTCTGAGAGCTGAAGGATCAGAGAATAAAACATCGAAAATCAGCATTGGAGTTGTGGTTAAAGTGTAGTTCTCCAGCCTAGCAAGTGCAAAAACCCTGCTTTCAAACTCTAGTAATAAAAAAAAGTGTATGCACACACACACACACACACACACACATCTATTTATTTATTTATGTACTTATTTTACGGGCTAAACATTTCTTCTTGTGTAGCAAGTTTGTCGCCAACCACGACATGGTATTTATGACCTAGTTACCTTACAGATAAAACCCCACACCCTCCCCCAAAAGCCTGTGATAAATACAAAGGCGAAGGATATCATGGATACATTATATGGGAAAGAACTATACTGATCTCCATGTTGATCTGTAATGGATTCTTCATGAGTCTTGGAGACTATGGTTTTGGCAATGTGTGTACAGTGTAAATTCAGCCTATGGGGTTCATTGCTATTCATTGCTCATTTATGTTCCCAAGGGATTGTACTTCAGTTTCATTTTGACTTTCAAGCATCACTGAATGGGGGGTGGGGCGGAAGCAAAGAAAATCTTATTTGAAGATTGAATTTGGGAGTTTGACACTGAAATAATGGGAACACAGAGGAATGCTTCATTTTGTTGGAGATGCTTCTAAAGCCAAGAGCCTTGTCAGGAATTGAGTTTGAAGTTTGGGTTGGTAACCAAGTAGAGAAATCAGGTAACTAACTGGTGGTTATCACCTAGATGGGGGTTTTGCTGCAAACATTTTGCAGAGCTCTGACTGTGATGTGCATTAGTCATGCTACTGGAGCAGAAAATCAATAAAACCAGGTTCCAAAAATAAAATATTCTTTTGGAATATTGCTCTACACTAATTAGCAATGACTCATTTAAATGGACTTACCTGTCATTAGGGGGTGAAAGAAAGTATTTACAAAAATCACTTTCCAGAGAAAACTTATTTTGATATTAGAAGTGGAAAAAGGAATAAAAACAAAGATTCACAAAATGACTTTTATTTTGACAATAAATAACACAGAAGTCACATTGTAAAATGAGAGACTTAATCATTTTTTTTCTGTCACCTTATTTGTCAAAATGTAGAGGGGAGAAATGATAACACATAAATAAAAAGTAACTTTACTTCTTGCTACTTGTAAGTTATAAGGGAGAAAAAAATACAGTCTTCCCTTGTTAATAATTTTGGATTCCCTACCAAACATAGTAAAAATCAATGAAAGGTGCTTGCCTTTGAAATTTACATATGGCAACCATTTAACTTTTCTAAGTACTTCAAATAGATAAAAATTATCTAAGTAAATGATTCTTTTCAATCCACTGTAAAAATATATTCAATAGTACAAATACAGAAGCTACACATGGAGAGAGATTCTATCTTCAAATAAATATAATTTGTATATAGATGTATATTTATAGATATACATGTAAGCTACTATGTTTTATTGTTAACATATAACTTGTATTCAGTAGTACTATAAACCATTTTTGTTGTTGTTTTTCATGGGCCTCCAACCCTGGGCCTGGCCACTGTCCTTGAGCTCTTCACCTCAAGGCTAGCACTCTACCACTTGAGCCACAGCACCACTTCCAGTTTACTGGTGGTTAATTGGAGGTGAGTCTCAGGACTTTCTTGCCCCAACTGACTTTGAATTTTGATCCTCAGATCTCAGCCTCCTGAGTAAATAGTATTACAGGCATGAACCATCAGCACCAGGCTCATAATGTTTTAATATTGTAAAATCAGACAGGCTTCATTTGCCTGATTTGTTTCCCATTTAATAAAACATTTAAAATATGGAATTTCCAAGTGGCTTGGAAATAGGACACAAAATTTTTCTTAAAATTCAAAATATATAAGATTGGTTTTGTTCCTTCTGAGATACATAGGTAATATAGTTATTTACCTGTTATTTATTTCTAGTTAGTTGTTCAATCCCTCTTGATGACTTACCAGTCACATATTGGTAAAAATTATGAAGGGATCAACATAGATTCCTCTCTTTATCTCTTCCTCTCTCATTTACCCACCCTTTCTTCCACTATCAATTCTTAGACATATCTGGGGAAAGACTTCTGTTTTCATTTCACTGTTTCACACAGAATTTCAATCATTTCCCTTGATCTACTTCCATTCCAAATATCACATTCAAACTCATACATAATCTCCAAGCCAATTAGATCTTGTCAACAGATTCATATAAAATATGTGTATGCATGCCTGTTGCCCAATGAACATATTCAGGAATCATCTAATTCCTGGTGGAACACTGTGGAATCAATGCTAGAACTAAAGTAATTCCAAGAAAATCATCCTTCTGAAGATCTGGAGAGAATGAGTAAAAGACAAAATGAAGTGGGTGATGAGTCAGGGCTGGTATAATATAAACAGTGGAATAGTACAGAGTAGAGGAGAATAGCCAAACTATAGTTTTGTTTCTGATAAACAACAACAACAACAACAACTATGCTTTTAAACTTGGACAGCTACACGGTTTTCACAATACCTATTGGGCCTGAACACCAGAATAAAATATTTTATTCCTCTTTCTACATTTAATTCAACACATAGACAAATCTCATTAAAATATTGATTCTTAAATTACAGTAGAAATAAGTGAAAATTTTACTAAAGGACTTGTGAGCTTATGGAAGAATAATCAATTGTAACTCTCCTGCACTTCAAATACCTCTGTGTACTGTAACCTCTCAGTAGGGAAGATTAAAATCTCCTTTGAATATATTGGGCAGACTCAACTGCAAATCAGCTTCCATTAGGATGGAACATTTCTTTCAGAAATGTGTTCTTAAAAGATGACTTTAAAGGAGCTCTAAGCTTGACAAATGACAAATTAACTATTTACTGTCCAGATTGACTTAACAAAATGTCGCAAAGAATCAGATGACATTCTGAGGAAAGCCAAGAAGAGGATATTATAAACCAAGGAGAGAAAAGTTAAAGCATACATTTTATCAAATTAATGACTACAAAATGAGCTGATGACAAATGGGCAACCATAAATTATATGTGGCTTCAAATTTACATTGTGTTGTAGAATTGAATATGAAACTTTGCTTACAAATTAATTTAAAGCTATTCAAGAATTTTTTTCATCACTTTGGCAAAGAATTGAGAAAAAAGGAAAAGACAAACTAAAGAGAAATCTTAAGATACGCATTTGGGAAAGGTGCCAATGTTAAAACCTGCCTTGTATAATATTTAAATGAATTAAAAATACATAAGATTGTGGATCAAATTAAATTAGGATGATTCTAATCCCTTGAGGACTATATAAATCTCTGCTCATAAATCGAAGCTTTCCTTTCAGCTTGTTTTCATAGTGTTGGCAATTTCATTCTAATTGTGCCTCGGGAAGTTGTCAGGCAATGCTAGCAGTGGGAAGAAACTCACAAAATGTGAATCCTGTACAAGACTCATTTTCAACTAGATGGTAATCTTATACCATTTAGAGTCCAGAATTCAATATTTTCTTGAAATAGCATGAAACTAATAGTGTTATGTCCATTAACTTTTATTTTGATGAATAAATAAAGAAATAACTAAGCCTGTTTCATTGGTGGAAAATAATAAGACTGAGGTTTGAACTTGGGTCCTTGAGCTTTCTAGACAGATTATCTATAATTTGAGCCCCAGACCAACTGTTTAAACTGCTTACTGAGAATCATGAGTAATTCTGTTCAACAAATAGTTATTTCCCTCGTTTGAACAATTGTAACTCAAAATGATAATTTTCCCAATAGGAAAAAGCAGCTCAGAGAGCTTGGAATACAATTGTTCAAGTAAGCAAGTAAGCATGCATAATTAATTACAAAGACAACTCTGTAGCATGTTAAATATCCAAAATTCTATGTCAGCACTCTTTACATTCTATCATTCAATCTTTGTTTTCGCTTCTTTACTTTTCTTTAAAACTTTTTTTTTCTATATAGCTCATGTTGAATAAAAGCATTGTGATTTCTTCAGTCTCATGATTTTAAGATAAACATGCCAAGGTCTTTGTAGAGCAATTCATGTGCCTATAAGCCCTATGTTCTTGAATACTCTTAACTGAGGTCAAAACCATAGTTAATGAAAATCTGAGATTTGTTTTTCTTCATTCTTTGCTTTTCTCCCTAAAGAATATGTGGTTGTAAATATTGTGTTGACATTACCTAAAAGCTAATTCTTAGTTATACATTATCCATTTTTGTGTATTATCAATTTTTACAAAAAATAATGTTATATACAATGTGTTTTGCACTTGTATTATTTATATGGACACTACTTATTTCTAATCATATCTCATATTCACCTATATATAATGATATATTTTATGTATTTGTCATTAATTTTTTATGTGTGTGTAGTAGTGTCAGTTCCTTAGAGGCCATAGATTACAAATTGAAACTAACAGAAAAAGATTGTCTGGGACCTCTGAAGAAGGAAGAAAACCAGCTTGATTTTGGTAAAAATACGAATTTGAGAAAGAAAATGGAAACACAGGAAGATCCTCATCCTCACAATTTTAGTGTAAGGACAGATGATGTTTAACCACAGTGAAGCACATACAGTGCAGCACAAATTTATGTATACACACACACACACACACACACACACAGAGAAAGGAAGGAGGATGGGAAGGGAGGGAGGAAAGAAGGAAGGAGGGAAGAGAGGAAAAAGAAAAGAAAGGCCTATTGTAGGAAGAACCAGAGGGCATAGACAATGGTGAATAAGACAAAACAACTGGAAACTGTAGGCTGTTAAAATATAAAGGAGAAAGGCACACACACACACACACACACACACACACACACACACAAACGCAAACAAACAAACAAAAAAAAAAAACACGGAACTGGGGCTGGGGATATGGCCTAGTGGCAAGAGTGCTTGCCTCATTTCCATGAAGCCCTGCGTTAGATTCCCCAGCACCACTTATATAGAAAATGGCCAGAAGTGGCGCTTTGGCTCCAGTGGCAGAGTGCTAGCCTTGAGCAAAAAGAAGTCAGGGACAGTGCTCAGGCCCTGAGTCCAAGGCCCAGGACTGGCAAAAAAAAAATATATATATATATATATATGTATATATATACATATATATATAATATATATACACACATATATTTCCAGGTAGATGAAAATTAAGACAGTTTTTCTTGACAGTTTATTACCTCAAAAAAACACTAGGAGGAAAATTTTCGGAGTAAAGCAAAATACTTTCAGAGGCAATTTGGATCTCCAGAAAGAAATAAAAAATAGTAGAATTGTTTAATAAACATGTGGAAGTAAAGTACATACTGTAAAATGAAATTAATCAATGGAAATTATGTCTTTGGCTATGTATAATCATCTAGAAATACTATATATGATCATTATACTACATAATTCCAAAGAAGTGTTAAATAATTCTCTGTGAATACAAGGTTCTATAACTTAAGTTAAAAAAAAAAAACTAGCACTAAATAGTGCAAAAATGTGAAGAACATATACCACTACCCCTAAATCAAGCAATAAAGAAAGAATGAAAAGAAATAGACCTAGGAAGTCAAAAGCTACATTAAAATGCAATTCTTAAAAAAGTTCAGAGAATTCAAAAAGAAGGCAGGAAAACAGGAAAGGGAAAAAGAGAACAACAACAACAAAGCAACAAACAGGAAACAAAACTAATAGATTTATGTACAGATAAAGTAAGATAGACATAAAAATACTGCAGATTGAACACTCCAATACAAAGGCAGAATGTGATAAAATAGAAATGACTAGTCAGATGGATGCTATTTCATTTAAAAAGAAGAAATGAAAGTGGTAAGGAGTAGATGTTTCAGGTTGAGAGACTCATTAGTAAATATTATTTTATTGTGAATTTCTTTTCTTATTATTTTTGTTATTTTATTGCCAGTTCTGGGACTTGAACACAATTTCTGGGCACTGTCCCTGAGCTTCTTTTGCTCAAGGCTAGCAACTCTATACTTCTGCAATAGTGTCACTCTGAGCTTTTTCTGTTTCTGTTATATTGAGGAATCAAACACAGGGCTACATGCATGCTAGGGAAGCACTCTACCTATAAGTCAAATTCACAGCCCTCTTCTGTATTTCTTTTTGGATCCTCAATGTTGTTTGAACAAGTTTGGATGTTTTGTTTCTTCAGCTAAGATATACATATACATATATGTATATGTATATGCATATATGTATATGCATATATATGTATGTATATATATATATATATATACAAGTACCATTTGTTTCTTACACATTCGTCAAAGAAAAATTAATAGATAGGCCAGCTTTAGTCCATCCAAATGTCATATTCATGCTCATGTTTTCTTATGCTGACTCCCTCCCTTTCAGGAGCCCATTATAAATGCTACCCATGCTTGCTTCAAAGGCTAACTTAAATAAATTCTCATTTATTAAACCATACATGACCTGAGTTGCTCTCACGAGTCATCCCATTTACTGCAACATTTGTCATTAATATTACCTGTATTGTCATCTAGTTGTTGAGCATGTACATCCAATCAATTAATTATTCTTTAGCTATTGCAGCTTCCTATCACCCCAACAAAAATGAAAGTCCTTGATCAAGTCCTTGAAAGTCATGATCAAATCCTTAATCACCTTTTATGATGTTATCTTTCATCTGGTCTGGAGCAAGTCCCAGTTTAAAAAAATTTTTTTTTAGTTAAACAACAGTCACAAATTGTGTAGGGGCTTTTACCCCTGCAACAACACAGTACAATAGGTGAGATACATACGTCATCCACGTAGAGCAATGCTAGTCAGGGCCTGAGCACCATCCCTGGCTTCTTTTTTGCTCAAGGCTAGCACGCTGCCACTTGAGCCACAGCACCACTTCTGGCTGTTTTCTATGTGGTGCTGAGGAATCGAACACAGGGCTTCATGTATAGGAGGCAAGCACTCTTGCCACTAGGCCATATTCTCAGTCCCATTTAAAGGTGTAGCACAGGCTGGTCTCAAACTGGTGATCCTCCTGCCTCATTCTCCTCGTTGATAACTGGTGTGCGCCACCATGGCCAGCATGCCATGTATTTTTAAGTGTACCAATTTTACTTAAATTTGAATAAACCTACTTAAATACTCTTATATAATCCATTATCCAATATTCAACACTATAGGTGCCTAAATTTGGTTATTGTTATTGTAACTATGGCATTGATTTGTTTATACTTGTTTTCTCTTATTGCTGTACTTCTCTCTAAACAGTGGTTTTTCCATGTTCACAGTCAGAGGAATGTTTTAAAATCTATTAAATATGTCATTTTATTTTTGATATTATCCAATATTTTCCCACCACTATTAGACTTCTGAACTCTCTATCACCTAGGGCTTCACTGATGTTTTCAGTCATTTTCCTGTGTTCACATACTTCCCCAATCATAATGTACTCGGCTTTCTTAACCTAGCATTTTCCCAGGCCTCAGCCTTGGCATGGAATCCTCAAAAGAATGGCACGATTTTTTTTCTGCTTGTAAATGCATACATATCATTTTGTGAATGTTTGTGAAGAGTGTACAAAACACATATACAGAATAAAAACATGGTTCCCTCATTCTGGGAACAAAAAATTTCTTAATTTACAAATTTACAGAATTTGGTGGCTCACCACTTTATATAAGATATAATTTAAAATATTGTAGATATATACAATGGAATTTTACTCATCCATTAGAAAAAATGGTATTCTTATATGTGTAAAGAAATGGAGAGACTGGGAAAAAGTATGTGAAGTAAAGTAAGTCAGGCCCAGAGAGACAAAGGATCATGTTTTCTCTTATACATAGAAGCTAAATTTTAGCTTATAAACTTATAAGTAAATATGTTCTGGGATGGGCATGTGCATACTGATATATTAACTGAAATATGATAGATGGGAAGGAGAACTCAAGTAGGGTTATTCCTTAGAAAGGCAAGGTCAAAGTTCAGCAAAATACAACACCAGAACAAAAGTATTGAAAGGGGTTGAGAGGGGTCAAGGGGAAAGGAATAGACAAATGAAGTGTTGGGGGATCCAATGAATAGCTTACAAAATTAAGAACAGTAGTAATAGCAGTGGGAAGGGAAGGGCTGAGTGAAATGTTGAAAGGGGTGTCATTAGATCAACAGGCATTATATTCATAAATTGCTTTGTGAAATGGCAACTTCTTTCTACTACAATCTAAAGATAAATTTAGAAGAGAATCAAAGAAATAAAATTGAATAGCTGGGAACTAATCAAATTACTGATACCCTATCATCTTGACTGTGAGATTTTTTCCTTCATACTGTGGAGCAGGCCTAAGAAATGGGACTCATACAGAGAGAAGGAATTTTGTTAAGTGAAACTCAGTCATTGAGAGGTCTAGCCTGGAGAGTTTAAAGTGTTGAGTAAGTCTGCCATAGGTACATGGGAAGGAAAAAAGAAAAGGTGCATCAGGAAATGAATCTTGTGAAGTATAGCCACAACAACATGCTAGCCTGTGATTCTTGTCTCCAATAAGTGAAAACTTGTTGAGGTGTTAGTATGGGAGTTCAGACAATGAGAAGGTGCAGGTAAAGGAAGAGAGGAAGGGTGGCACACTGCAGTCATATAATTCAATGTATATATGTGAAAATAGAACTAAGAAAATTGGAGAGTAGCTTAGTTTGGGAGAGATTGGAGAAAATGATAAAAAGGGTGACATTGATCTAGATGCACGGTACTCATAAACTTACTCGTTGAATTGAAATCCCTTTGCACAACTATGTAATTTTTTTTTAAAAATGAACAAGAATTCCTCTGACAACTTCTTCCCATTTCAATTAAAATTAATTTGCCTTGTAGGATATCAGAGATGGATATAATTATAGATCCTTTGCTTTGTGTGTTGGGACCATTCATAGGTTGGTGGTAAAACTCAATGCTAGAGCGCAGAGTGCATGAGTAGCATACATGGGTCTCTGGGTTTGACTCATAGGACAGAAAAATAAAAAAAACATCATATAGTGGTCAGGGTGTCCTTAAGTCATTTCATTTTACTTTGTTTAATGCTAAAAACACAACAGTGTTGGGAAATTTTGTGTTGAGAAATTTACATTAATATTTAATCATCTCTGGAGAATAAAGGTCTTTATTTCAGGAGTGGTGGAGTGGATTTGCAGTTCTCCATTATATAAATACACACACACACACACACACACACACACACACACACAAACACACACACACAGAGTTTAATCCAGAATGCTGTCTTAGAAATACCTTCTAGTTATATTCATATCAACTTTATCCTTATTTAAATATTTAACATAGTTTGTTAAAAATTATCAGAATTATGTATTATACTATATTAAACAAATGGGTCAATATCAATATTAAGACAGAGAGGACTGGTACTCTGGGAGCCTTTACAATTTTTTTGAAATATTTTTATTTTAAATTTTTATTGTAAAGGTGATATACAGAGGGTTGGAGTTACATGGTCAGGTAATGAGCACATTTCTTTCCTAAGGGTGTCACTTCTTCCCTCATTTTCTCAGTTCCCCCCCCCCTCCCGACACACACATTGTATAGTTCATTTCTACCACTGAATCCTTTACTCTTATGTGGTATTTTGTAATGTGTGTGTGGGGGTGGTGGTGGCTGGGTTTTAAACTGGACTCAGGGCTTTGAGCATCTAGGGCATGGCTACACCACTCAGCCTCACCCCAGTGTTTTATTTTTCAGTTTATTTTACAGGTATGATCTTATGCTTTTTGTTTGTTTGTCTTTTTCTAAGAATATGATTTTCTTACCTGTGCCCATCAAGTAGCTATGAGTACAGGATAACATACTCAGCTATGGTAACATCTTCACTGTGATAAGAAACAAAGACCAACGCCAAAAGTCAAAACACAAGGTTATTACTCATAGTTTAGATTTTAGAAAGAAAGGAAAATAAAGGTCCTTTCTTGGTTTTAGCCCGTGGTAAGCCAATATGTTCATTATTAACATAGACTATTAAAATCTCTTTCCTTCTTGCTAAAGAAGATACGATGTTATCAGTCTAAATCTTATCCAAGACACTTATTTTTTCATTTATACACACCAGTTTATATGGCGACTTTATCTGCCTAAGACACAAGCGAGCGAAAAGCTTCGAACTTTTCTTATGACATTAATGTTGAACAACTCGGTGAAGACCGATTTCATGAAAATTCATAAAAAAGAGTCTAAGACAAACATTTGAGCCTTAAACACAGATCAGATGTGTAGACTTAGAAGCCACAGTGATTGAGTTTGTTAAGGAAGAAAAGCAATGACAGAACTAATAGTCCGGTAAACCCTTTATTCAATCTGAGGAAATAAATTCAAAGAGAAAATATCATAAGTCACAGTCAATAGCAATAAGAATGTCTCCCAGTGGGACATTTGATGCTTATGGAAGAGGCCTATAATAATATGCTATTAAATAACTGGGTGCTCTCTCTCCCCCTTCTCTCTCCTTCTCTCTCTTTCTCCAAGACTGCATTTCTCTGTTACTCCCTTTCAGTTGTGTGGATTTGACCAAGCTCACCGGGGCAGGCTCAGCTCTGTCTCAAGTCCCTGGACTTGTGAGTCTTGCTGTGACTCTTTTCTGTGAGGCATTTAACATCTCAGTATCTTTCCTCACTTTCCTGAACATAAACCCAATTAGTGAAACTTTTTTTTCCCCTTAACATTAGAGGATTGAGGCTTGTTCGGTAGCCTGGATTCTAGGTGCTCAGGGCATTTCTTTAGCATGTTAACAATACCAAAAATAGAATTCTCTCCACACAGAGGGGTTAGGAGACTTAATTAACGTGTACCAAACACCTCAGATCCTCAGATGAAAGGACTCTGAAGAATTCTCTCTTTTTGCATGAGATGTTATGACATCATCTGATCCTGAGGTGAAGTAAAAGTTAAAAATAGTGCTTTTAACAGAGTAACTCTACTTTTAAGTCTGTAATGGAGGTAAATTTTGAGCCTATTCTGTCTTTGGAAAATGGTAGTTATTAAATATTTGGTGTAGAAGGGAAGGTGTGGAATTGATGATCTATACATCTGTGAATTGTGCTATTTTCTTTAACAAGAATTTTTTGCTGACTCCTGGGCCTTCTCCTTAATTGGTTAAGACAGTTCCTTTCCAACCACAAACATCAAGAACAAGTGGTTTATCATTTTATACTTTTTCCTTTATTAATTAATATATTTGCCATACATGTTTCATAAAGTCATCTAAATCACTTTATAATGCAAACGCTTTTTTGATACTGTGAAATTATTATGCCTTCCGTAACTATTTGAACTTTTATGAACAATTGGGTATTGGAAGTTTCAGTATATGCTCTACTAATACATTTGTCTTTGGATCACCTAATAAATATTTTCTACTTTGCACTGTAAAAACTGACTTATTTTTAAGGTCTTTGTTCTGACAGGTGAAATGCAATTATAATAAAGTGCAATTAGAATGGAAGAAGAGAACAAATGTTTGGTTTTTCACATCTTTTTCAAAGTTTCATAGCAAAATAATATTGGTATTTTATTTACAAAAGTAAAAATTTGGTAAAGCTTGAACTGATACCCTTGAAACAATGTAATTCACATACAAGTCCAGACTCAAAAGATAAAAACTGAGTTTATGGGAGCTTTCTCAAATCAGAACATTAAAGAATATTTTTATTATTTAATATGATCTCTCTGCACCTTTGTTAAAATTTATTGAATCAACACAGAGTTAGTACAAGAAAATTAATTGGAACTTCAACTTTTTTCTTCCCTGGAACAATATATTTGACTATTCAAGGTGTTCTTTCTTTCAAAGCCTACTAATAACATCTGCTTTTATTGTGGAAGTTGATTTACTCACAGAACTTTTTGAAGGCAAAATAGCAGACAGAAACTTATTATTGGTGATAAATATTAAAATATAGCATTTGGATATCAATTGGCATACCACAAAGACTGTTTCACAATACAAACTTTCAGCCACACTCTCATTTAATTCTCATACTGACCTGAGATGTTAGATGGGAATATGATTAAATATATGCAACTGAAGATTTGAAAAGTGGATTCACCTGACAAAGATTTGCAACTAGAATGTTGCAATGGGAAGATTCAAACTTGCCCCGGAAATTATATGATGTTGCTAGGCCACATACCCATAAAGAAAGTTAGTTCAGAAAATGAATTCTGAATGTTAGGAATTATAAGCATTTTGTATTAAAAGAAAAGTAAGAAAAAGGAAGAGAAAACCCTCCCTATTTAAACCAGTTTGTCGAAAAAGGAAGCATATTATTATTTTCTTCCCTTTTATCAGTGCATTGAGAAGATACTGATCCTCATGAAGTGCGAGCATGGCGTTCTGCCAAATGAAAACCTTAGGCTGAACAGCAGGACTGACTGTGGGCCCACAGACAAAAGAGGACTGTTCACGCTTGTTCTCTATTTGGGCCCGTTCCATCTTTGCCAGACAAAACTGTGTCCTTGGGTCTCTCTTTGAAGAACTCGCAGTTGGCATTCTGTTATTGAGTGTCTGGAGAAGTTTGGTTATCTCTCCACTAGGATTTCTAGGTCTGGACTCATGACCTTGTCACAAAGACTAAGCCTTGTGCTTCCCCTAAATAAAGATTAACAGATGTGTCTCCCCTGGTTAAATGGGGTGTAAAACAGCACTTAGGCTTGTCACTGTTCCTCCCAGTCTCCATCAGCATCGTGCTATTAAATTGTGTGCTCCCAGTAGAGACAGCTGCCATCAAGGTAGGAGGTGACAGACTCTTGGATGGCAAGAAGTGTTTTCAGATGTTGGCAAGTCCAGGGAACAGACATGAGTAACCGGTAGGAGAATTTAGCAGTAGTGCTGTTATTTCCAGGGTAAGGAATCAAAAGGAAGGGCCCACCTATGTCTACTGGCATTCAAAAGTGGGAAACTAGTAAGGAGATGATTCCAAAATAAATATTTGTTTTCTGAAGAGACCTAGAAAACATGCTTGTCTTCTCCATATATCTCTTTTTCACATAGGGATAAGTAAAGACTTAGAGAATTTGGAGGGTACGCTGTCAGCTGCAGCCATGGTGACTCGGGGCAAGGGTCAGAAGGAGGCCTTGGCAGCAGGCGCTGGGTTGTCGAGAAGCTCGAAAGCAGTAGTGGGCCTCTTGCTCCTGATGGCAGCCATGGTGGTAGGCATGCATCTGAAGCAGTGGCAGGACTGGCAGAGGCTTCGTGATGGTGTAATCAGAGACATTGAGAGGCAAAATTGGAAAAAACAAAACATTGGTCTTTTAGGAGAACATATTATTTTGACTGAACAACTTGAAGCAGAAATAAAGAAGATGTTGTTGGAAAAAAGATCTCAAAAAACATGTCTTTCAATGAATGTGAAATACCAGGACATACAGTGCTGAGTTGTGTGTGTTGTGTTATAGAGAATAGCTTAGTTGGTTTTTTTGTTGTTGTTGTTGTTTTGTTTTGTTTTGTTTTTAACAGCCATTTTTTGGTCACTGTCCTAAATTCTGATCAGATAGAAAGGACAGTGTATCCTATATTCTAGTTTGCTTCTTTAAGGACTCATTATGTTTGAAGTATTTGGGGCAGATACTTATATAAAGAGTTTCTGTCTGTAGGATTCTAGTAACAGCCCTTGGCCCACTCAGTGTCTTGAGCTTACAGTTATTACTAAAAAGCTCTTCTGAACCTGTGAAAAGGAAAGGATCGATAATAATTTCCACCTGAGCAGTTTGATAAGTCAACATGATGATGAAGCCACAAGAACATCTAGCTCAGTAAGGCTGGAGGAGGGAGTGGTGGAAGGAGACACTCTCCTGATCGTAGAATCGGGGGATCAGACATCAGTGGACTTATCACACGACCACAGTGGGGATTCCCTCAGCAGTGATGAAGGAAATATATCATGTGTGGAAGAGCAGCTGTCCTACTTCTGTGGCAAGTGCCAGAAAGAGATACCAGACAGTCAGCTGAGGGAACAGATCAGTTACCTTAAGGGTGATAACCTTTTCAGGGTTACTTGTTCAGATTGCTCAGCAGATAGCAAGGAACAGTACAATTGGCTGAAGCTAACATGGCAGCAAGTTGTTATGTTGGCAATGTACAACTTGTTTCTGGAAGGAAGTGGACATCAAGGTTATTTCAGATGGAAATTGAATATCTGTGCTTTTATTGAGAAACATTGGACTTTTTAACTGGGAAATAGGAAGAAGACATCAGCATGGTGGAGCACAGTAGCAGGCTGCCTTAGGGTGGGATGTCCTATGTATTTCCGTTCAGGTGCTCAGGACTTTGGATAGGGTGGGATGTCCTATGTATTTCCGTTCAGGTGCTCAGGACTTTGGAGTACCTGGATGGTGGAAACTTGTTCATAACAAGCCTCCAACAATGAAACCCAAGTGAGAGACGTTGTCTGCCTCCACTTTGAAAGGAAAAGCCCCCAAAACTAATGTTGTATTTCATCATTACTGTGGAGGGTCTCAGAAAATGGGCAAGTCTAAATCCTGTGAAATCTGCCATGGGATTAAAAGAGAAAACATCTTGAACGCAGGAAGCAAAAGACATTCGAAGAGCCCAGAAGGAAGGAGCAGGCTTTCTTGACAGAAGCACCTCTTCCACCCCTGTAAAATTCGTAAGCCATGACTTTAGACCAGATGTGATTCTTGAGAAAGGAGAAATGATTGAATTTTCATCCTTGAGCTCTTCTGACAGAATGCTCCTGACCAGTTCTCCTTCTCCATCACTGGATTTCCCTGCCTCTGGGACACCAGCCTCTCATTTTACCACACCTAGTTTGCTATCAGAACCAGATCTGATTCCAGATGTGATGCCCCCTTAAGCCTTGATCCATGATGATAATGAAATGAAAAGTGATGGTGCTATAGACCCAGGGATTATGTCCTACCCCTAGCTGGGTCTGCAGCTTCTGGACCAGCAGGAGGCAGAAAGAAAGTCAGAGCCCCTGAACATATAAAGCAAGAGGTAGAGAGTGAGGAAGAAAAGCCAGGTAGTATGGATGCAGACAGCAAAGATACAGATTCAAAAACCTCTATGCACACAAGGGCTTGAGAAAAGAGAAAACCTCCCCTGGAGAAGTACACGAAGCCTAAAGGGCACAAGTATATTCCTGTGAGGATCTTTGAGGAAAAGCTGCTTCTCAAGAGGCTGGAAGCTTGTCCCAGTGCAGTGGCCATGACACTGGAACCTCGGAGACTGAAGTGGAACTGATTGTCAGGCAAGCGAAAAGAGGGGATTATTCCTTTTTTTTTTTTTTTTTTTTGGCCAGTCCTGGGGCTTGGACTCAGGGCCTGAGCACTGTCCCTGGCTTCTTTTTGCTCAAGGCTAGCCACTTGAGCCACAGCGCCACTTCTGGCCATTTTCTGTATATGTGGTGCTGGGGAATCGAACCCAGGGCCTCATGTATATGAGGCAGGCACTCTTGCCACTAGGCCATATCCCCAGCCTGATTATTACTTTTTGATTAGGATGAAGTTGTGACTGTTGTCTTTTTTTTTAGTTGATAGGATTTATGGAGCCAGAGAAGGAGGAGTTTCCAGGCTTCCATCTGGACAAGCCACTTACAGGACTATCTGTCAGGACTTCAGGTTCCTGGACTGATACCAGACTGCTTTACCATCTAGGAAAGGATTTTGGCATCAGACAACCAAATTTTTATATTGCTTGGTGGGATCAGAAGATATGGCTTTGGACCAGAGTATTATCAGCCCTTATACTTCTGGAATCTTTAATCCTTATATCAGGTGTGATTATGAGACAAAGCCACCCTAACGACAGCTCCTGTCACAGATTCATTCTCACTTGCACAAGAGTGACCCTCACTGAACACCTGAGCATGAAGCATCTTTTGAGTACTGCTATGTCGGACCAAATCACATTCCAACAATCAATTCTATGTGTCGAGAGTTTTTCTGATCTGTCTGAGTGCTTGCGGGATCCAGATCTTAGTGTTGTTGTCCTTTATAAGAAATCATCATTGCCTTTGGCTTCATGGCTCCTGATGGGAAATATAATGAATTTCTGTTGGTGCATCCTGAATGGAGAAGAGCAGGGTTTGCAACTTTCATGATTTATCAACTGATTCAAGCCTACATGGGCAAGGATGTGACCCTTCACGTCTCAGCAAACACCCTGCTATGCTGCTGGACCAGAAGTTTGGATTCAAGATTGAATAGTATGCTTTAGATTTTTCTGATAAGTATTACCCATTGGACAGTACTGAGTGTACAAATGCTTTCTTTCTGAGGCTCTGGAGCTGACATGAACTCAGCTCTTCAAAAAGAACCATTTGTTGTCAGAGAATAGCATCATGGGTTGGGTAGGCAGTTACTCATCTCACTGTGGGCTCTAATTGCTGTGATTATATGCTCCTGCAGGCCCCTTAGCTGCGTGAACAAAGCAGTAGGCAGTGGAATGTGCAGTGGACACAGCCACTGTCCTGTCCTTTCTGAAGTGGCTTCTACGATTAACTAAAAACTGACAGTATTTAAGAATAAAGAATATATTGATAATCTTGGTAAGAGAGAGTCTCACTGTCTTAGAATTAAGAGGACAAGAAGACACAGGAGCTGCTGAAGATCTGTCTGCACAGTGCAAGGCAGCACTGTGCTGTCTGGGACAAGAGATATGAGATTCTTTTGTAAACCAGCTGGTTGAATTTACTTCAGGGGGCTTCTGGGGAACTGAAGTTGTCTGTTACTGACTTTGGTCACAATCCAAAAAAATAAACCCAATGTCTGTGTCTAAAAGGGAGAGAGAGAGAGAGAGAGAGAGAGAGAGAGAGAGAGAGAGAGAGAGAGAGAGAGAAGTTGAGTCAATATTCTCAGATAGTAGCACTAGCAGCAGGATCTTCAATCAGATGAGGTGTTTGACCTGCGCTGGTCTTAGCTCTTTTGGTTTAAGGCTACTGGATTAAAGAGTTTGTTCAGTGATCTGGTATTGAAAAAGAACCCTGAGAGACACTTTCATCTGGCGGGGCAGGGGGGGGGGCGGGGGGCTGCTAACAGACTCAAGAAGAAAAACAGTGATTTCATTTCATTTCATGGGTTTTAGATTATGTGGGTCATCACAAAATAAAGGTTATCTATAGATCATAATCAGGGAGCAAACCCTTCCCATAATCTTAAGTCTTCTATGACTTGATTAGATATTATGGATACTCTCTTGTTTGGATTACAAGAATATATACAGCTTTCCATAGCAGTATATGCTACATTGTGATCAGAAGGAAAAAAATAATAACAGTTTTCAGCACATGAAATGTCAAGTTTGACATTGTTAGTTTGTCTATTTTTATTTCATCCATATTAATGCTTTTAAGAAACAATATAAATAATATTTTTCCTAGGCCATAGCAAATAACATTTTTCAATTTGGACTCAAAAGTAATCCTAACCATCATGCAGAAAACAAAGCTTTCCAATTGCTCCTCATATATACTTATGCAAATATGTTTAAGCCAAGGTTTAAAACAGTAGCATTACAATTATTACATAAAGTAATATGGAAAAGTATAAACTGACAGAAACTTCTCACTAAACACATGTTATAAGTTATTGTCCTTGATATTAATATTGTATTTTAGATGAATTATAGATAATGCAGTCTGATATTCTTAAGGTCAAAAATAATGTTTAAAACCCCTAAAGATTTTATCAATGTCATTGAAACCTGAGGTGTAGATGATAATTACAGGAAAATAAAATTATCTTTGATATTTTCACTCAATCAGCATGCTTAATTTACTTGGTCTGTCAGTTCCTGGCCATAGATAGGTGTTCTTTTTTCAGATGATTGTATTGGAAAAGATAAAATCACACATATCAATTGCTTTCCATTGAATGGTGAAAATTTCTTTTGTTTTCTTTTAGCTTATGTGTATTCTACTTATCTTACAAGGACAATGCTTTAATATATATATTACTCATATAATTGGCAAAATGAGAAACAAAGATGGTTTTTGATTACTCTGATGGTCTACTACTTAACGGTCTTCTTTAATTTCTCAGGATTTTCAAGGATGCTGCAACATAATATTTCCTTTAGAGACTCTCCACCAGACAGTGACTTGAGTGGAATATATCACATTGAAACTTCCCATCATGCTCTAGTTCTGAAGGGCAAGGGCTATTTTCTTATTCACTTTGCATAACTTTTCCCATGAGTCTAGCACAGTATAATATAACTGTTTCTCTTGCTCTTCTCTGAAAGAAATAAACGAAAGAAAACAGAAAGCATTTGCCAAAGGACTACAGGTAAAGGGGCATACATAAATTTACATCCTTATATTCAAATACACTTTCAGTTTGAATCGTCCTACTTTTTCTAAGTAACAATGTCCATCCAATAGAAGTTGCTAATTAATAATTTACTATTTCTTCCTATGTTATTTTTTTGAAAATGAAAGAATTGAAAAGAATGTTATTGCATTATCTTTGGAAGGGGACATAATCAAGATTTCACCACTATATTTCCTTATATAAGCTGACTGTTATCTTTCAGAACATCAGACCTGAAATTCCTTTCTGCTAAAATGCTGAACAGATGTAGGAGGGCACCTTGGGAGCCATTCATTGCAGATTGTGGCTGAAGAACTATTTTCACACTTCTCTCAGACCCTGTCTTCACCTGTTTTTGCTGGAAACAGACCTGTGGATTTTAGTTCATCTGGTTCCACGCCAATGGATTCCCAGTGGCTCCAGACAACTGCTTTCTCATTTCAAGTTCTGTTCTTTTCCTCATCATTTTTTTTTGTTCTGACAGTTGCTGAGTTTTAGTGGCTGCTAGAATTTCAGAGACCTTTTTGCTACAAGTCGGGTTGACTCATTTTAAAACAAGTTGGAGAACGGAAAAGATTCTAAGAATGTGAATCAGATATAAAGGTGCTATGAAGTAGGCAGGGGAGCCTCACTATGTAAGCTCTTTCAGAAAGATGAATGGATGTTTGGTTTTACATCTCCTGTCATGTGTCTATGATCTTGAACACAAGAGGGGAAGCTTATACCTGCAAACTCCAGGCATATGTCCATTTCCATCAATTTATAAAACCACACAGCATAACAACATTTAAACAGCATCCTGTAACTAATGATTTTTGTGTGAGGTACTCAACCAAATAATCAAATGTCCTGACAAGCTTATATGTACTAGGTAACCATATTAGTTGTACTGAAGTCTAACAATTAAATATGGAGTTACAGATTCTGTCTGAAAACAAATGAAGAAATAAAATTAGCTAGACATTTATCTATAAAGCTCTACCCAATACTGTACTATTTATTCAATATCCCTGTGTATATATTTTCAGGCCATGGTTATTGTAAGAAGGAAAAAAGGTAGCTTATAAAATATTTAATTTCTATGGGGCTGGGGATATAGCCTAGTGGCAAGAGTGCCTGCCTCGGATACACGAGGCCCTAGGTTCGATTCCCCAGCACCACATATACAGAAAACGGCCAGAAGCGGCGCTGTGGCTCAAGTGGCAGAGTGCTAGCCTTGAGCGGGAAGAAGCCAGGGACAGTGCTTAGGCCCTGAGTCCAAGGCCCAGGACTGGCCAAAAAAAAAAAAAAAATTAATTTCTATACTACGTATGTGTAGCAGCTGAATTGTGAAGGATCGAGTGGTTACATGAACAATATCAGAGGCCTCTTAGCATCAGAAATTAGATACAAGTCATCTTAATGATACTCTTTTGGTTTGGGTTTGTTGCTGTTTTTCTTTAACATAAAGATAGTTGTTGTTTTTTTTTTTTCCAGGAATGTGGGTTGAAAAGACATATTTACACCAGAATGCCTGAGGTACTTGGAAATCATTCACCATAAATTGAGTCAGACTTAGATTTACAATTTTGCTATAATACCTAAAGACGGGAGGTAATCTCACAACAAAGATAATATATTTAATAATTCTTAGATTTTTAAAGAATAAAGATGCATCAGAGTCTGCCTATCCTTAAAGTGGCAGTGTCTTTAGATCATGTTGAGAATCAAAGCAACAGAACATAACCAGGAAAACTGGAAAAAAAAATACCAGGCAGATTATATCAGAGATCAATGAATTATTTTATTCCCTGAAGATACCAGAAGTTACATATTATTGGCAATAAGGACTATGCAATCTCTAGGATACCCTTCTTACTTACCATCAATAATACATATCAAAGAAGTGTCCCTTAATTTCAATAAGACTTGATTTTAATAGCACATGGTCAACTGAGTTATGCATGTGGGTTATGATTTACTTATTCCTGGTCTAAATCCCTGTCCATAGTGAATTAATGGTCCTGCTCAGTAGGCAAGGGAATAACACACAAGTAGAAAATTAATGGCAATTATATATGAGAAATCAGTGGTATAGATATTGTTTTAAAATTTGGAGGAGTAAGCAATTTTTAAAAAACAAGTTTAGAGAAGTAAGCAATTCTCAAAATAATAATTCCACTCTATACAAGCCATTGAGTAGGATAACTAGTATGTGTTCAAATGTTCTAATACTAAAATGAGCTACCATTATTCATTTCTCCTGTTACATAAATCTCTTTGCCTGGTTAAGTATCACTGAATAACATAGGAGGATACCTTTTTCTTTACAAGTGTTAGGAAGAAAATTTCTACGGAAGAGGTAAACAAATCAAGAGTTCTGAGATCATTTGATGATTAAATCAACATTAAAATGCCACAATACCAAGATTGTCAAGTTGTCCTCTTCTCCAGTTTATGTGTCCTATAAAATTTCCTGAAGTCTCAGAGATTGATTATGGCATGTGTAAGAAAACTATGTGTGAGAACTCTTGGAAATATTTTGGCTCTCTGTTTTCATTACTGGCAAACATGGAGTCCTTTTCAAAAAAAAAAAAAAAAAGAAAAGAAAATCAAACTTATAACTCCAAGTAAATGTTGTGGCCAGACACATTTATTTTTGATAAAAATGAATGTCAATTTAATTGCAAATAAGGTTCTTTCCTTAGACTCCTGGCAAATTGCAATCCTGGCCCTTAGTGCCGAATGTCTGGATATATATATATATATATATATATATATATATATATATATATGTATGTATGTATTTTTTTTCTGACCTGGTTTAGAAAATAATGCTGAAAGTTTTGCCAAGTAAGATTTAAAAGGCATCCTGTGCAGATGGTTTTATGGAGATGTGAAGGAAAATGAGTCTAAGAAGTCTCAGAGCAGCTGTAGACTCTCATTGAGAGCAACCACAGATATCAGCAAGGTTGCATGAATGCTGAGCACTTGGCCATCTTCTTTATTAGAATGGAAAGTCTGATACTAACAGGAACAGTTCCCCCCCACCCTTAATATGATCAAGATGCTATTCTTAAGGTGAAAGTTGATGTACATTAGTAGAATGATTAAAATCAGCTTTCTATTCATTTCTATTTAACCTCACCACAACAGATAAAAAAGATTTTAGACTCTGGTGAGCTGACTCATTCTCTTTCTCTCTCCATGAACACTGAATTTATCATTTAAATGTTAAAAAGGGAAACCAGATGCTATAGTTATTAACTTTTGGAATCAACTATAATCTTCCTATTAAATTCTTCCATCCAGGTACGGGCAATTATTTGCTCGATCTAAAGGTGCAGAAAATGCAGGCACACAGGGTTTCAGAAAGTCCAGTTTAATAAGACAGGTGGGTAACTAATAATGTGGAAAATTACCTGCAGATTGAGGATATTGGGAATGACTAATGGCCAAAACTAAGCGAGTAAATTAGTTGCAAAATGATACCATTTGCAGTAGTTGTACGAATGGGGGACGGCAAAGCACAGTGGCATGTGGCAATGAGTGGAGCTGAGCGGAGTGTGAATGTCGCCCAGATTCAGGAAAACATGCCATCAATGGATTCCCCACCCCCTGTTACAGCTGCCACAAGATTTTATTGATTTATTTTTGCTTATTGGGCATAATCTGGGCACTAAGTGTAAGGTTTAGTAGTCCAGGCCCTAGATTCTAGTTAACTTTGTGAAATTTAATCCAATGTCACTATCAAGGTCAACGCTATCAGTTAAAATTTTGAATTTAGTGTATAAAACCAGTGTATTTCAGAGTGAAACACAGACAGTATTTGGAGGTAAGGTCAAGTGTTGGACTTTGGCAAAACAAACCTAATTTAACGAGTAAAATAATCAGGTTTAGCAAGTAGAAAGCAAGATGTCAGAATAAATGGAAATTTCAAGAGGAATTAGTGGTTCAACTTTAAGGACCTAGAATGATGAAGCTGATGTTTTGCAAAGACTGATGACACTGATGGCTCACTTACCTAATCCCAGCTAATTAGAAGACTGAAATCCAGAAAAATCGCAGTTCAAAGACAGGCCAAACATGCCTGAAAGATTCAATCTCTAACACAACCAGCAAATAAAGAGTTCTAGAAACTTGGCTAAAGTGTTAGAGTGCCAGTTGAGTAATTTCAGACCCCACAGTTATCTTAGAGTATAATATTGTCACTAAAATAAATAAACAAATGAGGGCTCGGGATATGGCCTAGTGGCAAGAGTGCTTGTCTCATATACATGAAGCCGTGGGTTCAATTCCCCAGCACCACATATACAGAAAATAGTCAGAAGTGGTGCTGTGGCTCAAGTGGCAGAGTGCTAGCCTTGAGCAAAAAAAAAAAAAGAAGCCAGGGACAGTGCTCAGGCCCTGAGTCCAAAGCCAAGGACTCTCAAAATAAATAAATAAAAAATAAATAAACAAATGAACAAACAAACAAAATTTCCCATTCATTCAGGCTCTCTAGAGAAATCCGAATGACTCCCAAGAAGATTTAAAACAGCTTGAAAGAACAGGAACTTGGCTTGGTGTTCTGGGAATGTTTCCAGTACAAAGTGTTTCCATACATGTGCAAGGGACTTGAAGAATAAGAGGCTGGAACTCTCTGCCTGCACTAAAGTAGGAAGCACCCAAGTTTTCAAATTCACTTAATCAGGTAAGATGCAAAGACTAAATGGGAAGAAAGAGGAGCTGTTAGTAGGGGAAAAAGTCAGACTATCTTAGTTAAATACTATGAATTAATTTGTTTTTATTAAGCAATATCTTTTTTGATTATCACAGGATCTCTTGGACTTTGTAATCATCCTACCTCATTCTTCTAAGTTTACCTTAGTTTTTTCTGAGGTTATTTTGTTTCTTGTTGTTTTTTTTGTTTTGTTTTGCATTTTTGTTACTTTTTATATCTCTTTTGTTATACTTTACCAAAACCCTTTTACATGAAGAAACACAGTCCCTTTTGTATTCTTGCATGAAGTTTAGTAAATGTTTTCCACATAGTAGTGGCTCAGTAGATTTTCACTGATTTTATTTTTTTAAGTAATAAAAGAAAATAAATTATCATTACACTTCTATTGACAGAGAATAGGTCTAAGCCATGAACTTGTTAAATAGACCAGTTATCACAAGATAATAGTTTTTGTGACTTTCATATTTATGCTAAAATCATTGAACAAAATTGCTTTCTAATGAAATGTGGAGTGTCTTTCTTCATCCTCAGGACGTGTCAGACTCTGCATTTAGAAAGAAACTGATGAATTTTCTCTTCAAGAAATCATCAAAGACTCACAAACACAAATCTTCAGGGTAAATTTTTATGGTGAAGAAAATTAGAATGTTAAAGAATGCTCTGCTCAGATACAACCAGTCAAACCCCTCTTTATATGTACTGTTTTGTGGAAACATCAAGATTTCTTACTGGCCCAGAAAATGAAGATGTTCACCATCCAGGAGTTTTTGAATTTCTACTGACTGGTATGCTACAGTTGCCATCAGATTTGCATTGGCTTCGTCAGACTCAGAATTAACAATAAAGGTATATCAGATGTTGTGTATGATTCAGAAATTGAGAGCTTAATGTTGGTATCTTTACCCCTCTGTATATCAATTTTTCTTGCCAGTCAGTCTTTGATATATGAGATCCTTAACCCATCTGGTATAAAGTAGGAAACTAAAATAAAGCTTCTCACTCACAAAGCAGACACATGGACAAAGACGGCTGCCGTGATTGTGCATTTCTTGAAACACTTGCTGCAATTCTCTGAGGTCCTATAACCTTCCCTGACATCAGGGAAAATTATTGGTTTTGTTCTCTGCTGTCATGTATCATGGTTACCTCTAATTGAAATGGAGGTGTTCCGAATAGCACAATCAGTTAAGAATCTTGCCAAGTGCCTCATTTGGATAATTTATAATAGGATTTGTAGCTGATGAGTTCAGAGCCCATGAGTCCCTGGTATCCTTAATCTTTGATCATATTTTGTGGTGGGACAATGCTTGATGAAAGTGGAGTTTGAAGATAACTGATCCCTGCAAATGTATTTATCAAATACCAATGCTCCTAGCAAAGTGATTTGAGATGGGGATTACCTATCACTGGAAATGAACCACAAGAAGTATTTTCATTTGAAGAAAGTATGGGCTTGATAATTCTTAATAAATTCTTGATATTGAATTAAATGTGCCACAACTCTTGAGTTTAAATGGCTTTTTTTCCATCAGAGAAAAGTAGAAAGTAAGAAGATGGCTAAGAAAGATATGAAGGAATTAATGTCTTTGGATAAAGTTCTGTTGAGAAGTGGCTATGAAAATGGGAGACATTTAAATGTCAGAGACATTTAAAACAACACTGCTCCTCATGCCAGGTCTAAGGTCTTTAAATTAGGGTCTGTGTGCCAAGAGCATTTGCAGCACAATTAGGGAAAGAAAATAATTAGGCCTTACAAGTTTATTGTACCACTTTCAAATACTTCTTCCTAGAATTTGTTTTATAAGATATATGCAAAGGCATAGTACTTGTGTAAATACATACCCTGTTCAATATACCCCTATTTGTCAATGCAAATTGTACCTAAGATAAGTGTGCAGTTAGAACATGGTTCAAATAAAACTGTAGTGCAATTTCTTATGGAAAGTGATTGTGTGATAGCAAGAATAATTGAGCAAGTATTCCACACTCTTGTATGCTTTCCCTGAGTATTTTTATTTAACTATAGATACACTACGAAAAAAATTCTTAATTGATGTGTTTGTCTTGCCTTACTTCTAGGATTTATTTGTATATAAATACATTACTTTGAAAAGTAATACTTCCATGTTTATTGTATTTTTATACCTATCCCCTTCACAAGTACATGCATTAAAATACATGCATCCCTCACTCTAAATTTCAAGATGGATTCAAAAGTCCAAATGACCTTTTTCTGCTTTTTTGGTATTGTATGTAGTATACTCATAAATAGTTTAATGTACCCAATCCGCATATAAATAATGATTTTTGCATTTAATTTTTGCACTTTTCCTTTGAGTGAATTTACTTTAGGGCTATTGATTAGTTGTAATGCTACAAAATTTAGAACTACATATAACATTATTTTTATAATATATATTAGTTAATACCACATGCTGTGCTACACATATATTTATTAATTTACTTTACAAGTATTTGTTGAATATATAAAATGCCCCTAATTTTATAAAAAAAACTACTTAAATAAAGGTATAATTACATTGACTTCATAACACATTCAGTTTAATAAGAAATAATTTTATTTTAATGTCATCATCTTGGAGAAGGGTTATTTAGAAGAATAATAAGAAAAGAAGCATGATTTAGTGTGGAAGAAAAAATTTCCCAATGGAAAAGTCACTCTTAAATCACAATGAAGAAGATTATGCACAAAATAGAGATCATCATGATAAATATCATTATGCCAAGTGCTAGTTTTTATTATTTGAGTGTCAAACACTGTCATCTTCATGTGATTTAATTTTCCTGATGTGTTTATATGATCTAATTTGTTTAATCCAAGTACTATGCATAGCAAAATAAATTAATATTGTTTTTCATGGTATTTGAATGATGAGATTGAAAAGTAGAAAAGAAGAAAAATTTTTTTTCCATAGTGATATTGCTATCATATTTGACTACAATCCTTCTATGGAACTGTGTGATGCCTATGCCAGCAAATACAATGCAATGACAGTGAGGGTAAGGGTTGTAGTCACTCGGAATACTATTCAAACTAATATAGTTCAGAAAGAAGATGGTACGTGTGATTAAGTTTAATCCAGCATTTAAAACATGAAGATAAAGGAAAAGAGGGTAAAGGAAAGGAGGCATATGAGAAGACATGAGGCATATGTGTAAATTATAGATTTACTTTTAATACAAATAAAGGATTTCAGATTTACAACATTATGGTAATATCAAGTCAAATGAAAGTTTGAAGGATGTGCATTTTTAGTATTTGATATATAGTATTTAGAAAGGGATCTGGTATTCAAAATAGTATTCTGACCTCTGTATGAGGGATGCATTGTCAGTAGCCAAAACAAGTGATAAGTTAATGTCAGCCAGCCCATTAAAATAATATTGGAAAAAGACTTTGGTGACTTCAAATAAGAAACAGGGGTGGAAATTTTAGTTCCTCTTACGGTTGTTTTAAAGAGAGAGATAAATAGTTAATATTGTTTTTCTTGGGGCCTAAAATAAACTAGATTCAGTATGTTTTATATTTAAGGTTGATGAAAATGAAGATATGAAAGGAAAAAAGTTTCTGCTCCATGTAACTAGATAAAGCATGTTTATTTGTCAAGTTCAAAGAAAACTGGAAGTAGACTGTGCTAAAGGCAACATCATGCTACAAGAAAGAGCACCAGACTGAATCTTGAAGGATGCTCCTGTGAGGGACAAAAAACTAATGATCAGGAATGTTTCAAGAAAAATCAGAGCATGCAATCAATGAAAGTTAAGTGAATAGAGTGTTTTAAGAAGAAGGAAGTAGTCAATAATCCATTGATCAAATGCTGCTTAGAAGTCAAGAACGAAGGCAAATTGAGCTTGAATATAATGTCATAGACATCCTCATAAAACTGAAAGACTTTGTAATGTGTAAAACGTTTTAAGCATTGATAGGTGTGTCCTTTATAATCAGAAGCATTTGGTTTATTTGCCTGAAGAATAAGCAAAATTAAGATGAAAAATAACTAGAAAACTTGATCGCGGAGTTTTTTGGTAGTTTAAAAATTCTTTGATAACATTTTGGTTCATTTAGATACAGAAAAATAAATAAAACACAATGATAATTGGATGATGGATATTCACTACAGTGATTTTGTGAAGCAGGACACATTCTACTAGTTGCCACTGTTGCCTAATGATTTGAATTACATCAAAGAAATAAAAGATTGGAAGAGGCAGAATTTTCATCTAGAAAGCTGTAAAATGAACAAATGTAGATGATCATTATCACATGTCTTCCTTTCATCATTTGTGCAAAAGAAAGTTCTGGACCATGAGGGTCCATCCATTATCATTAGAATCAGCTAGATACCCTGTGTCTATACATTCATCCTCTAGCCATGGCACAGTAGTTGTTTTATGAGTGTATGGAAACAATTGTGAGAGCTAGAGATCATAACTACATTATAATATACGTTCACTTGTGACCAAATATTCTTAAATTTCATACATCTGTACTTCAGTATATGGTGAAATCTATTAAGATTAGAAGTGTCAAAACAATAGACTATTTCAAATGCAATACATTAATTTTGTTTTAAAAAGCATTCAGAACTAAAGAACACTATAATAAAAAGCTCATAAGCTATTCAGAATTAATCTGGTCAATCTTCTATAAACCTCTCTTTTATAACATGTACATTATGCTATTAGTCTATTAATAAGGATATTAGTAGATAACCAACCAAAAGAATTAGCACATTTAGAGATTTATAGATTCACATAGATAATTTCAGCATATATTTTATGCAAATTTTTTTCTTCTGGGCACTATGGATTGTCTACTTATCCTCCATTCTCATATGAGAGGACAGAGAGTTAAGGGGGCTGGGAGTGTGGATTAGAGGTAGAGTGCTTACCTAGGATGCTTGAAGCCCTGGGTTTGATGCCTCAGCCCCACATAAACAAAAAAAGCCAGAAGTGGTGCTGTGGCTCAAGAGCAAAGCCTTTGCTCAAGAGCTAGCCTTGAGCAAAAAGAAGCCAGAGACAGTGCTCAGGCCCTGAGTCCCAACCGCAGAACTGACAAAAAGAAAGTTAAGTAAGCTTTTTGACCTAGAATTAATGTAGCCATATACAGAAGACTTGATGTAGAAGAATTAAGAGAACTTTCTTTGAGCAAATGATGTGTAAATTGTAAAAGATGAATCATCAAGAAGGTATACATGGGGTTGGGGATAGAAGGGTTAATGAAGCAAAAGAAAGGGAAGATCCATATGACTAGGAATAAGAAAAAAATATATATTTGTAGTGTTGTCTAAAGGCTAATTTAGGTGGAGAGCTGAAAAGGATGATGAAGCTAAGATCAAAGACACAAGTATGAAATCCAGGCATAGACCACATTTTCCATACTGGTGGTAGGTTTTAAGAGATTCTCTTGTATTTGAAGTGATCCTGGATAAATTTTGTTATGAAATCATTTTATGGACATAAAATAAAAGGTGCCGTGTAATTATCCTAGTGGATGATGATGGACATTTGGATTAAAGATTTCATTGTAAATAAAAATAGGGAAGTCATATAATAGAGATATATGGAAATAGAAATAAGTGAGTTGAGAACAAAATGTACATTAGTTTGCAAAAGTTGTTAGAATCTGGGTGGGGTCACCGGGGGCTTATAGAGAGGCTTCTCCTTAGAGTAAGAACCAAACCGGAAGGGTGAAAGTATTTGTTGATGACACTAAGTACAGAAAACATATAATAAATATTCACATATTAATGATTAGACTTCAGAAGATGTAATAAGTAGTAATAAAGGTAATAATTGACTCAATGGGAGTTGATTTTAGGCTTTCTAGTAAATGCATTCAAAGTATGGGGTAGAAAGGAAAATACAAACAGAAGGACAGGAAGAAACTGAGAATTGAACCTCACAGAAAAGATACAAACACTAAAATGGATTAACAGTTTGGACACATAGATGCCAAAAGGTATAAAATCTTTCAAGCAAAAGAAGAATGCTTACAGTGTCAAATACCATGAAGAGGATAAAAATAATAAATCCACCAAATTTCATGCATGTCACCTGTTGGAAGATATTGAAGAAGCAACCTCAGAGGCTCTGGTGTGATAGATGTCATGTAGCTTTGCTCTCAAACATGAGTGGAACACTAGGCAAACAACAAGGATATTGTATGAAGAGAGTTGTCTGAGCTGGCTTAGGTGAATGACCTCAATACTTACAGTAGGTGCTTATGATGAGAAAAAAGCTATAGAGAGCTTGATTGAAGAAGCTATCTGTATTGAAGAAAGAATTATCCTCTGGAGAAAAATGAATTTGGGGAAGAAATTTCCTTCTCTGTAAAGAGAGAAATGCAAATTTCAGTAAATTATATCCCAATAACAGAGTAAATAAAATATTAAAGAAGCCAGATTTTATGCTTGGTTTGGTTTAAAAATCGTCTTTCCTTTGAACCACCTCTGTAGCTTATTTGAATATCGGACTCTTTTTTTTTTTTTTGGTCAGTCTTGGGGCTTGAACTCTGGGCCTGGGCACTGTCTCTGGGCTCTTCAGCTCAAAGCTAGCACTCTACCACAGAACTCCTTTTTTTCTGGTGGTTTATTGGAGATAAGAGTCTCACGGACTTTCCTGCCCTGGCTGGCTTTGAACCACAAGCCTCAGATCTCAGCCTCCCAAGTAACTACAATTACAGGCGTGAGCCAAACATACCTAGCTACTTCTACAAATTTCTGTTCGAGGTACTTAAAGTTTTTAATTTCTTTTTTATTTTTTTCATCTTGGGATTTGATCTTGAGGCCTGGGATTTACCTAGAAAGTACTCTAACACTTGAGCTCAAGTCCTTTTCATTCTGTTTAGTTTTTCAGAGAGAATCGCACACTCATTTGCTAAGGTCAGCCTCAAACCAGGATCTTCCTACCTGGAATGACATAAACACTTCCACACACACACACATACACACACACACACACACACACACACACACACAAAGTGATTAACTCATGAAGAAAATATTTAAGTTTCTGCAGACAATACAGTGAAGGTCCTTATTTCTTGAGCATCAATAGTACTAAGGATAATATATCCATTAAGCTAGATGGCTGTTGATTTATAGAAAAAGCTAAGTGACAAACAACTCTTTAGCTTTGCAGTCAACAAGGTCATTTAGACAGAAATGAAAGGATTAACTTCATTTGAAATAAGATTTCTTCTAGCTCATTACCACAAATATCCCCATGTTTTAATTTTGCTCAGGTTAAAACCTTCACCAAGGGCACTCTTGCAACTCACTAAGAAAGGGCACTGGAAACCAGAAGAAAAAAAAAAAAAGGAATGTCTTTTCTTTCTTGGCACAAGTACTCTTTCCGATTCACTACAGTGTGTGAGCACGCTTACGGCATTTTCAATATAACATTACAGTGTGAAAGAGAAAAGCAGCGATCACCCTGAGAGAAATGCTATTGAGAATAACTGGGGAAAAAAAGTCATGTTCTTCATGGTAAGATTCACAAAGTAATTCCATGGCAGAAAAGTCAAGGTAAATATTTACTCCAAGTTTCTTAGAACCTGCAGGAGGCTAAGACCTTCAGCATTTCCATTTTCATATTTATCTCGTGCTTTTTTTAAATTAGTTTCATGACCATCATTTCCCAAAGGGTCACTATTTGAGAAAATTGCTGCTTTGGGGCCATATTCTGATGCTGATATGAAACAAAACTTTGTGTGTGTGTGTGTGTGTGTGTGTGTGTGTGTGTGTATTTTAATAGTAAGAAAAGAAGATTCCATTAGACCTTCTGCATAGAAAATATCTAACGTTTCCTGCAAATGTTTTAGTCACCTCACCAAGAACTTCAGAGGCTCCTATCACACAGGAAAATATGAGCTATTTAGCTATCTACTTTGTGAAGAAAATAGAGGACAGGTCCCATGGGGGGGGGGGGCAAGAAAAAAGGGGATGTGTGTTAGTAAACCCCAGAAAAAGAAAATTTGAATATCACAAAGTTTCTCAATTATTTCTCAACATCCAGCATCACAAAGCTTTTTCAAATGTCTGATTTATCTTTCAGGCAGGGATGAAAAATCACAAAACCAGATTTATTTTTGTTTCTATTTCTACAGTTACTTCCCTTAGATGCATGTTTTTATCTTTGTTTTGTTTTATTTTTATTTTGTTTTCAAAATATCTCCTAGTAGAAACTGTTCCTAGATGTTTAGTTTTAGTTCATTCATGGATACAAAACTATTTATAAATAAAATGTGAGCCATGAGCTTCTTTTGTATGAAATAAAGTTCATCTGGCTGTGTTTGGGGAAGGTGTGACTATTTGTAAAAAAATAGTTTCGGGCTGGGGATATAGCCTAGTGGCAAGAGTGCCTGCCTCGGATACACGAGGCCCTAGGTTCGGTTCCCCAGCACCACATATACAGAAAACGGCCAGAAGTGGCGCTGTGGCTCAAGTGGCAGAGTGCTAGCCTTGAGCGGGAAGAAGCCAGGGACAGTGCTCAGGCCCTGAGTCCAAGGCCCAGGACTGGCCAAAAAAAAAAAAAAAAAAAATAGTTTCTAGTTTCTTAAACTTCTCAAGTCAGTACAGATAGAGATCAGTTTTATTTTGAAGAAGAATCAGCATAGCAGGGAAAAAGGGGTCAAGGTGGCTGCAGACTCCATTGTGCTATGAATTAAGGGCGATTTTGGAGAGAAGAATCTACAGAATCAGGGTGCTTATAGCTCACTCATGTAATCCTAGCTACTTAGAGGCTGAGATCTGAGGATGGTGGTTCAAAGCCAGCATGGACAGGGAAAGACTATGAGACTCATATCTCCAATTAACAACCAGAAAACCAGAAGGGGCACTGTGGTTCAGGTGGTAGAGCACTAGCCTTGAGTTGAAGAGCTCAGGGACAGTGCACAGGCCCACAGTTCAAGCCCAATGACTGACCAAACAATTAAAAAAATATACTCAGCTATAAAAGAGGAACACCAAGGGGCAGGGAATATGGCATAGTGGTTGAGTGCTTGCCTCGTATACATAAAGCCCTGGGTTCAATTCCCCAGCACCACATTTATAGAAAAAGCTAGAAGTGGTGCTGTGGCTCAAGTGGTAGAGAGATAATCCTGAGCAAAAAGAAGCCAGTGACAGTGCTCAGGCCCTGAGTTCAAACTCCAAGAGTGGCAAAAAAAAAAAAAAAAAAAAAAAAAGAGGAACAACAAGACTTCTGAATAAAAGAAGTTGTATACAGTATTCTGGTTACACTTGGCTACATCAACACTTTTAAATAGAAGTTGAAAATAGGTTATATAACAATGGGGATTTAAATTTTACATTTGTAAGTTAGTAATATTCTCATCTCAGACAAGTCACTATGTTCTCAATCACCCACTATTTATCAGTTCTACAGAGGTGGTGATATCTATTGAGTTAAGAATAAATAAAATAAAGTATATGAAATGCTTTTAAAATTATGAAACAAAGCATACAACTACTTCTTTTGAAATCTACAAACAGGTATTATTCTGAAAGTTTTTCCATGTTTCATTGCTGAACTAAAGGAAAAAATATGAAATATATAGCTTGATCTCCCAGCATCCATGATAACAAAAAATTCTATGTTTACTTCTGGACCATTAGCTAACACCTGTAAAGGTACAGTGTCCTAAAAGGGACTGATCTAATTTCACTTTGTAACAGGGAAAGAAGCAGATTCCTGTGAGTTCACTTCTGCTGTGACTTGGCATTGCTGTCAACAGTTGGTTGAATGGATTCCAGTGGGTGCCAGGCCATTGCTAATAACTGATACAGGTTTCAAGGGCTTTTCAGTGACTTGATCCTAGATTCTCAAATTTTCCTTACATTACATTTAGTTGACCTTAACAGTGCAAACAGACCCTTGGAATGTCATTCATCTTATATTCATAATCCATATCATACTACAGACTTTGATTTCCTATCCCTTAGAGTCTCAAGAACATTCATACTTTTCTCTTAAACTGCTTATCCTTATTATCCTTATGCTATAGTTTTCTCCTATGGAAAACTATAACTCCAGACAATTTTAGTAGTTACTTTGTTGTTGTTGTTGTTAGCTTATTTTTTTTAATTTTCTATTTTCTGGGCCTTTTGCATGCCTGCAATTTAGATATTCTACCACTTCAGCTATGTGGCCAGCCTTTTCTTGTTTGTGTTTTGCTTTTGTTGTTCTTCAAGGAGGTTCTTCCATTCTGCCCAAGTTGGTCTAGGCTGTTTTCTTCTTATTCATATTTTCTTCAAAGCCAGAATATCAGGCACATGCCAAGCTGCCCAGACTTTTAGTAAATAAAATTGAGCCTTGCTAAATTTCCACCCTGGATAGCTTCAAACCACAACCCTTCTAATCTTAACTACTCACAGCTAGGGGAGCCACATGACTGACTCAACAATCTTTACGTGTGTGTGTGTGTGTGTGTGTGTGTGTGTGTGTGTGTGTGAAGACTATCTTCTAAAATTATTTTACTAAAATTTATTTTTGCTTCTGATCCTCACTCTGAACTCCCCCCCCCATTTTAACTACTTTTTCATTCAAGAAGCAAAACCAAGAACAAAGCCAAATAAGACATTTAAATTTAACTTAACTCTCCCCACTGAGTGTCCAGATAGCTCAGTTTGCAGTAAATCAAGCATTTTTAGTACCCCATGTATTGTTTGAGTAAAGCAACTGCCATATTACACAAGTAGAATTTCATTAAATTACTATAAACCATATCATTTTTCTTTTGCATATGGCAATCTAATATGATTCTCCTTTCAAATGGCCTTTGTTTTTGGCCAATATATTAGGACATAAAATACACACTTGTTTCTTAATTAATTTGCCTCAAAAGTTATTCCTCTTATACTTTCATTCCCTAGGTAGAAACTATATAAAGCCTTGTATAACAAAGGTTAGGAGAGTGGGGATGTGAAAATACAACACTAGCATAAATAATTGTCAAGGGCAACAAGTCAGTAACTTACAGAGGAAAGCAAGAGGCTTTGGTAGACAACAGTCACTCTCCACAGTGTAGTGATTTTGCTTCTTGGCATTTTACGTGATCTTCCAGAGTAAAAGCAATACCCACCTTTGGAACTCACGTGGTCTTACAATTTGATGTGGCAAGAAAAATGTCAAACTTCAAGTCTAAATGTGGCTCATGGGAGTTAAATATAATTAGTGTAGCTTGAAGGGTACTCAGCTTCATGTACGACTTCAAGAGAACTTTGGCATTTGAATTATAGGCTGCCTAAATTATGGGGAAATGAATTACTGAAAGAATGAAAGAGAAATTAAAAAAATACAACAACTCCTCTACAACACCTGTGCTTCAGTTTCATAAGAAACACTGAAAGGCATTGCAACTACCTTTGGTGAGTTTCTTTAAATTAGCATCTGGTTATTGAGATAGGTCATTTCCAGTTCATGTCAGTTACATACTGACTGAACTCTTTTCTTTTTATTTTTATTATAAAAGTGACATACACAGGGGTTGCAGTAACATAAGTCAGATAAAGAGTACATTTATTTATTTTATTTTTTTTCCAAATTTTTATTATCAAACTGATGTACAGAGAGGCTACAGTTTCATATGTTAGGCACTGGATACATTTCTTGTACTGTTTGTTACTTTGTCCCTTTTACCCCCCTCCCTCCTCCCACTTTCCCTTTCCCCCCCTGAGGTATTCAGTTCACTTACACCAAACAGTTTTGCAAGTATTGCTTTTGTAGTTGTTTGTCTCTTTTTACCCTGTGTCTCTCAATTTTGGTATTCCCTTTCAATTTCCTACTTCTAATACCAGTATACACGGTTTCCAATATACTCAGATAAGATTACAGAGATAGTGTAGGTACAAGCACAGGAAGGTGATACAAGAACATCATCAATAATAGAAGCTACAGATACACATGGGACGTTGAAAGTAGTTACAACTGTGATATAACAATTGTTTCCATAACATGGAGTTCATTTCACTTAGCATCATCTTATGTGATCATAGGGTATAGCTATTGGTATAGGGTATAGCTCTTGTGATGCTCTGCTATGACTTGCCTAAACCTGTACTAATTATTCCCAATAAGGGAGACCATAGAGTCCATGTTTCTTTGGGTCTGGCTCACTTCACTTAGTATAATTTTTTCCAAATTCTTCCATTTCCTTACAAATGGGGCAATGTCATTCTTTCTGATAGAGGCATAAAATTCCATTGTGTATATGTACCACATTTTCCTGATCCATTCATCTACTGAGGTGCATCTGGGTTGGTTCCAGAGCTAGCTATGACAAATTGTGCTGCGATGAACATTGTTGTGCTGGTGGCATTACTGTGATTTTGTTTGTGGTCTTTTGTATAGATACCCAAAAGTGGGGCTGCTGGGTCATAGGGGAGTTCTATATTTAGCCTCTGAGGAATCTCCATACTGCTTGCCAGAGTGGCTGAACCAGTTTACATTCCCTCCAACAATGAAGTAGGAAGCAATCCAGAAATTCATATGGAACAATAGAAGACCTAGAATAGCAAAAACAATCCTAAGCAGAAAGAACAGTGCTGGAGGAATTACAATTCCCCACATAAGGCTGTATTATAAAGCTATAGTAATAAAAACAGCTTGGTATTGGCACCGGAATAGGCCTGAAGACCAATGGAGCAGAATTGAAGACCCGGAAATGAACCCACAGAACTACGCCTACTTAATCTTTGATAAAGGAGCTAAAACAATAGTTTGGAAGAAAGATAGCCTCTTTAACAAATGGTGCTGGCAAAACTGGCTCAACACATGCAACAAACTAAAACTAGATCCTTATATATCACCCTGCACCAAAATCAATTCCAAATGGATTAAAGACCTCAAAATAAAAACAGACACCCTGAAAACACTAAAGGAAGGAGTAGGAGAAACACTTGGGCTCCTTAGTGCAAGACGGAAATTCCTTAACAATGACCCAGAAAGGCACAAATCAAAGAAAGGTTGGACAAATGGGACTGTATCAAACTGCAGAGCTTCTGCACGGCAAAGGACATAGCTTGCAAGATCAACAGAAAGCCCACCGACTGGGAGAAGATCTTTACAGGCTATTCAATAGACAAAGGCCTCATATCTAAAATATATGCAGAACTAAAAAAATTACCTTCTTCCAAAACAAAACCGCAAAGAACCAATAGCCCCCTCATCACGTGGGCTAAAGACTTACAAAGACTTCTCTGATGAGGAAATGAGAATGGCCAAGAGACATATGAAAAAGTGCTCTACATCACTGACCATAAAAGAAATGCAAATCAAAACAACATTGAGATTCCATCTCACCCCAGTAAGAATGACATATATCAAGAAAACTGGGCTGGGGATATAGCCTAGTGGCAAGAGTGCCTGCCTCGGATACACGAGGCCCTAGGTTCGATTCCCCAGCACCACATATACAGAAAACGGCCAGAAGCGGCGCTGTGGCTCAAGTGGCAGAGTGCTAGCCTTGAGCGGGAAGAAGCCAGGGACAGTGCTCAGGCCCTGAGTCCAAGGCCCAGGACTGGCCAAAATAAATAAATAAATAAATAAATAAATAAAAATGTTTTATTCTCTCAAAGAAAAATAAGGAGGGTGGTAACAAATTTGACAAGAAATGTATTTATTACCTTTTGTATGTAACTATAACCCCTCTGTACATCACCTTGACAATAAAATTAACTTGAAAAAAAACCCTCTTGTTCCATTTATTGGAGTTCATTTTACATGGTCATATGCACATAGCTATTGAGCCACTGTGATCTTCTCCTAAATATAGCTTCCTTTGTTCTTACTGTGTGAATGTTTAGAGTTCTGTTTAACTTACCATGTCCAAGTATACATTTTTTTTTTTACTATCCATTGTGTTTTCTTGTAGATTTATAGACACATTGAAATTACTACAAATGAAAGAAACTGTGTGATCTATGCTTTTCTTGGGTCTGGCTTACTTCAGTTTATGTATTTTTTCCAAGTCTATTTCCTTACTAATGGGTCAATATCATTCTTTCTGGTGGAAGCATGAAATTCCATTGTTTGTGTATACCATATTTTCTTGATACATTTGCCACTGAGGGTATCTCTGGGTTGATTCCATATCTTAGCTATGGTAAACAATGCTACAGTGAATATAGCGGTGCTGCTAACCTTAGGGTGGCTCGGTTTGTGGCCAACTGTAAAAATGCCCAGGACTGGCATTGTTGGGTCATTGGGAAGCTCTTTGTTGAGTCTTTTGAGAAACCTCCAAACTATTTTCTAGAGTGGCTGGACAAGTCTACATTCTCATCAACAGTGTAATGACATTCTCTCTTATCCACATCCCCAGTATGTTCTGTTATTGCTAGTCCTCTTTATAACAGCCATTCAAACTAGGATGAGGTGAGATTTCAATGATGTTTTGATATGCATTTCTTGTATGACTAGACATGTTGAACATTTCTTCTTGTGTCTGTTGGCCATTCTTACTTCTTCTGAGAAGTTAACCTTTAAATTTTAGCCAATTTACTAATTGGGTTGCTGTTGTTTTTCGAGAGGGGGGATTTTTGGAGGTATAAGTATATTTTAAGTATGAGGATTTCTCCAACACACTCTGGTAAGGGCAGCATTGTAAAAATCATCTGATGCCAATTTCTATTTTTTAGCTACCCACTGTAAGTTCAGAAGCTTTGTTTACATTCTATGTGCTGATTTTGTCTTTCTCTATCACCTTTGGCATAGATGTCACTTCAGCCTCTTCAAAATCTTCCAATTTCCCATCTGTACTAAGACATTTATCCTCACACAAGGAAAACTGGGTGAACTTTGCTTATGTTTAAAAGTCTATTAGGTTTATACCATACACTTTTGTAAGTATTGCTGTTGCATTGGTTTTTCTTTTTATCCTTTGCCCCTCAATTTTGGTATTCCCTTTCCCTTCCCTCGTTCAAATACACATATATACAGTATCCAGGGTACTAAGATCAGATACAGTGATACCAGGAGTAAAATAGGGAAGAAATACAAAAGAAAATGGTCATAATTTCACAACGCATGTTGAAAATAACAACAACAATAATATACCACTTCTTTCCATAACCTGGGGGGAGAGGGAGATGGAGAGAGGGGAAGCAGAGGAAAATGAGGGAGGGGGTAACAAGTTGGATAAGAAACATATTCACGGGGCTGGGAATATGGCCTAGTGGCAAGAATGCTTGCCTCCTACACATGAAGCTCTCAGTTCGATTCCCCAGCACCACATATATGGAAAACGGCCAGAAGGGGAGCTGTGGCTCAGGAGGCAGAGTGCTAGCCTTGAGCAGGAAGAAGCCAGGGACAGTGCTCAGGCCCTGAGTCCAAGCCCCAGGACTGGCCAAACAAAAACAAAAACAAAAACAAAAACATACTCACTGCCTTAAGTATGAAACTGTAACCCCTTTGTACATTAGTTTGACAATAAAGAAATGAAAAATAAAGTTTATTAGATCCTGAGCACTGGTGGCTCACCCATGTAACCTAGGAAGTCAGGAGGCTGAGATCTAGGATTGCAGTTCAAAGCCAGCCCTTTTGTCATATCTAAAGAAAGTCTGTGAGACACAGTTTCATATGTAAGACAAGTACAATACTTATCCAACTTGTTACCTACTCCCTCATTTCCCCCCCATTTATCCTCTCCCCACTTCCCTCCCCACATGACTTGAATGGTTGATTTACACCAATTGGTTTTGAAAGAATCACTATTGCAATGGTTTCTCTTTTTATCGGTTGTCTCTCATTTTTGGTATTCCCTTTCCTTCTACTAGTTCCAATACATTTCTATACAGTATCCGGGGTACTAAGATCAGTTACAGTAATAGGAGGAGTAAAACCTTGGGAAGGGAATATAAGAGAATAAATGTGCAATTTCACATGGTATGTTGAAATTAATTACAGCAATGATATACCACTTATTTCCATAACATGGAGTTCATTTCACTTAGCATTATCTTATGTGTTCGTAGGGGCATAACTATTGAGCTGTCGTGGTCTTCTGATATGTCTATCCTAGAGATGTACTAATTATTCCCTATGAGGGAAACCACAAGGCTTATGCTTCTGTGGGTCTGGGTCATTTCACTTAGTATGATTTTTTCCAAGTCCTTCCATTTCCTTATGAATGGGCCACTATCATTCTTTCTGATAGAAGCATGTAATTCCGTTGTATATATGTACCACATTTTTTTGATCCACTCATCTGTTGAGGGGCAGAAAGACAGCCTTTTCAACAAATGGTGCTGGCAAAACTGGATTAACACCTGTAACAAACTAAAACTAAGTCCTTTATATCACCCTGCACCAAAATCAATTCCAAATGGACCAAAGACCTGGAAGTAAAAATCAGATGCCCTGAAAACACTACAAGAAGGAATAGGAGAAACACTTGGGCTCCTTGGCAAAGGACAAAACTTCCTTAACAAAGGCCCATAAATGCAACAAATCAGAGAAAGGTTGGACAAATGAGACTGCATCAAAGTGCAGAGCTTCTTTATAGCAAAGAACATATCTTGCTAGATTAACAGAAAGCCGACAGATTGGGAAAAGATCTTTACCGGCCATATGACGGACAAAGGCCTCATACCTAAAATATATGCGGAACTAAAAAATTAAATTCCTCCAAAACAAATCTTCAAAGAACCAATGGCCACTCAACAAAGGGGTTAAAGACCCAAAAAGAGACTCCTCTGAAGAGGAAATGAGAATGACCAAGAGACATATGAAAAAGTGCTCTACATCACTGGCCATAAAAGGAATGCAAATCAAAACAACACTGAGATTCCATCTCACCCCAGTAAGAATGTCCATTATCAGTAAAACTAATAATAACAAATGCTGGAGGGGGTGTGGACAAAGGGGAAACCTACTACATCATTGGTGGTAACACATACTTGTTCAACCACTCTGTAAAGCAGTGTGGAGGTTCCTCAGAAGGCTAAACATAGAGCTCCCTGACAACCCACCAGTCCCACTTTTGGGCATCTACCCAAAAGATTACAAGCAAGACCACATAAAAGCCACCAGCACAACTAGGTTCATCGCAGCACAATTTGTCATTGCTAAAATATGTGAGACTCTTATCTCCAAATAACCACCAGAAAGCAGAAGTGGTGCTGTGGCTCAATTGGTATAACACTATGCTTGATCTAAAGAGCTCAAGAAGTAGCATCCAGACCAGAGTTCAAGCCTTATAACCACCAACAACAAAAAATTAGGTTCTCATGCAAACATGAGGTGAAATATACTTTGCTTACAGTATAAAGAAGGGACACTAGAACACAGCTCAGAGTTACAGAGGAAGCTAATATATGTTAGGTACTTTACATTTTCTCCCTAATATATACACATGAATGAACATTATTTTATAGAGTAGAATACTTCAGAAAAATCTTTACTACTTCCCAAAGCCAAGAGTAAATGGCCAAATACATTGTTAGGTCTTCAATTCTTTACAAGTCTAAGTCCCTATACGATGTGTCTTTCATAGGTAGTGTGATATACTTAGGCATTTATACTTATGCATGCATGCTTGCAGTACATAATGTTTTTAAATTAAAGAGTGGTGTGTGCTTTTACTTTATAAACATTTAATCATTTTTAACTTTGTACTTTGTACAACAGTTAGTACAAACACATGTGTATAAGCATACACTATTGTTTCAGTACTGGAATTTAAACATTGGGTCTTCTGCCTGCTAAGTGAGTGTTCTACCACTTGAACCATAACTTCAGGCTTTTTGTTGTTTTTGTTTTATTTTTGCATAAGGGTTCAAGTTTTTACTTTTGATGGACTCATATTTTAGTTCTCCTATCACATCTCCCAACTATCAGTACAGATGTATGTCACCACATCTGGCTTATTTGGTATGACTTGCCTGTCCTCCTCAATAATATCAATCTCCACCACTTGAGCATCTAGGTCACTCAGATAAACTCTTTTCTTATGGATTGAAGTTAGTGATTCATATTTATTAAGTAAGGACTCTACCATTTAACCCATAATCCCAGACATCTTACATGTTGAACTTTTCCTTTTCTCTCTTTCTTTAATTTTCTTTCACTTTTGAAGTTTTGTTAATTAAGACATAAATGCACACATTTACAAATACTACACAAGGTCAAGATAATCAATATCTCTGTGTTCCTTTTCCATACCTTATTCCAGTGGAGGTTGTCCCAGTGGAGGTTGTTCAAAGGATATATATATATATATATATATGTGTGTGTGTGTGTGTGTGTGTGTGTATTGTATACATATGTATATATGTACATATGTATATATGTATGTATATATGTATATATGTACATGTATGTACATATGTGCATACATGTATATATACATATATATTGCTCACTGATCTATCCTAAGATATCAGTGACTTTTGTGAAACCCCTACCTAACTACCTGCACTATACTGCAGTTTTTTTTAAAGTAAAATTAGATACAGTACACTCTAACATAATGCTGAAAACCAGAGTATACAAAATATATAAACACATAAATCAGTAGCATAGTGGTTTATTATTGTTGTCAATTTTAGGTCAGACAGTGCAGTAGGTTTATGCACACAAGCAGAACTACAAACACATGAGTACACTGAGCTATGATGTTATGACTTCTACTGGTGACAAGGTGGTGAGAATCTGTCTGTTCCTTTACAATCTCTTAGGAGAATTACTATACCTATATTCTGTCATTGGCCAAAGTATTGCTTCAAAAAGTATAATTGCAAGTAGACATGAATTTCCATGGGAGGCCAGGGAAAAACAAAATAAAATAAAATATGTGTGCTCAATGCCACCTGTGGGTCCATAAGAGAACCATTCTGAAGAAACAGAAAATAAGACATGACTGTAGAATATGGAAGATGGTAACAGTGGTGGGAATCTTATAGTCAGAAAAGACAAAGCTGTTTTAGAGAGAGGAATAGAGGGAGCCATTTAAAATAAAAAAACAATAAACCCGCAATGAAAGAAATCAAAATAAAATAAAATGAAGCTCTTCCATTACTTTGAGTCCCATAAGAAGCATGCAGAACAACAACTTTCTGTCAGACTGAAACACTGAGTGTTCCCATCAGAATCAAGTTACATTAAACAGAAGCTGCTCTCATGGTATTATGCTGCTGTCATTTCTTGGTAAATCCGTGTCATTAGCATTGATTTCTTGAGAAGAGATTAAAAGAGGTTTAGTTAGGAGAGTAAGGCAGGAGTGGATATTATCCAAGCCAATGCAGCTCTGGGTCTCAAAGATGACATTTTCCTTTCTGCTTCATTAACTTGCAGAGCTTGTTGAGCTTTGGCTGTTTCTAATTAATTCTTTTACTGGCTTTTTTTTTTTTTTTGAATGTGTATCATCACTGGCAAACCATATAAAATGAAGAAATCTCTCTAAGGTTTTACCCTTTTAATTATTATTTTTATTGCTTAAATGAAGCTCCAGAATTGCAAATGTTGACATTTTGGTTTATTCTAGTCGTTAGAGTTTTCCAAAAGGATGGGGGCGGGGGGGGGGGGGTTGGAGAGAAGAAAGTGGAGGGAAAGGGTAGGAAGGAGAGGTGATGTTGAGCAGAGGTAATGAGGTGAAGTTGAGTCCCAACTGCAGACAAACAAAACGATAGAAAAACAAACAGGTTTGTCAAAAGTGACTTCCCTGATTGCTTTGCCCTTTAAGAACAACACAAAAAAGAGATCAAGTAATGAAATATCTGTATGAATAACAGAAGTAAGGCCTACTGGTGTTAGATCAGCTGGTCCTCAGATCTCACCACATCCATGTCATTTGCTTTCACATTACTCTATTTATACTTAGCAAATTCAGGATACAACATTTTTACAGTTCTTTCTGTTTGGATAATTGCTATTAGAAAACTGGAGAATGATTCTGGAGTGGAGGGATTTTAATCACTGCAAATTAGTGGTCAAATAAATTTACTTCTCTTTGTTTCCCAGAAAAGTCAGCTCTAGACAAGCTAACTTAGGTTAAACTACTATTAATTGAACATCTATGTATAAACATCTAATCCTGGCCATGTGAGTAAATGTTGAAGCTAACAAGAAAGGGGATGTTACAAAGCAATTTTACAAAAATAAAAAATAAAGAAAAACAACCTACGTTTCAGTTTTAAGCATTGAGTCTGTAGTATGAGATATGGTCAAAGAAAAGCATAGCACATGCTATTAACAATAGTTTCCTTTGTATATATTAAAGTGTGAGTAATAAGTTTAGTTTTGAATTTGAGATGCAGTTGTTGTTTTATTCCTCCTGGGAAATTGTGTTTTAGATCCTTAGCCACTGACAAAATCCTATTTAAGTCATAATGCAGCTGAACTGTAGTAATAGTATCAAAACTGAATATAAAGTGATGCAATGTAATCAGAAGTGAAATTTGCATCCCCCCAAATTGGACTCTGCTTGTTGTGGTGGGAAGAGAGTGTTCTTAGCTCCAAGACCTCACAGTTCCTTTTATTTGTACTCAGAACTTCAACAAGGTAGCAACTGCAGAGTTGCAGAAGTGGGCACAGAAAAATTGTAAGCTACTTTATCATTACAAGGTAGAAGATTATTGCTCTAACCCACTACCCTGTGAAAGACAAAATATTAACTTAATAATGCAGAGAGCTAGCTGAATAAGTGGAAAGTGGAAAGAGCTATGATAAACAGCAAGAAAAATAAATCATTGTCTTAATAGTTCAACCTTTTCCCAACTACAGGGAGATCAGGGATGGGTTCCCAGGTAAACTTTTAAAAAGATAAGATGAAAGATGCCCAGAAATCCCACCCCTGTGGTGATGGCAGATGCCATCAATGGGCATTTGTGGGTCCACAATTTTTTTTTTTCTGAAAAAGTTGACAAACCTTACTCATTATGAGAACAGTCATTGGGATAGTCTGGTTTGTGGAATTATTGTAAAGTATGTGTTTTTTTTCTGCATTTGAAAGAAGAGTAAAATGTGTAGGTACAGATAATTAAAAGTAGGTAGATTAGATAATGAATTCTAAAAATAATATACCTTCTGTTGCAAGTAAGTTGGCTCTAGTACAATAGCTAAGAAAAGACCACAGAGTTAAATTAGTTCTGTACCTGACACAAGCCTTGTATTTGTATGTCTGTTCCAAATCTCTCATAAGCTGACCATGAAGCCTTGTTCACGGACATTAACATCATGCTTTATTTATTTGTTTATTTTTAAGGACAAAAAGTCACATCCTCTGGCTCAGTTCCCTCCTACAACTTCTCCAGATTGATTTGGGAAATAGAAAACTTTGGTTCACCATCTAGATGGAAGTTATCAATCTTTATACCTCAGAATAATACAATAAGAAACACCCAATGTACTAACTTTCCTCAAGAAATTCGCATTCTCTAGGTAAAAATTACCATGAAAAGTCAACACTCAATGAATCAAAATATAGGTTTCTTTACTTCCCTGACTTTATTTCACATGTCAACCTCCCCTTCTCTTATTACTGACATAAACCAAAAAACTTACTTTTTTAGATTGCACCTCTCACTTTTTCCTCTTTCCCAACTCTGTGAAATTAGTCCCAAGGAGACTATGGCCATGAGTACAAGTGTGTAGATGGCCCACCAAGGAACTGGTATAACTTCTGCGGCTGTGCTAATGAATCAGTTCTCTTAAGTACAGAGGCATTGGCATAGAGCATTAGTTGTGTCTCTGCACAGCACAAATTAAATTTCCAGAGTAACTGAACGATCCAAATCTAAAATGTTTACTTCTGCTTCTCTCAGACATCCAGTTTTCTTGTTCATCTCTTAACAAAACCCAAGAGTTCTGAGCTTCAAACTGAATCCACTTGCTCTTTCAAAATTCATATAGCTTCGTTCAAGTATCTACAGTTTTGCAAAAAGTTCCCTGTAATTTCTTTTCTCAGTAAAATAAACAACACAATTGTGTGGAGTTTGGCAAGAGGGCAGGATTATTTTTTTATATCAGTCAAAATTCCTTCTTTCTGGTCGAGATTGAGATTTTTGTCTATTTTCATGTGTGCGTTTTTATTATTTTGTGTTTCTCAGAGGAGAAACAGCAGCAAATTAGAAAAGAAGATGAGTTTGTTTCCATTTGGATTTCACCTTATATAACCATCAGGTGTTTTGGCAAAGGAAAATACTAAGATTGAAAGAAAGCTGAAAGGCAATCATCTGGAGAAAAATAAATTAGAGATTAAGAAAATGTCAGAGTTTTTGCCACACACATTTTTTCACTTAAACACCTTTGCTATTCATGAAGAACAGAATGAACACAATACAAACATGATCTTAGTGTTTGTGAATGTTCCAGTTTGGGAGAAGGAATCAAAGAGGTAACGGAAGGGGTGGAATTTGTTGGGAAGGAAAACTTCTTCCAGGCAGGTGGCTAAATCTTGAGAAACTGCCAAAACACTTAACAGCATCCAGCGTTGCTCAAGGCATTCTTCCATGCTTTTAATTTTTTCCAGACTGCAATACACTGAGCGATAGAAGCTGCCAGCAACTGTCATCAAGAGTGTCCTATACGTGACAGAAAGAGAGTTTGAGTAAGTGACTGAGCCAGGTGAAGCGACAGGTGAGCCTTCTGGTGATGGAGAAATGGCAAGAAGCCAGGTGAATGGGGGACAGTGAATAAATGTGTCTCCTCAAACTGTGGGATTTGCTTTTAAATCTTCCTAGAGGTTACACCGACAGTGGTGCCCTATTCCTCTTGCGAGCAGGGGTCGTGCTCATTATTTTACTGGGATGTCTGTAGTAATAATATTAATGCTTAACGTGAATTGAAAAGGTGGTAGAAGATCCAACAAGAGCCTGTATGAATCAGAATGTCATGGATAAGCTCATTGAAATTGAGTGACAGTGTAAAGAAAGTACATTTTAGATTTGAGTTCTAAGCTACAGAGCCCTGGTTTCTACTTCCAACTTCCCTTTGTCTAGACAGGTTAAGCAAGTTAATATCTTTATCCTCTAAATAAAAAGAAACAAGAGTCATGTAAAGTACTTCTCATTTTTTTTTGTATATTCTGTTCTTTTACTTTTTTTTTTTTTTTTTTTGCCAGTCCTGGGGCTTGGACTCAGGGCCTGAGCACTGTCCCTGGCTTCTTTTTGCTCAAGGCTAGCACTCTGCCACTTGAGCCACAGTGCCACTTCTGGCCATTTTCTGTATATGTGGTGCTGGGGAATCAAACCCAGGACCTCATGTATATGAGGCAGGCACTCTTGCCACTAGGCCATATCCCCAGCCCTGTTCTTTTACTTTTTGGTGTTTGTTTCAAGATAGTCTTTCAAAGTGGTATGTGTTCAAGTGGAGAAAAGACAAAATGTATTACAATATGATTAAAGCATATGCAAAATAATTTCAATTGGGATATTTTAGCTAATGATTTTACTCAATAAAATGGGGAATCAAGCTGCTCTGAAATGTAGCACTGATTTTTTTATCATTGTGAGCATGATGGAGAATTTATTTTTCAACTCTAGCAATGTATGATTTTGCCTAAAATAGTCCATGACAAAATGAAAACTTGAGCTGAAAAGATTTGAGAAAGCATGATAGATTTTATAGTACTGATATATTCAAGCTTACTGAATGCCCCCAGCCCTGACATAAGATCTGCCCTTTGGCAATGTGACTCCACCCTTGGCTGATGACGCCTGAGAGGCAGACAGAGCACCTCCCACCTTATTTGCATGAAGGTATAAAGACCCCCTGAGAGAGAGCTCTGGTGCCATTTTTCTTTACTCCTCTGTGGGAACTTGTCCTTGCTGGCCCTGCTGACATAAACTCTTTTGCTGTACATGACTTCCTCTATGGTCTGTGGTTTTCTGGGATAATTTTCCTTTCAATATGTATCTGTTGTGGGGTTTTTTCCTCAAAGTTTCATTAGTAGTAATAAAATTTCCCCAATCTCCCTCCTGCACTTTTATTTGTGTTGTCTTGCCCATTCAGGAAGTTTATATGAATTAAGACTAAGACAACCTTACTGCATGTGCTGGAATAAATGTTCATTCAAATGAGACATCTTTCTTTCTCTCTTAGTATGTATGAGGAAGACCAAAAACATGGCTACCAGGGTGATGTGGCCAGTAGTAATCCAAAATATGAACTGGCCTGAGAATATACTGGAACCAAATATTTGCTTCCCAATATCATACCCTAAAATCTTGAACTCATTCATAAAACTGAATTAGTGCATGATAAGGTAACAGCAGCCATTGGACATACATGCATCTGAAATTGTGCCAACATTTTTGTTTTCACATGATAGGTCTAAATACTGTAAGGACTAACCTGAGAACCTGAGAGACAAAATATAAGTTTCAGTGTTAAAATTATAACAGCTTCTAAACTCCGTTGATGACCCTATGCTAGAGGGGCTGTACCCCCACCAGTGAGACAAGATTTTTGTAGTCTGACACTTAAAAATATAGGGAGCCCTTTTTCCTCTCTGTACCTAGGTAGCAACCATGGTAACAGGCAGTAAAAAATCATCATCATCATAGACTATAGAAATAACCATAATAGTAGTAGAAATGTCACGGTAACTGTTGGATTGGTTTACTTATGATTGCCTACTGGATTGTTTTAGCCCCCTCAAGCTTGCTTAGTGGTAATGGGAAAACATGGTAGCAATTGTTAAAGTTGGTACTAGGTCAGTCTAACCACAAAGTTCTGCTTCAGTAAATGGCTTGCTTAACACATTTGTGACTTGCTCTACCCCCTGTATTAACCCCCTGCATCAGTGCTACATGACCACCTGCTATCAGTTCTTGATATCAAGGCTAATTCCCGATATCAAAGCCAAAATAGATAAATAGATAGAAAAAGGACAAGAATTGCTTGCTAATGCCATCCAATCAAGTATCTGCCAAGTTGGAAATACCCTGCCCCGGTTGTAATCACAGTAGAAACCCAGGGTTGGGGCTCTCAATCCAGATCCATGTGGCTCCTTCATGGGACACTGGACCCTTGATATTTCACAGGACTTACTTAACTTCTGTGAGCACTCGGGCAGATGGATCTCTCTCTTTCTCTTTCTGCCTCTCTAAATTCTGCCTGCCTGTCTGTGATAGAGAATGGGTCCATACAAGCTTCCAAAGGTACCAATGTTTGTTTAATATGTGCCCCAAAGGTTGTGTACAAGTGTCTGTCTCTATGTAAAGTATGTGCATCATGGTTTCAAAATTACTTGCTTTTGACTACTATTAACTACTATTGTAACCTAGTTTAAATGTTGTGTTAAGGAGAAGTTTTAAACTTGAACTGATCATGTTTGGGTGCAAGTAACTGTGTCTAAGAAAAACTCCAAAAGGCTCAAATATGCAGCAGATGGTATAATGACATTATGTAAAACCAGCATGTTATTCTTTACGTCCATATGAAAAGTCAAATGTACATCTGATCTTGGCAACTCTTTGGTACAGACTAAGATTTTGCTTCTCCATTTTCTCTCCTTGCTGTCATAAACTCTTTTAAATCAAGGAACCAGAGTCATCTTGGAATGAGTGTGCAGATGTGGGTGCTGACCTTGATTTTCCTGACCCGGGATCGATATTTTGCTTTTATGCAGTTAGTAGTGAGTCAGGATGTAGGTCGACATGTGTGCTAACAGTGTGGACTGTGAAGATCCATGGCTACAGGAAGCTTTCTCCACAGTCTGTACCCAAACTGCCTGGCTTCACTACTGGTGATTCCTTATTCTCCCTCTCTCTTGCATGGGAGACTGCTCAGGGAACAAATGAATTACATTTCATACCCTCCTCAACATGGGTGTCTCCCTGTGCCTGTCCAGACTAGCCATATATAGGAATCACTGGTGGTGTTCCTGTGAAGATTTTGAAAGGCTTAGAGCACTCATGCCTTAGCTCTGCCTGCCTCAAGTAGCTCAGCTCTGAAAGACTCAGTACTTTGTATACTTCCAGGTTTAGCGATGGGTTTACAGCAAGCCTGTCATGACAAAGTTGCAGCCAAGACTTCAAGTGTGCAGTAAGTTAAGACACATAACTGTGTCTCTTACTCCAAGGTTAAAAGCATCAGAGATTTGTTTGGTGGCCACAAGTTTACATTGGGGTAGCATTGGTGTCTTTGTCTTCCATGTCTCAGAAACGGTCGTGGCCGCTGCAGAGAGCAGACTTGGTTGTTGGCTTTTGGTCTGTGTGGATTTTGTGACTGGGAAAAAGTTTGAACATGAGGACCAACTGTGAATTTTAGACTGTACTTGGAAGAGATGGTTATAGGCCCAAGCATTCTAAAATATTTCTAAAGTTGTCACCCTGCTTAAACCACTACGGCACCAGCCTGCAAAAGCCAGAGTGCTCAGAGTAAGCAACAGAGGAGTACTGGGAAATTGCAAATGTCCTTAACCAGTCTGTGTAGAAATTTGCAGGCAACCCTTCAGGAGGTATGACAATCCATCCAAAGGATGCTGAGAGGTGCTACTTCAGCCTTGCCCAGATCCAACCCCTCTGTCCTGCTTGGCTCCATCACACATGCCTAAGCCTGCTGATTCAGGATGGAAGACACAAGCCACTTTGATCCACTGAAGCTGAAACTTTTATTGTCCTGACCCTTTGCCCTCTTGATTGTTATTTATTTGTATTCTCTTCTACCTTCCAGTAATGTTAATCCCCACAAGTTAGACAACAAGGAGTATACAAAGAAATGGTATGATTTTGATTTTTTTATGCTATTTTTCAGGTAGATGCATTTTGGTAAATAGCAAAAATAGCAAAAAAGGTGCCAAGTTTGTTTTCTTGGCACAATGCTAGTGCTTTTAATTCATGAATTAAGAAAATGTTTGTGTTCAAAGGTTTTCTGAGAGTTATTTCAGATCACAGAAAAGCTCAAGGAACTCTAAAGTGCTAATCAGTTGTTGTTTGAAAACTCCTATTATGTCTACTGAGTTTTTTCATTGCAGAACTCTGGCAAGTATTTGTTGGTCAATTCTCAACAAGTTACAGGTAAGTTCTACTCCTACTGGTCTCCTTGTTGCTTAATTGGAAATAAAAAGGGCTTTTATGGCCAATACTCCTTTGATTTCAGTTAAAAGCCAGCCAGGCAGAACAATCCCTCTAAAACTCCACTCCCAACCAATCAGAATAGAGTGACACTGGAAGCAAGGCTCAAGATACTCATAGTAACCACCCAAATGCTGGAAGCTACACTGTGTTTCAAGTAGTAGATCACTAGGCATGAGCAGAATTGCTCAGGGACAGTGAGCAGGACTTGAGTTCAAACCCCGTGAATGTCAATTGGGACAACACCAGTCCTGACAACCAGGAACAAATGCAGAGGAGTAAGAGGAGATGAAGTCACATCCTAAATAGAATCACTTCAAATTTTGTGGCTTGTGGCCAGGATGTGTTTTCTCATGTAGTTCATGTTAACTGGTATTTTGAACTTGTCACCCTTTTGCCTGACCTTTTCAAAAATCTCTTTTAACAGGATAACGTCCCTCACCCAGGATGCCATCTGGGAATTTGTGGCTCAAGGCCATCCTGTTACCTCAGGCAACTGGAGGCTTCACTTACATCACTCTTCCCAGCGCAGATCTGGATTCTGAAGACTCACGACCCAGTGACTCCTTGATGTGCCCAAGATGCAGAAAGTAGCCAGAGGGACTATGACACCCATTGGCTCTGGTAACTATTCTCATGGAAATGATGAGGACCTTTACCAACCAAACTGTCAAGCATATACTTCTTGGATTGTACCTGGCCAAATGATGAATCAGGGACCCCTGACTACTTCACCCCTTTGCAACAGGAAGTAGTTCCAGGAGAAACAACCTCTGCCCATACTCCTGGCTGGGTACCCTCCCTAGTTATTAATAAACAACGAATGGGGGAATCTTAGCATTTCCTCCACCTCCTCTTATTAGCCTCCAGATCCACCCATACCTAAACTCTATGCCCAATAATTATAATAGGCCTCTCTCACTCACCCTTAAGACTTACCTACTTCCCCTCTAGCCCCAGAGAAGTTACCACCTGGATAAGGTGCAGAAGCCAGCAACCATGTTGCTCCCTCTCCCATGGGAGATATAGCCCCACTAATATTCCTTATAAACCTTCTTCTCCTGTCCATGACTATATCTGCATGGTCCTCTGTGATGGCTGGGACATATCCTTTCAGTTCTTATGCCTTTCTGCCCTTGAGCAACTTAGTATCCCTCAGCTCATGCATTTTCTTTGTTTGCTTGCTTGTATTAAATCTGAAAATTAGAGAAAATGTAACAATTATCTGTATGACCTTTTCCATCCTAAAATTTTCAACAGTCTATAATTGAGAATTAAATTGTATTGTATATTATTTATATTTAAAAAGAGCATCATTATATATTTATGGAATATAGAAGGACAATGGGACTTTCTACAGGATATTAGGAAATGAGAGTTTATAAGTAAGCATTGACTAATCTGTAGAAAATCCTGAGTCCTTAAGTGGCAATTTGATTTGGTACATGCTATATTTACCCAACCATTTAACAGCAAGATATATATATATATATATATATATATATATATATATATGTATGTATGTATATGTATATCTATCTATCTAATACCTCCAAAGTACTAATACCTGAAAAGTTCTCTACTTTTCTGTCAAGCATGTTGTTTATTTGAATAGTCTTTGCTTCAGAAAGCTTTATTCTCTTATTCTCCTACCTGCACAATTTAGTGTTGACTTATCTTTATTAAGACCCATGTGTTTTGATTTTCTTGTTTTTGCCATCTCTAATTTTTTCTAATAAATCATGATATTTATCATATGTGATTATATTTTAGGAACTGGGTATCAAAATCATGGAAGTATACCTGTTGACAAGAGCCTTCTTCCACTTTTTTAAATTCCTAGCCTTTTTGAGACTGGGTCTTGCTTTGTAATCCAGACTATTTTAAATTTTTTTTCTCTGCCTATGGAGTTCTGGAATTAAAAGTGTGTGTAAACATACTTGGCTATCATATGCATTCTACTAAATGTTTAAAAAAAGAAGTACACTCTTGTTTTGGTGGGTTTCTTATTTACATTTATCAAGCTTTTTAATAAAATATGATTTCTTTTGAGATTTTCTCATAAGGTGATGAAAGCATAGTGACATTACCATCTCTAATCTGATCTAGTAATTTAAGGAACTATGCACCATTATTTATTCAAATCATACAGTGTGATCTTTATTTTAATATACAGTATCTTCAGTGATAAAGGATGTAAACTTTCGATGTATTTTCCTGAAGTCATTCCATTATATAATATTTAAGCTCATACTGGGATACCTGCATGTCATACATTTGTAATATCTTAGTTTACAAATGATTCCTCTATCTGGCTATTTAAGCAAAATAAGAGACCTTTCTCTGACTAGCTGCCATATTTTTTTATTTAAATGAAGACTTTCCTAATATGTGTAACAGTGAGAAAAGTTTTCTGTCCTTAATAGTAATCAAATGGCCCACAAAGTTTTTCCACAGTAATTCATTTTGACAAACTATGTGACTAGCAAAGCTACATGAATTCTCAAATGGTTATTTTAAATAATCTATTAGTGATATAAAAAAAGAAAACCCTTTCTTGTATGGAAATGACCATAAATGTAAATGTAATCCATTTGGATTTTAAAAGAACTGGTGGCAATGATAAATCCAATGATTCAGAATGGAGGAAGAAATGAAAATAGAAAACAGGTGTGTGTGTGTGTGTGTGTGTGTGTGTGTGTGTGTGTGTGTGTGTGTTCGGGTTGGTGTTAGTGAGTGCACTCACCTTAAGAAAGCAGATAATTGAATTAGAAAAAAATGGGACAAAATTGCAGGTCTAAGAAGATGAAAAGTGGCAAGGAACTGGTTTTATCAGGTCAGCCCATTGCATGCCAATTTTATTTAAACCTTATCACTTTCCAGATTGGAAAGGTGAGTTTCTAATTAGCTTCTTTTCCATCAGTCAAGGCTCAATCTCTCTAAACAATCTTTGGGTAATGATCATTGCTCCACTTTGATCAACTTCAGGGAAAATTCTGAGCCAAATATTAAACAGGTGCTTATGAAATTGTGCTCAACCACCTGTTCTCTTGACCCCTTGGCTGACCCACTTAACAAAGACCAGTGTTCTTCAATTAGTCCAAGTGATACCAAATATAACCAAGTCCTAATTATCACTGGGCAGTTTTGTCTCAATCCTGAAATCTGATTCTTTCAAATTAATCTGCAGTATACTTTGTGTCCATTGAAATAATCACAAATAACCTGCAAATAACTTCTGAAAAATATATAAATATTGTTAAAAACAATGACAAAACCTCTCGTATTCAGAAATGTTAATTTGCTCAAATTTTCTTGTTTGGACAAAATTAACTGAGTGGAAATGTTAAATGCATTTTCCTTATGGGGAAAAAGAAAGTCCCAACTGTAGCATATATAAAAATCACCTGGGAATTCAGAATACAAACAGGATACCACGTTGGACTTTAGAAATATTGAATATACCTAAAAGGTTTGGTACCTAGATGGTTTTACTTGCAACAAAGTCATTAGGTGATTCACAAATACATCAAATCTTTTTTTTTTCTCAAATTTTTATTATCAAACTGACGTACAGAGAGGTTACAGTATCATACGTTGGGCATTGGATACATTTCTTGTATTGTTTGTTGCCTTGTCCCTCATGCCCCCCTCCCTCCCCCCCTTTCCCTCCCCCCCAGGTGTTCAGTTCACTTACACCAAACAGTTTTGCAAGTATTGCTTTTGTAGTTATTTCTCTTTTTTTACCCTGTGTCTCTCGAATTTGGTATTCCCTTTGAATTTCCTACTTCCAATACCAGTAAACATGGTTTCCAATATACTCAGATAAGATTACAGAGATAGTGTAGGTACAAACATAGGAAGGTGATACAAAACATTATCAATAATAGAAACTACACATACACATAGGACGTTGAAAGTAGTTACAACTGTGATATATCACTTGTTTCCATAACATGGAGTTCATTTCAATTAGCATCATCTTATGTGTTTCTAAGGGTATAGCTATTGGGCCTTGTGATGCTCTGCTATGGCTTGCCTAAACCTGTACTAATTATTCCCAATAAGGGAGGCCATAGAGTCCATGTTTCTTTGGGTCTGGCTCACTTCACTTAGTATAACTTTTTCCAAGTCCTTCCATTTCCTTACAAATGGAACAATGTCATTCTTTCTGACAGAGGCATAAAATTCCATTGTGTAAATGTACCACATTTTCCTGATCCATTCATCTATGGAGGGGCATCTGGGTTGGTTCCAGCTTCTCACTATGACAAATTGTGCTGCGATGAACATTGTTGTGCTGGTGGCATTACTGTGATTTTGTTTGTGGTCTTTTGGATAGATACCCAAAAGTGGGGCTGCTGGGTCATAGGGGAGTTCTATATTGAGCCTTCTGAGGAATCTCCATACTGCTTGCCAGAGTGGCTGAACCAGTTTACATTCCCACCAACAATGAAGTAGGGTTCCCTTTTGGGCACATACCCTCCAACAATTGTTATTATTAGTTTTCTTGATATATGACATTCTTGCTGGGGTGAGATGGAATCTCAATGTTGTTTTGATTTGCATTTCCTTTATGGCCAGTGATGTAGAGCACTTTTTCATATGTCTATTGGCCATTCTCATTTCCTCATCAGAGAAGTTTCTTTGTAAGTCTTTAGCCCACTTGATGAGGGGGCTATTGGTTCTTTGCAGTTTTGTTTTGGAAGAAGGTAATTTTTTTAGTTCTGCATATATTTTAGAGATGAGGCCTTTGTCTGTTGAATGTCCGGTAAAGATCTTCTCCCAGTCTGTGGGCTTTCTGTTTATCTTGAGAGCTATGTCCTTTGCCGTGCAGAAGCTCTGGAGTTTGATGCAGTCCCATTTGTCCAACCTTTCTTTGATTTGTAGCCTTTCAGGGTCTTTGTTAAGGAAGTTCTGTCCTGTGCCAAGGAGCCCAAATGTTTCTCCTACTCCTTCCTTTAGTGTCTTCAGGGTGCCTGTTTTTATTTCAAGGTCTTTAATCCATTTGGAATTGATTTTGGTGCAGGGTGATATATAAGGATCTAGTTTTAGTTTGTTGCATGTGTTGAGCCAGTTTTGCCAGCACCACTTGTTAAAGAGGCTATCTTTCTTCCATACTATTGTTTTAGCTCCTTTATCAAAGATTAAGTAGGCATAGTTCTGTGGGTTTAATTCTGGGTCTTCAATTCTGTTCCATTGGTCTTCAGGCCTGTTCCGGTGCCAATACCAAGCTGTTTTTATTACTATAGCTTTATAATACAGCTTGAAGTTGGGTATTGTAATTCCTCCAGCACTGTTCTTTCTGCTTAGGAGTGTTTTTGCTATTCTAGGTCTTTTATTGTTCCATATGAATTTCTGGATTGCTTCCTCTATTTCATTAAAGAATGGTGTTGGGATATTAATGGGTATTGCATTGAATTTGTAGATAGCCTTTGGCAATATTGCCATTTTGATTACATTAATCCTCCCAATCCAGGAGCATGGGAGGTTTTTCCATTTTCTTAGTTCTGACTTAATTTCATTTTTCAAGCTTTTAAAGTTCTCTTCAAAGAGGTCTTTCACTTCTTTGGTTAAGGTTATTCCTAGGTATTTTATGTTTTTGGGGGCTATTGCAAAAGGAGTTGCTTTCCTGATTTCAGCCTCGGTCTTCGGGTTGTTAGCATAGAGAAAGGCCGTTGATTTTTGAAAGTTTATTTTATATCCTGCAACTTTGCCAAAGTTTTGTATCAGCTCTAGTAGCTTGGGGGTAGAGTCTATGGGATTCTTTAGGTATAGGATCATGTCATCTGCGAAGAGAGAAAATTTAACTTCATCTTTTCCTATTTGGATCCCCTTTATATTCTCTTCTTGCCTAATTGCTCTGGCCAGGAATTCTAGTACTATGTTGAAGAGCAGGGGAAAGAGTGGACATCCCTGCCTTGTTCCTGATTTTAAAGGGAATGGCTTTAGGTTTTCACCATTTAGAGTTATGCTTGCTGTTGGTTTGTCATAAACTGCCTTGATTATATTCAGGAATGTTCCCTGGAATCCCAGTTTTTCCAGGGCTTTTAGCATAAATGGGTGCTGGATTTCATCGAACGCTTTAGCGCAGCTAAATACATCAAATCTTGATGCATAGCAATAACCATCACTAGAGGAGGCCAACTTGAAGTGAAGCAACTTAGCTTTGAATTCAGTGTCTGTTTCAGTTGTTTTCTTGCAAAGGGTATTTCTATGTATAATGAAATATTTTTTTTAAAGTAGAGAAAATTTCTAAGTAGAAAAGTTTAAGTAAAGATGTATTCCTCAGAGGGAGGGGGGTATGAGGGACAAGGTAACACACATTACAAGAAATGTATCCAATGCCTAACGTATGAAACTGTAACCTCTCTGTACATCAGTTTGATAACAAAAATTGGAAGAAAACAAAAAGATGTATTCCTCTTAATCTTTCTCCATGTCCATCACAAATTCCATACATTCATTAGTTGTCAAAAGCAGCAACAACTATCGATTATTTCCCAGGGAAAAATGCTATCTACACATTATGGAGTGAAGACTAAATGTTCTGTACAATGACAACTTGCATTTGAAATTGTGATTTTGCCATATTGCAAATCGGCAATATCTTTATCCAGGAGTAGTGTTCTCACATAAGAAAATGTCATTAATGGTACATTAGTAAGATTGACATAAAGGCAAATGTTTAAATTATAGGTATATCTTTACATATAATTTTTTCCTGAAAAAATAGTGTTCACTCGTTTTTATTTGTACTGCTTGAAATTAATTGTATGTTTAAAATTTACCTTTACCAATTTACAGTTTTATTTTTTATCAACTATTTGATTCTAAGAATACTATCTTTTTAAAGTATATATTTCTTAAGAAAAAAATATTTTTTAATACATTTACTATCTTATGGTACCCAGTGAAAAGCCAAATGCAAAAGCAGCATGTGGTCATAAAATGTTCATTAAGATGAACTATATTATTAACCAAAAAGTTGTGTGTGTGTGTGTGTGTGTGTGTGTGTGTGTTTGTATTGCCTACAATGTTTCAACAAGTGGCTTACAAATCAGAAGCTTAAAACAGGATACATCTGTGATATATACTTATATTCCCAATATTTCTATGATTTAGCAATTTTGACACATTATCTTTGTCCTCTGTTTCAGCTTTATTAAAATTAGGCTATAATCTAGATCTTTTTAGCCAGGGTTGTGAAATCATTTGAAAGCCTCACTTAGAAACACGTACTAAAGCTCACTTTAGTGGTTATTGTCTGAATTCAGTTTTCTAAGAATATTGACATGAAGGATTCAGTTCTTTGCAGATAGTTGACTTGTCAATCTCTCCTTTACTTCATTACAAGTGAACCACAATGATGAGCGAGATATGGGCACTACTGGCTCACAACTGTCACCTTAACTATGCAGGATGCTGAAATGTGAGGATAGTGACTTGAAGCTAGTCTGGGAAGGAAAATCTGTGACATGCTTATCTCCAACCACTACCAATGGGGCAGAGGAAAGAAAACTAAAACTGGTAGAGTGCTAGCCTTGAGCAATAAAACTCTGGGCACTACCCTTAGTTCAAGCTGTAAGACTCACACAAAACAATACAACAAATAAAAAAAACAATTTAAAAAAAAAAAACAAGTGAGAGAGAGAAAGGAGGAGAGGAGAGGGAGAAACCCAGCAGATTTTTTACTTGGATCAGGTTTACATATATATATATATATAATATATATATATAATATATAATTTTATTTTTTTAGTTTGATCAAGACCATTCTATGATGCTTTGTAGGCCATGGTCAAGGAGCATAAGGTTCATTTCATGAACACTATAAAATGGTGACAGTTCTAAATCTTGTCAGCAGTTCCCCATTACCATGTATGAGGCAAACTTTATACTGTAAACACTGAGCAGTGACCAATGATAGATCCATTATTGAAAAGACCTTATTCTCAACTAGTTTAGTCTGCTTTCAAAAAACATGGACCCATCTATGAGGTTCTGATTAAGTTACATTAGTGTAAAATCAAACACTTTTATGATAACAAGTCCTAAGATGATGCTATCTATTGCTGTTGGTTTTTAATGTAACTTTAAGAAAACCTGACTTTGAGCAACTACCATGTTGTGCTTACAAGGATAAGAACAGGTCAATTCCTGGGAACTAATCCACCAGCCAGTTTTGCTAATGTCCTTTCTACTGGGATATCAACCTATACATGCGCCCAACTGGGACTAGTTTTAACAATGATATTAACATTTTCTCCTTTATTTTCTTTATTGTTCAATGAACCTTTCTTTCCTAGCTCTCTTACCAATGAGAAACTAAGTGGAGTTTCAATGGTCACTCAGGGTGTGGAAAAATGTAGGCAACCTTTGTCCAAATTTCTTTAACAAGTTAACCTTATGATAGCATAGAAGTGTTTTGAGAGATAGCACAAAGGGTTTTAGTGAGTGGTTTAATACCATCACTTCTTTTGTTGTCTATCATAGTATACTCTTCACCTCCACATTAATAAAAAAAAGAATACAAAAATAAAAGGAAACGTAAAAGACCAATTAACACTCTGGAAAGCACCTTGGAATTGCTTTCTAAACTCTATGTAATGAAAACAAATGGACATTTTGATTAAATAGATATCATTAGAATGACATGTTATGATCTCAATCTCTGGTTTAATGATCTAATTAAGGCCAAGAAAAATTCATTATGGACTTTTAGATTAAATAATTCATTTTACAGAGCCACAGGAAAAATTAAAAAGACTGTCTGTTTACTTAGGACATGAAGATGGTTTGAATAAAGACAAAAAAGGTCAACCCTTAGATGTTTACAATTATCTTTATCTCAAAAGGGGAAAATGTCCCAACATGAAAAGCAACAGTGAAATGTATAAATTGATGCAGAAAGATCGATATCACACCATGGATAGGTTTTACTTCTGACCACATCTTCCCATATTCTTTCTCAGCCTCTCCACCTCTAAAGGAAAGAATAGGTGATAAAATGTTAAAGTAGATGAACTGGAGTAATTATAATCCCCTAACTTTTTATTGTAAGAAGGGACAAAGGCAAAGCAGGAAAACAGAATTTTAAAAAATGAAAGGAAAAATTTTAGTGCAAAAGAGATATAAATGGTAGTATGATATTCAGAGGTAATAACATTAGAACTAGAATAAAGAAGACAATGGAGAAATAAGCTACCAACTCTAAAGCAGGAAATATCTGTGGGATTTCTGAAGAATGCTTCCTGTATAGCCTCTGGAAGGAAGTATTTCTATCTCAATACCTTGGTAACGTTTATTTTAAGGACTTAATGGATTTAGAAAGATGGCTGCTTGTCATTTGGTTAAAATATTTACCTGGATATCTGGGAAAGAAAAAAAATTCTTATTACTGAGAAATTCCCATTCAAATGCAGTTAATATCAATTCACGTGAAACCTTATGAACAAAACTTTAACAGCATTGTTTATGGCTTGCCAATAGCAATCTGTTTTCTAGGTCTTTTCAGTACACATGAAGTGAGGGGTAATGCTATAGGCTGGCAGGCATTTTTCATGTTTCCCTTCAACATAGTATTTCAAACCAAATCATGATGACATTGCCTTATCTGCTCAAGCTTGACTGCATGGAGTGTTAGAACCTCAGCTACATAAGTAGGACAGTGGGAGGAACTGGGTAGGATAAAGGATGGGGAAATTAACCATAGATGTGGCTCATTAAAGCTAACTAATGGTTAATGCACAATATGAGTCAAATGGAAAATGATGCTTTATTTAGGCAGTGGAAATATTGCAAATCTTTATTATGAGTGCGAAAGAATGGCCGAGGTTAGAGAGTAAATGCATGATCGAATATATAAAATAAACGTACAAAAATTCGGCAGAATGTCAAAATGTTTACCTTGAGAATATATGAGCAAGCAAGGAAACAAGAATGAAAGCTGAATCTAAATATTAGAATACATCAAATAGAAACACATAAAGGCTATAACTTAAGGCATTAATGAAGAAATACATTTTATCCTCTGACATAATTCAATAGTTATGGAGCTAACTGCCTGGAGAACTGAACCTGATGATATCATTTTTAGATATTTTCTTACCCACATTTTCTATCTAGGTGTGGTAAGAGAAGCATCAAGGAAGCCAAGTAACTGAAAAAAAAATGGGATTGGACAACATACTATCCTACTTCATCTATGACACTGGCTTCCCATTCCTGTCTGGAGGGACTTTGTGTAATTTCCACCCAACAGGGCCTTGTTTTCTACAGTCCCTTCTTTCCATCAGTGTCAAAGTGGAAGTTATCACTTCCAACAGGAATGGAAACACCTTATTTTCTTCCAGTCATTGAATGTATTCCATAGTAGTACTGACATGATTAAATTAAAAAATATTTTTTTTAGCCACAGCTTCACATTCAACAAATGTGCATGTCCTATGTTCCATTTCTTATCATTTTTGCCCCTATTTTCTGTAACATTGCATGACATTGACATTCTGCCTTTTAATATACCCTGACTTTATGTCCCTCTGTGACATAATAATTTCATGTGGAACAAACACATATAGGCATTATTATACTTAAGTCTGGCCTGTTATGGTACATTAAGAAGACAAACTCTATGGGTGTCATTACCAAACAAATGGTTGAACACCTACAATTGATCAGTAATTAAGTACCTGTAGAATTTTAAAATTCAGAAGGATGTTAGGATAATACTAATGATGTACATGTACCTTGAAATTTTGTATGAACACTGCATTTACTTGTATGACACAAGTATAGTTTCAATGTCAATGCATGTAATTTGTAATTTATTTCAGAGTTTATGCACATTGGAACTCTCAGCCTTGAATCTTAGAAAAAATGTAGTAGATAGACCCAACCTATTCTTTTCTTTAACAGAGTTGTTTTGTTGGTTTTGATATGTTTTATTTTATTATCTGTTCCTTGGCTTTGCTTTCTTAAAGGTACAAAGATGTGGTTAAAATTGTATATTTGAAAATAAATGGGTTGTATTTGATGTCTTTTAGTCAGATTCTATAATGAGTCAAGGACCTTTACATTTAGAATGTTATTGTATCAGTGTGTGAAGTAGTTTTTTTTTGTTTGTTTGTTTTGTTTTGTTTTTTTTTAACTGAAAGTTATGGTCTAAGTCAGACAAAAGACCCTTTCTCCACACAGCTACACATGCATAGATTGTTATTGAAGGACAGAGTTGGGCTGTTTTTAGGTTCTCCAATAAGGAAAAGAGAAAAGGAAGCACCAAACTTCTTTGGATAGGAGAGAAAGTATTTATTAGCAGAGGAAGTCCAGTTTAGTTCCAGAAGACATGCATGTTGGTAGAAACACATGAAAAGGCTAAGAACTCAGTGGAGAAGGAGTGGGAAATATTGTTTTCAAGATAGCAGTAAGGGGCTGGTGATGTGGATTAGTGTTAGATTGCTTGCCTAGCATTCATGAAGCCCTGGGTTCAATTCCCCAGCACCACAGAAACAGAAAAAGCCAGAAATGGTGCTGTGGCTCAAGTGGTAGAGTGTTAGCCTTGAGGAAAGGAAGCTCAGGGACAGTATCCAGGCCCTGAGTTCAAGTTCCAGGACTCACACACGCAAAAAAGCTAACAGTAAGGCAATGATCCTTTAATGGAAATGTGTTGGACTGTATACACCAAATAAATGGATACATCAAAGTGAATGACCCTCACAGTCAATGAGCAGGAAATTTGGGGGCAAGAATAATATAAAATTAGAGAAATTGCCATTTCTTAGGCATCTCATAAGGCACGCTTTAAATTATTTCAGAATAATCTATTATTTTTCCCATGGAAAGAATCAGTCATCATCTCTAAAATATGGCAATGGCCCAAGGGAGGTCACACAAATACACTTGGTCAGGGATAGGATAGCTCCGAAATTGCTGTGATATCAAATGTGTCATATAGTTTAAGAGGAAGGCTGATCAAATGGTTTTAAGGTCCTATTTTTATAGAACTTTGAAGAACAAACTAAAAGAAATCTTTATTTACTGGCATGAAGCTTAGGAGAGAGTGACATTGCCAAGTAACCGCTGAATGCATTATTTATGATATTTTGTTCTCTCTCCCCTTATATAGGAATCTGTTGATAAGAAGGGATATTAATATACCTATTTTCATGAACTTGTAAATAAAAAAGAAAGATGACTTATTACAATAAAATGTCAAGTCTTTCTGGTGGTAAAAATTCTAGCTTTTCTTATGGAGCCTTATTTAAGAAAAGTAAAATGTGTGGTACATTTTTCTAGTATTTATGCAAAAAAGAGAGAAAAAATCTGGGTGAAATACTTAAACAGTTTAGTTAGAGATAACATAGTAATTAGAAATTGTATTTTAAGATCTCTGTACCTTTAATAAGTTTTTACCTTAGATACGATTTTAAAACAAGAGAAGGAAATCCAAAAACTAGAATACTAACACTGATTCTATCCACTAATCTTATTCCTACTTTCCCAATTTTTCTGTATTAATTTGTGTGCATCAGTGCATGCCTTTGAGTGAGCAGAGCATGTATGTGAGTAAACTTTTTTTTTCAAATGTTGATTTGTGTTCACAGTGAAAGCATAGTATTCACATCACCAAAAGGAATGATCACTTTGCCCTTTGACAGGCACAACCACATTCCCTTACTCTGTCCCCTTCCCTTAGCTCCTGACAATCAGTCACCCATATCTAAATTTTTCTGATATAAGTAATTGATGCCATACCATTTGGTTAGCCCAATATGTTCATACATAAAGTTTCAATGTAAGATTATTTAAATAAACGCAGAAAATACCTTACATCCTTGCTGTGGAACATTAAAAAAGTGGCATAAGCTTTTGTTTGAATCAACTTAATCAGTAACAATTTAAGGGTTCAGTGGCCACCTGAGTCAGGTTAGATATAGGGACTAAATCCACTCAGATTTTTCATACTATTGAGGTCATAAGTTTTAGATCAAAGGAGTTTTAGATCAAGTAAGAGTTGTGTTTAGATCAAATGAAAGATTAAAAACTCTTAGTATTTCCACAAAAGGAATGGTGGTTATAAAAGCTAATATAATATTAAAATTGTGCTTAGAAGCTCGAGGTGTTGGCTTGGCTGTGTAATCATAGCTAAGTGGAGAGCAGAGAGTCGAGGATTTCAATTCCATATCAGCCCTGGCATTAGATTCTACCTCAACCAATGAGAACAGACTTCTTTCGAAGCTACAGGGGAAGCAAAACACCTGATCCCAGTGACACAAACTTCTCCTTCCAGTGAAAAAGAGAAGCACAAATAGATAGATTAAAATTCAAGCCAGCTCAAGAGCATTCTCTGAGTATGTATGTGTATGTATAACATTCAACTAAATTATAAGTATTTCTTATAGGTCTTCATATATTGTATTGTACATACAGTGGAATAGAGACAATTAGCTATCAAATGCTATATTGTATTGCTAAATTCAAAATACAAATATACACAAATTATTATTATTCCTATTATTGTTAAGATTTTTCCAAAGCATCAGAGCCAGAGATTCTATTATGATAATTAGCAATGAAAGTTATATCTCAAAAATTCCTTAGTGCTAGGCAGGTTAGTATGGACAGTAAATATACATCATGCTCTTTCACTTCCTTTCTAAACATACATTTTTGGAGGTACTGGAGTTTAGACTCAGAGCTTCACAGTTGTTAGTCAAATACTTGAGTCACTCTACCAGTACCACTGGTTATTTTTGAGGTATGGTATTAGTATATTTATATGAACACAAATTCAAACTTTATTTGTGGATATGGGTATACTGGGTTAAACAAATTGTATTATGAAAATTAATTAATTATATGAAGAATATAGGTACAGATGAATGATTGGCAAGAGCAAGGGAAGGTGTTTGTCATACATAGTGAGAAAATGATAACAATATTCATTTTGGGGTATCACATTAACAAATCTGAATTATACAAAAGAAATATAGAATGAGATTATCGGAAGGTATGATTCTTTTATTACACGATTATAAATGGGGATAAGTAGCTTCTGTCAACCTCTATAGATCTAAAATTAGACAATGATAATTTCAGATAGGCCTTTTTATAACTCACACTTATGCAAAGTCAAGAGTTATTTCAATACCCATGAAAAATGTCTGTAGAGAGTATATGAAGTAAATTTGTCTTCAAAGTATCAACAATAGATGACTTTTGTCTGTGTTAATATAATTATAGAAAACTCAACAAAGGATTGTGTAAAACAAATGAACTTAGACAGTTATGAGGAATATTGAAAGGATGGAAAATTGTTTTACAATAATTGTGTTATTTTCTAATTTTTTTCTGTCTTAATTATTTACAGGTTTGCATTTGCCAAATACTTTATAAGTCTAAATTGTTACTTTAGGGGAACTGACCACTTGTTGTAAAACATATCTGTTTTATTTAGGTCATGAAATAGAAAATATTTGTGATTCTGGTGGGGAGATCTGAGGAAAAGAATCTTGTCACACTTCATTCTCAAAGGTGAATTACTTTAGCACACCACCAGTCTCATAATCCAGGTTTACATCTAAAAGAATGTAGTCACAATAAAGTTTCAATGATACATGGAGAAGTTTCTTTGTTCCTATTAAATAATAGCACTTACTTTTTCAAAAGAGGATAGAGGCAGAAGTAGAGAACTTGTGTCTTTTTAACTTGACCTTGAAACATGAGTAGAGGATGCAGAGGCGGATGGAGAGTTAAGGGCAAAAATTCCAGGTGTTGAATGTGTTCTAGATGGGAAGTACTAACATCCTGAGTTCCCAGAATAAAAGATTGTAAAAATGGAAAGACAGAATAGGATCAGGTTGAAGATATTCACATCAATGTGAGGAGTTTGAAAATTATCATTCATGTAATAAGGTAGTCCAGAAATTGTACATGAAGTGACATGAAAATAGCATTTGTACTCAGACTAATTTAATGCAATATTCAGTTCCCAAAGAAAAATGTTCTTTTCATTATTCTTTAGAAATTCCATGGAGAATCATGCTAACAAGGCAAACCCATTTGGCTACCATATTATCCTTAGATTGAACATTTTTCCCAGTAAATGTCTCAGTTTTACAAGAAAAGTAACTTTGATGATAGGACATCTTTTTTCACTTCATAAATACCACAGAATGCTATTTAATATTAAAAAAAGAATAGTTTCCTTTTCTTGGAGTTCATTTTGATAAGCTTCATTTTCTAAGATCATACACACATACCTATTGAGCCCTTGTTATGCTCTGCTAATAATAATCTCCTTTGGTCTGACTGTTAATGTTCAGAGTTCTATTTAATTCATCATGTCTAAGTGTATTTTTTTTTTACTATCCTCTGGATTTACTTGTAGATTTATAGGCACATAATAATTATGACAAATGAGAGAAACCAAGTAATCTATGTTTCTTTGTGTCCAGATTACTTCATTTACTGTAATTTTTCAAAGTCAGTTTCCATACAAAGTGATTTTTTTATTGTACTGTTTATAGTTTTTTCCTGTTTATTCCCTTTTTGCCTCTGTTTTTGATTACTGTAACCTTTGGCTTGTATGTAAATATAAATCTCCTGATTGGGGAAGGAGTAGGGGAAGCAGAGAAACAATCAGAGAAAGGCTAAAGTATTTCAGCAGTGATTCTCACTAGTCACTACATTTGGAACATACTATAAAACTTGGGGAAGGGAGAGGAGGAGGGAATAACTGGAACAAAATAAGGGAGGAGGTAATACTGTCCAAAAGAAATGTACTCAATACCTGACTTATGTAACTGTAACCCCTCTGTACATCACCTTTACAATAAAAAAATAAAAATAGTAAATAAAATGAAAAAGTATAACTGATAGCAAACAATACATACCAAAGTCATAAAAATTCATAGAACTTAAATCATTAAACATATAACAAATCCCACCTGAAACACTTGTGACTTATGTAGAGGCAACAGGTCCAGCTTAAAATCTCAGGGAACAATAGTAAAGTAAACTCAAGTCAAACCATATTTTACCACCTCAATTCAAAATCTTAATGGAAATAAGAAAAAAAAAATAAACCCTACAAGTCAGCCATATGGAAGAAAAATCTATCTCTCTGTAATATAAAATGAATAATAGCAAATATTCCATGAAATGAGATCAAACTTACAATCAAGCTCAAAGGAGACAAAGTAGAAAAATTATAATTTTCTTTTTGCTAGATAATATTACAAAGAGGTATATGTACAAAATACAACTAGAAACTATGTTTATGCAGTTTTCTAGAATGCTTTGGTTCAATGTCCATATAAATATATTTATTTATGAGCTTTATTAATTCACGTATGCAAATATTCATTAAACACTATTGTGCATTGGGTATTTCCCAAAGTATAAGGAAGACAAGGATATAATTGCAACTATGACAACTATGACAAGTGCGAAAATTCTAAATAATTTAATCTAATGCAAGATGTGTTGATAGCCAGAAATTGGTGTTATAAAGAATCACTAAACTTTATTTAGATAATGATTGTTCTTGATCTAGAAAAGCTAGTGATTGAAATCTCCTTTTTCTTTTGCTTAACTATCTACTTATCTTAGCTTTAGAATAAAAAAAAAAACAAACTAGCTGACAATGACACATTTATGTTCCCTATCCAATGCTAACGTATTTTCTTTGTAATTTCAACTCAAAGTAATGCTTGAGAATGTGAGGGAAGAAGTAACTCTGACAAAGAGACACTGTAAACATAAATGGACATGCTCAATTAAAATCTCTGTATAACTATTTGAAGAAAACAATCCAAAGAGAGTAAACGTAAACTAGGCTACTAGGCTGTCATATCCACATTGTATATATTTATTTATTATCAAACTGAATTACAGAGAGGTTACAGTTTCATACATTAGGCATTGAATACATTTCTTGTACTGTTTGATATGACTGTCTCTGTTTCTTTCTTTCTTTCTCTCTCTCTCTTTCTTTCTTTCTTTTTGTCTGCTTCTCCCTCTGTCTCTGTGTCTTTGTCTCTGTCTTAGTCTCTCTCCCTCTCTTTCTCTCTCTCCCTCCCTCCCTCTGTGTGTGTGTGTGTGTGTGTGTGTGTGTGTGTGTGTGTGTGTGTGTGTGTCTCCCTCATGTGAGAGTACCAGGGCTTGAACTCTGGCTCTCAGGTGCTTGCTTGTCTTTCTTGTTCCTGACTGGTGTTCTGACATTTAAGCCACACTTACAGTTCATTTTTTGCTGATTAATTACAGATTGAATCTCAAGGATGCTATTTCTGCCCTAAATTAACTTTGAACTGTAATCTTCCAGGTCTCAGTCTTCAGAGTAGCTACGATTATAAGCATGACCGCCAGAATCCCCCTTCTATGTTCTCTTGGATACTTAGTGATTGGTCTAAAGTAAGGCACATAACCTAGAAAATGCCATTCAATTAGATAAGCTGAGCCAACCGGAATCCCTCTTTGGAAATATCTGTTGGGTGAATAAATACTGTAGTTTTAATGAATAATGGATTTAACTGGGTATATTGTAAACTGGAGACAGAGTAGGTGGGTTTCACTCATGGTCAAATGGAAGAACAATGTGTCTGTAGGAAGAGAGAACATACATTGAATAGGCTGAACAGTTATGTTTTTCGGTTTTCGCTCAAGTCAAATGCTCGACCATTTTAACAATGACTGGATTTCTGGCTTTTGATGTTTAAATGGAGATAAGAGTCTTAGGGACTTTGCTGCTTGGGCTAGCTTTTAATCTCAATCCTCAAATTTCAGAAGCCTCCTGAGTAGCTGGGATTACAGGCATGAGCCCCATTTTCCAGTAGAATTATGTTTCTATAAGCCTGTATTTCTGCTTTTCAACATGCTCCACAGTCACAAAAACATTAACAAGTTCAAGCATATAAATAGTTCAGTCTGAGGTCAGTAGGTAAAGAAAATCTGTGTTTATCATTATTAGAGTGTCATTATGTTTAACTGTTAAATAAATTGACACAGACTATGGTAAACACACTCTCTGGAATTTTATATCTAATGAAGTATTTATCACAATATCTTTGTCCACAGTGTTATTCTTTCTAGATGACAAAAACCATTCTTGGCAAATAGAAAAATACCAAGCATATTTTTATGAGAAAATGTTTCCCCATCCATGGCCACGTTAAGATATAGAGAAAATGATGAATAAGAAAATAGAAGTTTTAGATTTGGAAAAAGTATATATTGATATATAATTTATAAAACAAATTAAAATTATATAAATTATAAATTATAAATGACCATATTTAACTCTGCCCACCTGTCTGACTGACTATCTATCTATCTAACTATCTTAGAGGGTACCAGTCCTGGGACTTGAATTCAGGGCCTGGGCTCTCTTCCTACTCAAGGTTAGTACTCTCCTATTTGAGCCATATCTCCTCCTATGGTTTCTTTAAAAAAAAAAAAAAAAGTAAACTGAAGATGAGAGTCTCATGGACTTTCCTACCCCAGCTGGTATTGAATCATGATGCTCAGATCTCAGCTTCCTGAGTAGCTAGAATTACAGTTGTGAGCTACTCACTCCCAGCGTTTATTCTTCTTTATAAAAGTAGGAAAGAAGTTTGATTGAGAAAGGAAAGATTTGCTATTAAGGGAAATGAGAACTTGAGCTAGGCAACTCAAGAGCCAGGACTTGTCTTTCTGTAAAGGAAGTTGCTCTTAAGCAATGACAGCACTCAGGAAGCCAGGTGTGTTGAGTTTCCTTCACACAGAGAAATAGTGTACCATCTGCTCCAGAGCCAAAGAATCTCATTGCAAACAATTTGTTTTCTACTTAAGAATGAATGAGGGGGTGGTATAAAACTGTGCTGGGTAATGTGGCAGACTGGGCAGTGATTCCAGGTCTTTCCAACCCTGTGTGCCAGAGGTGGGTTTTGTTGAGTTTGCCAAAGTATGTTGACACTCCTCCTCCACTAAACATCTGTGGGTAATCTATTCCCTCCCAAATGATAGTATCTGTCTTCTTGCTAGCTGACTGGGGAGAAGATATGCCAGACTCTCACAGCTGTGGGGGCACAGTTGACTATCCATCTTGAAAATGTGCCACATGCCAGTTGTTTGGATCACAGTAGCTTCAAAGAGTCACTTCTTACAAAGAAAACTTTATCTGAGAGAAGATCTTATGAGGAGCAGGTTTCTACTTTCCCTGTCCTTCCTGCACTTTAGGAGGACAGCTCTGCTGGGAAGCCCTCTCCATTAGATAATGACCTTGCCTCTAGGGTAGTCCTATCAACTTCTAGCAGAGTGATGGCATTACCTGATCTGAGTGCTTTTAGCAACACCCTCTATTCTGAATAAAGGTCAGGTTCATTTCAAGTGCATGATGACAACCAGATTTTTTTTAATAATTATTATTATCTCCGATAAAAAATTTATTTCAACTTTGTTCACTTGAAGAACATGTATTACTAGAAATTTGGGTCAATCTAAAGAAAGATCCTAGGTACTCATTTGTTTGACTTAAAATGCCTAATCAAATTCACTTCTACATTTTGGAGACAATATCATGAATTTATATGCTAAATTATAATGGAAATATACCTAAGTTCATTTACAAATGTGTACAAAGCTCTCTTAGATGATGTAGGCTTGTATGTTTAAATTTTACACATATATATGCACACATGTACAAATGTACAATATACCACAAATATAGTCATACACTGTGTGAGTACAAGGTGACATGTAAAGACACATATGTATTCTATAACCTAGACAAAATTCCATCTTATTAATGAACACACGAGTAAATATTCTAAGTATATTCTTCATCTGAGATTTTGTATAGACTTTTATGCCAATATCTGTGTGTCCTCTTTTAAGCATGATTAAAAGGATGTAGAAATGGCAAATTGTAATGCTCTGATGTGATATGTGCATTCAATGATGGCTAAGATTTTAGGATTGACAAAAGCATTGATTGACATTTCCCTCAGCTAATCAGTTCATTGAGAGAATTGAAGAATCATTCCCAACAAGAGCTATTTACTTTTCTGTCTAACAAATGACCCCTAAAGGCAAAAGTGCTTTTGATTTGCCTTGTGAATCTATTTTTTCAGATTCATATCTTGTATTATGCATAAACAGGTCATAAGGTATAATGAATATTTGTCCATAGATAAAAAGTGTAATATATATTGTAATAAAATAAGCATTTTATATTTTGATATAGTTCTTTTTAATTAAAAAGTCATTATGTATAAATTACATAGCATATTTCATGCCACTGAGAAAAATCTCAGTCAATGTTAGTATTATTTTGTTAAACTTATGAAGCTCTACATATAGCCATATCAGAAAGTACAACAGAAACATTTTCCTCTGTGTGTGTGTGGGGTGTGTGTGTGTGTGTGTGTGTGTGTGTGTGTGTGTGGTGTCTTTCTTTTTTTTTTGTACTGGCGATCAGAACCTGGGATGCTGTACTTGCTAGGCAAATGTTTGCCACTGAGCTACATCAAATTCACTATCTCTGTATTGAGGGAAATGATATTAGGGCTACATGAGAATTATACTCCATATCCACTCAGTTCTGATGTAGAGACATATCAAATATTTCTGTACATTCCCAATGAAACATGTTGGTATAAAATCAAGGAACAAGTCAGACCCTGGATGACTAAAAAGCAGACAAAGAAGTTTTAAGATTGAAAAATCTAGGCTTTATTGGCTCAGGAGATAAAATACAAAAATGAATCCTCTAAAATAGCTGTATTTAAAAATTTGTGGTTATTTTCCTCTTCCAAAGAGTATTTTGTTTTTGCTTTGAAAGTTGATTGTGTGCGTGCGTCCGTGTGTGTGTGTGTGTGTGTGTGTGTCTGCCTCAGGTTCTCCTTTGCTGGTCTTTTTACACTCATGGCTAGTGTTCTATCACTAGTGCCATACTGCTATTTTCACCTTTTATTGGTTAATTAGAGATAATCTCTTGGATTTATCTGCCCAAATGTTTGACCCTGGATGTCAATTCTCAGGTAGAGCTCAAGCTCCTGAATTTCTCGAATGATACACATGAACCACCAGTGCATAGAAGTGGGAAATTTATTTTTTCAAACATCATATTTTGATACATAACATTCAATTTGTTAGTGAGACTACGATTTCATTTTTTCATTCTCTGTGATTCGCAGATGCACAGGAGGTATTAGTTGGCCTGTTGCCCTATTGAACAGTTGAATAGTGGTCTAAATATTAGTGCATTATACTTGTAACAGAATTATAATTACTATGAAAGTAGGTACATGAAATATGTAATATTCAAAGAATGTAAGTCAAGGGTAAAATCCTCTGTGTAATTTAAACGGAAGTTACCACCATCTTATATATTTTTTACACAGATCAGGTAGCCAAAATGTGAATTCAAATGATTATCTAAAACAAGTATTATTTACATGACAAAATACGTTATATATGAATAACAACTTTTAAAATCAATTGAAAATTTGAGAACTTATGGTACTACTTTCCTAAGAATGACAACTCATATTCATGAGTTTATTGTAGTATTTTCTTTTTTAAACAAGTCATAGAGTGGATGTTTACAATTAAAATAATTTTAGATAGATAAGTGGAAGTATAGAAAATATAGGTTATGAAAGTTCACAGAGCAAATAATTTTCCAGCAAATTCCTTTCTTTGACAAGCATCACCTCAGGGGCATCTTCCCATCAAAAGTGAAGAGTTCTTTGCCCCAGCCTGCATCCACAACGCCTGATTAATGTACTGGTTCTTCCTCTCCAGTTACTTTTCCAGATTACATCTGTCAAAACCTGACTTGGACAAAGAACACCTCATGTATGCAAATCCATTTCTTTTTAGAAGAAAGAGGGAGGGAAATCCTGTGACTTGCATGTCTCTTCTTTCTCAGAATGATTCCTCTATCTCTGTTTGAGCTCTCCTCTGAACAATGAGGAATACCATCTCAAAGGAAGCTTTTCCCTCTTTGGCTGACCTACAAAAACAATCACTGCAGGCAAGTCCCAGTGAAAGGAATGTGTCCTTTTTCCTTTTGACTGATAAGAGTTCATAGTATTTTCAGAATAAGCAGTGCTCTTTTATTGTCTTTGTTAAGAATATGATAAATGTGTACAGAGCTATAAGGAGAGGAAAAAGCAGAGAAGACAGGTCCTCTGGGACTGTTTTAGAAATGGAATGGGCTGTCTTTTGAGAAATAGTGTAATACAGATGGCAACAAAGGGCCTTCTCTTCAGAAAATGATTATCTCTTATTGCCTTGATAAACTTTACTATAAGGAATGCTGCTTTGCCTCTTTATTTTCCTATAAGTGTCTTTCATGGAATAGTTCATCTACATAGATACTTCCGGTTATTATATGAGTAGAGATTGAATTCCTTTTATATAACTAACAAATATAAAAGAATAGGGACTCAAAACTTTATTTCTAACAGATCCTTATTTCCTTCTATCTGTTTGGAATGACAATTGCATATTCTAATCCTATTTAAAGTTCCATTCCACAAACTTACTAAAGATAAGAATTAAATAGTTAAGAAAGAATAGGAGGATGCCATTGAGAAAAGCTGCATTCATTAACCAAAAAAAGAGTTTGGGAAGAAAAAACAATATGTCACAAATGGCAAGACTTTGAAGAATCTACTTGTTATCTTTTCCACTTCGGTGATTTCAGACTTCCACACCAAATTGAAACACCATTTTCTAAGCAATAATGTAATACATTTTTTGACATCACAAAAGAATGCTTTTAAGGCATAAAAATGCATTTCCCTTATGTAATCAAAAACAAAACCCTATAAATTATAATGCAATGAACAGTCCAATTCCTCTATTGAATGTATTTAAATGATATGTGCTGATTAAGCTCTTAGTCATTTGTGTAAACTGTCTGGTGAAAGCTTTTTGAATCCGGTTTAACCCATAAGAAATGCCCTGGTGGTGGTCTTCAAATAATAAACTGTAGAAAATTAATCCTACTCTTTGTTTTGTTATATACTTTAATAGATATTGTGGCATACTTCTCATATATGTGTGTTATCCACAGAATGCTAAGTGGCTTGAATATTTTAATAGACTATCCAAGATATTTCACACATTAAAATGTAAAGCAATTTGACAATATAAGCAGTGTTTTTCTGGAAAAAGTCATGTTTCTTTGTTTGTTTTGTTTTTGAACAACTCTTCATCACCTTTTCAGCCCAATATAGAGATAGGATACTGCCCAGGAGAGTAGTAAGAGTGGTAAAAAGACCAAATATAAGACAGATACGTGCAAGGAATAATAGCACATTGAAGAATCATAAGTCTGCTTATGAGACATATCATTTAACTACTCATGTATCTATCTTACACAGTATTTTTTGTGATACAATCTCTTCTAGCTTTAAGGTTTTGTTTGTGAGTTGTCTCACAGTCTTCTATGGTATGTAGGATCAGCAATCCAGGTTTTGCAAAACCATAATTCCAGTTCTACAAATTATCAAAGATATTCTACAAAGGAAAAGAAATGCTATATCTCTTCTTTTTCCACCCTACAAAGATTTTGCTCATCAATGGTTTTCAGGGTATAATACCTGCTTAGCTTCTACATGGGGAAATTAAAATAAAGCCTATTACAATAAGGTAGATGATTATAATGCAAGTAGTTTTGTTATTTACTTGTCTCTATTTATAACTTATTTTCTATACTTTTGTTGTCAATATTTCCTCATTACTCTCTGTTTTAATATTAACAAATATACAATATGTTTAAGGGAAATCACATGCTACTAAATGGATAATACCATTCATTTCTATGTTTTAAAGCGTAACAGTAATGGTATTGAAAAACTAACTATTCTATTTACAGAAAAACTGGTAGAATGTAGAATGCTTTATGTACATTGCACAATTGGATCAGTGAAGCTTGTTGAAATTGATTTGGGAAAGCGATGAAGGAGATGGGGCACAGTGATGGATGGTGTCCTGTGAGCAAGATACGCTGTGTGTGTGTGTGTGTGTGTGTGTGTGTGTGTGTGTGTGTGTGTGTGTGTGTAGGTGACAGAATGAAGCAGTCTCAGTATTCTATTCTAATTGAAGTTATTTGTAGGGAAAATAAAGGGTAGAATTTTTTTAATTAAAAATTTAAGATATAAACTATGTGGCCGGTGGCTCATGACTATAACAATAGCTACTCAGGCGGCCGAGATAAGAGAATTAAGTTTTAAAGCTAAACAAGGCATGAAACCTCCATGTGTCTTTGTTCTCTAACTACCCAAAAGCCAGAAAAGAAGATCTGACTCAGCGGTAAAATGCTAGTCTTGAGCACAAAAGTTCAGACACATCATTCAGGTCTCAAGTTCAAGCACTGGACCAAGACAAAATGAACAACTAAAAAGAAAAAAGATCAATAGATGGTTAGTCAAATTTGCTGGTATATTAATTCAAAACAAGTATCATGACCATTTATTAAGCTTGAACAGTTAGGATTTCTGTAGTTTTAGTGACTTGTTATTACTTGTTTCTTCTGTACTATTTGATGTTTGAATGAAAATAACCATCTACAACTCTCTGTTTTTCTTATTCTGTTTTATCTCTTTAGTGCTGGTTGACAAATGCAAATATAAACACAATCTACTCTTGTTCCTAGTTTAAAAAATGAGGGAATCCAAATAATTTCTGAAGCCTAATTGTTCCTATCTTTATTTGATGTACTAATAATTGCATATTTGTGGGAAAATATAATATTTTTATTCTGAATCCTGCCAGAATATGCATTGGATTTTCACATCAGCTTTTTAGTTCAGATCCTATGATATACCTCTTCAATGATTTGATAATTCAATACAACCTACCTTTCTTAGGATTTATCTCTACTTCTTTATGCAAATATATATATATGCATATACATCATTTTGCACATATATTTATTCAATTGATAACATTGTTTAATTTTTTATTGTTTCTAGTTCAGGCTATTCCCTAGGTTTTGAGCACATACATAAATGCATATTGATAAAATTGTGAGTTTTTTATGTGATTATTTTCTAGACAGACTAAGTTTTTACTTGTCCTTAAGTATAAGCTCAGGATGTCCCTTGTATTTATCTGAATATAGTATGCAATTTAAAATAAAAGCAAAAGTGTCTTCAACCTTAAGGGTAAATATGTCAAGTGCTTTTGAACCTCTTACTGATTATTTAGTGAAGTACCATTAGACAAATGCTAATATGCATACATGACAATAATTGGGAAATAGGAGTCTAATACAGCTAACTTAATAATTCAGGTCACACAGTCATGGATTAGGAGAAGAAAACAGTGCAAATTATTTAAAATTCCATTCAAATCAATATAAACTGCTAAAACATATCATCAGAAAGTTAGACATGCAAGAAGAGAGACAACTCTAAGAGAATATCAGGATAGTTTAGAGTGAGAATCAGTGAAGAGACTTTATTATTAAGCACTGCACAATATCTCTGACTTTAAAGTAGCAGAGAATCTTGAATATGATGTCATATTGGTCCATGTTGTATTCAATATGCATGCCAGGTGGAAAATTCTATGTGATATTATAAAGCTTCCCGAGTATTTATTTGAAATATCTTTTAGGGCTTTCAAAAGTCATAGGATCTATCAAGAAGTCTTTCTGAAAAATCATCAAAATAGAATCTGATGATTTGGTATAAGATTTTGGACATCGATATTGGGCAATTATATTGGACTATTATATGACTACACAAGAGAATTATTCCATTAGGAAAAAATGAACATCAAGTTACCTACTGTCCCTCATTGGGAATCATTTCTCTTTCTGTAAAAAGGAATTTGAAAAAGAGCTTAACTAATATTTGTGTGTTTTTTTTTTTTTTAACTAGAAAATAGAAAGGAAATATCAAAATCGAGAGACACAGGGTAAAAAAAAAAAGGCAAACAACTACAAAAGCAATACTTGCAAAACTGTTTGGTGTAAATGAACTAAACAACTCATGGGGGGGGAAGGGAAAGGGAATGAGGGACGAGGTAACAAACAGTACAAGAAATGTATCCAATGCCTAACATATGAAATTGTAACCTCTCTGTGCTTCAGTTTGATAATAATTTTTTTTTTTAAAAAAGAGCTTCACAATAATTTCCCCATACTAAAATCTAACTTTTGATGAACACAGCAGAACTACGTACATGTTCCCATCAATCGATGGTATAACAATGACTCTGTAACTCTATTGGTCTGTAAATTCTTTCATGTACCTAATCTCCTATTCCTTCCTTCCTTCCTTCCTACCTTCCTTCCTTCCTTCCTTCCTTTTTCTTTCTTTCTTTCCTTCTTTACTGTCCCTTGTCTTCTTTCCATCCTTTTCCTTCCTCCCATCTTTCCTTGCTTTTTCTTTCTTCCCTTCAAAAATGAATGCCTAACAGGCTTAAATATTCATTTATTTATGAAAAAAAGAATATGCCTGAACAATCTCTGACTACCTTTAGTTTACCAACAACAAAGATCATCCATGAGTTTTTCATAAAAATATATTTAAATAAGTATTAAAAGTAGTAGGAAATAATACAACAAACTCAGCATAGATACTACCTGAAGAAGTAACACTGGCTGATAAACAATCACTTTAATTTTCCAATATATGCTTTTATCTATTCTGTAATTCCAATTTGCTTTATAAATGTTAAAATAGTGAACATTATTTCTGCTGACTAAATGCTTATTCATAGAGCTAAATAGAAATGTGAGTTATGTCTAGACAGAAATACTACAAACTTATATCAGCCTAAGGAGTATCATCTATGAGTTGCAAATATAAGGAAAATATTAATATAACTACAGTTGCTTGCATTTATGGTACTAAAGTTTAGAGGATGTTCTGAAAGCAAAGTTTTAAAGCTTCTCAAGTCTACATTAATGCTCTGATTTCATCTGTTAATGAAAATTATATTTAGAAGTTTAAAAATGTTACATTATTTCTCCTGACATATGAGGAACATACTAAACAATGTAGACAATCATAAAATAGCAAATGCAAATAATTCCTGTAATAGGCTTTTCCAGTTGATCAAAAGCAATATACAATATATTTATTTTAACAAACTGGATTTTGTATTTATAAAGGTTAAGAATATCCACAGATTGTTTGTACCAAGATCGAAAATACAAAAAAATAGGTGTAATTTGCTATCTAAATCTTATACATTCATGTGGAAGGATGAAATAATAACAAACAACCTCAATTAAAAATCTTGAGCATAAAATTATGTCTACTCTTAATCCTTTTGAAGAACAAACTAAACACCTCATTAATTTGTGATTACTGAAATTTGTATTTTTTTTAAGATACCAAATATCTGAAGAGCTAGTATATATGCAATTGGTTTAGAGTGAGTTGTCAGAGAAATTCACAAAACATTTTTAGAAGTATGAACACACTATTTTTTGAAATCCTTCTGGGTTTAAGAAGCTGTGGAAACTAAAGATAAGATTGTCTTTCTACATGTACCATTTTGGTATTTCAGGGAAAAATAAGTAAAATTTAAAATAAACCCTATACAGGCATAATATTATAGAAATCTTATTGTTTCTTCATAAATAAAAAAAATCAATAGTGAGTTTATTGGTAGTAACTTTATAGCTCTTTACTGGTTAGGGGTGCCGCCTCATCTTTTCTTTTTGTTGTTGTTGCTCAAAAATATGAACTTACAAAAAGCCAATTTCATGTGCTGTTAATTTAATTCTCAACAATAAAATCTTACTTCTACTGATAGAAAATGAAATTACCCTTTCTACACCCTTTTTATCTGTCAATTAAATGCTTTTTCTCCATCCCAAAACAAACAGTGCACATTATTTGTAATAAATCCTCATTTTTGCAACAAAATTAAAAATAGATGGGAAGTAATATACTGGAGAAAGTCTTGTCACTGAATAAGTTGGTTCATTGTCACTTGAATAAGTTTATACAATGACCATGAAAGCAATAATAACAGAGGACATTCCCTAGTGAGATAGTATTTTTATTTTTACAGAGACATATAACATTGCCTTTTATTTAATGGACTATATGGAAATATGACATTGTATTTGTAATTATATACTGTGAATAGACCAAATAGTGTTTCAATGCAGTTTTAAGTGTGTTTATTACATGTATGTCCTATCTTCTCAATTTTGTTCAACAGAAGGAATGTAAAACTTTATTTTTGAAATAGGAAATTTTTGTCTAAGTTATTTAAAAGGGAAATATTTGTCAATTTTACAAAAATAATATACATACAGCAGACACTAATTACAAATTTGGTTTATGTCAGGCAATAAAATTGGAATAATGAAAAGCTAGTTCACACTTGTTCTTGTAGACTGATATCTTTGCCAGGAGAGATAGAGAAAATAAGTGAAGAACTATTAGAGTGCATAAGTTCATGTTATGGTGGAAACTAAAACAGGGAAAACAATTTCACACAAAAAAATCTTGCTATTAACATATACCTGGGCTTTAATCTGGAAGTCTATTTCCTAAAGCAAGAAATTTCAGTAAGGACAAAATATTGTCAATAATACAAATGGTTATGTAAAATGTGTCTATGTAAAAATATAAAAGAGTAATGCAGGAATGTTTTTATATTCTGTACAAGAGAATACCATTCATGAATAAAAGGGATTGTAAATTCTTGGCTACGAAGAACATTGTACATTTCATTTTATAAAAGAAATTTGAAATAGGGAGATTTTTCTTTGTGAGAAGAATAAGAGTAAACAAAAATTTTGTGTGTGTTTACACATGTACACATAAAGTGCATCTATAAAACTGCCAGGTTCTGTTGGTTCATGTATGTAATCTCATGCCTCTACTCAGGACATGGAGATCTGCTTACCAAAATTCAAATCAGTGAGATTCTTATCTCCAATTAACCACCAGAGAACAAGAAATGGATCTGTGGCTCAACGTGGTAGAGCAGTAGCCTTGAACAAAGTAGTTCAAGAGCAGCACCCAGGCCCTAAGTTCAAGCCCCACAGCCTACAACTACTACCTCAAAGTAAGAAGAGATAGAGAATACACTAGTGTTCCTTAGCACAGACTGAACCGTCCTAAATAATGATCCAGAAACACCACAAACTGTAAGGTCCTCTCCCTGAGGGCTACATGCAGATGCCCCCACCCATTAAGTCTCCACCCAGTTACCTGGGTAACCAGCAGACCTGGAGGCAGTTACCTCCCCCTTCCCTGAAGTTACATCCTGGCCACACCTCCCCATCCCTGCCCTACATAAGGCATCCCCCCGGGGTGGTTCGCTCTCTTGCCTACCTCGTGCATCTTGAGCTTGGGAGCAGGTCAGTAGAATGAACTTTTCTCTCCTGCCTGAATACCGCGTGGCGTTCTCCTTTACCGGCTACCTACTTTAAAAAACCTAACATATATGGTGCCGTGACTCGGGAAGGGCTTAAGAGTCAGGACAGGCGGAATTCCCATCTATTTTTCTCCTTTTTCTGGGAGTATCCCCAGTCCTGACGGCCCTTTTTCCCACAAACCAAACTGCTGTGAGACGCCACATGGGACTTTTCATCAATACCATTGCTGGCCTCTGCATCCACGTCCATACCACTCCTCTACTCCGGTGAGTGAAACTGCTACGCAGATTTTCTGTTGCTTTTTCTGGACGTGGTACCGTACCAGAGAACTTCTCAGGCCCAGGGCCTGGTCACCTCCAAAGTGGGGACACTTGTTTCAGTTCTTGCCAAACTTATTTCCCTCTGTGGTTCTAATGGGGTGCTGCAAGTCACGCCCAAAGCAGGAAACCCCTTTGGAATGCCTTCTGCAATCGCTGGATGTCTTGTCCCTTAAGGACTGCATTGACCGAAAACGGCTAACTCATTATTGCACTGAGGTCTGGCCGCAGTACCGACTTGACAATCGCTCCCAATGGCCTAGAGATGGGACTCTAGATTATATTGTTCTCAGAGATTTAGACAGTTTTTGTCGCCGCAATGGTAAATGGTCAGAGGTCGTCCATGTTCAGGCCTTTTTTGCTCTCAGGAATAACCCAGCTCTCTGTCAAACATGTCTGACTTTCCCCATTCTGCTGGCATGTGGAAACACAGTTGCTGAGAGCTCTGAGGCCCCTCTGGAACCTGATATCTCTGACCCCCTTTTTGACTCCACCCCTCTTCCTGCCGAGTCTTCAGCACCTTCACCTTCTTCCCCTTCCTCTCCTCCTCCCTCACCTCCTCTCCCCTCCCCTCCTGCGGCTTGCACCCGATCTCGCACAGGTGACACTCGAGCCCCACCAAACTCCTTGTGTCCTTTGCGGGAGGTGGTGGGGCCTGAAGGGATAGTAAGAGTGCATGCTCCATTTTCAATGTTTGATATGGCTCAGATTGAGAAGAAACTGGGATCATATTCCCAAGACCCTAATGGTTATGTCAAACAGTTTAAGTACCTTGCTCAGGCCTATGACCTTACCTGGCATGATATATATTTAATAATATCCTCCACTCTTAGCCCGGAGAAAAAGGAAAGGGTGTGGACTGCCGCCCAGGCACATGCAGACGAGGCCCACCGCGTAGGTAATGACTTCCCAGTGGGAGCAACAGCCGTGCCCAGGGAGGAGCCCAATTGGGATTATCAAAGTAATGCCCCTGGGAGGAAAAGTAGAAATAGGATGATAACTTGCTTAGTGGCTGGCCTCCAAAAAGCGGCTCATCGCCCAGTTAACTATAACAAATTAAGACACATTACCCAAAGAGGGGATGAGAATCCGGCCGAATTTCTTGACCGCCTTACTGAAGCTCTCCAGCGTTATACTAAGCTGGACCCAGATTCAGCAGAGGCTAAGGTAATCCTCAATACCCATTTCATAGCCCAATCTGCTCCTGATATTAGGAAAAAGTTAAAAAAGGCTGAGGACGGTCCTCAAACCCCCCAACGAGATCTGGTGAGCATGGCATTTAAGGTTTTCAATAATCAAGAGGAGCAGGAGATCGCCGATAAGACTGCTCGCGAGAGGGAGAACTATCAGTTCCTGGCTGCTGCCATCCGGCCTCCTCCGAGAAGAAGCACCCAACGTAAACCATCCGGAACATGCTACAAGTGTGGGCAAGAAGGCCACTGGGCAAAATTCTGCCCTTCACTGCGACCACCGCCTGGACACTGCCCAAGATGTGGACAACTGGAGCACTGGGCAGACGACTGTCCCTCCTCGCCTCCACGAGGTAGGCCAGTCCCTCCCCAGCCCCAACCACGCAGGCAGGAGGAGCCCGACCCAACTGAGATTCTCTGTTTAGCAACACAATGACGGTGCCAGGGGCCACTGGCTCCCAAGAACATCACAATGGAGGAGCCCAGGGTGTGCTTTTATGTAGCCGGTAAGTTAGTATCCTTCCTCTTGGATACAGGAGCCAGTTTTTCGGTGTTATCTCAATATGCAGGGAAGACTTTTCCCTCCCAGATCTCAGTGGTGGGTGTTGACGGCCTACCTTCTTGTCACCCATCTACGGGACCAGTACCATGCAAAATAGACAACTTTCCGTTTTCACACTCCTTCCTAATCTTACCCCGCTGCCCTACCCCCCTCCTAGGGAGAGACTTGCTCTCCAAATTCCAAGTCTCCCTCTCCATATCCCCAAGCAGCCAACTCCTATTCTACTTTTATCTCTAGATGAACCCCCACCTGTAACCTCCCAGTTAGACCCTTTCCCCCTCCCTCCAGATCTTGTCAACCCTCTAATCTGGGATACTTCTACACCCACTATGGCTAGACATCATACTCCTGTTCTCATTAAGCTTAAAAACCCTACCCATTTCCCCAGCACATCTCAATACCCCATTTCCCTCAGACATAGGCAAGGTTTAAAGCCTATCATTCTCCGCCTTCTTAAACAAGGACTTCTCAGACCTACTAACTCCCCCTTCAACACCCCTATTCTGCCAGTAATTAAGCCTGATGGAACCTATCATCTAGTCCAGGACCTGCGCATCATTAATGCTGCAGTCCTTCCTATTCACCCTGTTGTGCCTAACCCGTATACATTCCTTTCACAGATACCTCCTGGTACCACCCACTTCTCAGTGCTGGACCTGAAGGATGCATTTTTTACAATTCCCTTGCATCCCGACTGTCAGGACTTCTTTGCCTTCACCTGGATGGACCCAGATACCTCCAGGGCACAACAGCTAACCTGGACAGTCCTCCCTCAGGGGTTCCGGGACAGCCCCCATTTTTTTGGACAAGCTCTAGCAAAGGACCTTCTCTCTCTCCAGGTATCCCCTAGTGTCATTCTTCAGTATGTGGATGATCTCTTGCTTTGCAGCCCTTCCCTTGAGTTGGCGCGCCAACACACGGCTGACCTCCTTAACTTCCTATTGGCCAAAGGATATAGAGTCTCTCCTTTTAAAGCCCAGATAACAAAGCCAGAAGTAACATACCTGGGTCTCTCCATAACTCCTACAGAGAGAAGAATTACTCTTGATAGAAAAGCTTATATTGAGTCTCTCTCTGTCCCACAGACCAAGGAGGACATTCTGTCCTTCTTGGGACTGGCGGGCTTTCTTCGCATTTGGATACCTGGATTTGCTACCTTGGCCAAACCGCTTTATGAGGCAGCCAAGGGCTCCCTAAAAGAGCCACCAGACCCCACAAAGCCCATCGACACCCCATTTAAGGTACTGAAACAAGCGCTTCTACAGGCTCCAGCACTGGCTCTACCCAATCTTAAAGAACCCTTTTTACTTTATGTCACTGAGAAGTGGGGAATTGGCCTTGGGGTGCTTGGGCAAATGTCAGGCCCCTCTTTTAGACCTGTGGCCTATCTCTCGAAACAACTAGACCCAACGGTAAAAGGCTGGCCAGCCTGCCTTCGGGCTTTGGCAGCAGCAGCCACCCTGGCACAGGAGAGCACAAAGCTCACTTTTGGCCAGCTCACTACTATTCGCTCTCCCCACAGGCTAAAGGACCTTTTATCTCATAAATCCCTGTCTTGCCTCTCCCCTTCCCGCCTACAGCTGCTTCATGTTACCTTTTTTGAGAACCCTGACTTCTCACTGGAAAGCTGCTCCCCTCTTAATCCAGCCACTTTGCTTCCATCCAATTCTAACCCTCTTGTCCACTCCTGTACAGAAACCTTGGATGATGTCACACCCCATTTTACAGGTATCTCGGAAACCCCCCTTCCTGACCCAGAAGACACCTGGTACATTGATGGCAGTTCCACACTCACCCCTTCAGTCAGCCGAGTTGCGGGTTATGCCATTGTTAGTGACTGTACCATTATTGAAAGCAGCCCTCTGCCCCCTGGCACTACCTCACAAAAGGCAGAGCTTATAGCTTTAACCAGGGCCTTAACTCTAGCCAAGGGCCGGAGGATTAACATTTATACAGACTCAAAATATGCCTATCATATTCTCCATTCACATGCTGCCATCTGGAAGGAGCGTGGTTTCCTGTCTACTAAAGGGACCCCCATTACTAATGCTTCCCTTATTCTTAAGCTCCTAGAAGCGGCTTCCCTTCCCCAACAGGTAGCTGTCATTCACTGCCGGGGACACCAGATGGGACCTGATGCCATTAAGGTGGGCAACTCAAAAGCAGACCAGGAGGCAAAGAAAGCAGCCCAGAGACAACTTCTAGCACCCTTACTTCCAGTATTGCCTCCAGTTCAACCGTCTTACACCCCACAGGAGCTGGAGGAACTCACTCATCAGGGAGCCTCACAGGAGGCACAGGGATGGTGGTCCCTAGCAGGACGATTTGTTCTCCCTGAGTCCCAAGCAGAAAATTTCCTTTCCCAGGTGCATCAGGCATTACACATTGGATACAAGCCTCTCTCCCACCTTCTCAAGCCTTTACTTCATTGCTCTAGCCTAACTGCTCGACTGAAGGCCATTACCCAAGCCTGCCCTACCTGTTCCCTTACCTCCTCACAGGGTGGTCTCCGACCAGCTGCATTCCCCACACACCAAGCCCGGGGACATACCCCATGGGAAGACTGGCAGATAGACTTCACCCACATGTCTTGATGTAAGCGGCTGAAATACCTTCTAACCATGGTAGATACATTTTCAGGATGGATTGAGGCCTATCCTACAACATCAGAGACTGCTGACACTGTTGCCTCTGTCCTAATAAAAGAAATTATTCCTAGGTTTGGCCTACCTAGGTCACTTCAATCTGACAATGGACCTGCGTTCATCTCCAAGGTGACTCAACAGGTAGCCACCTCTTTAAATATCCAGTGGAATCTTCACATTCCCTACAGGCCTCAGTCATCTGGAAAGGTGGAAAGAGCTAATGCACTCATTAAGACACAGCTTTCTAAACTTTCTTTAGAGCTCCAGCAATCCTGGCCAGAACTGTTACCTCTGGCGCTCACCCGCTTACGTGCCTCTCCCCGCAGCACTACTTTTCTCAGTCCTTTTGAATTAATGTATGGAAGGCCTTTTCTTCTAGGTAATTTCCCTACTGACAGTACCAAGACTCCACTGATAGACTACCTTCCTGTTCTAACCTTCCTTAGGCACATGTTACGCCAACATGCTGACCAATGTCTTCGTCAGCCACATCAAGGTCCCTTTCCCACTCCCCCAATCTTGCCTGGGGATCAAGTATTTCTCAAGACCCTTAATCCATGTGGTTTACATCCTAAGTGGACAGGCCCTCACCAGGTTCTGCTGACCACCCCCACTGCGGTCAAGCTTCAAGGACAGCCACAGTGGATTCATCTGTCAAGAATAAAAAGGGCTTCTGCTCCTGCCCCTTCTATACCAACGTTGACTTCGAGGTACACCTGTTCCTCCCTTGGGCCTACCAAGGTAAAGCTGTCTCGAATACCTGAAGACCCAAGTGAGTAACAGTAACACGGAGCCAGCTGCCTTCCATACACCTCTCTACCCCATCCCTTTGTCCTCCAAGCCATTAGTACCCAATTTTTCTCTTTTCATTTCAGTAATATTTTTCTTTTTATTATTGTCCAGCCCCAACCCCAGGAAACCTCTTGGAGACGTTACCTAAGGATCTACCACCAAGGGACACCTGCTGCTCGCCTTCAGGAGGGACCACACATTTCTGCCTTTTACCCCTAATGTCGACGCCCCTTGCCAGCAGGAAGCAGCCAGAGAGAGTCTTCGCCCTTTTCATAACTATTAAAAGGCTGGAATGTAAGGTCCTCTCCCTGAGGGCTACATGCAGATGCCCCCACCCATTAAGTCTCCACCCAGTTACCTGGGTAACCAGCAGACCTGGAGGCAGTTACCTCCCCCTTCCCTGAAGTTACATCCTGGCCACACCTCCCCATCCCTGCCCTACATAAGGCATCCCCCCGGGGTGGTTCGCTCTCTTGCCTACCTCGTGCATCTTGAGCTTGGGAGCCGGTCAGTAGAATGAACTTTTCTCTCCTGCCTGAATACCACGTGGCGTTCTCCTTTACCGGCTACCTACTTTAAAAAACCTAACACAAACCAAAGACAGGCTGAATAAAGGGAGCTGCATTAAACTCCAGAGTTTCTACAGGGCAGAGGATATAGCGACAAGATAAATAGAAAGCCCACAGATAGGTTAAATGTTTTTCACTAGCTACATAACAGACATGGGCCACATATCAAAAATATTCCTAGAGGTCAATGAATTAAACCACCACATAAGTAAGTGGGCTAAAGAATTTTAAAAAGACTTCTCTGAAGGGGAAATAAGAATGGCCAATAGACACATGAAGAAATGTTCAACATCTCTGGACATAAAAGAAATGCAAATCAAAACTACATTAGGATTCCACCTCATCTTAGAATGACCATTATCAAGAAAACAAATAATAACAGATGCTGTCAGGGAAAGTGGTGAAAGGGAATGTGCTAATGCACGTGTGATGGGAATGTAAACTGATTGAACCACTCTGGGAAGCAGTATACAGGTTCCTCAAAAGTCTGAACATAGATTTCCTCTAAGATTCAGTAATCCCATTCAAGGGCATATTCCTGTAATGGGGAGGCCAGATCTGCCCAGTGCCATCAATAGCTGTGGAGGGACTTCAGGTTGACTCCAGCTCAGATTAGAGCAGAAGCCAACTCCATCTCCACTAAGCCCTCCCCCACCCTATTCAGGGAAGCTCCCTTTACTATGTAGATTGACTACCTGAGGCCTGGGAGCTTCAAGGGAACCTGTGTCCTCCTCTTTATTATGATAAGTTATGTAGATTAACCACCTGAGGCCTGGGAGCTTCAAGGGAACAGGCTGTGAGTAGGCATATCATGTGAGCCCCGCCAAATCCATGCGTCAGTTCTAACTAGAATGATAGGTTAGTTCAAATAAATATTATGAGACAGACTGTAACTCTATTGGCCACCTGCGTGCGGCCTAGCATGCTCTGTAAGTGTTGTATCTTCATTGATCACCTGCATGTGACAACTTTGTCTGTGATGTTTGCCTTATAACCAGGCTGGAAGGCCACACGGGGCGGTCCCAGCTCCCGAGTCTGGGCCGCACAGGTGTGCACAGTCCCAGCTCCCGAGTCTGGGCCGCACAGGTGTGCACAGTCCCAGCTCTCGAGTCTGGGCCCTGATCCTGCACACGTGGTTGGCAGTTTCGGCTCCCGATTCTGGGCTGCGACCAAGGCCGGTCGGTTCACTTTTGTTCACTTTTTACTTACCCAATAAAACTGTCTTTTTGTCACCTTGTAGCTGGAGACTGTGTGGTGGACTCTTGGGAGAACCAGGAATCCCCTCCCTTGGGGGGAATCCTGTTTCATTGTAGCGAACCCCCACTCTACTTCAATACCCAAATGATCACAAACAAGGCCACACTAAAGCTATCAGCACAACTATGTTCATAAAAGGATTATTAACCATAGCTAAGATATGGAACCAACTCAGATTACCCTCAGTAGATGAGTGGGTCAAGAATATGTGGTATACATGTACAAGGGAATTCTATGCTTCCTTCAGAAAGAATGGCATTTCCCCATTTGTAAGGAAATGGAAAGATTTAGAAAAAGTCATATTAAATGAAATAAACCAGACACAAATAAACATAGGCTCCATGTTTTCACCCATTTGTAAGAATTAATATATGTCTATGATAGCACTAGTAGAAGATCTCAGTACCTTAATAGCTATGTACATATTGTTAGCCTTCTCCTGCCCTTAGGTCCTCAGCTCCTCCCATTAGCTCCCCAGCTCCACCCATACCTAAACTCCATATCCTAGAAGTATAATGGGCCACTCACCATTAAGAGCTACCTACTTCCCCTTTAGCCCCAGAGAAGCTACCACCCGATAAGGTGCAGAAGCCATAGGCCATGTTACTCCCAATCACGTGGGAGATATGTCCCCACTAATAAACCTCTTTATAAACCTTCTTCTCCTGTCCGTGGCTATCTATGCATGGTCCCCTGGGATAGCTGGGACATATCCTTTCACATATGACTGTAAAATGTGATGCTAATCAAAATGAACTCCATGATATAGAAATTAATGCTTTTGTTGTTGTTGTTGTTTTGTTTATAATTTACTGTGTGAAGTTATTTCTTTTCTTTTTCCCCTTTGGTTTATCCTTTGTTGTCACTCTTTTTTATTTTGGTCCCCTGTGTCTTGTATATAAGAAGGGAAGGGAGGAGAATAACAAAATGGCAACAGAAAGGACAAAGTGTGAGCCATTGCAACAGAGTACTCACAAGACACTTTGTTGGAAATGAACTGTACAACTATGGGTGGAGGGGAGACCAGGGGAAGGGAAAGTGGATGAAAATCAGGAAGGATATACAGTGCTTGACAAGAAATGTACTCATTACTTTACTTGTGTAACTGTGCCCCTCTGTAGGTCAGCATTACAATAAAATAAATATAATTAAAATAGTAATTCATTAATTTAAAATATATATGTAAATCAGAAATATGATATATTTTTAAATTAATACCATTAAATCCATACCTCCATTACTTAAGCAGCAAATATACAAATTTTTAATAAATGTGACTAATCTCAAAAAGGGGTGATAAACTTCTGCTGGGTGTTTCTGCAATTTTACTACTTGCTTTTGAAGTCCAAGAGCAAAAGCAAATGTGTATACCATCAAGAAACTCACATATAGTTTCACCTACTATTCTAAAAGAACAACTACAGGTTATTCTTTTTATTTTTTTATTTTTAGATGAAAACAGGAATCCATTGCAGAAAAATTAAAGAATAAAATCAAAATGGAACATCTAGCATTAGTACATACGGTAACACTAGGATTTGAATTCTACATCTGAAGATCAATTAGAATATTTGTTAAAGTATATAAAGACCATATTCTTATATATTATAGGTCACATATTTGAGGTAAACAGACAAGAATCACTTCTTTTGTTCTTTGTTTAAATAACCTCTTCAGTAAACATCAGCAAAATATTTTCCAGATCATATTTGAGAAATACATTAATAAAGACTTCATGTGGAGTAGGGGAGGCATATATGGAGCTAATATTGGGGCTTCAACTTAAGGCTTTAGGATATCCTTGAGCTGGCATCCTACCACTTGAGCCATAACTCCAGTTTCAATTTTTGCTAATTAGTTGTTGATAACAGTCTCTTGGACTTGATCTCCCAAGCTGGATCTAACCAGCTCCTCAGATACCAGCCTTCTTAGTAACTAGGATTGTAAGTATGAACCATTGGTGTCTGATAGGAAAAATACTTCTTAAGAAAGAGCCTCTGTTGCCATTTTCTTTGATTCTGGTATCCTGGGTATTTTATACATGTCTGTCTGAATTAGGGATGGGAACAGGAACACTAAAACCATGAAACAGAGTTAAAAGCAAACCAATGCAACAGCAATACTTACAAGACAATATGTTATAAAGTAACTGTATAGCTCTGGGAAGAGGTTGGGGAGGAGGGAAGAGGGGAGAAAAATGAGGGTGGCGGTAACAAATTGGACAAGAAATGCATTCCCTGCCTAACATATGAAACTGTAACCCTTCTGTTCTTCACTGTGACAATAAAATTAAAATAGAGAAAAGAATATATCTATATCTATATCTATCTATATCTATATCTATCTATCTATCTATCTATCTATCTATCTATCTATCTATATATCAGCTCCAAACTATCCTGCCATATTTTATGTCCTGAGGTACATGTACATCTCAAGTAGGTCCCCTGGGATTTTTTTGAACATATATGTACCTCATCTGTATGTCCATAAATTCCCCCTATTTACAAGCTTGACAATTTTTAGTTAATTGTGTCATTACTTTACTTGTATATTACGTATTGCAAAATGCCTTTAGTTGAAGTTGGGCTTTACCATTTAGTATGAATTCCTAGCATTAAAAAAAAATTCTAGCAGTTATTTTTGTTGCTTTGTATGAATCTATGCTGCTCTGATGGCCCTGAAAGAATGCCTAGGTTGGGCTGGGGATATGGCCTAGTGGCAAGAGTGCTCCCCACCTATACATGAAACACTGGGTTCAATTCCCCAGCACCCCATATATTGAAAATAGCTAGAAGTGGCGCTGTGGCTCAAGTGGCAGAGTGCTAGCTAGCCTTGAGCAAAAAGAAGCCAGGGACAGTGCTCTGGCTCTGAGTCCAAGGCCCAGGACTGGCAAAAAAAAAAAAAAAAAAAAAATGCCTAGGAGAATGCCTACATTTCAGACTACATGCTCAATCAAGGAAGCATCAATGTTTTAAACATTTTGCTTGGTATGATAATGTCACCGAAGCTTTAATGAGAAGAAAATATGAAACCATGCAGTTTTCTTAGGGATTTTTGTTTTGCTGTTTGAAAGACATCAAGTTGTGGGTGTTCTCAGACACTGTCACTGATCCCCAAGTTTAAGGTGGAATGATCAGAAATACTTGCTATGATTTGACAAATTCTGTGTTTCTATCTGAAAAGTGGGTTATCCCAACATAGTTCTTTGGACAGGTACTCCTGGTATCTTCAATGGAACTGGGTAGAAACACTGCAGATTTCTTTAGGAATTTCAGATACAGTAACAAATGATCACTTCTTTTTTTGGAAAATGTAAATCATAAACTTACATTTTCTTTCCTCTTTCTACCTTCTTTTGCTTTATTATGTCCACATGTGTGAGTTGGGAGAAACACATAAAATGGACTCTTCATTAAGAAAAGAAAACCAAAGCCCTTAAATCAAGGAATTTATGCAATTTTTAACTGTTTTTAACAAGCACAAAATGGTTCACAGGAATTATGTGAGTATAGATCATTTTAATTTGAATCATTGTGGAATCATAAAAGACTCAGTTCTTTAATTTTGTGCCTTCAAGTCAGCTACTTTGATTAAAAAATAATAAAGCATGAGACCCGAAGGGTCCTCACAGGTTCTCGGCGCTATCATGGCTCCCTGATCTTCTGTGCTAATTCTCCTCATTAATATTAATAAAAGGCTGATAGGCCATTGCAAAGCATGATATGAGAAGCAGGCAATTAATCGCTTGTAGTATTTTTATGCTTATTTTGCACAATGAAATAATGCCTTGGGACTGACTATCAGCTAATCAATAATATCAACTGTGTTGAAAATGAGCACCTTCAGTTTCTTTTTCATTAATCTCCCTTTAATCTCAGGAAAACAAAAAAAAATGCAGTGAATGTTCTTGAATTGACAGGATTGAATAGGATTTTTTTTTTTTTCTGTTAACCAGCTTTCTGCTCTATGGAAGGAAGATAGGCCATATCTGTACATACATATATATTTCAGATTAGCCAATCAAATCAATTAATACACTCTTAATGGTTTTTGCTTTTTGAAGATGACATTGGAAATTAGGCTAGTGAACATATTGTAGGTTAGATAAGACCATTTAGAGATTCAAAGTCAACGTTTCATAAATCAGCCAGGCTTGCTGATTTAAACAGCAACAACAACAACAAATTTTATAAAACCAACATTTAATATTTGAAGACCAAACTGTTGACTTGAAAAATGAGACTTTACATGTCTTAATGAGGTTAATTAAAAAGATTCAAGATTTAGAGAATAGAAGTGACTCCTTTCTACGGATAGGAGAATTTCATTTCTTTTTCTGGTGTTTCTATGTAACCTGAAAGAAATAGTATAAGCTATACTGTAAATTTATCTTTTAAAATTATACTAAACATAGGAAGTAATACATTTGCTCAAATCTGTCCTGATATGATCAAACTCATTCCTTCTGATCGCCCTTTCATTTTCATAGCATGGAGGGCTGTCCCTCCTCATAAGACCAACACCAGGTGTTTATAATTGAGTTGCCTCTATAAGTGTGAATCTAAACTTTAGAAAACAGTAAATTGAATAAATGAATCTTAAGAAAATGTTTTCTGGGCTTGGAATATGGCCTAGTGGTAGAGTACTTGCCTTGTATACATGAAGCCCTGGGTTTGATTCCTTAGCACTACATATATAGAAAAAAAGCCAGAAATGGTGCTGTGGCTCAAGTGGTAGAGTGCTAGCCTTGAGCAAAAAGAAACAAAGACAGTGCGCAGGCCCTGAGATCAAGCCCCAGAACTGGCCAAAAAAAAACCAAAATGTTTTCTGCCTAATGTGGTGCACACAAATGTATTCTCTACTACAATGGAAGTGGAAGAGGGTGGACTCTGATTCAAAGTCAGCCTGAATAAATATATCACATGCTCTTATCTGAAGCAAAGAGACTGTGTGTATTGTTTGTGAGTGACAAAACACTTGCCTAACAGTCAAGAGGCCTAAATTCAATCCCCAGTACTGATATAAATGAGTGTGCAAGCTAAATTTAAAATTAATTTATGTATTTTTCAGCAGAATGATCAATATAACAATGTGCGCAGATAGTTCAGCTTGTATAAATATTATGGTATTTGAAATAGCTTTACTGAAAATTCTGACAAGGACTAAGTGAATAATTAAATAAAAATTCTAATCCAGCAAAATGATTTTCTTGGCATAAAATTTCTCTAAATGAATTGCATTCCAATGAGAGTAGCTACTTCCAAGATTTAAAAAAAAAAAAAAGTTATTGAGTAGAACTCAAATAAGTTGAAAGCTAAACAAAAATTTAAAACATAATGTAACTCTGGTATAAGAATTGTCAGTAAGTGCTCCCACTCCCAGTAATTTTCACATGTTACTTCATTTCTTAACCAAAAAAGTCTTATAGTAGGCTGGGAATATGGCCTAGTGACAAGAGTGCTTGCCTCATAGAAATGAAGCCCTGGGTTTGATTCCTCAGCACCACATATATAGAAAAGGCCAGAAGTGGCACTGTGGCTCAAGTGGTAGAGTGCTAGTCTTGAGCAAAAAGAAGCCAGGGACCATGCTCAAGCCCTGAGTCCAAGCCGCAGGACTGGCAATAAACAAACAAACAAATAAATAAATAAGAAAGAAAGAAAAATAATATTCTATGTTTAGCAGAGCTAGTTCCAGAGCTGAAAACTGCAGCATTTTTTTTGCATCTTCAAAAAGGTTAAGATTTACAAAATATCCATCTAAAGATTGCTTTTTATTTTAAGTTTTTCTCATCATAGACTTTGCCATTTGATGATACACAGTATGGAAGAGAGAACTTTGATGGACTCATGATGTTTTAGAGGTAAATGGTTGTGAATCAGACAGAAGATTTAAGATCCTTTCCAAAAAACAACTTTATTAACATATTAGGCAACTCATCACAATGAAAAATAGTGAAACAATGGCAAGTTGTAGAAAATACTATTAGGTAAACAATCAGTTTTTTTTTCATTTGTTCTTCTAAAGGCATTTACAAATCAATAATTCTTCTCTTACAGTGGTGGAGACTTGGCTGAAGTGGCAAAGCATTGCTGGAAAGTGGTAAATGCTAAGTGAAATTCCAATGTCTAGATTTCTGTGTCCCAATACTAGATTTTCCAAAACAATTTGTTTATTTCTGTTTCTATCCACATTGAGTTATTTTATAATTTCCATAATAGAAATATTGTATGCATTTGTATTTAAAAGAATAAATACAATATTTTTCATGCATAATTAAATAAATAAATAAATACAAATACATAACCAATTCGAAACGTAAAACCCTATCTCTAAGAAGCCTCATTTTGCTTACATTTCTAATACTTAATCTTCCCTCCAAGTTTTTTAGAAACTTAGGGATAATGGGAAATACCTATATTCCATAACTTTCATTTTCATGTTTTTTTTGGTGCCAATACTGAGGCTTACATTTAGGACCCTTGACTCTCAGTCAACTATTTCACTCAAAACTGGTACTCTACCACATGAGCCATGTGACTCTTCCAGCTTTTTGCTGGTTTATTGGAGATAAGAGGCTTCCCAGTTAGAGTTCAAACTAAGATCCTCAGATCTCATTCTCTTGATTTTTGGGTGTGTGTGTGTGTGTGTGTGTTAGAAATTTTCTGCTGCTTTAAACAAAATGCTTATTTTTTTGAGAGGTTTTATTTTCTTGAAAGTATAACTTGGAAATTAGGCTCTTGAAATTAATTCTCCACTCAGGGTTCAAATTAGCCAGTTAGATTAATCTAGACAGAAAGTGAACAGTTTCTGAGTAAAACTTTAGAATATATAGAAAACTGGGTTTGGGATGTGGCAGAGGGTCGGGGGGGGGGTGGTGGATAAGGGGGAAAAGGAGAAGGAGGAGGAGGAGGCTTTTGTTCTAGATAGAAACCTAAAAGAGTTTCAAATATGAAATTTATTCTGGAGATCATCTAACAAAACTCAACATATTATGAATAGTTAAATTGATCAAGTACAAAAATTGATTTTTCTTTCTCTAGAGTTCATCTGGGCAACAGTACCAGCTCACCTAGAAACCACTGACACAGGCTCTGTATCACAATCTACTGGATCTCGATTTCTTTGGCCTCAGAACTTGAAGGGACAGCTTAATCTCCTCTTCAGATTATTCTCTCATCTCATAATAAGGTACTAACTAATAAATCAACACAAGTGCTTTTAATTAACTGCCTCTTTATTAGATTGCAACATAAATTCTTGTCCTCCTACAGTCTTAATTCCATTTCCAATGGATTTTTAGTTATTTAATTTGGGGTTCTAAATTGTGTCTCTTTGTATTTTCTTTATACTACAGGAAGACAGACTGGGTTCTACTTTGTAGAAATACAGTAATATGTTATAGCTAGAAACTTCCAGATACGGTTATCAATTCCAAGTATCATCATCACTACCACCTTCTTATCTGAATAGGTGAAAGCCTTTCTTATAAAACCTATGGATCGATCATTTTCTACATTACACAATTTAAGATGAAATATCTCTTAGACATATTTAAGTTAAAATTATATTTTAACTCAACTCTTAAATATGTACTTCACTTTGACATGAGAAAGTCATATGAGTTCATCATTCAACATTCAATAAATATTATGATGCATTTATTATGTTTAAGACTCTCAACAGTTGAGAATAGTAAAGGCAGGAAATGTTCTATATCATCCAGAAGAAAATAGCTGTAACAAGGCAAGGTTTTTATTTATGCCTTGTGAATGCTAGTATCTAAATATTATATGGAAACAAGAGGAGGCTGTTATTTCTGCTGAAAAGAAGTATAAAAATTTCCTATATGATATATTTTTTTCTGATTACTTACAATGATTGCATTGACTATTATGTAAGGTTGAGATGAAGTACTATTTCCTCCAGTCTTCTAACAAGAATGAAAAATTAACTATATCTTTTGATACAGTATTTTTAAATTTACTGTCTAATAGTGTTTGGATTTTACATATCTGTGTGTGTGTGTGTGTGTGTGTGTGTGTGTGTGTGTGTAATAAACTTTCTAAGGGCTTAATTTGTATATGAACTGATGTGTTCCTGGTACATGATACAGCCTATATGAAGGGTGTGCTGCATCTTTTCAGATGAGATATCTTACTTTTATTTATTTTGAAATCTATAGTCAAAGCAAGGAATGGTGATATCTCTATGTAATCTTGGGTCTTTGGAAGCTGCAAAAGGAAAAAATACCTATTAGAGTCCAACTTATGCTACATAACAAGACACTCAAAAATGAACACAAAATGAAACAAAAAGTAGTTAGGTGGCAATATCCAGGCAAGTAATGATTACCAATCAACAATTTTACAGTTGTCTTCTATTCTTTCTCAAGCATGGGAGCAAATACAATCTGCTATATGGCCATATTGATTTGTTTTTGCCTTATTTTAGTTTTCTTTTAGCCATGATGATAATATACTTTCACAGTCCTAACCTAGTTCCAAGGTAACATACAATAGAGGAATTTCCTTTACAAAACAGCTCTTGTAGGGACAACAGAAAGCAAGGGAGGAGAATAAGTCAGGAAAAGAAGTGTTGGCCTTTTCATTGTATGCCATGAAAATACAACCATTTTTGTTGGCCTGTTTAAACCTAAGTTGGGGGACCTTAACAATCAATGTCTTTCTAGTATTTACAAATTTCATATGTAAAATATGACAAAAAATCAAAGCTAGGGGAGACTGTAACTTTACAAAGGTGTGTATGGAGTGAATATGCACTTTATTTTCTCTGGTGAAAGTTCACTTTAGAATAGATTTTCACCTTGAGGCAATACTTCTCACGTTCTTGTGCTTTCTGGTCTCTGCAGAAATTGAAATTTTACTCTATCCTCAACATGCAAATCAAATTCTTCTTTCCAGCATTATCATCTATCTTGACATTGTTAAACCAAGTGGATAATTCTCACTTTTAATATTTGAGTTTAGATAGCATTTGGAACTGTTGACCATATTTTCTTCCTTCTAACACTTTCTTCCTTCAGCAATGGAATATTTATGACTTCTCTCTGCTACTTCCATATGATTATCCTTATTCATAAGCTCTTCTTCAGAATCCTGATACTATTGCATTCCTCATTGTTAAGTTCTAGAACTCTGTTTCATTCAAATGGCTTCGGATCTGTTTCAACAGTGTCCTATAAAGCCTAAACTCCAAACACATACATGTAATGCATATATTGCCCAAATTAAATTCAGTGAAACTTCCCCAAACTCCTATCTCCTCCATTTATGCTTTCTATCTCAGTAAATGAATCATTTACACATTAAATGAAAACACCCTTTTTTTTCCTTCAAATGTCTGTAATTCTGTTGCCCAGTAGGTTCTTTTTTAGTTTATGTAGCTACATGAAGTAACTGATTTCTGTCCATTCTTGCCACCTTACTTCACTTGTACTCTTTGTTCTATATACAGTTCAGTGTTCTTCCTCCAAAATTTGACGCTAGTCTTTTCCTTCCATGTGGGAAGACTGGAGTTTAAATTATTCATGATGTATAAATCACTCTTGATGTAGCCCTTACTCTTCTCCCTAGCCTGATTTTGTATTCCAGCCATGGTTCTGTGTATGCTTCAACCATGTTGATATTGTATGGCTCACTGTCTCATTTCTCTACCAACTAGACTCATTTTTTACATGATTGTTGCTATTTCTTTTCCACTATCCATTTTCCATTTTTCTCTTAGATTGAAATATTCTTGTCTTTATACCAGAGCTTTGATTTCATTACCATTGGGAAACCTATTGGATGCTGTGATTATATATGTATATGATTAGTATGTTCTCAGAAGAACAGCATAATAATTGAGTATGTTGCTTTTAACTTCTCCTATTAGTCCATGTTCAGTTTGAACAATCCATGTTCAATTTAAATAATATTTACTTTATCTTATTTCTTCTATATTACTACCTCGAATACAGCATGGCACCCAAAACAGAGTAGAAGTGCTCAATAAATAGTGTTAAGAGCATGCATAGATAAAATAGTGTTTTACTATCATAGCTATTATCAAATAAATTATAGTTAATGAAAACTTTATAACCCTCTGTCCTCTTTCAGACTCCTTGAATGACACAAGATGGATAGAATGTACACTGCTAAAAGTGTAAGTAATGTTGTTATTATCCTCCCACCAGCCATCACAAAGTCATCCTTAATTCTGTAGGGCATTGTGCTATCACAAAGAAATAAATTTAATCAAATACCTTCTGCACATGGGACCCAGATAGTCAATATGTGGTAAACAAGTTTGTTTCAATGTATAGTAGGGATACTGTATTTCACAGAAGTACATTGATCTCAAATGGCAGAGATAGTCTTCTTTTGTGAAAAGAATCTTTCAAATAAAGCTACAAGAGCATTTGAAGGTGTCAACACTTTGATGTTTCAAAGCCTCAATTATTCAGGTACCATGGAGCTGAGTGTTGTACATTTGCCAATGTCACATTTAAAAAAGCTCAGATGGCTAAGATGCCATGTTCTGTTCAAATCTTCTGATATTTGAAATTAAGAGAAGCATGCTTTCATTTCAGCAGCTCCTAAGGCTCTCTCAGTCTTCATGCTGTTGCTCTGAAGCTCAGCATTCATTAAAATGCTTGCTTGTAATTTGAATACATTGATAATGGAGTGGACAGCTTCTAAGGTTGAAAGTTCAACTTTTACTCTAGGGCACAGGAAACTTTTGATATTGCTGATTGAGATTGGTTACTGAATCAAAGATCTGATATGAACCCAAAGATGTACTAGACAAATTATCCAAGAAGAGAGAAAAAAATTATTTTATCTTGTGTAGCATCTGCTCAAGTTACAACCATGTTTCAGCATATGACACTGAAATAATACACAACCTTCCTAAATCATCTTGCAAATCTTTCACAAGCTATCAATTACTCTATTCTGATTTTCTACCAACATTTTGAAACACTGCTTTATACAATTTTTGGTGTGATCTAAAGTGTTGATTCTGTTGGCTCTGACATCACAACTCTAAGCCCCATCATGATGTCACCTTTTGATTGACAAATATAACACTTCTTAAGGTGATTTTTTTTTCCAAAAGGTATTTTCTCAAACTATCAGAATGTGTCATGCGCATTCACTTAAAATTCTTTGGAAATGAAATGGGTTTAATAATCTCACAATACAAATAGTTCTAAATATTTGGATGAAATAATGCAGAAAGCACAGTAGATGTAAAATCAATAATAATGACACAGTTTGCTCCTAGTTTTTCCATTTAATCCCATGCACAATCTGGGTTTAAACACATACTGAACAGACAAATGTTTAATCAGAAAAATGAAAAAAGTATTCCTGCTATGTGCTACTCCTAGCTGATTTCTTTGAAAGCATAACTTTCAAAAGTGCCTAAAATGGAACATGAAAATTACCTATAACTAACATCACATCATTTGTAACATCACATTTTTCGTTCTCTCAACTTCTGTGTATATTGCTCTACAGTAAGGCTTGTTGTTCTCAGAATAGTAGACCTCACCTATCCTTGAAGAGTTTGCTAAAGTGACTTTTCTATGAAGAATTTTCTTCCTGGCCCAACACAGAAATGAACTCCTCTGCCTCCCATTTATATTACTTACCATCTGCCACATTTATTTGGCATGATGGCACACATCGCCTTGTGACATCTGTTCTATTTTTGGCTGATATTGCTGTTGACCTTTTTTATGTACATATCTTGTCTGCCTAACTGGATGGAATGCTCCTTGAGGACAGGGTCACCAATTGAATCATAGATTTTTACACCTTGAAGAAACTTTAGAGATCAAACAGTTCAGCACCTCATTTTATAATTGAGAAAAAAAGAATCTGGTAGAAGTTAAATAACTGATATAAGGTCACACAATAATTTACTTAGAGGTTCAGAAATAGAATTTCTGGCTTAAAATACCTTGCTCTTTGTACTGTGCTGCACTGTAACTTTCATAATAAATTAAGTGTTAAAATGGGTATTAGTAATACAGCCTCCATGATTTATAAAGTAAAAAAGCAAGGCACAGAGAAGTTGTGAAATAGTTGCTAATATCATATATTGAGTTAAATCTGGCTGCCCTGAGACACAGTTCAGATTTCCTGCCAGTTAGCCGAATGTTTTGTCTACTGACCTAAACTGATTCTCTTTAGTTATTGCTCAGGGGTATATATAGAATAAATATATGGGAAATATCTGTTAAATTCCATACACAAAAATATAAATGACTGCATTATATAATACTAGAATCTGATATTTAGTGAATTTAGAAAAAAAAGAAAACACTTCAGAGTTTGATTTGGGATACACTATCACTGCTTCTATATTTTTAAGGAAATATTTGTAGTATTTTAAAGTGTGGAGTCAGAAATAACATTATTTGTGGGAAAAATTCTTCTCCTTTCTTATAGTAGTTTTATCTTTTCATAAATGTCAAGTTTTCCAATAAAACACATAATAATCAGGGTTCAGTTGAGATAACTTTATCCTTATTCTTAATTTTACTTAGAGTCGAAAATATAATCTCTGTGTTGATGAATTTAGCTCTCTGGAAATTTTAAGTTGTTCCTAAACCAAGCTTTCTAAATTACTATTATGAAACAAAAATTCAATCTTTGTAACTCTAAAAGGTCCAGAATTGTTTTTATTTTAACTTTATGCATTTTGGTTTCTTTGATGCTTTTTGTTCAATAACACTGAATAGTGGATTGAGTACTTTTCTCTATCCTGGAGAAAAACTATATCAGAAGGGAGGAATCTCTGCCAGTATTAACTGGGTGATTTAAACCAAGTCTTGCATGTCTCTGAACGTGTTCTTTCATCTGGCAAAAACAAACAGGCAAACAAATAAAAACAAAATTGGATCAAGAGGGCAGATTAAAGATATGGATCTCTCTTCCCACTTTCTAAAATCTCTGAAAATTATAGGAAATCCATTTTAAAATTTAAATTCTTAGGAGTGATGTGAATGACAAAATCCCTCACTATAATTCTAGGATATTTTAGGAGTTCTTAGATCAGAAAAACTCATATTTTCTGAGTTTAATGTGCTACGAATTTCTTCAACATTATTCTGCATAACAATTCCAGGCAATAACAGCTATTAATCTCATTTTACTTGTTAAATAAACCAAAAAATACTGGTTTAAAGTAACAGAGCACATTCTGTTAGTGTTTCCTTTCCCATTTCCTTTGCTTCTTTCTTTTGTTTTGTTTTGTTTTTAGTTACAGAGGAATCTGAACTCAAGGCCTTGCTCTTACTTAGCAGGAACTCTACATCCTGAACCACATCTGCAACCCTTTTTAGCATTAGTTATTTTGGATATGGTATCCCATTTTGCCCACAACCAGCATCAGAATATAATCACTTGACCCATGCCCCCCACAAAGCTGGAAGAACTGACCTGAGATACTACAGTGGGCCACTCAATAAGCATGTCCAGCTGAATTTCAGGGCCAGTCACTATAAGCCACTGTTCCCACTGATAGAGAGAGGAAACAAGTGAGTTCTAAAACTTCACACCCAAAGAATTAAAAATCTGCCACATATGAACATGTTCAGGCTGAAAACTACAAAGAGCTAGAAAGTGATTTCAAGAAAAGAACACTGGGAAGATGAAATGTTCAGTTAATGACAGAGAAGAGAAAAATATTTGTTTTCAGTAAGCATACTTCATCCTCTTTATTCCTTTCCTGATAGACTTTTTCCTTCCTTAAGTTGTATGTCTCTAGCACACTTTCCACCCATGTCTTAGTGTCTTCTTCCTTTGAACCACTCATTGAACAATAATTCAGTGATTTATTCTGTACACATTACTATAGGGAATGCAAAATAAATAGAAGACAGGTTTTAGGAATTCAAATTTTGTAATTAAAGAATCTAATAGAAGGAAAAAAAGTCCTTGTACACAGCTAATTGATATATGGTGTGCAAATGTAAGTGCATTGTTATGTTTTAAATACCGTGATTAAAGCAGCAACCCAGCAACCCCAGCTCTGTTGTTAACTGTGCCTCATTGGCTGAATCTGTTATTTGTGATATGGATGAGTTGAATTGTTTTATCTTTGTGATTCAAACCTTCTGGTTTGGTTTAGATCTTAGAAGCCTCCTGTTAGAGTTTCTACATTTTGTGATATTATATTTATATATTATGGTATATGGTATTCAATATTCCTGGTAAGGAATTTGGCATTCTTCAAAAAAACATAAAGTTACAGTGCACAACAGTTGATTTCTGCAAGAAACTGCCTATCATTTTATGTCTGAAATGAACATTTTCTAATTGGTTCTTTAGTCTAAGAAGGTCCATATTCTAGTTGATCATTCTCAAAAGACTTTTCCATAATTGAATTCTGTAGTCCTTTGGTTAGATAGTTGATATTGAGAGCTCATCTTCTTTAGGTAAATAAGAATGTTGAGAGTTACCCAATTTGAGCTCTTCGTTTATGGATTATCATTTATATCTAAGTATGCTTATTTCAGCTCCTTAGCTCTATTGTCACTGTGCATTCTACTTTTTGTAAATTATATGTAATGTGGTAGCTTTGAGAATTTTTAAGCTATAGTTAATAATTAGTTACTCATCAAAAGATGAGCTTGAACAGATTCCTAGTCATTAATATCTTAGCTATATTTACTCCAAGTTCCTGATGTCAGTTTTACTCATTCTATCTAATTTTTTGGTGGGTGGGTTTGTGTGTGTGTGTGTGTGTGTGTGTGTGTGTGTGTATTTAAAATAGAAACACACACATATGTATGCTTCTATTTTAATTATTAAGGAAGAGTCTTGCTATGTATCTCACACTGGGCTTGAATTCAAGACCCTCCTGCCTCAACCGCAGAGTACTATAATTAGATGGCTTTATTATTTAATTTTTAGTGACTGATTATGGGCTGTTAATTATAATATTATAGGTTTTAATTTTGAAGTTCACCTATGTCAAGATGTTGCTTCCTATTATTTGAATTTCATAACATGGATACAACACATGGTATTCTCTAAACTTAGCTTTGGAGAGCTAGGAAATGTAACTCTGTTTAATTATACTGATGGCAGGAAATAGATATTTGAGATAAAATTTTTAGATCAAAAATTTAAAACAGCTGGGGATATGGCCTAGTGGCAAGAGTGCCTGCCTCATATACATGAGGCCCTGGGATCGATTTTCCAGCACCACATATACAGAAAATGGCCAGAAGTGGAGCTGTGGCTCAAGTGGCAGAGTGCTAGCCTTGAGCAAAAAGAAGCCAGGGACAGTGCTCAGGTCCTGAGTCCAAGCCCCAGGACTGGCCAAAAAAACAAAACAAAACAAAACAAAAAACAAAATAAAACAAAAATTTAAAACAAACCCCACAAAATCACACTTATTGAGTTTATTTGTACATGATGAACTATTTTAACAGGCAATGGATTCAATAGAAGAACTAAAAACCTTCCCCACAGTCTGTGGCTAATTGTACAAAAATTTGACTTTCTATTTCTCCCCCATATTTAATACACAAAGATTTGAATTCCTAATCATGAAGCTTAAGAAAAACTGGAAATCTATTTGTTAATCTGCTTGAATTTTAATTTGCTGATCCATGCTTCTGTGTACTATGATTAATATGGCAGTACTAGAATCACTCTAAACATTTACTCTAAAACAATTTTTAAAAGAATAGAGATACTTGTAATTTATTGCATTCTTTGGAAAAAAATCTTAATTTTTAAAAAGCTTCAGGTCACTATATATTCTCATTAATTTTAGACATAATTTTATATTACTAAAAAGGCTAGGAGAAAATGGAGAATAAATATATCTAGCAAGCTAAAGCCACCTTAATTCTCCAAGTTTATTAAAACCTATTCCAATTTTGACGGTCTCTGAAATCATGATGTTCTATCAATTATCATCTCAAAAGATTTCTGAAATGTTTTTTTTTTCCTTCAGCAAGAAGTAAGTAAATTATGGGTTTGTCTTTTAAAATGTGTTTTATGATGTCATTACTTCAAATAATGTCCCTAACTCAGTACTAGTGTGAATGGTTATGGAACATTTGTAATTTAAGGGGGTGTGATTATCATTGTATATTCTGGTATATAAAAAGACTTTAGCCAGATTACTTTTTATCGGCTCATGAATTTAGATGCAGTTCTTTTAGTTCCATAATGCAGCTGTCTTGGGTTAGATATATGCAACTCTCCAGATTGGCTGCCATTGAAACTTGTAGCCTGAAATTTGATAGCTGGGGATGGGGAGGGATTGCTGGCTCTCATGGGGAAAACATTCTGAAACAAATAGCTACAACAATGACAAAAATGAAATTTGGGTTAGCTGTTTCCCAGGTGATATTTTTGTTCCTCTATATACATGTGAGTGTGTATGTGTGTGTGTGTGTGTGTGTGCTCATAATAGAGGTAGCCCTCTTTGAATGCCACTTTGTATATGACAAATGTCTATTTCTCTTTTCACCCACTATACTAAGGCCTTCCTGCCACTAAGATTCATTCACTTAACAGATGAACTTAATCTCTTCATTTAATGGGACTTAATTAACAGCATTTGCCATCAGCAAATTTCAGTCCACCAAGTAACAAAGAACGATCTGTTTTTCCTTTCATTAATGCTTACTTAAAACAAATAGAAAAAAAAATCCTAACCTTCAAAAGCAGAAAGTGTTCACACTGTGTACTCTTTTTTTTCAAATTTTTATTATCAAACTGATGTACAGAGAGGTTACAATTTCATACGTTAGGCATCGGATACATTACTTGTACTGTTTGTTACCTCTTCCCTCATACCCCTATCCCTCCTCCCCCTTTCCCTTTCCCCCCATGAGGTGTTCAGTTCACTTAGACCAAACAGCTTTGCAAGTATTGCTTTTGTAGTTTTTCTTTTTTTACCCTGTGTCTCTCAGTTTTGGTAATCCCTTTCAATTTCCTAGTTCTAATTAGAACACTGCGTACTCTTAAAAAGAAAAAGACGCACAATGAGGAAGTAATTTACACACCATTGGTCATAACCTTTGAGTGATGACAGGTTGTTGTCCTAGTTCACTCAGATACATCCCAACTGTTAATTACAGAGAGTTTCTATGCAAGAAACCACAAAACCACAGAACCTTAAAAAGTACACAAAGTCTTATTTACCACATACTCAGTATGTAGTAAATCTATGGTACACTCAATGAGTCCCACCACTTTTTCATACATAGATGTGAATTCAGGAACCTTGCATTTCTATAGACTGGTTTCTCAGGGCTGTATTCTATATCTTGAACCACCAATCTAAATCAACTTTTTGCTAATTATTTTGATGGTGGCATAAAGTGAACTTTCTTGCCTTCCTGATGTCAAAATTTGATCCTAAAAAATTTCAACCTATGGAGAAGCTAAGAGTGCAGTCAGGATCAACTGGTGTTGAGCTGTAGCATAACTCAATACATGGCCACATTCTGTACTGTTTTAGCAAGCATTATGATTTATTTTATGTTTGATTCTCAGAGAATTGGTCAAGGTATCACAAGATGGGATTTATCACCTTATATGTTACTTATGCCTAAGGCAATGTACTATACAGGAAATGATTCAAATGTAGAAACTATGGTAGAATGCTAGGCAACAGAGTAAAACCAGGCAACATTACAAGGAAAAAGCAAGGAGATTAATGGTTCAGGAAAATGCTTAAAGAATAACTTACGTTCAGAAGACTAAAATCAACGCTTATTGTTGGACTGAGGAGGTTTAAAATTAGGCCATCATCTCCTTGGAAATGTAATATATCAGTTATCTCAAGCTATTGGGAGGGGAATGAAGAGATGGGAAGAGTAAGGAAGGAAGGCTTTCTTATCACTTAGAAATAGGTGTGGTAGACTTGTAATGTTTGAAGTTTTTAGGACAAATGGCATATTAAATGTGTAGGGAGGACTATGAAAGTTTCCCCCAAACTGTATGAATCCTGGGAGAAAGCAAATGTAACTATTCAGGAAATGACCATCTCATATTTGTGCAAGTTGACATATTCCAAAAAAATAGTAAGCATACCACAAGTAATTTTTCATCAGGGATTTAAAGAGATACAACCAAGTACCATCATTTAAAAGAAACAATAGATATACGTGAATGAACAATAAAATGTTTAAATTGTTATATCATTTAAGAAGAAGAAAGACAGAAATTCGGAATCACTATGAAAATCCCATAGTCATGTCTAGTTATGATTCTACTTTAGAAAATATTTAAAGAAGTCTTAGTAAACGAGAAGCAGAAAAACAATCCACACATTATCTTAGACACAATAATCTAGAGAATTAGAGTAGATCCTACTGGGGGTATGGGAACTGATAAAATAATTGCAGAGGTACAGATAATTATGGTGACAAAAAACACAATAAAGCAAGGAAATTCTTATAGTGTGCTCTGGTAATTTAAGTGTGATACCTAGGAAAATGAGTGTAACTCCTGCCCTTGCTGAAACTACTGAAATTGAATCTTGTTAGTGTTCACTTGAACATCATGTTTACTTCCATGGTCTATAATATCATCCAGCAAGTTTGTTAGGTTTTGTGGGGGCCTATTTGCCATAGCTAAACATCTTCTAAATGCCAGGTACATATACACTTCAGCATACACATCTCAAAGGTTAACACTGGATACAATATGTTGAGTTGTACTTGCCACCACATCATTTCCCATCCTGTAATGGGAATGTCCATGTAGGGCCTGAATTTGAGCACAATTCTCTGTAAATTCCTCAAGGTATTGAGACATCATTATAGCCACACTCACACACCTACAACAGTAACATTGTTATGCATATTTTCTGGTCTCTTTTCTCTTTTAGCAACTATAGAGTAAAGGTAACCATGAATTGAAAGAGAAAATAATACATTTTTTATGTGCCATGGTATAGGGCAGAAAAATAAAACCCTTCAAAATGTCCTGAAATGACCACACAGAGGTTATTTATATTAAACATAAAAGTTTATTTGTTATACAAAAATAGCAGTAATGAAAACTGAGGGCATACTATGAATAATGAGGCTGTATTTTAATTTACAAGGAAACATGTCTTTACTAATCTAATATGTTCATCCTATCAGACTGAAAAGAATGCTAATCGAAATGTTATTCTCCTGACACTAGCAAGCCTTGATTTATTCTATTACGATTTCTCTCCATTCTTTGAAAGCCCAAAGAAAACAGAGAAACTGTTTATTTTTTAAATAAATAGAACATTTTCTTGAATGCAATGTTTATAGGAATATCCCCATGTATTTACAAAACAGAGGAAAAATCCTTAGTACAATAGAGCATCTATTTAGTCTACAACTGTAGAACATGAGGTATTACCATTAAAATGATTTCCTCCTTAATGCACAAAGCAATTATAAGCTAAAATCTGTACATGTAATAGTTTCTTGTATAGGAGGGTCTCCACTTTCAAGGAGAATATACTCTATCTGATAAAAATAGATAAATAATAGTGACATTTAATGGTCTTATTACCTATAAATGTAAACATTTAAAAGTTGTTCTTAGAAGCAACTGAATCCTCACCTAAAGGATGCAAAAGTATATAAATGAAGATTCAAATACTTTTGTTTCCTTAGACACTAGTGTCTAACACTTGTAGTTCTAGTTACTCAGGAGGATGAGATCTGAGGATTACAGCTCAAAGTCATCCCCAGAAAGAAAATCAATGAGACCCTCATCTCCAATAAATCACAAAGAGCCAGTAGTGGAACTGGGGTTTAGAAACGAAGTGTTAGTCTTGAGTTGAAAAGCTCAGAGGCCTTGGGCCTCTTGGGCCTTGAGTTTAAACACTAGGACTAGTGTGCACTCTCTCTCTCTCTCTCTCACACACACACACACAAATATTTTTGTTTTTTTTTTCTGTTTTTTCATTTATTTTATTGTCAAAGTGATGGGTTTCAGTTTCATATGTAAGGCAGTGAGTACATTTCTTATCAAACTTGTTACCTCCTCCCTCAATTTCTCCTACTTTTCCCTCACCCAATTCTCTCTGCCCCTTGAGTTGTACAGCTGGTTTACAGCACACTGTCTTGTTAGTATTGCTGTTGCATTGGTTAGGCTTTTACCCCTTTTCTTTCCATGTTGATGTTCCCCTCTCCTTCCCTACTTCTCATAAATGTTTATACAATACGCAGGGTACCAAGATCAGTTAAAGTGACATCAGGGGTAAAACCCTGGGGAATAAAGACAAAAGGAAAAGGGCATAATTTCATATGGTATGTTGAAAATGACAACACCAGTGATAGACCACTTATTTTCATAACCTGGAGTTCATTTTGCTTAACATCATTTTGTGTGTGCATATGGACATAGTTATTGAGCTAGTGTGATCTTCTGGTAGGACTATTCTAGACATGTACTAATTATTCCCAGTGAGAGAAACCACAGAGTCTATGTTTCTTTGGGTCTGGTTTGCTTCACTTAGTAATATTTTTTCCCAAGTCTTTCCATTTCCTTACGAATGGGGCAATGTCATGCTTTCACAGACATTTTATTTTAACTGGCACATGTTAATAACATGAGGGTATTTCATTGTGATAATATCATCCATGCATATAGTTTATTTTGAACACATTCACCCTTATAGTCTAGTTCCATTCCTTTCCCTGTTAACACCTCACATTTTTCAAAGTACTGAGTTTCATTACTCACTGCTTTCATGTGTATATTTGTGTGGTTGTGTGCATATATGTTCCTTTCAATTTCTCCTTGCCCCTTCTGGTGGTCCCACCAAGCATACCCACCTTTTACATTCATATCTTCTTATTTAATCATTACCATCATCATTATAATTTTAGATCAGAATTTCATTAGTGGAGCATATCAATAAAATTCTGACTTTTAAAATTTGAATTATTTCACTCAATGGTGATTTCTCAACATAATGATCTCTAGTTTCATCCATTTTTCTGACAAGACAAAATTTCATGGGTGTATGTGTATTTCATAGGTTATATGTACTGTCTTCTGTATCCATTCCTTCATTATTAAACACCTCAGCTAATTATATCATTTAGTGATTGAGAATAGAGATGTAATAAGTATGGTTATGTAAGTATTTTTCTTACATATTGCTTTACACTCAATATATGCCCAAGAGTGGTATGGCAGGGCACTAAAGTAAGTTGATTTATAAGTTCTTTGAAAATTTTTCTGTAGTGATTTTCATCATGTTTGTATTAGTTTACTTCCTCCCTGTCAGTGTGTGAGCCCCCAACCGCAAATACACATACAAACCCGTGTCAGTATTTGCTGTTGGCTTGCTTGATGATTTCTATTATAAATGTGGTAAGACTGAGTTTTAATGTAGGTATGATTTGCATTTCCTTCATAGCTAAAGCTGTGGAATAAGTCTTCTTATTTATTAACTACTTGAGCTTTTCTATTGAGAACTGTCTGTTCCATTTGTTTGCCCATTCATTAATCTGATTGCTTGGTCTTTTGCTACTTACTTTTTGACTATTTTATGTAGTCTGGATATTAATCCTTTATCTACTGAAAAACTGGTGATGATTTCTCCCTTTTTGTGGTTTGTGTGGTGTTTCTGGTAATTACTACTTTGATATATGAAATTTTAATTTCATGCAATTCTACTTGTCAAGTTTTGCTTTTATTTCTCCAGTAACTGAAGTATTATTTTGGCTTTATCTTCTAGAAATGTCCTTGTGTTTTCTTTCTTTTTTTTTTTTTTTTGGCCAGTCGTGGGCCTTGGACTCAGGGCCTGAGCATTGTCCCTGGCTTCTTCCCGCTCAAGGCTAGCACTCTGCCACTTGAGCCACAGCGCTGCTTCTGGCCGTTTTCTGTATATGTGGTGCTGGGGAATCGAACCTAGGGCCTCGTGTATCCGAGGCAGGCACTCTTGCCACTAGGCTATATCCCCAGCCCCTTGTGTTTTCTTATAGTAGGTTTAACTTTTAGGCCTTACATTAAGATCTTTGGTCTATCTGGACTTGTTTTTTGTAAAAGGTAGGAAACAGTGGCTAGGTTCAGTCTTCTACATACAGATACATAGTTTCCCCATATGTATAAGAGTGATTCTTCTTTCCAGCGAGTGTTTTTGGCTCCTTTGTCAAAGATCAAATGCTTGTATTTTTTTTTTAATACAAGGTCTTCTATTTTGTTACATTGGACTTTATATTCATTTTTGTGCCAGTAACACACTGTTTCTGGTACTATGGCCCTATAGTATAATTTAAATTGATTCATTTCATTTGTATTTAAACTTCTTAGCTACCCAAATGATCAAGTTTCAATCAATATTTCTTCAATTCCTTATAAATCTGTTGAAATGCTGGCCCCAAAGAGCCCAACATTGACTGTTCGCTGCCCCTGGTACTGAATTATATCCAAGTGGCACTGCTTCTTCAAACATCTATATAGTTTCATCAGACCATACATCCAAACTCTCTTTACTCTCCAATATACACACTAGTGGTTGGATGTAATTCTGGAGGAAGGATCTTAACAAGGAACTAGGGTTATTGATCAATTGAATATTAAGTTAGGCCTCAGATGATAAGTAAGATTTGAAAACCATTGGGGGAAAATTCCGTTTTAACCAAAGGAAAATATTGCAAGTATTCTGGAGCAACAAATGTGTGAATTATAAAATTAGGGCATATATATATATATATATGCATATTTCCTCTGTACTTGATAGGACTTCTAGAAACAAAGAGTTGACATTAGAAAACAGGAACAATAAGAAAAAAATATTCTTCTCCAATCTCCCTGTCACCAGTTTCAAGATTGTGTTTAAAAAAATGCAGCTTGGAAATGAATTTAAATTTTTACTATTCTAATAATAACTTAAATTCTCACCCACACTGGCCCTTATTTCCTTGTACTCCAACCACATTTCACTTCTTCAGCAAACAGCAGGATATTAGATGTAACAAAATTTAGACCTTAAGTTCAGGGAAAGCTTAGATATATAAGGTAAAAATATAGTTATGTTCATTTTCTCCCTATCTACCAGTTTTCTTACTATTTTTCACTCATGCAAATTTTCACATCCCCACATCCACATTGAGGCTATCATGTTTTATCAGCTCAAATATACATGCCTCATGCATTATTTAGCAAAGTGCTTCAAACTTTACATTTCATCTCAGATATTCACAAGCTTTGGAGACTTTTCATTTCCGTGGAAAAATGAGTTGGCCCTGTTCTCTCATCAGAATAGTTTGCATCATATCATTCACTTCCATATATTTTATAATTAACATGCGAAGATAATTTCTTCCATAGGTGTAGAAAAACACTCGTTATATTCACTGACATATTGTTGATAAGTATCCAGTCAATTAAAACTAGATATAAATATGAGTGCTGGTGGCTCATACCTGTGTTCCTAGATACTTAAAAATTTGAGATCTGAGGATTAAGTTTTGAAGCTAGTCTAAATAAAAACGTCCTTGACTTTTAAAAATTAATATACTTATTGTCAAAATCATGTACAGAGGGGTTACATTTTCATATGTAAGGCAGTGAATACATTTCTTATCAAACTTGTTACCTCTTCCCTCATTTTTCCCAATTTCGCCCCTCACCACTTCCCCTCCCCTCGAGTTGTACAGTTGGATTTACAGCATAGAGTTTTGTAAGTATTACTGTTGCATTGGTTCAACTTTTACCCTTTGTCTCTCCATTTTGATATTCCCCTTCTCTTTCCTAGTTCCAATAAATGTACGTATAATACCCTGGGTAACAAAATCAGTTATAGTGACATCAGAGGTAAAACCATGAGGAAGAAAGGCAAAAGAAAATGCCAAAATTTCACGTGGTACCTTAAAAATAACAACAACAGTGATCAACTACTTATTTCCATAACTTGGAATTCACTTTGCTTGGCGTCATGTGTTCATGTGTACATAGCTATTGAGCTATTGTGGTCTTCTGCTAAGACTATCCTAGATGTGTATTAATTATTACCAATGAGGGAAACCATAGAGTCTATATTTTTCTCGGTCTGACTCATTTCACTTAGCATGATTTTTTCCAAGTCCTTCCGTTTCTTCACGAATGGACCAATGTCATTCTTTGTGATAGAGTCATAGAACTCCATTGTGTATATGTACCACATTTTCTTCATGTCCTTGACATTTATCTTCAGTTAACCAGGCAAAAGCCAGAATTAGAGTTGTAGCTAAACTAGTAGATAACCAGCCTTTTACAAAAAAGCCAAACAATAAAGTGTGGCCTTGAATGGAAGTGTCAATACTCACACACACATGAACACACAAACACACACACCAAAAAAACACCTACAAAAATATTGTAATTCAGGCTGAGGATATGGCCTAGTGGCAAGAGAGCTTGCCTCATATACATGAGGCCCTGGGTTCGATTCCCCAGCACCACATATACAGAAAATGGCCAGAAGTGGCGCTGTGGCTCAAGTGGCAGAGTGCTAGCCTTGAGCAAAAGGAAACCAGGGACAGTGCTCAGGCCCTGAGTCCAAGGCCCAGGACTGGCCAAAAAAACAAAAAAAAATAAAAACTAAAAAAAAAAAACATCAAAAATATTGTAATTCAATGCTGACGCAGCAGATAATAGACATGGATTTCAAAGTATAAAAGCTTCATTGTACACAACAAATCCACATAGTTCTTTCCTTTATATAAGTAATTGTAAGTGGAATTTGTATAATATATCAGACCTCAAATCTGTGAGAAGAAATGATGTCCAAATATTATTTATTCTTCTGCCTCATGAATTGTCTTGTTCTATCATTATAATAAAATATGAAGCAACACAACCAGCCTTGGCCTCAGAAGGTAGTAACTGATGATAATGCTGAAGCAATCAGTGCAGAAAAAATCTCACAAAAAGTACACCTTTCCATTATTTGTGTTTGTTAAGAAACTGATGCCTAAAGATTTTTCTATTCGTGATGAATATTTTGTCTTAGCTTAGTTTCAGTGTGGATGTAGACATGGTTTCAGGGAGATTACACCATATTTCATGAAACTTTCTCTCTTTCTGCAGCAGTTATCATGAGATCTCCACTTGTTTAAGAAAAACCCCAAGAAAGTGAAATCCTGCCTGTCACTCTGCTACAAAAATCATAGAGGTTCGGCCATGACAACAAAAAACAAGCTCCATGAAATGACTGGCATTGCTGTCAATCATGACAAGGGTGCAAAGTGAGAAAGAGGCTTTTCTCCATAGAGGTTACAACTTGAGAAAAAAAACATGGTGATTTGATGGGCATGTCTGTACCTTAAATAGCTCAGTATTGTGAGAGAAATGACTCACTTTTATTTTTCTTCTTTATGACTTGATTTGCTCCGTCAAAAAAGAATGGTGCATTAAGTAGCATAATGTTGTTCTTACCAAGAAAATATAATTCTAGTGAAAAGCCTGGTAAAATGCATGTGTTCAATATGGCATGAGCATCTTGATTTAAAAGTTAATTTGTTTCCATTTCTGCACTGTTTATATATATATATATATATATGTATATGTATATATATAGTGTGTGAAATACCACAATGCACATTTTTCTTTTCAACTATTAATAACCATTACGTTTTCCCAAACTGTGAGGATTTCCCCAAATATACTGATTTTTAATGATCTTACACTATTTTTCTGAGTTTTAATTTGAGTAGGTAGAAACTTCAAAATAGAAGCTCAATTTCTTTTCTTAAGGGTTTGTAATATTTTCAGGATGGAAACAATCTAGGAATAGTCTGATCATTATTTGCAAACTATTTGTCCATAATACTGCAATTATTACATTACTTAAGCTTTTCACTGTATTTTATGCAGATCCAGATTCTAATTAGATCTAATATCTAACAAGAGACTCTGTGAAAGATGTGATTTTTTTCACATCTCAATTTACATTCAGAAGTCCAGTGTTGTGAAACCTAAGGGATATTTGAGCCACAATAGAGAAGTAAAATTTTACTAATATTGGTTTATCTTTGGGGCAGAATTAGTACAAGTGAATAAGTTAATGTTTGAGGTCACATACCTGATTAAAACAAAAGGCAAACTAAAGACATTAACTTTGGCTAGATTGACATTTTTCATTTAAAAATTTATATTAATGCCAATTATGATCGAAGCTTTCATTTGCTAAATGAAATAATAGTCACAGTGTGATTTTGTACACAATCTGTTTTAGTTTTGTGCCTTTCATCAATGCAAACTATACTTAGCATGAGCAAGCTTACAAATATATCATTGGAGACAATAAAGATGAGTAAAAGCAGTGGATATGTCTAGGAGGTAGTCCACACTTATGATTGAATAAGATTTTCAAAATCTATTATCTAACTGATATTGGCTTATTTCTGTTTTTGGTTTAAAGGTGTATATACTTGTACATATCATATTATTTTAAATAATTTTACAAAGGGATTTCAATTTAATATGCCAGTTATGAGTATAGGCGTCTTCTTTGATGGGATTCCTTCCATTATTCTTCCCCAAGTTACTGAGTACCATTTTCACATATATGCATTAAACATCATCTCTCTCTGTTTATATATAATATGGTAATATATAATGTATGATAATATATGTATACATAGTAATATATAGTTGTGTATATGTATGTGTGTACATATATCTGTATCTATATAGATAGATATATACATATATATCTTCCTTTGTGAGCCATAATGAGTAGGGTTGTCACTATAAATTCAACCAAATGCAGATTGAAAATATTCAGAAAAAGAAAAATAGGCTCTTATACAAAAAATGATTAAATAATAAAAAATTTCCTATTTGTCACTATTTGCTAAACAACATAGTATATAGCATTTATACAATATTAAATATAACTAAACTAGGAGTAACTTAAGATATATGAAAGTATTGTATAGATTATTGCAAATTCTCTGCCATTTTAAATAAGATCATGAAACATTTACTTCAGGTTTTGGTATCTACAGGGATTCCTATCATCTCTTTTGTACCTTGCATGAATTGTAATATAAAGCTTTCAATACAGTTCATACACAATGTGCCCACATCTGTACTATCTCTATTGTCCCTGTCTGTGATTGAGAAAACCTGTGTGTCTGTGTGTGTGATATTTTATTATGAAAAATGCTTCTGACCTCTAGCCCATTTTTGACCTTTCCTTTGAAATGTATGTGCAGCACATGAATGAAATCAGAGAGAACTGCAAAGTTATCTGGCAATGGAAAAAAAAAAAGAGTATCTGGGAGAAAATAGATGTGAGGGGGCTTTGGATTCAAAAGGCTTATATTTGAGAGCAATCTTTACAACTTTTTTTAATCTTCTAAATTGAAGTTAAAAACATTTATAGGGTTCAACGTTTAGCTTTGAAATGGAGGATTGGAAAAATCTTTGCTTCCCTTTCATAAAATAAGGGATGTGTAAAGAATAAAGACCAACTTTCCTCTAAACCTAATCTCTTTCTTGTAGGGATGAGGATGAATTAAAGGAGGCTGAGCATGCTGCAAGTGTTCCACCACTGCGACATATCCCAACTCAGGCCATAGTACTTCTTTTTTACAATACCAAATAACTCAGGTTTTAAGACAGCTGAATATTAAATCCAGGAAAAGACAGGTACTTGAAGAGAGAAACAGCCCTTCAACATGAGTTTGCCATACGAAATGAGTGTTTGCATCTACTTGCAGGTGTTTTCTTCCATGAGTTCCAATAGGAATGCACAAGGAAGATCAAACGGGAATAATGAAACAGCTCCTTTGTGGTATATGGTGCTCACAAGGTGAGCTGGATTGGGGAAAAAAAAAAAAAAGACTTTAAACACTAAAGTCTCTACACTGAAATCCACAAAAGCTTTGATAAGGTGGAGGAACATCTTCTATTTGACACAAAGCTACAGGTATAGATGGGGTAGCAGACCTTGTGCAGACCTCACTTGAGACCCAAAGATTTAGGGTATGCCAAGGAATGAAGTTTAGTCAGAGCAATAGAGGACATCCTTCCTTCTACTATGCAATCAGCAGTGTAAGGTGATGAATCTGTAGGATGTCAATGGGAAGGAGACAAGAGACAGAAATGTCTCAGGAACAAGGCACAAGGAGAAAAGCCAAAACTTGAAAGTGGGGAAGAGAGTGAGAAAATTACTTCCCATAATTAAGTTACCACACTCAACATAAGAAATCAATAGAGGAGCGTAATAAACCAACTATGTACATACACATTTTAACTCCTGAGTCAATTAAAACAAACCCACCCATTAAAGATTGTTTAATGTCATTTCCATCCATTACACAAAATAAGTCATCTAACGAATAATTTTTAAAAATGTATGTCTTAAAATGAGGACAAATTCAATACATTTCCAAGAAACAAAAACAAATCAGTGAAAAAACACATGTGACAAGTTTTAGGATAATCAGTCAGGGACTATAAAATAAACATGGTTATTTAAAATTCTAACAGAAAATAGAATATATATATATATATACATATATTATCAGTCAAATAACTACAGCACAAATTGACATAAAAGAAATAATCAAATGGAAGTGATAAAAATAGACTGCATATTAACAAGTTACCATCTATGGTGTGGTGAGACAATTCTATAAAATGATTTAAAACTTTATAAATCTGAAAACAAGGCAGTCTAATAAAACTAAAGCACAGATAGAGGAAACAGCAAAATAAGTTGGAGAATCGAAAAACTGTAACATACTATCAAATACTTTAATATATTTGTAGTTTTCTTGTGGGGTAAAAGGAAGATATCAGAGAAGAAATGATGGACAGACAATACCTGTAATCAGCAAAGATGTCCTTCAGAATTCAGGAGAAAGAAAGACTTGCTCAGACAAGGACTGAGGAAATACATTTCCAGTAGTCCAACGGAACAGAAAAGTTATTTGAGTTTTTTCTTAAAGAAAGTCCAGAATAAATAAGTTGAGCTATACTATAAATAATAAGTAAGGGAAAACTGAACTAATACTAGAAAATAAAATTATTTTTCTTATGTAAATATGATAAATTTGTCTAAATTGAAATAGAAGTTATTAGTGCTTATAGAATCTGTAAAACAGTAATAACCCCTAATGTGGATTGAATTCCTAGCCTCATGCTTGCTAGGCTGGTGCTCCTATCGCTTAAGTCACTCCATCAACACCTTTATTTGGTGGTTGTTGTTGTCATACCTGTGATGGTCTGATTATGATCTTCCCACTTGTGCTTGGCCATGTCACTGGCATGACAGGCACAGGTCACCAAACTCTGGCATTGTGTTTCTCCCACTTTTCCCTAGCAGTCAGGATTACAGCTCTATTATTTAAACTCGGGTGTACATTGATTAAAAATGACATAACCCCAAGGGTCACCATGAAAAAAATTAAATAAATGTAAATATAAAATAAACAGAAGAAATAAAACTGAATAATAAAAATTGCAATTGATGGTTGAAGCTAGCTTAGCTCATACAAGACCCTGAGTTGGCACCCCAGTTCCACTAAAGGGGAAATTTTTTTAAACCTTCTTACTCTGTAAGTATTCTGGCTTATTTGTAATGTCTTCTATAAAATGTATTAACATTATCATTTTTTCCTTTTAAGTGTGGTGAGCAGTATTTTTGTCATGGGAACACATAGATAACATATAAACACATGATTATATGACCTGAGAATTAAGTGTTTACTACACATTAACCATATTGCTTTAAACTTGCTAATGAAATTATTTTATTACATATGAAATACATTGTTTTAAAATATCTGAATTGTTTAATAATCTACCCTTAAAACAATATTTGAGATAGCAGTAGTACACCTTGAGTTCACGGTAGTGTAATTGCATCTTACGTTCTGTGAGACATTAAAGACAGAACCATTCTATGTCAATACTGTTAAAGAGGAGCGTGTGATATACATAGCAATTACAGCTGCTTTAAAGGCTAAATGAAGCTAATTTTTCTGAAAATCACTCCTACAAAAGGCATGGAACTATTTTTATTGAGAGTGACCATATTTCTTTTGGAAATTTCTTTCATAGTGGTTATGTATTTATTTATGTATAACGAGAGCTACACAGTTACTTTTAGGGCCAATACACAAAAAGTGCCTACCCTTTTTTAAGTTATTCTTATCCCTTAGCAAGAAATTTAGTTTTTATAAAAATATAGTTCTTACAAATATACTTATAAATGTCTAAAAGTGATTTACTTAAATGTTTCAAACATTGAGTCATAAAACATTATCCTGTGAAATGAAGCTTAAATGCATCTTTTCAGGACCAAATTCCTAACCTATAGCTTGTTATTCCACATATTCTTAAAAAGTATTCTCTTTTGTATCATTATGATGATTTATTTTTAAAGAAGTCTAAACCTATATGATATAACAAATATAACTGTATAGGGAGAAAAAATGACTGTATAGTAGTTTTTAGTATGGAAATTAGAGGTAATTGTGGGAAACAAAAAGGATTCCAGCAGAAATAGGGACATCCACTAGAGCAGGGATAAGAACACAAGTAGACATGCTATTTGGTATTTTAAAGCCAGTTGTCACTTTTAGCAAATTTCTGCTTCTGCAATTTTTGACGTTCAAATCTTCATACATATCAGTTTCTCAATTGTTAAATGCATCTTGAAGAGACTCAAAATTAAATGCATTTAGCATGATGTTTGACTCCATAAGTACAGAGATCTTGGGTTGTTTAAATAATCCTGTTATGAGATGCACAGTAGTTTAGATTAATTAATTAATATAAAGACCTGGGGGTATGAATGTCTATATAAGCATAAATTTTAGAAATTAATTTTGTCCTATCTAGCAAATTTGTATTAAAAGTCTACCATTTGCAAAGTAAATGCGTCAGTTAAATGAATGGTTGGCCCAAGAGAAACAACTGATAAAGCTAATGATTTGATTAAGTAGACTGCATCAGCTGGGGAGGTGGTATCATGAGGAATAAAAACAATATTCAGGGCTAGGGATATGGCCTAGTGGCAAGAGTGCTTGCCTCGTATATATGAGGCCTTGGGTTCAATTCCCCAGCACCACTGTGGCTCAAGTGGCAGAGTGCTAGCCTTGAGCAAAAAGAAGCCAGGGACAGTGCCCAGGCCCTGAGTCCAAGCCCCAGGACTGGCCAAAAAACAAACAAACAAACAAAAAAACAATATTCATCTTTACCAAAGGCACACATTTCAGTTTGCAAGGCCCTAGCAACCATAATATCTTTGTCGAAATTGAAAAGTTTTAACAGCGTGTTGATGAATTCAGAAAGTTCATTCAAATCCATCAAATCTGGTTCATTTGAAAAGAAAAACGTGTTGCAATTCTGCTCTGTCCTCTCCATATCCAAGACTCCAATCGAAGTCAACATAATCTTCCTCTTAGGCAATGTTTCCTTCCTGGCTAGCTAGCTTAATTTTTTTTTACCTAATTGTGCTACAATTTTTTCTCACCAATGCATCAAAAAATATTCCTTAAAAATGTTCCTTACAGGCTCCTGCCTGTAATCTTAAATGCTCAGGAAACACATTTGGCGGTCATAGTTTGAAGCCAGCCTGGGCCAGAAAGTCCATGTGACTTTTATCTCCAATTAGTTCCACAATTCTTGACGTGGAGCTATGTAACTAGTGGTAGAGTACTAGCTTTGAGGAAAAGAGCTCAAGGAACAGAAAGGCCCTGGGTTCAAACCCCAATACTGGCAGAAAAACAAGTGTAAAAGTAAACAAACAAACAAAAAATGTTCTGGGCTCAGATCTCCTCATTTCCCCAATTATATTATTACACAAATTCCTTCATGATATATACAGATGAATTTCAAGCCGCAACTCCAAAACCCACATGTGCTGCCTGGTTATGTTTTGTTTCTTTTGCTATCATCTTAAGTATTTCACAACCACAATACTTACACCGCAATGGAATTCCATTTTGGAAAACATTCTGTTCCATTCTGTATTAATCAGAACACTTTGAAGAAACCCACCAACAGTGTATGTCTCACACATTTATTAAGGATATCAAGCCCCAAGTTCTACAAATTGCAATCTGGAGACCCAGAATAGTTCAGAGTCAATGAGAGCCATGGAGTAGCCAAGACAATTCTGTCCTATTATAGCATCTTTATCGCCCAAGCTCCTGCAACGAAGGATATCTCAGCTACCAGCTACAAGCCAGTTGCCCCAACTCAAGTTTATTTATTTGTCCAGTTGTTGCTTTAGGTTTAGTGTTAGTAGCAGATTTTTCTTGTTGCCAATGTTCAGATTAGTCGTCACACTCTAATTTGCAACTTAACTTTTCTTCTCTTTATATATTTCTCATTTAAATTATCTTAATTTACTAGATTACTTTTTCAAGAGAGCACTATCTGAATTTCATGTATTCAAGATGGTGCTGGGATATTAATGATGATCTGGTATCTGACACTTGAAAAAACAATGTTACCATGTCAGCCAAGTCAGCACTTAAATGATCGAAAATGCTTCCATTAAAGATTGCTCGCAGATCCAACCTTATGTGGAAGATTCTATAGATGACTTCATAGATTACTAATGGGAATTCTATTAGTTTTCTAAGATTGGTGGCAATTTAAAGCATACAAATCTATCCTTTCAGGTACTGGAGAACAGAAATCTGTCATCAAGGAATAACGAATGAACCAGGGACAATCCTTCTTTTGAAAATCCTAAGGAAGAATACTTCCTTATCCATCCCCAGTATCTGAGAGCCTCAGGAATTTGTTTTTGTATGACAGAAAACATTCAGTCTTTGTCTCTGTCCTCATATAGATGTTTTCTCTTTATTTTTTCATCCAGATTATCTGGACTAAAACTGTTTTGATGAAGAAACCAAGAACATTTATCATATGGTATTATGGCTCACCTTGAAAACCCTTTATAAATTTCTAAATTATGTTACTTGGGTTATGGCTTTATTTCCAAGTAAGGTTTTATAGGTATTGTGTTAGACTTTTCAATATAACTTTCGTTTTTGAGGAAGATATAATTTTTTCCAGAACAAAAGAAGCATGAAAGTCACTAAATTTCCGTTTCCTTCAGTTCCTTCCTGTCTATAATCTTACTGTTTTCTGACTTTTGAAAACTGTTTTTTAGGGTCTAGAAGTTCAGCAAACCTGTCTCCATATATATATATATATATATATATATATATATATATATATATATATATATATATGTGTGTGTATATATATCCATATATATATATTTTCTTTATATGTTTGTCATTAAGAGCATTCCTTGAAATTCTTCCATGAAAATAGTGTTTTTTTTTTAATATTTGAAATAAAAAACAAAAAATATGGGCACTCTTTTATTTAAGCAACCAATATATCCAAGCTTTCTGCCCAACCTGACCAAGCTATTTCATAAAACTAATTTCAAATCTGTTTATTGCCAGGAAACACAACCTTTCAGAGAAGCTAAAAGATAGAAACTTTATCTGCAATGTCTGGCCAGGTATAGGCTATATTGTAAATTTCATAATGATTCAGCAGTTTACATTACAAAATAACATGGTCAATGCTAAAAAGACAATATTTTATTGGTTTCCTGGGGATTTTGACCTCACTTCCCCTTCTAACATTTTCTTAACTAAGGGGAATTCATTTACTGTCTTTATACATAGCTTCAAGTACAGTATTTTAAGATCTATTATTTACTCTTTTGGTTAGTAAGCTTTTATCTCTTATTTCTTGTCAAGTAAATTTTAATAGGAAATAGGTTGGACGTCGTCCAAGCTAGGTGGGTACTGTGGTCCCTGTTGTAAACTGATCTTAGGAAACACCTGCTTGTTGTGTGAAGTTATGCAAAACCATCCTTGAGCTGCTGCTTTTGATTTTTAAATTTTTTTTCTCCCTTTCATTTTTAAACTGAATCACTAAGAAACTTGCCAATTAAATCAAGGAAGCATAAATAAGTCTCTGAATTTTAAAGGGGCAGAAAAACTCTTTGTTTAAAGCATAATTCTCCCGACAAATTTATAATCAGTTTTATGCATTAAGAGGTTTCTTTTTTATTTTTGCCTATACCATCCTTGATGTAAAGGCATGTGAATCTAGCTTTAACCATGAAAAGCTCTAACTTTCTTTATTGAAGGTAAGAGGACAGACAGAAAGAGGGCTTAAACAATTTTTAAAGAGTCACAAATACGTTGGATTCTAAGTCCATGGTCCAAAGTTCTTAATTTAGATACTGAGAGTAAATAATGTTAATCTATAAAGCCAATAAGGACATCTTATTTAAAATTATCCATTGTATTTTCATAATTAGTGAAGAAATATTGCTTATTGAAATATTTGACTGCCCTTTATTATACATATGTGGTTGAGTTGTGCAGTTATTTTTCCCAATGTTGAAATAGTCACTTTTGTATATATATTCCACTCTCAATTACATGGGTTAATAGAGAGGAAAAATGGAATGATTCAAAGAAAAAGTGATTATTCACAATTGTCTTCAGATTATATAATATCACTTTTGCTGCTGTAGGAATGAGGAATTGCCTTCCTTATTCTGTCTGGCTTGGCTATCCAATGAGTTTACATTGAGTTATTTTGAAGTAGGAAGTCAGCCCCAATGGTTACATAGATATATACCATAGCTTAAAATTTATTACTATAAATAATCCCCAAATAATATAATTTTGGAACATGAATATGAAACATAGTATTGAAGTTTGATCTCTTCTACAGTTATTTCTGACAAAAGAAGGCCATTACTGAAAACATTTGTTCTGAATTTTTCCCTTATAAAATAAATCTTAAGGAAGTGGTGCTGTGGCTCAAGTTGTAGATCACTAGCCTTGAGATGAAGAGCACAGGGACAATACCCAGACCCAGAGTTCAAGCCCAAGTACTGACAAAAATATATCTATCAATCAATCAGTCAATCAATCTTACTCTTAGCACTAACGTGGATAGAATTCCTTGTGGAACCTTGTGGAATGTCAGATTGAATGACAGACTTAAAATGCCAGGCGGGCAGGGGTATTTCAGTGGCTATGATTGCAGATGTCCAGGCAAGTGATGACTTTGCTCTCTTGGTGCTGAATTCCTGATCTGTAACATGGGAAAGAAATTCATCCATATTAGCATCTCAGAGCCATTTTAAGTCAAATTCATTTTTGGCTTTGTTAATGATAAAAATATACTCTAAGCTTAAGGAAAAACTGTGATTGATGAAAACATTGTACTCTCAAGAGAGCACAGGTGTAAAAACATTCTGATTGCTATGCTAATATACATGCAATAATGTGGATGTATTAAAGTTGGTTTCTAAAGACAAACTTTCTTTGAGCTCAGTTTCCTTTGAGTTGAAGGCAGGTTTTGCAGCCACACCTACATTAGGGAGTGGTAAATTAACCTCTATTGTACATGTTGAGAAGAGAACTGGAGGAGCTACTGAATAGCATTAATGTCTGCCAACACCAAAGGTTATAAGTCATATACTGTTCTCCACCATTTACAGTAATTATTTCTTCCTACATTGTTCCCCTGTACATTTATTAACACAGTTCTTTTTTGAGTAGAGAAACATGGTGCCTATTTTAGAAATAGTCTAACTGTCGACTTGCAAAAAAAAATGGAGATGGACTATAATCCAGTACATGAACCTTCTCTGGATTATTATCTTGATTACTATTTCATAACTCAATACATTGTTGCTTCTTCAATACATTGATATTATCAAAGGGAGTCATATGTGAGTTCAAGAATGAGACCCTACCAGGTAGAAATTGGAATTTTCTATGGAGAAAATTTTATCAGTGAGTATGATTCATTTAGTCTCAATAAAGTCTTGTTACATGATCAGTTACTTCTCTAGACTTGGATGCAGAAATTCAGTTGCCTTGGAGACAGAACAGAGAGACTGAACACAACTTTTAATTTGTAAAAAGGATAATGCAGATGAACAATAAGAATACAATTATAGTCATCTGTTTTGTCAAGGTAAATAAGAGGGGGAAAGTCAATTATTATATCAAGTTAACAGAGGAAAAAACAACAAACATAACTGACAGAACACAGAACTGAAGAAATATCTGAAATTGAAGAATGCCAGGAAGCAATCACAAGGTCCTGAGTTCAAACTCTATTAGTATTGATCTCCATTAATATTAGTTAATAGCATTATTTTTCTTTCTATTCATTGTTTACCCTGTAGAAGAGTTGATAATATAGCAATTATGAGAAAAATATGTAACTAAATCTCTGTTTACTTAGAAATAAAGCAAAATTTTGAAATTGATGAGAAATGTAAAGTATTATAGTGAGTATATCTTGTTATTATGTTATACTTGGGATTTTAATCCTTCAGTAAAAGTATACATTGTCCTTGAAATATGGCCTTCAGAGTATCTCATTTTAAGACAAAGTTCAGTTCCTTCCTTGTGATCTGATTGGTTTTACTTAGAAGGAGGAACAAGGCATTTAGACAGGATGGATATGGCCACTGGATTTCTCACAACTCAGTAATATTGCTCTTTGAAGATTTTGCACAAACTCCTAAAATATGGAGAAGATCTAATCAGTATACTGAAAACCAGATTATTATCCTCTTTTGATATAAAAATTAATCCAAGGGAAGACTTTAATTTAGAAAGGATGTTACAAGTTTGTCTAGAATATTAGTATTGCCCAAGGGAGAAGTATGTGTATCTAATTATACTCATAGAGAAAGTGGTTATTCTGGATGTTTATTCATTCTCTGAAATCACACTTAATATTGCAGTAATAAAATACTGAGAAAATACCTGATATTACAGCAAGTACCTGCTCACAAAGACTATTAGGATAAGACAAACAACTATTACACTCAGTGCTTCTTTTTTCAAGGAGACCACAAAAAAACCCTTTTCTTTAATCATCTCTCTTCTTTTGGAATGCAGCCAAATTGTTCCTTGCCCTCTTGTAGCCAATTCAAAACAACCAAACCTTCCTAAAGAGCAATTAGAACCTGCCTCCCCTTGTCCCTCCACACTTGTTATTTTTCACCTCTCATTATCATTGAACACTTGTCAGTCCAAACTGTCTTGATATTTTTTCTCATTTTGCTCTGCTCAACTTACTCTGAACAAAATGCACCTTTTTTTTTGTTTCATTTTGTTTTTATTTTCCTAAACCCTTTAAACCTCTGTGAAACAAAACAGAGATTAAAAGCAGACTCTCTGGAAGAACATTTTATGAAGAAATAGCCTTTATGAGTTTATCTATGGCTTAATTTCATCTCTGCTATTTTGGTGCTGTCCTTGGATCTCAGTAAAACTCCTTATCGCTATAGAATGGCTTCTGAAAGGAAATAGTACTTGCTTATGTTTGTTGGTCACAAATGTTGACAGGAGTAAGTCTTTCCTACTGGTCTCATATTTGTTTATTTTTATATTTTTTCAACAAGATCTTTCTATGTTGTCCAGGCTGGCCTCAGACTCTCAATACTTCTACCTTATGCTCCTCAATGCTGAGTTTACATATGCAATTCACTATGCCCAATGTGACTTTTGGGGGGGGGGGCAAAGAAAGGGGGTGTAAGTTCATGTGGTATTTTATTCACTTATCATTATCATATGATTGCATTTTTGGAAAGTTTATATAGATTTATATCTCTGATGATTTACATTTATTTGTTGTATCTTTAAAATTTTTTTTCCTTTTTTTGGCAAAGATGAAAATCGTGTATCTTAGTTTGATTGCCCAGCCGAATTTCCAAATTATATATTCATTCTGAAGGCCTTGTCTCAATTCACAGAGCTAGAATCCTGATTTTCCACCTCTGTGGCAGAGGCTGGTGAAACACATATTGTCAGGTCAGCTGTGTATTCAGGGATGACTGTTTTTGGTCTTGGGCTTGACCTGCAGAAGTTTCATTTTCAACTGACTGTCACTAGCTGTCACTTGCTTTTTCTTTATATATTGTTTAAAAATTGTTTTTGGCAACTAACATAGTTTGAACTAAGAACTTTTCCTTGTTCAGATGGCCTTCTACCACTTGAGCTATTCTTCTAGATCAGGTTTGCAAGGGTTTTGGAGATGACATCTTGCAGATTTTTCTCTCTGGAACTGCCTGAAACAAGATCCTCCAGGTCTCAGACTCTTAAGTGTCTAGGATTCCAGAGATGAGTCACCAACGCTCAGTTTTATTAGCTCTTCTTAATTGAATGCTGTTCTATTTCCAAGAAAAACTCCTATAATCTATGTGTACTTTTGTTATTATCCTAACACTTGTTCATATTTCTTTAACAAAATTGCACCCATGTCATTTAGAGAATATCAATAAGGGATAAGCATCACTCTGAGATTTATTTAATTTAAATATAATTATTCATTCGGATTATTGTTTGGGAAATATGGGATTAAACCTATCACACACAATCAGCAATGGTTTTAATTGGTATGTTGAAGCATCTATAAGAAACTCAAAGCTGATGACAGTGGTTCATGCCTTTATTTTACCAATCAGGAGGCTGAGATCAGAGGATAATGATTTGAAGCCAGCCTGTGCAGGAAAATCCATGAGATTCTTTTCTCCAATTAACTTCCAGAAAACCAAAAGTAGTGTTGTGGCTAAAAGTTGTAAACAATTAATTTTGAGGGAAAACTTCAGGGGTCAGCACCAAGCATCATGACCCCCACCACCACCAATAATATAAAGAAAAGAAATACAAATTCTAAATTAGCATATCTAAAATATTTTTTATGAAAATAAACACACATATCTTGATTCATTAATATAACACCTTTCTAATGTACTTAAAATGTTCTCATATTTCCAATTTTCCACTGAGTCTCTAACTTCAGGACAACCTTTCTTTAGTTTCCTTTTGGGCCACAAGCTTTTTCCACTCCTATCTGCCAATTTCTTTATCAATCCTCTGGTTTGATGAGCATGGAATTCTCTCCTTGGCTGAAATTTAATCTTAGGAACTTAAGAACTGGAAATTAGGAAATAAAGACCTGTTATTGGGGATTATTCTAAGCCTGTTGAAGACAACATTTGGTGGAAAAAATAGAATCTTTCATAGGTTTTATAGTTCTGCCTTATCAGATTTGTATCTGTTTGTCTGTGTATTAGTAAATGTTAAGATATGGTTGAATTGAGACATTTTCTTGCCAAGATGCTTGCATCCTCTTTGTGATTAAAAAGGGGCTTTATCTTGTGAGCTCAACATGTTGCATTTGGACCTTTACGTCAAATAATAAGAGTACCGATTTATATAGAAATTACCATTGAAAAAATCCATATAAAGCATCATTCTACTAGTGAGTACACTATTCTTGTATACTATTTTCTGTAAAGTTTTAAAAAAGCAAAAGGTGATATTATTTTAACAAGAAAGTACCAAAACACTCAGTAACTCGAATTCCTATGGCCAAAAGAAGAGTTTATGTCCATTGTGGCAATTTATTAACACCTATTTAGAGACACATGAGTTTTTCCCTTAGAAGAACTGGAAAACAGGTACATGTAACTAGAAGAGGTAAATAGAAGACAGATCCAAGTAAAATTATGAATTTTTCCTTTGGCTTGTTGAACTGGATTTATCTCAGAACTGCATCAAGGCAATTTACTGTGACTCCAACCACAGGCTGCTGGGGAAAGCAAAGATGAGACAAGGACCAGTCTGATTGTACTGCTGTTCCTAAGCTTGCAACCAGAAAGAAACAGGTTATCTTTATAGAGCCAGGGATCCAGTTGACTTAGAGGAGTAGGAAGGTTACCTGAAAGAATATCCCACAAAAATCTTAGTTTCAGCAGACCCAAAGCAGCCTTCCACCAGGAATCAGCTGTGTGTGATGGAGTCCCATCTGCTTTTACCACATTAGAGGTGATCAGGATGAAGATGAAGATTCCTCCAGATGACCGTCAGGCCATCGTTGATCTTAACCCGAGTGGAATGGGTTTGGACCTCGGTGGCAGCAGGCAGCAGTGTCTTCACTGACTCCAAAAGAATGTCACACCTTCTGCTGGGCTGCCTGCAACTTTCCTCACAGACTGTTTAAAGAAGCTTATAACCCAAGGCCTGAATTTAGTGAAATGTCCTAATATTTTTCTGGTTGCTCTTTAAGTACACTTTCTATTGCAGACTGGCACCTCACTGGATTTCAAGACAAATTTAGGCAACAATTCTTGGCTATTTTTCCAGGACAATAACTTTTATGAATCACGTATTTCCAATTAGTCTAGGATTTTCTGAGCCAACATAGAAGGCTTGGAATGTAACCATCTCTCACAAGCGAAGTCTCCATTCTTGTACACTTATTACCACTGTTTTCCATGCTTCTAATTTATCCTGCCTCATCATCCAAAAATAACTCTGGTAAATTGATCTTAAAAGGGAGATGATGGGTGAAGATCATCCATCTTCTGTAACTTCTTCAGGTTGACTCAGGGACACTGAACCTACCTAGCCAGAAACCTGTAACCTTAGCCTACTTTACCAAGAGGATGCCATGATCAGACATCCATTAAGAGCTTTACTCCAAACTGGAAATTACATACAACAGTGAACTTTTAACAACTGCCCATAAATTTTCTTGGGCTACAGCAGAGAAGCCTTTTTAACATTCTGGTTTGCAAAAGCATTTTCCTGACTGGATGAGGAAACTTATCTCTGATAACCTAACAATGCCTAAAATACCTTTGCAGGCCTTAGGCAGATCTCAATAGGGAAACAATCTCAGATTCACAAGCTTCCTTTCCTGAACAGATGTGCCACTTCAAATTTGACTGCCAGTTAGGGCTTGGAGCAGAGGCAGGGGATGGGGATTTTAAACTATCTCCCCATTTGACAACCTTAGTTTTTGACTACCCACTATTACAGATGACTGGCAAGTTCTTGCCCAATTACTTAGTAGACAGACATGGGCATTAGAAAGGCATGCTTACAGACTATTCTCCAACGACCTCCTGGCTCTGAATAACTTTTTTTTTTTTTTTTTGGCCAGTCCTGGGCCTTGGACTCAGGGCTTGAGCACCATCCCTGGCTTCTTCCCGCTCAAGGCCAGCACTCTGCCACCTGAGCCACAGCGCCCCTTCTGGCCCTTTTCCATATATGTGGTGCTGTGGAATCGAACCCAGAGCTTCATGTGTAGGAGGCAAGCACACTTGCCACTAGGCCATATTCCTAGCCCTCTGATTAACTTTTGAAGGGCCAAGCACAAGTGACTCTAGGATCTGACACCATCTCTGCCATCCAAGCAGTGGCTTGTAACTGCCTCTGTGTGTTCCATCACTTTTGTCCCAGGAGGTTCTTTTCCATGCTGGTATAAATGCACCTTTTCAGTTACTGGACTTGAATTCAGGGCCTGAGTGCTGTCCCTCAGCTCTCAGGCTCAAGACTAGCACTCTGCCGCTTTGTGCTTGAACACAACTCTGATTCCCAGCACTCTGCTTGCTGATTAGAGACAAAGACTACTTACAGGGACCTTTCTCTACACAGGCTGGCTTCAAAATGCAGATTTCAGATCATGAGTCTGCACATGAGGCCACATTACGCCAATTGAAAGCAACAAGGTGGTCAACACAGACATGGTTTTTAAACATGCCTGGAACTTATTGATGGTCAAAGTTACATTTAAACAACTTGTAAGAATCATCTGTCCTCCTCTGTGGCCCGGCGGGAAACTGTTACAAAAACTATAAACAAACTGGAATAGCAACTAAACAATCATTTTGGGAGCTGTAAGTGTAGAGCCAGAGTGAAGGACAAGAATAACCCCATATTGTACTAAGACTCCGTTCTGTACCTGACTGACCTTACTGTAAGTCCTACTTCCCACCCCTCGCTTCCCAGTAAAGACCATATCTAATTGTGTGATTTCCAATCATTGTGAGTAGGATTTCCAGTATCTAATTGTGAGTGTAACAATTCTGTAACACTTCTGTAAAGTTGTTTGTTCAATGCTATAAAACCTGTGCTGAATCTATTCTCAGGGCGGATTAGCATCACCAGTTTACTGAGTGCGTGGAGGACCAAGCTAGCCCGAAATAAACGCCCTTTTTGCTGCTTGCATTGTTCTTGGTCTCTGGTGGTCTCTTGGGGGCTCTGAACTTGAGCATTTCAGTGGGGGCTCCTCAGGATACCCCCTAAGCCCACCCAGACACCCGACCAAGGGGTTGTGAAAATTCGGCTGGTAAGTTGAGTGAGGCATTGCCAATGTGTATGTGTAGTGTGTGCGTGTGTGTGTGTGTGTGTGTGTGTGTGTGTGGTTTGCAAAAGAGCCTTGGCGGATGCACTATAGGGCTGCCAACAGGATCTGTGGGAGACGTCTTAGACCCCCATGTGGGTAAATTGTTCCTTGATACAGACATTTTGGAGACAGACAATTTTTTGGATCCGTGTGTAGTCAGTTCCTCCATGTGTAGTCTGTTACTTGCGATAGAACAATTTGCCACACAATGCAACTTGAGTAAATTGTTCCTCAGTACAAGCATTTTTGGAGACATTTTTTGGAGAAATCTGTGCGTAGTCTGTTCCTTGCGTAGTCTGTTTTGAACAATTTGCTACTGCACTGCGATTTGGGTTTATGTTAAGTGTTTTGTATGTGGTCTGTGTGTATGTGTGCCTAACCTCCTCCACACTGGCAGGGGAAATTCCTCCTAGCCATCGGGCCTGAACTGAGAATGTGGCAAACAGAAAACTTCCAGGAGTGACTCCCACTTCTCTTTCTCTTTAGGTCCCTAGCGGAATTCTCCTCCCTTCCTTTTCTTAGCAGTGTTGCTTCTTCAGATTTGTCAAACTGCTTTCACACTTGCCATTTTTGTATGTTTATCTGGTTTATATCAAATGCTCTGAGTTGTCTGAATGGTGTGGTTAATTGGACTTTTATGTAAAAGAGAAAATGAAATTGAAAGCAGAAGGGCCTAGGACGAGATTGAGTACTGAGGAGTCTAGCTTCAGTGGTGAATTAGGAAAGAAAGTAAAAGTAAAAATTGCCTGTATTGTTATAGGACTGGCCTGGACTGTTCTTCTCTGTCTTCTGTATCTCCTGACTATGACGGATGAAATGGAAAAGTCTCTCTGTCCCCCCTTGATTTATGTTTAGCTCATTGGAAAGATGTACAAGCGACAGCTCACAATCAATGTGAGTGTCTGCAAAAAGAACTCTGGGGGACCCCCACCCAGCCTTCTTCAGCAGAAAATTATTTGGTGTGCTAAAATGTTTTCCTAAAACTATCAAGCCCTGGAAAATGAGGCTGGAGAATGCTAAAATCATTTGTTAAAAGTTTTGTCTTAAAATTTGTGTGTTGCAGGAGTAATCTTGGCAAAAATATCTTTTGCCACTGGAAAATGTACGGCCGATGTTTATTTTGCATGCTTTAAGATCTTTTGAATATGTATGTGTGTGTGCATGTGTGAGTGTGAACATGTTCAAGACTGTTAGCATGATGTAAAATTGAGTGAGTTTAAGTTTAAATTCAAATGGTCATCAAGTTTGGGCATTACCAAATGCTTTAAAAGATTATTGCATTGTTTTAAAGAGAAACTATAGTTTAAAAATGTATCTTTAATTAAAAAAAATCAGGGCTAAGTGTCAGAAATTTGGATGTAAAGGTTTATGACTGTTAATCAAAAAAAAAAAAAAAAAACTGCTTGGGTTTCTCAGTCAGAGACCAATAGGAAAGGACAGGAAAAACCTAGGACGGGCCTGTGTGCCTATCCACAGGAGTGAAGAGTGATCTGCCAAAGGTGCAGCTTAGCCAGTCCACGTGGTGGCACAGGCCCTGGAGGGAATCCAATTGGTGGGACAGCCATAAGGGGGTGTCCATTCATGGTGGAAGAGGACAAGCCGGCACCAAGACAGTTCATCAAGCTCTGAGGAGTAGGATGGAGACAGGTCGTTCTGTAGGACAGGCCAAAAGAGGCCTTTCTTTTGTCTCTTTTATTTTCAGGTGAACATTGGAATCCTGGTGGTAAAAATGAATGATTTGACTGGAATTTCTAAAACTGCCCCTTAGGATGGATTATTAATATTGGAAAACCTTAAAGGAGTATTAAAAGGTTTATTTGTATTTTGCAATTTGGATGTATTAAAAAAGAGAAAAGCTAAGTCTGGATTCTTGTGCTTGTAGTTCTGGTGTACACTGCTGAATGTACTTTTGTCACAATTGTTTTGGGTATAAGTTTAATGATTCAGGTACTGAATTTTATGTGTATACTGTGATGTAAGAGTAAGACTCTTAAGACTATCTTAAGTTACATATAATCAGGCAAGTATTTTAAAGTATATATGTATTAAACTAATGGGGATAGAAAAACTCTCATTAATTCTCTGTATGTAGGAAGAAATGGCAAAATGGGCTAATATTTCTCACTAATTTATTGGAAAGCTGAATGGATATTTCTAATTTTGTAATTGTAATTCTTGCATTAAGGAAAAATTGTCATTTGAGTTCAAAGGTCTTCATGCAGTAACTGGGACTGTAGGGAAAAAAAAAAAAAAAAGGCTCTTTTAAAATAGGCAGCCTGGAGGCAAAAGGCAGTACCTGGTTTCAGAATGCCTGTAAGCTTCAGAGTTTTTCCAATGCAGATTAAAGCTAAACTGTTAGTGTTAAAGCAGAGATTAGTAAAAGGCTTTGGAAACCAAGAATGCTTTTCTAGATAACAAATTTGGAAGTAAAATTGTCCTAAATGTTTGTTGCAAAGCAAGAAAAAGAAAATTATGGCTACCAAAATGAGTATCTAATTGCCATTTCAGTTTGTTTGTAAGTTTTTTGTAACAGTTTCCAGCAGGCCCACAGAGAAGGACAAATGATTCCTACAAGTTTGGCCCTTCATAAATTCCAGGTAAGAGCATGTTTAAAAACTACTTCTGTGTGGACCACCTTGTTGCTTTAATTGGAGTAAAGTGACCTCTTGTAAGACTGAAATCTGCGTTTCAAAGCCAGCCTGGGCAGAGAAAGGTCCCTGTGAGAGTCTTGTCTCTAATCAGCCAGCAAGGTGCTGGGAACAAAGTTGTGTGGAGCTCAAAGTGGTAGGGTGCTAGTCTTGAGCTGGAGAGCTGAGGGACAGCACTCAGGCCCTGAGTCCAAGTCCAGTGATGGACCAAGAGAAATGCCAAAGGTGCATTTATACCAGCATGGAAAAGTCACTCCTGCGACAAAAGTGATGGAGCATCCAGAGGCAATAAGCCACTGCTTGGATGGCAGAGATGGTGTCAGATCCTAGAGTCACTCCTGTTTGGCCTTTCAAATTTAATCAGAGCCAGGAGGTCCTAGAAGACTAGTTCATAAGCATGCCTTTTATTGCCCATGTCTATCTACTTTGTAACTGGACAGGAACTTGCCAGCCATTTGTGGTAGTGGGTTTGTTAAATGGGGGATAGTTTAAAATCCCAACCCCCTGTATCTACTCAAAGCCTTGACTAGCAGTGAGAATTTTAAGCTGATACATCTGTTCAGGAAAGAAAGTTTGTGGATCTGAGATCTTGTCCTTATTGAGATCTAAGGCAGCAAAGGTAGTTTAGGCATTTTTACATCATCATTTCCCCATCCAGAGAGGAAAATGCTTTTACAAAACAGAGTGCTAAAACACTACCATGTTATACCCCAAAAAGAGGTTTCAGTTGTTAAAAGGTTAGCTATTTACTCCAGTTTGGAGTAAACTTCCCAGTAACATCTAGTCCCAACAAACCCTTGATAAAGTAAGCTAAGGACCTATAGGTTCCTGGCTAGGTAAGGTCAATGCCCCTGAGTCAGCCTGAATAAGTTACAGAAGATGGATTATCTCTGCCCATCAGCTCCCCTTCAAGATCAAGGAATCAGAGTCATTAAAAAACTAATAATCTTAGCCTTATTGGAAATATTTGATTACTGAAAGTTATTGCCCTGGAAAAATTATGGCTAAAGGCCATTGCCTAAAGCTGTCTTGAAATTCAGTGATGTGCCAGCCTACAAAAGCTAGTGTGCTTAAAAGGCAATCAGGAAAATACTAGATTTCACTATAGCCAGGCTTTAGGTTAACTTAGGTTAAGCTTCTCTAACCAGTCTATGGAGAAAGTTACAGGCAACCCAGCATAAGGTGTGACATTCTACTGGAGCCACTGAGAGCCACTGCTGCCTGACACCACAATGGCCTCTGCCCATTCCAATTGAGTGAGGATCAAGGTGGCCTAACAGTCATCTGGAAGAATCTACATCTTCACCCTGAGCACCCCTACCATGGTAAAAACAGATAGGACTCTATCACACGCAGCTGATTTCTGCTGGAAAGTGCTTTGGATCTGCTGAAACTAAAAGTTTGGAGGGACATTCTTGAGTTGACTCAAGTTAACTAGCTCTATTAAGAAAATTGCATATTGTAAGAGATTTTCAAATAGACAATTCCATGGAACTGATGGCCTGCTGCTAAATCCAAAGCATGTATGACAGGCCAGAGAGTCACTTCCAGGCACTGCCTGGGGTGGGAGGTGTGTCCAAGTGTATTAGAGTGTGTCCAGGTGGATTAGGGTGTGACCTCAGAGAAGAGAGGGAGGTAACTGCCATCAGGTGTGCCAGTTACCAAGGTAACTGGACAGAGATTTAAACTGCTGGGGGCATCTTCATGGAGCCCTCCTGGGGGTGGATCTTACAGATGCCACTGACCAACCTTAGGCACTGGAAACTAGACAAATCCACTCTAAAATAGTAACTCATGATAGTTGGCTCTGGCCTGGTTTCTTAGGAGCAGCAGTCACATTGGACTGACCCTTGCCCCATCTTTGTTTTCCCCAACAGCCTGTGAGTGAAGTCACAGTAAATTGCCTTGACGTAGTTGAGATAAACCGGATTCCACAAACCAGAGGAAAAGAAAACAAAACAATTAATACAATACAAAAGGAGGAAAACACTCAGGCCTGAGAACAAGAAAAGCTATGAGTTGGAGATGGACATCTCCCGAGTTGGCCCACAACCTCCTGCAAGGGTGTAGAAGGAGTGGACCCAAGTTGGCCCACAACATTTTACAAGGGTACAGAAGGAGTGGTCCCAAGTTCAAGGCAGGATTTGGTCCCTATTCAAGGGACCCTGGATTGCCGAGTAAGCACGTCCGCTTCGACAACCCCTTCTAGAAATAAGCAAAAGCAAAACAAACAGACAAATTACAGGACAAGACAAATGAACAGTTTAAAACTCTAGCAGCAAAGAAGACCCAGGTAATGTAAAGAGGAAAGTTAGTATAGAAAGCCTTGGAGAAAGGGATAGAGGAAACAAAATGGTTACCTCTGGATAAGAAAGGGATTTGAAAAGTAAGAATTGTCAATTGTCACAGAATGTTCAAAAGTAAGAATTGTCAATTGTCACAGAATGTTCAAGTAAGTCGCTGATGGTCTGAGTAGAAGAGGGCATGAATAGGGATAAGGAAAGAGTTTAGAAAGAGAATTGGGGAAGACAAGTGATTCCCTTTAGATTAGAAAAAGGAAGACATTCCCTAGAAAGTTGAGCATGTAGCAAATGGTATCAGTATGTCTTAAAATTAGAGCATATGAGTAAAGTTGGTATGTAATCAAATTGGCTATAATATAAATAGGGTCAGAATTGGGGCTTTGGTGTGAAACTATGTTTATCTATCTGTACCTGCATCTGCAGGGCTAAGGGACTTGTGTGATATCATCTAAATGTAAACCAGAAAGATCTCATGTGAATATCTGTTACTACTTGATTCCCCAGCTGAGATGGTCTTGCAAAGTAGGTGAAGCCTGGTATTGCTCCTCATGTGTGCTGTGTTGACAGGCCCTTTGGTTATCCTACTTTAGGCCCTAACTATTGGCCCATGCCTCATCTCAACACCAGCCCCTAGACATGCACACCATTGAAATGAACAGAAGGGAGCCATGAATGGCTCCCAAGGTACCTAAGAGAAGGCAGGAAAATTTGGAGCCAGAGTGAAGGATAAGAATAACCCCATATTGTACTAAGACCCCATTCTGTACCTGACTGACCTTACTGTAAGTATTGCCCCCACCCCTTGTTTCCCAGTAAAGACCATATCTAATTGTTAGTGTAATTTCCAGTCATTGTGAGTGGGATTTCCAGTATCTAATTGTGAGTGTGATTTCCAGTATCTAATCAAAACCCTGCAGCTGTGCACGTCCCCCTTGCTACACCCCTATGGCTTAACCAATCCCGTAACACTTCCATAAAGTTGTTTGTTCAATGCTATAAAACCTGTGCAGGGCCTCTTCGCGTCACCAGTTTACTGAGTGCATGGAGGACCGAGCTAGCCCGAAACAAATGCCCTTTTTGCTCCTTGCATTGGTCTTGGTCTCTGGTAGTCTCTCAGGGGATCTGAACTGAGCATTTCAGTAAGTTTTCCTTTTGCAATTTGAAACAAACTTTTAGGACAAGTTTATTTCCAAATTGTGTATCTAGAAATCCATTCTTGATTTCTAAAGCCTTTTACTAATCTCAACTTTAACACTTACACTTTAGCTCTCATTTTCACTTGAAGAACCTTTTGAACCTGAGGCACTAGGCCCAGCCCATTGCCTAGAGGTGCCTCATTTTAAAAGGGTCATTTTTTTTTCCTGTAGTCTGAGTTACTGCCTGTAACACCTCTGAATTCAAATGACTGTTTCTCCTTAATGCAAGAATTACAAGCACCAGAATTACAAACACAAGAATCCAGACAGTATCTTTGCCTTAAAAAAAAACAACAAAAAAACCCACATAACCAAATTGCAAAATAGCATAGATATAAAACTACATCATAAAACTTTTCAACCTTTTAAAGACTTTGCCAATTCCTAGTACCTCCCAAGGGGCAGTTTTAGAAATACCAATCAAGTCATTCATTTTTACCATCAGGTTTTTAGTGTCCATCTGCAAGGAACAGACAAAAATAAGCCTCCATTGACCTGTCCTACAGAATGGGCATATACCCATCTTACACCTTGGGCTTGATGAATTGCCTTTGTGCCAGCTTACCCTCTTCCACCATGTATGGACTCCTCCCTGTCCCACCATGGACTCTCCCCAGGGCCTCTCCCAACATGTGGACTCCCAACTAGGGCCTGTACCACTCTGCAGACTGGCTAAGCTCCACCTTTTTCAGATCACCCCTCATCCTCGAAGACGGACACACAGGCCAGTCCTAGGTTTTTTCTGTCCTTTCCTATTGATCTCTGAGAAACCCAAGCAGTATTTTAACAGTGATAATCAAACATCAATATACAAATTTCTGACATTTAGTCCCAAATGTTAACAGTGGAGGGAAACAAATTTCAAGTTCACAATGCCTTTTTGCTAAACCAGATAACTTAATTACAGTGCCAACACCCTTATGCATTAAAATACCAATTTTTTTCAACAAAAATCAAAGAAATCCTTTTAACTATACTTCCTTTTTAAAACAATGCAATAATCCTTTAAACCATTTGGTAATGCCCAAACTTGATGACCTTTCTGGAGTTTAAACTTAAACTTGTTCATTTTTACACCATACTGAGAGTTTTAATCTTGAACATGTTAATACTCACACATGTACACAAAGATACATTTGTGCAGAAGATCTTAAAGCATGCAAAATAAATATTGGCCATTCATTTTCCAGTGGGAAGAGGTATTTTTGCCAATCTTACTCTGGCATATGACCAGGATTTAAGACAAAACTTTTTAACAAATAACTTTAGCATTCTCCAGCCTCATTCACCATGGCTTGCTTGTGTTAGCAAAGCATTTTAACTTCTCACATACATTTCTGCTGAAGAAAGCTGGATGGGGGTCCCCTGCAGTAAGACTCAACCTACCCAGTATTTGACTCTAGTCCCAGCCATATTTTGACTAGGGCATTTTACAGATCAACTGACCTTTGAATACCTTCAGTTGGAAGAAAGGCAGTTACTTGAGACTGATCTCTTAGCCCACCAGGTGGCCTGACTATCTTAGGCCAATTTTAGCCTGGAGTACTTCACAATTTCAATTTGCTAACTTTAGCTAGTTGTTAGTACAATGTCTTCAGCTGCCTGACCACTCCCAACTGCCTCCTTGCAGAAAGAGACACAGTACAAAACAGGCTCTGATTTTCCCCCATAGAGACACAAGACTAAACACAGCAAGAGACTCAAGACTAAGACAAACACAGCAAACAAAACAAAACATTACAAAACAAAACAAAACAAAAAAACAACAACTAAAAAACCAGCTGAGTTGGGGCCTCTCCCACCATGAGTACCCCTCCTTCCTGCCTCAAATGGAACCCTATGCCTAGTGAGCCACTCCCACTCAGCTCACCTGTTAGTGGAGTTGAGTAACATCTCACCACCTCAACTCTGAACTGAAGAGGATGTGCTGCATCCAGCCCTCTCAGATGAGTCCACCTCTGGGATCCCGCCCTTCCTCACCGGTGTTGCCTGAACCCTGGTTCCACTAAAAAGGCTCCATGTCTGTGAAATCCGGGGCTGCAGGATGTTTCTCAGAGGATTTCCCCTGGAGTCACATCTGGCCTCTTCCTTTTTGGTAGAGAGTCAAAGCTGGGGAATCTCCTCCAAGAGATGGAGATTATCTAGCTGGGGCCTCTAGCTGAAATGAGGCGACCCCTGAAAAGCTGCCAGACTATGCTTTGTCTCAAATCAAGGTTTGTTTATTGAATGAAATGACCAGCTGGGGCTAACTCAGCTTGGGAGTGAGTAGCCCCAAGCCTTAGTTGCAGGGGGTTAATAAAGGCAAAAGCCACATGTACTCACTCACAAGCGGTCTGGCATGTTAGGCAAAGCAAGCAAGCAGACATACAGAAGCAGAATTGTTGTTACTGATATAATTCCTGTAAACTCCATTAAACAAAACAATCAAAGCAATATAATTCTTGGTTCTGGGTGTGACTGGTATCTACCAATTTAGGTTAATTAATCTTAAATTTCTCTTTCTGGAACTTCCCTATAAACTAAGTGATTGGTCTTTCTTTTTTTTTTTTTTTTTTTTTTGCCAGTCCTGGGGGCTTGGACTCAGGGCCTGAGCACTGTCCCTGGCTTCTTTTTGCTCAAGGCTAGCACTCTGCCACTTGAGCCACAGCGCCACTTCTGGCCATTTTCTATATATGTGGTGCTGGGGAATCAAACCCAGGGCTTCATGTATGCGAGGCAAGCACTCTTGCCATTAGGCCATATCCCCAGCCCAGATGATTGGTCTTTCTAGTTGCTTTCTTTTGCAAGGTCAAGCAGCTCTAGGTCAAGCTGCTTTTGGCTCCTTTTTTTTTTGGCTTAGATTAGCCTGCTGTTTCTAGGGACTCAAAAAGGGGTTCCCTACACCTTCACTTGGTTTCCACATTTCCAACTCCTCCTTTGGAGACCTACCAAAGTTATCAGGGTAGTCGCCCACAGTGACCATTAGAACAGCAACCGATAAAAACAGCATCCTTTCTCTAAAGGAAATTAGGGTCCCATGCTAACAATTCATTTCACTCAGTGGACAAATGGATAAAAAAGTGAGCTATGCTTACATAAAAAAGCATGACATGGTCCTACATGAAAGGAAATGGAAAAACTTGGAAAAAATTACACTAAGTCACATGTGGAGAAACAAAGGCTGCATGCTTTCCCTCATTTGTAATAACTGGAATGGCTGGAATGTGTTTAGAAATCTACAAGTCAACCTAATGGACAGTAAAAGACAAATAACTACACATGGATATGATTAATTAAGCACCAATCTAAACATATACACGAGAAAAAAGAACAATATTCTTAGGAGAGGATCAAAAGGGCTCAATAGCTATGTGCATAGGTCATATAAGATGTCGTTTACAGAAATGCACTCTAAGAAGCCAAGAAATCGGAGTAAAAGATTTTTATTATTCTTGAAGGGCATCAGATTGACTCCATCTCAGATTAGTTAAAGAGAACAGAAGCTGACCCCATTTTCACTACGATCCCCCCACCCCAGCTTAGAGTTGTGGGCCCCACCCTGTCTGCTCATAATTCAGGGAAAATCCCACTGGCTGTGAACAATAGTACCCCGCCCCCCATGAATAAGCATCCAGCCTGCATTGTGTGGGTCCACCAAATTTGCGTGTCAATTCTAAGATGATAGGTTGGTTCAAACAGTTACTATGAGGCTGACTGTAACTTCATTGGCCACCTGCGTGTGACCTGGCATGCTCTGTAAATGTTATAACCTCATTAGCCACCTGCGTGTGGCAGGTGGTATTTGCCTCCCCCCCCCCCCCAGAAAACAGAATAACTTCTTTTTATTTTCTTATTTATTGTCAAAGTGATGTACAGAGAAGTTACAGTTTCATATGTGAGGCCTTGGGTACATTTCTTGTACTGTTTGTTTCCTCTTCCCTATAACCCCAACTTCAAGCTAGGTCCAAGGTAGCCCGGTCCCAAGCCCCAAGTCTGGACTGTGACCCTGGACGGTCAGTTTACTTTTACTTCCCCAGTAAGTCCATCTTTTTTTTTTCTTTTTTTGGTTGAGACTGTCTCTGAGTGGTGGGCTCTTGGAATGATGGGAATCCTCTCCCTGGAACCCCATAATGATGCTTTTTTTTCAGTTCTTCCCCCCCTTTTTATCTTTAATTTATTCCCTTCCATCGATGTTTTTATTTACTCTTTTTCTTGTATATAAGTTTATCTTGTATATAAGTTTTCTCACATATTAGTTTTCTGGAGGGGAAAGGGAAGCACAGAATCAATGGGACAAAGAGTGAACCAATTCAGCAGTTAACCCTATAGGCACTATGCTGATAATGGTCTATACAACTTTGGGTGGAGGGAAGTTTTGAGGGGAAACACTGGGAGATAAAAAGGGAGGGGTGACATTGTTCAAATTTGAATGTACCAATTACCTGACTAATGTAACTGTAACCCCTCTTTACGGCACATTTCCAAGAAAATTTCTAAAAACCAGGTAGAATAATAAATATAAAAAAATTTAAAAAGTAAAAATTTTAAGTGATGACACTCAGCAGATTACAAAATTAAGGTAATTAATCAGAATCACAGTCAATCTCTGGATTCTCATGGAGAGAATGATGAAAAGAGGAACACAGGGAAACTACTGCAGCAGCAAGTCCTGAAAGGATTATTATGGTAATTTGATCACAAAAAAAGCACCCTATTAACTTCTACTTACACCAGAAAATGGGTCACACAGAGAAAATACACACTTATAACCCTAACTTCGAACATGTTTCTCTTTGAAAATATTTCAGTGTGTGATTGTCCCCATACATTCAAGGAACCACAGCCAAATGCACATGGTGGTCTCATAGTTAACTTGGCTTTCATTAACATGAGCTCTAACTTCATTTGCCTTTTACATCATTAGTGGAGAGATAACTAGAAGTCACAAGATATCCCTCATGCCAAAAGTTTTCTTTTATACAATCCCCATGTAACATTAACAATAATGTTTCAAGATGGTTGTTATTCTTGCCTCATGCATGGCAATATATAGCTTTGTACAGTTTTAATATGTTGGGAATTGCATAATAAAATTTTAAAAAAGGAACACTAAGAGATTTTCAGGTGAATAGTAATTAGATGTAGTTTCAGCATGTCAGCTAGTTCTGAATAACAGTTGAGTTTCCCTTCTTTCTCACACAAAATACATTTATATCTACTTTGTCTTCTCTCAAGGCTCTTATATTTTAACATTCCTCCACATTCAGAGTAATACAAAAATATATAAATTTATTCATACCTTCTTCTATGAGCTGAATTTGCTAATTTATAAAATCAGACTTGAGAAATGTCTAGAGAAAAGGTAAAGACAGAAGAAAGGCAAAACTGTACTGTGAATTCATCTAATGAATATATAAAAATGTCCAATCTTTAGAGAAGTGATTTTTAATGGGGATGTTCCCCAAAGGAAATTTTACTACACTGCTGATGGGAATGTAAACTTATTTACTGGAAAGCAGTATGGAGTTTGAGATAGTCATGTCCTTTCACGTTAAACGTTTCTGCTAACTTTGGAATTCCTCAGTGGAATGTGACTGTGATAATTTTTTTCATTGATTTTTGTCCAACAGTGATTTAAAAAAAATACTATTTCTTACATTTACATTTGTTCACTGGAATTCTATGAGAAATAAAGAAATGCATTTTTTCTCTCATTTAATTTTTCAAATAACTTATAAGGAAATATGATCACTTATGATGTATAACTATGAACTCAAATACACTTCCATTCTATGGAATAAAATGCAGTTATGAGAGAGGAGATAACAAACAGTAAAAGAAATGTATCCAATGCCTAACACATGAAACTGTAACCTCTGTGTACATCACTTTGACAATAAATAAGAAAAAAAAATAAAAAAGAATTACATTAAGAAAAAAAATAGGGGAGTTGACACTTTCTCTATGATTTCATTCAAAAGATATACAATGTAAGAGGTGTCACCTGACAGAAGATCTGATTATAATATCTTCCTCTGCCCTTTGATAATCTTCAAGCTTTGTATTTTCAACATTAAAAAAAAAATTGAATGGCTCTGTCCCCCCTATTGTTCTAGATCTATAATTACACACAATAAGACATGGTTTTTGTGAGGAGTATAAATTCAAATTTATGTAAATAAAGATTTCACAAATCAGGATTCACTGTTTCTCACATATCTCACACACACACACACACACACACACACACACACACACACACACACACACACCATCATACACAGTGTGTAGTGCCATGCTCTGTTATCTCACTGGATAAAATGGTGAAAGTAAAACTAAATGACTCATAAATGTCAACATGTGCCCCTTTTCTGGCATTTTATAACTTCAGCTGGGCTGGAAGGAGACCAGGATGGCTCGCATCCATAATCACAATGGGTTAGGCTTCCCATCAACTGTTCGGCACTGTGATTCATTGATGACTGTTCACCTATGCTGTAGCCTCTATGATGTGAACCAGTAGAGGAGCAGTGCTATTTTAAACACACTTGGACTTTCCTTTCCTTATTTAAAGTTAATGAAAATATCACAATATGATTTCAACAGTGTTAGATTTTTGTTTAATTTCCTGGGTCATCAAATGACAAATATCCCTACATATTAGTTTTCCTTGCAAAAATATCCTTGCTTTGTGAAGGTATGAAGTAAGATGAGAATTCTGATGCTTTTGTTTGTTTGTTTCTTCTTCTTTTTTTTTAATTCAATGAATGCCTTACCATAGGGAATTGTGCCAGAAAGGAATGGGCAACTACAAGTACAAAGAGGTCAGTGTCAGTGTGCATAATTCTACTTCCTGGTTCAATTCCTTCAGCTGGCTCTGGCTACTTGAAGAATCTTTTTTTTTTTTTTTTCAGATATTTGGAAATGATTTCTTTAACCAAAGAGCGAAGTCCATATTTTTCCATTCCTGCAAAAATATGTCTTGCTTTATTGGTAACAAAGTAACTGGAAGAAATAAAAAAAATAGTTTAACAGATTAAGGCATTTCAGAAAGTTTGTTTGGAAATGAATCTACAAATAACTCTAACAGATTCCTCCATTCTGTAGGTACTGCTTGTGCTCTGGTGTCCTCTGGGAGCAATGTCTCCTCATGGCAGATTTAGAGATGGATCGTGAATTTTCTTGCTGTGGTGCATATCTTCCTTACCAAGTTGGGAAAATTATAAGGTTATTAATTCATGTTTCCTTTCAGCCTTATAAAGCTCTACATCCAAACTCATTGACCAAATAAATAAAATGTCTTAAATTCTCCATGATACAAACTGCAGTAGGCTCAAAAACAGGCAGTGTGAAAGTTTGTGGGGGAGGAGGTACGATTTTATAGCTTTACTGATTTAGTTGAAACTAGAGGCTCCAATGGCTTTGAAATGCTACAAACATTCCTGAAAAGGAGAGCATTAAACACTCTGTCCACACTCCCCTCTTGTGATGTACATAAAAATAATTCCCAGGGTTTAATCATTTTCTCCCTAAGAGCTTTAAAAAGTCATAAAGAAGTTGGGTTTGTGAGCATTATATCTTCCTCCTTTCAGCAGGGAAAGCGCTACTACCCACTTTCAACAAAGTACAGAAATGGAATACATGACTTGGTACTTTTTAGTACTCCTTGGAAAATATAATAAGATCATTCAACACTTGACACAAGAAAGGTTTATAAAATATATTTGTTATAGATGAGGTGAGTATGCTGTGCAAAATTAATATGTGTAGTATGTTGTCAGCTACCTATTCCATCCAGAGAAAAAGTGGATGTATAACTCTTGAACGACTTTGCTAAAATGCTAAACCACCTATGTCAGGTGTCAAAGTGATTGTTTAGGCCTGCTCTGCTTCAGGAAACCTGAATTGTACCCAAAGTAGGAGAGATAGGACTGTCAGATAAAAAAGTGAAACTTTCTGAAGAATAAGTTCAGGTTCTAAATTCTTTAGCATTTGTGAAAATAAATGCCTTTTTTCAACTCTTTTTTCTCTAGAAAATTTGAATGGATACCTTCATAAGACAGGCATTTAAATGAAGGTAGTCATATGTTTCCTCTTCAGCTGTCTGGAGTGAATAGTATTAAATAAAATGAATACATGTGTGCCCTTATAGGCTGCTATATGCTCTGGTGATACTTGAAATCACATCTTTCCTCTCCACTCTTTTCTGAGAAAGCCAGAGCAGCACTGTTGCATAAGTCTGACTCCCATCTCCTTTTACCCAAAAATGCCACTGGATGAAGAGAAAGCTAGAGACTAAGAGAGAAATATTTCACAAAGCATCAGCCATGGAAAAGCCATGGTCAATGGTAAAAATAAGACAAGAATGGATTGTTCTTCTATGCTACTCAAGTAAAGAAGAAATGGTACAGGGGTTGAAGCTCAAGCCAGCATCGAGGCTGAAGATTGAATATTTACAAAGGCATGATATATTTTCTATGAAAGTATGCTTTCATATATTGGAAAAATCCCAGATACTTGGTATATCACATTGAACTTGTAAAAATCCATTCACTTATCCATTTATTTCTGCATCCATGCTGCTTATATTCAATAGAGGTTTATTAAATTTACACTATCCAAATGGAAAGTCGGATTATAGTTCAATTTGTACTTGTGAAGTTCCTTCTATCATGGGTGTCACAGGGGATGGATACCCTATAAGCTTCATTCACAGAATTGGCCTTAAAATCCAAGACCGATATGCAAATGCTCATTAGTATCAATGAACTTGCCAAAATCATTATCTTTATAATAATAGGTATTAGAGGTGCTCCCTCTGAAGATGTAAAGCAAATTGACATTTCAATTGAGGTTGAATTATAGTATCACCATCATCTTCCTCAATATATTCATCAAAATGTTCCTTACATTCATGATAGATTATCCCCATCTTTCATGCATATAGGTAAATTGAATATGTGCTGTGTACTAGTTATTTTTCTTAACTGCAGGATCAATGGGATGAAAACCATAATTTCTCTTCCCTAAAGAAATTTATCATGTAATGAAGGATATTGATTAAACATATGAACTTCAATCAATATCATGTTTACAGTGCAATGAAAATCACCAAGACTTTCATTTTCATCTCTGGTATCTTCAGCACCATCAACTATGTTATAAGAAAGTTCATAAGTATGTGTGAAAACAAGAGAGGTGACATAAGGCTTCATGACTCTGAAATGCTGGTGAATTCCCAAAGCAGAGTCATTGAATTTTATGGACAGGCTAATTATCAACAGTGTGCCTACTTCTTCAATTGTGAATATAAAATATGATATTTTGACTTTATTTTCATTTGCATTTCTGCTAACCTACTCAAGCTCTTTTTAGGAACTTGGTAATTTTACATCATAGCATATGTTTCTTCTTCTTTGATTTTTTCTTGCTATCTCTCTTATCAATGAGGAAGAGAGAAAGACAGGAGTGGAGAGGGGAATGGAGAGGGAACTAGAAAGAAAGTGAAAAGGAGGGGAAGACAACTATCTTTCATGTTAGCAAAGCAACAGAAGAATGTACTTATTTGAAATACAATGATTATTGTTGGGTAATACTGTTTACAAAGTTTCATTTTATTTCAAAGTATTGTACTAGTAATAACCTAAAACATTACTGAAATTCCAATAATTATTTATGTATGAATACTCGACTTGGTAGCAGATGTGATTCATCTGCTAAGATGTCTATGAAATATTACAAACAGCATATTTAAAACAAAATTTACTGGGCTGGGGATATAGCCTAGTGGCAAGAGTGCCTGCCTCGGATACACGAGGCCCTAGGTTCGATTCCCCAGCACCACATATACAGAAAATGGCCAGAAGCGGCTCTGTGGCTCAAGTGGCAGAGTGCTAGCCTTGAGCGGGAAGAAGCCAGGGACAGTGCTCAGGCCCTGAGTCCAAGGCCCAGGACTGGCCAAAAAAAGAAAAAAAAAGAAAAAAAAATTTATACTCAGGTGAACTCCTACTATAAGCTCAGTATTTGGAAAAAAGGCATAGGCTTATTTTTCTCATTGTACATCCTGGATCTGATCAATTCCCACCCAGTCAAATTTGAAGCTTCCTTTGTTGTAGAAATCATCATCATTCCCACTCCGCCCTTTGAAACAATTGCATCAGCTTCCCAATAGGTCTTTAGAATTCTTTCTTCAGTAGTGTTCTAAATATGGCAGTGAAGTCAATCCTTTCCTAATGTGTACATATGAGATGTTCCATGTTTTTCCTATAACTGTCATGATTTTTGTGAGATTTAGTATAAAATGTCACCCCTGAAAGCATCAGACTCATGGGATATGGTGCCAACCAGCTACAACCTCATCTTCTCAACTTTTCTATCGTGCTCTCTCTGCTGACACCACAGCAGTTTTCCATTAATTGATTCCCAAGTAAAACAAGCATTATTCTTTTTTTTCCAATTTTTATTGTCAAAATGTGATGCAGAGGGATTACAGATTCATATATAAGGCAGTGAGTACATTTCTTGTTCTTCTTGTTACCTCCTCCCTCATTTCCCCTTCCCCGTCCCCACTTCCCTCTCCCCAAGCAAGCATTATGCAGTTGGTTTACACCAAATGGTTTCTAAGTATTGCTTTTTGAATGGTTTGTCTTTTTGTTCTTTGTCTCTCGATTTTGCTCTTACCTCTCCCTTTCCCAGTTCAATTACCCATATCAGAGAATATCCAGAGTACTCAGATGTAGTACAGTTGTAGTGAGGGTACAGCCACAGGAAGGGAATACAAGAGAAACAAAACTAGACAAACCACTCAGTCAAACAAACTGACAAGGAAAAAGAGAAAAAAGGTAGTACGAGTTCACATGGCATGTTGAGAATAATTACAACATTGGTATAACTCTTGTTTCTGTAAAGTGGAGTTCATTTCACTTGGCATCTTCTTATGTGGTCATATGTGTGTAGTTACTGGGGGTATTTTGGTCTTCTACCATGACTATCCTATTCCTGTACTAGCTATTCCCTATGAGGGACACCATAGGGTTTATGTTTCTTTGGGTCTGGGTCACTTCACTTAGTATGATTTTTTTCCAATTGCTTCCATTTTTTTTAAAATAAAGGAGGCAGTGTCATTCCTTCTGATGGAGGCATAGAATTCCACATTTTCCTAACCCACTCCTCCACTAAGGGGCATCTAGCTTGGTTCCATGTTTTAGCGATGACAAGTTGTGCTGAGATGAACAGAGTTGTGCTGGTGGCTTTAGTGTGGTTTTGCTAAAACAAGCATTATTCTGTTTCAGGCTTCTGATTAGTAGGTTTCTGCTTTCAATTATTTCAGATTTATTCTCACACTGTTTTTCATCCTTTCTGAATCAGTTCCTCTTTACTAAATTGCTCAGATTAATTTATCAAAATTATTTTTCTATTATACACAAATTCCTTATCAAGATTTATTTCTGCTATATGTGAATTTTCATTACCTAACACATTGTTTAACTCTTATGTCAACTGGACCAGAACATAGATCAAGTAGTGGCAACATTGTTTCTTCAAAGTCTAGAGGTTTCTAATATACAATAGTTGTTCAATAAGTTTGTTAACTAATATAAACATATGGATTTTAAAGGGCATAAGCATATACTGGAGTGTAATGATTATACTTAAGCCAAGACAGAACACCAAGATTTTAGTTCAATGCTGTCTCTATCTATGGTGATGAAGGTATTAGAAAAGTTAGTAACCTTTCAGGCATCATTCCTATATTTGTGAGTAGTATAAAATTCATGGGCTCACCTGTTATAGGTATCATGGTAGGTCCTAATAATAATTTCATGACTTCTCTAGAAATCACCTCAAAGAATCAGTGTGTAAACTCCTTGCCATTTTTAATTTCTCACATGCTGTGTAAATCACATATTACGTTTTTTTTTTTTTTTTTTTTTTTTTTTTTTTTGGCCAGTCCTGGGCCTTGGACTCAGGGCCTGAGCACTGTCCCTGGCTTCTTCCCGCTCAAGGCTAGCACTCTGCCACTTGAGCCACAGTGCCACTTCTGGCCATTTTCTGTATATGTGGTGCTGGGGAATCGAACCCAGGGCCTCATGTATACGAGGCAAGCACTCTTGCCACTAGGCCATATCCCCAGCACATATTACTTTTGATACACAGAGAAACTGGAATATGGCAATGAGAGCCATAAAGAATGCCATTCTTTTGCCTTTGTGGAAGAACTGAACATTTCAGCTCTGGCGGTGCCCAAACTCACTCAGGTGTGCATAACTGAAGCTGAAGCTAAGGAGTTTATCCCATGTAGGTGGATACATCACAATACTTTTAAAGCTTTGCGGTGGAAAGACAAATCTGTAGTATTTCTCGATCATTTGAATTCCAAAATTCCAACTATAGGAAGTTTCCTATTTGGAAAATGAGTTGACATGATACGTTTTGAGTGCTTTCTTTTTCTTTTTGTTAACATGGACTGTCTTCTTCAAGGAGCCTCAAGTTGTTAATGGGAGTTTCAATGCTTGTCTTAATTGTTTCTCTTTCATAAGAATGTCACTGTATCTGTTCTTAGTACCCTAGATACTGTTTATATATGTATCAGAACTAGGGAAGTGAAAAGAAATACCAAAGTCAAGAGACAAAGGATAAAAAGACAAACCATTCCTAAAGCAATACTTACAAAACCATTTGGTGTAAACAACTGTATAAATCATGGTGGGGAGAGGGAAAAGGGGAAGGGGAGACAGGGGGAAAATGAGGGAGGAGGAAACAAGTTGGATAAGGAATGTACTCACTGTCTTACATATGAAACTGTAACCCCTTTGACAATAAAGATGAAAAAAAGAAAAAAAATCTCAGGGCTTTGAGGTTGTTCCAACTTTTTTAATTAAACAAGAAGAATATCCTTAGAGGTGTGTGATAAGCATTCTGAAAGCCACCTGAGGCAAGCATCTGCTTAGGTTAAATGTTTGCTTCTTTCCAACCCTGCCTGGAGGAAGAACAACCTTCCAGAAGAAAACTAGGGGTTTCTGTCAATCAAGATGTCAACAGAGCCTTTTTCAGCCAGGGGCTTCCCTCTCCACTCCCTTTGCCAGCTGGTCAGGGGCTGCCCCTATTACTCACTCCAGGCCTTCAAAGTTCAAGAGCTTACTTAGGTTGCTTCTTCCCATCCCTGAAAGTACAAAGAAAAGAAATGCATAACATGTGATAATAGTCAAAGTAGTAAGAATTAAATGATATGACAAAAAAAAAGTGTTCCAAACAGGGTTAATAATTTTGCAATGTGTTACACAAAGTCAATTTTTTTTCCACTTACAGAGCAAATTTGCTAGTGGGTTTATTGGTTCACTCATTATTAGTTATATATCACTTTATTGTTTTACATTTTTGTTTATAAGTTAAGACATCATTCATGAATAAAACATTTGGCTCTAGACTGCCATACACTGAGTTGGTCAGAGAGATAAATCATCCCTGCTTTAAGATTATGAATTATCCAAAATAAAAATAACACATAATCTGGTGATGGAGTAGTGTAGAGGAGAAGTCTCAGGTAAATCCTTTCATAGAATTCCCTCCTATTCTCCTCTACTTAGAGCCTTTCTTATTTTCCTGAGACACATTCTGTATTTATGTATCTCTAATTATTTTAACTTTTCAACATTCTTACTACAATTCAAATTATTTTAATAAATTAGGAAACTAAACAAAATAATAAATTCATCCAAAATTAAATTCCATTTATAATGCTAAACTAGCACCACAAACTACTTCATTTCATTTCATCTTATCATTTTTAAGTGAATGGTCTTGATTTTTTAATTAGTATTTTACTTGACTATCTGCAGTGAACATGTGTGTTGCCGTTGTTGTTAATATTGGAAATAAGGTAGCATAAGATAAAAAATTTGATAACTTGGTAAATTAAAGGATGCTTATGGGCATTAGAAAATATTATTAGTAAAAGTTAAGACGCTTATTGGACATCATTGTTTCTCATTATTTACTATTATTATATTTCTTAGTAGGTTTCAAGTACTCAAGGCATTGTTTATATGTCATTGTGCTGGGGAAACAAAACCCCCTTTAACTTGAATTAAGTCCTCCTTCAGAAAGGAATAAATTAGTTAATCTAGTCAATCAAACAATTAACCCAGTCAGTCAATTTGATTATTGTTTTTCACCATATTTACATGATGCCAAACAAAAGATCTACATATTTTATTTTCATTTCCATAGATAGAATAATAAAAATCTAATGAATACAAAAGTGGCTTCCCATATTAAAGTCTTGGAAGATTAAAACAATGAATTTAAAAAGACCACAGGAAAAGGTTGGTTTAGATGCAGATTAGGTTTTCCTTTAGGGTGCAAAAAGAAAACACAATTCTATGTCATATCATTATAGATAATGTGCAACATAATTGTAGATATACTATGAGTACTTCAGCCTATCCCAAGAAACAACTTTTTTCCATAGTCATGGGAAGTAAAACATTTAAGCATAATGTACAATGGATATGATGGTTAATAATTACTGTCAACTGGATACAGTTAAGAAACTTGTTAGTGAGATTAATAAGTTAAATCTCTGGATATGACCATAATTTCATTCCCAGGGACAACTAGATCATAAGAACTATAATGTAACCAATGGATTTGTCATTTCCTGGATTAATAATATGATTTAGGGTATATTTATAATACGGTAGATTTGTAAATTTTATTATTGAGAAGTAGTTAAAGGTAAGATGTTGTGGCTAGTATGTCACACAGGATGTATCCTTGGGTCTCTATCCTTGCCCTCACCCATCTCTGTATTCTCCTGCTCACTCTCCTGATTCTTCCTCACTGTGACATACACTATGCTGCTCTGCCGTGATGAACATACACCTCAGAAACCATGAGCCAAAATAAATCTTTCCTTCATTATGTGGTTCTCTGAAGTATTTTGTCACAGTGACAAGTAACTAATATAAAATGGTTTTCCCAAATTTGCAAGCTTATGCAGCAAATCCTGTGGCTTGCCTGCAGAAGCAATGGGCAGCATATAAAGAACAGTGTTCACCTCAACAGTAGTTTATAAAGTGATCTGTCAAAACCTCCCTAAAAATCCCTAAAATTTAAAGACCTAACAGACTCATAAATATTAAGAAATATGACCCTTTTTGTTTTACTTCAAAAATAATTCCTTAGCTTCTTCAGTATGCATAGGTTCTCCTGAAGTCAATTGCCTCAAAATAGCTCTCAGTCCATGTCATGTATGTTAGCTTGACTATATTTCTTTATATCTTTTTGTTGACATTTAAGTTGCTCTTTACTTCACAGTTATATTGAGTCCTGTATAATTAGGACAATATTGACATATTGATAAGCAAAGCCTGTAAATAATGAAACAATGTGAGAATCATAAAACTGATGTATCTTCTCACATATAACTCAATAGAGCTTTGAAAATGAACATTTCTAGGTCATTGTACAATAAACATATTTTATACAGCTTTTCTTTGCAAAACTTTTAGATTAAAATTTATAAAGTATAAAAAGTGATGTCTAAAACTTTGGCTTCTTATTCATCATCATATGAAGCAAATATAAGAAGCCATATTTTGTGAGTTTAGATGGAAAATAAAACCAATTATTTCCTCTTCCCATTTTTTGGCTGTACTGATGGCTTGAACTTAGAATCTTGCTAGTCTGGTGCAACAGCAATAACCAGTCTTTTTCTTACTGTTCATTTTTAGGATAGAGTCTTGTTTCCTACCCAGGCATGTGCCTAAGCCATGATTAATCTTGTGAAGACTCCCTGTCCATGCTGACATCATAAACATGTCATTGATTCCAGCTACTTTCTTACAGAGAATATACAGGACTAATAGATAAAGAATAAACAGTAACTTACAGGATTTTAGGTAATCATTGAGTTTAATGATAACACTTTTATACCTGTGGAAAGGTAGGGAAAGATAGTTGAGAATGGGTCATGAGGAATTCAGAATTTTAAGCATCTTGATTTAATATACCTATTAAATATTTTGTGGAGCCAATGAAAGCATATTGGGAGATTGCACTTTGTAATGGAGTGTGGAAATCAAAATATAATGACAGAGATTTGGATATAACAATGATATAATGGATTGTAGAGGAACAACCGAAAAGAATAAAGTTTATAACATACAAGTATTTGACATCAGTGCGTTCACAACCAATGACTGATATTGGCACAGAGAGAGGATACTCAGGAATGAGGAAGTCTGACAAAGATTTCCAAACACGGCTATTTTAGCAACAAAGAAAAGAGAAAACTTAGTTTACAGCACTTGTAAATTGCACAGACTGTTGGTTTGGGTAAAATCTCAACCTAATATAAGTGTGTAACATCTTCCCCATACCAATAAAATTATTCTAATTACATGCCAATTATAGTATATCACAGAGTAAATTATTGTTATCGACATCCTGAGGAATAAAGTAATGGAGAAATTATGTCTTCTGATGATTCTTCATTGTGTATTACAGAAAACATGCCTTTTCAAGTATATGTCTTACTTTTTTCCATGTTTTTATCAATGTTTATGAGTGCAGACTCTCAAAAAAACTGTAGCTACTAACAAAGGTTTTCCAAACTATGAATGAAACTATTACTAATCCTATATGAGACTGTTAATTTATAAAACACAAAGGAGAATTCAGTTGGAATTCAGAAGAAAGAAGTGGAAGGAACTTTCATTTCTTTCTAACTCAAAAAGATTGCGTGTGTGTGTACATGTGTGTGTGTGTACACGTGTGTGTGTGATTGTGTATGTGCCAGTCCTGGGTCTTTAACTAAGGGTCTAGATTCTGGCTCTGAGCACCCTTTGCTCAAGGCTAGTGCTCTACCACTTCAGCTGTGACTGATTTGTGGCCATTATTATGCAAAGTTGAAAAGTTTTGTTTTTTACAGTAAAATATGAGATGGATAATCCACTACAAATGTGTGGATTGTATCAAGGAATGCAAGGATGGTTTAAAATATAAAACTTACAGCAATTTACTTTCTCAATTGACTATAAATAAGTAACTTGAGAACTATGATAGACTTGCACATTCATGATAAAATATTACAATAAACTATGAGTAGAATAATATTTAAAATTGATAAGGACGGGGCTGGGAATATGGCCTAGTGGCAAGAGTGCTTGCCTCGTATACATGAGGCCCTGGGTTCGATTCCTCAGCACCACATATACAGAAAATGGCCAGAAGTGGCGCTGTGGCTCAAGTGGCAGAGTGCTAGCCTTGAGCAAAAAAAGAAGCCAGGGACAGTGCTCAGGCCCTCAGTTCACGGCCTAGGACTGGCAAAAATAAATAAATAAATCAATAAATAAATTTAAAATTGTTAAGGACAAGTACAAAAATACAGAATATTTTAATCTCTAAAAAGTTAGAAATATTCTGCAGCAATATCTTTCTTCGTGTACTTTCTTCATTATGGCCTCATAAAATAGTGGAATTTATATCCTTCTCCCCCTTAATTTGATCAATGTATAATTGTATGTTCTGCTGTAGTGTAACAGAATCTAATCTACTTGACTCCAAAGTTGTCATAAAGGCTTAGCTTCTTGAAAGGGAATTGAGCTTTTATAAGCCTGAGGTTACAGACTAAAACATCTGACTAAACAAAAATCTCTTACACTGTTAGATGCAAGTAGAAGGAACCTTTGTCTCTGTGCTCCAGTCAAAAGTACCATCAACATTTCTAGCTGATAACAAGAGCTCAACATCAGATATGTAGGTTAAAATACATTAGATTATATTTTCTGTCTGTTACTTTGTTTTTCTCAGGTTTGGATCTCTCTGAGAAAAAGTCTTGAGATTTGTGCAAGAGACATAAACAACACCTGCTGCATCTTACTTGCATTTGTACCCCAAAATAACTGTGATTCAGTAAAATATTTGTTTTTTGCCAGTATAATTATAAAATTCCTTCCATCTCTCAACAGAGACAAAACAAAGTTTTCTGGTCTTTCACTAGCCATTTAAAAAATTATCCTGAATATTCTAAGTACTACAGTAAGAAATGACAACAAAGTAAAGGCATAACATAACGAGTACAAAAGTAACAAAACCAACATTTTATTCAAGAGAACATAATTACATACATTACAAAAAAGAAACCTAAAGAATCTACAAGGCAATTATTTACAATAACTAAATAAAATTTGCAAGGTTACAGGATAGGTTAATATAAAAATCAATCCAGTTTATATGTAGTGGGAATATACAATTTGAAAAATGAAACAAAAATTTATGTGTCATAAAATAAACTAGAAATATCTGGGGATATATTTACAAAACAGAACTTCAACACTTGATCTTAGCCAAAAGGCCGAGAGGCGATCAAAACAGAATTTCTGTATCCTTAATTGTTTAAAACATCATTCTAATTATTTAGGTATATTTTTATTTGGAGATGATGTTTTATAATGGTAACAATTACAGAATTGTAGGTTGCAGCTTATTTAGAAGATTTACAGTCTATTCTGAAGAGGTTATACAATTCAGAAATGATTTTAGGCTTATTCTGTTCTTAAGAAAATGGATAAAAAGACAAATGACTCCAAAAGCAATACTAACAAAACCATTTGGTGTAAACCAACTGAACAACTCATGGGGGGAGAGGAAAAAGGGGAGGGCAGAGACGAGGAGGAGGTAACATATTGTACAAGAAATGTACCCACTGCCTAACATATGAAACTGTAACCCCTCTGTACATCACTTTGACACTAAATAAGTAATTATTAAAAAATTCGATTTGAAAAAAATTAAATTGATATTACTGGGGTTATGCTTGGTAAACTCAAAAAGGGGACTGACAAATAATCAATAGTGATGTGATAATCTGTGCATAAAAGAAAATCTTAAAAGAGTATGAATATATCACAAGTAAGAAGAATTTAGCTAATGATAGTTTACATGATGGAAATCCAAGGATTGAGAGAAACCTGAGTATTGAGAGAAATCTGAGCATTGAGAGAGAGTGACAGTATAATGTGATCTAATGCAGAAAACAGAATTTCACAAGGCCTATGAATATAATCGCAAGTTAACATTGAAGAATTTGGAATAGAATTCTTTTTTTCCTGTAATCATAGATCAACTAACAAGTATATTCTTCAGTGATGGCTTAAATTAGTAGGAACACATTGAATTACACATATGAAAATTATAAATATGTAAAAAAATCCTCAAAAAATCAATGGTTTATTAAAAAGGAGGGAAATCTATAACTTTAATGTGGAAGAAACCAGAGAATTGCACCTTAAAAATTATTAAAGTAACTTCAATAGCATACTGTGTCTCCTGATACAGTTCCTGGAAAGAAAGCAATCCATTTTGGCAATTTTCTGCTCTAAAACTCATATCCTAAATGTATTGGTGGGCAAAAAACAGATATACCACCATTGTGTGGTACTTTGTGACATAACTGACTCTTAACAATTATTAAAGTTAAGGAAGAGATTACTAAAGCTAAGGGAGAGAAAGACATGCAGAAATGAAAGCCAAAGATATCAAATCTATGATGTAATGTGCATTCCTGTATCAAAGAATCATTACAGAGAACATCGTCAAGGTCATTTAAAGCATAAGCATAGACTGTTGGTTAGATGAAGGTAGCATGGCAAGTGTAACTTTTTTTGAGTTTAGTAAGTGCACATTGATGTAGTACAATGTCATTTATGTCATTGCAAAGGTACATGATATAATGTTAATCTCAGTGTACTTTGAACAGAAATGTATGCATGTATGTGTACATATACACTCATATAGAAATGCAGATACAATAATGAAGCACATAGGCAAAGGCAAACTGTTTTCGAGGTGAATGCATATACAAAACTTTCTTGAATTATTCTTTCCAATTTCCTTTGTTTGAAATAATAGAAAAAATACATACACAAAAGCCTTACACTAAAACTTATATTATTTTACTGGGTTGAGGTATAGACATTAAAGCGTCCAAATTGGTCATTCTGAAATAAAATGTGAAAAAGTTATATAGAATGACAATTCTCTTTTAAGAAGGACAAGTACCACTTTCATAACTATGACTGACAATTCTTAACAATGAATTTCTTTTTCTCCAGAGGACAATTGTACAGCCATGCACCAACCTGGTTAATCTGCTTCACCTTAGCCCCAATTGCCAGGGAAAATGAGAAGTTAGTTTTGCCTTTGGGGCCTATTCCATCCTTAGATCCTCTACACAGAATGACAACTGGAAGGGCATGTGAATGTGTTTTGTGATCTATATTCTTGTCTACTGGGAACAAGGTTGACACTGGATGTGTTTCACATACCTCCCAGAAATAGGATTGAGTTGGTATTGATCCTCCTGCTCCATTCATCTATGTTGACACTGAACCAGACTATGGATACTTGGAAGAAAATGACCATATGTGAACTTCTTTGGTCATGGCTTAACTCACACATAAGAATTTCAATATGCAGTCTCAGAATTTAGCAGCCTAGATGAGGTATAGGGAAAAGGACAGAAAGCATATGAATGATAAACTATATTTTGTGTTCACACCAGCCAAAGTTTCTGTTTCTCAGTGACTAACTGACATGATTTAACTTTCATATCCTTTTATATATTTCATTTCATTTCATTTTATTGTTTCATACAAGATTTCACTACGTAATACAGCCTGTTCTCAAAGAATGTTTGTACTTAAACAACAACAACAACAACAAAAAACGTGGGGGTTAGAGTTGCATGCCATCACACCTGAACTTTACTATCTTGTTTATATCCCTTCTCAAATTAATAAAACTAAGAGTGGGATAGAAAAGAAAAACACATATTTTTGTCAGGGGTAGTCAGTATGCATTCATGTAATTCAAATAAAATCAAGAAATAACAATTGTCATCATGTATGTAGTAATTCCTATGCACCATTTCACCTACTCCTTGATAAGTCTGTCAAAGTTATCTCAGAAATTTAGAATATGTTTGAATTATTTAATGGTAGTCATGCAAATATTTTTTAGTCATGCAAATTGTTTTTCAAGAAAGATAAATTTGGAGCATAATGGATGACAGTTAACAATTGTCATTTTCAAAACATGATATTATTACATTAAAATACTAGAGCACAAAATCACCTACTTAAGAGATAATCTGTATAAGTTAACATCTTTTCATCTTTAAACAATGACATAGACATAAACATACTTTAGTTAACATTTTGTGTAGACAAATAAAGGTACAATGTAGGCCTTCAAATATTTTTATGTGAAATACAATGTTATTAAAATTCTTTAATTTAAATACACCTAAAAATCAAAATACTATAAGAAGATAAAGGGTAACTGAAAAAAGGCACAAGTACAGAGATTAAAAAGTAGATAAAATTAAAAAATGTAAATTCATTGAGCAGATAATGAAATTCAAAATTTGGTTTTAGGAAACAAGAAATAAATTTAGGAGAAAAATTTAAGTAAAATACTAGAAATTATTAGAAGTGTTGAGATTTCATAAAGAAACTATAAAAATTATGACATGTATTAATTTCAGTGCTTTTTTCCTTAGGTGATTCATAAAACAATTATATTTCTTGTAATTAATGATAACTGAGGTTCAATAAAGTCCAAGAAGAAGAAGAATGTTTAAATAGTATAAGTACGAAGGAAAATAGGAAAACCAGTTAAATTATAACCTCAAAACATCTATTTTCAGTTGATATCAAAGCACACACTTATAAACAGGAGGGCATTATTAATAATATACTATAGTGGGCAGATGATTCAACCTTTTCCAAACCTTAGAAAAAGCAGTAAATCACAATATATATTTTCTTAACTAACGCGTTAGATAAAATGTCAACAAAAAAAAACTAGTCAGAAGTTATAAAGAAGCCTGCATGATACATTGAAAAGTTCTAAATAAAATATTGTCAAGTCAATGAATAATTTTAGATAATATACCAAGACCACATAGACTTTAACTTCATTAAGTGAACGGTAACCCATTTAAGATAACATCCTTCAAAAGAAGAAAATACATATGATTCACTTACGAGATTCCAGAAGGCATTTGTGAACACACACACATGAATACACACATATACATACATACATATATACATGCATAAACATGAGAAGTCTTAACCATTGTTAAAAAAAAAAAAGAAAAGTAAAGGTCTGTTTAAATTTATAATATTGTATGTTGGGCTGGGCACCAGTGGCACCAGTGGCTCTCATCTCTATTTCTAGTTATCCTAAAAGCTCACATCTGAGATCCCTGTTCAAAGCCAAACCAGGGAGGAAAGACTTTCGAGACTCTTATCTCCAGTTAACCACCAGAAAACCAGAAGTAGAACTGTGGCTCAGAGTGGGAGAGCATAAGCCCAGAGCTAAAGATCTCAGAAACAGTGCCCAAGAGTTCAAGCCTCATGACTGACACAAAAATAAACGTGTGTGTGTGTGGGGGGGGTAATTGTATTTTGGAAATGCATCCAGTGAAAACACACTGCAAAAGAATATAAACATCTAGTCGTTATTTCTTTGGGTCTGGCTCACTTAATACGATTTTTTTCCAAGTCCTTCCATTTCCTTACTAATGGGACATTGTCATTCTTTCTGATAGAGGCAAAAAATTCCATTGTGTATATGCACGACATTTTATTGATCCATTCATCTACTGATGGGCATCTGGGTTAGCTCCAAATTTTGCCTATGACAGATTGTACTACGATGAGCATAGTTGTGCTGGTGGCTTCAGTGTGGTGTTACTTGTAATCTTTCAGGTAGATACCCCAAAGTGGGGCTGCGGGTCATATGGAAGCTCTATGTTTAGCCTTCTGAGGAACCTCCATACTGCTTTCCAGAGTGGTTGAACATGTTTACACTCCCACCAACAAAGTAGTAGGGTTCCCTTTTGAACACACCCAGCATTTGTTATTTTTAGTTTTCCTGATAATGGACATTCTTACTGGGGTGAGGTGGAATCTTAGTGTTGTTTTGATTTGCATTTCTTTTATGGCCGTTGATTTAGAGCACCTCTTTATATGTCTCATTTCCTCTTCAGAGAAGTCTCTTTCTAGGTCTTCAGTCCATTTTTTGAGGGGGAAGTTGATTCTTAGAGGATTTGCTTTGGAGGAATTTAATTTTTTGAGTTCTACATATATTTTAGATTTGAGACCATTGTCTGTTGAATGGCCAGTAAAGATCTTCTCCCAATCTGTGGCATTCTATTTATCTTTCAAGCTATGTCCTTTGCCATACAGAAGCTCTGTATTTGGATGAAATCCTTTTTGTCCAACCTTTCTTTGATTTGCTGTTTCTGGGCCTTTATTAAGAAAGTTTTGTTCTGTTCCAAGAAGCCTAGGTATTTCTCCTATTCCTTCTTGTTGTGTTTTCATGGTATCTGATTTACCTCAAGGTCTATGGTTTTCCTCATTGGGAATAGTTAGTACACATCTAAGATAGCAGAAGATAGCAATAGCTCATTAGCTAGGCCCACATCAACACAAAAGATGATGCTAAGCAAAATGAACTTCAAGTTATGGAAATAAGTGGTATATCATTGTTGTTATTTTCAACATGCCTTCTGAAACTGTGACCTTTTTTCATATTTTTTTCCTATGGTTTTACCCCTGATATCATTGTAACTATTTTTCGTATCCTGGATATTGCATATAAGGATATTGGAACTAGAGAAGGGAAAAGGAATACCAAAATTGAAAGACAAAGGATAAAAAGACAAACCAATGCAACAGCAATACTTACAAAAGTATATGGTATAAGCCAAATGTACAACTCATAACAGGGAGAGGGAAATGGGCCAGGGGGTGGTGCGGAAAATGGAGGAGGTAACAGGTTGGAAAAGAAATGTACTTACTGCCTTATGTATGAAATTTTAACCCTTCTGTACTTCACTATGACAATAAAAAAATATAAAGATTAAGTGAAAAGTAGTTGCAATTATTATTTTCAGATTCCTTAGTACTATAACTGAGAACTTCAAGAGAATAAAAACCTCTTTCATCCCAAGAGAGATGTAGGTTATTCGTTCATGAAGTCACTGCTACATCTAACAATTTGATAGGCATTTTTGTTTAAATGATATCCCCAAACAAATGTGAAATAGAAAATACAACCTCTTGATTGAAGTTGTGCCCTATTTGATTTTTAAGTTCATACAAACTTTTCAGAAGAACTGAAAAGCCAACAATATGAAAAAATTCTCTTTCCAATATTTTCTCAGATTTGATTTTCTCCAATTTTTTCCCACTGTATAAAGTAAGTTTTTCTTTTGTGTGAGTAATAATAACAATGATTACCTGAATTTTATGATGGCTAGGTTTACCAAAAAAAAAAAAAAAAAAGAAAGAAAAAGAAAAAATGTGATTTTATTTTGAAAATGATGTTGTTTAAGGTAATTTGGCAAATTGCTTTTAAAGGTATCCACAAAGCACATTTTCTGACTTCTGGGTTTTGAGGGATGTTAGAATCAGCTAAGTCACTGGAGCATCAGAATTGCAAATACCAGGTCAGTCTAGTTATAAGATTTCTGGTGTGACTCTGTGGTGTTAATATTAGGAATTTTGCTAAATAGAACAGTCCCCAAAAGTATTGTATACACTAATTATTGGAACCTGTACATATGTTTGCCTATATATATAAAGGACTTTGCAGATGAGATTGATGATGGAAGAAGTAATTCCTCTCAAGATGCAATGTACACACAAAAGGACATGTTAAATTGTAATCCTCTTGTACAATCATTTGTAAATTAAAAAAAAATGAATGTGACTTTACAGTCCTGTGAGTGCTTACAACAATTTCTATTTACAAGAGGAAAACTAAATCAGAAGCAGGGCTTAGATGGATTAAAAAATATGCCAAGTAAAACTAACAAAAACAAATGCTGAAAGGGATGTGGCCAAAAGGGAACCCAACTACATTGTTGATGGGAATGTAAACTTGTTCAGCCACTCTGAAAAGCAATATGGAGATTCCTCAGAAGGCTAAACATAGAGCTCCCCTATGACAGCCCCACTTTTGGGCATCTATGCAAAAGACTACAAACAAGAACATAGTAAAGCCATCAGCACAACAATGTTCATCGCAGCACAATTTGTCATTGCTAAAAGATGCCCCTCAGTAGACAAATGGTTCAGGAAAATGTGGTACATATACACAATGGAATTTTATGCCTCTATTAGAAAGAATGACATTGCCCCATTCATAAGGAAATGGAAGGACTTGGAAAAAGTTATACTAAGTGATGTGAGCCAGACCCAAAGAAACATGGACTCTATGGTTTCCCTCACAGGGAATAATTACTACAGGTTTAGGCTAGTCACTGCAGAGGGTCACAGGAGCCCAATAGCTATACCCTTATGAGCATATAAGATGATGTTAAGTGAAATGAACTCCATGTTATGGAAACGAGCACTATATCACTGTTGTAAGTACTTTCAACATGCCATGTGAAACTGTAACTTTTTTTGTTGTTGTTGTTGATGATCCTCTTGTATCCCCTTCCTGTGGTTGTTCCCGCATTATCAGTGTATCTCATCTGAGTACCCTGGATACTGTATAATCTGGTATTAGAACTAGGGAAGGGAAAGGGAATGTCAAAATCGAGAGACAAAGGATAAAAAACAAAAAATGACTCCAAAAGCAATACTTACAAAACTATTTGGTGTAAACCAACTGAACAACTCATGGGGGAGAGGGAAAGAGGGAGGCGCAGGATGGGGGGGATGAGGTAGGAGGTAACAAGTTGTGCAAGAAATGTACCCACTACCATACATATGAAACTGTAATACCTCTGAACATCACTTTGACAATAAATAAGTAATTATTCAGAAAAAAATATGCCAAGGTTTTCACCAACTTCAGTGTCTTAAATTCAATAAATGTCCTAATGAATCAGGGAAAAAAGTACCAATAAACAAAAGCCCTACCAAACTGATATTTAGGGGAAATACAAGAAAAGATGCAATAAGTGAGTACCATTTGAGTTCATCAAACATTCTAGAGAATGGTTAACATGATGAAGAAACTCCAGTGTCTCAGGAAATATTTTCATTGTGATCTTGGGATGTACCGGGTAAGAAATTAGAAGTAGATAAAAGATAATTGCAAATAAACCAAATGGGTACCTACTTAAAAGGATCTTAGTCAGCAGATATAATTTAAAAAATTTAGAAAGCAAAAAAGCTATTATTTCAGATCTTGATAAATTATTTGAACTAAATAGACCATTAGAAAAATAAATAAATAAAAGAATCTATATACAGTGTTTTCATGCTTTTCCAAAGATGTAATGTTGAAGCTGAAAAGATTGAGACTCTAAATGTTTTTCCAGGGAGAGTTTTCCTTGAATAGTTTCCCATTTCTAGAAAAGACAACAAAATCTAACTCTAGTTATATGAAGGTAGCCTCTAATTTGTTGTAGTTGCCCACAGGGTGTGGCTCAGGGGAAACAACCAGCCACTCACTGTATTATGGTAGAACTTCAGCAATAAAAGACAATATGCCTTTCTAGGCCATAGTTTTATATTATTTTATTTTTAGGGTCCGTATTCGGGCTCGAAATCTGCGACTGGGAACTGTCCCTGAGCTCTTCAGTTGAAGGCTAGTGCTTTACCACTTGACCCACAGTGCCACTTCCCTACATCACACTTTCTTTGACACCAAAATCATTTTTAATAAGGCCCTTTTGGATTTCAGAGCACTAGCTAGAAATCAGTATGCTGCCCTCCTTAGAAGGTTTTCTGTACTTTATTTTCTTGAGTACTAATGGATAATTCAGAAAGTTGAAGTACTTTCAGCCTTTCTTTCCTAAGAAATTAGCATCAATTAGCAAACAAAGCTCAATAGTTTAATTTAGCAGCATACTGGTGAAACTGTACAGGAATTCGTGTATTATATACTATGCAAGATGAAATGGCAAAGATGAGATCTTTAGTTTGTCTTGATAAATCAATGGATCTGTGAATAGTTTCTGAAGCTAAATGATTTAATATGTATGAAGAGAATGTGTTACCAACTCAAGAATGACTTTACTCAGAAAAATGAAGCCATATGTGTAACTTGAGTAATTTGGTGAAAACTTTCTTTTCCTAAGTAAGGTGTTAAAAGACCATATCTTAGTGGCAAGAAATTAATGGCATCATTTTCCAAATAAAATATGGCCTATAGGATTATTTTTTTTCTTTTCCTTTTGGTGCATTCATTTTATTTTACGCTGAAATGTCCTCATTTTTGCTACTTTATGGAAGAATATTCTCCTGGAACAAAAAGAAAAATGATTCATTTTTACATATTACTAAAAATTTTAAGTCTTTCATCTTACCAATCATCAGTTTATACTAATACTTTAATATAGAAACATACATATAAATAAATACTTTCTAAGAAATGACTATTTCTCTCTTTATTTTTACATTTCTACTCCTGTGAATGACTAATCCTTGTAGAAAATTTCTCTACTATTTCATATTCAGTTTTGTACTATCAAAATGCAAGGTCAGTTCTTTTAAGTGACAATCCCAATGCACTAGATAAATGGTGAGATGGCAAAGTGCAAATAATGGATGACCTTGGGAGCTAGGGTCTTGAAACTCTCAAGGAAACAATTATGAATGCTTTGTATCATGGCAGTAAGTCATTGCCCTAAAGAAATGGTCTGTAGGCTTGTGCTGCTTCCTCAATAACACAGAAAGGAAATGGAGAGGCTGACAAAACTGGGTACATGCTTGCCTATTATCCATACTAAGGAAAACAACCAAAAAAATCAAGTAATGTTTCTAAGTGTCATCTTTCTCTCTTTCCTAATCATACAAGCATAGATCTGGGGAGAAAATCTGACTAGTGTCGTTGAGTTGCGCTATCAAACAACATGACATATTATCTTAGGACTACTAATGATTTTTATGTATAGTCTTACCCTATGTAAACATCACAATTGAGAATGTCATTACAATAAGGAAAAGGGTTTTTTGGTTCAGCAACACAATTGTCTATCATCTAACTAACATCATCTACCAGTCTAACTATCCTTCACATCTCTGGAATCTTTTTTTCAACCTCTCTTTTTCTCTCTTATGTTCTCTGTGTTTCTCTGTCTCTGTCACTGTCTCTGTCTCTGTCTCTCTCTCTGTCTCTCTCTCTCTGTCCCTTTCTTCCCCCCCCTCCCTCCCTCCCTCCTTCTCTCTTTGTTTCTGTTTATCTCTGTCTCTGTCTCTGACATAGTCATATACACAATTTTGTCAATCTCACTTTTTTGGAATACAAATATTATAGATGAATGAACACAAATTTTGAAAATTTAATTCTCAAGTACTTTTTATTCCAATGATAGAAACAATGATATCATTTGGCTACTTGAACTAATACAGTAGTTTTCCTTTCTGTTGGGAGTGTCCTTTTATTCTGTCTTTAATTTCCTCTGTCTTTCTCTTACAACGACATTTGTTTTTACACTTACACATTAGAAACCACCAAACTAATGTTCCTCATATATGGATATATTTACCCCACAGTCATATATAGATGACCTGAAGTGTATCAGGGTATGGGGAAATTAAAGAGTAATCAACAGTCTGATTCTCAATCCCCAAAGTTACCTCTTAGAACTGACAGGTAGCACATAAGAATCTTTTCAGGTTCTTCTTCCCTGTTGTTGATTTTACAATCATATCTATTCTAATTTATGGAAGACACACTTCTTTATCAAGAAAAATCCTAATTATTGGAATTCAAGATTCTGTGCTTTAGGAAATGTATGAAAGTATTTTGCTTATAAAAGGAGGAGTGAACTAAATCTCAAACAGGTTAGTATGAAACATTATATTGTATTCCAAAAAATTTTTGAGTCAGCAATTTTGAAGGAAGACAAAAAAAATTTGCTCTTTCAAAAAGAATTGAGGCAATGATAGTGTTATTGGCATGCTACTCACACTTCAAAAATATTGTTCTGGGACTTTGACCTATCTTTAGCTTCTGCCGGATTCTAGGTGGATTCATCTAGCTTTCCTTACTGGCAACTACTTTAATCTATAAAGCATAAACATCAGAAAAAATACTGCACTTCTTTCTAAACATTAATGTGCAAATTAATCACTTGAAAATCTTGTTAAAACCAAGTATCTTGCCTGAGTGCCTGACTCAACAGAAGTTATCCTGATATTCAGCAGTCCTAATAGTCTCACACATAATGCTGACTCTTGGTTCAAAGACAATACTTTTTGACTAGTAGGATAATAAGTGGTTATTAAACTTCTGTCAATGTACAGCTGGAAAAGGTATTCAATTCTGGAGTCTATCCTTCAGTTTTAGTAACTGTACCCTACATTGTGCAGAAGCTTTTAAGCTTGATGCAATCCCATTTGTCAATGCTTTCTACTATTTGCTGATCCACTAGAATTCTACTCAAGTAATTCTTGCCTATGCCAATAAATTCTAATGTTTTTCTTCTTGCTGTTGTAGTTTCAGGGTTTCAGGTTTTACATTAAAATTTGATCCACTTTGTATTTTTTATTAGTACAAGACAGGAATCCAGTTTCACTCTTTAGGATATGGGTGTGCAGTTTCTCCAACACCATATTTTCAAGATTCAAGGATAAGACATTTTATTTTGCCACAAACATAGAGACAAACCTGGTGGCTGAGGAGGTAAAAAGATTTAATGACTCTTTTTTAAAATTCCTATATGGGACACAAATTGCTCAAATAACACTCAGACTTACCCTTCCTAAAGCCATTTCAGTGTCTGTTCTAGCTGTTATAGAAAACCAACCCATGGTTTTCTCCCAATTAGCCCATTTTTCTTAGAAATGATGGACCTTGTCCCCCAATTAAAGGGATAAGAAATAGAGAGCAGAGATCCTGGGACAGGCTGGGGAAAGAGAACTATGTACTCTTGTTTTCAATTCTCCTAAATTTTTGTCTGTTGTTTATTTCACTTTACAAAATTACTTGCAAAGGTCAAACACAGAAACCTTTGGGAATTAGACAGAAATGTGGACAGAGAATATTTTCTCTCTCTCTCTCTCTCTCTCTCTCTCTCTCTCTCTCTCTCTCTCTCTCTCTGTTCTAAAGACATCCTTCCCTATGAAGTGATATACTTGTGTTGGGGTAAGGCAAGAATACCCATGGCATTGTGTCCATGAAAAGCAAAGTCATGGGGCTCTTGGGGACCATTTTCTATGGCCTTTGATTTTCTATTCATCATTAATACTACTGGCAATGATGCCCTACAACATAAATAAACCAAAAGATACTACAGAAAATATCACTGAAGGTTGAGGGACAAACAGACTGAAAGCAAACAAACACACATGGGAATTTTTGGTTTCAGGGAGTAATCTTAAGCAGTGTGTGTGTGTGTGTTTGTGTGTGTGTGTGTGCGCGAGAAAGAATGTCTCAGGTGCAACAACATAATAGTAAGTTTTCCCTGAGGTATTTGAACTGTCACATTGTTTTGGTTATGAATAGAGAACTAAAGATATTAAAACAATTTGTGTGTGACTGAAGAATTAATAAGACTTAGGGTTGGGATTTGAGCTCAAGATATTTTGTTTTGTTTTGTTTCCACAAAAATAGGATATCCTTTCACAAACAGTGTTGAGTAGTGGAATCTACATAGATCTTACTGGGAATATATTATTTGTTTCCTAAGACTCCTGGATATGAACTTAAATGCATGACCAAAGATAGCTTGAAGGTACTTGTGGACTACCCACAGGCAATTACCTACTTTGGGAGAGCCATAGGATTCAAATGGCCTGAGAAATCTTTGATGTGATGAATGTCAGCAAGATGCCCAACACTTGCTCATAAGGAAAACCAGAAGGAATTCTTCCCTTTGTCTACTATTACTTTTTAAAAAAAAATGTTTATTTTTTTTCCTGGAGGTTAATGTGACAACCCTCTGACAAAACTTTGTTTTAACTTGCTATTGAGTCTACAGACTCCTCAAAATGTGGCAGAAAAATCTCAGATTCTGATACATGTTTACTTCCGTTGTGCTGTAAATCACTTTATAAAAAATGAATTGTCACTTAGAACTGGGAAATTTTATTCTGACCTCCTACTCAACTGCTTCTTGACCATCAATTCTGAAATATTACAGAATGGAAAGACTGATATTTCATATTTCTTTGAAGCACAAGGTTAAGTGTAAACTGGGAACTGCATGAAAGACATGTAAAGAAATATTCAAACATATAAATAACTACAGAAACAAAATGATAATGTGAGAAACTCTGTCTATGCAAACAATTTAGCACTGACAATTATATGCAATCAATAATAGTGAAAATGATAGTAATAGCTGCATTTGTAAATTATGTGTCAAAGCTACTTTCAAATTATTTGTGTATCATTTTTATTCAACCTATGAGTTAACTTCAATAATAATTTTATTTGAAATAAAGGAATGAGGAAACGAATGGAGGGTATTCATCTTAAACAGGTTCACCCAGATAAACACACCATATTTTTATGCTTACAGGCTTAAATTCCTGTTATCCATAATCAGAGATAGTGTGTGTATGTGTGTTTGTGCATGTGCTTATATAAGTACATGCACATCCACACATGTTTTCAGGTAAATACCTATATTTTTAATAAATGGACTTCTAAATCAATGTAGTTATGATTATTCTAGCTACTAGTAAAGCAATGTTTAACTAAGCATAGGAACATATAAGTATACAATCTTTATCTGCAAGTAACATGGTAAAATATTATTAGTTTTATGTCTGTAAATTTTACTGCTTTATCTTTGACAAAGTCTGAAATAGTACACTTGTGACATTTAAAAAAAATTAGTCCTTTGCATTTAAAGACCACTCACTATTGTCATCTATCATTGTTCGGGAAATGTCACATTGATTTTATCCTCTCTGCAATAAATGGTAACCTCCAAAAAATACAAATAATGGTCTGACACTTCAAAATCAGCGGCCAGTCATTGGTAGAGCACAAAATGAATAAAAGGGCAATTTTACTTGTAGGACAGGGAACACAAATGAAAAAGAGTGAGTACAGTGCTCTATCAGACACTGACAATATTGACAATGGTCCAAAGTAATGTAAATTTTAATATTCTGTCTTTCCTATTTAAGAGATGCCACATAAATGATAAATATAGCATGTCTTATCATAGGTCCAATATATTTTGCAGATAATGGTGAATTTCTGATAATGGACCTAGTGATGGTAGCACAGTAAAAATTGTGAACTGTGAAATCAGTGAAACACAGAAAGCCCATTACCAGAAAATGTACACCCAAATTTCCATGCATGATGTCATGTTAATGATGTATGATCAAAGACAGAACATAGGAAATTCTGAGAATTACATTAACAACTCTGGCTATGAGTAGTGCAAATTTGACTCTTTGTGTAACTGAGTAAATTAAGAAGCATTGCAGAAGGAGTCTAAATATTTGGATAACACTGAATATGCAAGAGGTTGCGCCTTTGAAGATGTAAGTTTATTTGTAACAGCTTCTCCATTTGTCAATGATGTATACACTGACCATATTCTCAAAATATTTAGTTCAATGTACGTAGGTTTGTAGTTAAAATCCTCCCTTTGAATTTGAAACACAAATCAGACTAATTTGAGTGTCATCTGAGACTTACATTTAGTGTCACTGCTGCAAACGCAGGAAGGGGGAGAAAGTTTACAAAATAATATCTGATTCTGACTCTCTTTGCGCAGTGGGCATAAATCCTAAGTTGACTAAGAAGAAGGATATACATAGAATGTACATCAGTTTCTTTTTTAGCATCAAGGAGAGTCAAGAGCTATTTTAGGAGAAGAGTGTTGTGAGATATGAAATGGAGTAGTATACTAGAGAGAAGAAGGGTGGACTTTTATGTTTTTCATAAAGGAGAGAACAGAATTATCAGATAACTATTCACTTTCTAAAAAAGTGCTTTCTTCAATAGTCTTTTCTCTCCCACCCTATGAAAAATACTATAACGCTTAACAATAATGGCCAGAATACTTTGAAAGACTCTCCATGAAATGGAGAATTCATTTACCCAATCTGGAATGTGTGCTGGACAGGTGAATAGTTTTGACCGAAGACAGCAACAAGAAAAATGTGTTAGTATTTTGAGCCTAACATCTAGAAGTTTTATATGTATTCTACTCCTTTGAATTCATGCTACTTCCATGAACAGTCAGGGCCAATAAATGTAAGATGAAAGACTATGTGAAATAGATTTGAATCAGTACAGCTGAAATTCTCCTGGATCAATCTGTTCCTTGTGAATATGAGTGGTGAGCTTGGACAGGAGAGTGGCATTCATGTGCACACACAGATTCACACACAGCCACATACATACACATGAAAGAGAGTAAGTTCCATTGGCTGCAAATAAGTCAAATGATATCTCATAACAATGTGTCACACTCATATAATGACATGTTGGAAGGAACGCTTTACATACAATTTTTCAAAGATAATAAAATAAATTAATAAAATAATAATCTTTACTAGCTACTCATTTGGGGATTGTATTGAAAACCAGCTGTTACATGAGCATTGCTTTTTTTTTTCCAAATAAACTACAATTCACCTTACAAAAACACAGTTAGAAGGTAGATATGTTTACTTTGATAAAATAAAAATATTTTGCTTTACAACAAATCTCAAACATATTTATTTTCTGATTCACCACCTTAAACAAACTTTAGAAGCTCAAATGTAGATGAATATGGAATTTCTACGAAGTGTTTTTGCTTCCTCTAAGCCAATACATATTTGTCGGGCTTGGGTCGCCTCCCCTGGCGTGGGGATCAAGGCTCAGCTACACTTCTCACAACTCCCTTTCTCACCCTCTCCCCTGGTCACCCGGCCAGCAGGTAAGGCCAGGATGGAGCGGGGGAGCCAGCACTGACCTCACATGCACGCGTCCGAATGAGAACGCTTTGCCCACCTCCTTACCAGTAAAGAGAGCCAAGCATACATGGATCTCAGAGAAGCTTCAAGAGCTATCTGATTTATTAAGGTGGGGGCAAGGACTAATGGTAGCAAGAGAAGAGGGAAGGCTGACCACCAAGACGCTGATAGGCTGCAGGCTTGTCATATGGCCCCCTCATGAGCTAACGTCACTCGAAAGCGCTGCGCCAGGGAGAGACTGAGGGCGCCTGGGCTGGCGAGAAAGTTGGGGGCTGGTTGCAAAGCCGGTTCTTCTGGTTCCGGACCCAGAGAATTGTGGCCTGCTTCCGCATTCCCCAGGGCTGGGGGGGAAGGGCGGCGTCTCTGGTGCGCTCTCCAATGCCCTTCCCTGTCAAGTCCAAAGGCTGGATCCCAACATCTGCCCCTTTTACATTTATTTTTTATTTTTTCTTTGATCAGCAGGAGGTGCCCTACTTGAGAGCACGCCGTGTCTTAGGTTGCCCCCCCCATGGGGAGTCGTACCCGTCTTGGGCTAATGCCCTAGCTCTTCAGGCTGACCTTCCTGCCGGGCTGGTGGGCCCAATGAGAGGACTCAGCGAGAGTGGGATTGGCACTTGAAAAAAAGCCCCGATAATTTTCTCTCATGCCAGAGGACCTCAGTGAGCAGCAGGTCCTAGGGGTCGAGTGATGAGCCTCATGGGGTTCCTACATGGCTAAAAGGCCAAAGGCCACTTGGTACCTAGACAGCTCTGGCCTATCACTTACAATATAAGAGACCCATGTGTCTAGCACAGGGCAATGTAAACATAATATAAATGGGAGCATAAAGCAGACATGAGCATAAGCAATCGTAATACAAGGCAAATGCAAACATGAGCAACTCTAACACATGAGCAATTACAACACAGGCACAAAGCAATGGAGGGTCTCTTATCTGGCTCAGTCCAGAGGAAATAGAGGAATCCTGGTCCATTCTGGTGTCACTCAAGGTAGTGCAGATGGCTCTTCCTTCCTCGATGGTGAGGTAGAGGCAGGTTCAGGTCCTGGCGATTTGGCAGCCAGGGTGCTGGTAACTTAACAATTGAGGTTAGTAAACACTTTATAGTAAACATTGTGGCAAGGTGCCAATCCCTTGCTTATTGTAAACATTTATCATAAAACATTAAAGTGTCCAAGTCCTTTAGCTCCTATTTCCCTCCAATGGGGACCCCTAAGATAAGCAGCAAAGTGGGGGAGCGAAGGAAGGAACAACAATGTGCAAAATTTCCCTTTGGTCCTTGTGCAAGGCTGTGGGCCACGCTGCCACAGCAAACATTACTCCAAAGGGCGCCAGGCAAGGTCCAGGGAAGAAACAGGGCCGGCACTGGGTCCATTCCTGGTACAGGCAGGCTTTCCCATTTCTCCATAGAAAATTCCACCACGGTCTTTGCTCTCCTGAGAGGAAACAAGGAGAGACATCCCTCAGGGGCAGGTGCCCTTGGGTGGCTATTCTGCTGAACAATATTTTAAGTCTCTATCTTGTATCCAGATTGGATTCAGTTCCCCAGTTGGGAAAATGCAGGTGAAGCCCCTTCCGCCACTGATAAGTGGGTCTGGGCCTCACCATGCCCCTGTAAGGGGTCCTTCCAACGGACTTCCACCTTTAAATAGGGTGTTTGGCTTGACCAGTGTCTCTGGAAAGCCGACAGAGGTTGGTCCTTAGAGAAATTTAAAATATTCAATGTAAACATCAGCTGGTCATGGGGGCTTCCCCCCCCTTTTTGTTTTAATAATTGATCCTTCAGGGTCTTATTATGCCTCTCAGCATGCCGTGCTCTTTCCCCCGTATGCAGAGAGGCTCAACACGCGCCAGAGCATGTGTCAATAGACATAAATATATATTTTAACCTTCCAAAAGGAGCGTAGTCGGTTACATCAGTCTGCCAAATTACGTTAGGTTTCAAACCTCTTGGGTTCACCCCTGGAGATTGCAGAGGAGGGACTTGCACGAAAGGCATACACGATTTGCAAGTCCTTATAATCTTTTTTAAGTCTTTTATAGGAATTGAAGGAAATCTCTGATGTAACCCTCTCCAATTTAAATGAATATGCTCATGGAGTTCTTTGGCCATTTGAAGGTTTTCAGGTTGTACAATGGCCAGAGCTATAATGGTTCCATTAGTGGCCAGCTGGTCAGCCATACGATTACCTTGTGCCAGGTCCCCCGGCAATCCTTGGTGTCCACGAAGGTGCTGTAAAAATATAGGCTCACCCCGCTCTTTTAACAGAGACCTGACTTGGATCATCAGAGGAGTGATTGGGTTTTCCTCTCATTTAATGTATGAACATACCAGGTTGGGTAGCAAATTAACCACATACAGACTATCAGAAAACAAGTTCATTGGCTGTTTGACATGGGTCAGTGCCAGGGCAACTGTGTACAATTCTTTAAATTGTGCAGAGCCATTGACAGCTTCAAGTAATGGGTGTTTTCTTTCCCACCGGCAGGGGGTGAGGCGGAGCACACCACTACGGAAGAGCCGGCTTGTCCCCCATCTGTAAACACATTTGCAGCCTTGACAAGAGGCTTGGTAGAGAAAAGCACAGGAGGTGTCCATTGTAGCCTGGAAAATGAGGTCACCCACCTCGAGGTGCCATAGTGGCAAATCTACCTTTCCCATAAAGCCCTCCAGGGCACTGGACACAAGTGCATTATTCCTTCTGACCCATTCAAAATCTGACAACCGGTAGGGAATAGTTAGCACATCGGGATCTCTCCCATAATGTCTCAGGGAAGTATCCCTGCCCTTAATTACCAAGTCAGCTAGCTGGTCTAGCTGGGAATAAACTCTGGGAGCTCCTCCCACTGAGGCATGCACCCACTGGAGAGGCTCGCCTGACTGGGTAATAGCAGCTGAGGAAAGTTCAGACCCGGGGAGGATCCAAAGGCAAAGTGGGCACTCAGGCTTGTAGCGTGCCAGCTGTGCCTTATTTAGGGCCAATTGGATTTTTTGGAAGGCTGCTTGAAGTGATGGAGTTATTGTAATAACATCAGTGGGCGCTTTGCCCTTCAAAGAGTCATGGAGCAGAAGCAGCTCCTCTGTAGGCAGGTGAAGCCAGGGTCTTAGCCAATTAATCTCCCCCAGCAGTGTTTGCATCTCCACCAGAGTATAAGATGACTAGAAGGAGGCGAGAAAGTTGGGGGGTGGTTGCAAAGCCGGTTCTTCTGGTTCCAGACCCAGAGAATTGTGGCCTGCTTCCGCATTCCCCAGGGCTGGGGGGGAAGGCTGGCGTCTCAGGCGCTCTCTCCAATGCCCTTCCCCGTCAAGTCCAAAGGCTGGATCCCAACACATATTGTTATCTCTATTGAAGGGGAAATCAGAGAAAATTAATGCATCCCCATTAATTAATTTCTTCAAAAAGCATAGTTGTATTTGTATAGTGAGAGCAGTTGAGTTCGAATTATATAAATTAATGAACAAAGTAAACCTGTTACTTGGATTTGTGGGTCAAATAAACTATTGGAATAACTCACATCAATGGAAAATAAACTTTCCCAGTTGCATGTAATGGACAAAATCTAATGATGCATTTATAAATTCATCACTTCAACAATTAATTCATTTTATGGCCAAGACATTGCAAAATACCAAGAATATCTGTAAATAAAAAATATGCATAGTACTTGTCCACAAGGAATATTATGCACTATAAAATGGACAACATTTTCCTCCCTGGGATAAGATGGGCCAAGGTATCTTTTAGTCAAGAGCAAAACTTGAGATATAAGTGGCTTAAATGAAGATGCTATGACCAAAGAGCTAAGATGAACCAAATCAGACAACACAAAATTCCAATGCCAGAGAAGATTAAGGATAAATATCAAATATAAGAACAACTAAAGGTGGAGATTTTAAAAGGTGTCAAAACCTAAGGATGTTCTCTAGGAATATACATCAAGTGAAAACAGTTGAGAAGCAAATAGATGGCAGGAGGGATTTATGGATCTGAACAATGACTTTGGGTATAATTCAGAAATGGAGATAAAGAGGTTGGATAAATGCTGACCAAGGAGAGTTTATGCCTCAGTACCCTCATGTTGATTCCCTGCCAATGTTTCTACTGGTGAAAAACATCCTTAAAAGACACTGTCTAGAAAATCCATGGGTTCACAAAGCCAATGTACTTAGTCAGTGTAAATGTGCTGACTTGTATGTGTGAGTTTACATTGTGACTCAGACATAACTTTCATTACAGGAGAATAAAATAAATAGAACTATGTCTTCTTCAACAAAAGAATGAAATCAATATTTTAAAACTCTAAATGTAATTAGCAAAATGGAAATGTGTGAATTTCTGTAATGGACACAGTATTCACCTGAACAATAAGGATTTTTTTTTTTTTTTTTTTTTTTGGCCAGTCCTGGGCCTTGGACTCAGGGCCTGAGCACTGTCCCTGGCTTCTTCCCGCTCAAGGCTAGCACTCTGCCACTTGAGCCACAGCGCCGCTTCTGGCCGTTTTCTGTATATGTGGTGCTGGGGAATCGAACCTAGGGCCTCGTGTATCCGAGGCAGGCACTCTTGCCACTAGGCTATATCCCCAGCCCCACCTGAACAATAAGGATTTAAAGAGAAGAATCTACCACTAAGAAGTGTTGAAGTCTTGTTTGCCTATTGTTAGTCTTTTTTTATTTCCATTAATCTGTTCCATTAATTTTGCAAAATTTTGCATCAGATGAAGCTACAAGTGACAAATGCTGGTATGACCAATAATTATGGACTTGTATTAGATAACATTTGTGATATTCCAATAAGATAAGAATCACATCTATGAAAGCCAGACAGGAAATTGGAATTTCTGTAAGTTACAGTGTAAATTATTGCTTAAAGGAATCAGATACTACCCAATTGTATAAAAAGTTGCAGAAGTGATAGATCATGAAGGAAAGTCAGTTGTCCAAGAGTCACCGACCTGTTAGTCTGAAATGTCAAGACACTGAAAGTAACTATGAAAGAAATGTTCATGAGAGCTCTTTCAGAAGCTGCCCTTATCTAACCCAACTGCTTGCAGAGTAGCCTTGGCTACTGTTGATGGACAGGATCAGCAGTGTAGGAGAAATGCTACATAGAAAGAAAAAGGGAGAGTCAGAATCCACTTCTCTGTCAGCAAACGGCCTCTCCCAATTCAGCCCTAGTGGCCCTTGGAGGAATCATAGCTGCTTTACCTTTGGCTCTGTGATAGGAAAGGTACCAGGGAAGGTAACCTAAGCTAATCCAGACTGGTTTAATTTAAACTATCACTATTGCAGAATGATTAGTAGAACATGACTGGCAGTTGAAATCATGTTCCTGAATCCTGTTCATTTAAATTGAGACTTAGAAGAAAAGACTTGTTAATGTGTCTTGATCATAGTTGTCATAGACTTCAGTTTTGACATAGTACTGCATTGGAGTCAAGGAAATCAAAATTCAAATGCACCAAATAGAGTAAATGATAACTACATATACATTATCAAAGATGCTGAAAAGCAAATTATGTCAGCCACCTATGATGAAGCAGGGTATTTCCTGTCTATTCTAAAACCACTGAAGCTTTTCCTTCATAGAAGTGATGACAATGGATTGTCTGATTGCATCACCTATGTACCCACTACTATTTACTTGTGTCTGCCTACACTTTGAAGTATAAGATCTAACCATTTTTACAGTCACATTTTGATTTTTTTGCTATTATGTATAAAACTAATTTCAAGTCAGCATTTCTTTTATATATTTTTTTCTTTGGGAAAGTAACAAAGGGAAGCATGTGATTATGCAAAATACAGGTAATTACATGAGAAATTATCAAGCAATTATGAACAATGACTTAAAATAATATTTCCTTTCTCCCTGAATCATAATAAAGCTCTTCTTTTTTTTTTTTCCGCAGTCCTGGGCCTTGAACTCAGGGCCTGAGCCTGTCCGTGGCTTCTTTTTGCTCAAGGCCAAGCACTTTGCCATTGAGCCAAGTGCTACTTCTGGCTGTTTTCCATGTAAATGGTGCTGAGGAATCAAACCTAGGGCTTCATGTATACCAGTCGAGCACTCTTGCCACTAGGTCATATTCCTAGCCTTATCAAAGTTCTTTGTAAAACAGTTGTTACTATCTGTTGTTCTAAGCACATTCTTTTAATTAGGGAATCGAATCTCATTGTAGTTTTAACTTGTGCTTTGGTTATGATTAAGTATACTTCTTATGAATAATAGGTATATTTAAATGTGTAAATCTGTCATTAACATCACATTTTTGTGAAATACTTGACCAAGTGTCATATTAATTTTAAATGTTTATTATCTTACTAATGAATTATGATAGTAACTCATACATTCTGAATAGAAAACCTTAATAAGAGATAAGTTTGCATTATGTTCTCCCCTTTCTGTTGAATTTTACATTCTTTAAAATGTCTTGTACATATCAAACCAAGGAGAGTTGGTAATTTAAAACTTGACTTTTATTTTCCTAAGCAAATTCTAATATAGTAAGTTTTTGATATTACAAAAGACTTACAAAATGAGTTGTATTTTTCAGTTCTTATAACTAACAGAGAAAAAAATGAAAATTAATCAGATGAACATCCATCTCAAGAAATATGCACAAGAATAGCAAAACAAATACACAAAAATAAAAGGAAATAAGCAGTAATATAAGAGCATAAATTAGTGAAATAGAAAATGTTTATCATGCTATACTGTCTCAGCAAAGCCCTGAAATATTCTATAAAAAGAATTAATAAATCCATAAACTTCAGACAAAACTGATTAACAGGGACATAATTAGCTTATTTCAGAAATGATAAATGAGACACCAGTATACATCTTGAAGACATTAACAAATAATAAGAGAAATTATGAACAAATGTATTAATATACTTGAAAAGGTAATTACTTACCAAAACTTAAGCAGAAGTACAATACCTAGTCTATAATTATTTTAACAAATTGAATATATAACTTTACATCATTCTATAAAAATATAGAAAAGGAAATTCTTGGCTGAACATGGCTGTAGTTTTAACTTCTACTAAATATTTAAAGTGGAAATGTTTCAATATTATGCTAATTCCTTAAGAGAGTATGGAAAAGGGTATGATGCACAATATAGTTTAGAAATCTATGTGAATCTAACCAAACATTATTGAAATACATACTGCAGAAAAACTACAGGCTGTTATTAATCACCAATAAAATTCATGGATATTGGAATGACCTAAGGAATTTAAAAGTAGGTTAATACTAAATTGTCAATAATATTTGCTATGTTCTCCAAATTAAAGTTAAGTTTTATATGTCTGTGCATCTTTTAAGGGAAATTGATCAATCAAGTATACAAAACATCTTTATGTGATAAAATATTTTTATAAAAATGCAACAATTATGTAAGCAAGCACCTAAATCAAAGACCATTATACTTAGAGGAAACACTAGACATTTCTTGTGAAGCTGATATTTAGAATAAGATAGCAGTAATGTCACTTCCTCTACTCAACATGTTGAAAAGACTCAGAATAAAATAAAATGCACTCATGAATGTATACATATATATGTAAATGAGTAACTGCATAATGAATAACAATGATTAATCAAGCAACTGAAAAATAAAGATCATACATTTGCAAAAGATACAAATATGTATATTCTAAAAGAGAACAGAAATGAAGACATTTAACAAAGGAGTTTAACCGTTTATTAATATTCAAAGATAATTTTGTTTTGCATATTTCATTTGGACACAAGTTAGACTTCTAAAATTATACTATATAGTCACATGAATTATAAATTCAAAGAAGTAGAGCTAAAATATACTGTGGTAGACCTCCTACAATAGAAATTATTAAAATATTTTATGAGGGGTAATCACTATGAATCAAGACTAGCAAACATATATTTTCTCTGTATTAGGAATCAACATTTCAGATTTCAATGTGTTTGTGTGTATGTGTGTGTGTATGTGTTTGTGTGTGTATACATAAATGCTCTACTAAAAGTTTAAAAGACATATACAAAAAGCAGGGCTGTTCATTCTGAAAGAATCTTAGGCAAATCCAAATTACCTGCTATCTGCTTTAATATATATATGGTTGGCAATATTGCCTAGAGTTAGACTGCTTGCCTTGCATGCATGATGCCCTGGGTTTCATTCTTCAGCACCACATAAACAGAAAAAGCCTGAAGTGGCACTGTGGCTAAAGTGGTAGAATGTTAGCATTGAGAAAAAGGAAGCCAGGGACAGTGATCAGGCCCTGAGTCCAAGCCACATATATATATATATATATATATATATATATATATATATGCATATATATACACATATCTATATACACATATCTATGTGTGTGTATACACACATATATACACACATATACTATATATATTCTACTATATATGATATATAGTATATATAGCATACACACATATATGCGTGTGTGTGTGTGTGTATATATATATATATATATATATATATTAATGGTAGTCATGAGGCCTGGGTAATGCTGGCAGTCATGAGTCCTGAGCACTCTCCCTGGGTTTCTTTTGTTTAAGGCCAGTGCTCTACCACTGGAACCACAGTGCTACTTCCAGCTTTTTCCAAGTAGCTTATTGGAGATAAGGGTCTCATGAACTTTCTTCCCTGAGCTAGCTTCAAATCCTAATCCTTAGATCTCAGGCTCCTGAGTAGTTAGGATTACAGGCTTAAAATACCTTCCCGTTCTTAACTAGATTTGGTGAATGTCTATAACTACTTATTCACTCCTATATAGTTAAGCCTATTATTATATGAATTAGTAATAGCATCCATTTGCTTTGTGGTTCTCAAAATATGGGTGTTTGTCTGTTCAGTGCCTTGTCATGCTGTAGCTAATGGGTATTATTTTTAATTGGCAGGATCTAAATCACTTGATGGATATTATTTTAATCCGTACATCACACTTTCAGATAGGTATTAATATTTTAGAAAGTCCCCCAAATGGTGATTCATTCACAAATAACTTCTGTGAGTTGTACTTCCGATCTCTGAAGCAGAGATATCTCTGTCTTATTTATTTGAAGTCTAATACTGGATTGGCATGTTTAAATTTCAACCTCTCGTTAGAATGAAATTGGTTATAGGTAGAAATGATGCTGGCTTTCTGCTCCAGATCACCATTTGTTCATTTGGAACAGAGCAATTAAACTGTAAATGAGAGAGGACCTTTCTAACAGGGTCATAAGACTAATATACCACCACTTTCCCACCACATCATCCATTCTTCTGAGTAAGAAAATAACCCTTTTACCAGAACAAAATCCTATTTAGGACAGATGAGACTTGAAAAATGAAGACCTAGGAAAAGAGAAGTATTCTGATAGGCAGATTGTGTGGAGATTAGGAATATTTTACATAAGGCTAGAAAAGGTACTTTATTTTTTTTTTCTGAGAAGTCTGGAAGAAAACTGAAGGTGAGAGATCAAGGAAGCAGGAGAAGGTAATCTACAATTTTTGATGACATTATTGAAACACAAATTTTTAAGTGTGATGACTATAACATTTTTTGTGAAAATCATTGGAAGACCTGAGTCTTGAACCCTCAATGATGTAGGGCAAAATGGCACCAGTACAGAGCTCTAAAACATGTGGTTGTCCTAAGGGGGAAGTTGTATCTGGTCCCTTCTCATGGAATTAGAAGTATGCACTTTATATCAAGAAGATATCTAAGTGACATGAGGTGGTGAACTAATGATTGGATTTTAGAAAAATAAATAAATATGCCAGCAGTAAGACCACAACACACTGGAGGAACCAGAAACTCTTTTGATAGAAGTCAGTGTGCATATGTCATTGTGCATGTGTGCATGTGTGCAAACAAGGATATAAAATATTGAAATTACTTGGAATGGCAAGGGTTGAAGGCTTCCATAAAAACAAAACCCAAAAACATTCAAACAGGTTTTCTGTAGCTCTTATTTTCTCTGTAATAGGCCCTGGGAAGTAATAGAAGGGAAAATGAGGTATGCTAGGCCCAGCTCCCCCATCTTGCAGCACTAAGACTTTCCTTGGAGGTCACATACAACACTTAGCTTGGAGCTCCCAGGATTATTGATGGCAGCAGCCAGAAGAATAAAAATTCCATAGGTAGGCAGTAAATATTTGAAAAGACCTTTCAGTTTGGGGAATGGTTTATATTGTTGCTTAAAAATGTAGTTTGAGAGCCATGGGAGCCTACAATTGGGTGCGGCATGTTTTACAAATGATACCCATTTGTCCTGAGCGAGAAACATTCCACCCTGTAAATGTCAGTTTCACAGTGACCAGATATGATGAATGAGTCCTCAGACTCCTATTAATATGGAGGTCACACATTTAGAAAAAAAAATTAGGGACCATTGCAATATTAATTCTCTCTCTCTGTGTGTGGCTAAAATGATAGGGAAGGGTTTGTGAGAGCAAGTTTGTAAAAATATGAAACATCTCCTTGCTTTCTGAATGCCTCCTTGAGTTTCCAACTTCATAAAGAAATTATCTTAATCATATTGGGGGGAAAATGAAAGGGTTTGAAATACGATCACAGATGGAAACTCCGACACAGGGAGGTATAGCATAAATTTCTAGCCACTCAAGCCTGGGATATTGCAGGACTGATTCCATAGCTCAACCACTGAAAGGAATAATAATTACTATTTGGCTATTTGTCAAGGTGAGGGTTCCACTGGAGGAAACGTCTTATTCAATTTGGGAGCTGAAATTACACAACTGGTGTGATATTAAATAACAGCACAGAGCTGAAAAGGGAAAGGAGAGCAAGTAGCTGAATTGTAATTGAGGAGTAAGTAGAAAGGAAGTATGAGGAGAGCCTGAAGGAGAGGATGGTCCCCCTCCCTGGTGACAATTTTAGGCATAATCTGATTCTTTGTAAATCCATGTGATTTCTTTCATGTGTCATGCATCTGTGCAATAATGACAAATGATGTCACTTTGTAATTAGCAGGTATGGTAAATCAATTAATCAACCAACAAATATTTATAAAGAGCCTAATATATTCAAAGCCAGTGCCAAGCTTTGAACAGGATACAAGTACAAATTATAGTCTTTACCTTGCAATTTGCTTAAGGACTAATCTTATACACACAAAACATAGTGGTGGGGTACATATGAATTCAGTATGTTAGGAATGAGGGGTGCTAATCATTGTAGGAAATTGCAAAGAGGGAAAACAGTCTACTCTGTTGAGAATGAATGGAAGAAATATAATAGCTGAGGCTGAGATATGAGTTGCTCCACATTTGGGCTTAATAGAAAAAAAAATCCCATTCTTTTTTGGAAGACACAATTAACAAATGGCAATTAACAAACATGTATAATATAAATTTGCCATGTCTTAAAGATACTACTGGATACAAAAAGTAAGTGTAATCTCCGCTGTTTCATGTTCATAATTCAAATTAGGAAAAGCATTTCCCCCCTATAGTTCTTTTATTCACTTGTTTATTTATTTTGCCAGAGTCAAAGATATCAACTTCTACCTTTCCATAACAATTGGCAAATTCCCCGGAGGGGAAATTGCATGCCAGTATAGAGGGCATGCTTCTTTGTTTCCTGGCTTTATGTGCAGTCCTGCAGCAAGCTAAGCAACAGTAAAATTGTAGCAAATAGACATTAAAATTTGAACTGCTTTATTTGAAAATTGGTGTGTGGATGTTGGAAGTTAGTATTTAATCTTCTAGCACATACTTGAACTAAAGTCTGGTTTCAATATAAGTGATGGCAAAAATATTTAAGCTTTGCTGTGTTTTATGAAGGTGGCCCTTAAAGCCGCTAGGTAGGGGTTAGAGAAAGGACAGGTACTTTTTCTTGACAAAGGTATTAAGGTATCCATTATACCATTCTGACCATCAGATTACTCTCTGTTTGTCATAACATTTTAAATTTACATGGTACTAGGGCCTTAAATGTCAGGATTCCTGTTATAACTTAGACTCTAGTGTCTTTAATTAATGCTTCATGTTCCTCTTATGGTTATTTAGAATTTGCTGAAATCCCTAGAGCCATAAATTTCTTTTACAGGTCTTTGCGGTATGAACTTTAACAAAACAGCTATAAAGGGGTAATAGGCAAGCACAATATATCACAGAGCAGCAGTAGCAAGATGGGAGGAAGGAGGGAATATTTGGCAAACAGATTAAAAGATTTTGTTTTTGTCGAGGGGCTTGGAACTGGAACAAATTGGACATAAAACTTGGGATAGCAAAATCTTTCAGGTTTTGAAGATGTTTGTCTCCACTTTTCACAAGAGGCAACTACATGGAAATCTATTTCAATTCAAGTACATTTCATTCACTGAGACACATCTTATTTCAGTACCTACTATGTGCCTGCATGTTGTTTAGCACAAAAGTTACAAAGAAAAGAAAAGGCTCACACCTTGTTATTAATCTTTAAAAGCTAGGTTGGAAAGCAAAGTTAGCAACAAAGTATTGTAGACATTATTAGACACAATATAAATCTGCCAAAGGGTAGTTAGCAGTCTTTCAATTTCAAGCACTGCTGTATCACACAAGCAAAGATCAGTGGACACTGTTTGACAAGATATATACTTATTACGTTAGTTATGTATGTAACTGTAACCCCTCTGTACATCACCTTTACAATAAAATAAAATAAAATATCGGTTGAAATCAGAATAACCATGGGATCCACCCTAACCATGGCAACATGAGTGTCGTGTAACATGGATCTCTATTTAGAATGTGAAAATGTAGGTGAAGATCACTCGAGGCAAGAGTCTAGTACAAGGAAAATATGAAGGAATAATTCCAGAAATCATTTATGTTTTATATTGGAAAGAACATACTTGAGATAAAACTGTGTACAGATTACATACTAAGCTGTTTTATCATTTTTTAGAAGTGAAAATTTGTTGAACAAAATTGCTCTGCTTGGAATTTTGATATCAAAATGTTTAAATGGGTATATTTAAAGGAATATGTACATTTGAACAAGTGATTTACAGGTGCAAGGCCTTTTGTTTGCTTATTTTCTTTCTTTTGTTCATGATTATTTTTCTTTCAACTTTCTGTTTGTATGTGTGTGTGTTTCAGTACTGGGGCTTGAACTCATGGCCTCAAGCTTACCTTCTTCCCTCAAGATTGGTACTCTACTATTTGAGCCATAGCTACATTTAGAAGTTTTTGCTGATTAGTTGGAGAGAAGAGTCCAGGGACCTTTTTAACCATGAGAGAAGAGTTCAATGGTTTCTTTAATCTTTTTTTCTTTTAACCAAGCTGACTTCTAACCGTGATCCTCAGATTACTCTCTTTAATAGTTGTGATTTCAGGTGAGTGACAAGTACCTAGTTCTTCCAACTTCTCCTATCATTCCATTGCCTAGAAAGACAAGAAAGGAAGAGCTAAAAGATTCGGAATTAGTACACTTAATCTGTGAACCCCAAACCTCTGCAAGAAGTTCAGAAAGGGAAAGTAAATGCAGTGAATTTCTTCTCTATATACACAGAGCTGATCATGCCATTGACCTGACTCACTTTCTTTCTTCCTTTTTTCAATTTATTTTTCTAGGAAGATCATACATAGTGGAAATGCTGGGAGCTACTATAGGAATAAAGGGCCAATAGAAAGAATTATTGTAGATTGTTATTTCCTTATTCCTCAATGAATTATCATTTCTTGGTATATTGCAATTGTTTCTCAACTGAGAAATGAATTCATTGAATATAGATGGCTTGACTCCATTCTACAAATAATTAAATGTGATATTATTTAAGTTAGGTTAAGTTATTTTTTGCAACAACAACAACAACAATGCCAAAAAAGGCAAGCCCTTAAAACACAAACTGATTCAAGTACATACTTTTGTACTAGGTGAATGCTCACTCGAGGTCACAGATACTCAAAATTCAAGGAATTCTTTCCTAGGGAAGCACATTGTCAAAACCTCTACAATCTAAAATGTCTGTGATTTATTTATTTGGCAAAAATAGAAGGAAGACCTGCTCTGTAGCTCACAGATGTGTGTGTGTGTGTGTGTGTGTGTGTGTGTATTTATATATCTTGCCTTTGATGATCTACCATAATATTAAAAGCCTGAATAGGATACTATTATATTATTGTCTCTCACATGTACACTGTTATTAATCTTTTTTTCTTTCTATGCTCTATGCTTTTTCTTCTGTTCTCATATACTTTATATTTGAATAGTTTATTTAGTCATTATTTTAGAATAGGTGACTGGTGACAAATTTTCTTAGTTTTTTGTTTGTTTGTTTGTCATCAGAGATGGCCTGGGTTTCTTCAAGGACACGTTAGCTAGATACAGATGTGAGTGGTGTTGTTTTGGGTTTTCCACATAGGACTTTAAAAACGTGTGTCATTATTTGTTATTCCTTCCTGAAAAGAACTCTGCAAAAATTTGGATTGCTCTTCCATAAACCAGACGTTCTCAACTTAGAGCAGTGATATTTAGAAGACAAAATCTTCTATGTATCTGTTGCCTTTCTGTTTTCTCACGCCAGGAAGGTACTTGCTAATGTCATCTAGTAATCTAGTGGGTGTAGAAAAGATACGTCAATAGCATGCTAGAATGGCCTCCTACTAAAAATGTCATGTTTAGTCAGTCAATACTGCTTAATTTAAGAAACATTCTACCATAGGTTGTGACATTTATCTGTGCTAACCCTCAAATTCTTTGTTTTTGTTTGTGGGGTTTTTGTATTTTATTTTTTTAAATTTATGTATTATTATTAAGATGATATCAGGGGAGGTATACTTACATAATTCAGGTAAAGAGTCCAACTTTTTCCTTCCTATCCTACACACAAGTTATTTATTTCATTTTCAACCTAGTGTTCAGTGAGTACCATTGCTGCATTTGTTTAACATATGTTCCTCTATTTCTTTGTGTTTTAAAAAAATTGTCTTTATTTTTTAAATATTTGACTATAATGCGTCTCAATGTGTATTTCTTATTTTTTTATTTGTAGGGATATAATTCCAATGCAAAAGTAAGACAACGTTGCTTCAGAAAATAATATAGTTCTTTCTATATCTAAAATGCTTCAGGCTACCAATAACTGGATAAAAGCTTTTGCTAATCATTTAAAAAACAAAATGTACAAAGGTAGAAATATGCTTGAGAAAATTACTCTGCCTTTATTTTGCAAATAAAAGTCACAATAAAACACCACTATATACATCAAAGTGTTTGTCTAAATGAACACACTGGTGTCTAAAATATATCTAATATGAAAATATCAATAAAGATGTCTGCATCATGTAGAACAGCTAGGATTCTCCTAGACTGTTATGACAAAAATAAATATAACCAACAATTCAGAATTCAAATGCTTCTTACTACTAGCTAATTCTCCAGCATTTATTCACCCATGCACCAATATGTGTGAATAAATATTCCCTAGTACATACTTAAGAATATAACAAAACTATGAGCAACATGATTCTCCATCAAAACATTGAAAGGGTGGAAAAGTTTTCTGGTTATATAAATTTGTGCTGCAATATGTATTATTACCTCATGTGAACAAATATAATGGCATATTCATATACACATACTAAAAATCTAGATAGCTCTCATGAACATAACATTGACCAAATGAAAGTTGCAGTTCATGTGGTAGAGCACAAGTTATGAGGGGGAAAAAAGAGAAAAGGTTCTGAATCTCTATCAGCATTAAAAAATAAAGGAAAGGAAAGCATGTGGGAGAGTGGTGAAAGAAGAAGAGTAAAGTAGAATGAATTCTAGAGTACAGTTAAATTTAAGAAAAAAGTCTAGATAGACAAACTAAACATCACAAATTCTAGAACAACATATGTAATGGAGACTGACTCTGTTTAGTGACATATCAAAGCATTAAATAAGATTACAGTGTGATTAGCTTAGTCAATTTAACAGACTTTCCAGAGAACTATGGAAGGTAAACATTGATTAGATAGAACTGAGGTATAGATTGTGCATAATTAACTCTCATGAGCAATTTTACCTTTAAGGTACATACGTAATTGATAGTTGTTACTGAAGAAGATAGAATAGGTTAGACAAACATAGAGATGTGCCCATACATATATCTGTATTATGCACCCACAGAGAAAATGTGTGTATGTAAATTATTGAGATTAAAGAATGTTTATACACTGAAAATAATCTAATGGAACAAGTAAAATGTAGATGATAGATATGAATTCTGGAACTACTGAGAGAAAATAGGAAATGGAGCATACGGACAAAAGCAGTTTTCAGAGAAGATCAACAGAATAGGTAGAATATGAGGGCATATAATCAAATACATTGAAAAATTTGTGGGTAAGAAGTGGAGTTATATCTCAATTAATTACATTTATTTTTGAGTAGCTTCCAAAATCAATATAAGGAAGTTAGCTTAAAATTGGCTGAGAAAGGTGAAAGGCTTACAGAGATATAAAATAGTTTAAAGGTGTCAATTTGGAATGTAGACAAGTGTATGATTCCTATGGAATTTATAGACATTATTTTAGCAGCTTTGAGTGCTCATTTGAGATGTGTAGCATTTTTTACTGTCTGTTTGATTAACATATTGAAGACATTGTTTAATGATACACACAAGAACATGTAATGGTGAGTGAGATTAATTGTGGTTTTAAATGCTTGAATAAAATGAACATGCATAAATTATTCAGGCCACATTCAGTTGCCATGTTTTATGTGGACCAATAGAGCCTAAAGGAGAGCCTTAAGTCTGAATTACATAGATTTATTCTTAAAGAAGATTGTGGTAAGGACATATTAATAATAGAGTAAAGTATATTTTCATTGGAGTGCTTACATATCAATTGTCAGTCAGGCAATAGAAAATAGGACACTATTTCTCCCCATCTCCTCAATCATCTATTACAGAAAGAAACCTAGTGATAAATTATAGACTCTATTTTTCTTTGACAATTTTAAAAATTATTCAAATACTCTCTTGGCATAATATATCCTTAAAGTGAATTATGCCAGTAGCATGATATTCTTCACAGAGATGGAAAAGTTTAAAAAGAGAAATTGAATAAATTAATTATTTGGAAATAAGGGAAGTATGAAAGTCATAAAGAAGCAAAACAATTGATATACTGCTCCCTAGAGAAAGAGATTTTCTAACAAAACAGGAGCACATTCAAATTTTATTTCATTTTATGTTATTACATAAAAGTGGAAGCAGCCTTTGTCTTCATTTTTCCTAAATATTTTCCTAAATATCAAATACCTAAGAGATTATGGCCCAGAAAAGAAGGCTAGTTTGTGAACTTATGATGTTCAGATCATTTCAACTGTTCCTACATTAGCTTTAGTTTATATGAATTATGTCTAACTTCAATGCAGAAAATGAAAGTGAGGCATTTTTGTTATGAAAACTGTAGGAAAATAGAGCTAAATGTGCAATGAAAACAGTACTTGCTTATCATGTACAAAGCACTGGATTTGATCCCAGCACTGAAAAACATCTGGAAATTTTATATTAGGAGATAATTATGTTGTACAAATAAATACTATCCTTTAAAAATTGTCTTAGAAATTTATAAAGGTTTAGTTTGACAACTTTAGAAATGATGGTATAGTTTCCTGAATGTTTATTAACAAAGTATATCTAATAATGATCACCAATCTGTTTTCCACTATTATTTTTAATAGAAGAATCCAATATTGAAGTAAGTATGCTTATTTACACAACTATAGCATTAAATTTGAATATTAATTTAATGAATCTCATAAACAGGTGAACCTATGAAAATAGGTCATTTGATAATATATGCTCCTTGTCAATATAAACAAATATATGAAATCTAGTCATTTAAGGAAAACTTACTGAGCAATTCAAGAGCAAGTGTGAATCAAAAGTTGAGTACAACAAAAATGAAAAAAGTCTTTACTATTTGTTGCAGCCTAGTGGGAAAGAAATGAAACATCATGAATTTCATCTGTATAACACTCATGGAAAATTAATTACATACCATTGTAGAAAATACAGGTTAAAAATATATTTGATACCTTGAAGAGTAGAAGACAGGCATAATTAGTCTGATAGAGCTCAAATTCAGTTGACTGACCTTAAGCATGTTTTCTTTCTATAGCATATATTTGATTTCAAAGGACAGTTTTGCCAAGTATTTTACACATACTGTATATGCTAAAATAGTGATTATGATATAAGGTTTATACATTTATCTATTGGTAAGCATCAACAGTAATTAAAACATACCCGATCTCTTATTGGATATTGCTTACCTTTTAGATTTCTCATTATTGACTAAATAAAAGGGAAATGCTAACTGAATATGAAGAATAGTCTTGGCTTTTGTGCTATCAAGTAGTTACAGAAATAAATAAGAAAAGTAAAAGCTTTGGATAAATAAGAGAAAAAACAGAGAATTTTTCTTTTATCCTGTCTCCTCTTTGATATTTAATCTTGAGAATATTTTGATCTTGATCTCTGGGGGAAAATTTCATAAAACTAGGCAACCAATTCATGTCATGGCTACCACCTTGATGTTATGTCTAGCTGGAGGCTCTCCTTTCTTTCTGAGATTACTGTCTTCATCCATCACTCTTGTTATCAGGGACAGCAATCCATTACTAAAAAAGGAAAAAAGTAATAAAAACATTCAGCTTTGGGTGCTTTGCTATATGAAACTCAGCTATAGCAACAGCAACAATTATAGACAATTATAAATGACCAGATATAAAATTTATTCTAAAGACTTCAGTGGTAGTCTTTCTCTTCAAGATGTACAAAAGTGAGTTAAAATCATCTCCATTCAGTTATAAAGGGTAGCCTTGATAATATGAACTCTCTTCCTGAGAATTTCACTGACTCTTCAATAATTTCAATTTATAATATGGGAAAGTAAGGAATATTCAGTATTTTAATGCTCCTACTCATATAGTTTACTCAGTGTTTCTTTCTCTCAAGGTTAATAAAATATAATATTTTAGATGATGTTAAATATCCTGTTTTCCCCTGGGATAATATGATTCACTGGAGATGCTATGCAGAGAATTAACCATTATGCCAGAGATTTTTTTTATTAGGATCACTAATTTCTTAATTGATCTGAGTGTTTTCTTACTGTTCAGTGGTGACAAAATAGGAGACATATAATGGATAAATTTAAAGAAAATAAGTGTGATCCCAGGAATTCTGCATAAAATTATGCTACAAGGAAAGTGCTGGGGTAAAGTGAAGCCACTGCTTTCTTGTAGTATTGAAGTGCCAGACTTTGAAGTCAGGCCCCATTTTACCACGTGAACCCCATTTTACCACGTGAACCCCATTTTAGAATCGAACCCTGAGCCAATCAGATTTGTACCTGTGTCCTAATCTTGCTTGCTTGAACACCTGATTCTTGTAACCTTGTTCTTTGCCTTTATAAGCCCTGTGCAATCACAGCTCGGGGCTCCCTCCTAACCTCTGCTGTGTCAGTGGGTAGGACGAGGCCCGAGTTGCAGCTCACTTAAATAAAGCCTTGACTTGCTTTTGCATTTCGGAATGTCTGGGTCTCGGTGGTCTTCTTGGTGGTTGTTTCGCGACTTGGCACAACAGTATAAACTAAGCTTTCCTTTCATTCTTTATAGAATAGAAAGATATAGAAACCTGTTACGGTAAGTGAATAATATGAATTAAAAATCCAATTATATAAACCTTAGTTTATTTATGATCCTATCCTATGATGGATAATAAGAGCATTTACTGAGATGAAAGAGATGACATGAGTTCTGGGATGAGCAGAGCTCTGGATGGATGTTGTCAGAAAATTAAAAAATATATATTCCTTTGGAATTTGTTGTTAAATTTGTGCATATTTTGGATTATGCAGAAAATGCAGGTCATATTTTAGGTATTCATATCTGATTTTAAATACAATATTTGGATTAACACTCTGCTTACAGATATCTGAGAATTGATTAGATTATTTCAGATGAGATTGGGCATGTTCAGGGTGGTTTGGCCTTAGACAAATTAGATTATTTCAAAGATCAAAAGACAAAGCATTATTTAAACTTCTAATGTAAGAGCCATGACTGTCAAAGGATTTTGAGAAAATGAGAGGAGAGAGAGAGAGAGAGAGAGAGAGAGAGAGAGAGGAAGAGAGAATGTGAAAATAATATAGGACATGGAGAGAATGAAAAAAGGGAAGTAGTACCATGTTTTAGAAAAGATGACCAAAGAAAAGTCTACTAAAACCACAGCAAGAAATGTGAGGAAGAAGTCCAGGGAGGAGTGGAGGAATGGAGAAGGGTGACAGATAATAGAAGATAAAGAACTGTAGATAGTGGTATAGAAAGCAGTTTCAGGAAAGGGGCCTTCCTTTAAGATGTGACTTACAGAAGCTTATTTCTTTCTCTGTGGGAAATATCCTGCTGACAGAGGCAAAGCTGCTACCGTGGGAGTAACTGATGGGGCAGATGTGTTGAAGAGCAATGTCCACATATGAAGACTTTGACCTCTGATAAGAGCAGGAATATTTTCTTTGTTGTAAAAAGGAGAAAGGGGCAGAAAAGTAATGCAGATGGTAGTAGGATAATAAAATGCTGTTTAAAGGCTTCTATTCTCATTAAAGTCCTTTAAACATGTGAACCAGGTTAATGTGGTTGAAAAGAACGAGAAGGATGTAAAAGTAATGCTGACAATAAGAATACATTTGGAAAAATTCAGTAGTGTATGGTGAACTCATGTGCTGATATGTACTTATGTTCTGATGTTTGAGGTTAATTACAATGAGTAATAGGGTGACCTGCCTTATTCATTTTCCTTAATGAGAAACAATCTCAAACATTAAAGGAGAGCTTCAGTGAGAGCTAACACGTTTTTTTCCAATAACTTCTAAATGTGACAGTTTATAAACTGAAGGAGATCATTTTTTGGTAGCTCACATTCTAGAACTTTTCTGACATTAGCAGCTAAACATCAGATTTGCTGCATTTGTTTAGTACTTGATAACCTTCTGACATTCTTACATGACCGTACTATATAAGATACTAATACATAGTAAGTAGCTAATAAATACTTGCAGAATAAAAATTAGACCCATATCTATAGGTCTGAGCTACCAAAGTACACATAATGGAACTAATTTATGTAAAAATCAGAAGATGCAAAAAAAAAAAGAAAGAGAGATTAAACAGTACCACTCACCACATTTACAACCTCGGGAAAACCAGATTTTCAAAAAGATTGATTTAGTAGGATTGAAATTAAGCAGAGAGAACAAAGACTAAACTTTAGTAAATCTATTTTGATGTAACAGATATTAATGAGTATCTAGTCTTCGGAGATAAAGTGTGGTGCTATACTGATGAGAAAATGTTTAAGTACAGTATGAACTCAAGTAGATGCTATGTCCCTTATCTCTCCTTTAGCCCCAGAAGGACATAGAAGTCACTGATTTTAATAAGTTTAAGACAAAAAAAATCATAAATACTCTCTTGAAGGAGTATGGAGCTGTGGTTATTAACATTTTTACTAGAGTAGAATTGTACTCAGGGCAAAATCGTGGGAGTCACAAAGTCTATGGACATATAGCAAAGGTAGTACTGATAATAATCACATCAGAGCATCCTGGGAAACAAGTGGCAAGCGCCTTTGAGAGCAGCCTTTGCTAAAGGATGCAGACTTCATTAGATGGCAGCCTAACATCCATTATCACAACTTGATCCCATTCTATCAACCCATTCATTGTGTAGGAAGAAAACAGTTCCTGCCTACATAGGAATGACATGATCTTCTTTGCTTCCAGATAGAGAATTCTTCTACAACATTTCCTCAAGGGGTATGGATCTCTATTTGAGAGGCATGATGCATCTGACAATGCTTCCTCTGTGGAGAATGTAGGTTTGGAAAAAAAAAATTTTGCACTACTAGAGTTGTTGCTATGGGCAATGATGCTTGGGAGCCAGATACAGTGTTAGGAAAATAATGAAAAATGCTGATTAGAAGCTCAGGAAAAGAAATGGAACATTTGTGCTCAACAATAAAATGTGATGCTCTGTTAATCTATTTCTTGGCTGTCCTTCTTCTGTAGGTTTTTTAAATACACTTTAGTTCCTCATTTAGTTTCTTACACTGTATTTCCTACTTTCTCATGACTTTTCTTATTTTGACACCAAATTTAATTGTAAATGGATTTCAACTCTGCAAAGGCCTGAATATAAAATGTAATGTAAGCATCAAGAGAATCAATGCCTTTTGTGCCACATGAAATCAAGAATTCTAGATGTGTAGAGTGCATATGAGAGCCATCCCCAGCAGAGTGGCAGAGAAGATTCACAGACAAAGCCTTGCTTCGAATTTTGGAATATTTAGTGTGATTTAGAGAAATGGCTCATGCCCTTCAATATACATGGTATAAATTTAAATACAAATATATATGTAAGAATACATAAGTGTGTATTCAATATGTTTGTATGCAAAATTTATCAGGTATATCTACATAGATTTGTTGTGAGAGATTAGAGTAGAATGACTCTTTACGAGGTATCTCTTAATATTGTTCTAATTAGCTTAAAATAGCACTTTTCTTCAAGCTGTGAAATAAGAAATTTAGGAGGCAATGTTTTTTCTGGTATTTAGCCATAGCCTTTTCTGTGTGTGTTTTTCAAATGAAAACCTTACTCTCTTTGTAACATTCTGCTTTCTACTTTAGCACTTAACATCCTTAGGTCACTTCTATCTGATGCAATGTTTTTGCTTTTGCTTTTTTTTTTTTTTTTCCATGCCTGTAATGGGTCTTGAACTTAGGGCCTGGGTACTGTCCCTTAACTTTTTACTCATGATTGGTATTCTACCACTTGAGCCACAGCAGTCATTCTAGGTTTTTGGTGGTTGATAAAATTCTCACAGACTTTCCTGACTGAATTGGCTTTGAGTCATGGTACTCAGATATCAGCTTTCTTAGAAGCTAGGAATACAGATATGAACCAGTGGCACTCAAGTTTGTGATGGAAAATCTTAAGACTACATCCCATAATTCCAATTCAAGATGAGATATACTAACTATCCAAGCTCCATATTTGCTTTTCTAATTTTAGAAGGCAGTTTTATTAAATCCGATCCATTTTTGCCCTTTAATTTTCATAAAAGTTTCTGACATTTTAGAAATATATGCCAGCATCAACACCTGTGGTATTTCTTTAGATATCGAAGTTATTTTTACACTTTGCACAATTAAGATATCTACGTTCCCAAATGTCATCTCCATCCCTGAAGACTAAAACATCTGCCTGTTATTGGTAAGATGTCACCAATGTTGATTTTGCTATGGATGAAATCCAGAGCATGGGATGTGCCAGCGTACTTTTTCTTATGTGGTGATGTACACTGAGATTTGACATGAGGAAGAGAAAAACTAAAACATAAACTTCCCCAATGAACCTATTCTTTTTCTTTTTTTTTTGTATCCAAGGTGCATAAAAGCAAGGTGGAATATGTAAAGTCTGATTGCCCAGAACATGAACTTCCTGCTCCAGCAAAACCCTTTTTCTGAGCTTATTAAATGAAATCAGGAAGGAATTGCTGGTGGCCAAATTCCCAGGATTTTCACTGTAATCAGGTGGCAAAGAGTCAATCTCTAGGCATAGAGCTGATGATTTGATTTAAGATAGCAGTTGTTAAGAGCAGAAGGTACTGCTGACACAAATGGTGGCCTTTTTGGACACACGTGTTTTCCACCTGTCCTGTTTTTAAGAGGAAAGTAAAAAGAGCCCAAGATGGAGAGAGGGAGAGAGAGAGTATAGCAGCAGACCTATTGAAGAGTTGGGCTGTAGCTCACTCAGAGGAATTCCATTAAATGAACTCATCCGTCATCTTGCCTTTTATTGATGAGTGGCATTGCTTGGTGGCAAGTGACATAGCAGAACAAATAGCATCAGAGTCCTGGCTCCTGCTCTGAAGCGCACACAGAAGCGTGGGCCCCAAAACAATGAGTCATTACTTATCACATCCATTATTAACTCAGCTCAGCCTCATTAGGCTTAGAAATTGAGGAGAGAAAAAAAAATCTGAAGCTAAGTAGCATCAAGTACCCTTGCATTTAGGGGGAAGGGAATTTTATGGGAGAGACAGTGAACAAGTGAAGGGCAGTTAAAACCAGCAATTCAGCAATTGTGACATGTTCAAATCCAGAGGGTCATGGATAGTTGATTGCGTGTTTTCCATCTTCTGACATGATTGCACTGAGGGCTACATTTTAAAGTATTGAGGCTGAAGTTGAAGAATATAGGAAGTACATCATTAGCTAACATCAGCTTTTCAAGGAAAAGTTTAAAGGCAGTGTAGTCCTTTTACTAATGGATGCGAGGAAGTAGTTGTGTGCTAAGCTTATATTCATGAACATATTTTCTAAAAAGAATTTTAGAAGTAACTGGGACAGGCTATTTCTGCTTTACAAGACTATTCCTACATAACAATTGCAAAAATCTGCTTACTTATTATTGTCATTCATGTTTCTAACTAAGGAGCTTCCTTCCGCTGGATTGCTATACCCAGCATGTTGTAGAGGTAATCTGCTAATATAGAATCCAGGTAATTACAACAGAAAAAATATCTTCCCTACTTTATCAATAGTGCACAACAATGAAAACAGTAGAAAGAATAATTAGAATGGTTCTTTGGAAATGATTGTCTATTGGGAGAAAATATAGCCTTATTTATAACAATGAATAAGCACATCTCTTCTTTTATTGTTCACCAAGAGTAAAAATAACTTTTCTTAGGACTCCACATGAGACTAACTGATCAACTCTGTCAGCTAAATTTCCTAGCTAATGAATTCAGACTATTGACTGTGTTTTCTTTCTCTGTGAATATTAATAAAATAATCAAGTTTGCCCAAGTGGGCCTCGACTTCCTTATTGTAAATGGATAATTAGTGTATTTCCAGGGATCTCAAGAGCATTCTCCTTAAAAACATTTTATTAAAGATTTCCATTTTTAAGACAGATCATGGCTGTATTAATGGAGTATTTTATCTTATTTGAGCTAACACATATTTCTCTATCAGCCTATTGGACTTTATAGTAATGCCAAACATGTAGCATATATAGGCATTGGTGTTCACTGTGTGCTCCTGAACAGGTACAATACTTGATAGTTCAGTGGGTAAAGAAAAAAGAATCCTTGTTAGTCTTCAAGATAAAACACTTCCTTTCATGGAGGTTTATTTTGCTACCATAAAACGTTAGAATGAAAACAAAGGTAAATTTGCAAGATAAACATATAGTTGAGGGGATATGTATACATATTAATTGTCTTTTTGGAGTTTATATGTCTATTCTTAGTTATACATTTAGAAATGTAAGTCAATGACTTTGAAATGTGCAGCTGTATATACTACATATGACAGGACAGTGCGTTTGATGACATATATACTTGCAATAACGTTTAATATCTCATAAAATCATTGATTTATTAAATTATAAATTTATCTAGCTAGCTAATATAGCCTTACTTTGTAACATAATGATTATAAATAATGCATGGTAAAATCACATTACAACTCTCTGTACCTTACAATGAGAAATGAGAATATTTTCTCACACTAGAAAGCAGGAAGGAGAACACAAAGGAAAGGAGAGAGGAAGTAATACAAAAGTATTTTATTTAAGCTTGATATAAAATGTTTCCTGAATTAAAAAAAATATCTCATGTAGTTCATTTTATTCTCTTTTACATTTTTATACTAACCCAATGGTCGTGTTTTGTAGAAGGCTTCAAATAATTTAAGATAGAAGAAGATATAAATGACTCCCATTTAATTTGACCTGTTCTTTTAAAAAAATTTTTATTGTCACACTGGTGTACAGAGAGTATACATTTTCATATGTTAGGCATTGGATACATTTCTTGTACTGTTTGTTACCTCCTCCCTCATTCCCGCCCCCCCTTCCCTTTTCCCTTCCCCCCCCCCATGAGTTGTTCACTTCATTTACACCAAACAGTTTTGCAAGTATTGCTTTTGTAGTCGTTTGTCTTTTTACCCTGTGTCTCTAGATTTTGGTATTCCCTTTCAGTTTCCTATTTCTAATACATGGTTTCCAATGTACTCAGATAAGATACAGAGATAGTGCAGGTACAACCACAGGAAGGGGATACAAGAGGATCATCAATAATAGATGCTACGGTTTCACATGGCATGTTGAAAGTAGTTACAACAGTGATATAACAGTCGTTTCCATAACATGGAGTTCATTTCACTTTTGACCTGTTCTTTACAAAACTTCTACCTCAAAATATATTCATCATTATTCTTGCATTCAGACTTACCACCATGTTTGACGTAGGATTTACAAATCTACCCATACAAATCTGGATTAAAATAAGTATACCTGCAGCAATAGCAGGCAAGGTCTAGTTTTTCCAAAGAATTATTCCTTAAAACTGCTGAAATCTAATTAATGCATTTCCTAACTTCTTTCTGCTTTCAGTCCAATACTCAATCAGAATATCAGAGTTCACTAGCATACACTAAGCAGTAATTTCAGATTAACCAGGAATAAGCATATATATAATCATATATGTATAATTATATATGGCAATGATTGTTTTCCAATAATGAATATATAATCCTTAGAGATCCCAATCATAACTGACAAAATTTTCTTGTTAAAGATCCAACCACAGAAATTGGCTGCTAGTCTAAGACATGTAATTTTTCACTGGGAAATACAACTGTGCTCTGTTTTCATTGTTGTTGTTTGTTTGGTTGGTTGGTTGTTTTGTTTGTTATTCTTTGTTTGCTGAGGGTTATTTAATAGAGATGCCCTTCTCCCGTCATCAGTGCTTTATGCTAGAGAACTGACAAGTGTCCTCATTTTTCATGTATACATACCAATAATATAGATTTTCATTGGATTTCCTTTTTGTTAGTCTCTTCTATTTCAGACTGACCCTGACCCAAAGAAAGCAGGGTCACAGGAAAATGTGAGTGATGTTTTACTATTGCATGATCAATAATCCTCATCCTGATCCTGACCCTTTGGCCCTATCAAGTTTAAGCACAAATCTCTCTCATGAAGGTGAGCTTCCAACTCATTCAGTACACTGTCAGGACATACACTTGATTTTTCATTTTACTCACAGACTGTGGATCATCGTCTTTGTATATGAATTTTCCAAGCAAATATATGATAATGATACTTGTTTAAAACTGTCTTGGAAAAGCCCAACTATTTCTAGATTTTCAGGGACTATAAGGTTAGAAACTTTCTTTAAAATCACTTCCACTGACCTGGACAGTTTTGCATAACTATTGGCCTCTTAAATTCTTAAAACTATTTTAGATGATAGATTTTATTTTATGAATGATATTTTGTAAAGTGTCATATTCAAGGAAACATTTTTCTAAGGCTGACATCTGTCTGTGAAGGACATAGGCATAGTATTTCTCTGATGTATAATTCCACTGTTTTTTCTACACAAGAAAAGTTTTTCACTTCATCCTCTTAAGATTCAAGACTATTCTACTTTAAATTCACTTCCTTAAAATTTCCACATGGAAAAGATGAATCGTTTGGTACTTGACTTAGTGAAACCAGGGTTCTTTTTTTTCCCTCCTTACAGGCAATGAATAATGGTCAATGGGCAGGGGGGTGTAGGGGTGTGTGTGGGGGAAACAGATGTCCAAGGTCCAGTAGAATGACATAACTATACAACCATACTTTAGTGATGGTAAATTGTGCTGCAACAAACATAGTTGTGCTGGTAGCTTCAGTGTGATCTTGTGGGTAAATGCCCAAAAGCAAGGTTGCTGGGTCATAGGGGAGCTCTACAATTAGCCTTTTGCAAAACCTCCACACTGCTTTCCAGAGGGGTTGGACAAGTTTACACTCCCACTAACAGTGTAGCAGGGTTCCTTTTTGGTCACAACCTCACCAGCATCCATTGTTAGTATTCTTGATAATGGACATTCTTACTAGGGTGAGGTGGAATCTCAATGCTGTTTTGATTTGCATTTCTTTAATGGCCAGTGATATAGAACATTTCTTCATATGCCCTTTGGCCACTCTCATTTCAGAGAAGTTTCTTTTCAAGTCTTAAGTCCATTTATTGAGGGGGTAGTTGCTTCTTTCAGAATTTATTTTGTGGGAATTTATTTTTTTTGAGCTCTAAATCTATATTTTAGATATGAGGTCCTTGCAGCATAATTTACCATTGATAAAATATGGAACCAACCTAGATGCACCTCAGTAGATGAATAGATCAAGAGAATGTGGTACATATACACAATGGAAATCTATACTTCCATCAGAAAGAATGACATTGCCCCATTCATAAGGAAATGGAAAGAATTGGGAAAAAAATCTTACTAAGTGAAGTGAGGCAGACGCGAAGAAACATAAACATGGTTTCACTCATTGGAAACAATTATTAATTGTCTAGGATAGTCCTAGCAAAGGAGCACAATAGCTCAATAGCTATGTACATATGAACAAAGAAGATGATGCTAAGAAAAATGAATTCCAAGTTATGGAAATAAGTGGTTTGTCTTGGTTATTGTTATTTCCAATGTACCCTATGAAATTGTTCCTTTATCTTTTGCCTTTCTTCCCCATGATTTTACCTCTCATGTCACTATGACTCACTTTGGTACACTGGGTATTGTATGTATGTTTATTGGAACTAGGGGATGGGAACACCATAATGGAGAGACAAAGGGTAAAAGGCAAACCAAGGCAACAGGAAAACTTACAATACTGTAAACAAACTGTAAATCTCAGGAGAGGGTAGAGAGGGAACCCGAGAGGAGGGAGAAAAACGAAGAAGGAAGTAACAAGTTTGATAAGAAATGCACTCACTGCCTTACCTATGTAACTGTAACCTCTCTGTATATTACTTTGACATTTAAAAAAAGTTTTAAAAAAAAAGAAATATACAACCAAGGGAGATCTAACACTGTGATAGAGACATGTTTTGAGTGATGCTTAAATATCCATGGTATTAGTAAATGTTGAATTAGTGCCTGTGGGCTGGTCTCATTGAGGATGTCACAGGTAATCTCACTGCCCAAATATATACATATCCCCTAAACTACCATGTTTTAAGTACTGAATCATTCCCTTGGGTATCAGTTCTAATAAGTCGTGATTAAAATGCAAATACTTTATCTAGAAGTAATGGAACATTAAGCCATTTACAGCCATTTAAACTTTAGAAAGGCTTATAACATTTACACAGAGGAAGTGTGAATCAAGGGGAAAAAATAAGGATATATAAAACAACTATCTATTCAGAAGAGAGAAAAGAATACCTCAGAAAAGATTGTGAGAAGGTGGACCTAGGAGAGATGGCATGATAAAAATAAGACAATTGGAGTAGGGCAATTTGAGGATCAGTAGGTACAATAGGGAATTTAAGTAGGATCAAAGAGAGCCATTCCATTTTATATCAATTTACCAAAGCTTATCCCAATGCTATGAGTTAAACCAAAGCTGATGACTGAACATATAGTCCCTGCTAGGTATAGTTGTTTGATTATTGTTTGGAAATAGGGTAGGAATCAGAATCCTCAAACATTAATTTTTTTCCTTGACATCTTTGAATAAAAATATACTAGGTTTTTGGTTTTTGGAAGAATAAATTGGGAGACTTTTTCTCAAAACTTAGGTCATTTTGTTTGTTTATTTGTTTGGTGGAGGTGCTAGGGATTGAACCCAGTGCTTCATGCAAAAAACTGAGGTCATTCTTATTGCTATTAATTATATGCCTTGACACTATACAAATATTCAGAATTTACAATTAAATAGACTTTAAAATGCAACCTGATAATCACTATGTCAAGGCTACCATTATACACAAAAGTGATTAAATATAAATAACAATGAATTATTTTATTTATTTATATTATTTTTTAAGTATTTGTACAGAGAAATTTCCATTTAACAAAGCAGCTTATGATTACAATGTTTCTTGATTAATGTCATCCCTTTGAACAGACAAATTGTCTTCCTTTTGTAGTATATACATTGAATTTTTTTAAAATCAATCTCAGGTCTTGAACTCAGAGCCTAGGCACTGTCTGTGAGCTTTTGTGCTGAAGCCTAGCACTCTAACACTTTTAGCCATAGCTTCAGTTACATTGAATTGTTTTGTTTAGGTATAAAATTATTTATTTTTTTTTTACTTTCTGGTGCTAGAATTTTTTTCTTTTTCTTATTATTTTAAGAAGTTGTACAAATGATATACATTGAATTGTTGACTGCATCCTCCCCCTCTCCTTCTCTTCATGACAAGCTCTTTCCCTTACCTCACTCCATTCCTTCTAAGAACCTGCTTCCTGGTGTTTATTTTATGGAATTTTGACATTACTTATTAAGGAACTACACTCTATGAGTTGTCCTAGTATATTTCTCTGTTAATACAGTTGTACACATTTACATAGCACCTATTTTTAAATGTGGAATGAGATGCTGAAACTGTGTTGGAAGATGGTGTATTTGGAGCAGTGGTCAATGTGATTAGGCAATTATCATTTTTTAATCATTTACTCTTTTATGAAGTCAGATTTCTATCCTCCTAAAGATCTGGGAAAGGAAGTCAACATCTCCTGTGATTATTGTATCTTATTAATGTATTTATTTTGGTTTTAATTTTATTTTAATTTCATTGTAAATGTGACGTAAAAAGGATTATATATACATAAATCAGGTAATGAGAACTTTTCCTTCTGAATAGTGTCACTCCCTCCCTCAATTTTCTCCCACATTTTCCCCTCTCAACACCCTCTCTCCTACCATTTTTTGTACTGCTCATCCCACATAATATCTAGTGGGTCTCACTGCTGAATTGGTTCACCCTTTATCACATTATTACTGTATTTCACCTTCCCCTCTCCAAATCAGATAAACTTATATATAAGACAAAGGTACAGAAATCATAAACAGCAACAGAACGGAATAATCCAAAGAAAAAGGAAGAAATAAGAGAAAGAGAAAAGAACCACAAATAGTATAATAAAAAAACCTCTTACATCTCAATAAGCATCATTTTATATGATCTTATGCATATCGCTATTGTGATCGTCTTCTAAGAATGTCTTCCTATTATCTCACTGTATGAATGTTTATTCTTTAATTAATCATGTCTAGGTAATTATTTGTCTTTTACTATCCATTGGGTTTTATTGTAGGTTTATAAGAATATTTTAGTTATCACAAATGAGGAAAACCGAAAGCCTATGTTTCTTTGCATCTGGCTCACTTCACTTAGTATATTTTTCAAAGTCTTCCATTTCCTCACAAATTAGCACTTCCATTCTTTCTGAGGTAAGGATAGAACTCCTTGTTGTATATGTAACGCATTTTCTTGATTTATTTGTCCTCTGAGGGACATCTTTGTTGATCCCATGTCTTGGCTCTGCTAAACAATGTTGAAATGAACATGGTGATGCTGGTGGCTTTAGGGTAACCTGTTTTGTGGACAATTAGGTAGATGTCCAGAATATACTCAGTGCTCAAAAATTAAACCTCCCCAAAATAAATCTTCAAAGAAACCACCAGTTAATAAATGGGCTAAAGATTTAAAGAGATACATCTCTGAAGAAAAAAATAAGAATTAGGTACATGAAGAGATGTTCCACATCACTGACCATGAAAAAAAATGCAAATCAAAACAACACTGAGACTCTACTTCACCCCAGGGAGGATGGCCGTTATGGAGAAAACTAATAACAACAGTTGCTGAAGAGGATGGGACCTAAAGGGAAGCTACTACACTGTTGGTGGGAATGTGAACTTGTTAAACTACTGTGCAAAGCAGTATAGAGCTTTTTCAACAGATTAAACATAGAGCTCCTATATGATCATTGTATTTTAAAATTACAACACATACTTCCCAGAGAAAACAACTTGATAAATTCACATCACAAAGAGACCCACATATAATTGATAAAACACACAAACACACACTCACAACACATTGTCTAAGTTAAGTCTGAGAACAGGTTGTTTGGAAGTGTTTTGTTGGGAAGGCCTCTATGCATTAGAAGTAGGGAAATTATTATTCTGTGGCAACTAAGAGAAATACTATAGGTTATCTCAACTGACACTCAAACTTTCCCCTTCTGTCTTCAATAATCCCATTCATTCTTAAAAGCTAAACTTTCCCCCAGCTTATTTTATATGTCTGTTTTCATGATTTTTCTAGTATCTGTTAAATAAAACAAAAATTATTTTAGTACTAATAACGAAAACTTTCCTTTAATTCATTATATCTAAATTATATTCCTCAAGCCTGACTAGAATTGAGAGCCAGTTCCGTGACTTTTCTATCTATTGTTATCACAGCGCTACTTGCCAAAGTTTTCCTAACACACACACACACACACTAAATGCTGCTTGTATATTCAGGAGTTACGTAGAATCTTATATTCATCATATAATATTGGTAGTACTCAACATGTGTCACCTGACAACATAGCTTTCCAATCCTAACCTTAGAGATCACTCTATTACATTAGTCTCCAGGTATACTATGAACAAAGCCGACACTTTCACGTCTCATCCCCATAAATGTGAAGAAGGTACCTTTCCTACATTGATTCAGTATGTTCCAACTCTTGAAACACAGGTGACCACTCCCATCTGCTGCTTTTCCTCATGTGCATAATAGAATGCCCACCTTCCACTACTATTCACTTATATCTGGTCCATAACAGCGGGTTCTCTCTGTGCTAGAATGCTGTTTATCTTTTACACTCTGAAACATGTACAAACAACTGGAAATGATGGGATTAGCTTATTATTTCCTTTGGATAGATGGGCAAATGGGGACATAGAGAATTGTACCACCTTGCACTATGATCTAAAAGTTGTAAGAGGTGGGCAATTACGCACCTCCATCTCTCTTGAAAACTCAGTCTTCCCTGAACTTCCCTTCTGCAAAATCAAACTTCACAGCACCACAGTGCAAGTTACATATTATGTGCCAGGTCGACGACCTCCCCTCAAAAACCCACCAAGGAGTGGATCCAATGCAAGGACAAGAGAGTCATTTAACTAAGCTGGAGCCAGTCCCACAACCTTTCAAGACAGCCTCCATGCGGTTGTGAGCCCCACCTCCTTGTTCAGCAGGGTTTTTATTGACAATAGGGTGGGGGGGGGGGAGGGATAACCATGACAATGGCTTTGTGATTGGGTGGGGGTTCGCGGGCTTACACTTGACTGGCGGGTTAGCTCAGCTCATGGGCAAGCTCTGTCTCTGGCTAATTGCCTAGGGGTGTGCTCATTTCTCATAAGGCTGGGGACTTTTTAGCTTAGTGGTTGTGGGATAGGAAAATCCAGCAATATTTTGGGGGGCGGCGGGGGACACTGTTGTTTACTGGGAGAGGGAATCTTCCCAGGCCTCTGATCAGGGGGGCTGGGGAGATAGTGGAGATGGAGGCAGCTTCTGCCCTCTTTTGCTGGCCAGATCTGATCTCCACACCACACATGTTCTATTTTTTCTTATGACCAACTTCCAATAGATTTTTCTCTTTGTTTTTTTTTCCTTCTTTATTGTCAAAGTGAAGTACAGAGGGGTTACAGTTTCATATGTAAGGCAAGTACATTTCTTATTGTGGTTACCTCCTTCCTCATCCGCCCCCCCCCTCCCCCTCCCACTTCCCCACTTCCCTCCCCTCCATGAATTCCATGGTTGGTTTATACCAACTTGTTTTGTAAGTATGCTATTGCAAGGTTTGTCCTTTAATCCCTTGTCTTTGTCTTCTTTGAATTATTTAGTTTCCACCTACTGGTGGACCATTATTCTTTCTCTCTCTTTTTTTATTTCTGTTTTTTTTTTTTTTGGCCAGTCCTGGGCCTTGGACTCAGGGCCTGAGCACCATCCCTGGCTTCCTTTTGCTCAAGGCTAGCACTCTGCCACTTGAGCCACAGCGCCACTTCTGGCCGTTTTCTATATATGTGGTGCTGGGGAATCGAACCCAGGGCCTCATGTATACGAGGCAAGCGCTCTTGCCACTAGGCCATATCCCCAGCCCCTGGTGGACCATTATTTATTTAAACAAGTCACTCTAACACCCTTTGAGAAAGAAATTTAAAACAGATAGAAAACATCCCATTAGATTAAGAACTCTCTAATGTGTGATACCTCTTTTATCTCACAATAAGTAGTGGTGATGCATATACTCTATACTCTCAAGCAAATCGGGTGATACATACACAATGAAAACTTTAGACAATTTTGTTTTGATGACTCTAGTTTTTTTTCTATTTTCTCTTTTTTTTTCAATTTTATTGTACAGGTAATGTACAGAGGGGTTATAGATACATTATTTAGGAAATGAGTACATTACTTTTGCACAGTGTCACCCCTCCCTCAATCTCTTCCAGGTTTTCCTCTCCAAACTTTCCTTCTCCCAAAGTTGTGTAGTTCATTTCCATCATAGTTCCTAGTGGGTTTCAATGCTGAATTGGTTCATCCTTTGTCCCACCATTTCTGTGCTTCCCTTCTCCGAATCAGATAAACTTATACATAAGACAGAGGTACCTGAAAAAAAAAAAAAAAAGAAACAGAGACAACAGAGATAAGGATAAAGGATAGAAGATAAACTAAGGATAAAGGAAAGAAGAAAAGATAAGAAAACGAACCACAAACTATAATAAAATCCTCTTATTTCCATCCGAGGGTGGGATTTGATTCCAGTCTTTTGTAAAAAGTTTAATATTACAAAAGGCAAAAGATAAAGTCAAAAGGCCAAATGGCATGTATGAAAGTGTCACTATGAAATCCATCCAGATATGTAAAAAATAAATCAATTTGTAAGTCACAAACAGGGCATTGATTACAGACCTATGAACTACTACTCACACAGTAGGAGTATAAAAATAGAATCATGAAACCTTAAGTATATTTATAAATTAAGATAAATCTTTCTGGGGCTGGGGATATAGCCTAGTGGCAAGAGTGCCTGCCTCGGATACACGAGGCCCTAGGTTCGATTCCCCAGCACCACATATACAGAAAACGGCCAGAAGCGGCGCTGTGGCTCCAGTGGCAGAGTGCTAGCCTTGAGCGGGAAGAAGCCAGGGACAGTGCTCAGGCCCTGAGTCCAAGGCCCAGGACTGGCCAAAAAAAAAAAAAAAAAAAAAAGATAAATCTTTCTTTGTTCTATGTGTACTTCTCATGAGCAACTGCAGCTTGTTAAATGCAGAATTTTAGGTTGACTTTTGTCACATTTATAAACATTCATTGATATTAATACATGGAGACTTATCAAGAAGGAGAAAACTAAATAAATATTCAATGACATATACATTTTCTCTATATATATGCTTGTGTTTGTATGCACATATGTATATATGCATGCACTGCAATTCCAACATGATCATATTTAGTAATATATTTTCCGTAAACATAACTTTTTTCATTTGTAAGCTTTTTTTTTTTTTTTTTTTGGCCAGTCCTGGGGCTTGCACTCAGGGCCTGAGCACTGTCCCTAGCTTCTTTTAGCTCAAGGCTAGCACTCTGCCACTTGAGCCACCATGCCACTTCTGCCCATTTTCTATATATATGGTGCTGAGGAATCGAACCCAGAGCTTCAAGTATATGAGACAAGCACTCTTGCCACTAGACCATATTCCCAGCCCCCCCCACCTTTTTTTCAAATCTATTGATTTGATATTTTTTTCCTAATAAACCTGCACAAGGCAATCATTGCATCTCTTTACATCTGGTCCCATACACTTGCTGTGCAAGACCCTGCTGCCATTGCTATCAGTAACAACGTTAGACTTTGTGTTGATTCAAGTTGATTTTTATTGTATTTGTATTGTGAAAATAACATATAGAGGTGTTACAGTTACATATGTAAGGCAGTGAGTACATTTCTTATCAATTTTTTATTGAATGTCAAACTGTCTTTCATTTTAAGCCCAAGGAGAATCGTTGCTAGTGGCACCTATGGGAAGAGAGGAATTAGACTACAGGAAGATGAGGTATGGGCCGTGATTTTCCCATGTTATCCTCTCCAGTCTTGACCTCAAAGTTCTTCTTGGCAAGCAGGTGAGTATCAGAATATCTCATACTGCTAATTAAATTTGAAAAGAAAAGACAAAGTAGAAGAAACTGTCAATGATGGACAGCTGCCTTGCCCATTATCTGTCAGTAGCAGTAACTGAGGCCACTGTTAAGCTACCTTTCAGATATTTTTATGAATCTATAATCAGAAGAACAGCAAGTGTTATGTAGGGCAGACTTATAAGTAAACACATTTCCTCCAAAACAATGAACTCAGTAGCTTGGTTATTATTTTCTATTTCAGTTATTGCTAATTTACATGGATCTCTGGTTATCTTCGATAGCAGCTACAAAACTGAATTGAGACCCTACCATGTATAAGAATCTATGATGAGAACACAATACAACATGATGTGAGAAAGACATTTTTCCTTAAAGTGCTTAAAATCACGACAGATTAAAATAAAGTATTACATCTAAAGTGGTATGAATTAAACACAAAATAATTTTCAATACAAGAAAGACCGTTAAATAAAAATGAAGACTTCAATGCTAAAGCTATAATTTTATAATCTACTTTCATATTGAATCAAATATTTCTTAAAGCCCTAGTGTTGTATTCCAGTGCAAACCCTAAGAACTAGAGGAAAATTCCTATAGGAGTCATTAAGTGTTGTTAATTAAAGTTTACTCTTGCATTCAGATGAAGGTACCATATTTCGATCAAAATGCTTGATCTAAAAATTGACTATTCTTATAGTTCAAAAGAGTAGCCCACTCATTCTATGAGTTTTAATAATGTGTTATCCATAATACAATGTATTACTTTATCGAGTATATACTCTACTACCTAATATCAAGTATATTTGTAAAATCCCTACAAAAATTTTTAAAGAAAAGACAATAAGTAAATAATTATTGACATTTAATAAATACAGTAGTACAAGCAGAAGACAGTTTTCTTTCCAGTGACTATTTAATAGGTCTATGCGCTGTCAACATATATAAATTTTAGAGTCTGAGTGCTATATTAGGAAAATAGCAGTTAGATTGAGGGAAGATATGTGCTTAGTCTCAGGCAAAACCATTCAAAGACAGATTTGAGGACAAATTTAAATTAAGATGAGACATGGTTAATTTTTCTTTATTTTCAAATGGCATATATTAGCTATCAAGGGGTTCATTGTTACAATTCCACATGTGTATGTGATAGAGTCCAACACATTCCAGTCAATACTCTCCATCCATCTCCTTTACTGCACATCTCACAAATAGGATCCAGAGAATAAATATAAATGACATCAATATTGAAGAGAATTTAATAACACTATGAAGATATGGCATCTAAGAAATGTAAACATCACCAGATTATGAAGTGATGGAGATCATTAAAACCACATAATTAAAAGAATGAACAAGAAAACAGGCTGAACATAGAGCAATTAAAACCTCTAGGTGGTAATGAGCAGCATTAGTGGGCATGGTTTTAATATTTTCTTGATAAGAAAATTGTTGCTTTAAAAATCCACATTATCTGTTTTTTTTTTTTTTTTTTTTTTTGGCCAGTCCTGGGCCTTGGACTCAGGGCCTGAGCACTGTCCCTGGCTTCTTCCCGCTCAAGGCTAGCACTCTGCCACTTGAGCCACAGCGCCGCTTCTGGCCGTTTTCTGTATATGTGGTGCTGGGGAATCGAACCTAGGGCCTCGTGTATCCGAGGCAGGCACTCTTGCCACTAGGCTATATCCCCAGCCCCACATTATCTGTTTTAAAGCACCTATTCTATGCCAAGTTTTGTAAAGATCACAATAACCAATGATGCTGAATTTCATGAAAATACTCCCCACATACTGAAAATATTAAATTTGTAAAAGATTATTTGATATACATCTGTATGTATAATATATGCATATTTCAAATTACATATATGTGTACTTATATGCATGTCCAGAATTAATGTTATAAAACTGATAACATTTGAAACTATGAGGTGAATTGACTTATAGCCATTTAATACTACTTAAGGTTTTTATTTCTTCATAATTCTATTTTTGGTAAATTAAATTTTTCTATATATATTTTATGTTTGCCTATTTCAAATGTTGTATGATATAAACCTCTTATCATACTTGCATTTTTTGTTTCAAGTTTGATTGTCTTTTACTTGCCTTTGCTTATTTTGTCTTTTCTGTTTTGTGTCATTCATCTCAATGTAGTTTTGAACATACTACAAGTTTCATATGGATCATATATTGTCCTTTTGAAAATCTTTTTCAAAGTTTTTTAATTCCAAAGATTTGAAATTTTAATGAGTTTTTCTATAGGCCATTTCTTTTATATTATGTACAAATATATGACACTTGAGATGATTTTATCTGATATGTTAAGTTACATAACTATGTATGCAAGTAAGATTTGTATGCAGATATTTCTGCATTTTCTATGGTTGGGTGCTGATTGTGCCAAAGTTTATATATCTGCATTGGGAGGAAGCAGGGGCCAATTATTATCTCATTAATTGTAAAAAGAAAACAATTGAAATTTTACATTATGATGTTGGATGTGTCTACAGTTTTACCTGCCATTCAGAGCCATTATTCTTCCTCCTACAGGGTAAGCAGGGTTTACAGCAGTGCTTTTTCCGTTTTTTTTTTTTTTTTTTTTTTTTTTTTTAGATATAAATTGTGAGTTTCTTTCCTGCTGCTTCCTACATCCCTTCTTACACACTACATGAAATGTCAAATAATTAATCTTTTTTCCTGTTCAAGAGATTCATTCTGTGGGATGAATGTTCATAATCCTCCTTCTAATTTAGTGAATGACATAGAACTTCTAAGTCCAAAGTCCTTGCTTTCAGTAAAATTTAATGACATGGAATTTTTATTATTACATATTTTGTAGCATAAGACAAATATTTGTTTCTTGTGAGCTTAAAGGTAAGGTCTGTATTCCTGCTATCATAAAGGTATTAGATCTAAGGACAAAAATATTTCATGTATTTTGGTGGGGTGAATGATTTTTTTGTTTCTCAGAATCCTGCAAATGAAGGAACATTGAATAAGTGAAGCTACAAAATAAGGAAGAAAGATTATCTATATTAATATAGCAAATTTCAGGAAATCATAGGAAGTTATATTATGAAACAGTGATTCTAGAACAAAAACACTGAAATGTGTTTTAAAATGCCAAGAAATTTACAATTATTTTCTTCTACTCACCATAATTCTGATAAATATCCTCATTTTGATAAGAAGGATAGTTGTCTTGGATAATGAAGTACTAGAAAAAAAAATATATAGAATTTTTAGGAAGATACCTGGCCTCTTAGAAAAAGGCCTTATTTAAAATCAGAAATCACAAACTCCTTTTTATAAAAACATTCTTGGATTTGTTTCACACTATTGTAAAAGCCCTTTCCCTTTTTGAGTCATAATAAACTTTAAAAAGTGTTTTTGGTCAACTGGTGTGAGGTTGCTGATCTCAGTGTCTTGCTCTCTGTAGACAACAACAACAACAACAAAAACTGTGCATAATGAATGCTTCCATAAGAAGGAAAGGAATTCAGATACTAATTCTCTGTGTCATGTATTGTACCTTAAATTATTTGTCTTCAACATTGGATGCACATTTATAATTTTCTACAATGACTTGGCCAATTAGTCATTAATCATCTAAAAGATGTGTATCTACTAATTTAGTAAGGATACACATACACACACACACATGTATATTTCACATTTGCATAAAAATCATCACAACTTCTCATTTTTCCCCCTCTGTCTTTATTTTTACCCTGCTCATTTTTCTTTGTCTGTCCATTGCTTAAAACATTTACTGTTTATCAGTAGTACTAAGGAAAATTCAGCAAAACTGTACCTTTGCCTCAAATCATGAGTGTTTCTTCATAGTGGATAAAGGAGCAGCAAGTTTGAGCTGCCTTGAGTAGGTAAAGTTGGCAGATATTTTTACATATTTAACAAATACCAAGTAACTCGCTTTATACTAAATATTATGTGAGCCCTGAGAAACACTAATACAAATAAGGGAAAATGCAATTTCTGTAAAGGGAGGTTCACAAGTATATAAATTTCATGCTTATTCTATAAGTGCAGCAGGTAGGGATGTCTTTGGATGTCATTGTGATGACCCGTGCTTTGTTTTGAAGTCTCCTGCATATATTTCTAGAGGAAATGGGACATTCTACTTGGGTTTCTCTGAAGTAGTACATGGAAGATCCTTTTTGGTGGAGGGCTGATCTGAAAATCTAAAGGACAGGAGATCACGTCAGTTTAGCATACTGAGAGATTATTCAGTATGACTGAGATGTGGAGAAAAGCATTGTATTCCAGTCCAAGACAAAAATAGAAAGTGCTGGGAAATATCACTGCATACTAGAAATGTTTCTCCCATAAAAACCACTTAGTAGTTAATGCTATGTGTTATTATATACCATTTGCAAGTTATTTCTTTGGGTCTTCTGTTACCAGGGAACTCCCATGTGTCCCCTATTAAAATGCAAATTAAGTTAGAAGGTATATTAATCACAAACCCTTTTGTAAGCTAAAAATTTGGTGGGTTTAGAATAGCTGAGGAATGTTGGTGGAAAATTGCCAAAGGAAACTTCTTGCTTCCTATGATTTTGCTGCAGGCCACCTCCATTTATAATTATCATACCCACCTTTCTTTCTCCCAAGGAGCAATTATAAGAATGTGTCAGAGCCAAGACCTTAGGGCAGAAGCTTCCAGGCTGACTTGAAGCAAACAGGGAAAATGTCATATGCACATCCTCAGTAGATTTCCACTGATTGTTGCAGTCTTTGTGCAGTGATTCCAAAATTTTCTGTGAAAGCATCCAACCTTGGCCTTCTGAGATTTGTCCATCACCAGTCTTTAATCCTTTCAAATGTCTGAAAATGATAATCATATCCATCTTCCCTTGAGCTTCAAAGATCACATTACACTTGATTCTTCATAAATCAATTCTTCTTGACGCATAAGCAGTGCCTATGCAGCACACAGATTTACAATTGCATTCTTAATTTAGTACTAGTTCAGTATATTTCTACATTCACATTACTTCAAAAAATAGAAAGAAAAATCTAAGAGAACAGACAGGGAGAAGGATGTCATACACAAACTCAATGATTATGAATGTCTGCATTGGTCATTCATTTCTTCTCTTAAGCTTCACAGATATGTTAGGAATCCCTGAAATTAAGATGTATACTTATTTCAACTGTCTCAGTGTCTATAGTATTCTTTATTTTATGGTTTTAAACAATTTTTGCAGCAGCCTGTACATGGAATGCTCAAACTAAAGATAAGAAAGTTATTTAACTGTTTTAGGGGAATAAGGAAAGCATAGTAAGAGGTTTGTTAAGTAACAGAAAGCAGAGGTTAATTTTTTTTTAATAGGAAACAATGTCTACTGGTGTCTTTGGTAGAATTCCTTAGACAATATTCAAGAGAATACTATGAACTCAGTTCTTTGGTTTATCTTGCTCTAATTTTTCCTTCCTTTTCTTTCTTTCATTCCTTCTTTCTTTCTTTCTTTCTTTCTTTCTTTCTTTCTTTCTTTCTTTCTTTCTTTCTTTCTTTCTTTCTTCCTTCCTTCCTCCCTCCCTCGCTCCCTCCCTCCCTCCCTCCCTCCCTCCCTCCCTCCCTCCCTTCCTTCCTCCCTCCCTCCCTTCCTTCCTGCCTTCTTGCCTTCCTTCCTTCTTCCTTCCTTCCTTCCTTCAGCATTCATTTCATCCCTTCTTTCCTTCCTTCTTCCCTTCCTTCTTTTCATCCTCATTCATTCCTTTCTTTCCTTTCTTCCTGCCTCTCTCTGTTTATTCCTCCCTCTCTTCTCTCTTTCCCTTCCATCCTTCCTTCCTTCCTTCCTTCCTTCCTTCCTTCCTTCCTTCCTTCCTTCCTTCCTTTCTTCCTTCCTTCCTTCTTCTCTCCCTTCCTTCCTTCTTCCTCTTTCTTTCCTTTCTCTCTCCCTTTCTCCTCCCCCTTTCCTTTTTATGCATACCTTTCCTTACTCCTTTCCCTTCCTCCATTATTTTCTTTGTTAGCTGATTTCTGCATTCTTTATGAATGCAGAATTTGACCATGGCAATAGGGAAAAAGTAATGTTCTTTAATATATTCACTAACATACAACTTGGACAAGGCTGTTTGGACTATATATATATATATATATTTTTCTTCCGCTTGGCAATCTGTGACCAAGATAACAAGGAAAAACTAAATTATAACATCAGGAATTACATTTATTAAAAACATAGCATTTTGATAGAAAACACTAAGACTTCCTGTATTTAATGCAACCTGATATTATATTCTGAGAAAGTGAACTAATTTCACTATATGCTTTTTTCTACCTGCAAGCAATTTAATTACTGAATTCAGGTTGTTTTTATTTTCTTCTTTTCTCTTTTCTGAAACTTTTTTTGCCTCACTAGATACATCCTGTGGCTTTCGAATTTGATGAAATGATCCATACAATTGCCAGGTTTCACTTTATTATGTGCCCATGAAGACGTAGTCTAATTAGACTATATAATGAAATGTTTAAATGTAGCCATACATTTTGCACAAAATGTAACCCCAAACCAATTCTCTTCCTAGAACTCAGCCACCAGGGTATTTAAAGATGCACCAGTGCAGCTGATGCAGAAGTTCTTTCCCAGATGTTCAATTTGACCTGGGGCAGCTCAATCAAAGTTTGTAAGGTTTCCAACATTCCTAGTGGGAATTTTCAGAAGAGGAGGCATATGGATTATTCTGGCAATCAGAATATGGAGACAGAAATTGGCATGAAATGACTTAGAGCTTCTGGTCTTTCCAAGAACAAGTCAAATCATAACATTATCTTTAGCAATAATATTAAGAAGTAATGAAAGAGTGATGTCAGTGAACTAAATCAACATTCTATAATGCAGTGGAAGTGAGGAATGGGAGGCAGGCACCAGTGGTTCATGCCTGTAATTCCAGTTATTCAGGAGGCTGATATCTGAGGACTATGGTTCAAAGCCAGCCAGAGTAAGAAAATCCATGAAACTCTTATCTTCAATTAACCACCAGAAAACTAGAAGTGGCACTGTGGCTCAAAGTGGTAGAGTGTTAGCCTTAGTCTGAGGAGCTCAGGAATGGTGTGCAGGCCCAGAGATCAAGTTCCATGACCACCACCACCACCACCACTCCCCCTTTGGCAAAAAAAAAAAAAAGTGAGGAATGATGCCACCTGCTAAGAGGAGACATAGAAGGAAGAAAACAAATCACAAAAGGAACTAAGTCCAAGAACATGGGAGTTGAAGAGGAAGGAACACAGAGTGAGAGATTTGGGACACATCCTTTTTTCAAAGGTGAGTAAACATATCCTGAAGTCACTGTTTTGTGTGCCGTATGTTTACAGAAAGACATAGAGTAACTGCTAAAATCAATAGGTATAGTAACTTATTTTCCAAATAAAATATTGCTCTGAAAATAAGAGTAAGAATAGTTCGACAATTAAAAAAATTTGAAAAGAAAAAAAAATCACCAGAAACAACAAATAATCTACCTAATGGAAGAAAACTCTTTGCCACCTATTTAAAAGGTAAAGTATTAATTTCCAGTATATGAATATATCTTAAGATTACATCAAAATTAAAAAAAATAATAAGACAATGAATAAATAGATAGATGAACTAAACAGAGATCTTTCAGAAGAAGAAATACAAATGGCTTGTGGAGACATGAAGAAATATTCAACATCCTTAGCCATTACAAGAAAATGTGAATTAAAAACTACATTACAATTCCAGGTCATTCCAGTCAAAATGAAAAACATCATGAAAACAAACAAACAAACAAGAAACTCACTGGAGAGGATGTAGAGAGGAATCCACATTCATCATTGGCAGGTATGTGATGGAGCACAAGCAAGATGGAAATCAATGTGCAGATTCTTCAAAAAAGTACAATCTGATCTACCTTATGACCCCACCATATCACTTTGGAAATACTTGGTGGATGTAACTCAGTTTAAAAGAAAAAATACCTACTTTCCCATTTTACTATAGCTCTGTTCATAATAGCTGAAATGTAGAGTCAGCTGAGGTAACCAACAACTGAAAAGGAAAAAAGAAAATTTGATACATGTATACCATGGAATATTACTGAAACTGGCATAAAGAAAATGAATGCAAGGAAATTGATGGAAATGGGATCATTATGTTGAACAAAACTAGCCAATCAGGAAACGACAAATATTGGATATTCAACACAACTGCGAATATACTCCTGATTGAAATAGAAATAGAAGGACATATGAAAAACACATACTTTATAACCTTGATTTAATTATGGAACTATTTAGAGGGATGACGGGAATGCAAAGGGCCAGTGATGATGTAAGGTATGATGAATACCCTTATTTGATGTTGTGAATGTATAATTCTTTGGTTCTGATTCATTGTTTCCCTTCACTCAGTCCTCTCTCAACTCCCTGGCTCCATGACTTCACCTTATCACCTTCGGATCTGTAGGAAGGCAATGGATTTGTGAGAAGGTCCAATCTGTGTGTTCGGCTGTGACCTATGTGTTTTACATGTGGAAGATGATGTATCTTTTTCTTCCTTCTCCTCTCAAGTAAATCTATGTCAAAAGATGCTGATAGGTAAAATTTCACATTTAAGTGAGATTGTTAACTTAGCAATGAAGAAATTAAATTGCTATAGACCCATTTTTGGTTAAAATCTGAAAAATCTATCCTATGGCTACAATCTATCATTAGGTGTTCAGAGTGTTGATAAAGATGAACACAGAATTGCTGTCAAGGGTTGGAAATGAGGCTGATATAGGAAAAACAAACAAAGAATTCCTCCAGGACATGTGCCATACACTAAGTGAAACACTTAGATATTTATTTCTTCGGAAATAACACTATGCCCAGAAGGGAACGGGAATCATCAAGCTTCTTTTGGGAGCCCATGACATACATTGTGTATGGTATTAATTTTCCAGCAGAGTTTATGTAATATTCTAATTTTCTTAAACTTTTTATTTGAAACTGTGATATAATTGTCTCCTTGGTCTATAGCTCTTCCATTAAAGTTGCTTAATTTCTTCATTTGCATATGTCCTTGAGTATCTCAATTTCTGGCATTTCTAGTAATTCACACAGCTGAAGTGATCACATGGTAGCAAGCCAGCTCACTCACAATGATTCTTGAAAAACAAAAAAGACTTCAATCACTTTTGTGGTCTCCTTTCATAAAAGTCAAGCTTCCTTTTATTTAATGACCTCATACTATATAAAGAATTCATGTTTGCAGCTTTTCTTTCCACGCTTTAACTGTGTTTCATGAATGCAGGAGGCATTTGTTGAAGGAAGGAATATTAGTGTATCTGCCCATGTGGTACAATGAAGATCCTTAGTGGTGTATTTGAAACTTCATCTGAATGTTTATAATTCACTTCAGAATTTCCCTTTCCCTTTATCACTTATCTATTCAGACCAGCCATCTATGAGTTTTTATTCTAAGAGGCCTGCATCAAGTCTCTTTAATCATCTGAAATTGTCTCTGTGAAGTTGTCCTTCACGTAGTCCCGTCCATTCTCACCATGCAGATGGAAAGATTGCTTCTTAAGATAAATCTAGTTCTTTGCAATTGTCTTCCTACTTTCCAATTGCAATGGTCAGTCTTTCTAGGCCAAACTGTAATGTAAATTATTGTAGGTTAAATCCACATTTTAAATGTTTGGAGATCAACCTAATAGTGAAAGGGAACAATGGTGCACTATTTTTCAAGAACGATATGGAACCAACCCAGATGCCCCTCAGTAGATGAATGGATCAGGAAAATGTGGCACATATACACAATGGAATTCTATGCTTCTATCAGAAAGAATGATATTGCCCCATTCATAAGGAAATGGAAGGACTTGGAAATAATGATACTAAGTGGAGTGAGCCAGACCCAAAGAAACATGGACTCTATGGTCTCCTTCATAGGGAATAATTAGCACAGGTTTAGGCTAGTCACAGCAGACCATCCCAAGAGCCTAATAGCTATTCCTTATGAATGTGTAAGATGATACTAAGTGAAATCAACTCTATGTTATGGAAACGAGTGTTATCTCACTGTTGTAATTACTTTCAACATACCATGTGAAACCATCACTTCTATTTTCGATGATCCTCTTGTATCCCTTCCTGTGGTTCTACTTGCACTATCACTGTATCTCATCTGAGTACACTGGATACTGTATATACTGGTATTAGAACTAGGAAAGTGAAAGGGAATATAAAAATCGAGATTCAAAGGATAAAAAGACAAACGAATCCAAAAGCAATACTTGCAAAACCATTTGGAGTAAATCAACTAAACAACTCATGGAGGGAGAGGAAAAAGGGGAGGGGGGAGAGGGAATGAGGGAGGAGGTTACAAACAGTACAAGAAATGTACCCAAGGCCTAACATATGAAACTGTAACCTCTCTGTACATCACTTTGACAATAAATAAATTTTAAAAAGAACGAAAACAGAAAAGACGTGGAAAAAGGGATATCATTTGTATTTAGTGTGATAATTATTTCAGGAAAGAGGTCCAAGTTTGTGAAAATGTTCATTTTAGCTAATGATCACAGCTTAAAGGTCTTGCAAACTCTAGCTTCTGAAAATCATTTTGATGTCTTGCTATATTTTGTTTCTTCCTAGTTTTGCTTGTGTTCCTTTGTAAAAAAAAACTTATTCCATATTTTCTATTTCATGGACTTTTTACATTAACTTTGAAAACTGCCCTTTCATTTTTGAGCCTACCTAAAGTATCATCTGGTTCTTTGCTTAAATAGAACCCAAGTCAAATTTTGTGACCCTGAGCTGACCTTATATTGTATTTTATTATTATTGAAACAGGTGATTTATTTTATACATGTTAATATGAATTTCCCATGATGTCTCATTATTTATTCAATAATATTATGTAATTTCTGTACTGGAGATTGTGGCATGTATGCTGAAATATTATTTATATTTTTAATAAGTAGGAAAATCCTGCCATTTGCAGCAAGAATAGATGGAACTCAAGGACATTGTGTTCAGTCAAATGGGTCAGAAACAGAAAGACAAATTCTGTGAAATCTTACACACATATTTAACTTTATAGAAGAAAGGCAATAAAGTGGTTTTCAGGGGCTGTAGTACAAGGAAATGTGTAAGTATGGTTCAAATTATAGTTGTTCAAATGGCATAAATTGTCAAATTTACCATGTAGCATATAATTTAAATTGGTATTTTAAATTTAAGTTGTTACTTTAAATTTAAGAGGTGGATTTTATATTAATTATTCTTAAACCCCTCCCCCCCACACAAAGTAGAAAGAATAACAATACTAAAGAAGGAGTTGAAGAGCCTTTGGCAGGTGATATATATCTCATCCTAGCTCATGGTGATGGCTTCACAGATACATAGATATCCACAAATGTGAAGATATGCACATTAAATATATCAACTTTTTATATGCCAACCCTATTTCAATAATTTATTTAAATTCAGTGACAAAGACAGGACATAGATATTCCTTACAAAAGTTCATGCTAGCTTTGTTAGGAAATATGTGGTCCCTTCTGGGGTCTCAAAACTCCTGATGGAAGATTTCTCTGGGAATGCAGAATGCTAAATTTGGGGTAGCCAAGTTTGATCTACGTGGCCTCTGGGTGCAGTGTCAAAGAACACATTAACATTTTGTCCTGCACTCAATTTCCCTGTCCTTCACAACCACATCACTATGCTGAAAAATAGGATTTTCATAAAATTGTTCAATTTTTCTGCTTAGAGACCTCGTAAGGAGGAAAATACCATTTTTCCACATTAACTATTTCTTAAATTGCCCACTTTAGCCAGTAAATATTGGCTTAGAATTTAACCACACCTGAACAACATGTGGTGGAATAATTTTTTAAACCTTTCATCTTTATTGTCCTTTGATATTTTGTAACATCATAGCATATATCTAAACAAGAGTAAACTAAATACCCAGCTAAATTCTAAACCGAGCATTTACACATTTTCCTGACTAGTGTAGAGATGCTTATAAATGTTCTGATTTAGTTTTGTCTTCATGTGGCTATTGAAATAGAAATAAGAGTTTGACAGTGAATCCCTATATATCATCACTACCAAAACAGATGGGAGATGCTTTTTAATTAATGCATAATGTAACATATTTATGCAACAGTGTGATATTTTGATACATATATACAATGTTACAATATATGATAAAAAATTACTTTATCCCCACTGTATACTCCCAAAAAGTACCTGAATGTTTTCATGTCAATAACAGCCTGCAGTTGTAATCATATTCTTGTTACTATCTCCTGCCAACATACACACACAGCCATGAACATACAACAATGAATTATGTTTTCATCTGTATTTCTGTTTGATGCTTTTCTAGCCTCCTCCTCATGCACCAAACTGACCTGTGAAAAACTTTTTCTCCCATGGTATAGCACAAAGTAGTAAAATATAGTCATACATACTTCAAAGTTACAAAAGACTTCACATCACAAGATAAAACTATATATTTATTAATCTTTTTTATCAAGTGTTTTCTGAAGTTCTCATTTTCAACTTATCTATCACAGTTCCTCCACTGAATATCCTAGCATTTCTAACACACTGCTTATTTAATCTTTTGATATAAGCAAAAGTGTTTATTTCACATCTTCTCTAGAATCTGGAAGAAATTTGAATGTCTATTTATATTTGAAATGCAGCTATACAAATATTAAAAAATACTCCCAATAAACAAAATATCTGTATCAGATATTTGTTTTCTTTCTGACTCTTTGTTTCAAGCAAGATCAATTCAGAAAATATTTATTTACTAATCAGCGCATTTGGAGAAGGACATTAATCATAGTTTGGGAGGAAATAAAATGCAAATAAAGTCCATGGACTGCGTCTAGATAAGATATTCTATCAGCCACCCTTGTCATTTATTATTGGCCTTGTTAATATTTCTGTTTTGTTTTACATGCTGTTATTGAAGTATGAACTGAGAGGCTCACACTAATGGCTTTTTCATTCAAGGCTAGTATTCTACCACTTGAGCCACATATCTACTTAGATCTTTTTGCTAATTAGAGATCATTGTATTTTGGGTTTGTCCATGCAGACTTTCTTTGAACCAAAATCCTCAGAACTTAGCATCCCGAGTAGTCTGGCCTTTACATTTTAAAATTATCGGTTGTTGATGCAATTCTAGCCACATTATCATTCCTATCTCTTTTCTTATCGTTAAGCACCTACCCAACACTGACTCTTCCCAATGAATTATTTTATATACATAAACAAACAAAATATTAGGCATTGTTCTCTCTGTCTTTAATTATCTAACAGTTTAATGATCGAGGAAAAATAACAATATATTTTAAGAGCTAAGAATAATCAAATATTAAAATCATTTTGTTAGGGACTCCAAATTTCCTATAGCAGGAATCCTTGATAATAGTTCCAGAAGACTCAGAAGGGATTCCTGAATGCTCTTGAGCTGAACTCAAAGGTAGGTAAAACTACTGGCTTACCCATGAAACTCAGTGCAAAGAGTGCATGAAAATTGGAATGAGACTGCATAAAAATAACATGAAGGACTGTACATTTTTAATGAAGATTCAAATTTCTTTATGCTAAGTTATATAGTTATAGTCTTATTGTTTCCAGGTTATCAAAAACAAACACAAGAAAGTCCATATGATTATTAAATTAGTGGTTTCTAATATTAGCTAACTATATGCTATGATTTCTTCGTTATTTTAAAGGAAATGATGGAATCTTAGAAGTGAAAGTCATAATTTATTTGTGCATATAAGGGCCATTTTACAGTTTAATTCCATAAAAACTGTTTAAGTGACTATGGAATATGAACTAGGTATTTTAGTGCAAATTAATACATGAAACAAAACAATACAGTAAAATATTTAAAAGAAAAGGAATATTTTCAAACCCCAGGTCCACTGTTTCATGGTGGTAATTTGGGTCCTAAATCAAGATGATCAGTTTGTGATCATCACTGTTTTTAAATTATTTTTTTCCTGGTTGGTAGTAGAGTGTGAATTAAAGGACTTCACACTTGCTCAGCTTATATGATCTGCTAATATGCCAACATTGGAGCCATATGTCCAATACAACTCTTTGCTAGTTACTTAGAGATAGGGTCTTAAATAATTTTCTTCCTGGGCTGGCATCAAATCATGATTTTCCATATCTCATCCTCCTGAGAAGTTAACATTGCAGGTATGAGTCACTAGCACCAAGCTGAAGATCACTTTTGGTTTTACCTCAGTCATTGAAAATAGTCTGTTTTACACCAAAAAGTAGATCTCAAAGCAAGAATGTAAAATATCATTTTCATCAAAACTTTGTTTTTAATAGTAGAATATATATCAATTGGACAGGTCATCTCAGACATAGTTTCTACTGAAAGACACAAAGGGAAGACAGATGATAGTTCGGAAAACTACAGAAAGTAATCCTTCTGTATGAAGCTGTATTAGAGATCAGCTAAATGCCCTTTGAATTGCCAATCCTGTTCTTCCAGAAACCAAACAGTTCTGCTTAATGCCCCAGAATGTGAATAACATGATTTTTTTTAAAAAGGTCAATCAAGAGATATTTCATATGGTTTTACTATGAGAAAGGTAGTAATATGCTCTACTCCCTCCATGAAGACACGTATTACATTGTTCATTCCTTTCCTTTCTAGAATACTAATCAGGCTCTACCTAAGAGAGCAAAGAACCAAGTGAAAAAAAGCTTAACCAAAAAATAGTGGGGAAAAAAGGCTAATGTTACCTTCTCACAATATTCTCATTTGTTTCATCCATGAACATTTTCTTCAAGTTCTGTGTCGATCTCCCCCATCCCCTGGGTGCCAGTGAGGGAAGAATCCCACTGATTGACTCATGAAACACATTTCCAGAAATGCTCTATTTTGACAGTGAAGGCCACAGAAGCAATTTGTACTTTACTTAGAAGTTTATTGCATTTTGATAATTGCTTTTCCCCTTGAACTGTAGGGTTTTAAAGTATAATTTTTGACTGAGTATAAAAAGGAGGAAAAAATCCATATAACTTTAAGACTATTTTCAAAGCTTTTAAAGTTCCCACTAAACTAAAACATCCAAAAGTTACTTGTTGATGTGTTTCAAGTCATCATTTTTTTAACCCCCTGACGTTCAAAGCATCCAAAGGAAAATGAATGTCAGAGGTAGTCTTTTCTTATAAAGCATTCTGTCCAGGAAAGGTGTTTCAGGAGAACCCAATTAAAGGGAAGAGGACATCAAATAGCTTACCAATGAGCTTGGCAAGCTTTGTATGGATGCATACAGAAAACAATGTGTATGAAATGCTTAAATTCAATGGAATCCTTGTTAGTTAAATAATGTTATACATTATGCTTAGTTTATAATATTTCCTGTGAATGATAAATTGCCAAACATGTTAGTGCGTAAGGGCAGCTAGTGAAATGTGTACCATTGTTTATAAGCATTAGGAAATAACAATGTACACTGAAGAAACTATACTGGATTTCATTTCATAAATTTTACCGTACATATTTTCTTATCTGAGAAATTTCTGCTTCTGTAGATCCAGGCATATAAGCAGAACACTTTGGATTAAAACATAAGCTCTTCTAAGGGGTTCTCTAGATTGCTTTGAAATGGTATAGTTACCTCTACCCTTGTAAATCTACATCCGGAGATACATAGTGTTTTGTTTCAACACAAAAAATCCATACAGATGTTGATTAATGATAGGAAAGTACCTATTATTTAATCAAATGTTTCTTTTTTTAATTTTTTTAATTTTTAATTTTTATTTTTTGGCCAGTCCTGGGGCTTAGACTCAGGGCCTGACCACTGTCCCTGGTTTCTTTTTGCTCAAGGCTAGCACTCTGCAACTTGAGCCACAGCGCCACTTCTGGCCATTTTCTGTATATGTGGTGCTGGGGAATTGAACCTAGGACCTCCTGTATAGGAGGCGAGCACTCTTGCCACTAGGCCATATCCTCAGCCCTAATCAAATGTTCCTTGTCTCACTTTACTTTTATTTATTTTATAATATTATAACTACTTCTATTTCTTGTAATAGTTTATCAATTTAGTAGAACCAAGTTAGTTACCAGGCATCCGTAGGCAGGTAATGATCGAGGACAACAATGGTTTATTTTAGATTTGAATTAGAAATATATATCATGACGAAGGTAGGGAAAATTACGTACAACAGAGTTGACATTCTCCTCTCCCTTAGCGAAAATGAAAATATCAACACAATGTGAAATTATATAGTGAGCAGTTTATATACAGTGACATATGGGAGACATTTCCACAAATTGCCAACATTCAGAGGAGATAAAGACATTTCAAGGAGGGGCAACTCAAAGAGAGGTTTCACTTTTGAGATGCATTTTATACTGCAACAAATCCCTTGTTTATTATTTCTCCTATGTAATAACCTCATAGATGATAGATTCATAACAGATGATAAAGGAAAGTGATATTAATAATCATAATTCTCATCAAATACTCTCTATGAAATGTTTTCATTTAGAAATGGTGTTTAGTAGAACATTTAATAATGTTGGCAATACAGATCTACAGTGTTTTGACAAGAACACTAGTTATGATAGCATTATTTTGGAGAAATGAATGTCTCATGAATAACATACCTTTCACACTTTTGCATATATATACATGCAATGTGCTCCATCCTTTTTATTTCAAGATGAAGAAATAAAGTTAGAAAAGCAAACCTTGCCTCACACAGTTAACACATGATGAGACATGGATTCCTTGAAGCCTAGATAGAAAGTGACAATTACATTTTTGTCTCTTTTAGAGGGACATCTTTGCTGGATGGATCCAGAGTCTGTTCAGTGTGATATTCCCTGTCACTTTTTTTAAAAGAAGGCATATTCTATTAGTATAAATGATTTATCTACCCTATGAGTTATATGGAAGACTCTTATTCTCTCTGCACTTCACAAGATTGTTCAATACAGTATTGGGAAGCACTTTGAGCTCCCAGAAAGAGAACTGTGACTTAATTGCAAAGTGTTATTAGTCCTATGGCTATCATTATGTGCCCCTGAACAATTTTACAGTTAATCCATCTCAATATTGCTGATGTTGACATCCTTCACTTTTTTTTTTCCAATTGGCTTCATGGCAGAATTGAATATCTCAGGGGACTGGTTATCGGAAATTAGATTCAGAGCCTTTTCCTTCTAGGTCTTTAATGTCCAACCCATTGCTATATTACCTCATATTGGATGGTATTTTAGTAGCATCAATGCTATACTCATACATGATTCACAATCCTGCAACGTTATCCCACAGATTTACTTGATGAGAAAAGATCAATTTGTAAAGATGTGATTCTTACTCAGACTTAATGAATACAACATTTCTACCTGCAGCAACTATCATTTATGTCACTGATTTTATTCCATTTCTTTTCTTTCCCTGTAAGAAATTTGTTGTTAAATTGCTTAATCTGAACTTTATAAGGCAGTCTTCTATGATATATTCATTTAGGATCTTACTTCTTTTTAGTAGCTCTACTCACAAGTAATTTAACAAATGTATTTCTTCTGCAAAGATGGAAACATCCCTTTTTGGTTTCTCATTTGTTGTCAATAACATGTATAAAGGCATTCCAAGTCTAATACATTAGTTATGCTTGTACCTTTCCTTCTAGCTGCTTCACTCTTTACCATATTAAGGATAGTATGTGCCTTGTGCTGTTTTGTCCTATCCTGTATCTATGCCATTAACTATCCCCCAAATTTCCAGAATCATTATCTTCTCCCACACTACATGGAGATTATTTAGGTGGTTTAGAGTAGCATTTTGATGAATTAACGACTGGATTTATTACTTTGGGGTGAAGAAAGTCAAATTCTGATATAGAAAGAAATATAAATGGAACTAAATATTCAATAAGCAAGAGAGGAACATAACTATTTCTGCTCCCAAATCAAAACTATCTGTGAGAACCACATATTATTTTGACATTTCTATTTTTTCCTTCCTATGAAAATGAGGTCAATCCAAGTACAATGGGTAAAGCCTGTAAATCCACCTACTTGAATGGTGGAAATCTGGGAATCGGGGCCAGCTCTAGCATTAAAGTATTTTTAAGACTCCATTTCATCCAGTGCCTTAGCATGGTGGATTATACTGGTTATTCCCATTATTGGTTAAGCACAATGGCAGGGGACAGTGGTTCATGCAGTATGAGAAGCACAATAGGAAAATCCCATTCCAGGCAGCCCTACACATGAAACAAATTCTATCTAAAATTAACCAACATACAAAGGAGATGAAACCGTAATGGATCTAGTGATAGAGTACCATCTCTGTAAGTGTGTAGACCTGACTTCAATCCCTAGAACCAACAAGAGAACACTCCCTAAACAAAGAACAGATGTTTCCGAAAGAGAACAATTACAAATTCCAGCAAATATAAGGATGGTATATGGAAATAATATTATGTGCTCTTAAGTCAGCACCCATGGCTCACACCTGCAATCCTAGCTACTCAGGAGGTCAAGGTCTGAGGATTACGGGATTACGAGTCAAAGTAATCCACAGAAGGAAAATCTGACTCTTATCTTCAAGTAACCACGAAAAAGGCCAGAAATGGATCTGTGGCTCAAATGGTAGGGAATCCATCTAGAGTAAGAAAGCTAAGAGACAACACACCAACCCTGAGTTCAAGCCCCAGTAGGGGCACAAAAGAGTGCATAATTGTTGAAGAACAACTAAAACCTTATTCTTTAATTGTTAATGGTCAACTCAGTTTGACTGAATTCATACATCATTCATCAAGCAACCAGTACATTTAATTATATATGTGCTCACCATCAAGGACCAAAAAATGTCGTTGGAAAAAATATACCTTATGTTCATTGAAAAATGATGAAGCAAGAAATATGAATTAGTAGATTTTGTAGGTAAGGCATATAACATGGTATAATTCAAATCACTATTATTATAGCATAATACATTATGTGACACATGCAAGCTAGACTTTAAGGAATCAGAACAGAGGTAATAAAGTGACTTGGTTGATGAGAGAAAGGTTTGTCAGGTGAAATTTTTTGTTTTATCTCTAAAGCTTCTTTGGAGTTTGGATGACCCTTGAGACAAAGATTCAATCACACAAGTTTATTTCAGAAGTGCCAGAGAGCTGCAAATGCCCCAGTGAATGAATCTAAGCGTAGCAGAGGTAATGGGTGAAACCTAATTTTGCTGAGACTCAGGAAAATATGAGAGACAATTATTATTCTCATAAGTCTAGGGAGCCTGTGTTTTTTGAATTTTTATTTTTTTTATTTAAACTACAAATGGTCATTGTTGGAGGTGCTGGCCAGAATGGTAATTTCTTGGTACTTCTGCACAGAGGAGCTAGCCTTTTATATGACCAAATAAGGAAGTTCTCAGAGACAGTAAGAAAACTTTCATGTTGAGAGAGTTATAGCATTGTTTTCCAGAAAGATATACTGGAGCTACCTATAGTCTCTACTGAGAGGCTACTTAACTGGAGGGGTGAAATAAAAATACAAAGAAAGTAGAGAGCTCATAGAAAATAAGAGTAGATGAGGAAACTGTAACAGGGCTGTATTAGAGAAAAATATTTAGGTACTTAAGTGTTAAAAATCAAAGTGGGTCATATATATCAGATGAAGAAAGTTATGGATTTAAGGTAGGAAAACTTAGCATTGATTTTAAGAGGCTTGAATAATATTAAGATTTATATTTATCACATAAAGAAATGATATAACATGGGTTTCCCCAGTATGTTCAATATATGGCCTGAGAAGCTATTATAATCTCTGAAAACACAGAACATTTTGGCTCTTGTCCCAAAACATATTGATCTGTATTGAACTGTTTAGCAATTTCTTAACACCAAACTGGACATCTGTTTCTGTCACTGAAAGCATAGCCTCATGATGTATATAAGACTTTCTTTAGTAAAAGTTCTTTATTGTAATAAGGAGCTTAATATCCCCTTATTGCTACAGTGAAGACTCTGGATTTGAAATCATTCATATGGAGAATTAGTGTCCAAATGATGGATGGACATACCTCAAACAGAGGAGCCTCTTCCTCTCTGCAATTCTTTATGTGTATGATTGTACTTTGGGATCAGAAATATTATGGATATGTAGATTAAAACCTTTGCTGGACCTTCATTCCTTGCGAACATAGCCCTGGAATGTCTTTTTATCAAAGTTGTTCTACATGTTGAAGGAGAACTAGAAGGCAGTCACTTGGTCATCAAAGAATAACTTTGAATTGGGGATACAGATGGAAAAAATTAATTCATTGTATTAAACTTTCAGTGGAAATACGAATTGGGTATGGTTTTTATAAAAGGGAGACTGTCAGTTATATTGAGGAACTAATAAGCTGATTTCTATCCACTGGGACAAAGGAGAGGAAAGTAGAATGAATCACCATTTTCCACTTTAACAATGACAGTTGGAAGACTGTTATGACTCTTCTGAGATGATAATAATTTCCATTTCGATGAGCTCCTTTTCCAAGACATCTAAAGTATTTTACAAGTGATTTTTGCCTTCCATGCTCATGTTTCAAAGAGAAGAGATACAAATACTCACATCCTCATTTCATAAGTAGCAGATATTTCAGAAGGCTTCTGACTACACTATGCTTTTCCAAAGAAACTTTTAATAAGGTATGCTGTGGAAACTGAAGCATTCAGTCATATCTAGGAAGAAAGAGAAAAAGAAGACAGAAGTCTAATATGTAGACATAAAAATGCTCTGCGAGCTCCTATTATCTGCTTATAAGATATCTATTGAAAAGGAGAAAATTGAAGTCTAAAAGTAATATTTTCTGCATATATATTACATTTCAGCCTTTGATTAATATCAGTTTTAGTCCTTTAATATTTAATTTTTATATACTTTGCTGATTCTGTCCTTTCCACTCTCATATCATAGTTTTCTCTTTATTCTATAATAACTTTCAGCACAGAACAAATATTCACTAGATGTTCTGTAAAGTTATTGTTGAGTGCACATAATCTTGGCTGTGAAGTAAAGGTATACAAATTATTCATCTAAAGAAATAAAATTAATGACTAACCATCAAGAGGCAGAAAAATGTTCTGTAAATGATACAGGTTTATTGATTCTTTCTTTCAAGTTCAGACCTACTTATACCTTTGACTTGTCTGTCTCTCCCAGTAATTTTTAGTCATGAAAAAATGATTTCTGGTCATTATATGCAATAATCAGAATAGTGGCTACTGAGAAATACTGATATCCTCCTCTGTGCAATTGCTGAAAATTATATTATATGTAAAAGCAGAGTTAAATCAAAATAAACTCACAATCAAAATAAAGGTTGGCAATCATCTAAACTTAAAATAAGTACAACCTCCTATATTATTTCAGAGGACATAATATGCCATCCTGTTTCAGCCCCTTGAGTCCCATTTTAATGTTCTGACCTCTAAAACTTTTTGACAACAAATTTGTGTCATTCTAAGTAAATAAGTCATGGTAATTTGGATGTGGCACTTTGCAGCACCATCTTTAAACAGGTCCCTTGATTTAAGCTTTAGCTAATGTGTTTTATGGTTGCACATAAATATTGTGGGCTAAGGATAATCTCGAGTGAAAAAAATGTAAGAATTAAAGACCAAGTATGTCTAAGATAGTCCTTGTTTAAGTTATAAGGATGTCCATGTCACAGAGTTTCACTTATATAGATTCATTTGAAAGGGAATGAGAGAGAAGAGCATGGAGACACAAAATTCACAGAAAAAATTACAATCTCACAGTCAGAGGCTTGGAAAGAAGAGGGGATTCTTGTAATTGAAAAAGAAGGCCCAGATGAAGGAAATATTTTAGGAAGATAATGTAAGTGGAGATATCTCAGGAATGTTACCAGTTTGTGTTTGAGAGTGGTGACAATGGACTTGATATGGAAGAGTGCTTTTGTAATTGATGGAATTGTATGTAGTCATCCCCTGTGAATCTGTGGGAATCTTAGTTCCATGATTTCCAGAAAATGTCAAAAGCCTTCCATGTCATGTGTCATAAAAAATAGTGTGGTGTTTGCATATTCTCTATACATATTCCCCTAGAAACCTTAAATTGTTTCTAGATCATTTATATCTAATACAATGTGAATCCTATGCAAATATGTGTTACTCCCTGTTGTTAGTAGACAATGCAAATAAAATTTTGTACATGTTCAATACAACTGGATATTTTTGAATAGTTTCCATTATGGAATCTACAAATGTCTGAATCTACGAATGTAGAATCTACTGATATGAAGGTACAACTATATATCTAAATTATTTAGCTTTATGAAAATAAGTGCCTGTTTTGTGTTTGGTATTCAGGTGATTTGATAAACCTTTAACTGAAGATTTTATTTGGAAGTGAATAATCTAAACCTTGCTGATCATAATCATGATTTTATAACATTAAAATAATCTCAACCAGGTGTGAATGGATGGCTCTTCTAATACTAACTACCTAGGAAGCTGAGATTTGAGAACTATAGTTCAAAGCTAGCCTGGGTAGAAAGGTTCATGAAACTCTTATCTCCAATTAACCAGCAAAAAGTATGAAAGTAGAGATATGGCTTGAGTGTGAGACACAATTCTTTGAGGAAAAAGCCAATGAAAGTATGAGGCCTTATTCAAGCTCCAGTATCATACACACACATAAAGAATCTCGATGGATAAGAAATGTAATCACTAACATGCATGTGTACCTGTAACCCCTCTGTATATCACCTTGGCAATAAAGTTAATTTTTAAAAAAGAATTTCAGCCTTTGTTGTGGCACAGTTCTATAATTCCATCTTCCATGAGAAGAATCCAGGAAGATAGAAATTCAAATTTAGCCCAGGCTGCAACCCAATTGCAAGGGTCTAGGAGAAAAATCTTGACTCAAATCCTCTTCCTCCTCACCAGCCCCCTTAGGGTAACCCTTCATTTCTTAAATACTACATTATTATTTTCTAAATTCATCCATTCATATCTTCATTTCTAGTCTGGTGTTGTTCTGTCTTTTAATAAAAATAGATGATTTGAAAATAAATGGCAACTCTTTTGAACAACCAGAAACAATGATATAAGATATGCCATGACCAGAATTCACTCTTCTCAGAGAATTTTTGCAGATCTGAATGAGAATCACCTTTTGAAGCTATGCTATACTTGACCAGATTTATTACTGTTTGTTACAAATGAATCAGCCAGCCACAAAGACCATTGATATAGACTCTAATACAAATATTATAATCTACAAGACTTCAATGAATTTTTTGTCTGGAAGTACATATGCTTCAGACATAAAAGCAAAGACATTATCCACCAGTTTAGCTTAATTTATGTTCTGCTGAAATCTGGTCCTTGATGGCTTACATCATATTCTTAAGCCATGAACATCCATACTATTGCCTGGCAATCTTCTTTCAATTGATTGCCCCATTTCTATGTAGTTTAACCATTAATCATACTTGAAAGTCATAATGGATGTGCAAATACTCATTTTTTTTAGAATCCATCATAATGCCTCACAATCCATTGCAAAAATTACATTCAATCATTATAAGAAAGCTCTCACAAAGTTTATCACAATAATGTTAAATATAGCTCCTCCTCTGGTCTTTAACCAAAGCAATTCTTAAGCTGTTTTTTTTTATTATTATGAACTCGTTGAATGCCAACTATTATTATTTACACCAAAGAGATTTCCAAATAGAGATATGGTTATCTGAATCTTCTTTTATCGCAACCTCCTCCAACCCCAGATCCTTAATTATCTCCTTTCTAATTCACCAATAAATCTACATCCATCTACCTTCTTATTTATTTTTATTGTAAAGGTGATATACAGTAGGGTTACAGTTATTTAAGCAAGGAAATATGTACAATTCTTTTGGAACAGTCTCCCCACTTCCCTCATTTTCTCTCAGTTTTTTTTTCCCCTTCTTATTGCCTGACACTCCAAGTTGTATAGTTCATTTCTAACATAGTGTCTAGTATGTGCTGAATTAATTCATCTCTTTCCCCTTACCCTCCCCAAGTCAGATACTGTCTTAGACATTTATTTCTATGTATCATCCTCCTACTGGAGTATAAAATTCCCAAAGATGATATGAATATAGAAAGCACACATACAAACACACACATACACATACACACACACAACTGAGATCATGTCCAGGTTCCATAAGATTCCCAATGTATTCACATAAATCTCACTAATACTTTTCTCATCTGGAATATTGATGCGAAAGCACCAAATTTCACACAAAGAGCTCAAGGATGTTTGCAAATTAAATGCAAATGTTTTATGAATGGAAGATGTTTTGAAAATTCAGCTTTTCAACTGACAGCCCATTTTTCCTGTACAATCCAATTTCCTCGCCCATTGTTGCCAGATGCTATCTAACACAGCTATGTACTTCTGGCATAAAATGGAAGGGATTACTAAAATTAAATGTCAATATGTTCAGACAAAAACAGAGCAACTTCTGCCTATTGTGCCTTTGAACAGGAAGAAACATAACAAAAAAAAAATAGCTCCCGTACACAAGAACCATGATCCACACCACTGTCAGGCCTTTCCCAAATTCCATTGGGAAATTAGCCCTCATCAGTGTCAAGCATCAATTCCCAATCACCACAACAAAGTGGCAGAAGTTGCTAGAGTGACACGGTCTGCTGCTGAGGCCAGGTCTCTTGTCACAAAAAAATGAAGAAGGAAAATTATCCTGAGATTTATGTCTGTGTAGACAGTCACCTTATATCACTCAGGACCTCAAGTTTCACATGGCTATAACTCCCAAATGACCATTACCAGTTAAAGCTGGATCAGTCCCTATAGTTTACATTATCTCTCACAAAAGAAATCGGTTCTAAACTTGAAGCCTACAGAGAGAGAAGACCACCACCACCAATTTACACTAGGTATCGTGACAGCTCTAGGCAACCCAAGAAGCCTAGAGCTGTTGTTTCCCTGGGGCCCCTTTCAAAAAATGACATATGTATCTCATGATGATATCCTAGCAGGTAGCATTGGAAAATAAATAAATAAGTCTCACTATAGAACACTGTCAAGTAATAAGTATTGAGTGGCTTCAGCAACTAAAGACATCAGCCTCTTGGGGATATGTTAATCTGGTTGTGTCTGCTAGGAGGAAGCATGAACTGGCAGATGAAAGTCTGAGACTGTCAGTGCCTTCAGGGAAGTGATGGGTGAACATCAAACTTCGATTCGGATGAACATCTCAACACCAGGGTACAAATTTCAGTGTCTGGATTTGTTGATTGGGAGGGACCAGAAAAGGAGGAACTCAACTAGCACAGTTCTTACATACACACACCTCAGCAAAGCAGTGTGGCTAATTGAGGGAGAGGGAGTGAATTTTTATAGAGGAAAACAGAAAATGTAGGTACAGAATAGTTTCAGAAAATAGTAAAATGATAACAGAAAAACTGCTTCATAACTTCATATGCGATTCAGTCATATTTTAGTACAGTAGAATAACAAATGAAAATACTGCTGATAGACATGCAGTTAGAAACAAGCAGAGAAAGTTCCAATTTAAACTGAAGTGTGTGTGTGTGTGTGTGTGTGTGTGTGTGTGTGTGTGTGTGTGTGTGATATTCAAGATAAATAAAGATGTCTGAGAAGCCAGTTTTCTCTAAGCCATCTTCCTCTATTGGTCAAGGTGAGAAATGTATCTAACATTAGTTCTATTCTTCAATGTCTTAATTTTTACCCCTAGTCCAGGGGCTTGAATTCAGGGCATGAGTGCTGTTCCTGAGCTTTTTGCTCAAGGATTCAAGGAAAATGCTCCACCACTTGAGTCACAGCTCCACTTCTGGACTTTTGGTAGTCAATTAGAGATGATGGTCACATGGCTTTTCCTGCCAGGGCTCCCTTTGAGTCTTGATCTTGTCACTGCTTTCTGAGTACTTACATGTCAGATACTGGCACGTTGGGAACAAAAATTTAAACGTATAATTTTTTTCATATCCAAATTGTAAATTTAAAGTTTAAGAAAAATTTGAATAGTTATCTTCAATTTATCATGTGACTGATGCATACAAATCATTTACAAATTAAAATTCTTAAGTATTTACTTCTCTTGTTAAAATGTTTATTGTTATTGTAAAGGTGATATACAGAAGGATTATGATTTTATAGACCAAATAAAGAGTACATTTCCTTTTGAAGAATGTCACCCCTTACCTTACTCTTTCCTGGTTTTTCCCTCCCATCCCCACCTACAAGTTGTTTAGTTCATTTACTACATAGTGTCTAGTGAGTATCACTGCTGCATTTGTTGGCTGCTTGTCCCACCATTTCTACACCCTTCCCTTACCCTTTCAAAGGCTGATCAATGAAAAAACAAGACAAAAGAAAATGAAAACACAAACATCAGCAAAGAAAAATAAACTATTTTTTTCCACTTTATGGAGTTCATTTTGATAAATATTATTTTATATGGTTAGATGCACATAGTTGTTATACATCTATGTGATACTCTACTAAAAAATATCACCCTTCAGTGTCTGTGTAAATACCTAGAGACCAGTATAATTTATTATATCTCAGTGTGTTTTATTTTATTTTTTACCATTCACAGTCTTTACTTGTAGATTTTTAGTCACATACTGATTACCAAAAATGAGGGAAACTATATGCAACCTATGTTTCTTAGGGGATCTTATTTAACTTAATATTATATTTTTTTCCATTTCTTTACAAATGGTAAAGTATCAATATAATTTCTTACTGATGGATGAATTCCATTTCTTGATCCATTTGTCCACCAAGGGACATTTGGTTGATTCCATATCTTACTTATGGTAAACAGTGCTGCAATGAACATGGTTGTGCTGGTAGCTTTAGTGTGGCCTTGTTTGTGTTCTACTGGATAAATGCCTAGGAGTGTAATTGTTGGGTCATAGGGAAGTTCCAAGTAAACTCTCAAAGACAACAACCCAATTAATAAATGGACTAATGATGTAAAGAGAGCTTTTCAGAACGAGAAGTAAGAATTGTCAATGGACATACAAATGTTCAACATCTCTGGTCAATGAACAAAAAAAGCAAATCAAAACAATATTGAGAGTCCACCTCACCTCAGTTAGAATTACCATTACCAAGAATATTAACAGTAACAGATGCTGACAGGGATGTCGTCTAAGTGGTGCCAGTGGAACAGAGCTAGTCTTGAGAACAAAGAAACTCAGGGACAATACCTAGGCCCTGAGTTCAAGCCCCAAGACCAGCAAAAAAAAGTTAGATTTCTCAAAACTAATGAATATATATAATCTTAAATATATAGTGATTATATTTTTGGACTAGAACTTAGAGATGAATGTCTGAGAAAAATTAAGGCAAAAGGAATGAACACATGGAATTATATCTGTCCTTTGTCTACATATACCTAGCTATTTAGAGAAAAGAAATACACCTGCTACTCAGTTGATGAGAGTAGTACTCAGTTGATGGGAATGTAAATTTGTTCAACCACTATGGAAAGCAATATGAAGGTTTCTCAAATACTTAATCCTGAGCATTATCTGCTCAACGTTAGGCTAGAATTATTTCTTATCAGTACCACAAAAGTAATTATATATACATATATATTATGTACATATATATACATACATGCACACATAATGTTTTTCTATTTCATTTAAAATAGATTATTTTATTTAATTTAAGGACATTAGCCATATAAATTCTATATTGGCCCCATGTACTGATCAGTAAACTGACTTTTAGAAGTCCAAAGACTGTATCCAGTTACATAGCTAGTAATCAATTCTCCAAGAATTTGAACCCAAGGAGAATAAAAGTATACTCTGAAGTTTTAGCTATGTTTCCTTCCCTTAATGGATATCATCAAACCCTATCATTTTGTATTGAGTTTACATTACATCAGAACACATACAGACTAGCCATGCAGTAGTTCAGAAAATAATATACTGCTCAGCTGACAATTCCAGTCTCTCAACACTGTTGATTTAACATCTCTAACAGCCAGCAACTTAACAAAATAAACCTGAAGAAGTTAAGCAATAAAAACAATGAGTTCTGTTGTAGTAAGAATACTATGCAGGTGTATTTCATTCCTCTAAAGAGCTAGGTCTATGTAGACAAAGGTCATGCTAAAAGTATAAAATAAAAAGAAAGGGAATGCTGTGGATATACTCATAGGGTATGAATTGTTATAAATTTCTTGGTCTCCTGTGACAGATAAAACTCCATGTGTTCTTTCCTTTTGCCCTAATTTTTCATCTCTAAGTTCTAGTCCAAAAATATAATCACTATATATTTAAGATTATAGATATTCATTAGTTTTGAGAAATCTAACTTTTTTTGGTGGTCTTGGGGCTTGAACTAAGGGCCTAGGCATTGTCCCTGAGTTTCTTTGTTCTCAAGACTAGCTCTGTACCACTGGCACCACTTACACCTCTTTTGAGTAGTTTTTTGTAGATAAGTGTCACACAGACTTTTCTGCCCTGGCTGGCATCATAATGTAATTATCAGATCTCAGCCTCCTGATTAGCTGAGATTACAGTCTTGAGCTAGTGGCATTTGTCTCATAACTTCATTTACATTTATAGAAAATAAACAATGTATATATTTGCAAAGGTGCATATTGAAGATAGAACTGTCAATGCCACAATATTTGCAGTAAATATAAGAGGTCATTTTATTAATTTCATTATGAAATTAAACAGCATATTTTGGGGAAACAAAGAAAAACGCAATTTAACCCAAAGACATAACATAGATAATGAAGCAGTTATTTAAAGCACATATTGAAATGATACTCAGTTGTCTAATAAAATACTAATGATACTACAAATATGTCATATTAGAAATGTAAACTAGTTATTTCTCTGTTATATGTATAGGAAAATTTGCCAAATTTCCACAGGGAAGAGAAGATTGACATCCTAAAGGGAAAAAAGATACAGTAATATAAGATTTGTGAACTTTTAAAAAATCTTTAGGCCCCTATAATCTCTAAAAGGGAAACATATCCCTGTCATTCATTCTTCAGTCCCTTGCCTAGTTGCTTATGAATGCTACTGAATTTAAGAGATTAAATAAATTGCACTGAATAAACATGGCAAAGAAGCCTGAATCTCTCCATGTACACCAATACACATGCATATTTAAGCATAGTTGTGAATTCTTGTGCTTTGAGAACACATGAAAAGTAAACACTTTTTTCATCTGCTGTAAAAATAAGTCTATGTTCACAGTATACAACAAAAAATGCAGAATAAAAAGGAAAGCATCAATCATAAACCATAATCCTCAGTTCACAGATGATAAATTGGTAAATAACAGTTCTCTCCATTTATATGCATATGTATTTGCTTGGAAATGTTTACATTATTACATCCTGATCATTTCTCCATAAGCATGTTTTTAAATATTTTTATGATCTGTTTATGCAATACAAATGTCCAACAAAGAATGATTATGTGTGTGTGTGTGTGTGTGTGTGTGTGTGTGTGTGTGTGTGAAGGAAAGATGGAGTCTGTGTCAAATAGATAAAGGGACACATTAAGAAATATTCCAATATTTTTACACAGCAACCATTAAAAGGAAACTAGGAAATCTGTACTTGATAGTCCAAGAAAACATTATTTAAAAGGAATGAAATTTTTCTGTTCACCAAGAGACTGATTATAGTAAATTATTCTTCAAGTCCTCTGAGGGATGTAAAGGTAATATTACTAGAATCAATTGAAATTCAATGTAATGATTGATTTCACCTCAGAAGTTTCTTTTTCTTTTATTGTGTAATTAGACACACTCATGTATGTCATTGTATGTACTTTTCCCTATTTGGTAATTTATGTATATTAATTTAAATATAATATTTTAAATATCTTACATGGCTGAGTATATTAATTAATATTATTATATTTCTTTTAGTTCCCAAGACAAAGAAAAAAATACATTGCTTATATCAGCTATGTCATACACCATGAAGTTTAAAACAAGGGAAATGAAGCTGATTTTAAGTTGCTAAACTAAAAGTAAATTCATAATTTACAATCCAAAAGACATGCACAGATACGCATTAGAATAATCACAGGGCTCATCTTTCAGAATCATAATCTGATTGAAAACCTATGTAACTAGAGTACTGAAAGAGTTATAAATGGAGTGCAATGGGTCTTAGGTAAAGGAAATATCAGCTAGAAATATTCATCTAAATTATCTTGGGATGGAGAACTCTCTGATCACAGGTTTGAACTACATTGATATTCCTCATGTTGGAAATATCAATATTTTGGTGTTTATCTATTACTATTATCATTATTGGTTTATTATCATTATTATTTCACTTCTTATATAACATTACCTCAAAGACTATATGGGAAATATCCCAGCTGTGTGGATGTCATTGCACTGTGTTAATTATATTGACAGAAGATTCTACACTTTAAATATGCATCCTTTTATCTTATGGGCGCTGAGTTCTGTGTAATTACCATACTTGCAAGAGTAAAGACTAGATCTTGGAAATTTTTATCTTTCCTAGCTATATACATCGTATCCAGAAGAATATAATTAGTAATTCATGATTTATCTTGCGTATTCAAAAACTGACACCTCAGTGACATTAACACAAGCCCCTGCACTTCTTTACTTGCAAGGCCATATATATATATATCCAGTGCTTCTGGGATCAGTTCTTGTGGTGATAAAAAAAAAAAGAATGAGAGATAAAAAGATATAAATGGACTCAGATGATTCTAGAATCTCAATGGATGAGTTATTTGTAAAAATTTAAACAAAATATAAAAAGCAAAACAACACACAACTACAGGTTGTACAAGATGATGGATATTTTTATTGTACTGGCAAAGCCTACAGATGAGAAAATTACTTTAGCAGGATGGAAGAAAATACCTATCATAGTCATAACTTTGCAATTTTGGGGGAAAAAACTAATAATTATTTTGAGCAGAAAGGGCACTTGCAAATATAAGAGTCCATGCTATAGTCGATTTTCAAACATCGTTCTGAACCTCCTAATTATGTGATATTTCATTATATTCAACATTCATTTATATAATTTAATGGAATGGAATATGTAGATGCTAAGTCATTAGTAGCATTCTATGATAATTTCATATCCTATTTTTAGCCAAATTCAACACAATTATTTTCAGTAGTAAAATTATTAGCGTTATGATAGTTTTATTTAATCCCTAGGGATTCATGTTCTCTTTAGCACTTGTTCTTGCATAAATAGGGTCACAGTAATGCACAACACATATGACATCAACAATTGCAAGGAGCATCTAAAAGATTGACAGTACAAAATAGACATGGCCATATGTGGTAACTTTCCCTGGGTTTTGAAAAACAAAGGAGGTAGTACCACTTCTTCCTTTTAGGTGTCCTTTGGATGTCAAAACTATGTGAGCTTTGAAGACAGAGAACTTCATTGGAAAATAATGACTTCAATAAGTAATGGAGCCAGAAATATGTGCTGAATGGTTTCCCTGATTTTAGTAAATTGAATCTACAAGTAAACACAATAAATGGCTAAAATAAATAAATAAAACTGGGACATGATAGATTATATAAGGCCCTAGTCATTAACATACAGAATCCAAAGTTGGCTTAACATATGAGTGTTAGAAAAGGCTGAATAGCTCTGGATAGATGATCATAAAAAATAATAGTGTATGAAATGTACTTCAATAAAAGGAAAAAAGAGACATTTTTTAGTTTTCTATTGTTGCTATTTTAGTTTCTTTTCCTTTTGTTTTGTTTGTAATTTTTTTCTAATTGGTAGGATAAGGGAGAGCACATACAACATGGAACAAGGATGAACAAACACAGCAGTGATGCTAGACAATATGTGGAAAAGGAACTGAATATCTTATGGGTGGAAATGGAAGGAAAGAATTGGAGAGAATGATAGAGGAGGCATGGTTCAAATTGAATTGTACTGATTGCACATGATTCATATTACTCCTCTCTATATCAACTATACAGACACAATAATAAAGAAGATCCAAAATTTATTCAAATACATATATATCATCAAACTTCTAGCCTGAGGACTTGGCCATGATGCAATGACAGTACCTTCTATAATATTGATTTTTTTTGGGGGGTGGGGGGGTCAGTCCTGGTGCTTGAACTTGAGGCTCGGGCACTGAACCTGAGGTCTTTTGCCCAAAGCTATTGCTCTAACACTTTGAGCCACACCAACACTTCCTATCATTTTTTAATTTAATTTTAATTACTTCTTATTCTGTGTTTTAAATTTTCAAAAACGAGATTCTTGAGAGGATACAGAAAGATATCAACTCAATGTTAGTGCCCCTTATATTTGCTTTTCATAGTGATAACACCAAAATCACTCTTCATTTACTGTTTCTCCATTTCCTGAAAACTTGAGAATGTTATATCTGCATTTGACATGACGTTGCTAGAAACTGTATTATATATCATAATTACCAAGCTGAGAGGTATTCATCTATTATTCTGGTACTACTAACAACAAACAACTCAAAAATATTGCAATTCTGAATACATAGATATAATTCAACTCATTATGGGGGAAAATCTGAGATCTAATCATCTCATTATGAGAATAGTCATCTGAACTGGAAATTTCAGATTCGTTTGCATTTTTTGTTTGTTTTCTTGGGTGCCCTTTAAACTTCAAACAAAGTCTTCAAGAGCTACAATATCTGTAATTGACTTTTCACTAGGGAAATATCTTGTAAACAGCTCAATTTTATGATATACGTACAGCTTTGGAAAAATCAAGTAGGCAAGCTTCAAAGAAATAATAGTTAAAATAAAATTTCCAAGGGAGGCTACCTTATTGATGGGCAAAACTCCAAAGTTTTTGAGGCTCAGTTCAGTGAAGAATCTACTTGTTAGAATAACCTCTAGCTTGTCGGAATATGTTGCAAGTGTAAACTGAATCTGAAAATATCCTCGGGATATTCTTTGTTTTGAAAATTGTCTCATATTAAAATCTTCTCTTCAAAATTTAAACAGTCAAAATAAATTCTGCCCATAATCTCCTCGATGTTTTCTGGAGTCTGCTAAGGTCCAGTTGAATAATAGTAGGTCGCTTTGCTAAACTTCATGCTGAGGACCATATTATAGAGGTGTTCAGTGATGATAAAAAAAGAGACTGAATCCAGATGTCAAATCAGACTCTAATTGATAGATGCTAATTAACTATATTCTACAATACGGAAAAAAGGAAGAAAAGTGGCATAGTTGAGAGATATAGATGGGTGTTTACAAGGGAAAATGTGCATTTTTATATGATAAAAACTCCATCCACCTATTCCCAGGAGGGAAAAAAAGCAGCACACATAATTATTTGGAATCCTGTACACTCATTTTTTGAAGAAACTTAAATTTTCTAAAAGGAATAAGATAAGAGAACACAAGTAGTATGTTCAGTAAATCACAAAGATGGAAGAGATGATCAATTTTGCTATTAGTTCTTCTGATCATATTCATAAAAATCAGTTTTGCCTCTTGGATGACTGTTAAATCTGTGGGGCATTGGAAGAAAACATGCTGTTTCTTAGAGAAAAATATTTTTTATATGTTTTTATAAAAGACAAGATTGCATCAGGGTATTTAGAGAGTAACAGGTCCTCACATCAAAGCTTTCAGATCCATATTTCAAAATTTTGAAAACCTAAGCAATTTTGTTTTAAACTGAGAAAATGTCTTTAAACATTACTGAGATATATTCCATTACAGGAAATGGAATAAAAATTACAGAATATATTATTATAAATCAAATGTTAGAAAATGAGTAAAAGACGCACTATTTTTTTTTATATCAGGAGGGTTGCTAAGGTATTGAGAAAGAAATACACAAAATATCTTGCTAACCAAAGACAAAAACTTCAAGGGGAGATGGTGTCTATTTGATATTTAGAAAAAAATGAAATAAAACACACAAGAAAATTAATCTAAGTAATATAAAGTTTTATAGTAAGAAATTAAGTAATACCTCTAAGAGTGGAAAATCTAGTTTTATGAGGAAATATTTGGGATATTTAGTAGATATTTTCACCATAAGCTTCATAAATTACCTGGTAATAAGCGATATATGTATATATATAAAATATATTACATATATCAATGGATGGCTGAGACAATTGTTGGAAAAAATAATTGACAACTTGCCATTGTTTTGCTAATTACTTCAAAGGAGACTATATATCATTTGTTTCATGAGAATTTAGTACCTGAAAGATAATCATTTATCCATATTAAAAAAATAAATACACCAATGGAGGAAAAAGAAAAAAAAACTTTCAAACAGTACACTAAAAACCCTCTTGTTTCCATTTCTTAGAATTCATTTCAACAAAAAGGCATCATTTACATGGTCATATACACATATAGCTTTTGAGCTATTATGATCTTTTGTTAAGAATATCCTAGACATATTCTAGTTATTACAAATGAGGGAAAGCACGCAGTCTATGTTTCTTTGGGTCTGGCTAGCCTCGCTAAATACATTTTTCCCAATCTTTCCATTTCTTTTCGAATGTCATTCTTTCAGTTTATTCCCTATCATCACTCTTTTTTATTTCGTTTTTTATTATCAAAGTCAGCATTCATTTATATGGATTTAGATTTTTTTAAACTGTAAATGACCTATTTTTAAGTTACAAGAACCATATGAAATTATATGACCACTAAATACAACTGAGTATATTTGGAGGAATCTGTCAATAAATATTCTAGACAGATAAAACTTTAGTAGAAAAAAATGATTATTTTAAAGATACTTAACTGCTATAAATAAATTAAAAATCAAAATATGCCAATCCTTATTCACTAACTCTAAGATTCACATGGGCCATTAAATGTCTTTCTTTTTAAATTTTTTTTTCTTATTTATTGTCCAAGTGATGTACAGAGGTTACAGTTTCATATGTTAGCCCTTGGGTACATTTCTTGTACTGTTTCTTGCCTCCTCCCTCATTCCCCCCTCTCTCCTCCCCTTTCCCTCTCTTCCCATGAGTTGTTCAGTTTTATACCAAATGGTTTTGCAAGTGATGCTTTTGGAGTCATTTTTTTCGTTGTTTTTTTTTTTCTTTGTCTCTTGATGTTGATATTCCCTTTCACTTCCCTAGTTCTGATACCAGTATATACAGTATCCAGTATACTCAGATGAGATACAGTGATAGTGTGGGTACAACCACAGGAAGGGGATACAAGAGGATCATCAAAAATAGAAGCGATGGTTTCACATGGCATGTTGAAAGTGATTACAACAGTGATATAACAGTGGTTTCCATAACTTTGTCTTGTATTTAAGTTTATCTTATTTTGGGAAGGAAAGGGAATGGAAAGTGTGATCGAGTCCAACAGTGATACTCATTGGATTCTATGTTGGAAATACACTTTACAACTTGGGGAAAGGGGAACTGGGAAGGGAAAGTGGGAGAAAATGAGAGAGGGGATAACAGTGTTCAAAAAGGAATCTACTGGGCTGGGGATATAGCCTAGTGGCAAGAGTGCCTGCCTCAGATACACGAGGCCCTAGGTTTGATTCCCCAGCACCACATATACAGAAAACGGCCAGAAGGCGCTGTGGCTCAAGTGGCAGAGTGCTAGCCTTGAGCGGGAAGAAGCCAGGGACAGTGCTCAGGCCCCGAGTCCAAGGCCCAGGACTGGCCAAAAAAAAAAAGGAATCTACTCACTACCTTACTTATGTAACATCACCTTTACAATACAATTCTTAAAAGAAACAAAGAAATACACAGTTCTGCTTCCTGCATGATTACCCCCTCCTTATTCTTTTCTGTAACCATTAGCAAAATTTCTGATTCAGTCATATTTCTGAAATACTATATCTCCCACCCCCTACCCTAACATCTACCTTAGGACCTTGTGCAAAATACCTAAACATGAAGAACATTTCTGTTTTCTGAACCTGATTAACAAAATCCTTCTAGCCTACATGAAGCTTTTGCAAATGACTGAAAGTCACCTTCTGAAGACAGCTGTACCGACAGATCCACACCGAGGAGAAAGAAATGAGGACTTAATTTTAACTCCAAATCTTAAATGAACTCAGAATTGCAACAACCATAGGTGGGATACAGAATAGTACAGGACACCCCAAAGGAGAGACACAAAAATTCATTAGAAAAGGTAGGAAATACTAGTAATTGAGAGAGATTAAAGGACTAACTACAGTGGCAAGGGTAGGGTTAAGAGAAATCAATAGGGGATGACAAAGCTCTCAGAGGCTAAGCCCAAAGAGACAAAGGAAGGGAATCATTATCAGAACTCAGAGAAAGTTGTAGAAATAGCTGTCACTGGGGTTACAGCAGTAGTTAGAAGGTAAGCAGATCCCTACAGAGAGGAACTGTGACCTTGTAGAAAAATAGAACCACTAACAACACATGTCCTGGTGTGAAACTTGTAGGTTAAGAGATACACAACTGCTTCTTTCCCTTTTCCTTTCTATCTCCTACCTTCTTCCCATTGATCAAATGCAAAGAGAAATCAGAGATTAAAGAATCTTGATGATACTGCCCCAATGGGCCAACATGTGACAAATAGGAGTTTGGGCTGAGGGAGAAATAGATCTACATAGGCAAATGGAAAATATTCTATGTAGTAATCCAGTGCATAGCATGATGGTTTTCACCTAACATAGACCAATTTCTATTGGCACACCTGAAATAATTTTCTGCTCTATTATTTCTTGATATTTCTGTCTGGAGCTGGAGGCATTCATCTTTTCATTCTTCTTCATCCCCCTTGAAGTATATAGGCCATTCTGTATTGTTAGATCTAATTGTTTCTTTTCGTTCTTTTTTCCCTTCCACAAATGAGGCTTTGTTTAAAAAATACATAGGGGGCTGGGGATATAGCCTAGTGGCAAGAGTGCCTGCCTCGGATACACGAGGCCCTAGGTTCGATTCCCCAGCACCACATATACAGAAAACGGCCAGAAGCGGCGCTGTGGCTCAAGTGGCGGAGTGCTAGCCTTGAGCGGGAAGAAGCCAGGGACAGTGCTCAGGCCCTGAGTCCAAGGCCCAGGACTGGCCAAAAAAAAAAAAAAAAAAAAAAAAAAAAATACATAGGAAAATATGTCCATTGTTATATGCAAAAAAGTCAAAATAAATTCCAGTCTTCCCTAGATATTTGATTTTGTTAGGGACCCTTTAATCTATGTATGTGAATCAATTTCTTGTTGAGTTGAGACATCCAACAACACAATTGCTCAGTTTGATCAGGGCTTATATTTAGTAATTCTGCCTGTCTATCTATCTATCTATCATCTATCTATACATCTACCTACCTATTTATCTATCATGTATGTATGCATTTATGCATGTATGTATGTATGCATCTGTTGGTCTGTTTATTTTATTACAGTACTTGGTTTAATTTCAAGCCTTGAAATTTAATCAGACATCTAGCCCTAGTCTTTATTAGTTACTTAATAAATAGTGTCTCTTGAACTTCTGACTGTGCTTGTCTTCAACTGTCCTCCTTCTATTATCAGCCTTCTGAGGAGCCCCCAGTACCTGGTAGAACTCTGAGAGACATGCCCCTTGGGAATAGTTCATAAGTTATTTAGAGTATTACTATTAAATAGATAGTTTAATATGTAATAAACTAACAGAAAATTACTCTTGAAAAAAGGCTTATGAATTAGCTGCAAAGAGTAATAAGATGATAGACTTCTCTCAATATTCAGCGTAGGCAATTTTCCTATATTGAATTTATACTGCTTTATATGCTTGGAAGCAGGAAAAAAGACAAGTTTTGATGTAAGGATACATTTCATCCTAGAAAAGATTAACATACCATAATTTAAGAAAGTAAACTATGGTAACTTCATTTTTTTTTTCTTCAGAGGGGAAAATAGTACTTAGTTGAGGAAATTTGCATTGTTTGAAATAATACAAATCTTAAAACTGTAATAAATTTTCCTCCTCCTCACACTTTGGTGTTGGTAGTTTAAGTTCCTATTTCCCATGGCTATGTTATTCAGGGAAATTTTCTAAGATTAAGATGGTAGAAGAAGAGCGTTTGGAAACTTAAATGCACTTGTTCTTGACTGCTTCAGTCAAAAGTGATATTTTTCAGGAAGCAAACAGAATGTTTGACAAATATTCTTTTGAAAAGAACACAAACACAAATTTTCAACTAAAGATTTTTTTTTTGGCAGAAGAGTGGTTGAAAGGGTACTAGAAAACATATTTTACAGTGATAAAAGAGTAATGATTTTTTTTTCTTTCCTGGAGGCAGCTGGTTCACTGAATACAAAAGTGTTGGGCCACAAAGCCACAGAATATATCTTGTTATACCACCTTGAAAGAAGTCCTCTTTGATATTTCTCATCTCCATAACAGTTTGGTACAATGTCCTGTAGTCACTTCTCATGTATAAAATTCTTAGTTTGCTATTAGTTAAAAAGACATTTTCAGGAATATATGATTAATGTTTAACAGAGAAGCAAAGATCTAATTTAGAGGGTGCATAGATCAAAAAGGCATATTGTTTGTCCTCGGAGAAAATGAAGAACATGTGGGACTGGATTTGGCTTACCTGTTCTGTGGCAATCAGGACAAAATCAGCACTACATAATCAACACAATGTGATTTCCTTCTCAAATTGAGGAGGCATATGGCTTTCCATTACAATTCAACAACCATGTCAAATCTTCAGATCTAATTGTAGCTCACACTTCGTGCTTTGAATTGGCTGACTCGGGCAAGCAACCAACAACAGAAGCATTAGGCAGGTGTTTCTGAATTATCTGCTGGTTTCCATTTGGTTATTCTTACAGACCCTTTGGCAAAGCTTCATGCTGATAAACTCAAACCTGTTCATTGTTTGGGATTCATGGTTCAGGAAATGAATGCCTTAAAGTGGGCGGCTCCATGTGCTGCTTACATCCAAAGATTTCTGTTTACAAATAAGAATATGCATGGTATCATTTGATTATGAAACATATGCCGAAACAGCAGGGTTTGAACAAAACACAAACAAAAAAATGTACCATTTGGCTTGGGCATATTGATCTACAAGAGTAAACTATGTTCCCAGATGATGTTTAGATTACAAATGGACCAATTAAAATTCTGAGGGGTGTCTTTGGGAGTCAAAATGGCCCAAAGTTATACTGATGGGGGGTAAATTAGCATGAAGGAGTAGAGGATCTGACGGCAAAAGCGAACTAACTTGTTTGACTGGAATCAATTTCCCCATATTCAGGCGGCTTTACTGGAAAGACTTGGGAGGAAATAACTTAGGTGATAACTGTTTTATCTACTTGAAAGCGATTTTCTTCTAAATGTATTGGATTCGCATAGGTGGAAAAATGAGTAACCTGATCTTAGAGCTGTGGTTTTGAGTGAAAACTGGACCTATCAGCATCTGCCATCTTCAGGGAGACTGAAACCACCAATATTTAACACAAAAGCTCGAAGAATTGGGGAGCGTTTGTCCTAATAGAATGGAAGATCAGGGAGGGTAGGATTTTAAGTCTGATTTGTCCTTAGAAACTTGCTACGGAGCCTTATGAACTTGGCATGCTCGTGTGTCACCATCCAACCCAGCTTTCATTGTTGTAGAGTATGAACAGAGCCTGGAATCTATAAGCTCTTCAAGCGATTCTAATTGAAAGCAAGAACCATAGTTCACACACTTATTAAGAGTGCTAAGTTAAAAGTGGATGAAAGTGTCAGTGTATAATATGTTTATATATATTGTAAAAACACTATCCTATGAATGTATGTGAGTCACTGGATGTCCAGATAATGGAAAAACAAGAAAAAATGAAAAGTATATTTTCATAAAGACCCTAGTATTGAATTTTCCTTTTATTGATTGTATATTTGGAAGGTGGTCATTGGAAAAAGAGTTCCTATAAGTTTTCTTAAGGTTTAGCATGCTGTATACTGTATTTTGGAATAGACACAGAGCAAAAGACAAAAAAAGTTATAGCTATTTTCTTTCATATCAGTTCTTTTAATCCTGAAAATAAAATCAAAATACGGGAATTTAAGGAAATTCCCTTTTAAATTTCTGTTGTTCATATCTTAAATTGGAGTCTTCCTTGTCTATGAATTAATTCACTTTTTCCTTAATCAATACACAGGGACTTTTTTTTAACTTCTCCAATTACTCATTTAAGAGGAAGTCAGATATTGGGCTCAGAAATTGTTACACTGAAGAATGATATAGATAGTACAGTTTGATATAGGTACCCACAGAGTATCCACAGGGAGTACAACTTGTCTAGTAAATGGCATCTGTTATCACTGATGATGCTTCAAAATGGACTTGGCTAGGATGCATCTGTGTATTTCAGACAGCGCAAATCATTATCAAAAAAATAAAAACAAACCAAATAAAAATCATTCTTAGATGTTGAAACAAATATTGTTTTCCTGTAAACAATGTGTAAAAATTTTATTTGCAAATCAGGAATATTTAAGTATACAATTCAGAGGATAAAACATGTGTCTGTCAGGCACTGAGGAGATTGCACCTACCTACTCTCAACACAGAGATCTGGGCAATCTCAGTTTGAAGCCTGAACAAAAATATCCACATGACTCTCTAATTAACTAGCAAAACTGATAGTCTGGAAGCATGGCTCAAGCGGTAGGGCACCAATGTGATTAAAAAAGTGTAGTGAGAGCCAACGGCTCTGAATCTGAGCCCAGACACTAGCAAGAAACAACAGCAAAATATACTGTATATCATGATAGTAGCAAAGAGTAAAACATTTTGTGAAAATGAATTTTGAAGACTGTCATATTAACATGTGTTTTTGTGCCCTATTAGTTATTCTGAGCTTACAGACAGTGGAAAAATCATATAAAAATCTAGGAAGACACACAATATATAGACTGTAGAAACCTTCATATTCATATTCTGGAAAGCAGTATTCAGAGGTCATTTTGAGTCAATGCCTCAAAGAAAGTGGTAAATGATTTTGTGATCTGTAGAGAATTAGAACAATTGCAGACATTGTTAAGAATGAGATTCTGCACTAGGCAAAGAATAGTTCATGTTGACACTAACGATGAAGAATAGGTGTAGGAAATCACGTAATTTAAATTGGATTTGTAGCCTCAGTGAGTATCCCACATATAAGTCTTCTCTCATTCTCCAAAGATTGTCTGATTTATATTCATTTTCTCTCTTTTGAACTCACATAATAAAAATCACATAAATAATTGTAAGTAGATGTCAGTGATATTTTGGATGAAATTTGGTTTATTTACCACTAATTGATGAAAACACAAATTAAACAAAGTGAGTTAGTCATTGCTAACTAGAGTTTTTTGTTTGTTTTTGTTTCTGTTTCTCCCCACCCATAAAGGCTCTACTCCAAACTAATTTATGCATTTAAAAATCAGTCAGGTATAGATTAGTATGCAGGAAGCTGGAAAAAGAGCTATTAACAACTTTTCTAATATTTTATATTTTGTATATGTGATACTTGCCCAGTAAGATTTTACATCTTTAAATATCAACCACCCCCTTTACAATGTGCACAAACACTTTGCAAACTTTAGGAGACATACAAAAATCCTAGTTGATCAATCAGTTTCATTAGTAACATGTTGGCTGAATAAAATAAAAATCCAGAGTTGTTTTGTTCAAACTGGTAGAAATTATCACCTCTGTCACATCTTTTCTCCCCAGTAATTTCAGAGTCAGAGTTCTAGCTACATAATATGTGAGCCTCTGAAGTGAAATAGAAGACAAGGAACATTCAGTGCAGGTGTTTTGAGAAGCCGAGAGGGTGTTGTGCTAGTGGGCAAGGTCTAATTTGAATTTTAATAATGGCATTCCTAAGTAATTAGCTGAACACACAGGGGGAAATTAAGGAGGAGGTGGAGAAAGAAAGGCAGTTTATGAAAGCAGCCTAACTGGCAGATAAGTGGTACTCAATTTCCTTTAACCAGAGGTAGGGTACCCAGGAGAATTACGCTGGAATGTTGCACTTTTTTGACTTAGCAAAGAGAATTACATAATCTCCTGGTGTAAATCTTAAAACCATCTTTGTTGAGGTTCTGGTTGAACCTAGAAATCCTATGTTTGCTGTTCAGGAACATCTGTGAGTTGAAATGCAGTGTGCCTGCATTTTTTATTTTTGCTAGTTGTTAGTTAAAATCAATAGAATACAGGAATTTCTTGAAAATCTTCCATGAAAATACGTGCTGGAGGTAAGAATGTTTCTTGTTCCTTGTACAATGAATCCACTTTCGACCCTAGAGAAAGAGCACTTCAACCAATATGAACTTCTTAGTGTTTGAATGTATGTAGAGAAGTCATGAATAACAGGCATAAGGTTGACTATTGAGTGGGATTTAAAAGAGAATTACAGTAGCCAAAATAAAAAATAAAAAAAAAACTATTTAAGAAGGAAGAGTTAAAGAGAAAACTTTTTTATTGCATTTCAAATTTCTTGGTAATTACATGTGGATATCACTTGGCTTATTTGGTGTTGTGTGAAGAGTTTGGATAATACATTTTTGAAGAAAGATTTTAATTCCCACTTCCGAAGCATGAAAGCATTGAAAACGATATTCCATTACAACTCTTTTTCTTTCTCTCTCTAATAGAATGGATTTCTATAGTCTCCCTCTAGAGAATCAGACTTTTGGTATAATAATTAGTTTACTTATTTGAGAAGCAAACTTTTCCGTGATCATTCAGGTTGACAGGAAAACGAGAGTAGAAGAAAATAATCTCTATTTTAATGGCTACAGATCCTACTTTTCATCTGTTCCTAGGTAAATATTTTCTTATTAGTACAAAAACTCAAGTGTATTTCTAATTTCTTTAAGTGTCACCACTCATTCCCCATGTAGTGGAGGTGTAATTAGAACTCCCCAGTGTAGATAAAAAACAGTCTGAATTTGTTTTTCTTTCCAAAGAAGGAATATATAATCAGTAAGTTCCAACATTCAGGGCTACACATACTGCTTCTTGTTTTCATATTTCATCTATACCACTTGCAAATAACATTACTTTTTAAATTTATACACACACGCATACACACGTTTCTATATCTCTATTGATCTATCAATCTAACTTGCTGGCTAGAGACATGGCACAATAGATAGTGAGAGATATACTGACCCATTTGCTGCCTGTTTTGATTATTTCAATAGTAATCTACTTATTTAGGTTTAATGCATTAAATTAATATGCTGAGAACTGTAATTCTGATTTTCAAGGCTTCTATAATATAGCAGATAAAAGAATATTGATGCGATGAGTATTTATTCTTTAATAAAGGTATTAAAGTGAAGATAAAGTCACATTTACTCTGAAGCTTTCTTATTGTACTTTGCTAAACTGAATGTACTCATTGATATATTTGCTTTTTAATGAAACTTAAACTACCGTAAAATGTGGCAAAAAATTTGGAAGCATAGAAGTGACTTTAAATATGGTAGATTTTTCCACGTGATGAGTACTTTTATATTTATTATCATTTCGGGTCTTTCAGTCCTGAATAAAAGTTTCAGAGTAAGTGACTCACTCCATCTGTGTCTTTATCATACTACTGTTAAACAATCTACTGTTAAACAATTTCTATGAATGCACAAAAATATCCTTGACCCTTTTAAAGAAGAGGTGTAACATCAATTTTTCTCTCACAACCCCCAAGATATCCTTGCAAAGTGTAAATGGCTGTAGTCTTCATGAGAATTCACAGAATTAAATTCATTTATATCAATTAAATTATAAGGTGTTAGTATGTACAGGTGACCTTCCAGGGTGTATCTTTATTGAACTGCTTGTTTTCAATCTATTCAGAGATAGATTTGTGTTAAATAGCATGAATTTCATTCCACTAGGCACCTCAAACCTATCTTGAACAATTCTCATGGAACACATTGAATATACCTATTTAATTATGAGATTTCCTGATTTCACTTAAGAAGGACTCAGTTGGTTGGAGAGTATTAACTATTCATCTTGACTGAATAACCATCTAATTTTATGAGTTCCTTTTCCACTGAAGTGCAATTTAAAGTTAAAAAGAGAAAAGAATATCACATCACAATTGAATTGATTTTTCTTCTTTTTTAATCAACAGAGTGTATCTGGGAGGGTTCTTTAAAAAGAGATGAATCAAACACAATGATTAAATTAAAGTGAGATAATTATTTTCAGCATTAATTTGTAACCAATGTCAAATGTCTATGGTATTATAAGGCAGTCCACAGAATACAGAATATATTAATAGTCTGTCCTGTGAGACTTCACATTTTAAAAGTCATTGCAAATTTATTCCAATTACATAAAGAAATCTTTTGACATAAATAAAGAAATTGTTTTCTACTAACCAAATGACTTAGCCTACTGCCTCTTCCTCTGGTGAATTTTCCATTTAACCTATTATGTTCAACTTGCAACCATCTCACATTTAAAAAAAACAACTCACTATTAGTATTACTTCAGCAAATTGCTGACTTTTGTGACAAACTATTATGATTTTTACTGATTTTTCTTGCAGAAATAATGTATGATTTATTTGAATAAAAATACCATTATGTTGTCATAGTTCAGTTTCTTCTCCATTTCAAATTTATAGTAATTAGAACTTTTTCTGTCATACTAATAACATCTGCAGAGAACAATATCCTCTTAACTTTCAAAGAAACCACAGTCAAAAAAAAGTAGGATAACAAATAAAAATTATGAGGAAAATAATCTAGGTTTTTCCCTATGGACATATTTGTCTATCAAAAAGAAAAAAATCCATGTTTTATTTGGTTAAAATTCTACATAACTACTTCATATTCTCATAAGAATATGTTTAGAAACTCTAAGAAATATCACTTGCATGACACAAAGATTTAGAAAGTTATATGTTATTATTTGAGTAACTTAAGACAGACAAATACTACCAAAGTTATATTTACAGAAGCATAAGCTGAGGCACTTTGTGGTAACTTCCTTTTCCAGGGCCTCACTAGTAGAATTCACATCTTTTGCCTCTAAATAATATTGTCTAAGAGAATTAAACTTTCTCAAACCAATCAACTAATGGAAATGGACCATTTACGAAGGGAAAACAACAGACATCCCTTTATGAATTTCTCCGAGGATTAAAGGCTGAAATAAATAAGTTGAACACTAAGACATTCTAGAGAAAGAGAAGTTCCCTGAAATATTGATTTTCAGAAATCAACTTCTACTTTGTGGCATTTTTTAAATAAAATTTAGGCACTTAGTGCTTCGGTGTGACAAGTTTTGAATATTCTATCAGTGTTAATGTGATCACCAAAACAGTCAGTCCTGAACTTAAGCATGCTTATGAGGTCACCAAGGAATTCACTAAAATATTAAATATGCATGAGGGACACAGCCTACAAATCTGCATGTTATATGGACAGTCTAAGTGAAAATGTAGATTTTTAGTGATATATATAATATATATTATGTAATATATAAATATATAAATGTATATGTATATATATGCATATATATGTATATATGTATATGTATGTATTTATATATGTATATTGATATAAATATATATATATATTTGAATTGATTCCTGTAATCACATGGTGATAAAACACAGGACATTGAAAATCCAAGTATATCATTAGGTATTGTTTAAGATAAATAAGGGTTGTCATCTATCATCTATCTACAAAAGAGATTCATTTGAAGCAGTAGGGAAGTATTCCCTTGCCAGGCCAGACTTGCTAGCCTCTTTTGTGGACTTTTAGGGAAAGCTTCTAGATGAAAGCTGTAGCTCAATTTTCATAGGCCGTTTAGTCTTTGCCCTCTCTGCTTGTCTGCCAGCAAAGGGGCCAATTAGTGAAGATAGTTTTGTGTTTTTTTTTTTTTTCACAGACAAATCTTTTCACATTAGGGATGGATATAAGCCCACCAAATACTTTGCATAATGGGAAAAGTCAGTTCTAAAATGGGATTAATATTCTGCCTATGAGTTGCGGGAAACCAATGCTCTCGTTTGTGTTGTAGGAAATGGTTGACCCATGTGAGTAAAGACTTGGGCTAGGGACATCTAAAATTTTTAATGTATGTTAATGCTACTGTAAAGGTTATGTGCAGAGAGGTTACAGGTACACAATCAGGTAATGAGTACATTTCTTTTTGAACATTGTCACTTTTCTCTCACTTTCTCCCGTACCCACCCACTAGTTATATAGTTCATCTTCCCTCCCTCTCTCACTCCCTTTCTTCCTTCCTGACCTGGAAATAAAACAACATGAATTTTAGAATGACAATAGTTAGAAGAGTAATATATTTGACTTAGATCTATTGGGTGGCATAACTGCAAAATTAATCTGAAATTATATAGTGCATATAATCAGTCTGATCCCACAAATAAGTTCAAATTACAACTTAAATGTTTCATTGAGAGTGGGAGGATCTCTTTGACCCTCAGTTTCTTCTTGTTAGTAGTGACACATTTCATGAATTTTGAAGATAAAAAGTATATGCAAATTATGTAGATTATTACATGAAACAAAAGCTTTTAAGAAATAGAAATTTAAATAAGTTTAATGAAAATGTAATTGATATACCATAAAAAGTTCTCATACTATATAAGCCACTCAATGACTTATTATTTTTTAAATTTTATTGTAAAGGTTATGTAGAGGTGTCACAGTTACATACGTAAGGTAAGGAGTTTATTTCTTGTCTAACAGTGTTACCCTCTCTCTCATTTTCTCTCAATTTCCCTCCCTCTGACTCCCCTCTCCAAGTTGTAAAGTTCATTTCCAACATAGTATCACTGTTGGATTAGATCACCCTTTGTCCTTTGTCTCACTGTTTTGTTATTTCCCTTCCCTCCCTCTAATAAGATAAAAGTATATACAAGACATAGGGTACTCGAATCAAAAGCAGTGACAATGGGAGATAAACCAAAGGAGGAAAAATGAAGAAAAAAAGAGAAAACTTCACACAGGACATTAAAAACAAACAAAGAAACTCCCTTTATTTCCATACCTTGGAAGTATTTTTGATCAGCGTCAACTCAGTGATTTTTAATAAATTTAGAAAGCAATGGTTTTAGAACAATTCCATCAGTAGCTTACATTAAGCTATTATAGTAGATGTAATGTAGGGTTGCATAGTTCTAATTTTCATTTCACTCATAAATAATGATGCTGGTAATTTTTACTATCTTTAATAATTTTCATATATGTTAGGGAAACTATTCAAAACTTTCACCATTAAAAATAGGCTATTTTATTCTTATTAATCTGTCGTGAGGATTCTTTATAAATTTTATGCATAATTCTTTTACCAGAGATAAGTTCATGAAGTATTTTCTGTTGATATTTGGGTTGTCTTTTCATTTTCTTAGTGCATCTTTGATCCTGTTCATATGCAGAAACTCCTTCATTCTTCCTATAATATCGTGTGGCTTTCTTAACGTTGTTCTTTTTTTTTTTAATAGAAGTTTATATAATCTGTAGGTAGAGGCAGTTTCCTCTGTTGCTTTTTGGTCCGGTTTCCTTTCTGATTAGAATGGCCATGGTAATGGTGAAGTTGTAATTTTGAGTTTCAGAGTAAACTAGTTGGCTATTTGCCATTAAGTACAATTTCAGTTCTCTGGGTTTTGCCAGTGTGTTTCCTCTTGAGGAAACTTTTTATTCCTAGTTTGTTGAAAATTACTTTTTCATTTTTGGGTGTAGGAGCTTAACTTTGTCAAATGCTTCATATGTGTTGAAATCAATATATCACTTTATTCTAATACACTGTCGTATGCCTAGGCTATTTATCTGTGATTCATAGGCTAAAGGAAAAAATCATAATTATTGTAAGAGAGGTTCAGTTCTTCTTTATTGAATAAATATTTCTTGTTTTGTGTATGTATGTGTTTTCCTTGGAGTGTGTGTGTGTGTGTGTGTGTGTGTGTGTGTGTGTATTCTATCTGCATACCTTTTGCCAACATCCAGAGTTGACAAGCTATTGTGTTGTGAACCTCTTCCTTGTTGTAACATTGCTTTTTAGAGCGTAACCTCTTTTAATTATTCAGTCATTCTAAAGTGACCTCTCACCACCAAATAGATGTGATTTTTTGATTCAATTATTTAATTTTACCTTTAAGTTTTCATTTTCTATAAAATGGGATTAATAACCCTCCATTGGGCTGTTGGGAAGATTAGATATGGAATGCATTTGAAATTGATCACTGAAGCATCTTGCTGACAGCATACTCTATGGATATTAATTGCAGTTGAAGCTCAGAAGACTGTAATTGGAATAAGCTCATTAAAGAGTGACTGAAGAAGATTTCGTGGGACTTCAGTATAACTCAGGTGCTCCAATGCAACTGAGAGTGAAACATAAAATAAATGTTGGGCAATGTATCTTACTTCTTTGTTTACTATGGAGAGATTTTTTATATTATTTTTATCTCATGCTTCTTATTAAATAAGTGTAACTATGATAATTTGCCTTCTCCTTCCCTCAGGACATTTGATATTCACTTCTACTTTAGTTAGTAAGTGAAGGAGAATTTTAGTATACATCAAATTTACTAATCTCATTGAAAGTAGCCAGTAGCAATATCATTCTAAACATATTAAAATGGCCTATGTAAAAATGTTGTTATGGACAGGTTCTGTATGTGCATCAAAAAACTGATAGTAATAATTGGGAGAAAAAGTTCATGCACATCCAGGTAGAAGCCAAACTTTGCTTTGTCCTTTACCCTTTATGATTTTGGATACTTGCCACGGTATAAATGTTGTGCTTTGGAAATAGTGATAAAGCTGTAGGGGAAGCAAATGGTGTGGACCGGACTAAATTCTGTGGGGAATTTTTTTATAATGTATATTAACTTAAACTAGTCTTTCTTACTACTTAGCAACATAACACAATTTAAATGATTCTTGTGGAATCAGTGCAACAATATTCCATAATTTCTCTTTGTCATTTTTCTTTCAATTATTATTTTATACAATTCAGTAGACATTAATAATTGCTTCCCAGAGGGAAAATGTTATCCTCATGAGATTTTACATTAATTTCATATGTATGTGTGTGCCATAATACACCATATATAATATAAATGAACAATAAAATACAATATAAAACACAAGAACTATAATAATGCATCAGTGTAATCATAATTACACAAATTATTTGAAATGTCATAAGAAAAAGAAGATAAGCAAATATGGGAATATAATTTGGGAATATTATGAATGCTGAGTGTAGTCCTCTAGTTTCATTTTGATGCAGTCTTTATTCACCTTCCTCTATTCCTACTCTTCCCTTAATTTTTAAAACTACATTTGGATCAAGATTTATTCTCCTTATTATTTTCTTCCTATGCAAATATCTCTATTTCTTTTCCACATAATACCTGATTCACACTTCTCGAATTTTGCTGCCATTCCAAATATGTCCAAGTATACTGGGAACAGTTTATACCCCACAAATAATTCACACTAAGAAGAAGCCAATGTTATCTTTCTAATAAACAATTTCAGTCCAAGTAGCCATAACAATCTCAAAGATGATTCTCTCTACAACATTTTCATTAAAGCCAGGGCTTTGTTTGGTGTTTTGGTTTTAAACAAACACTTGTCCCAGCAGAGCAGCTCACCAATATAGAACAGAATTACAATGTACTTCCAGCCAAATTCAGTTTATTGTCAATTTCAGTAGTGTTTCTTATGGTAGCAATTATTCTCTGTAAGCCTGCAAGCAAGCAGCAGAAAACTGAAATCATCAAAGAGTTTTTATCTGCAGCAATTCCAGAAATGGCAGGTAGCTTATAGTTTAAACTTTAGTTCTCTGCAGTGGAATAGTGCAAATAGGAGAATGCCATCTGCCTGCTCCTGGAGGCTTTGTGAAAAATATACCCAAGTTAATAAAGTTTTGGGGTGATTTTTGATGACTTCGGTTACTATTGCACTGAATGCTGTGACATGCACACGGCCCTCTACTGTTGCTGAAACAACTCCGAAGACAAATTTTGCAAGCTGGAATATTATCTTTCTTTCTTTCTTTCTTTCTTTCTCTCGTTCTTCCTCTTTCTTTCTTTCTTTCTTTCTTTTTTCCTATCTATCTCTATGAAATTGATACCTATATCTATGTCTTGAATTATACATGCATGCAAACATATAGCAAATTAATTCTAACAACAGGCAACCAGTGTATACTTTAACAAGCAATGGGTGGATTCAATAAGTGGCACAGGGGAAAGTGAATATTCATAGGAAGAAAATTTAAGTTGGGAACTCTTTGTTTTATCTTTACAAAAGTCAATTTACAGTGCATCAAACACAAATTGTAAGACTTGGAAATATGACACAACCAAAACAGAATATAACACAAGAGATTGATAGAAGCTACATTTTTTATATTAAAACCCCCGCACTAAAACATAACACAAAAAATCAGACAAATAAGGGCTAACAAAGTTAGATTCCTCTTTATACTTTAAAAACAGTGTTTAGTTTTTTATGGATTTATTTTTACAAGAAATATAAAGGTCAGTTCACCTATGTGCATCTATCTCTCCATGGTTTTGAAGATACTTTAGGGTGTTGCAGCAGATTTAAGCTCATCTCAACTGGGGTTTGCTGAAGGATTTTACATCTCTCAAAGAGGATCAGTATGTCTTTCTGCTTCACTTTGAACTCTAGATGATTACTTAAGAAGGAATAAATATGATTTGACTTCTGCTATAGTTATGAAAAATGACATTTCATGGTAAATTCTAAAATTTTATGTGTTTACTTTCTTTTTAATTTTTTCTTATTTATTGTCTCAGTGATTTACAGAGAGATTACAGTTTCGTACATTAGGCATTGGATACATTTCATGTACTGTTTGTTACCTTGTCCCTCATTCTCCCTTCCCCCCTCCCCCTTTCCCTCTTCTCCAAAGAGTTGTTCAGTTGGTTTATACCAAGCAGTTTTGTAAGTATTACTTTGTAGTCTTCTTATCCTTTGTCTCTCAATTTGGATATTCCCTTTCACTTTCCTAGTTCTAATACCAGTATATACAATTTCCAGTGTACTCAGATACCATACAGTTTACTTTCAAATAATGGATAAATTATAAATGAAATATTCTCTTTTCGTGTGTGTGTGTGTGTGTGTGTGTGTGTGTGTGTGCATTGTGTTGTGTTTCCCTGTCCTAGGACTTGAACTCAGGACCTGGACTCTGTCCTAAAGGTTTTTTGTTATGTTCACAAGGTTAGTATTATACCACTTGAATCAGAGCTCTACTTCCAGCTAGCTTTATGGTTTTTAGTTAGAGATTAATCCCATAGAGTAACCCATAGACTGGCTTTAAACCTTCATTTTCAGTTCTTAGATTCCTGAAAAGCTAGGATTACAGGCATGAATCACCAGTGTCCAATGAAATAGTCATTTTTGACTATTGTCTTTTCAACTTTGTTCTTTCTCATTTCCCTTAGCATATATGTATATACACACATTCAATGAGAGGCAAATTTATGAAGGTGACACAATGATAGGTTGAAGCTGATATGTACTAGCTTTTAAGAGCCCATTGCTATGGCTTTAAAATCTTGTATTTCTTTGTTTAAATCATCATTAATTTAAAACTACCTATTATAAGAAAATTTAGAATTGTCATATGTTGCAAACAATTTTTAAGGAAAACCACCAAAGCACCTATTAGTTTCTAGATGATATCTGCAGTATGTGATTTTTGTTGACTATGAGTAATATATGTTATATATTATGTTTGTATAATATATTATACTTACATATATTATGCATTATATAATATATACTAAATTATATGCAATATGTATACACATATATTATATGTAGCTGCATTACTATATATGTTAATATATACACATATTACACATATACCCATATATTATGTATTATGTATACAATATATTACACATAGCTATATATAAATACATATTATGCATAGTTATATATACACATAAACATATATATTTTTATGTAAAAACACTTTTTTCTTAATTTCATATGCAGATATTAACCAGAAGTTTAAAGTGATTCTGTGTCAATTGTATCTTTTCACAGTTGATATTCTCTTGCTGTTTTAGCCGTTTTTGACACCAGCATATTATAAACATGCATGATTTACTGATTAAATCCATGACCATCATCATAGTTTAGAGACATCATGGGCAGTTTTCTGAGATATGCAGATTTTAGCCATTCAAACTCTATTTTGGTGGATCATATCTCACTTCTAAGCCACAAGGATGTTCCCAATTCTTCATTCAATAGTGCATGACATCATTCTACTAGAGAGAATTCTGCTTGGGATTCCAAAACTATCCTTTGTTTTACAGTAGGTGCAAAAATATAGTTAAACAATGAAGCTGCCCAAGTGTTTTTTTATTTCACTTATTTTTTCCCAAAATGGTTTGAGTCCTTTTTTTAAAAAAAATCAAATTCACTCCTTAATACTGTTTGTTAGCAAACAAAATGGATATTAATTAAAATAATAAGTGAAAATTGCTTATATCAACATTATGGGAATGGCAGCTGTGAATACCATTTCTTTATTTTGATGTATTACATTTGATAATTGTAGAATAAATTTTTCAATCAGTAATGCAGTGCAGCCATCAATGTGTAGTAGTATAGGAAATGGCCTGTAGTTAGTAAAATTCTCAGTTTGCTTTCCATCCCAGTATTTCTCTTTTTGACTTTGGTAATGAACATTTGACTGGCTTTGGGCAAACAATATCAATTTAAAGGCCATGAATTGTTTCTCAATAAAAGTATTTCAGAATTATTGTGTTTTCATCTCTACTTTTCTCTTCATCTGGCAGAGATGTGTTGACATTAAGAGTGTACAATATTGAAACAATACATATGATTAAGTATCTCATATAAAATAAATGTATATGATGCTGGGTAAAGCTACTCCAGCGTCTAACATCAGAGAATCAGAACTCAGTGCTAGCCTGGGCAGAAAAGTCCATGAAACTCTTACACTCAACTAATTATTAAAAAGCTAAACATGGAGCTGTTGGTTGCTTAAGTGGTAAAATTTTAGCTTTGAGCAAAATGCTGAGGGATAATGCCCAGACACTCAGTTCAATACCCAGGACAGGCACAAAACAACAAACAAAAAAAGTTTCATAACTACTTTTGTAATATACATTAGGCTCGATGTCATCTTATTTTTCTATGGTAAATATCCATGCCAGTTTCTTCTTCCTTAATTTTTTTACACTATTTCATTTTTTCATTGAAGTGTGATTTCTAAATTCTTGGAGGTATTATCAATACTAAGCTTCTTTTTGTTCCATCATATCATATCACTTTGATACCAATATTTATTAATAATAAGTGATATTTATATAAAATATTGTTTAACTTAAAAGATCAGAGTCTTATACATTTAAAAAATGTCTATATTCAATGAAATATGAGGGTTAGAGTATAATGTATAGATTTTTCCTATCCTACAAGTACTTGTTAAAATACGTTAAACAGCAGCTATGGCAATAAATTTGTAAAATGCACAATTTACAAGAAAAATAAATTATTTGGATTAAATGGTCCTTCAAAAATAATAATAAAAAGCAGCTTGTGCTCATTTATTTGGCTATTCATCCTTTCACTTCAAAATAATACTGACTGGTTTCAGTCCAAACCCTTAAGCTACTGAACATGTTTTATAACAGATGTTTTATTGCCTGGCACTTTGCAAAACTCATCCATCCAAAATACTATAACATGCCCCTAGCCCAACCACGACAAAATAAAACAGCAAGAATGCAAAGCAACCCAAAATCGAACCCAAAAAGTCATTTTGGAACTTAGGAACTCTTCTGTAAACTTGAGATTCTCCACATGATATGCATTCTCTTTTTTAATTAAACTTTGGTTTTCAAAGTTGAGAACTGTGGGAGTTTGTTCTTCTAGCACTGCTTTTACTTGTGTTTTCTTTTATGAGAACTTATAATAATGGTTACATTACTTGTGGTATGTCACTGCTTTGACCTTTGTTAAATTATGAATAACAAGGAATTTCTACTACAGCTTTTAATGCAGTAACAGAATGTTGACATCAGAGCAGAAAACCTCATTTATTTTTTATTTTACACTTGGGCTAATAGCTACCTTACTGCTACCATAAATCCATGGTTTGTAAGTACAAATGCCTCAAGTGTTTGCACATACAAGGAATCAGTCAATGATGGTTGGAAGTTTGTTACATTTTGGCAGATAAAAAAAAAAGCTCCTGGCTAAAACACATGCAAGAGAAATATGTTACTTGAAGAAAATTTAGACCTTTGTTAGTTTACATGGTTTACTTAATTAATAGAGAATATAACTAGTATTGCTTGTGATTCACTTGAGAAATATTCATTTTGGAAGGGTTAGTTTCACTGGAATCTTTTAGTTAATGGAACTTTTGCCAACTTGGAGAATAAGACTGTGCAGTAGTGAATGACAACTGTATTCCTAGCTACTCAGGAAACATAGATCTGAGGATTTTGGTTCAAAGCCAGCCCAGGCAAGAAAGTCTGAAAGAATCTTGTCTCCAATTTAACAATAAAAAGCTGGAAGTGGGGTCGTGGCTCAAGTGGTAGAACACTAGCTTTGAGCCAAAAACCTGAGGCAGTGCCTAGGCCCTGAGATCAAATACTAACATCAGAGCGTGCACACGTGCTGCTCACCCACATGCCCTCACATTCATACACGCAATTAGTGTAATGACTTGGATTATGCAATACTTCCCCATAGGAGCCCTATGTTTTTGCTGCACTGATTCTTTTTGTTGTCTTTGTTGTTGTTTTGGCCAGTCCTGGAGGGCCTTGGACTCAGGGTCTGAGCACTGTCTCTGGCTTCTTTTTGCTCAAGGCTAGCATTCTGCCACTTGAGCCACAGCGCCACTTCTGGCCATTTTCTGAATATGTGGTGCCGGGGAAATCGAACCCAGGGCTTCATGTATACAAGGCAAGAACTCTTGCCACAAGGCCATATTCCCAGCCCCTTGATTCTTTTTTGTTGTTGTTATTGTTTGTCCTTCCATCATGCTTCTTATCTGTTAGACTCACAAATAGCATCTTTCTTTCCACTTCATTCTCTATCTTCTCTAATCATCCTCACATTCAAGTCATTAGTGGTACAAAGCAGAAGGTCTCTAAGACTCTGTGGCTCCATCCTGAATCAGTGGGCATAATTATCATTAATGAAAAACAGGCTGAGGATATTTCTACAGATCATTCTTGATAGATTCTCTTTTAGGACAGGTTAACACAGATAAAATGAATGTTTATTGATTTGGAGAAGATCCCAAAGAAGACAATCTCTTCAATGAAAGTGAATGGAAAATTTCTTCTTGATATGTACTCCACATTTACAGCATGCTGTTAGGAAACTAAGAGAAGAAAAGCACATGAATGATGTATTACTCTGATATCAGGTGATAAGGAGATAATGGTTTTCTGATCAAGCCCTGAGAGGCACATTCTTTATTCTGAAATTATTGTTATTGTTTTCTAGGAACAAATGGACTTATAAGAACTGTTCCATTAGGACTATGAAGTGGGAAATATTTTCAATGAATTAGAAACCCTTATAGTATTTGAAAGTGTCTAATGTACAAATTATGATCACTTTGTAGGTGATATCTGAAATGGCATATCGTCCTCAAAGTTGACCTGCATTTAAAGCACAAATGGTTGCTTGTTGTTGTTTCTAAATTATTAACAGGAATAAGTTACTTGATTGTATTAGGTAAGTGAAATGAGTCTTACTTTCTAAGGAATGGAGAAAATTTGCTAAATTGCAGGTGGGAGAAGTTCCTGGTGTTATTTGGTGTTTTGTGTGGGGGGATTATTTGGTTAGGTTTGTTTTTTGTGATAGCCTGAGAGGATCAGGATCAGACTACAGTGGTTATCATAAAATATCTAGCTTCTTTTTAAGAAGACTTTTCTCATTAGACATACAGAAGTGAATATATCCATATTTGTTTAATGTCTGGGTACATGTGGTTATATGTATATTTTTAAGTATGTGTGTATTTGTACACACACACACTCCTCTTGAAAAATACCTAGGAGTAGGAAACAATTAATATACTTTTGTTTTTTGTAATCCACTTTGAATTAGAAAATTTACTTAATATTGATTTCAAACATTGTACAGTTTTAAGTCTCTAGATGTTAAATGCTTCCTTAATTCATCGGTACATTTTCTCCCTAGCATCATTCAGGCCAAGTCTCTTTACAATCTTCATATTAGAATGAAGTCATAGTAAATGCATACCAAGGTTTTAGAGACCTAACTTAGGTTCCTTGTGCAATCAAAGGAATCTATCTGGGTTTCATTACACCAAAATTACAATTGGAGCCCTATATAAGCACAAATGACAGCACAACTACTTTTGAATTTCTAAGAAAGAACATGATTCGCAGGAGGATCCCATGACTCCAGCCCATTTATCAAGCAACAATTAGTACATGTCTAGTATAGTCCTAGCAGAAGGTCACAACAGCTCAATAGCTATATGAACACATAAGATGATGCTAAGCAAAATGCACTCCAAGTTATGGAAATAAGTGATCTATCCATGTTATTTTCAGTATGCCATGTGAAATTATGCCTTTTTCTTTGTTTTTCGTCCCCATCGTTTTACTACTGATGTCACTGTAACTGATTTTGTCCATATGTTTATCAGAACTAGAGAAGCGAACATCAAAATGGAGAGACAAAAGGTAAAAGGTGAATCAATGCAACAGCAATCCTTACAAGGGAATATGCTATAAACCTACTGTGCAACGTGGGGAGAGGAGGAATTAGGAAGGGGGAAGTTGGGAGAAAAATGAAGGAGGAGTTAACAAGTTTGATAAGAAATGTACTCACTGCCTTATGTATAAAACTGTAAGCCCTCTGTACATTACTTTTGTAATAAATAAATAAAACTACTTGAAGTCTTGTCTAACCAAGGGTCTGACATGTCTCTCTTGCTACAATTTGGCAAGAACCAAGAGATGAAAGTAGAATGTACAAGAAATGTATCCAATGCTAACGTATGAAACTGTAACCTCTCTGTACATCACTTTGACAACAAATAAGAAAAAAAAAAAAAGAAAGTAGAATGTAAGTCTCTGTAGGGGAAGAGTGATGAAAGCAAGGCCAGAGGAAGATGGTTTTGCCATTATATTTGTCCTACTATGGAATGACGTGGCTTCTTAGGAAAAAAAAAAAAAAGGTTTAGTTGACATTTAGATAGAGGCCAAAGAATAGACATAATTAGAGAAGTATGTGATCAAACTATTTTATTAGTGGATTCCACTTTTATCAATTCCACATTCACATTTTTTTTTACTTACCAAATTCTACATATAAACTTTGACCACCTTGTTGTCATTGCAGCCATATAGAGATTAGTGGGAAAATGAGCAGATCCCCACCAAGGGAGAACAAGACAGAGAGTTGTCATTATCTTATCTCAACTCTGGCATTTCAAACAAGCATCATTTTTGAGCACTATTTTAATTTTATTTTCTTAGTATTTCTATGTCTTTCACTGTTGATTCAACTATTTCCAGTAGCTCCAAAATGTACTGCTGAAATATCTAGAGTTCATAAATGTGGGAAAGATGTGATCGTTCTTTGCAGAGAAAGAAAGATAAGATTTGACCAGTGTGAGTTATAATATGGCTTGGACCTGAGTTCAAAGCCAATAAATCAACAATTTATGTAAAATAAGGCATTATTAAATAGAAGCACACAGAACATGGTACGTATTGACTGTGTGATGAAAATGTGACCAGAGGACCCTCCCCCTTTGTGGTTCAATATTTGCTAATTCAGTATTCATAGCAACTTGTGGAATGTAACTACTATGAATAATGACTGTCAACTGTAATTTATTATTTAATGTCTGCATTGGTCTTTGTTATTCCCAGCTGGAGAATGAATATCTTTCTGTTAAAATAAGCCAATGCAAAGACTTTTCTAAGAGGAAAGTATTGTGTTCTGGTCAGTCTCTAAAAATCTTTCCTGAAAGAATATACCCGAAGCTCTTATAAATTGTAAGCAGCCACACCTTTTCTTCTATGTGGAGATGAACATTTATAGTACCTTAATAATGTTTCAGTGGTGGATAGCTCTTGGATGTTAAGTTCTGAGGACACCTAACGGTGCTAGAAAGAAGATAGAATCAAGATGATCCTATCACCTTTCTAACACTGTCTTCTACTTATCTATCTAGCAACATTATCACCTATCTATACATCTTAGTAGTCACATTCTATATATACCTGAAGTAAGGAAATGACACCAACAGTCACAAAGCATTTTTGTATGGTCACTTTCCAATGTTTAGTTTCTAAAAATTACAAGGGTTGATATATAAAGAACTTCAATTTCAGTCTGATTTTTGTTGAATCGAATCCAGTCATCTTTAAGAGTAAGAGGATTTAGCCGGGTAACAGTAATTGTAGCTACTCAAGAGGCTGTGAGATCTGAGGATCACAGTTCAAAGCTAACCCAAACAGGAAAGTCCATGAGACTGTTATCTCCAATAAAGTACCCAAAATATGGAAATGGAGCTATGGTTCAAGTGACACATGCTATCCTTGAATGAAAAAGCTCAAGGACAGAGCTCAAGTCATATGTTCAAGCCCCAGAACACAGAAACACACACACACACACACACACACACACACACACACACACACACAATGTGAACAGATTTGGAGTTAATTTTCTGATCCTGACTAAACAGGTTTGCAAACTCACTCACCTATTTAACTGCCATTCTTTTCAGAGACTGTAGCTAGCCAGAATTCTGACACAAGCCTTGTAAATAAAGCTGCAAGATATCCACTTGGAATTTTGGAGTTATTAATTCATTGTTATAACATGGTTCTCATAAAATTATGTTTAAAAAAACCTCATTTTACGGTTGTCAGGGGAAATAACTACCCAGATAAATAGGCATGAAAGTACCCTAGCTACAGCAGAGAAAGCCAATTCAAAATTGGGCCCCAAACCCAATCTCTTAATTGGCTTTATTATAGTGTTGTAGGAATGAAAAGTTCTATTAGCAATGGTTTTACATTTAGTCTACTGTTCTATCACAGTAGCTTATGTGCATCATTGCTCAGAGATACTGCTGTATTCTGCTGTAGTACAAAAACTTTTTTTCGTACTGTTTCTCACATGATTTTGAAGCAATCTGGCAAAAATACCATGTGTTTGTTTAATTCCCACAAACATTTCTAGTGTTGGTTTTATACTAAGAAAGATTTTTTAAAATTGCATAAGCATCATAGTCTAGAATAATTTTAAATGCCTTTTTTCCTTTGCAGTTTTTCCTTATCATTTCATACCATATTCTCAAATAAATAAAAAATAGTATTGAACATTTGGTTCACAATTTCTCTTAAAGGGAAAAAATAATAGCTGCACTTTTACCCCTCAGTCTTTGGAGTTTAGGTGTTTTTGTATATAATCACTTGTAACTTGGGCTCTGAACTATTTTATTAAAAACTAGAATGTAAATGACTTAAATTTGAATATACAGTTACATGTATACAAGGCATATGTCTATATGCATTAATATGTGTATTGTTACATGTATATAACAGAAAATATTCATGTGATTTGGAATCTAGCCAAAAATGTTATATTATATAGTATAAGCTCTGTTAAAATATGTTTTATATCATACCATCCCCTAAACAGCTTTTCTCAATGAATAATATGAAACCTATCTCTAGGAGATAAAGGTATATTTCTTGTTTAACCAGAATCCGAAGACCTAGAATATTTTGAATTCTTTTCTCTACAATAACATTTATTTTCAAGGGAACTAATCAACTCAAGGTTTCTTACGCTAGGGAAATGATGATCAAGATTCAAATGTTTCCACAAAACTTGTCTCATTGGCTTTTGACCATTACAGTTCCATTTTTAATGAAAAGGGCTATGATTCCATGGCAGCTGGGTACTAAAATGAAGGATTAGGTTTTTATATTGTTTACATATGATATTTATTTCCAATTCAACAAAATAACACATGATAATTCACTGATGTTTTTTTGGTGATGACAATAAATGCTCTGTGTATCTTCTAGCTTATCCTAATGATATGTGATGTGGTAATTGAAAATGAACTAATCCACAAAATCAGGGTATTCCATTACTTCATATTAAATTAAACTCCTAGCATGTAGTAAGCAGTGCAGATAACATATCCCATCTGTACTACTTCCTCAAAAGAAAGAGGAGAATGAGGGACAGCCAGACAGCTAAACTGGGAGAAGCCGCAGCTCAGCACAATTCATCTAAGGACAATGGACACAGCTACAGTCTTATTTATTTATTTTAATTACTTTCCTCTTCCTCCTTTTAAATGCCTTCTTTTTTGTTCTTAATTTGAAAGCATCCCAAATCCATTTAATTACTGTGCCTTGTGATTGACAAGAGAGGGGTGGGGAAAGAGAAGAAGAAAACTATCTCCTTCACAGCCTATTTGACACAACATAATGAATGTGTGATGGCTAGTTTATTTTTTTCCTTGACAACTTAAATATTTGAAGATGAAATGTGGAATACAAGAGCATAATGGCTGAGAGCAAAAGAGAGAAGAAGAAAGGAAGTTAATTGGACCAGAAATCAAATACAACACTCATTTGTGCATTTGCCTAATAGTTTAATAACTGCCAATTTGGTGCAGAGATTCTGTGTAATTGTAATATGAATTTCATTTCAGCTCTTCCCAGGCAAAGAAGAGTCAGCAAATAGACTGTGTCCACTGCATGCCCAGGTCCTGTGTTTTATTATGTTTACTTTATAATCCCATCATCCCCATGCTACCAGCATGCTTGAGGGGTAGAGGAGGCTGCAGCGGCTGCTCCCTCTCGGCCCCCTGTCTTTCAGAGCTACCCTAAGGTACTTAAGAATGACAGTATAAAGAATATCTGTGCAGATGAGCCTGTAGATTTGGGGAATTGGCTGCTTATAGACAAGGTTTCTTTTGGTAGACTTAATTCCTTTCTCAAGGGTGAAGTACCATCTGTGGGGATTCCTGTCATGTATAAGGAAGTTAGTCATGCCCTCTGTGGAGTTGAGTTTCTTGAATTTTAATGAAAGCCATGTCAATCTGTCTCCTCTATACTCTAGTGTTAAAATCAGTGGTCAAGTCCTCAACAATCACCTCGGTAAATCATCTCAGATAAACCAACCAAGACAGCTTTGAAGAATTTAAAGTTGTGTTCCTCTTCTTCCTAACCCCTCCTCCATGAGGACAATGAGAGACTACATAAAGACTGGTGGCATTTCTGCTTTATTGGATCAGCATTCCCATAAAACCAGGAATCTGTTTTTTTAAATGTCCTCATTTGTTGGGAAGCTTTCTTACTCTGGTATTATTTATATTCCTTTAAATAGATCTGTCATGGTGTCTTGGGACCTTGTGCAACTTGTGTATGGTAAAAATGCTCAGAGAGAAATGCTGACTCTAACCAAATAAAATGAATTGTTATGCAGAAATTAAGAGAAAATGACATGCACACCACCAGAATATCAATTACCAGTGGATGATGTAACTCATGGAAGCAGGTGGCAGTTCTATATATTTACAATTAGCTGTATGCATCACTCGGAGAGCACAGCATTGGAAATGCCTCTCCCAGATTGGATTGGTTCTCAGTGGGTGATAATACCATTACAGACCTCGATGTAACTTCCTAATTCTCCCACAATGTGTCACCACTATCTCAAAGAGAAGGTCATTGGAACATAACTCTCATTGCCACTTTGTTTGCTTGAACAAGCCAAAAATGTTTCTATGGGGAGGACTGACAGAAAAAGTTGGAACTGAAAGTTCTTTTTGGCAGCACTGTTTTGGCACACAATGAAACTCTAACTGGTTCCTTAATGGTAAAATGTACAACCTCTATTTGTCTTCTTGTTTGAGCTAGTTGTTGGAATTGCTATTTGGCTTGTTTTATAGCCAGTAATTTTCTATCATTGTTGTTCTTTTTTTTGTTGTTCTGACTGGCGATAATACATAGCAGTAGAACAGGTTTGCAAATTATATCTTTTAAGATTACACTTAAAAATCTCCAGTTAAATTAATTAATATTTTCATATTAACTTCTAATTTTGAATAAAGGAGTTGTTATGCTAGTGTATATACCAACTTTCTTTCCATCTCCTTTTAAAGAACTCTTTATATAATTCTTGATTGATAGGTGTGTGTTTCCTTGTCATGTTCCATAGCTTTATCTAATTACTATCACTTAATATTTAAATGTGTCTGGAATTTTTCTGAGGCTAGTCTCTTCATATATAGACAAAAATCAAGAAGGAAAAATAATTTTATTCCTAAGAAGCAAACAGACTCCGCTTTAAAAAACAAAAAAATAATAACATACCCCAACTAAGTATTTGCTTTCTGATCATGCCATATATCCTGAGAGCGTAGTCTGTAGAAGGAATACAGTAAGATATTTCTTAAATGTAAAAGCCAATGGTGATATATGCATCATAGTTATTGAATTAAAGTCTAATCATAAATTTTGACTTCCATGTACACTTCATTTAATGGAAATATACTAATTCCTGTCTTTAAATCAGTAGAGTCCATAAATACCACATATTGACTAGCCATTTATAATATCTTTAGCCATTTAGCTGATAACAGTTCTGAGCCCTTCTTGGTTACCTGGGAACCTTACCACTTGGGAAGTGGGAGAGAGTACTATTGACCAAATGATTCACTATTCTGAATGTAGATTTCAGGAATTCACCCATCTTTAAATTATGCCAGGTTCATGTATCAAGCACACTTATGCTATTCCATAACATTCTAGTTATACTTTACATACTAGCTGTTATTTTATATCTACTAGCTAATTAAATTTCATTTAGCTAATTTGGTACAAATAGATATAGAACTCTGTACCTTACAGTCCCAATAGTTCTAAAGAAATTGCATTCCCATTGACTATCTCTTATTGATATAAAAAATTCCATATATTTCCTGAGTTCCTACTTTGTGCCAGACATTTACTTTGATCTTTGATTTAATCAGATTTTAACACTCAAAATATCCTAAAATCAAGACTACAGCTTGCTACAAAGTATAAGCTTCATTGATAACTTTATTTGAGTGCCAGAGTGTGTGACTGGGATATTTGTTGACATTAAATACATTTAAGATTGTATCTGAGGTTACATTTGAGATTGGGGAGGGGGAAGGTAGTACCCAGGGTGGTACCCAGAAACCCAAAACTGAATTGTCTATTAATACGCCATTAATTGCAATACAAGTAGAATTAAATCCAAAGGAATATAGCTCAATTTTACCACTTAATGTGTTTCTACCTAAAGTATCCAACATAAAGGGTTAGCAGAAATTCTAAATATTACTTTGCAGAGAATGCTTTTTCTTCATTTGGCCTCTGTTTCTTTTATCTGAATGTTTCTGATCTCACTAAACTCTACTTCCTTGGAAGTCATAAAACATGTATGATCTAGGGCAAAACTTTTAGTTTTACATTGTTTTGTACTGTGTAGGTTTTTTTTTGTATTCAAGAAGTTTGCTCATTTTTGCTTTTGTTTTCTAATTAAGATTCCTTAAAATATCTTTGAAGAAAAATAGCTATTTTTATCTTTTTATCATTCACTCACTTTGCCCGCTCCAGGACCTGACAGAACTTGAAAGTTTAGTAATGTGTCGTCGTTAGATAAAATTATTATTTTTTTTTGTAAAGTTGATGCACAGACGGTTGCATTACACAACTCAGGTAATGAGCTCATTTCTTTTTTTGAACAGTGTCACCTTTTCCTCCATTTTCTCCAAGATGTTTTCCTCCCCAGCTCCCTTCTCCTCAAGTTTACAGCATAGCATCTAGTGAGTTTCCCTACTGCATTGGCCCTTGTCTCAGTATTTCTGTGATCCTCCTTGCCCTCCTCAAAACAGATAAACTTGCATACAAGACAAAAAGTACAGAAATGAAAAAAAAAAAAGAAACAGCGACAAAGGGGCTGAAAACACACGCACAAACAAAAGTAAAATAATAAAAAAAACATTGTGTTTATTTGTAAAAGCCTTAAAATAAGTTGGAAAACCAAAACCAGTAAGTCTATTGAAATTTAAACACTTTATCTTATCTTTCATTTCTAGCTAAAAAATTAGCTACATATGTCATCAGAATGCAACCTATCAGTAATAATGTTTACCCTGCTTTCTACTATTGTCTATGAATAGCTATACTGAAATATTAAAATAAACAGCAGAAAAGCAAAGATAAATCAAAGACATTGATATAATGCTGGTTTTACTATATAATCACACAAAAAGAAGTTGACATTAAAAATGACAATCCACATACTTGATTCTATTCATAAATCATAATTCTCCCATCTAATTTCCATTAACAACAACCTGGAAACAGGATTTCTCATGGCTACTTTCACACTGCAATTTCTACTTTTACAAAATGTGGGTCTATGTTTTGACATTTCCAAAGTGAATGTTCTATTGTTGCTGCCATTGTTCTACTGTTGTGCTCTTACTCATTTAATTGTTTCAGTGAGGGCATAGTGTCTGGTCCTCAGTGTTTTTACGGTACCTCAGTGCTCCTTATCTTCAAGGAGGAAACCCATTCAATGCAAATAACCCATTTCTGGAATTGGACAGAGTACCATTTATTTTGTTAGATGCAGTCAAATAGCATCAAGATCCTTTTCCCCCTCTGTGATACAATGAATGAGGTGATTTCTTTCTCATTTTATTTTAGAAATCTCAGTAAAAATTAATCAAGCATGTTTTACCAAACCATAGTTGTTAAGTCTCACAATTGATCTATTCATTGCCTCTACTTAAAAGGATGGGTTGGGATAGGGCAGGCTGAGAACTCATTCCTTTTCATTAATGCTCATAAATAGATTGTAAGAATTTCAATTACATTATTTGCATCTATGGCTTTATTTTTAAGATAGAATTTTTGTGCCCCATGATTGCTTATTTATTATTCATAAAGTATGCTACTTTGATTTTGTACATTAATGGTCTTCTCAGCAGCAAAGTCATCACATCCAAACCACTTTCTCCATTCTTACTGACATCCACGAAGTATAGCTTTGAATGTTTCAGGTTTAGTCATTTTCAAAATTAAATAAATAAATCAACAAATAAATAAACCTACCATGTCAAGCCAAAAGCAATGTTTTTCTAAAATCAGGAAGAAGAATTCCATGTCACTGGTTAGAATACTAAAATATGGAATATAGGAAAAGACTAGAAGATACACCAAAATATGATGATATACATTAGAATTCTTTTTAATCATGTATTATGGTTCAAAGACCATTCTTATTCATTTCATGCTTATGTAATGATCTTTGCTCTGAATCATAACTTTATAATTATTCCACCAAGATAGAAATAAAATCTTCCCTTAAGTAGGTGCAATTCAGATGAACATCCTTAATTCTCAAACTCACAGAACTAAATTTTGTTTATATCTTCTTCCATAACCATGATAGTGCTAGAACCAGAGGAAGTGCTCTGTAATTTTTTTGTTAATGTATAATACAAATATTAAATAACTATATATCAACATGGAAATACAGATAAATGTAATTGTGTACTTATACATGTTTACCCACAGGAATATGTCCATATGTGCATAGTAAATGCACATACATTTACATATACAACAAGTGCATGTGTGTCTATGTATACATATGCATATATGTATGTTTGTGCAGGGTACACATATACATATAACGTACATATAACCTCCTGGAGAAGTCAGTTCTCTTCCAACATTTTTACTTTTGTCTCTGACCTCCCCCACACACTTTCTTTCTTAGATTCAGCTTTCCATTTGGTCTCTGCAGTATGAAATATGAACCGATGGTCTGGTAATCCCAGTGAGATATTAAATGGAACTTATATTTTAATATACATTAGTGAAACATTCCATCTTAACCAAAAACACAAGTATTGCAAAAGCCAAAGGAGTTGTTGCTATGGTAGAGCAGAGACATAAAAAGTTATGAATCCTGATACAAAGGAATCAGGAATTGTAACCTAAAGAGAAGATGGACATTTTTTTGTTTCAACTCTAATACATGCTAAAGTTGAGATATTAATTTTTTGTATTATTTCTTAATAAAGATATAATTTTCACTTCAAAAGCATAGTCGTCTCAGGCTGGGATGTAGCTCAGTGGCAAAGCGCTTGCCTAGCAAGTGCAAAATCCTGGGTTTGATCCCCAGTACCAAAAAAGAAAACACAAAAAAATACAGTTAAAAAAAAACAAAGCTGTCTCTTTTGAATTTGTAATCTATCATACAGGACCACTTATATGAAGTAGCCTACATTACCTGTCATACAATATATAATGTAAAATGCAATTTCCTCTCCTTGTCTAAAGTGCAGAATGAAGTCAATATTTTGCTGAACACTTCTTCCTGATTCATTTCAGAATTTAGAGCTATAAATGGACATTTTAACATCGAAACACATTCAAATCAGCAACTCTGTTAAACGAACAAATAGCTTTAAAGATTCTGATATCCTTTAACAAACCTCAGAACATTTGACATGCTACTACTATTTTTTTCTGGGCATTACACAATTCATTTAGAGTATTCTTTGATGTCTCAACCTAGTCACATAGTGTTTTATATCCATCGTTCAGTTCTTGACCAATATAAGGAGCAACATATGATGTTTTCACTTCCAGATTTTATGCTAGAGTGGAACAATATAAGTCATTCTAACTTGAAGGTAATTTCTTTTCAAATCTGTTTTTATATAACACTTCTCATTGTTTTTTAACCAATAATAACAAATCATCCTTAAAGCATTATGCTAGAATATTGTACTAAAATTTGTGGTTTGTTTCGATCTTTTGGGGGGATATACTGTAGTGCTAGCCTATAAAAGATATCATGTAAATCCTAGTTAAATGTAATTGGATTGATAATGACCCTTAGTTAAGTCAATTGAAATGAAAATTAAAAGGTGAAACATAACTAAGTTAAGCAAATTAATGGAAATTACTTGTCACTTCCCTTCCAACCATCAAGGTACACTCAGCTCAAACTTAACAATTTTTTTCCTCAACGTCTTTTCTTCCATTTACACAACAGGTCTTTGACCTTGTCTTGCCTTTGAAGACTTCACTGGAATGTTCAGTCCCATTTGAAAGAAGAAACTGAGAAGCTAATATTCCTCTTTGGTTGTCAGGGAAAGTTAAAAGTGAGCCAAATAAAACTACCAAAAACAAAACAAAACCATAAAGTGCCAAAGAGCAATGTTTATAAGTTCTCAAATAGAAGCTGAAAAACACCAATAAAGTTTGGACTCAGCTCAAATGTACCATCAACCTCAGGCAGCTTCCCCCCTTCATCACCCACCCCTTTTTAATGGTCCATTTGTCTAGTCCTCCTGGAAGATCTATAGAGAAAATTACCAGGGCAGAATGTAGATCCAATTGCACATCCTGCTACAGGAGAAACGATTCCTGTTCTCATCATTGGGATCAATAATTTGCTAACACAGTATTAGCAAGAGCAACAACTCCACCAGGTTAAAGGAGTTTTACACTGAATAATGACGGCCTTGGAAAGGGAAAAGCTGAGCGAGTAAATCCTGGCAGCCTTTTACTATTGAGAGAGCACATACCAGTGAATCAATAGTGGCTCTGGTGAGTCTGGGCTGTAAAGATACTTTATTGTTCTGCCTAAGCACATTGGCAGAGATGCTCCTCTTAATATTGGTACACAGTGGCCACTGGGATTTGGGCCTGCCCTATTAACACAAGCATTTCCTTTTCAGAACAATGGAAACCCCTTTTAGAGACTGCTGCTTGGCTGCATCACATCTCTTTGGAAACTGTAAGCAAAATGAGGAGTAAGATGAGAGGAAAAGTAAAGAAAACAGCAGAGGGAGGGGGAAGGAAGGAGGAAGGAAGAGAGAGAGGGACAGAGAGAGATAGAGAGAGAGAGAAAGAGAGAGAGAGAGGTGGAGGGGAGAAAATAGAATGGGACTTAGAACTAAAACTAAAAAATGTTGCCTTACCTCTAGAGCTTTTAAGACCTACTATCTCCTCTAAATCAACTCTTGCCAAGAAAATAAATTTGGAGAACAATGACTTGATTTACTCAATCATCAAATGTGTTGAATTGGGATATGGCTGGAATGCCATCTGTAGACAGCAGTCCAGACTGGTCATTCCACGGCCTGCAATTTATTTCCCATTTGTATTCTTATAAATCTTCTTTCAACAAGTAGTAGAAATCTGGTCTAATGTTTCTGGCTTCTGTTCTTTAAGAAATAGGGTCCATTGCATTGTGTCTTCATTGTTTTTTCAGGTGTTCTTGGAAAAGAGAAGTAAACTGTTTCTTCATTGTTTACTTTTGTGTGAAAACATCAAAAATATATTCTCCATCAAAATTAATCATAAGACGAACCCATTATTAAGAACACAATTTACATGTGCCTGGAAAGTAATTGGAAAAAAATCTATAAGATTACATCTAAAACAAAATAAACTATGAACATGTTTTTTGTCATATAAAGTTTATTTTATTTGAATAAATAACCGAATCAATTTTCCAGCCATACTTTCAACCACCAACATAGACTTCATACCAGTTGTTTAAGATTTAAGGCAGCTATTGAACTATCACACTATGAGCCAGAAGCAAAGCTAAGAAAACCAATTTTGTTTAAGTATCAGCTGTTGAAAGGAGAATGTTACCTATAAGGATCGCAAGCTTATTCTGACTAGTAGACAGCCCTTGCTATCACCTTTGTTGAATATCTAGGCAAGTACACCTATACTGTAGTAAGAGAAGTGGTTTCTGTAGAGATAATAAAAGGTTTCAAGTGGATCTAGTTGAAGACTTCTATGCATACCATCTTTGTGTATTGTCCATACCATGTGTTTTTAAGAACCTGAAGTTTTATCATAATGGACAAATTGAGAATTTGGAGGTGATCTCACTTTAGGAAAACAATAGATATACTTTGCTTGGGAAGAATGTATGATCTAAAGAATTTGATAAACCAGAGCTATTAATGCTATTTGAACTTATTTTCTCATCTCTGTCATCTGATTATGTTTATATACTGTTTCATAGACTATAAATTTAGTTGGGTGAACCCAACTGAGAGCTGATGTACTTTAAGTGACTGTACTGCTTGATACGTCTGAGCCAGAATGTTCAATGTGAAGTAAGCAACAGAAACCTTTCATTTGGTATCCTTCAAGGTGTCACTGCTAAACAGACAGAAGAGGAAAATGAAATAGTATACAGAACATCTTGGTCAACTTCAGTCCTACAGACAAGCAAGAATAATCTATTTTTAAGGTGAGGATGTTAGTTACTGCAGCATAATCTACCCTGTGCTGATCACTACAGATCACCTGTTATCACTTTATTTGTGTATCTAACACAAATAGGCCACTGTCATGCTTTAAATGGGTGGCTGTAATGAAAATATTGGGGAAATGACTAAATTAACAAATGGAACTTAATGAAAGAATTTTTAGAAAGTATTCCTACATTATCTATTTCTCTTCCCAATATTTTTCTCATTGTTTTATCTTGAGACTGGAAGCCTGACCTATGTCAGGTTTATGCCTACAAGTTGTGCATTTTCACCAATTGTAAGTAGTTCTCTTGAGTACTTTAGTAGGTGCTTTGTACAATGTCCAGAAGGTTTACAATGGTCCCTTCAATCTTCTTGTGATGTAGACATTCCTAACCAGGAACTGAAATGGAATCAATAGCATTAATTGGATTGTATGGGACACCATGAGCAGGAAATCGTCCAAAGAGCTCACTGCATCCTTTGAAATGTATCCCTGAAAATTACATTCTGAGGATGTCTGCTCTAACTTAAAACCCAAATTTATAAATGATATTCAGATGTCAGTCATTTGATGTGCTTTGATGACTTGGGGGTTCAATTGTTCTCTTGGAGTAAAAACTGAATTGAGATACTTCATTAGACGCATGTATTTGTATGTTAGTGGCAGTACTTTTGGGTCTTCCTCCAGCTTTGAACCCTGTGGGCTGGCATTTTGTGGCAGAAGAACTACAGTTATATAGGTAATGGTTTTCCATATAAGAAGGCAGATTAGATTTATATAAAGTTCTTTGCCTATTTGTTCTCCTAATGTGCTTACATTATGCCATTGCTTAAGAAAAGTGGTTATTGGGGGCAGTATTTTCCAAAGTAATCTACCTTCCTTGAGACACATCACCTGCATATTTCAGGAACACTTAGAGTATCGTTAACCACATTCAATAGTGCATGATTCTTTCAGAGTAAAACAAAATAAAATAAGTGTCTGGGATAAACAGCTCTGTTCTCAAATTAATCTTATGGTAATATTTTATAACCAAGTTAATAATTATTAGTTGAAACTTCATAGGAGAGGTGTTTTCTCTTTAATTCCTTATTTTTGGACTTTGCTGATAAGGAAATATGAATGGCATTGCAGAAAATTTACAAAATATTTCTGAAATCCACAATAGTCAATAATTGATTGTTGTTCTTGTGCCAACAAATGGGGAAAAGGGAGTTTCCAAAGGAAAATGATATGCCCAATTTTACAGAATAAAAGGACTGTAGGTGGAGGGAGTTTCCTATATTACCACATCATTTGTATAAAGACAAAACTGAGGTTCAATTATGCCACATTCTCCATAATTTCAGAGTGATAACTGGTGGAAACCATTTATTCTGGTTCCCTCTCTAATTTGTCATTTCTCAGAAAACATAAACATCCCACACTCATTTCTAAGTAATTTATAAATTTATATCATATTATGACTTAATTTCTTATATGTCACTGCAATTAATAAGGGAAAAATAAATTTAAAAAATTGAATTTATTTCATCATGCACATCATCTCAATTAGTTATTTCAATGTCTTAGCACAGTTACCTTAAGTGAGTCATTAAGTATTAAAAATTCTCTATAAAACACTACATATGAATAAGGATACATTTAATTCCCCCAAATAGGTAATTTCAACAATATAGTGTGACTGTGTGTATAATTTCACTAAGTTCATGGGCATGAACCTTAACTACAATGGAAAAATTGTTATGTACAATCTATCTTACTCATAGTCCACCAAAACAAGGGATATTATTTTTTAGCAAAGTATTTACTGCAGTTGGACAGTAGGTTTCTTCACTCTGGTTCAAACAGAAAAATGTCTGCATTTCTAGATTTAAATATGGAGTTCCCAGGCAAAATTATTTTTAAAATTCATTTCCATAATCATAATAACAAACAATTTGGAAACTTCTCTGAAAGACACATAACTCAAGACAGTGTTACAATGTAGTCAATACCCATACATGAGTCTTTCATGAACCAAGTCTTCCTTCTTTGGTGGGAAAAACAACAAAGTTGGGAATATCTGATATTCGTCCACATACAAAAGCTCCAGGCATCATTTCCTTAACACTACATGATCCACACATTTAATTTTATATTGGGTAAGAAATAAGAGACCATGACAGGGGAAATGTCAGTTTCTTCCACATTTCCTTCTTACTTGCATGTAAGACATTTCTAATGTAAATTTTCTCTGTATACTCATGAAGGAGATGATTTTCCAAAGCCATATGTAGTTGTATTCATAGGCATGGAAACATTAGAATATGTTGTTTAGAAATTAAACCTTTGGGAGGTAGGATTAAATGAGGTAATCAGGATAAAGCTCCTGTGATTGGATGCTCAGTAAGAGGGAAAGAAGTTGATAGGCTCTCTGTCTCGGCATGTGATGCTCTGTTTTACCTTGGATTCCACTCAGCAGAAGGCCATCACCAAAGACCAAACCAAGAGAGCCCATTGGACCTGGGACATTGAAGGTCAGCAATAGAAAGTGAACAATATAGCCACCATCACCAAAACTCACATTCAAATAAGAGGATCAAGAGGCAGACGTACAAAACAGAGTAAGTAAAGCTGAACTTCATTTTTTAATTATATAAACATGTTTTTTCCTGAAGAATTGTACAAAGAATGGTTTCCTCATCCGGTGGCCAGATGACTAATGTAGAGCTAGCTCTGTGTGTGTGTATGTGTGTGTGTGTGTGTGTGTGTGTGTGTACTAGCATGTGCATAAACACTGCCTGCATATTTGTGTATGCATGTGAATTGAAGAGTAGCTTAGGTATTCTGAATTGTTTGAAAGAGGAAAAGAAGAAATCTATTTTCAAGTTTCATTCTCCAATCTCCAAGGTGAAGTTTGAGACCAAGGGTATGTTTCTAGAGGACTGAAGCTATTGTACTCTCTTTCAATTCTACTAAATAAAATGATTTAGGGGGTGAAGGGTGAAGGGTGATTACTGAATTTCTCTTAACATGTACTTCCATCATTGACACATAGTCCCCTAGTTCAGACACCTTGGATAACTGAACGCTGGTAATTGAACTCTGGAAGCTCTCAGTCAATGTCCTCTCCAGTTGTAAGCAGCATGACTGTGTAACATGAAAGTAATATAGCCCTTCCCATGTGTGTTGATCACACTCATATTTCAAATTCCTACAGGTCATCAAGATGTGCAAAAGGTGACTTATAAAGTAATCTCATATATTTTAATGATACACAACCTAAAATGCTACTATTAATGTCTCCAAATCATTGATAGGCAAGGTGTTCAGCATTTTGTCCTGGACACATATGAAATTACTTAGCCACCTTATTTTCAATCTACCTTCTTTCTAATTATGGGACTGGAGAACAGGTGATATAACCAAAGGCATGGGAATGAGAAATCTACTCAATATTTTTCAAATTTTTCATTTTATTTTATATTGCATGAATTTTATTTACTCTTTTAAAAAATTTATTTCTTTATTGTCAAAGTGATGTACAGAGGGGTTACAGTTTCATACATAAGACATATATATACATACATACATACATATATATATATACATATATACATACATTTATCTTTTATTCAACTTTTCTTCTTCTTTTTTTTTTTAGCCAGTCCTGAGGCTTGAACTCAGGACCGGAGCACTGTCCCTGGCTTCTTTTTGCTCAAGGCTAGCACTCTGCCACTTGAGCCACAGCGCCACTTCTGGCCTTTTGTATATATGTGGTGCTGGGGAATCGAACCCAGGGCTTCATGTATACGAGGCGAGCACTCTTGCCACTAGGCCATATCCCCAGCCCTTATTCAACTTTTTACCTCCTACCTCATTTTGCCCCACCTTTCACCCTCCCCATTTCCCTCTGCCTCCATAAGTTATACACTTGGTTTACACCATATAGTTTTGTAAGTATTGCTGTAGTATTCGTTTGTCTTTTTATCCTTTGTCTTTCAATTTTGATATGCCTTTCCCTTCCCTATTTCCAATGCACATATATACAATATCCATGGTACCAAGATCAGTTATAGTGACATCATGGATTACACCATGGGAAAGAAAGACAAAATCAAAAGGTCATATTTTCACATGGTATGTTGAAAATAACAACAACAATGATAAACCACTTGTTTCCTTAACTTGGAGTTCATTATACTTTATAAATTTGCAGAGTGGGTTCAAATGACTGTTTGGTCTTACACGTGAGTAAGCCAACTTAAGGAAGGGATGGATTCATTCAAATAAAAGTTGCATTTAAAGGAAGCCAGACATAGCTAGTTTTCCAATAATCTACTTAGGCAACGATATTCATCATAACCTGCTCATTTTCAGTCTTCTAGATGCAGTAATAATAACCAAAGTTCATGGTTACATTTTTGTAATTTTATTTTACTCTGTGAAGCTTGACATAATCTTTCTCAGTTAATAAGGGACTTAGCCTATCCCATGTGAAATTAGAAATAAACTTTGACATAGGAAATAGTGAGAAAGGAACAGATTAAAATAGAAATATGCATTCTTGTTAGGCACATGCCTCTGAAAGAACAATATGATATCACATTTTGTTCAAAGAAAATAAGGCAAAAGGACTCTGCTTTTATATGAGTAGCCATAATTTGTCTCCATTCTAATAACCTGTTCATGTAAGAGAAGAGCACAAAGGAGAAATTATGTCATCAGTATAGCTTTATTTTACTTTTTGCTTTTCCTATGTTTATGTTTTGGTATCAAGTCAAAAACTTTTTTCATTCATTTCATAGTTATACTGTCTTAAATTACTTTTAAAATTAATAAAATATATGTGGCCATTGTCATACAGACCAGAAATACACAGAATGAAAATTAAAGTTCCCACTGCAGTGTTACTATTCTCCATAAACACACTCAGTATCTAAACTAGTCGAGTGTATTTGTGGACATTAAGTACATTATTTCTTATGATAAACAAACGGTGACCATTGTAAAAAGAAGACTTTCTGTCATTATACTTTTTATGTTTTTAAATAAAAAATATATATTCGTGTATGTTTGATTTACTCTTTAAAACTTAATTTACCTTGGAGATCTTCCTGTGCTAGTATGCGCTTCTTTAGTGACTGAATTATATTTTATAGTCTATTAGTCAGGACAGGCCTGTTTGTGCAACATTAATAATCTTAGTGACTTTAAAGTAGCAAAACTCTATTTGTTAACGATGATACATTTCGGCGTCCATTAAGTAGAAGACCTATTTCATAATATCCTTTTCTGGGACTAAGGGTAATAATGCAAGTGTCATGTGGAATATTGCCTGCCAATGTGACAAGGGAAGGATTGTAACTTGTCACTCATCCTCTCCTTAAGTTTGTTGCCCCAAAGAGACACGTTTCTACCACTTAAATTTTCCTAACCAAAGAGACCCTACTGGGTGACTACTTTAAGAGAATGGAGAAATAAATGTATTTCGACCTTGGGTCCAAACAAAAAGCAACTTAAAAAATTCATTAACTGGGGGCTGGGAATATTGCCTAGTGGCAAGAGTGCTTGCCTCTGATACATGAAGCCCTGGGTTCGATTCCTCAGCACCACATATATAGAAAATGGCCAGAAGTGGCGCTATGGCTCAAGTGGCAGGGTGCTAGCCTTGAGCAAAAAGAAACCAGGCTCTGAGTCTAAGCCCCAGGACTGGCAAAAAATAAAATAAATTAAAAAAATTATTAACTCATAATGTCTATACCCTTCTCTCACTGGAAGCAGAGTGGAGCTTGCATTCTAAGATACTTCAAATTTAGTGTTCAGGAGTCCACAAATACACTGAGAGTGTTCTTTCCTTCAATTCAGTGTCCCACTGGGCTATGTAAACAGGTCTTTTGAAGGAATGTTAAAAAGTTAGTTTTAGGGGGCTAGGGATATGGCCTAGTGGCAAGAGAGCTTGCCTCGTATACATGAGGCCCTGGGTTCAATTCCCCAGCACCACATATACAGAAAACGGCCAGAAGTGGCGCTGTGGCTCAAGTGGCAGAGTGCTAGCCTTGAGCAAAAGGAAGCCAGGGACAGTGCTCAGGCCCTGAGTCCAAGGCCCAGGACTGGCCAAAAAAAAAAAAAAAAAAAAGTTAGTTTTAGAGTAGTGGCGGCATTTGTGGCATCAACTATGCCACCTTCTCATTTAAAAAAAAATCAGACCCATGGTGATATTCAAGATCGAGTATTAGATGAGTAAGGGTGAGTTTATTGTGGAAACTGACCTCTGTTAATTGATCTATAAATTAATATCACTCCTTAAAAGACCACACCCTGGTACAGTTTAGATTTTCAATAACCCCTAAGTGCCAGCATTTTAGAGGTTTGGTCTTCAGGCTAGGTTTTAGTGCTATTGTAAAGTGCTGGCACTCTTAGGAGTTGATGCCTGAAGAAAGGTGAAAATTCATTGTGGGTAGAGCGTTGGGGCGTTAAAAGACTGGGAGTTCAGACAGGAATCTGAGGGAACTGGGGATTTCATCTTTCTTTATACACTCTGGCTGCCATGAACTGAGTAGTTTCCCCAACCACAGAGGATAGCCTTAATGTTTTTCTTTATCCTATGAACAAAAGGCCAAAGGCCATGGACTAAAATCTCCAAAATTATGATCCACAGTAATTATTTTATAAAGGAATTTTGTTGCAGTACTAAAAAAGTAACAAAGCCCCCAAAGTATCACTGTGCTAAATTCATGTTGAGTTCTCTTCCAACTTTACTAATGATTACAGTAGCTATACTAACATTAACTGGTACATCAACAATCCTATGTTACTGAACTTCTGAGTTCAAAAAGTCAGAAAGTCTGTTTTAGTGGTCACATCCCTGCCTTTTAAAGACAAACATTCATAGAGTTATGTTATCCTTAAAAATGTGCTACTCAATTTTGTCATTAAATGTACATATTGTGGGTCTTTACTGTATTTACAGAATGGAAAAGTGAGTTATATATCCAAAACCAAAGCAAATAAGAACAAAAACAATCCAGCCAATACTGTACTGTGGATGTTTAAGCTCTTGTTTTGCCATAGTAAGATGACGTTTCCAGCAGCTCATCTATAGATGGCATAGAAGTTATTATGTTTTAAGATAGAAAACTAATCAAACATTTGAAAAGCTAAGTCTATGCTAAATAACATAATCTAGAGTGTTCAATTGATATATCTTATATTTATATCCTCACTGGTTTGATGTATTTAGAGCAGTCTCTACATCCTTCTACACACACACACACACACACAGACACAAGCATACACACACATTTTGATTTTCTTTTCAATAGAAAATATTCATAAATATTTATAGAATGCAATATGACTTTTCAATATAAATGTCCAATGTTTACTGGCCAGAATAGGGTAGTTGTTACATTGATCGCCTTGAACATTCAGGCTTTATTTGTACTGGTAAAATTTTAAATCCCCTCTACTACATACTTAGAAATTTACAATAAGTTGTTGCCAATCGTTGTTATAAATTACTCCTCTATTCAACTTACACTCTTGTTAGTAGATTCATCTCGTTGGTCTTGAGAAGAATTGACAGACTACAGAAGGCAATTTCATCAGTTCTAAGTAACAAAGCTCTTCAGACAGGGAAAGATAACTGCCTCAGACCTCAAAGAAAGACTAACTTTGCAGGCAGGTTTGAGGCCCCATAAAAATCAAATGACCCTAGTTTCTCAAAATTTTCCCTTTCTTAGTGTATATAGCTTAAGAGATTTGAAATGTCTTCAACATATGTTGTAGTTCGATCATTGATGACATCAAACATGAGTATGATATTAATGTATTAATTTGAAGCTTGGAGAAATAAGGATTTTGTTAAGTTGAAAAAGTATTTCTCTGTTCTTTTGATTTTTAGCTTGATTATTTAAATCCTTTCATTTACCATTTTCTTTTGCTTAGTTTTCTGATTCATTTTTTCTATAGTCCAAATATTAAAGTATATTCTACCAAATTGTTCAATTCCAATAGCAAATTGGTAACCAATACATTAGTGTTACAGAAAGTTGGTTCTAGATATCTACATGTAATGATGGAAACTGCTCTATCATCTTCAACTGACCACAAGGAAAAAAGTATGAAGGCAAATAACTATCCATAATTTTAAGTCTAATGTGATCCAAGCCCTTGTTTCAGAATTTTCTCATTATTTTTCCTGGAAAACAGCTATCTGTCAGAAATACTATGTGAGTCAGGAAATAATTAAATTCTTACAATTATTAGATTTTATTAGTAACTAGAGATTTATACAACAATTGGATGAGATAAGGGACCCTATATAAAAGAAATTGTTACCAATAATATTGATTTACAACTTTGATTCCCAGGAACCCAGAGGAAAATGTAACTCTAAGGAGCCTCTGCTTAGTTGCCCATAGGGAAATATTTTGCTCAAGTGAAATGAAATGAGTTGTTACTTATTTTCACATAAAAAATGATTTTTTTGGCATTTTCTCTCTCAATAGGTGTGTCAATAGACACTTTCTAACCATTTTCCAGAAAATAATTTACTAATTGTAAAATTACTCTATGTGAAATTTATTGAGAATAAAAATATTTCATAGTTAAAATCCACTTTCAGCTTTCTTTTTGTTTTTTTTTGTGGGTCATGGGGCTGGCTTGAACTCAGGGTCAGGCCACTTTTTCCTTGACCTTTTCCATTTTGGAGTTAGCACCCTACCACTTTGAGCCATAGCCAAACCATTTCTGGTTTGCTGGTGGTTTAGTTGAAGGTAAAAGTCTCAGACTTTCTTGTGGGGGGTGGCTTTGAACCATGATCGTCAGATCTTGGATCTCTCAGTAGCTAGGATTTACAGGCATGAGCCACCAGTACTTGACTTCTTCCAACTATTTAAATAAATTCATTTCTAAGTAGGTGACATCTACGTTACTATGAGAATTTTCTATTGAGACACTTTTAGAACCCCCTTTAGAAGCCTTTGCTGTGGACGAGTTTCTCTTGGGTCGTGGCTCTAATCTTACAGAGTATCTGAAGAAGCAGATAGAAAATGAGGAGAGACATATGCATTTTTGTTTTTGATGATTGATTTGGTGCCAGCTCCATGAGTTTAACACCATCCACCATAGCCATTGCCAGTTACATATATAAAATATCATGCAGGCAATGGATTTGAAAAGACCTGCCAAGTACAGTGCTGAAAACCCTTGAGATATTGATTTTACAGTTTCTCCTGTGATTCTACATCATGCTCCTTTACTTTCTGGCAATCTTTATAACTTTTACACTGACATAAATTGCCATAAAATAAGCATTGAGCACACCCCTCCCCTTCCTCCTCTAGAAATGGTTAAGGACACTCCATTATTCTATTAACATGTTTGACCATTAATTCAGTTGATCTCCCTTGGAATGACGAGGTGACTCTAAACTTAGAGGGCAATTTGTACTGCCCAGCAGATTTATTATTATCCTCTCTAGTGGAAAGCACATGAATTCATCTAAACATTTATTTTCCTTAGTGTGCTGCTATTTTTCTTTTTATGTTTTTTAAAGTAGATTTAGTGGCAGAATATTAGCAGCTGAGAATACCAGATTTGTTGTCTATGTAGGAAGGCAGTCAGTTCTCTGAATTTTGCTTCAGACTACTAGCCTCCCCCTTGGCTGTAGTGAAAACAGGCCATATGGCAAATGGGGAGGGCAGTACAGTGTTCTCCAACTGGTGGGAAATTACCCAGACTTCAAATGAACATAAAGGACTATAGATCATAAATATAATACAGATAAGATGCTGCTCAGCCTGTTATTAATTGATAAGAAATTACCAAGAATTTCATTGCTTCAAAAAACACTTACCTTACAATCCTCTGAGTGAGAAAGAAGCCTGGCACAGGTCTAACAGAGTCAAAGTCAAGAAGTCTGTGAGTCATTCTGAAGGCATGAAGAAAGGATCAATTTCCTTGCTTTTTTCCAGATATTGAGCCATCTGTTTTCCTCAGATGCTGGCCTAGTTCCTCCACTCTCAAGACTCTGATGGTGTCTTCTGTCCACAGACCATGGTATAGCTGCAGTTACTCCAGAAAAACAAAACGCAAAATTATATATATACATATATATTCATATTCTATATATGTTGTTTTGTTTCTATGGCTATCTACTGTCCTAAAAGAATGCATTCCTCTTCTATTATATATATATTTTAAATAATATTTCAAAGACACCTCTATACCAGTTTTTCTCATAATAATATTGGAATAGTAACTGTGCTTTGAGAAAAACTACATTACTTCCTAGAAAGCATCTACATGTTGGAACCAGGAGGTGAACATTAGATCTTGCATGCTGCCTGATCCAACCAGATAACGAGATTGCAGCCATTATCTATAGGGAGAATGTCATGCATGCTGTGTGCATTTCATACTTCTTCTGTGATGTTGCAAATCTTGGTACAGAAAAGAACAAGCTTCTCCTCTATCCATCATTCATTATTCAGTAAGTAATAAAATCAACATTGACAGAGTATTTTGTTAGGTCCATTTTTTTTTTTCAGCGATAATTCCTTGCAAAGGAAAGAACACATCAGAGATTGGGATGTCCCAGAACTTGTTCCTAAGGCAGACATGAAATCTGCTCATGCAAGGTTCACCTGGAGTTTGCAACATGGAGGGGGCAGAGGCAACCAAATGGAAGGCAATATAAAGAGTGGACATCTGGCAATCGCCAGCAGAATGATAAGGCTTGAATTATATTTCTGGGAAGTTGATTGGGGGGGATTTAAATCGGTACTTGATATGAAAACACACAGCTAGTGAAAACACACACCATACTATGATGGTGTCTTATCTTCCAAGATATAATTTTGTATTGAAAGAAAAAAGTCCTATCTGCCATTAGCCAGTCTGTCACCATACTGTGTGGAGCAAAGCTGAGCATAACAATTCATGTATGAACTGGTCTTTTTTTATTACAACTATGTTCAATACCAATGATGCCTTCGTTTTCACCAAGCTTCCACTTATAAATCCTGCCACTGCCACTGCCTGTATTCTGCATTTATCTCAGCACTAGCACTGGGAAACCAGGCACATCTTCAGGCCTAGTTAGCTTCAGCAGTTGACAGGAATTGAAATGCTAATAATCTCTTTTTTCCCCCTGAATTCTTATAAAGATATAAATGAGTCACACAGCTGCAAATCATCTGATGGCAGGAAGAATCTCTGACAGCTTCATTTGAAGTTCCAAAGTTCCTGCTTTGTGGCTTGTTTAATGTTTGGTAAAAGATAGGCTGTTTAAATTAGCTAAACCTCGTGGTAGAATATAGAAGTTCATGGTGAATGACATTTTTCTCCCAAATACTTTTTCAAAAAGATAAGAAAATACACAATTTTGCAAGCTGTTGAAACACAGAATATTCCTCTGTGTGTGTGTGTGTGTGTGTGTGTGTGTGTGTTTAACTGTTTGCGGCATGTGCACTACTGTACAGCACAAATATTTTCTTCAAATATGCTGATTAGGTTGCAACTTCTTTAAGCTCTATTTGAATAATTTGAATATGTGAAACAAAATGAGAAAATTAGAGAAAATGTCAGATTTGTCCAGAGTAATAAGGATATTTCTCAATGAGGTGATAGAATTATTTGAACAATTAGTTCACAGTGACTCCATAGATGATTGTCTATGGTGTAGATATACAGGATTCTGTGTAATATGTAATCAGAGTGTTTTGTCATTCTCTTTCTTTTCATTCTCTTTTTACCTAGGCTACAATTCCAAATTCAACCTGAAAATTCCATTGTATCCTTGGGAAGTTTGAGGATTCACACTGAGACTCTAGAAGTATAATCACATCTTGGTGCTAGAGCTCTTTATCTAGGTTAGAATTGTGGAAATTGAGTTTATGTTAAGGTATTTGTGCCACTGGTTCAAACTTTTATTCCTAGGTACTCAGTAGACTGAGATCTGAGGATCAGGAGTCAAAGCCAGCCTGGGCAGGATAGTCCCTGAGATTCTTATTTCCAATTAACCAGCCAAAACTGGACATGGAGCTACAGTTTAAATGTTAAGCATTAACCTTGAGCAGAAAATTCAGAAATAGTATCCAGGCCCTGAGTTCAAGCCCCACCCCATAAAAATAAATAAAAAGAATATGTAATATTTCTCTGAAACAAAGTTGTCAACTAGGGCAATCCCTTTCTCCTTCACCAGTGGTTAACTGACAATGTCGGAAACATTTTCATTTATCATGCCATGTTAAGGTCCAAGCACATGAATCTTGCAGATAAAGACCAAGGATACAACTAACGTTACATCAAATGTGCATGACAGACCAATGTAGCTTATAAAAAACTCAATTTCAATAAGATTGTGACCAAGGTACCCTTTTCAAGAGCTAGAAAAATGTAGGACTAGAAACCAGTCTTATTAATTACTACTCTGGATCCAAACATTATATTGCTTTACTTCTCAGTGATAACAAGTTAACTACTATATCTCAAGAATGAAATAAAGAGTGATCTATAAGCAGCCAGACCTATATATAGAGATATATTGGTGGTCACCAGGTAATTTTGTGAAAACATACTCTAATTTATTATGGAAAGAGTGGAAGGAAGGTACTTGGAATGGCAGCTTTGCAATTAACAATGTATCTTGTCCTTTGATTTCAAAAGTTACTTTAAATTTTTGTCAGGAAGCCATTGCCTACGTTTGGTGGTTGCTCTCAAATTATTGCATGCTCTTCTCCTTGTCTACCTGCCTTTTCTAATGTTACGATTCTTTTCAAAACCTTCAGATGAATTGAATCCAAACAAGGCACCAGTAATTCAAATGCTCAGAAAGTAGTCTTACCACTGGAAGATGTCATTTGAGAGTAGCTGAATCCTAAAGTCAATACTCTAGATCTTCAGTAATGTACATTAGCCCTAGATGAGCAGAAAAAAAGTGTCTGTGTTGCATTTGTTATCCAATATTTGTAATTGCTGAAGAAGTTAATGGAATTGTCAGATCATTGAGAAAAGTGGATCCTGAAGAACAAGTAGTGGATTTAATGAGCAGCTCGCCTCTGTCCTTGCAATACAATATACTTGCTTTCTGAATCCTGACACCCCTTTGTTCCAACCTTTCTCAACATGTCTGACTTAACCAAAGAGAAAGTGGTCAGTTTTCTCTATAATTGCTCCAAACTTATGTCTCTGATAAGGGCTTTCATTTTGCTTGTTTGACAAATCGCCCCTTTTAGGCTCATTCTAAAAATGCTCCTTGGAGTATGTACAGTGATTAGATTGAATGGACTGCTTTAGGTAAGGTCTAACAAAACATACTGCATTTTTTCAATAATAATGGAGTTGAATAATCTTTAATATAGGTTTTTATTAAAATAGCTCATATCTCTCTCCAGGTCAATATGCTGTGCTACCTTCCCATTAAGCAGATATTATGTTCTTTTATTATGTTCTGCAAGACTCATTATTCTGCATTTTTCTGCATTGAATTTTCTATCTATTAGCCCAAGTATTTAAGTGAAGTAATTCTTTTCCTAACTGAGGATTGTTTTTTTCAGAATTGACCTTTCCTCCCAATTTAGCAACATCTGCAAACCAGAACACTACGGTAACAGGCTTGGAGTCAGTTATTTAAGATTGTTAATAGAAGGATATCTAATATCATTTCTGGTTCAAGGTAGCTCTGCCATATGTAGCTTAGCTGTGATTATGTACTCTTTATTTCCTCTTTCATAGGGTGGATGCCTTGATAGGAATAAAAGCAAGAAAAACCTATATCAATTAAAATTTAAAAATATTTTAAATTGAAACTCCCTGTGATCTATTTCTTTGTACTGTGATATCCTCGAAGATGAATACCCATTGCATCCTGGCAGGTAACCACTTTACAACCATGGGTCATCACAATAGACACCACTTACTCTAGAAAATTGGTGCAATTAATTCTAGGTTTATACTTCATGAGTCTCTGAACTGGTAACTGTGGGTCAGTGACTCTGGGAGAAGGAGAGAAGACGGAAAATGACCTCAGCCACACATCTGTAAGTGTTTGTATCTGCAAGTGATTTCTGTGTTGGAGCTGTCTTCCTATTCATGCACCTTCATTCATGTGCCTTCTTACAAGAAATCTTTTTACCTTCTAAGCTCCATTAAATATGGTCTGTTTTTTGTTGTTGTTGTTGTTGTTGTTGTTCTGGAATAAAATAAGAAAACAGTGGATCTTGCTGAGTAAATCATTCCTGTTTAGAAATCTCTCTTTGAACCAGACACTTCTGAATGGAAGCACCAGTGATTAGGAGGCCTTGAACAGTGACACCGTTTTTTGAATGTGAAGGTATAGTAACCACAGAGGTAAATACGTGTAACTCATGCATGTAAACAGTATGGTTTAAACTCCAAAGCATGAAGATAATGATAATATACTACATTATTAAAGGACTGAATTAGTTATCTATTGCTGCCATAACACATTACCATACATTTAGCAGCTTATAGCAATGCAAATTTATTATCTCACAGTTCAGTATGTCAGGAGACTGGTACAGTCTCACACCACGCTAAGATCAAAGTACAGGCAGTGTGGTCTTTCTGTCTAATGGCTCCAGGGGCCTCCACATCCATTTCCGGCTTATTCAGGTGGTTGTAAATTTCATTTTCCTAGAATTTAAAGCTGAGTGTCTTATCCTGAATAGCTACTACTTTGAGATCAATTTCTTTCTTCCAGAAGACTCCACTTTCCCCAGTTCTGGTCTAGGAAATCTGTGATTAAAGCCCACAATGCTCGGGGGCTGGGAAAATGGCCTAGTGGCAAGAGCGCTTGCCTCCTACACATGAAGCTCTCGGTTCAATTCCCCAGCACCACATATATGGAAAACGGCCAGAAGGGGTGCTGTGGCTCAGGTGGCAGAGTGCTGGCCTTGAGCGGGAAGAAGCCAGGGATGGTGCTCAGGCCCTGAGTCCAAGGCCCAGGACTGGCCAAAAAAAAAAAGCCCACAATGCTGAGTGAAGTCCCTCTCCCACTTAGCATCTTTCTTGCCTGTTCTACAACAAATCTTTGATTACAGCAGAACATAGTTCTGTGCTTGTAAAGATAATGTTGTTAGATTGTCTTTACCTGGAAAATCAGGGCAGCCCTATCTCCTTCTTTCTTCTGTTTAATTATTAAATTCACAGCTTCCAAGAATTAGGACTGAGATGTTCATTTGACTATTAACGTTTGTCTTTTGTGTGTTTGGTTGGGACTGAGTGTATAGTTGAACAGATTTTAACCATATTTTCTCATGAGTGTCGGCTTCATCCCAGTACGAGACTTCTGCTGGCCTTCTGTATCACCGTTCTTGGCCAATTAGTCAACCATTATGAACATGACCATGCTGGGGTTCTGATGGTAGCTCTAAACAGCTCCCATGAGATTCTAAAACATAGACTGCGGGCATTTTGTGTGGTGTTATTGTTCTAGTACACTTCTGACAATATTCCTTATGCCTAAATTCACTCATATATATTCTCTGATTTCTCACAACCCTGTCTATTCCATTATTGGTATCATTCCTTATCTATATTCTTTGAATCATCTTCAGCCCAAATTCACTATTATATTTTTAATTTTAAATATACACACGTTTACTGGCAAAGTAAGAGCTCAGAAAGTGAGTTGCTCAATTCCAGTGTTTAATATGTTCATATATTGTAGATTGATGGGAGTTTTGATAAATTTATTGTCTTCTCAATAATAATGTTATACTATATACCACTAACTCACACCTCTTATCCTAGCTACTCAAGAGGATGAGATGTGATCATAGAATTTGAAGCCATATTAGGCAAGGAAGCTGGGCAGGGGATTCCTATATCCACTTAATCAGCAAAAAGCTGGAAGTAGAGCTGTGGCTCAAGTGGTAGAGTGCAGCCTTGATAAAAATGAAAGCTAAAGGACAGAGCCCAGGACTTCATTTCAAGATCTAGTACCAGCAGAACAATAAAAGAATAAGTAAAAGCACAATATAAACAGCATAGCAAAAAAAAATTGTATGGGGGCTGGGGATATAGCCTAGCGGCAAGAGTGCCTGCCTCGGATACACGAGGCCCTAGGTTCGATTCCCCAGCACCACATATACAGAAAACGGCCAGAAGCGGCGCTGTGGCTCAAGTGGCAGAGTGCTAGCCTTGAGCAAAAAGAAGCCAGGGACAGTGCTCAGGCCCTGAGTCCAAGGCCCAGGACTGGCAAAAAAAAAAAAAAATTGTATGTATGAAAATAATGTTTTCCTTTCATCATTCTTCCAAGCCAGTACTCAATGTACAATGACTAGAGATAATGAGGTACTTCGCTAGCATTTCAACACCCTGACAACAAGGTCATCTGCAGCCATTCAGGTTTCAGTGACACTCTGGACATGTGTTTGATGTTGATTCTGACAGTACATCTACCCCTGATCTGTATTTCCTCTGATTGATTTCCAGGGAAACTAGAAATTTTCCTTCTTATTTAGGTGTTCAAGTTATGGGCTCTATAGAAAACAAGATAACTTTTCTCCAAAACTTTGCCCCATGACCATAACTCACAATTCTGTCAGATAACGTTGCAAAGAGTGGAGAAGTTTGAAGATTGAATACATTTTGCTTATGTCATTACCGTTTGTTAGAGAGATGATCGTGGATAATCAGGAAGACATAATCGAGAATGAAATTAAAAAGACAAGGTTTGTCAAAGTGATGAGATGTAATAAAGCTAAACCAGCTGTAAGATAGAAAAGGTTAACCACGGTGCTGGGAATATGGCCTAGTAGCAAGAGCGCTTGCCTCCTATACATGAAGCTCTTGGTTTGATTCCCCAGCACCACATATATGGAAAACGGCCAGAAGGGGCGCTGTGGCTCAGGTGGCAGAGTGCTAGCCTTGAGTGGGAAGAAGCCAGGGATGGTGCTCAGGCCCTGAGTCCCAAGGCCCAGGACTGGACAAAAAAAAAAAAAAAAAGAGAGAGAAGGTTAACCACCAAGACTCTGGAACTGGGAAAGTCCAGGAAAGGCATTCTGCTGCAGGTTTGCCTGAGGAAACAGTCCTGTAAATATTTGTCAGACATAGTATATATCTGACTCTAAGTGATTTTAAGGTAAAAAATTGTGATGATTTCACTGTTTGGTATAATTTGTCATGTTTGTGATAATAATCTTTAGAAACAAACACAATCTACTATGTAAAACACATGCTTTTAATCCTCCACAAGTGTTGAGTAAAAGGAGTTTGTTTTGATCACTCATAAATCATTTTCATAATCTTCAAACTATAAAGGATTGTGATGAGTATTTTAAGACATTATTATACCCATTATTGAAAATTTTTAAATTACTTAACCAGGTAATTTAAAAAGAAAAGTAAGGGCTGGAAATATGGCCTAGTGGTAAAATGCTCACCTTGTATACATGAAGCCTGGGTTTGATACCTCAGCACCACATAAACAGAAAAAGCCAGAAGTGGCACCGGGGCTCAAATAGTAGAGTGTTAACCTTGAGCAAAAAGAAGCCAAGGACAGTGTTAAGGCCCTGAGTTCAACCCCAGGACTGGCAAAAAGCAAAACAAAACAGAAAGAAAAGTTAGTGAATAATACATGTTATATAAAAAAATGGCATATGAATTACCTTTCCTGTGTGCCTTAATGTTCTCATACCTGAGAAAGTAGGTGGAGTGCTTTACGTAATGGCTTGTTTGATGAGTGTGATACAGACTAACCAAAATATAGCTCTACCCACCCAATCCAATTCTATCAATATTTCCCGTAATATCATCTCTAAGAGACTATTCCTGAATTTTGATATTAGATTATTACATTCATCTCAGTGGTCAATTTAATGTGAAGTAATATTTGTGATATCAGTGCATATAGACAAAGTGAAACATTTGTTTTTAATTTATTCATTATTTGTAATTAAGTGACAACACCTAGACTCATACATAACTTGGCAGCAAAGAATTATACCTTGGCTATACATTTAAGGTTTGGGCCAAATGCATTTAGTATAGGGACTAAGTTGTATAAGTCAAGAAACTACATCTAGAATATTTTCTGGCATTATTTAATTCCTCAGTCCATCTTGCTGTAACAATTTACATTATTCCTAATGAGTGCATTGTCCAGTGACCTTTTTACTTGTGATTTCACATTCTCCTACTATATAGTTATCTTTTAACAGTGCTGAATCATTTTAAAGTTGCCAATTAATAATGAAAAGGGAACCATGGGTACATTCTTTGCCTTGCTGAATGTTAAATTACTATAGGAACTGACAACAACAAAAAAAAAAACATTTTCCTCGGCTTATGATCTGTGTTTAATACTCCATGGCAAGATATTTGTATATCTGTTGGCATCCCAATGCTACATTTCAATAGAGCATAAAACTAACTTCCTAAATAATTACTACTAGCTATTTTTGCCATAGAAGTTGGTTTGAGATTCCTGTTATGAAGCATTGCCACATTATTTACACTCTGAGCACCTATGTCTTCTCAGGTGAAAATATTATGCTCCTCTTAGGACACTTATAAGAGAAAGCAAAGCAAAATACTAGTTGTTCCTTGATGAATGCTCAGGAAGCAGTGAAATCAACTTTAAAATAAATATGTTGGGAGGTTTGCAACCGTATACATATGTATTAACTGAAATACAGTATGTTGAAAAGAAAATCCAAATAGTGTAATTCCTTAGAAAAAACAAAGGCAAAGTTAAATAAAATCATGGAGTTGGCAAGTGAAAGAGGTACATGGGCTAAGAAGTGAAGCAGAGAAGAAGTGAAAATATTCAGTTAAGAACTAAATGTTTATAGTACAAAATTAAGAAAAATAAGGGAAGGTGTAGATAATGAAAGGATGGGTGAGAATATTGAAAGCAGTGACACTGACCAAAATGCATTGTATCCACGAATTGCTTTGTTAAATGGAAAAATCTTATGTACAACAACTTAAAGGTAATAAAAAATCAATCATCTTTCATTGATAATAATTAGTATATATCAGGGATAGTTCTAGCAGATGATCACAATAACTCAATAGCTATGTACATATGATCACATAGGATGATGCTCAGCAAAATTATCTCCAAGATATGGCAACAAATTTTTTATCATTGATGTTGTTATTTTAAGTGCTATATGTTTTTTTTTCTTTTTTTGTATAGTTAATCCCTTGTTGTTAATGTATTTGATTTTGGTACCCTAGGTTTTGTATATAGGTTTATCTGAATTAGGGAAGTGAAGGGAACTTTAAAAGGATGAGACAAAGGAAAAAGGGCGAACTAATGCAATACTGATACTCACAAGACAAAATGTTGGAAATTACCTGTACAACTGGAGGGCAGGGGTTGGGAGGAGGGACGGAGAGAGAAAAATGAGGGAGGAGGTAAGACGTATGATAAGAAGTGTACTCACCTTACATCTGAAGTATAACCTCTCTGTACATCAACTTGACAATTAAAAAAAATGAAGCAGCAGCTGATGATTCCTTTGGAAGAATACTGCCAGATATGTAACTCCCTTCTGGGGAAATAAGAAGCAGAGAGTTCATTAAAAAATAACAATATTTTATTTTATGCTCATAAAAACCCAAATCACCTGAAGTCCTCATCTGGTAAATGATAAAACCTGGACCCAAGTGAGATTAAATAACCTCAACTAGAAAATGAGATTGGAATGTTTGTGTCCCTCTTTTCAAAGTTTCAACATTTCTCATTAGACATCTAGCCTTCCTGGTATTATATACATATTACAGATTCAGATACTCATGATTCAGTGTTTTCTGGCCCAATTCCTTTTTGAAAATATTATGTATGGCAGATGCTAATCGCTGATGCCTGTAATCATACCTACTTACAAGAATGAGTTCTAAAGATCACAGCTGGGGAAGAAAAATCCATGAGACTCTTTATCTCCAATTAAGTACAATAAAACAGGAAATAGAGATATACCTTCACTGATAGTGCACTAGACTGGAGACAAAGCTCAGAGACAGTACTCATACTTGGAATTCAAGCGTAGGACCAGCACGCATGCAAGTGTTCGTGCTCATGCATATGTGCACTCACACATGCTCCCATCGCCTCCCAGCGCCTTTTTGGAACTTAGAGCTAACAAATTTCTATATATTACATGTTAATCAAATTAAGTAAATACTATGAATCTCAATACCATCTCTTAGTACCTTTTCAGTAAACGAGCAAGTGATAAACACAGGTAAATCCTATGCAGAATTTCACTGGGGTTACATTTTCTAAGTGTCCATTTGTGAGTTTCAGTTCACACCCTGGAATTTATAAAGATAACTGTTCCTGCCTGCCTTCTTCATTACTTGTGAAGGAATGCTCACTTAATCGTACCTGGGATGACCAATTTTATGGAGTCTGTGACTTGCAAGCAGATACAAAGTTGTTGGGGACTGCAGTATTCCTAATTTAAATATATCCTTTGTGTCTTGCCTAAAAGCATGCGGATGCCATTTCAGTAGACTCTTGGTGGCAATTCTAAATCTACAGAGTAATATTGTCTTTTTGTTAAGCATTTATTAGAGCTTACCCTCTGTTCCTTGAACCAGTGTGGCAAACATGCTCATTCCATGGCTATTTTTCATAAAAACTAGATCTACACAGAGGAGTTGTCTTCACAGTAGCTTAAGAAATGAGAACTTTTCCCTGCTCCTACCATTAGGAAGCTACTAAGCCTTAGTACACAAGTAACATTGAAGTAAGGAGGCCAGGTCTGGCCAGCATCATCTTGGTCATATGGTGAATTGTAGGGTATGGCATCTTGTCTTCATGGTGGAGGAAGGAGAGTCTCACCCCCAGGTGATGGGTGTGCCTCAATTCCTGGAGACAGGAGCCCACATTTGACTTATAGTTTGCACCAACTGTCAGCCCAGTGTCTGGGACTGGGAGCTTCCTGTGACTCAGCACCCTAACCTGACCCTATTTAGGGTCAGACCAGCTCAGGCACCGTTAGGCCATGCCACATGTCTTCGTGTTCTCATCCTGTGTCCTGTCTCCTGGCTTTTCTCTGGTCACCATGGCATCCCACTTCAGCTCTCTATTGGAGCTGAATTGTTTTGTTGGTATTGTTTTTGTTCTCTCTGGCCTGTGTCCTGACAGCATTACGGGCATTTGAGGGCTGCAGGTCTTTGTTACATTTGGCTGCTTGCAGACTGCTAATGTTCTTATAAAGACTCCAAGATCCAATCCTTCAAAATGTGACTTTTTGATAATCTACCTTATAACAACATTGCTTTCACAGCCAGCAAGGAAAGACAGTAACTTTATGTACATGTTGTTGATATAAATGATATCAACACTACTGTTTTCAATGTGATCACTCAGCTGACATAACAGTACACAAAACTCCGTTCTTTGAAGATGAACTCATTTTCACTTCAGAGTCTGTGGAGGAGGAGAAATAGCCTAAAAACTACCCTTAACTTTAATATTCAGTTGTGAATTTGTGTATCTATAAAAGTCCTTTAGTTTTGAAGATTAAGAACTTGTTTTGTTATCCACTGAAACCACATTGCCAGCTTTTACTAAGATTAATACAGTTCCAAAGAGGTCAACTGGGTTCAGTCACTTCTGAATCCTAAAGAAATGCCTATCTTTAGATCTGAAAAGCCACATAAAAAGAAAGAAAAGAAAAGAAAAAGAAACAATTAACAATACTGGATATGGAAAAGAAACAACATGCATTTCTTATTTGTGGTGAGCTGAACACTTAACTTTGTTACTAATTTTTATATATGCTTTGTATGATTTGAGAGCTCTCTCATTTACTGTTTGTTTGGTTTTTTTGCACAGACATACATACTTTCACAAATCAAAAAACATTGAGGTTATTCCTTTTAGTGCTTTCTAAAAGAACAAACCACCCAATAACGTCAATTTCCCCCTAAAGCTATCCTCATATTCAATGACATCTCAACAAGAAGAATGGCAGCAATAAGCTACAATTCAATGTTACTTGGTGGTGTAAAGACAATGTAATTGTAAGAAATAGATTGTTCAGAATTTGCTTGACTATGGGAGACCTACTTATAAAGTGTCATGGTACTTATAACTAGATGAAATATAGCAAAACAAATCGATGAGAAAACAATGAATCAACACAGCCTCATCTTACTTACCTTAATCTCATATTAAAGATTCAATATGAGTGTCTAAAAGAAAAGCATAAGAGGGAGAAGTAAATAAAATAATTTTCAGATGATTCATCTCTAACATCAGAATATAGATAGAACCCCCTTCTAGGATCTTAAATAATTTAAATTCTATCAAGTGCATATTTCTTCTTGGACCAGGGTCACAAGATGTTTCCCCAACACTGTAAGCTGTTACATTCTTTGGCTTTTGCTTTGTTGCACTCCTGAAGTTGTTCTCTGATGATTATTTCTTTGTCTTTATTTCATTTATTTATCTTTTTTCCCCAAGCCCCTCCTGTTCCCTGAGGAAGTATGCAGCCATAATGCTGAATCAGTGCTAAATGCAATAAGGGAAAATCATCCCTGCTTGATGGTATGTGAGTGCCAGTATTTTGGATAAAGAATGATCCCAGGAACAGAGCACAAGCCAGCCAAAAGGAAAACAAAATAACCACCCCTTCGCCAACAACAACTCATGATATATGTGAGAGAGATATATACACATATATGTATATATATACAAACATATAATCTAAAAACCTTTAGATAAAATAATGGGAATCATTGGATGACTATATTTGAAGGCAGGACTCTCACAGGGGACATGGAGCTGCCATGGTTTTGAAGGTTGCTTCTCAGTGTTGGGCTTTCTCAGCTGAAAGGTACATATTCAGTGTCTATGAACTTCAACATGTAAGTGTATGTCATCATTCTCCCAAGAAGCTGTGATGTAAAATTCAGTGTTTCTTTAGGTAGAATAGTTATTTTAGGAATAAAATTATTTGAAGAAGTTCTGGGTTTAAAAATAGAAGAGGGTACAATGAGAATAATTTATCTTGACCAATGTCATCCCTTTCTGAATTCTGCCACATACCTTTGAGTCCCATTCATAAACTGAAGTTGAAAAAAATCCCTTTGTTACAGCTAAATATTTTTAATAAAAAAGCAGAATATGGGAAAGAATGTTTTGTTTTAAGATCAGTAAGTTTAATTATTGTGAATATTTTAAAATATATATTATATATTAATAATAATAATAATTCTTAGTAAAAGTTATTCACTACCTGGAACATTCCCTTGTAATTTCCTAACCCTTTCCTTACATTTTTTCCATGTGTGTGTGTGTGTCTGTAGTTCAAACAGGTTTGTAATCTTATCATCATGGACACAACTAAGAATGCTAAGGGAATTTGCCTACTTCAGCTTGGATATGATTAAGCTATTCCTGTATTTCCTATGAAGTGGCTTAGTCTGCTTGCAATCAAAATAGTGCTTCTCCAAATATTTTCTTTTATTTTTATAATTGTATTGTTATTTTTTCCTTTTATTTTTATTAATTTTATGTTTATGTGGTACTGAGGAATTGAACCCAAGCCTCATGCATGCTAGGCAAGCACTTGTACCACTAAGCCACATTCCCTGCTCCCAAATGTAGCTTTTTCAACCTTAAGATTGCTAACTACTTTTCTCTATATATTACTGTAGGCTTTTTGTATACAGAGAAAGATTTGTTTACATTTTCTAGAGTAATCTCCATTCTGTCTTTTCCTATTTAATCTATTTCTCAATTTTATTTAGCTAGCCAGCAAGCAGCAAAACCTCTATCATGTTAGACAACCTGAGGGAACTTCCATTTAGACATTTTATAGCAAGATTTCAAATTGCAAATCTGAATTCCTAGTACTGAGTACTACATTTCACACCAAATTGCTAAGAATTCTGCACATATAAAAGGCCCTTTTCAGCTATTTTACTTCTGGATATTTTGTTTAGCTACTAATAGGATTTTAATGGTGGTATTACTAACTCTGATAGGCAGCAAAGCCTGGGAAGCAGCCTAGCTTGGGATTTTACATTTTTGTTTTCTTGCATTAGAGTATAAATTGCTCCTTCCCTATCTGCCATACTTTATTTTACTTTTGTTTTTTCCTTTTAAAGTCTCAAGTAAGAAAGGAAAATGACATTACAATTAGTAACTTAAACATACATTTTCTTTTCGAATTTTTTAAAATCTAGATTTCTGTGGAATCATAAAGATTCCACAGGGGGAACTTTGTTTTGTGCTACTATTCCTCCATGGCATGGCAATATCACAAACTAACAGACGGGAAAAAAATAAGCTAAAAATTGAGAACATATTTGCTATGCTGGCTGTCAAGCATTCATTTTTCCAAGTAACCAATTCCAAACCAATGCGTTTGTGGTCCAGTCTGCATTTGTAGTTTTGTTATCTACCTTGAATGATTTGGCCATGATCTTATCGCCCTAGTTTTGTCTGTTCGCATAAACAGACATTGACCTGCTATATTGTGCAGAGGGAAGGCACTGCTATGACTTCTGAAATTACCTGGGAATTGAACATTCAAATATTAACTCTAACTTGAATCACATAATAAGCAAATACAGAGGTTCTCCTCTCATTCTTTCTTCAGCCCTCCCCTCCTCTCCCCACTATCCTCTCCCTCATGCTCTCCTTTTCTCTTCTCCTCTTTCTTCTCTTCTCCCTTTCTCTACTCCTCACTGTGCTTTCTCTCTCTCTGCATGTAGAATGTATAAAGTAGAAGTATTTTCTATGCTAACTTCCCTCATAAACAATATCCAAATCTCATTCATTTAAAAATATGTGTTGTCCTTAGTTATGCTACAATCTGATATGCACATTCCTACTTAAGTGATTTTTTCCCATATATGGTAACTCTCAGAATAAATCTGAACATTCTGTAGCTCACTTGGTTAAGTAGCTGTCAACATTTCATTGTAAATTCAAAGCCACCAGTGAAGACGATTTTTGAAAGCCTCCAACTTAAAGAAATGATAAATGTTTGAGGTGATAGAAATGCCAATTTCCCTGATTTGATCAATGATGTATCATATATTTATAGGGAATTTCCTATACTAAATACACAATATACTTAACAATTTTATATGTAAATTAAAATAACTAAACAAATGAAAATAAAATCTATCGAGTGAACAAAATCCTAACATTCCAATTGATTAGCCCTTTTTAGAATTTTCTTACTCTGTCCATGAAATGAAAATAAAAAGAGAGCCTGACTCACTATATTGATGTGTGTGTTTTAGGGCATTCCCAGAAGCAGAACAAAAAAGAAATACATTCCATGACTACAACTTAGTACAGTTTTGAGGTGACATTGCCAAATCTAAAGTTTATCTGGGCTGTTAGGAGGGCTTCTTATATACTTAATGGGGAATAAGACAGAATTTGAAGAACATGTCATTTTAACTTTACCAAAAAGGATAAATCATAGCATTAACTCTCAAGTTGTTCTTAGAGTAACTGAGCCTTGAAAGACAAAGATGCACAAAAAGTTGAGCAAAATGGAGAATGAAGCTGAATAGGAGAGAATGACATTCTACCACGAGAGAAAAAGGAAAGGAAATCCATGAAGCCAAAACCACTGGGACTTCGTAAGCTATGACAAAGTCAAGCATGACCATCTGTGGAAGTGCTTCGTGGCCATAAAACTAACTACTATTTTTTTTTCCAAACACATTATCACAAGCATATTTCCTTTTACATGAAAGAAGTTTCTTCTAGGAGCTATTCCTCTCAGACAAAACCAACATCCATGTTTTGAGTGGAGGCAAGCATTACAAAAGTGAGAAGCTCTCGAAGAAATTGCATTTCACTGGGAAAAACTATACACCGACTTGTCTCACTCCTTAAAACACATGCACAGCTTCCTCCTCCCTTCAACTGGGACTGCTCCCAAACTCCATCAGCCTCTTTGTGCACACTTGGTCTTGAAAACAAGTGTGTGACAGCTATGACTCCATGGTTGTACACATCCCATCATCTGCGTATGAGTAGCTTTGCAGAGGCCTATGGAAGCCCTTTCTTAGAATATTTTGGTATGGCAGCAGCTAGAAGCTCATCATTTGAGGGAATTAATACTGAAATGAAGGGAATAATCCACACAGCTCAGAGAGCAAGCATGTTTCTTGCTTTCTCTTCTCCTTTCTCTGGTGTAAAGGTTCAAAGGAAGTGCACTTTACATGATGTGTTACTGTAAAGTATCTTTTATTTCAAAGCCACTGTTAGTGGTTCCTGTAAAAAAAAAAAAGCTATCTATTCCATATATTTTTTTCTTTTTATCCCTATAGTGCATTCATTGCTGGAGCTCAACTCTATCATAGAATCTTCAGATTTCAGTGGAGCAGCAGAACTATCATAAAATGAGTAATAAAACATTCTTGTGACAGTATATTGGTTTCAGCATGTAGTAAGTATAGGGCTTTCTCTGATGAGGACATCAGGGAATAATTGTATTGAGCCACCTTGTGAGTATCTTTCACAACATAGGTAGAAGAATCAAAGCCTCTATTTTTTTTTTTATAAAAACCATCAGTTATTCACCAGCTGTTATATTTTCCTTCTAAGAATTTATCCTTCATGGGTTTCTTAATTCACACTTGGTATTATTTGTGTCTCCATGTTATCCTACAACTTTCTATTTTAATTTATCTCATGAAATTCCAAACTGAGATAACAATCTATATTTCTTTCCTTTATGAGGGTGTTGGTGTGAATTATTTCCCCATAATAATTCCTATATCCTCTGTAGATCATTCTACTAATTTACTATCATTAAACAAGTATAGTCTTTCCATATCTTTTCCAGGCTGACTGATTTTCTCTCCTCTAATTATAGAATTACAAAAAAATGTTATGAGACCCTACCTCTTCTCCAACTCCCCAAAGGCAGTAAGGGAAAGAATTACACCAAGTTGTCTCTATCTAGAATTTTCACATTGACATTCTTTAATCAAAAGTAAAACGAAGTTTTATTCATAGCCATAGTGTTAGAATGATCATTTAGAATTCAAGAAAGAAAAGATCTAGAAAGAATATTTTGAGCATATTGATATAGTATAATTCAATTTATAATAATGAAGTTATAAAGTAACGAACCACTCTTAATTCCAACTAAAATGGCCTTCTTAAACTTTAAACAGAAGTTAGGATTTTGTTCCATACTTATACAGAAATCCAACCAATATGGAGAAAAGCAGAAATTGCATGTGATGGTCCAAATAATGAGACATTACAGTGTTGTACAAGAGTGATAAAATGAAAGAACCATGTTCCTACTACTTATAGACTTATCATATCTAACACCCACTCTCTATTTATCTGTTGGTCTATCTATCATCTATCTACCTTTCTATCATCTCTCTTCAATATATTACTTATAAAGTAAACAGGAATTCAAATATTGCCTATATTTTGAATTTATACACTTTCTTTCTAATAAATATTTTGTCCTGTGATTTCACACTCTAAAAATTGGATTAACATTTTTTAGCAGGGAGTGTGAATGATTCTACATACATCAATAATACATTACATCTGAAATATTAGCCTGGACTCCTCCTCAAATTATGATGCTAACTTGCTCGGGAAATTTGTACAAATCACACTCTTTTTCCCTTATTTTCTCATTTATAAAGAAGAAAATAATCCAAATTTTTTGTGACATAGTTTGATACATGTACAGAATCTGATGACTCTGTATGAACACTTCTCTTCAAACTCAACAGCCTCACTTTCAGGGCCCACATTCTTCCTCACCGAGCCAGCCATCATGTACTCAATATCCTGAAAAGAGAGAGGGAGAAAGAGACTGTTTTTCTCCTTCTGCATGGGTGTGTCATGTCCTTGGTTGATGGGAACTCAGCATTATAATCTCTCACTGCTCTTTTCTAGATGGCTTTAAATTTTCTAGGTTGACTTTCCCTCTGGCCTGGAATCGATAGAGATTTCTCCTGGACTGAATATCATTTACCATAGAAAAAATCTCATGCTACAATTTGAGTCTCTTTCCTGGGGCCCACACTCTAGCCTCTCAACAGAAAAAAAAAAAAAAAAAGGTGGTTTGTACTCATTTCTCAGTGAGCATTGAGATTTCAACCAACATCCAGACATGGGCTTCCTGCAGAGGAGAAAATGAGGAAAGAGTAAAGATTGAGTTAGTTATGGAGGGACAAGGCTATCACCCTCTCTGGCAGTTAATTATACCTGAAAATCAGTAGTTATTCAATATTTTTCTTTTTAAATTTTTAATTGTTATTTCAAAGGTGATATACAGAGAGGTTACAATTACATAATTACATAAATCAGTTTTCAATATTCTTACATAAAGAAGATTTTGCCAATCAGATGTAAAGTTAGCCCTTCCTTCTTCCTACAAACATCCCTGCAAAACTTTGGAAATCCTCAGAACGAGGCCCACTTTGACTTTCTTTATATTAGTGTTAAGAACATTTGAGTCGCAGGAGCCGGGCCTGACTGGGGTGTGTTGTTACTGCTAGCAGTGGCTCCGGAAGGTGCAACGGGGGGGAGGGGGATCGCCCCCGCACCTCTGGAGACACCCTGGTTTCCCCCCAGCGAGGCTCGAATTCAGGGGCTCCCAACTAGCTCTCCGCACCCCCTAGGCGGGATTTGGAGTGCGATGGTGCAGCCCTCGGCCTCGAACTTCCTTCCAGTGGGCCTCGTCTCCTTGCAGCGAGTTTGGGGGGTGCGGACGGGCTCCCAGAAACGAGGGATTTCATGGGTCCCAGGCTACTGGCTGCTGGTAGGTTTCTTGTAGCAGCACAGGTCACGCTCCCCTTCCCACTGGTTTTCCCCGCCCCCCTCGCCTCCCAGCATCTGCACCCTGGCACCTACTTACTTCAGTACTTCATCCCAAGGCTGGGTGAGAGACCTCCCCGCCTCCATGAAAATATAAGATGCATGGGAAAGGCGCCCCAGGTTCCTTTGTAGTTGCTCAGCCGGTGGGACCGGCTGTCCATCTTTTGTGTGTGTGTGTGTATGCTGGTCCTGGGACTTGAACTCTCGGCCTAGATGCTGTCCCTGAGCTTTTGTGCTCATGGCTGATACTCTACCGCTTTGAGACACAGCTCCACTACTGGTTTCCTGGTGTTGCATTGGAGATAAGAAGCTCACGGTCTTTCCTGCCTGGGCTGGCTTCGAACTTCGATTCTCACATCTCAGCCTCCTGATTAAGTAGGAAGACAGTCATGAGCCACCTACTCCTGGTTCCGCCCATCTCATTGAGACAGGGTAGGTAGGGAAGGGAAAATGACGCCTGGGAAATTAGCAGGCAGAAATGCACAGACTAATGCTACATGCGTAGTTACGATAGAAGCAGGTAGAGAAGGAGCTGGAGGGAGTGAGGCTGAGAGGGATACATTGTAACACTTGGGAAATTTCGCAGTGAAACCATCCTCGTGTAACTAATATAAGTGAATAAAAATACCACACAAGCACACACACACACACACACAAAACAAAAGAACATTTGAGACCCCTCAAACACTCCTGTGGGACTTAATGTTCAAAGTGATGCCACAATTCTTATGTGTCAGGAATTATATGGCTTATGTAACTGTGCTCTAAAGCTATAGAAGTCAATCCACTAAAATCCAACCACATTATTTGCATAGGAATAATGCTCGAGCAACAGTACACTTTGGTTCAACACTCCACTGGTACATACTGCTCACTTCAACAAATCACAGCGTTAGTACCTCCTAGAATCATGAGAAATTACAGCCAAGAAATAGCTGTATCATAGGAAAAAAAAAAAAAAAAGCTAGAACAGAGACATTGGTAGTATGAGGTCCTTAGGTTCCTCCTATGTTATCAATGCAGATCCCCAAAGTCACCTCTTTGGCGGTGTTCTAATTTTATCTCATCTGAGAAATGTTCTGTGAATAATTCCATTAAAAGCTATCAAAGACACTCATGTGGCTCTGTGGAAATGGATCAAATTTAATGGCCAATATTAGTAATTCAGTCAAAGACTTGGCGTATAAACTTCATCTCATATTTCTCTTCTGACTAGGAACGTGCTTTGTTCAGAAGCATGTTCTTCTGACAGAAAATCATGAAATGACAACACATGCAAATCCCATGCATTCATAGAAACAGTCAAGACTAAGGGAAACACAGCATCAATGTATTAGGTAATGTTGTGAATGAATTGTTGTCCAAAGCAGACACTTGATATGAATTTGATCATTATTAAATTAGGTACTCATACTCATTAGAATCATTGTATCTGCTTCTTTATTTGGGGCTAACCTTCTCAGATAGCTTATTTCATATTTTGTTTGGCATTCAATATTTGATTTTTCAGTCTGACATTTGTAAGAATAGCTCTGTAAATCTGGACAATTTTCTTGATTTCCCAACTGATGTTGGCAATGATCAATTGGAATCACATTCTATGCACTTGTCCCTATCCAGAACTTATACCAATGCTTTCATATTTGCCAAACAAATTAATCAAACCAGTATATCACCATCACAAGAATGAACCTTTCTATATCATCTTTGTTTCCTTTCATTTATAACTAGTGGTATCTGATCCAATTATATTCTGTTTATTAATTTTACAAAGATAGATCCTTTATCTTGCTAGCTGCATTCAAACTACCAAAGTCCTGGTTTGTGTGCCAATGTGATGGATTTTCAGGTTGCTTTATCTGTCTTATTTCTATGCATGTAAAATTGAAGTCTCTCTTTAGAACATAAACATAATTAAGCACAATATAAAAATCATTCCCTATATAGTAGAGGGCAGATTTTCAACTCCTAGACTCCTCATGTTTTCAACTCTATAATTTTCCAACCTTTCTCAAGATTCCTTCTTTAATTTTTCCTTAGTTTTCTTCACAAAAATACATAGTCCAATAAATCCTACATACTATGATTTTTAAAATATCACAGTGTTTCTTCAAAGGTGCTGTTTCTGCCATATGCTTCTATGGAAATAGTGGTTTATTTCTTTCCATAACCTGTAAACTTCAATTTTAAGTTGAAACACAAGCATTATTTTGAAGCTCTTTTTGATTGTGAGTAGTATTTTGATGTATTTTGTGTTTAGGTATTTGTTTGTTTTAATGTTGGTCTTGGGGCTTGAACTCAGAGCTCTGTCCTTGAGTATCTTTTGCTCAAGGCTAACACATTACCAATTTAGCCACAGTTCCACTTCCAGCTTTTTTTTGTGTTTTTTTTTGTTTTTGTTTGTTAGTTTGTTTTTGGAAGTTTAGTGGAGATAAGTGTTTCACAGACTTTTCTGCCCAGACTGGCTTCAAACTGCAATCCTCAGATCTCAGACTGCCAAGGAACTAGGAATATAGGCGTGAGACCCTGGTACCTGAATTTCTTCAGTTATTTTTACCCAATGATTTTTATTGCTTCTATTCTATTGAAATAGTATTTTGAAGTTGCTCCCCCCATACACACACACACACATGCACACACGTGCACACACAAATTCACTTATAGGAGATTAAAATGTCATTGTGAATAATAAGCCATAAAAAAACTGAGGAATCAACTGAAGGAATGCTTTGAAAAATATGAATGGTTAGTAAATTGGAATTATTCCTGAAAAGAATCTTTTGAGAATCACATTACAAAATGAAAACTATCTTAAAAACATAACCAGAAAATGGACCCAAAAAGGGTTTGCAAGTTTCTGTGGGGAAAACCATACCCACTAGTAACAGGACTGAAATTTGAGTTAGTGCATCCATATCTTATCCCAAATATTGGTGAATTTTGGTAAAATTGGTGAAATACTTTCATTTGATTTGATTTGATTATATTTTATTCTGGTGTCCTTTACATTAGTGAACAAGAAACCACCTGAATTTTATCTAATGACCATCCTGTTTTGTGAGATGCTTTGAAATATTGAAGACTGTACAGTATACACTATTAAAATATAAATGAAGGTGTGTGTGTGTGTGTGTGTGTGTGTGTGTGTGTGTGTTAAGGTATCTTCGTGGCCAACTTAGTTTGTATCATTGATGAGTCAATCAGCTGATACATAAGGCAGCTGCAAATGTGGATCATGCAGAAAACACTCAATTTGTGGGCCATATGTGGGCATAAGCTTTGTGATGAATAAGCAAGACAAAACCAAATCTTCTTGTATGGGGAGTGCATATGCATGTTGATGAGCCTTAGCATCCATCCTCTGCTGAGTCGGGAAAGCAGGAAAAAAAAAAACAACTCCCCACAACCATTCTTTAAAAAAGGAAAGCATGCAAACTTCCACCCAAGTTCCACTTGCCTAGAGGTTTAATTTATTCATACCTATTAAGGACACAAAAGCCATTCAGTCTATTGACTTCTGGAATCAGTGTATTTATTACTAAAGATTTGTACATGGAAAATGTGGTCAATGGAGACAATTCACTACCGCAGAAGGTCAATTGGACACATTAATGGCCAATCCTCTAAAGCATGAAGAATCATTTTAAGGCTCGTATTACTATTTGTAGTTAAAGAGTCAGGTAAATGTTAAAAGGGCAAACAAATTTCATTTCCCTAGACTTCAGCTAATGATCAGAGAGATCAGGAAGTCAAGCACATTTTTACTCAATGGTCTCAAGCCCTTTGACTCCAGATTTGGGAAAAGGTTACTTGTCAGTTCTTCCTTAAGCAGGATTTGGTATTGTTGGCCTTTGTCCTTGCCTGGCCCCATTAATGCCAGGCATCTTGTAAAGAGTGGTATTCTTACTGTGCCAAGTTTCAGCAGTAGGTCTTCTGTGCATGCACAGGCAGTATTTCAAACAGAGAAAACTGTATATTTTTGGATTTTTCCCCTTTAATCTTGACTTTATTTTCTGTATTCTTACTAGGTATCCAGGAACTTTATGCTCCCTATGTCCCTACAGAGAAGTATACCACTTTTCTATAGACCTTCTTCAAATAATTCTGCCAATGTAGGATGTTAAGAATGGGACCCTTTCTCCTTATCTTCTCATTATGGCTCCCCTGTCCTTTAGGCTCCTTCTGCGTATGAAATTTCATGTCAGGAAAAAAATGTATCTAGCCAAATTCTTTTTTTTTTTTTTTTTTTTTTTGCCAGTCCTGAGCCTTGGACTCAGGGCCTGAGCACTGTCCCTGGCTTCCTTTTGCTCAAGGCTAGCACTCAGCCACTTGAGCCACAGTGCCACTTCTGGCCATTTTCTATATATATGGTGCTGGGGAATCGAACCCAGGGCTTCATGTATACGAGGCAAGCACTCTTGCCACTAGGCCCCTCAAATTCTTGTGTTTACAAGTTCAGTGGTTATTTTACACTGTAGAGGAAATTTCTGTGGAATTCAGGTGACATGGCAGGGCATGAATAAATAGATGATGGATGGCAAAAAGTGGTCAAAAAGTGGTTTGGGAGATTTCAAATTATATTAGTTTTTGCACTGTTTTAACTTGACTCTCAAAATCACCATTAGAATACAAGTCAAGACGAAAAAACCATAGAATTTTTCTAGAATATTTAAATTCTTTCATCCACTGCAAAATTTGCTCCTTGTACATTTCAAGCAATAGTGGTCCTGCCCAAGATACTGGGGAAAAAAAGACATCATAAATAATGTAAAAGACCCTCATAATTCATTTCACTTGAAGGTTTAGGATGAATTTTCTCATTTAAAATTTGTTTTTACCCATGTTGGGCACTCAGAGTATTTTTATATGTAACTTCTCATAACTCAGAGCCATATTTTTCCAACTCTTTACTCTTGCTTACAATGAGGTCATTTGAAAAAAAATAGAGAGAGCTTTCTAAGATCCCAAAGGAATCCCCATTTGCAGAAGGCTGAAGACTGGCTCCAGGGCTTGCAATTACAAAGGAGAGTGTATCACTTCCACAACCTTGATTCAGAGCCAACTCAGGTTAATATTGCCCCAGAGTTATTTCCTGGCCTCCCCAAATGGTTGGAAGTAGATGGTGTGGTGGTGGCAAATCCAGACATGCACCTCCCAGATGAGCAGGGCCATATGAACGCAGAGCTAAAAGGGACACTAGGATGAGATTTCAGGCAGTGAGTAGGAATGGGTAAGGAAGCCATTTGCACCAGGCTTCTATGAGTAGGAGGGCACAAACGAGGAAAAGTAGCTTAAAGCAAAGAGCTTTTGGCTGGAAATCATGAGACATGGGTTTTCTTTTCTTTCTTTCTTTTGTTAAAATTTTATATTGCCTCTATTTAGCTAAGTGACCATGGAGAAGGAGCTTATTTTTTCTAGGACATTTTCCCATTTTTAATGTGTAAAATAAATGAACTTTATTGTTTATTGTTACATTCTCTCAGCTCCCACACTCTAACTGGGATACTTTATAATCATCAAATAATTGTATTATGCTATGGAAAATCAGTAAGCATGACTAGATCTCAATTTTTTAGCTTTTTTCATAGGAAATTTAAAAAATCCAATACAGAATCCTCTAAATAACTTAATAATAAATAAGATAAACTTAAATGTATGTATACAATTATCATTCATAATTACATATAGAATATTCTTCAGTCTTCTGAAGGATTCTAAGAAGTATGGTTCAACATAGTAGTTCAAGAAGGCCAACCTGAAGAGAGAGAAGAAAAAAAAATAGGGAAATTCCAAACAAATAATTCAGTCATGGTGGCAGTTGAATGAAATTCCAGCTACTCAGGTAGCAGAGGTAACAAGATAAATTTTAGATGCAAGCTGAAAGCCAAAATGTACACATTTATCCATGGATAATAAACTAAAGTAGAAAGGGCAGGTGGCATAGTGCATAACTCATGAGCTGAAATCAAACTACCAACAAACTAAGGAAATAATTATTGCAAGTATATTTTGCTACCTATATGATTAGAACACTAAAGATGAAAGACTAAACCATTTACCAATGTCATGTGTCAGATGGGAATTTAGGTTTTCTAATATTAAAGCCGCTTTTTTTTCCTGTGATGTAATAATTCTAGGTATAGTCCTATGTTTCATGATGGACATAAAATAGCACACTCTAAGATATCTAGGGAGCAGTGAATTCTCAGTGAAATTAAAACAGGCATACACACAGACATCACATCCCCAAAACCTAAAATAATAATATCAACATGGAGAATTTCAAGAAACAGTAAGAACAATATGAATTAATAGTTTATTAGAATATAGATTTGAAAGTTGAAATCCATAAAACAGCAATGATATGACCATGGAGATATGAACAGATAACAACACTGCTTATTGAATACCTGCCATATGTGTCTAGTTAGTGCCATGACAAATAGTTCAAATTTAGAAACAAAAACACATTAGCAGAGTAAATAATGCTGGTTCTCATGTGATAAATTAACATTTAGATGTTGGAAATGATTTGTTTTGGACTCTTATAAATGCTAGAACGAAATTTCAATCATATTTAACAAACCCCATAGCCTTTGACCTGACTAACGAAAGGATCCTTTGGAATGCTTTGCTACAGTTGGGAACTGTCATGAGAAACAAAGAGAGGACTAGCTATATTGAAATAACAGTACCAAACAATTCACAGAAAGATGGAACTGCAATTGAGGAGAAAAACTCAGGAATAACAAACCATTCTGAAGATCTATATGACATGTGGAAATACATTTGGAGAAATGGGAATAGAGACAGAAGACTATCACTTTGTTTTTGTTTACTTTTTTTAATTTTCAAACTAATGTACAGAGAGGTTACAGTTTCATACGTTAGACATTGGATACATTTCTTTTACTGTTTGTTACCTCCTCTCTCATTGCCCCCTCCCCCTTTCCCTTTCCCCCCCAAGAGTTGTTCCGTTCATTTACACCAAACAGTTTTGCAAGTATTGCTTTGTAGTCATTTGTGTTTTTTTACCGGGTGTCTCTCTAATTTAGTATTCCCTTTCAGTTTCCCAGTTCTAATACCAGTATACACGGTTTCCAATGTACTCAGATAAGATACGGAGATAGTGCAGGTACAACCACAGGAAGGGGATACAAGAAGATCATCAATAATAGAAGCTATGGGTACACATAGCACATTGAAAGTAGTTACAACAGTGATATAACAATTGTTTCCATAACCTGGAGTTCCTTTCACTTAGCATCATCTTACGTGTTCATAAGGGTATAGCTATTGGGTTCTGTGACCCTCTGCTGTGACTTGCCAAAACCTGTGCTAATTATTCCCTATGAGGGAGACCATAGAGTCCATGTTTCTTTGGGTCTGGCTCACTTCGCTTAGTATAATTTTTTCCAAGTCCTTCCATTTCCTTATGAATGGGGCAATGTCATTCTTTCTGATAGAGGCATAAAATTCCATTGTGTATATGTACCACATTTTCCTGATCCATTTGTCTACTGAAAGGCGTTCTATAAAATCCAGCACCCATTTATGCTAAAAGCCCTGAAAAAATTGGGATTCCAGGGAATATTCCTGAATATAATGAAGGCAGTTTGTGACAAACCAACAGCAAGCATAATTCTAAATGGTGAAAAACTTAAGCCATTCCCTTTAAAATCAGGAGCAAGACAGGGTTGTCCTCTCTCTCCCCTTCTCTTCAACATAGTACAAGAATTCCTAGCCAGAGCAATTAGGCAAGAAGAAAAAATAAAGGGGATCCAAATAGGAAAAGATGAAGTTAAACTTTCTCTCTTCGCAGATGACATGATCCTATACCTAAAGAACCCCATAGACTCCACTTCCAAGCTACTAGAGCTGATCCAAAACTTCGGCAAAGTAGCAGGACATAAAATAAACCCTCAAAAATCAATGGCCTTTCTATACGCTAATGACTCAAACACCGAGGCTGAAATCAGGAAATCAACTCCTTATGCAATAGCCTCAAAAAACATAAAATACCTAGGAGTAACCTTAACCACAGAAGTGAAAGACCTCTATGATGAGAACTTTAAAAACATGAAAAAAGAAATTCAGGCAGAACTAAGGAAATGGAAAAACCTCCCATGCTCCTGGATTGGGAGGATTAGTATACTCAAAATGACAATATTGCCAACGGCTATCTACAAATTCAATGCAATACCCATTAATATCCCAACACCATTTTTTTAATGAAGTAGAGGAAGCAATCCAGAAATTCATATGGAACAATAAAAGACCTAGAATAGCAAAAAACAATCTTAAGCAGAAAGAACAGTGCTGGAGGAATTACAACAGCCAACTTCAACTGTATTATAAAGCTATAGTAATAAAAACAGCTTGGTATTGGCACCGGAACAGGTCTGAAGACCAATGGAACAGAATTGAAGACCCAGAAATGAAACCACAGAATTATGCCTAATTAATCTTTGATGAAGGAGCTAAAAAAATTGTCTGGAAGAAAGATAGCCTCTTTAAAAAATGGTGCTGGCAAAACTGGCTGAACACATGCAACAAACTAAAACTAGATCCTTATCTATCACCCTGCACCAAAATCAATTCCAAATGGATCAAAGACCTTGAAATTAAAACAGATACCCTGAAAACACTAAAGGAAAGAAGGAGTAGGAGAAACACTTGGGCTCCTTGGCACAGGACAGAACTTCCTTAATAAAGACCCAGAAATACTACAAATCAATGAAAGGATGGACAAATGGGACTGCATCAAACTGCAGAGCTTCTGCAGGGCAAAGGGTATACATCACAAGGTAAGCAGAAAGCCCACAGATTGGGAAGAGATCTTTACCAGCCATACAATGGACAAAGGACTCATTTCTAAAATATATGCAGAACTAAAAAAATTACATTCCTCCAAAATGAAATTGCAAAGAACCAATAGCCCCCTCAACAAGTGGGCTAAAGACTTAAAAAGATACTTCTCTCATGAGGAAATGAGAATGGCCAAGAGACATATGAAAAAGTGCTCTACATCACTGGCTATAAAAGAAATGCAAATCAAAACAACATTGAGATTCCATCTCACCCCAGTAAGAATGTCCTATATCAAGAAAACTAACAATAACAAATTTTGGAGGGGATGTGGCCAAAAGGGAACCCTGCTTCATTGTTGATGGGAATGTAAGCTGGTTCAGCCACTCTGGCAAGTGGTATGGAGATTCCTCAGAAGGCTAAACATAAAGCTCCCCTATGACCCATCAGGCCAACTTTTGGGCATCTACCCAAAAGACCACAAAAAAGGACACACTAAAGCCACCAGCACAACAATGTTCATCGTAGCACAATTTGTCATAGCTAGAATATGGAACCAACCAAGTCTATCACTTTGACAGACACTATTTGTTATAAACTTAAACATGGGTAGGAAATGAATGCCAAAAATTTACAAAATGCTGACAAAAGAAACCAAATCCCTAGGCAGATGGAGACACACTCTAAATTCATTGATTGGAAAACTGTCATGGGAAAGATAATGATTCTCCCCAATGTGATTGATAAGTTTACTAGTACCCATCCTATCATAATCCAACTAAGAACTTTGTAGGACTCTACAAATAGGGTCACACCTGTAATTATAGCTACTCCTACATCTCAGATCTGATATAACAGTTTAAATCCATCTGAGTAGGAAAATACATGAGAGTCTTCTCCTCAACCAGTAAAAAAATAAAAATAAAATAAATAAAAAAAACATATATAACTAGACATGTGGTTCAAATGGTAAGATTTGACCAAAATAATTAAGAGATAGCACCCAGGCAATGAGTTCAAGCACCAGTACCAATACAAAATCTCAAATAGGTTCATAATATCTTCAAATATTTACTACCATTGCATGTAGATTTTTTCCCATTCAGGGAACCAAATCCCTCAGGTGTTCCTGTGTATGGGTTTGTATTTTGGTCTGAGGAAAGCTATTAGCTTTTAAGTTCATGGAGAACTCTTCTGGAAATAGTGTTTTACCTTCTGAGCTTTGCCCCACATACTTTGCATTCAAAGACAAGTTGTGATATTTGTCTGGTGAGATGTTCTCCACCCAAGCCTTTTGTGGCCCAGATTATCTGGATTGTCCATGTACCTTGATGCAGAATAAATTAAGAAACTTATGTATTTTTGGTATGTGTGGGGGAGGGAGGGTATTCATCCATTGAATTCCCTAAATATAAAACTTATTAAACTCTTTGTTCTTTCCTTTTTCAGGCAGGTGTGGATGGACGTATTTTCTGCTGTGAAGCAGAGTGTGTCTTTCCTGTTTGTTGAGCAACTCTAGGTATTCCCATACAGATGATCAATGTGGCATTGCCTTTCCTCACTTTCTTAAAAAAAAAAAAGGAAAATAAAAAACATTGCCTGGGAAATTTGCACATACATCTCAAAATGTTTTATATTAGATTTGGTTACACAACACAAATACAAGGCTTTAAAAGGCTTCATATTTTAAGGCTACTCACTAAAATATTGTAGCCTATGCACAATCAGTCCTCTTTGAGGGGTTTAGGAAAAAAGCCATTTTAATTTACCCATTCTGGAGTGTGGTGCCAAGAGGACTACAAAAAATAATGACAAAGAAACTGGTAAAAAAAATTTTTTTTGAAAAAGAAAAAAGTATCAGTGGGTGCAGGTCTAGGCTTTCTCTAATATCTTGTTGATACTCAGTTTTCTCTTCACATTGTATAAATCGTTTGCCTTTTATAATTTTTCCATTTTTTAAGAATATTATACTATGGAATTGAACCCAGGGCCTCATGCATGCTAGGAAAGCACTCTACTACTAAGCCACATTCCCAGCCACAAGCTAGTACTCAGAACCTAAACAGAAACTTCAGCTCTATGTTCTACCACATTTGTAAATGAAGTTTTATTGTAACTCAGACTCATTTGTTGCATTTTCTGTAGCTTCTTTTGGGGAAAAAAGTGGGAATAGCTGTGACAGAGACAATATGGACTACATTAATTGCTATCTCCTCATATACAGAAAATGTCGACTGTTTCTATTTAAAGAAGTAACTCAAGGTAATCATTAATAGGTGGTGATAACTGGGTACAACCACTGCCAAATGCTGTTGGGATAAAATGACAGATTATGGTCTAATTATTTTAATTAGTACACTGCAACAGAATAAACAAATATAAGTGACAAGGAAGTAAAACAGCCTTCATACAGGAATCTGTACCATCAAAAATGGAGAGAAAGAAACCAGATATTTAAAGATAGTGAATATCACTGAATTATTTTATGGGTGTATATGATTATGGAACAAACAAAGGCATTGAAATTATTTTAGCAAGGTAAGTGGAAGATAATGCATAGAGGAAGTGAGGTTGGTGGGTACTTTTCATGTATATAGAGAAATGTTACAATAAATCTCCATGTAAAAGTCATGTATAACAATAACATTGAAAAATAAATATGATTTAGATATTTTAACATGTACATATATGTATATGTGCACAACATAATACACACACACACACACACACACACACACACACACACATATTTGTCCCCGAAGCCTGCAGTTGAGGGTTATCAGGCTCTTAGTCTTGATCAAACCAGAAACTCAAAACATGCTGGCATATTTTTTCATATCATAGACAGCACTTTACCTCCACGAAGAAAACTATAGTGCATTTAAAATTTATTCTAGGACTGGTTGTGTGTTTTGTATCCTAGTATCTCCCTCAAAGAAAATCTCCAGGTCCAGGTTGTGTTAGTGAAGGAGAAGAATATAAGGGTAGTATCATAATACAAGTACAATTTTATATTAGGACTGTAGAGTCTCTAAAGGATTCACATTAAATGGGTATTTTCCACTTTATTTTGCTATAATTCTGAATAAGTAACCAAATATTGCAGGTGTGTTTGAATAATTGCCTCTGTTCAGATAAGCGTGTCTAGATGCCATATTGATTTCAGGCTTGTTTTTCAATGGACTGGTATTGGCCAAGGAACTGGGAAGTAGGATGTCAAGTGACAATGAATAAAAATGATCTTTGTCAAATTGTCAATTTGATATCCTCAATAACACCTGTATTTTTTATTTGTAGCAATTAATTCAATAACATGTTAATATCAGAAAGAAGTATATGTGTAGATCAAGAAATAAAAGTTCTGTATCATGAAAACCAAGAGAAAAGACTAGTAGAATGATTTTGTACATGTTTAATTTGGCATATAATGTTTTATATTGATTTTTATTGACAAAATGACTAATGCAAATGAATGATGTAAATTTAAGTTTGACTTAAAGAAAAATTTCAAAAGAGCACCTGATGTTAATTTAAAAATTTATATATTTTGCTTAACTAGCATCAATATAGATAAGATCAATATAGATAAGACACATTTAACATGTATCGTATTATTTTATTCTTGTAATAATTTTTAATCAAAAAAAGAAAAGTTCATATTTGTTATTTTCTATTGCACATGCACATGTTTGCATATGCACATACAATTCTGTTCTATACCTTACTAGGAATTGAAGAGTATGACTCCAAATATAGCTGATGACTTTGTATGAAGATAACTGGCATTTTAAAGAGATTTGTTAATGAGAAGAAAAGGTATGATCAGTTTTCTTTTCTTACATATGGTTTCTGAGATAGGCCTGATGACTCATGCTTCTACTCATGAGAAATGGATTCTCAGATTACAGTTGAGAGCTAATCTCAGTTAAATTTTAGGAGCCCCAATATGAAACTTGGGTGTGGTGTGGTAATACACATATCACTTTAGGGACAATGAAAACCCAATCAATGTCATTCTTTCTGATAGAGGCATAAAATTCCATTGTGTATATGTACCACATTTTCTAATACATTCGTATGAAAATGGAAGAACTTGGAAAAAATTATACTAAGTGAAGTGAGCTAGACCCAAAGAAACATGGACTCTATGATTTCCCTCATAGGGAATAATTAGCACTGGTTTAGGCTAGTCACAGCAGAGGATCACAAGAGCCTAATACCTATACCCTATGAATGTATAAGATGATGCTAAATGAAATGAACTCCATGTTATGAAAATGAGTGTGACATCACTGTTGTAATTACTTTCAACATGCCATGTGAAACCATAGCTTCTTTTGTTGATGATCCTCTTGTATCCCCTGCCTGTGGTTGTACCTGAACTATCACTGTATCTCATTTGAGTGCACTGGATACTGTATATACTGGTATTAGATCTAGGGAAATAAAAGGGAATATCAAAATCAAGAGACAAAGGATAAAAAGACAAACAACTCCAAAAGCAATACTTGCAAAACCATTTGGTGTAAACCAACTGAACAACTCATGGAGGGAGAGGGAAAAGTGGAGGGGGAGGAGGGAGGGAGGAGGTAACAAACAGTACAAGAAATGTACACAAGACCTAATGTATGAAACTGTAACCTCCCTGTACATCACTTTGACAATAAATAAGCATTAAAAAAAGGAGAAAACCCAATCAAGCTGCTCATGTTCACAATCAAATTTCACTCAGCCACAATCAAGAATAATATTGTGTTATTAATAAGAATATTGAATGACTTGGAAAAAATTACATAAGTCAAAGTAAGCTATACCCAGAGAAACAAAGTTTTCATGGTTTCCCTCATTTGTGGTAGATCAATTGTTCCTACACACCTATAAGTAAACATGTTGGATGGCAGACAAGTAGTTACACATAAATTAATTCAAGTATAATACTCTATGGAGTGTTCCAATAGAATAATATTTTAGAAGGACTAAATGGAAGTCCAACAAAGTAACCATCAGGAAATGGATATGTCCAATAGGAGGGGTGATGATGAGGGGAATGGGTAGGCCAAAAGAAGGGAGTGTAGGGAGAATGTAGTAAAGAATTTGTTGTATATAGCATAACATCAAGAAAACAAAGGGAAGAGGAAGGTTGAAGGGGAATAAGAATGTGGGAGTTATTGACACTGCTTAAAATGCATTTAATTCATAAATTGCTGTGGTAGATGGAAATTTCCTTGCTCAACTATTTTATTATTTTTAAAAAAAGTTTATCAAAGTCCAGGCTTGTTTGGGATTACATGGAAGAATTTGTTAAAAAAAAATAAACAAATCAAGAAAGGCTGAGTTATGTTTTATTGTAGAGCCACCTGCCTAGCAATTGCAAGGCTGTAAGTTCAAACCCTTGTACTGCCAACAACACCAAAAAGTTGTCTTTTTGTGTGTGTTTTATTTTTATGTTGTATGTTATCATTGCATTGCTTATATTACATGGTGATAATTTCTTGAGAATTCTGGAAAATTGTGTATATTCCAAAATGTTCAATTTGCTAATGAGATAATGCAGAATATTATTTCATTGATGGAGACTAGATTTGAGTATTTGTATTTTTATTTTTGTGTATAATTAAAAATGTGTATATTACAATAATTTTTATTCTATGCAAATGGCATAAGTATGGAAGTTATATATGTGTATTTGTTAAACTTGAAAGAACTGAGGATATATGTTCAACTTCATCTATGGTTTTCACTGGCAAGGTGTCATATTTGTCTCCTTTCATTTGATCATTTCAACTAGCATTTTTTACTTTGATCAATGAGGAAATGAGGAAAAGGGTGGCACTGTTCAAAAAGAAATGTACTCAATACTTGGACTTACGTAACAGCAACCCTTCTGAACATTACCTTTATAACAAAAAAATAAATATTTTGTGGTGTTTCATTTTTGTGTCACAATCAACATAATCAAGGCAATGAAACTATTCTCTACTCCCAAACATTTTCTTTCTTAATCCTCTTAGAGGTAAATTTTTCATATCAACAATCAACCAGGAGAGGAAGATGGCACTGCCACAGTAGGGAGACACCCCGACTCGCTCCAACTGAATAGCAAGCTGGGGAACTCCAGCACCCAACACCCCATCAAGAACACAGCAATACCAGCAGCCAGAAACAATAGAGAAACGCAGGAAATGAAACTGAACAAAAAAAAGAAGAGCCTATAACCTGCATGAAGCCAGAAAATCTCCAGGGTACCCTTCCCCCACCCTCCAACCCTAGCCCTAACAGGGCCAGGCTGGGAAAGGGGACCTGGCGCCAACAAACTGACTGCCAAAAAGTCATGCCAGGAGCACAGAGTGCAGACAGCAAGAGCTCCACGTACCCCAGGGGGAAAGCAGACCAATCAAGACAGACAGCGGCGATGGGAGGCACTGGACCACATGGCCTGGATTGGACATGAGCGGCAGAACCAGGTGGTGCAGAAGGGGAGAGCCGTGACTGACACCACCAAACAACCGATCACCACACCCCAGCACACCACCCCCAAAGGGCCAACAGTAGCGCAGGACACACACACAATCTAGGTCCAGTAAGTTCCCCATTACCCCCACTCCCACCGGGAGACCAGCTATCAGAGACCCAAACCCTACAAAGAAGCTAGAGCTCCCTCCCTCCCCCTCCCCAACCCGAGGGAACAAAGAATCCCTAAATCAGGTGGCGAAAGGTCCCTTCAGACTCTGGGAGGACACAGGAGTTAGCAGGAGCAGAGCAGTACCAAGGCAGCAGAGGAGCCTGAAAATTGGCCACACAAGCCACGCCCCCTTCCCATCAGGAGCCCAGGGATTGGTAGACATTGGAAGCCCCACCTGAGGCACCTGGGCCGTATGGACTTTTTGAACAAAAGTCACAGGCGTGCTAGTGGGCAATACCAGCCCATCAGGGACACCTGGGACTGATCACATGCCCTCCTTGCAGCGGAGGCACAGTCTGTGGGTGCCAACCCGTGCCCGGGCATTTGATCCCACTAGGGCCCACACACACCACCCCCCACAGCAAACTCGCAGGAGGGCACAAGCACACCCCAACAACCCTGGGCTCGCTCTGGTAGGCGTACCATGCACAGGTGGGCAAGGCCCCACAGTGCAGCGCCCGCTCTGATAGGCGCACCCGCACAGGAGGGCAGAGCCCCCCAGCGGCAGCGCCCACTCAGATTGACCAATTTCACACAAGTGGGTGGGCCGCCCCTCAACAACACTGGCTCCTGAGCAATACACACCGGAGGGCAAACTGCCTGAGAGGTGAGCTCCCCTGACCAAGATACCGAGTGGAAAAAAGAACCAAAGAAGAGAAAATCCTCCATGCCACGCTGAATCAGTGACCCGCAAACCCCCACCAGGGACGTGCTAGGGTCAGCACAACACAGCGGCAGGACACTATCCTGCAGAGAAAGACACAGAACCTACCCACCCCCTAGTGCAGTGAGGGTGACCACCTTGGCAACAACCAAGACGGTCATGATCACACATTGGGCAGTAAGGTTCAACAGCCAAACTCAAACCAAGAGTCAGGATACAAACAAGTCTCCCACTGATGGACCAGCAGGAACCAGCACAAAGCCAAACCACGGAAGCCACCCACAGATCTCCAGATGCTCAAATCACAAAGAAATATAACAGATTTCATCAAAGGGCAAGCCAACTTGCCAGCTCCAAAAAGCAGCACGACTGAAGAGGAGATGGAGAATAAAACAACAACTGAGGCTATGTTAGCAGAAATGATGGAAAGCCTCAGAAATGAAATCAGAAAACAATTCCAGGAGTTCAGAGTGGAAGTCTCAAAGGACATCCAGGAAGCCAAGAAAGAAATGGAAGCAAAAATGGATAGAGTGCAAACCTCCGTCAAAGAAGACCTTAACATCCTAAGAAGTGAAATGCATGAAAAAATGGATTTAAAATACAACTCTTTAAAGGAAGAAATTTCCATGATCAGAGCTGATCTGGCAACCATAAATAGCTCTCTGACATCCATAAACTCCACACTTGAATCCACAGCACAAAGAATTGACCATATGGAAGCCAGAATCTCTCTCTTGGACGATGATGCAGCCGATAAGGACCAGAAAATTACCACACTCCAAGAAACGGTAAAGCTACAGGGTAGACTATTCCAGGAGCTAGTGGACAAAGACAAGAGATATAATGTGTGCATAATTGGAATAGAAGAAGGAGCTGAATACCAGAGAGAGGGCTTCAAAATATTCTCAATAAAGTGATCGTAGAAAACTTCCCCAATCTCACAAAGAACCCCATCCAGGTAACTGAAGCCTATAGGACACCTGGCAGGCCAGATCCTAGAAAAGCCACAGCAAGGCACATAATATTCAAGACATCAGATCTCAAGAATAAAGAGCAAATTTTGAATGCAGCCAGAGCAAAGAAAGAAATTTATTACAATGGGAAGAGGATCCAAATAACAGCAGACCCCTCCACACAAATCTACCACGTGGGAAGAGAATGGAAGAACACCATCCAGGTCCTACAGGCCAAGAATTGCCAACCTAAAATAAAATATCCAGCAAAGCTGGAGTTCATATTCGAGGGGAAAACTAGATCTTTCCATAGCAAAGAGGATGTAAAGGAGTATGTGAATAACAAACCAGGCCTACAGCGAATTCTAAGTGGGGACTCCCACCCAACAGAAATCGTACAGGACACACAGACAGAAACAGAAAGAAACTACTATAGCCAGAGCCCAACAGAAAGAGCAGCTCACTAAGGACAAGAAAAAAAAAAAATAACGGAGGAAAAAACAGCCCAACAAGAAATTGGAAGGAGAAAAAACACTCTTTTCCTTGATCTCTTGAATATAAATGGTATTAACTCTCCAATAAAGAGGAGCAGACTGGCAGAATGTATCCACAAACAAAAAGTTGACATCTGTTGTCTACAAGAGACCCACCTTACAGCTAGGGATAAAAACAGGCTCCGAATGAAAGGATGGAGCAAGGTCTTCCAAGCAAACGCACCTACCAAAATGGCAGGAGTAGCCATCCTGATTTCAGACAAGCTGGACTTCTCATTAAAATCAACTCAAAATGACAAACAAGGTCACTACATTTTAATACAAGGAAAAATCCAGAATCTAGACATCATGGTGATAAACGTATACTAACCAAACAAAAGAGGCCCTACATATGTCAAGCAAATTCTCACAGAACTGCAGAACAAGATAGACCCAAACACAACATTGTGGGTGACTTTAATACCCCACTCTCTCCAAGAGACAGATCCAACACCCAGAGGATTAGCAAGGGAGCTGAGGACCTAAGTAACACCATATCCCAAATGGAGCTAACAGATCTATACAGAATCTTCCACTCTACAGAGACCCAATACACATTCTTCTCAGCAGCCCATGGATCATACTCCAAAATAGACCATGTCATAGCCCACACAAAGAACCTCAGCAAATACAAAAGTATTGACGTCATCCCATGTATTATATCTGACCACAGTGGATTAAAGGTAACCCTCAATAACAACGGTTACCACGGAGGCTATACACATTCTTGGGGGCTAAACCCCACAATGTTATCGAACACTTGGGCCACAGACCAAATTAAAGATGAAATTAATGAATTCATAAGCCACAATGACAATGAAAATACATCACAAAGAAACCTATGGGACACAGCTAAGGCAGTACTGAGGGGCAAAAATCATTGCCCTCAGCACTCACATTAAAAGAGTGGAAACAGAGCAGGTAAATAACCTCATGATGAAACTAAAACAACTGGAGAAACAAGAAATGATCGAATCTAAAATGACCATGAGGAGAGAGATCACAAAAATTAAAGAAAAGATAAATCTGATTGAAAATAGAAATACCATTCAACAAATAAATAAGACTAAAAGCTGGTTCTTTGAGAAAATAAATAAAATTGACATAACCCTTGCAAGACTTACAAAATAAGAAGAGAAGAGACTCATATATGTAAAATCAGGGACTCCACCAGAAAAATAACAAGTACACACGCTATTCAAACAATCATAAAGAAGATACAGAAAGTAATCAAGAGCCTCCCAACAAAGAAAAGCCCAGGCCCAGATGGATTCACCAATGAATTCTATAAAACCTTTAGTGAGGAGCTAATACCAATACTCCACAAACTCTTCCGCGAAATAGAAACAGAGGGAGAAATCCCAAACTCATTCTATGAAGCTAATGTCATACTCATTCCCAAACCAGGCAAAGACCCAACAAAAAAGAGAACTACAGACCATTATCACTAATGAACACAGACGCAAAGCTCCTCAATAAAATATTAGCTAACAGGATCCAGAAACTGATCAAGAAAATTATACATCATGACCAAGTAGGCTTCATCCCACAGTCACAAGGATTGTTCAACATCTGTAAATCAATCAATGTAATTCACCACATAAACAGAAGTAAAATCAAGAAGCACATTGTTATCTCAGTCGATGCTCAAAAAGCCTTTGACAAAATACAGCATCTATAGTTATTAAAAGCTCTGGAGAGAACAGAAATAGATGGAACATTCCTCAAAACAATAAAAGCCATATACAACAGACCAACTGCTAACATCATATTAAATGGAGAGAAACTTAAAAATCATTCCCCCTAAACTCAGGAACAAGACAAGGATGCCCACTCTCCCCACTTCTTTCAAACATAGCGCTGGAATCCCTAGCCATAGCAATAAGGCAAGAGGAGGACATCAAAGGGATCCACATAGACAAGGAAGAAATCAAGCTATCCTTATTCACAGACGACATGATCTTATATCTGAAAGACCCAAAAAAACTCAGTCCTCAAAATCCTACACCTAATAAACCATTTTGGCAAAGTAGCAGGATATAAAATCAATCCACAAAAGTCAGCAGCTTTTCTGTACACCAGCAATGTACAAGCAGAAATGGTAATTATGGAAACAATTCCATTTACAGTAGCCAAAAAAGAAAAAATAAAGTACCTAGGGATCAACCTAACCAAGGACGTGATGGACCTATTTAACGAGAACTATAAAAATCTAATAAGGGAAATCAAAGAAGACACAAGGAGATGCAAAGACCTCCCATGCTCATGGGTAGGCAAAATAAATATAGTGAAAATGGCCATATTGCCCAAATTGTCATACAAATTCAATGCAATCCCTATCAAAATTCCAGTCACATTCTTCACTGAAATAGAGAAAGCAATCCATAAATTCATATGGAACAGCAAAAGACCTAGAATAGCCAAAGCAATTCTAGGCAAAAAAAGCAGTGCAGGAGGTATCACAATACCAGATTTCAAGCTCTACTATAGGGCCATCATAACAAAAACAGCCTGGTATTCGTATAAAAACAGACCGAAAGACCAATGGATCAGAATTGAAGATCCAGAAATAAAACCGCACTCTTACAGTCAGCTGATATTCGACAAATGAGCTAAAGACATACAATGGAAAAAACATAGCCTCTTCAACTACTGGTGCTGGGAGAACTGGGCAGCCATATGCAGAAAATTCAAAGTTGAACCAAGCCTATCACCATGCACCAAGATCAACTCAAAATGGATCAAGGACCTCAGTATCAGACCTGGATCCTTGAAACTACTGAAGGATAGAGTAGGAAAGACGCTAGAAATTATAGGCACAGGAAGAAACTTCCTGACTATCGTCCCAGTGGCACAACAAATAGGGGAGAGACTCAACAAATGGGACTACTACAAATTTAAAAGTTCTGCACAGCTAAGGACATAGCCACCAAAATAGAAAGACAGCCAACCATATGGGAAAGGATCTTTACCAGCACAGCAACAGACAAAGGCCTAATATCTGTCATCTACAGAGAACTCAAAAAACTAAGCCTCTCTATGCCCAGTAACCCAATTAGGAAATGGGCAAAGGAACTAAAGGGAGACTTCACAAGAGAAGAGATAAAAATGGAAAAGAAACATATGAGGAAATGTTCAACATCCCTGGTAGTAAAGGAAATGCAAATAAAAACAACCCTGAGATACCACCTCACTCCAGTTAGAATGGCCTATACTCTGAACTCAGGCAACAACAAATGCTGGCGGGGTGTGGGGAAAGAGGAACCCTTCTCCATTGTTAGTGGGAGTGTAAATTAGTACAACCACTTTGGAGAACAGTATGGAGGTTTCTCAAAAAGTTCAATATAGACCTACCCTATGACCGAGCCATACCACTCCTAGGCATCTATCCTGAACAGCAGGTCCCAAGATATCAAAAAGACATTTGCACTTCCATGTTTATCACTGCACAATTCACAATAGCCAAAATATGGAATCAACCCAGATGCCCCTCCACAGATGAATGGATCCAAAAAATATGGTACCTATACACAATGGAATACTACATAACTATTAGGAATGGTGAAATATTGTTATTCACAGGGAAATGGTCAGAACTTGAACAAATAATGTTGAGCGAGACAAGCCTAGAACACAGAAAACAAAGGGGCATGATCTCCCTGATATATGACTTTTAAGATGGGATGATGGAGAGACAGTAGAGACCATGTCTGTGAAATCAAAAACTGTTTCTCAAATGGTATTTCCCACAGGATTGGGTCAACGACCCAACATTATGTAACTAAAACCAAACAACTACTCAACATATAAATGTCAAAAATTGACTTCTCAGTGGAATACAATAGCTCAAAAGCTATGTATGTACGTTCATATAAGACTACTGTCGACATATTGTCTAATGTCGACATTACATTTAAAACCCTAGGCAAATTTTCTTTGGCGTAGGCCATGTGGCTACTGTATATGTTCTTGGTACATTGTGTATTGTATATATGTCTACCTGACCTAGGGAAGGGAAAGAAAAACAGGGTGTATGATATCACAAGAACTGTACACACTGCCCTACTATGGAACTGTACCCTTTTTGCACAACACCTTGTCAAAAATTTTGTTTAATTAATAAATAAATTACAAAATAAAACAATCAACCACGATTTCCAGGTGCTGTAGTTAGCTTTATATTCCTCAGTTTTATGTAGAGGGACTTATAAAATATGTATTGTGTGAGATATATCTTACTTACAATAATTAGCAAAAGATTCATGCATGTCAGTATGCATATTTTATGATTATGGATTTAAATTGATGGAAAATATAGCTTTGTGTTGTTATGACACAAATCTTCCAATGCACATTTTTTTCATATTTACATTTGGGAGCTATGAAAGTTTGATATGAAGAGTTTTGCAAATTCATGTCAATAATTTTTTTTAGGAAAATAACTAGTAGAAAAACTGACCTCCATGACTACCAAGTATATTTATAAGTTTTAATAACTTTTTGAATTATACAGGATGAGACATATGTTTTTAGCAAGGGTGTTGATAATAATTATCTTAGGCTTCATAGACAATGGAAGTTTATGGTCTCATATCCTTTTCACTCTCTACTAATATGAAACATTATTAACCTGAATGTAGTATGAAACAGGACCTTCTTGACCATGATTGTGATTTAACTGCCATTTCTTTTTTTTTAAAGCTACATGATTATATCATTTGGAAATAAATATGGTTATATTTCTTACCTAATAGAATTGGCTAAGCTTGCTTTTCTCTCTTTACTTCCACTGTTTAGGATTTCTAATACAATGGTAAGGTGTATTTTCTTTTTTTTTCCTTGTGTTTAAGATAAAAGAGTCAATGTTTTAGAGATCTTAGCAGGTTGAAAGTAGCCCATTCACAGGCAAATTACAAAAATAGGAATAATAAGTGTAAATGGCTGAATTTCTTCCAATATTTCAACAATTACATAATTACTGAAATGGCAATTTAATCAAACAAAAACAATCACGTGACCCCAAACTAGAAGTTATATCATATTTTTTGGTTACTTTAAACTTACACAATTTTGATCATTTATGAGACTGATAGAAATCCCACTGTGACCAGAGGTCTCCAAAATAAATTTCATACATCTTATTTCATGACTTGAGAAATTATAATTCCTCCATAAGCAATTCATCATCCCAAAAATCTCACAATTATATAATTCACAAAGTATATGTCACCACAATTACATAAAAAAGAATGAATAAAAATAATTTCATGTTTCCAATGACTGTCATGTTTCCAGTGGCTGCAGTTGAAAATAACTCTTTTCAATTCAGAAAGAATGGTGATAAGTAAAGTCATGTGTAGTCAATCTGTTAAGTATGTTCTGATTTTGTTCAAGCATAGTCATTTATGTGAAAATATAAAAAATTTCCATACATTAATATTTGTTCCACTATATTAAAAGGTGAGGCCTTTTCATGTTTCTACTTTGTGTCATACTGACAATAACTTTGTGCTATACAATACCTGTAAGGCTAAACTCATTCCTTAGGACATAAATCACATAATACAATTCTGATGATATTCATTAATCTAGCCCTAATAGTAAAGGCAAGCTATTTTCTAGAGCTATCTATAGAATATAGAGGTATCTACTATGACATGAAGAATACACACATATGTGTACCTACCTACCTTACCTACATACATACACACACATAAATACATATTATATACATTCAGCTCAAATAACTTGTATTCTTTGTGCCAATATATTTAGTATCATTAAGCAAACATTTGGTAGGATAAATTGTTGAAGGACAGAATAAATGGAACTATATTTCAATTTCTTGCATTTTCAGTGAAATTAGGTATTTAAGTAAAAATACAACTTCATTATTCCTCCCTAGCAATTTCAGCCAAGAAGAAAAACTCCAGAGAATTCATAAAAATCCATAACCACTTTACAAACCTGTCAGTGGCCTTGAACAGGAGATGTAGATAAAAGATAAGAATCTGACAATCACTATGACTAAAGTAAGAATTGACAAAAAGGCTGGGCAGAAGATTTTGGCCTTGCATTAGAAGTCACAGAGCAGAGTTCTATTTTAAAGACTGAAGAAAAAATAAGTCCAGTGCTTAGGTGAGCTTGTAGAAAAGAGAAGGACAGGGTTGAAGTGTGGGTAAAAGAGATAAAAGAGAGCTAGACATCACCAGTCCTTTGTTTTTGTGTCAATTTCACTAAAGTGAATATGCCTTTATTCACATCCATGAAAGAACTGAATTTCTGAAATCCTGACATTGAAACTTTAGAACCTTTCATCACAAAGGGGTCATTCATATATTTCATTTGTTGTCATCATGTGATGAGTATGATAGTTTCTTTTTTTTCCTGGAAAATAAATTCAACTTTGAGTGCTTAATAATTTTAAACAAAGGGGAAAAAGAGGAAGAAGACACAGACTTTGGTTTGAAATGAAATAATTCAATCATAAAGAATTCCTATTCTTTGACAGGTCAATTTGATTTGCCTTCTCAGTTTGATAGTACAGATATGACTGGAGACAAAACATTTTGAGCACAACATCCTGAGCTCTAAAATATCCCACACTTTCATACATTATTAACATAGGAAAGGGAATTTGACCAACTGGGAAACATGCCCTATTGGCAACAATACAATATTCTTGGGAGTAAAAGTATCCCTATAAATTTGTTCTCTGAATACTTTATGCAAATATGTTGATGTATATGCACATGTTGGTGGGAAAATAAATGCAAAAAGATGGAAGTTCCAACAAATGAATATGTTGAATTGCTAAAAGCAACATATTGCAACTTATGTTCTGAGAGCACTTTGCTCATCATGAAATCCCCAAGCTGAATGTATTCAGAAGAATTGCAATAAGGTATGGAATAGTTCCAGGTTCAGATGTGAACACAGATACAAACACACTGAATGTCGGAATGTGTGTTTGATTCTGTTGTGCTATGTTGAGAAAATAAATTGGATGTTGTTCATGTTGCTAATGTAAAAGCAGAATGAATGTTAAAATGAAGTTATCTGCTGATTTTGGAATCTCATTTATCCCCTGCTGACTCATATCATCTGTTTTGGTTAGACACGATACAAACATTCCTCTCACAAAATCCCACTCCTAAAACTTCAACAACTTTAGCCCAGCAATGGAAAATCAGCAGTAGTTCAAATACAAGGAGTATAATGTAATTGATTTCCAGCTGGTCAAGTGAATATTTTCAGGGTTTGACATCAGGCTCTATGGAAGCGAAATTCTAATTTTTGTTGTTCTTTTCTTCCAGCCATAGGACTTAAAGCTTTCCTTGAGCTTTTGAATAGTTAATTGGAGATGAATCTCATTGAATTTCCTGTGCAGATTCGCTTTGTAACATGATCCTAAGGTTTCAAACTCCTGATCAGCTAGGATTATAGGAATGAGCCACTGGCCGCCAGCAAAATTATAATATTTTTCTAAATATTTGAATAAAAGAAAAATAAACTGAACCTTGCACAAAGTATACATATTTTAAATCTTTGTTAAATGAAGAAAAATACTCTATCCCAAATCCAAAGAAGTTTAAATAATAGAAAAAATCTGTTAGATAAGACACAGTAATTTTGTTCCATGTATTTGAGTGGCATAGATGCCTAAGGTCAGAAAATCCCTTTTCTTGACCCTGCCACATCTACTCAGCATTTCTAAGAGGTATGAATTAGCTACATAGATCATGAATAGATGGGTCATATTTTAGCCAGATTGGCTTTTAGTTGTTGCCCTTTACTATGCATCTGGACATCTGAAAGTCCAAAGATTTCCTAATTTGATTTGTCCTGGCAGAGAAACCCCTCTCCATATGTATACACTTGCATCCCACCCCCGCACACACATACACACACTTGCACACACACAGAGAATTCTTCATATACCACTGACTTTATATTAGAGTCAGAGTATAATAAAGAGGGTGCAAAGTAGAAGCAAAAGATGATAACAGATCTTTTTGCACAATATTTTGCTAAGAGCCACCTTGAACATCAATACATATTTACATCAAGCAAATTTGTAAGTGTGACTGAATAGTTGTTGTTGTAGCTGTAACAATCCGCATTTTAATTTCCGAACCTAAGATTTCCAAACACCCAGCAGTTAAATTCATTTCCAACCTTGTTACTAAGACTTTCACAGAAACAAATAATTGATGTCTCTGACATGTGAAAGCGTGGAAGCAGAAAGTCGAAAGAGTAATTAAGTAAACTTGTTCGATAGCAAGTGTATCTATTAGTCAGTGAAACAGGTGTCATCATGTTGATAAATGTATAAATCTTTCATAAAGTATTTGAATGTCTCTGATAGTCATTTGTCCCCAGATGTACCCTGTCATCCATGCTAGGATAAGATTAAGGCATTGAAAAAAATGACTGCTGCTTTCACTGTAAAATATACTGAAAGATATGAAACATAAGGATGTAGTCTAATAAATTATTATGAAGCAAACACAATTTAAGTTGGTCGACAAATGCGAAGTTGCCAGCATGCTCAAACCCCAAATGGTCTCTTCCAAAAACAAATACTTTTGCCTTTGTTTCTCCTTTAAAAGTGAAAGATTATGTTGATTCCTATGTTATTTTCTTACTTTCATTGTTATAGTATTTTAGGTTGAGTTTCTCCATTCTGTAGTTTTACTTGGCTTACGAGAACCACTCTTGTGAAAATTCTAATATTTGAAATCATCACTCCCATGACTTAGCTCTGTTAACATGAAAAACTTAATTGCTCCCAATTAGGGATCACTTCCAACAATTTTTCATGAGCAATTTATATGTGACATTGATATTTATTTATATGCACTTAGTTGTATATTTATTATCATATATGTCTTATATTAAATTTTATAACATATATTAAATTATATATATGCTTTACATGCTACTAGTTAAAATTATAAGTACATATTTAATATCACATTTCAAAGAATTTATCACTCGATTGTAAAATTTAAATTTTCATTCAATTAATAAAATTGTCATTGGTATGCTAATCAATTTTTGTTATGTCAATCCTTAACATTTTGCTTACTCTGATGGAGATACTAATTATAATTTTTCTTATTACTGAACTCATTTAGCAAAATTTTGTGTGTTTATTTGGTCTTCATAAAAAAGGAAATTTTACTGTTGTAAAAATCATGGTGAGTCTCTTGCAATTGTTTCTATTGTTTGTATATATTTTCTTATTGATTGATAAAAGTCTCTCTCTCTCTCTCTCTCACACACACACACACACACACACACACGTATATCACTGTCATATATGATAGATATCCCCATTCACTCATGCTTGGCAGAATCATCTCTTCCTCATATTTACTGAATGATACTTATTCATTTAAAATGATTCATAATTAGTTTTAATTCTTTGAAAAATTTGTTTAGCCATGTTTTTTCCCCTCCCAACCCTCTAAAAACTTTATTCATTAAAAAAAATGTTTTCTTGTTTGATTCTTTAAATCAGGTCTCACTATGAAGCTAGCTTCCCTGACAGTTATGTAAACTACATTGGCCTCAATTTTATAGTCTTCCTGTCACGATCTCCCAATTGTTGGGGTTACAGACTTATGTGGAATTTAAGTGTTGATGAATGTATTAATTTCTACACACATTTATATTCATTTCTACACTACTATTATACATAGAAACTACTAAATATCAAGTATAAATGGAACCTCAACTGGTCTGTCATTAACTGAAATAAACTTTCTTCTTCCATTGTCAAGAGTTTTACATTGGTTCATAAATAACCTTATGCTCCTGAGTTTGATTCTAGTCCACTGTACTGTTGGAATATTCTTGTGCTGATATTCTTCTGAATTCTGTACTATGTAATCTGACTGGATTTCAGAAGAGTAGATATTTTACTTTTATTTTCTTTACTTTTGGAGTTCCTTGACTGTACTAGACTCCTATAATACATGTGAATATTAAATTTCACATTCCATTAAATGCTGTTAGTGATTTTGTATGAAATTGCAGTCTAAGTATATCATTACTAGACTGTATTAATTGTAATGCTAGTTTATTTATGTATTACATTTGGGAGGTATTGAATTTGGACTCAGAGTCTCTTGCTTTCTATTCAAACCCTGAATCACTTAAGCCACTCCCATCATTTTTTGCTTCACTTCTTAAAATGGAGTCTAATGCTTTCTGCCGGAGACAGTGGTGGACCATGACCATCTTACCTATGTCTTCTGCATCGCTGAAATTACAGATGAGCATCACTATTTTCAACTTCTTTACCAATATGGGATTCCTCCTAAGTACTTTTTGGAAAATATTTGATAGGGCCATGAACAGAACAACAGTAGATTATTTTTAATATCCAACATCTGTTGGACATTTAAAATATATTCTAGTAATCAGTAGACTTTTGTAAGATTTTTCTGTCACAATTCATAGAAAATATATAAATAAAGCTTATCATTGAGCCTTACTTTACCAATATTCATACTTCTTATTTCTTTATATTATAGATTTCATAGCAGGCTGGACACCCAACATTCTCTTGAAGGGCAGAAGTGACAACTGATTTTCTCAATCCATTTTTAATGTCAGCAGAAAAACATGCCTGTTATCATCAGTTACTACAAAGCTTTCTGTCTCTTTCTCAGGCTTATTTTAACTGTTGAAAGTCATGTCTGCTATTCCCATGCTTCTAAAATTCTTAGAAACTAGTAGTAAATATTTTTCTGTGACTATTCATAGGGTAATATAATCTTTAAACTGTTGAATAATATTCTTGGAGTTTCATTTACAAAATTTTAAATATACACTCATTTTGCATGCATGGAATAAAAATAACTTTTGTTATATGTTTTATTTTTTTGAGTTTCACAATGACATAAATTAGGAATTTTACCTCTATGTTTTTGTTGGAGATTGGCCTTCATTATATCTTACTCCTAATATCCTTTTCAGGATTGATATTAGTTATTGTTTTGGTTGTCTCATGAAGTATTATACAAGCAAGGTGAAGTGGCTAACACCTGTAACCTCTGTTTCTTGAGATGGTGATCAGAATGATTGTGGTTCAAGGTAAGCATGAGCAAAAATTTAGCAACATTTGGGTTGGAGACATGACTCAAGTAGCTGAGAAGCAGCCCAGCTAGCAAGCCAAGCAACTGCAAGGCTCTATTCAAACTAGTATTGTAAAAAAGAATTTCAAAAACAAGAACAATGCAAAACTCTAAGTATGTTGAAGCCAAACTTGTAATGGTGACTGTAATCCTAGCTTCTGGGGAAACTGAAAATTAGAGCATCCTGTTTGAAAGACAGCTTTGGCCTAAAACTCTAAGGGACTCTATTTCCAATTAATCACAAACAGCCAAGCTAGATCCATGGTTCATTGGGCAAGCACCAGCTTTGAATAAAAGGTGCTGATGTCAAACCCTCATACCAGTATACAAAGGAAGTTAGCAAGACACCATCTCAATCAGTAAGTCAGTTTGGGAGGTACAAATCTTTCAGCCAAGGTATGTAGGAAACCATAGACAGGAGAGTTCCTTTCCAGGCCAGCCCAGACCAAACCAAAGACCCTACTTCAAAAATATTAAAGGAAAAAAAAAAAGGCAGGAGACATGCTAAAGTTGTGCAGCATTGGACAATTAAGTATAGAAGTCTGCATCCAAAAACCAATATTGTCACAATAAATAAACATGGTTCAAGTTTAGTGGCAACTGTCTGTGATTCCTGCTATGTGGTAGACTATTGGTAGGGAGATCCTAGACTTAAGCTAGACCCAAGCAAAAATTTGAGATTCTAACTATGAAATAACCTAAAAGCAAACAGGACTGAATTCAAACTCAGGTACTGTCAATAAACAAACAAATGAGCAAGTAAACAATATTCATAGTCATTTTTTGTTTTCATTTACTCAGAGCCCATTGGAATCAGACATTCTTAAATTTCATTCTTAAAAATTTAATAGGGTTTGCTGATTGCTCCTCCCCCATCTATAGAAGTTCTGTTTGTTAAGAGTTTTATTTCTATGTATTCAATTACCAGGCAATTGGACTGAAGATGGTCTCTTGTTCCTTAGGGGTAGTTTTCTTTTCTTGGAGGGGAAAAAAAGGATGGTAAGGATAAGTCCTGTCTTGCATCCCAAGATATGATTTCAAAATTACTGTAAAGAGAATGGCTTAGAGAAGGGATGGCCAGCATTTCTTAAGATTTTAGTTTTCATGGGACCAAGAAAATAAGGAGTCCTTCTTTTAGCCTAAAAATGTTTTAAGCACCCTCTTACGTGTTCATATGTTGTTGTTACTTTATGAGTTATGAAAAACACACCTTACAAATGTCTACATTCTGTATGTGACCTTTTACATATAGTTTTCTTTGGCAATCTTACTGCATGATATACCATCTATTTGATGTAGGTGAGTCTGTAAATTTGCTCAAACTTCTGACTAGCTTTGGAGATTTGAATCTTCCTCATTTTATTTACAACAATTATTTCAAGTTGTTGAGATCAACTTTGGCATAAGCAACTTCTCATTATGCTCCTAGAAGTAATACGATTGTAATATTTTTGCATTAAAATTTATTTTACTTGTTATTTACATGATGATGTTCTTCACTGTGTATGTTATTTTTGTCATAAACTTTAAACATCCCACCTCTCTCTCTCTCTCTCTCTTTCTCTCTCTCTCTCTCTCTCTCTCTCTCTTATTTCTTTACTTACTTTTTCTCTGGTCCTGGGATTTGAACTCAGGGCTGCATAGGCATTTGGCTTTGATTGCTTGGCTGGTCCTATAACATTTGAGCTTATGCATCCAGCTTGATCATTTGCTGGCTATTTTGGATAGGGAATCCATTGGACTTTTTTACTTGGGTTTTCTTTAAAGTATACTCTTCCAGATTTTACTATCTTGACTACATAGGGCTATAAGTCTGAGCCACTGACACTGAGCTACATGTCTACATTTAATGTATATCATTAAAATATTCACTATTTTCAGAAAATGATTATTTGTTGGATTTTCTATTCTTATTTAAATTTTATATTGCTGCTAATAAATTTTCCTTGAATATATATTCCTGTTGATGCCAACCTGAAATATCTAAAAATTACTTTTCTGAAAATTAACAAAATACCAACTGGTGTCAAATATAAATGTACATTTTGGACAAAATCCAAAGTAGCATAGACATTTAGAAGACTAATCCTTGTATCCAAGATTCTATTTTAAAGATCTCCTGGGTCAAAAGCATCAGAAACTTCATCCCAAACTTGTATTTTAGTGGAAAATCATGAAATTTCCAAATACTTAAAAAAATGACTTTGGAAAACTTACTGTCTGCAATGAATTTGCAGCATCCTCAATGAAAATCATTAGCAGGGTAATTATGTAAAAATTAAGGAGAAACATCTCAGAAAAGAATTAACTTCTTAATGATTTAGGATTATGCATTCATAAGATAATGTTTGAATTTTTAAATATTTTCATTGTCAAGGTGATGTACAGAGGGGTTACAGTTACATAGATTAGGTAGTGAGTACATTTCTTGTCAAACTAGTTAATTCCTCCCTCATTTTTCTCCCACCTTCTCTCCTCCCCAACCACTCCTCCTCCAAGTTGCCCAGTTGTACAGTTAGTTTACCACAACTAGTTTGCAAGTGGTTTATCATTGTTGTGGTTATTTAAAACATATTATGTGAAATTATTTTTTTTCTTTTGTTTCTATTTACTAAGGTTTAGCCCCTGTTGTCACTGTATTTGATTTTTGTACCCTGGGCATTGTATATATGCTTGTCTGAATTAGGAAAGAGAAGGAAAACATCAAAATGATGAGACAAAGGGTAAAAGGTGAACCAATGGTAGATTAAAAAATATAAAAATGTCTTATTAAAAAGATGTGTGCTATGCAGTATCAGTATGATATGTTTTTGTTTTGGGTGGTTGTGGTTTCTGTCTATTTTTGTGAGTCTTGGGGCTTGAACACTGGGCCTGGGTGCTGGCCCTAAGCTCTTCATATCAAGGCTAGCACTCCACCAATTGAGCCACAATGTCACTTCCTGTGTAAGTTGCCTTTGCACTGCAATTCTCTGATCTCAGCTTCCTGAGTAGCTAGAATTACAGGCATGAGCCACGAGCACCCAGCCACTAGGAACTTTTGTCTTCCAGATCTTAAAGATTCTTATGTGAAAGTATAGACATTCCCAGAAACACGAAACTTCACAATTATATGAATAAGATGTGCCTTAGGCTTGAAATTTCACACAATTTATTTATATTAAATGAAGCATGAAATAAAATCTTATGATGTTTTCTTTAGTCCCTTCTTTTTTATTTTTGCTTTTTAATTGTTTATTTTTGCCACAAAAGATATTTGAATGAATTAGCAGAGACTGACATAAAAATGAAAAGAAAACTAGTCCTTTGAGGAATATTTAAGTCCAAGGAATGATTGCAAAAAGTGTGTGTGTGTGTGTGTGTGTGTGTGTGTGTGTGTGTGTGTGTGTGTGTGTTCAGGTAGCAACTTGTAGAGAGATGTGAGCTTAGCAAAATCCTTATTGTGTGTAGTCCATAATAAATACAGGCTGCAATGCTTGAATCATGGGGACAAACTGTTAAAAATTCAAAGCAGAAAGTTACATTTTAAACACTGGAAAGAAAAAAATCTAAATCCCTACTTCTGCAAGCTAAGGCAGAGGTTGTAGAAAAAGAAGGGTTTTCCTGGTGTTTCTTTTTGCATTGCTACCTGAGATGGACAATAGAATGGTAAAAGGTGACTAAGAATGTGATTACAAAAAGTGGAAGTGGATTTTTGCTGATTCCATTAAGAGTGACCAATGTAAAAACATTTAAGGTGATTTTAGCTTCTGTAATTAAAGACACTTAATGTAATTTCTTTCTCAAAGAACTTTTTTTAGCATGCTATTTTCATAAGAGTCTACTTACCAAAATTAGAAACCTGACCTTCTACAGTTTCAATTATATACACCCACATGGGAAAAATAAAATCTATAAAAGATAAGAGAATGGAAAACAAGGTATACTGTATACAACAACCTCATCTCACCTCTAAAACTTTGTTTCTAATTCATCCTCTCTCTAAAATACTTGTCCGTGCCAAATATACCCTCAGATTTTAGCTCTTTTCTGTTCTTAGGAGTCTATTCTTTTCACTTTCAGCTCTAGCTCTGACAAGTTGAATATGTAAACTCCAATCTATTCTTTCTGTAACAAGTAATTGTGCTTATAGTCATACACTTAACTTTCATATATTCTGGATCTGCCCCAGATCTCTCTGCTGTATTATTCTTATATGATATATATAAACTATTTTTAACATGAACAGTTCAATCATTCACATTTTTATTAATATTGATATGACCTGGAAGTTGAAATGAAAACCTGCAAAGGAAAGGAATTTGCAAAAAAAAAAAAAAATACAATTTCTATTTTTTCATGCAGTGGACCATCAAATGTCAACTTGAGATTAAAATCAATTGAAATGGTTCTGTCTGTTTGCACCACTGTAGTCAGAATGATACAGTGAAATATTTTTGTTGTTGTTGTTTAAGTTTTTTTTTTTAAATAATTACTTATTTATTTCCAGAGTGATGTACATAGGGGTTATAGTTTCATAGGTAAGGCAGTGGGTACATTTATTGTAGAATTTGTTACCTCCCGCCTTATTTCCCCCTCCCCCCCCCCACTTTTCCTCTCCCCTCATGAGTTGTTCAGTTGGTTTACATCAAATTATTTTGTAAGTATTGGTTTTGGAGTCATTTATCTTTTAATCCTTTATCTGTCTATTATGATAGTCTCTTTGCCTTCCCTAGATCTAATACTAGTATAAACAGTATCTAGGGCACCCAGATGAGATACAGTGATAGCGTGGGGACAACCAAAAGAAGGGGATACAAGAGGATCACCACCACCAACAAAAAAAAAAAGCTACCATTTCACATGGCACGTTGAAAGTAATTACAGCAGTGAAATAACACTTGTTTCCATAACGTGGAGTTCATTTCACTTAACATCATCTTATGTGTTCATAAGGGCATAGCTATTGGGATCTTGTGATGCTCTGCTGTGATTAGCCTAAACCTGTGCTAATTATTCCCTATGAGGGAGACCATAGAGTCCATGTTTCTTTGGGTCTGGCTCACTTCACTTAGTATAATTTATTCCAAATCCTTCCATCTCCTTACAAATGAAGCAATGTCAATCTTTCTGAGAGAGGCATAAAATTCCATTGTATTTATGTACCACATTTTCCTGATCCATTTGTCTACTGAGGGGCATCTGGGTTGATCAAATTTTGGCAATGACAAATTGTGCTGTGATGAACATTGTTGTGCTGGTGGCTTTAGTATGTGCTTGTTTGTAGTCTTTTGTGTAGATGTCCAAGAGTGGGGCTTCTGGGTTGTAGGGGAGCTCTATGTTTAGCCTTCTGAGGAAACTCCATACCACTTTCCAGAGTGGCTGAATCAGTTTACGTTCCCACTAACAATGAAGTAGGGTTCCCTTTTGGCCACATCCCCTCCAGCATTTGTTATTGTTAGTGTTCTTGATAATGGACATTCTTATTGGGCTGAGGTGGAATCTCAATGTTGTTTTGATTTGCATTTCTTTTATGGCCAGTGATGTAGATCACTTTTTCCTGTCTCTGGGCCATTCTCATTTCCTCCTTAGTCAAGTCTCTTTTTAAGACTTTAGCCCACTTGTTGAGTGGGCTGTTGGTTCTTTGATGTTTTGTTTTGAAGGAATTTAATTTTTTTAGTTCTGCATATATTTTAGATATGAGGCCTCTGTCTGTTATATGCCCGGTAAAGATCTTCTCCCAATCTGTGGGCTTTCTGTTCATCTTGCAAGTTATGTCCTTTGACCTGAGGAATCTTTGCAGTTTGATGCAGTCCCATTTGCCCAATCTTTCTTTGATTTGTGGCATTTCTGGGCCTTTGTTAAGGAAGTTTCGTCCTATTCCAAGTGTTTCTCCTATTTCTTCCTGTAGTGTTTTCAGGGTATCTGTTTTTATTTCGAGGTCTTTTTTTTTCCATTTGGAATTGATTTTGGTGCAGGGTGATGTATAAGGATCAGTTTTAATTCGTTGCAGGTGTTGAACCCGTTTTGCCAGCACTGTTAGTTAATGTTTAGGTTTTTTAAACGACAGATTAAATAAAATTTGTCAGCCCCAAATTGGTTTTGTTGGGTATGTAGGTTGTTCTTTTATAGAAATGAAATGCTCTTGCTTTTCTAAAAGTTTCTCAAGAAATCTTTATCCCCCAAAACAGAAGCAGTCATTTCCATATCCATAACATGAATTATTTTTTTTCACACTCAAGTAGTTTTTCCCCTATCACTTCCACTACAGTATCACTGTTGATTGCTTCAGTCGGTTTGCTTTGCAGATTGTATTCTTTTAGAGAACTGCCTGCCCCATGAACGCATATTATCTCTCATCTTGAAAAATGCCAATAAAAAACCAAATTATATTTGTTCTCTAAGATGTTTGCTACAAACCATGACTGATTAGTGTTATATATGACATCCACAAGAACAGTAATCAAGGTTATGTTCGCATTGATTTTTTACAGAGGTGAAGTCCCTTTGATGTATTACTCCATCAACACCTCCATTGACAAGATTTGCACATGAAATTAATCCCAATTAATTATACTGTGTGGAGGTAGTGCTGGTTCTTTTATGTTACAAAATAAATATTAATTTAGTGACTTTTGTCACCTTGTGAGGCTTATTTAGTTAAAGAGTGGGGGCTTCTTATTGATCAGTATCTTGAAATATAAAAGAAAGGTTAGATAACTGAAGGGGCCTGGAAAGCTAATCCCACCACTTGGGAGCACCTCAAGTCTTAAAGCATTCCAGCACTATTTTATTTTCATTTTTAGTACTTAACTTTGAATTCAGGTATCTGAGAAAAAGCACTCAGTCTTATATGACCTATATTTAATATTGACTTTTACCAAGGCATAGTTTTATTATATTTTTTTCACATCACTTTTAGCTTGGCTACTATCTTATTGCCTTAACACAGCTTCCTCTGTAATAGGAGGACAAAAATATATAAATAAACCTCTTGAACCACATCATGACTAACATAGCCTAGGTAGTGATAGTTGTTGAGAGATTTTCTTTTTGCAATATTAATAAAAATAAAGTTCTATGAATATAGGAGAAATGGAGAGTAAGGCAGTTCTTTTATTTCTTCAGCCTCATGGGAAAGCATTCGGAAACTGTTGTTTCTGGAGTAGCTATATCTATTCTACATGTCTTACACATATCTGTAGACATGAAAATGAATAAAAACAACCTTACTTTGCACATATCTCTGAAGAGACTAATGTACTGACCTGAATGTGCTATTGTTCTATGTGAAAGCAGTATACAGGACTTTTGGCAGGGTATTGATTTTTGCAAGCATTTATCTTTTACCAAATGGCCCCAGCAGTCTTTATCATTTTAGCATTTCCTTTGACTTCTCAGAGTTCAGAGTTCCTCTTCACTGATTCTGATATATGGACTAATTTCATGTTTAATTGCCTACTTGAAACAGGATTTTTCTATACTTTACAAAGACTTATAAAGTTTTATAGTTACATTTCTGTGCACTCAGAAATCAGCCTAACATCTGAATATGTGTTCAAATTCTAGCTGACTGAGTTTATTGAGGGTCTGGCCTTGGGAATTAATACCAAGATCCTTTTTCCAGGTTAACATCATGTACTCCTCTTGCATTTTAATAAGCACAGCTTCCAATCTTAACTAATTGACAATTTTCAGTAGATATGATTTGATCATAGTATTGATATTGAAAAGGTCAATGAACTTTTTTTTTTCCATTTTGTTTTTCTGTAGTCCCTCTTTTTAGCAGGGAAAACTTTTTATCATTTTATCCAAAAAATCATTATTGGATTTTCATATTGAAAAATTCTCTGACTAAACACATCGTATAGATTCAGGTAGCAAGTAGCTCTTGTAGGGATCTGATGGATCCCTATGTCGGGGGGTTCCGGACCCCCTTCTCCTCCAATCTTCCGGGGGAGAATGTGTCAGGCCTCTGAGGACCCTTTCCCCTTCATCTCCTGGCGAAATGCCTGAGCCATTACCAAACTGCTCTAAGCTGGAGTGGGATGCTGAAGTCCCCTTCATCGCCAGCCCCTACTGACTCAGGAAGAAGACTTAAGGGGAACGCCACGATGGTGGAATGCATCTCAGCCCCCAGAGGGCGGGCCAGAGAAATTTATTACAATGACAAAGGCGGAAGGGGAAGGACTTGGGGTGACTGACTGATTGGCTGACTGGGCTGCCCCTCAAGTGATGTCATGGGACTTCCTTTGTGGGCTGGACAAACCTATTATGGTGGCATGCACATGTTTGCCTCCCGAGGGGCGGGGGGCCTCTTTTCCGGTTGAGGCTGGAAGATAGGAAGGGCTCCCTCCCACACTGTCACAGGGCTGGGGGAAGGGCAGTGTCTCGCTCTTGGTGCCCTTCCTCCACCAAGGCCAAAACAGTCCCCAACAAGCTCCTGTGACGGAATGTTTATCATTGGAATGTGATGGGGTAATGAGGCTCAGAGAACATTCTGATATCAAATCACTTGGCTCCTACATTTACTTACTACATACATGACCTTAAATTAATCAATAGGTATATTAATTTCCTTCATCACTTTATTATAATTTATCTTTCATACACTCTTTTTGTGGTGCTTTTTGTGGATTAAAATCATAACTTTGTACATGCTAGACAAACATAGTTCTACTGAGCTTGATTCTCTAGCCCCTTCCTATTTTATGAGACAAAAAATTACTCTGTAACACAGATAATCCTTAATACCAACATGTAGTTTATCTAAATTTCTGACTTTATTTTCCCACCTAGTACTTCTACCTCATAAATGACGGGATTACAGTTGTGAACCACCATGCTGGACTCTACTTCCAATAAATATTTCAAAGAGCTTGCCCAATACTGATTCTTGTCATTATACTGAGTGCTAGGGTTCATCATATTAATGAATTGTTGTTAATTTGATATCTTTGATATATTTAGCTACACTCACTTTTCATATTGCCCCTACAACACATTTTACTCTTTCCTCGGACAATGCATCTCTTACTGAGAGGCAATTTTGTTCAAATCCAGTTGTGGTAAATCAGTGTTTTGTAATCTCTTCTATCACCATGCCAGTGTGGATACTTCTATCAGAAAGTTGATGAATATGGGGGTGTAGGAAGGGGCTGTCTTTACCCATCTCTTCTGTTCATAACACAATACATTCCTGCTCTGGTGGACTAAAAGTTTGGTGAGATCATTTTCAAGTGAAGGCTCATGTATAGCATCATCACTGTAAGTCTATATGAGGATATCTGGTATAAACACTAAGTAATCAAATACAGAGCTAATAAATCACCACTAAAGAACTCCTTGTCTGTACCTCATGGATAAGAGCCTCCTACTCTGTGAATGCTTTCTGACCGGCACTGCACTGAGAATAACATATAATGAGCTAATTTCCATGAATGTATCCCTATGCTTCTTTCCAAAACCACCTTGTTCTGATCTTCCCATCTCACTTCTTCTATGTTCTGGATCAATGGTCAAATAGATCAAGGGTAAAGCTTTTATGTATTATGTTTTCCCATAAATCATCAATTTCATAGAATTGCCAATTTTTGTCTATCTGTTTTGGTACTAGGAATTGAACATGGGGTTTTAAATTATCTAGGTTAGCATTCTACCACTTGAACCATACCCTGAACACTTTCTGATTGTTTTTATGCCTAAGGTAGTCTGCATTGCAATTCTTTTATTTATGGTTAGCATTCATATACATTAAGTATGAGGTGTGTACTATTAAATCAAGCTGTTGGTTGAAATGAAATCTTCATAATGTCTTTTCTACACTGGCCTCTAAGAACTGCATTCCTCCCAACCTTGGCTTTCTGTGAAGCTGGAGACATCTGACAAGCTGTCTGTATTCCAGCTCATTGGATAGATTCCCTCCTAATGACCACCACCATTGGAGACTATTGTGTAGTCTGTATCAACATGACAGACTGACTTGTTCCTGATCCAGTCCTAAATAAGTTCTACCAATGTGAAAGGAAGGAAAGGAAAACTTTATTCTGTTATTTCTGATGTCAATGCAAAAAAACCCAAAACTTACAATATGCTGTTTCTTTGTTAAGCAACAAAATTTAACCACCAATCCTAGGGATAGTATAAAATCCACAGATTTGTGGTGCCTACTTAGCATGGGTGTATTTAACCCATCCAAATATCCCAGTGCCAAACACATAAAAATGCTTCTCTGTTAATACATATTAGCCACGTTATTTGCATATGAATGTAAAATAATTCTATGAATGTGCATTTGGGATTTAATTGTTTTTTAAACAATATACTCTTATCTTTCTGGAAGCAATTTAGGCCATCAAAGTGTTGTCAGTGATGAGCTCGCTAATTACTTTCTAATACTTAGCCTTATATTTCCCTTCATTATTAGTGCTCTGTTTCTCTTAGTTTTACATTTACTATCAGAAAGTTCATTTAGAATCCAGTCAATCTTCCAGGGCTAATTCTGCACTTTAAATTTTTTATTCAATGAAGACACAATGGGAATAAAGCTGGTAGCTGCCAAAAAGACGAATAATAATAAACTCTCTCTTGCATTTTCTGTTCAAAATTTCATGGAAAACAATTCAATAAGAATGGTTTACACCTATAGAGTATTTGGAAGGAGCACTATCATTGTGGGCAAGAGGATAATAAAAACAAATAGGTTAAAACATTATAATAATCTTGTACTCCTTAAAGGCATGGATGCTGATTGGTAAGTTTGACTTAACTCTTTTTTTTCCTAAGGACTTTGCTAATATCCAGGGTATAGGATGGAGTCTAGGATGATGAATTTTTTTTTTTTTAAGGAGGCTTTTTCAGCAACCGCATTGCTGATGTCTTTTCTGTTTTCCTCTTTTTTTTTTTTTTTGATGAAGATTTGTAGGAAAAGAACTATTACCAAAAGAGATTATTTGAGAGTTCAATGATGCCTTTCAGCAGACCAGAGTAATACCTCTGGATTTTTAGATACCAACTCAATAAAATATCTCTATCAACCATTATCCTTATACTTGCTTTTGGAATTGTACAAGTGCTACATATAATTAGTTCTTCCTCCAGTTTAAATAAAGGTAGATGTCGGCAGTCGGCTCACAATCTAGTGGTTGGAATTTTGTGCTTCACTTCAATGGCAAAATATTGAGATGAGGACTTCACACGTTTAACCAACTATCATACTCCAGCACACATTTTTACAATTTGTAGCACATACACAGAAAGTCTGAACAAAAATTTTGAGTGGAGAAAGACTTGGCAGATAAGGTAGAAACAATTAGGGCAGCCAAACTGAGATTAAGACTGTGATGACAGTTCATTTGAGAGATGATTATAGGCAAATGCCAGTTAATCTGTTGGAAATTCACAGTTTTGATGAAGATGCAGGGTTTGTGTGATATTGAAAATGAAACACCCAACAATGTGTGAGTTTATGAGAGGAGAATGCCCAGTGAGAGAGAATACAATCGCTGGCTTGTTGAGAGACATGCATATTAAGTGGTCAAGGTAGGAGACTTCTGTGGGATGGTGGGATATGAGCTATTGAAAACACACATTGGTTGAGCTAGAGGGTCCTGGAAAACATCAGGAATGGTTAAATTGGAGACTTTAATTTGAAAATAATATGTACTACATTCAACAGATTCTAAAACTTACAGAAGGCACTTTCCTTTTAGATGTCTGTGTACACTTGCTTAGAGGAGGAAGTTTCTAAACTTAGATGAGTAAAAGGATCCCAATATACAGTGGCTCATCCTCTATTCACAATGTACTAGAATATTTAGAATTCAGGCAATTAAAACACAACATGAAATTTCATCAAGTAAATAGGCTTGTTTCAAACAAACGAAAACAACTATAATTACTCAAATGAATGCCATGATTGAATAAATTGGTCTGAATTTCAGTGATTTTATATTTTAACCCAGAGTTCATGAAGGCAAAAACTTATTTGCAATATAAATATAGCAGAACTAATCCAAAATGAGTTGTTGACAAGTGACATTTCTATATAAAGAAATAGGGGATGATTAGGTTTTTCTAGGCCTGTATTTTTTTTTCTGCCTAGTAAACATATGCCTTGGGATATTATAGAGATAACTTGCTTTTCATTGAAATAATGCTCAATAAATCATTTGTCACCATTGCATGAGACTTTTTTCTTTGAGAACAGGTAGAGGTACTTAATAACTGAAATCTATAATAGAGACAGTGTGTAGATAGAAATACAACTTGGTTGGGGGTAATAAAGGAAATAGAATAAGTTCAACTCATATGCCTCACAATTTGAATGCATATTTCCCTGTATTTACCCTAATAAACACCTGAGTTAATGAAAATAATCCTTATTTGGACACATGTAATAGCTTTGGGCTCACCAACGAAAGATGCTACTTTGACTTATATCCATTGTATAACCTATAATTTTAGCAAATATATATAATTAGGAAGCGATAAAGATAACTTTGTTTATAAATTTTGAGCTAAACAACTTATGTGTGTCACCATGCAAATTAAATCAGCTTTAGAATTGTTTCAATGAAGTTCTACTGAGAACATTGCTTAGAACATGTATTTTTTTGTATAATAAATGAGCTAATACATTTCTGTAATTTTGATGTTATGAAGCTCTGACATTTTGAGTTTGAGAACTTATTAATACCTCCTAAAATCATGTTATTTGACCATTACACATTAAAAAAATAATTAATAAATAATAAAGAAAACCTAACCATGTTAACCCTTAGCAAAAGCATAGAGGCCCTGTCTTAGAACACTTGGACAGTAGGGTAAAAAGAACTATAGACCACATTGTAAAAAGTCACTGAAGTCAATCTGTACTCTCTTGAATACAGATTGAAGAAAATAATGCTTTTTTTTGTTTGTTTTACTTTCCCGCATATTTAAAAGTTTTGGGAAGGATATGGTTCTATTTAGAAAGCAACTGACAATATGCATGTAAATGCAATTATGTTCATAAAGAAACATTTTGCTTCATTAGATATATCAAAGAATCTAAAAGATGAAATATTTTTCAAATGAAATGTTCTGAACTGAAATAAATCACCATATGCACATTGTGTCCCATGAGGACTCCTTCTCATGCAAGCACTTGTGAGAAGAGCTAAAGCAAGGAAAAGTTCCTAAAGTTTCAATTATAACACCATACAAAAATAAAAATTTCTTTAGTTTTCTCATTTATTTTTATTAGTTGGATAGAAAGAGAAATGTGTAGATCTTCTAACAACTATAACAGTTTATGAACCATAAAGTTAGGTAATAGAAGTTGTTGATTAAAAATACAAGTTTTTTTTGAAATGTATTAAAATAATAAGCCACCCTGATGCTTTAAAGGTTTAGATTCATAACTCTTTTGTTTCGACATTTATATCATCACTGAATTCTCTTGATTAAACATTTAGACATCATTTGAAGTTTGTTTGTTCTTAAATTTTATGTCATAATTTGACTCAAGTCTTTGCTTCACTGCTTTAATAAAAAATACTATTAGCTGCTTGCAAATTATTACATTGCAGGGGTTTTATTGGGGATTGTTAATACATTGAATGAGCATAAAATAGCAGTTAGCTTGGAAGAAAAGTAATACTTCTGTTCTCTGCTTTAAACTTTCCCTGACTAGCCATTGCTGTGTTAACAGTAGGTATAGACAAAGGTCTTCAATAATTTAGAAAATAAGTTATTTCCTTGAGAAGAATAGTAGGTTATAGGCTGTTTACCTTTATATACACGAGTATACAGAAAATCAAGGCAGATATTAGCAGTCTGAAGTAACATATGAACACATTACTAGATAATGTAATTCCTTAGAAAGTAAAAGTTCAACAAAATCTAAACTAGAAATCAGGTATTTGAAAGAAGAGGGGTGGGGTGGGATCAAGGGGAGAGGGATAGATGAGTGAAGAGAGGAAGGGAAGAATGCAGTCAATAATTCAGTGTATTAGGTGACATAATTTTCCTCATTTGTTGCAACTTAGAATGTGACGATAAATCTACATCTGAACACACTAAATGGTAAAAGACATTATAAATGCACTGGGACATGATAAAATGATACCGGATTCCAGGCATTCATACAGTGTGACCCAAGGAGGATATTCTTAGAAGAGGATCACAAAGGCTCAATAGCTATGTCCATATAATCATATAAAATGATTTTTATCAAAATGAGCTCCACGAAATGGAAACAAGAGGGTTTTCTTGTTGTTATTTTGTTCTTTGTTTTTGTTTCTGGTTTTATTTTTTCCCTCCTTTGTCTCTGTTTCTGTTTTTTGTACCTTTTTTTTTTCTTTGATGTAAGTGTCTCTGTTTGGGGGAGGGTAAGATGAAGCCAGAAATAATGGGACAAAGAATGAACATACACAACAGTGATATGCATTAGACACTATGTTGAAAATGAACTAACTATACAACTTTTGGGGTAGAGTAGTCAGGGAGAAACAGGGAGAAAATGAGGAAAGAGGTGACACTGTCCAAAAAAAATGTATTATTACCTAAATTATGCAACTATAATTCCTCTGTACATCACCTTCTCAATAACAATAAAATAAGAATTCAATACATATTCTACAAAATTAAGCATAGTGAGAGAAAAAGTGAATAGGTAAGGGATTGATGAGAACATTAAAAGGGATAAAATTGATCAAGATGCACTGTATTTAGAAATTGTTTGGATAAATGGTAACACAGATGTACAAATACTTAAAGATAGTTGAAAGGAGAAAAGTGAAAAAAATAAACGCGGAAAGTGTTTTTAGATGCATAGATATATTATTTTGATTTCCATTGAAAAAGTAAGAGTCTTTTAAAGGGTGTTTAAAAGACACATTTTGTTTCAAAAAGGAGAATATGTTTTTCCTACTTGTAGAAAACTTCAAAGGTGAGACCTAAGGCTATGTGCCTTGTGGTTTTCTAGCTTAGTGTTCTTGAATGTATTACATCATTAACCCCAAGTCTCCTTAAATCATAATAGTAATTCTAATGTTTCATACATTTATTTTTCATTTGTCCAGACAATTAAATTAGTTTTTGTAGTTAAGATATTTAATATAAGTATTTCTTGAAATGTTTATCTCTACTAATAATATTATTCTCTAAATAGGTGATGACAGGTAAATAAAGGATAAAAAAAGAAATAGCAAAAGAACAGAAATAAAGGAAAAAATAGATGGGCAGATAGATAGATAGGTAGATAGATACATAGATGGATAGATAGATAGATACCAATTCACATTTTTTCTGATGATATTTCTTTCTGCATTGCAAACGCCTGCTTTCTTGCTGTGCTCTCAAATTACTCCTTTGAGTTAGGCAGAGGGAAGGCACTCTTACATGGAGCCAGTTCTATCAAATTAGGGCTACATACTTAGGACCTCATTTAACTTAATTATTTCTTAAACAATTTACCTAAAACATAATCACATTGACTTTTTGAGATTCAATAAAATAATTCTGTGTAGATATATCTCAAACCATGTTTCTAGTTTTACTTTCCACATCATTTTGTGGCTATTTATTATATCTTCCTTACTGAGTCATTTATATTATTCTTCTTCTCTTAGAATATTGACTTTGTTGGCCCAAGATTTATGACAGAGTTGATTTCATATTGAATCCAAAGGTGAGACCTTAGTTGACATTATACACACACACACACACACACACACACACACACACACACATACACACGACTTACATATGGAATTATGCTTATGTTTACTTATTAACTTAGCTATCCACTTAATAGATTAATAATCTGATTTTAAGGGACACATGAGGAGGTATAGAGGATGTATAAATAATTTAGAAAAGAAAACATGGGAGAAGAAGTTAATTTTTCTGACTTGGGGTGTTGGTAATGAGTTGAGGTCAAAGTTGTGGGCATTAGTAACACTGTCCAAGATCTGTAGATAATGTTAGCAACAATTCTAAGTATAGTGGGTGTTCATGTTATTAGGAAAGTCACCAGTGCAGTAGTTTAGACAGAGTGCTTTTTTATCTCCCTCATATCTTGTTCTAGAAATGAGCCTTCAAAGCAATTAGGAGATGCAGCTGCAGAAATCATCCAGTTTTTTGTCCTTTACTGTTCTGCCATTGGTCATTACTCATTCCACTATGTCTAGATGTCACCCCATGGTTTAACAAAAAAGAAGCTGAAAAGAATCCATGCACATATTTTTCAATGTTGTGATCTTTTAGTTTATACAAATTTCTATACACAGTAGTCCACAGGAAAGGAAGAGTAGAAGCTAGAGATGATAGCCAGTGATAAGTTTGCCTTTCACTTACATTGTTAAAGGGTAAAAGTGTGTTTGATACTGGAAATTGATTAATAGTCTGTGACAGCAAGAAATGTGGATTTTATTCTGAACGTGATGGTTAGTCACAGATAGTTATGAAGTTAAAATAGTTAAATTCACAGTTGTAGAAGATTCTTCAAGGGTTTGTGTAGATATATAACAGGACTTCAAGACAGATGAAGGGAGCCAAATTGCAGTAGTGTGAGAGAAGATCATTTGATGAAGGTGTTGTAGGTTGAGCATTTAGATACAAGGTATGATGGAGCTGAGTCAAAAGGTATTGCCAATGGTTCAATCAAAGGAAAAAACAGAGAATGATACAAGTTGCATCCTAAGGTTTTGAATTGAGAATCAACCTTCCTTTGTCTGAGAAATGGATTGTGAGATATATTTTCTCATTTACTAACAATAAAAGTAATGTATGCCTTAAGATTTTTTTTCTAGTTTTTCTAAAGCAACTATACCATTATTTATGCCAAGATCTACAGAAGTTCTCATTTGATTGTTCCATGATGTCAAAACACACTATTAGCTTTCAGTTCCAGAGTTTTAGTGAGCTATGCCTATTCTAAATACCAAGCATCAAAGAAGTGCATGAATATATCCTAGAGAAAGACAAACAACTCAAGATTTACTCCTGGTACTGTAAGTAAAATATTGCCTGACTTTGGGCAACTCACTTCACTTTCAGGAAAAAAAATATCCTCATCTGTATAGTGGGGATAATGGTACTAGTCTCAGTTACCTCAGAGGATCATTGCAGATCCCAATGGGAGACGAGATGTGAGAAGATTCTGTTTAAAATGTTAACATCCTAGTGAATAATTTATAACACATTTTAAATTTCAATTTGATTCCTCCCTTGGTACCACTTGGTAAAAGCATCCACTTCTCATGCTTGTACTCTCTAACTCCCATGGCAATCTGTTTTCTCAAAACAGGTCAAGCAGACCAAAATAAACTTGCAGTGCTAGAAGTTTGGGATCTTTCTTCCTTTCTTTCTTCCTTCCTTCCTTCCTTCCTTCCTTCCTTCCTTCCTTCCTTCCTTCCTTCCTTCTTTCCTAACTTCCTCCCTCCCTCCTTCCCCTCTTCCATCCTTTTCTTTTTCTTTCCTCTGTTCCTCCATCACTCTCCTTCTCTCCCTCACTTTCCCTCTCCCTCACTTTCCCCCTCCCTCCCACCCTCCTTCCTGCCTTCCTTCTTCCATGCCTATGTTGTTCCTTCCTGCCTTCTTCTTTTGTGCCTGATGATTCGAGCTTCCCTTCTTTTTTTTTTTCCATTTCCTGCCTGAAAGTTTTCCTTTATATTGTCTTTTTTGACAACTTTTAGAGAATCTGATTGTATTGACTATTTCAGAGATCTCATTAGTGGTATCATAAACATTAGTATATAAAATTTAAGGTTTATGACAGGAGTACCAGAGATGCTTGATCAAGCTCCCTTAATCAGTCAGTGACCATAAGTAATTTTAATGTATTTATGTAAGGTAATTTCTGATCAATATATGCTATATTTTTAGAAATAAGAATAAAAAAATGACAGATTTAAATACAAGACAATTGGAAATTGGAAATAATTCTTAGTATTCTGTTCCTGCCCTCACTAAAGGGCAAGGTATGCATTTTGTTATATCCTCAGGTTAGAATATCCACTTTTCTCAAACAAAGTTGTACTTGATTTTGGGGGTGTAATTTCATGTACATGAAGGTGTTGTATCTCCATATTATAAACACAGCATTGCCTCTTCCTACTACATTACATTTCAGTGGGAACTTTCAGAAATAAAGCATAAAAATTTGAGACTTTATGCTTACATTAAAATAAAAGAAAATTGAGCTACCATGAATATTAATGCAAAATATGGTAAGTATGAAAAGTGACAATTTAAGTAAATATTGCGTTAGTGCTGTCAGTCCAAGCTGAACCCCTGATTCATGGGTTTGAACTTATTTTTCTTTACCATTAGTAGAATATTACTTAAAAATATCTAAAGTTAGGGTCATAATAAAATTCCCAAAAAAGATTTAAAGAAATAGATCTTTCATCCAGTAGGGAAGGGGGAACTACAGCAAAGCGGACAGTATTTACAATATATTTTTCTTTTCTTTGAAGTTGCTTAAAATTAATATACAGGAGAAATAGTTCACCAATTACACTCTAAGTGACAATTACATACAGACAGTCTGATACACCTTGTGGATACAGCAAAATATGGTTGTTTTTCATCTTTGTACTAGATGTAATCCATGTAGGACATTTATTGTGGGGCATTGTACACAACCATAGGAATAAAACTGTATGGAGACATGAATAAATGAATTCAAGGGGATTCATTTTCAAGAATACTACAGGAATTCTGTGGGGGGTCACAGAAGTCTTTAGGACCACTCTGTGGGGGTTGTTATGGGGTTCGAGGGAGGGAGTGCCACATCCCTCTGAGAGTCCACCACTCAGAGACAGTCTCAAGTAAAAATATGAATTTATTGGGAAAGCAAAAAGAGAATTGACCCGCGAGGGACGCAGCACAGACGCAGAAGATGAAACTGCAACCCCTAACAGTCCTTGAGCTAGGGTTTATAATGGTAAAAGCTTAGCACAGATGTAGGGGGGTGACACAGGGAGTAGAGCAAGCAACAAATGAGTTAAGCAAGCCATTAACAGAAGCAGAAATTTGCAGTCAGGTTGACTTAATATTTAATTTTCAATTAAATAATTACTACCATGTTTCCCTAATCAAGATGGAGTCAGCTCTACTCCCCCCAACAGGGGTCACACACTCTTTTCCTGTACGTTGTTTTCCTACTTTTGATGGAGGGAAATAGTAGTCGTTCTCTGCTCTCAAATTATATTTATCTACTTAAAATCCCTGTGCAAAGAAGTATGTTTCTATTCCACTTCCTGAATGTAGGCAAAGAGATTAATCGTAAGATTGATTTGATAGATACAGCTTGGGTCATAATGAGCTCCCTGCATTTGCTCTGTTAGGAGTGTATCACCATTTTGATCACAAAAATGAAGGGTTTGTATGAAATGTTACTGGAAGACAGGATAAGGAGACAAAGCAATTAGTAGTCATCAGGGTAAGAAAACTTTGGAAGCAATGCAGCTTTTAGTTTAATATTTGTTGTTTGGTTGGTTTAAAACAGAAGAGTGGTATGGAGTAACTTTACAGAATCTACAACTGCTGGAATAAATATCATAATTATTCTCCCATATCTTTTACATTCCTGACATACTTAAATTCACTATTATACATTACAAGGAACCTCCTACCTCACAGGATTGCACAATTCATTCTCTGTTGGCTTGTTCTCTTAAGGAAATTCTAGTATAAGCCCAATTTGCATCCTGGTTCTTTGGTTTCAGTTTTGCTTTGGGGATGGCAAAGGCTACATAGACCTCTTCTCAGATCAGCCCTTAGGTTATTGGATTCATTATATTCTTTCCAAGTATTCTGTCTTCCAGCTGGACACACTCAATCTGTTTGGTCTACTGTCCCTGTCACTAGCTATTCTGATTTATCTGTTCTGCACGACTTTCTGAGAAGAAAGATGTATCTGTGTCTAGAAGGGGTTGGAAAGGAAAGAAATTAAAAGAAGGAGAAGAGTGATGATCACTGTTGGAATGATCACTTTCCTACATGTATAAGCCAATCATGAGACTGTGGAGACTTAGTAGTGAACTTACTATATTCACAGATCATAAAAACTTACTGTATTCACAAATAGTAAAAACTATAAGCAAATCACACAAAAAACCCTTTCTTGTTATAACAAAAAGATGCTGCATAAACAACCAGGATAAAATCAATAACATACCTCAAGAGAAGAATGTCTACCTAAAACTTAATCGTAGTTCAGAGCCATATCCAATCTTAACGTAGATACTCTTTTGTACATATATTCACTCACTTATTTGCTTGTCTGCTCCACTTCATAGCCTTCCATCTTCTAGAAAATGGGAATATGAATACAACTGTGATCATATTCTCTGTGCCACAAGGAAGATGCTAGCTGTCAATAGAAGCAAAATTGAAGCATTAAAAGAAGACTATCAAAATTTAATGTACAAAAACATCAGTTAAAATTGAAGTAAACATATCTTCATAAAGATATTTAAAATGATTAAGACTAGGAAGGCAAAATTTGAAAATTTTATAAGCTATCTTAAATGTGTAAATTGTTAGCATTTCCCTAGCCTCAGGTCCTCAGCTCCTCCCACTAGCCCCCAGACCCACCCATACCTAATGAGCCACTCCTACTCACTACCTAACTTCTTCCCCCTTCACCCCCAGAGAGAGAAGCTGCCACCTGGATAAGGTCCAGACGCCATGTAGCTCCCTCTCCCGTGGGAACTATGGCCCCACTAATAAACCTCCTTATGAACCTTCTTCTCCTGCCTGTGATTATCTACGCCTGGTCCTCTGAGATGGCCGATAGCTATGCTTTCATAAATTACTTACAAAGTTTTGAGAGTACCTTGTTACACAGTAGGCTTCACTTTAAAAGTATATTTACAGGATGTGCAGCTGGAATATTCACTTGTTCCCCTCTCCTGTGGTGCACACTGGAACATGGTGTACTCTGAAGAGTGGGAAAGTGCTCTACTGACGAGCTATAGCCAAGGTCTTTATTTATTATTCCATGTCAGAAATTAGCAAATTGCCACCCAGCTGTCATATCCAGCTTTCTGTCAGATTTATAAGTATAGTTTCTGATACCACAGGTTGAAGCAGTGTATGGACATACGTCGATTACCTTATGTGGCAAGAGCAAATGTGAATCCTTGAACTAAAATTGTGCAGCCACAGACCTGAAACCATTTACTCCCTGGCTCTTGGTTATAAATTGTCAATCCATGACTTATATGGTATTCTGTAATATTGTGCTGCTTACATAAAAAAAGGCATTTCTTAACCAAAACATTTTTAAAATTAGTAAACAATGGTGTCTGTAGATTGTGATTATTAGTAAAAAGAAATCAGCCAAATTAGTAACAAAAATCTTATCTGTGAAACAAATTTTCAGTGAGCTGGGAGGTTAATGAACATTAAAAACATGCAAGGTGCTTACAAAGGTCTCAGATGGTAATATGCACCAAACAAAGGTGGCTATACTGGTAACTTCTTTGAATTTAACAAATGGTGGGAGGAGGGATTTCATACAAGTTTTTTTAAACAGTCTAGGACTGGCAGTCAAACTGACTACAAGTTTATAAGATGATTCCCTGATTCCATATTCAACAGTGTTTCAGAATTCTGAAGAGTCAGACCATTTAGATAAGATTTTTGGATTATACTAGACAAACAAAGAACACCTTCAAATCATGCAACACTTGCATCCATAGTCCTGGGAGAAGAGTTGGAATAAGAAGAAATTGAGAAGAAATCAGACTCTAGTTTCAGTAAATACATTGAATAAAGTAGCAAGGGACATTGATTATAGAAAGGACTATTTCAGGCAGGAAAAGATGCTAAAAAACAAGCTGATATATATTGCAGGCACATAAGTATGGAGACTATAAAATGACAAAATAAAGTTCATGGGCAGATATTGTAGGTAAAGGTGCAACTTAATTCATAGATATTTCCAACTGCCTTTCACCTCTTCCTAGCCTCTTTACAAAATTTATCCTGCTCATCTGGAGGAAAGCATTGAGGAAGCAAGTCATGTGAGCTGTTAAGTGTCTCCTTTCTGGCTGAAAGAATAGTGGTAGATGGCTGATAAGATAGGAGTTGTCTGATTGCCCCCCCCAAAAAAAAATGGCCTGAACTTTCCTTCTCCTAGCTCACTTCCTTGTGAAAATGAAACTGTACAACTTGTTTCCTGAAGTCTTAACAACTTCAAATTTAAAGGTGAGCTTTGCTAAACTAATAGAACTATGTAGGCATATACTGCTGTAGTGGGGAGGCCAGATCTGCCCAGTGCCATCAATAGCTGTGGAGGAACTTGAGGTTGACTCCAGCTCAGATTAGAGCAGAAGCCAACTCCATCTCCATTAAGCCCTCCCCCACCCTATTCAGGGAAGCTCCCTTTACTATGTAGATTGACTACCTGAGGCCTGGGAGCTTCAAGGGAACCTGTGTCCTCCTCTTTATTATGATGTTATGTAGATTAACCACCTGAGGCCTGGGAGCTTCAAGGAAACCAGCTATGAATAGGCATATCCGCCTGCATCATGTGTGCCCCGCCAAATCCATGCGTCAATTCTAACTAGAATGATAGGTTAGTTCAAATAAATATTATGAGACAGACTGTAACTCTATTGGCCACCTGCGTGCGGCCTAGCATGCTCTGTAAGTGTTGTATCTTCATTGGTCACCTGCGTGTGACAAGTTTGTCTGTGATGTTTGCCTTATAACCAGGCTGGAAGGCCACACGGGGGCGGTCCCAGCTCCCGAGTCTGGGCCGCCCAGGTGTGTACAAGCCCAGCTCCCGAGTCTGGGCTCCACACGTGGTTGGCAGTTTCGGCTCCCGAGTCCGGGCTGCGACCAAGGCCTGTCGGTTCACTTTTTGTTCACTTTTTACTTCCCCAATAAAACTGTCTTTTTGTCACCTTGTAGCTGGAGACTGTGTGGTGGACTCTTGGGGGAACCAGGAATCCCCTCCCTTGGGGGGAACCCTGTTTCATTGTAGCGAACCCCCACTCTACTTCACTGCCACAACTATAGTATTTCAGTGAGATGATCTGTATTTATTGTACAGAGGGCAAAACAAGCCAAGGAAATGCTGAATGGCAAATACAGAAAAATAGATTTTATAGTCATGTCAACTATCCTAGGGAAGATTTGATATCTGTATCTTTTAGATGAGTTTTTTGGATATATATTTACAAAAATTGCAATTGTGCATGTGTATATTTTGTGTAGAAGTATCAAAATGTCAAAGAAAGCATAACCAAGGAAAGGCTCAGAACCTTAGAATGTCCTGATAGGTTTCTCTAGAAGCACTGATGCTGGGAATGGTAATTGAGTGAAGAAAACTCCATGAAGACTTGTTGTCCAAAATTCTTACAAAGACTGCATGGTGGTAATTCTATTCAGGAGGGAGAGCTGATAGGATTACAGTTCCAGGCTAACCCAGGCAGTGAAGTTCCCCCTCTCAGTCAACATTGTGTTGATTCTGTGTAGTGGCCCTTACCTGTCATTGCAACAGCTTAGAAATATAAATAGAGGTATCACAGTCCAGCTTTCCCCAGTAACAAGTGAGACATAATTCATTAAAAAAAATTATGAAAGTGAAAAAGGCAGACAGCATGAATCAGGTGGTGCAGTGCTTGGTTAGTCACCAGAGGACATTAGGTTAAAACCCCAGTATTTTCAAACAGGAAACAAACAAAAATTCATAAAGTCTTTCAAGTACAATACAGAGTGAATTTCCTATGTCAGGGCATGGGGCGAGGGGGGGGGCAAGGTTCAAATACACAAAGAAGGGGTAAGGCATGGCTTGCTGAGCTGCTTTAGAAAAAAATTACTAATTTAGATTAAAATAAATATGCTGGCAATCTACAGCAAGGATTTAAATGGAGTTATGTATTCTACTTTTAAAAGATTACACCTCCTTATGAAAAGATTGTAGGAGTGAGAGGTCAGGATGAAAAGTAGAAAATCCACTTAAGCATTTCTTCTAAATGGGATGTAAAATGATTATAATAACTTTAGTCAGCAAACTAGGAATAAGCAAGTTTCCAAAACACATTTGGGAAATATAACTGTTTTGTTTTTGAAAATAATTAATACTATTTTGAGAATAATACATTGGAGATACCTATTCGAATATGCAGTCAATACATATTTTAGTTTAAAGTCAAATCATAGAATTTTAAGTAGAACAAATTGATAACTATAAAATTCAGGTGTTCTTTAGTATAGAAAATCAAACTGAAGATGTTCAAAGTACCAACTTACTATGGGTTTTTATGTAAAATTATGATTCCCAAGTGTTAATGATCTCAATTTTATCATGAACAACATTACATTTTTAGCAACCAACCTTTAGGTAACAATTGTAAATGCATGCTCATATTCAACTGAGGTCACCAAAGATTTTGATTTTTGTTAGATATAATTTTTTTCTGTAATTTGAGTTTTATTCTTCATATTTTTAGAAAAAGACAATTTTTTAAAATTATGATTTATTATCACATCTAGATTTGCCATTATTTGGCAGCACTATGGGTTGTACTCAGTACTCAGGTTATCAACTGCTGAGCCATTATTTCAGTACAGCTTTTTTAAATTAATATTTTGAGGAAGTGAAATTGAAATTCTGCCTGTCATTCCACCTCCTTAGTTTGTAATCTATTCTTAAAGCTTTTAAAATATATCACATGATTAACATAAATTTTTAGTATTTTAAAGTATTATATTTGTATAACAGGATTGTGATAAAATATGATGATGATTATTCTCTATTATGTTACTTAGTTTGGAAATTTAACTCAAATAATTGAATATTAATTTCTATAATTACATAATCTAAGAAATTCCTCAGTGTGCATTAGTTAGTTGATTTAACCAATTAAACATTTAATTTAAAAATATTTTATATTAAACCGATTTTATGAAGTTTTAATCAAATCAAGACATTCAATTAATATAACTGATTTCACTATTTTTCAGACTACATTTAAAAATAAATATTAAAATTTGACAATAATTCATGTCAGTAACAGATTGAGATAAATACAGATATATATCAGCTTTTATCATTACATGAGTGATAATTCAGCCAGTCACATGATTATTCATTACACTAATTTTCAGGTATTACAGAGAGTCAGTTGTAACATACAGCTGTTCACTATTTGAAAGTCAAAATTGAAACATATGGGTAACCCATTATAGATACGGTTTATGAGAGAAAGTGGGTATCCGTCCATGAGCCTAAAGAAAAGGCAAGGGGCTGGGAATATGGCCTAGTGGCAAGAGCACTTGCCTCCTACACATGAAGCTCTCAGTTCGATTCCCCAGCACCACATATATGGAAAACGGCCAGCAGGGGCGCTGTGGCTCAGGTGGCAGAGTGCTAGCCTTGAGCGGGAAGAAGCCAGGGACAGTGCTCAGGCCCTGAGTCCAAGGCCCAGGACTGGCCAAAAAAAAAAAAAGAAAGAAAAGGCAAAATGTTCATGAATAAGTAGACACTTTATATTTAAAAGCAATCTAGTTCTTGATTAGCTAAACCAATTCCTACCTCAAACACTTCTCATTCACTTCATTGCTACTGGAGAATTAGTAAATGCATAGCAATTATTCTTCCCATTGCTTTAGTCACCATCAAAATGAAACCAACACTCAAGAAAAACATATTGCTTCATTTTTAACATTTCTTACCTATTGTCTGTTGCCCAACTTATTGAGTATATGGACTAGTGTCTTTTCCTGAATGCAAGTTGATTTTTTTTTCCACTTTCCCATAGAGGTAACATTCCCAAAGACATTCCTAAAGCTATTCCAGAGTTATTGTAAGGCCAATTATATCAAACAGATTATCTAGCTATGTTTTACCATCACATTCTCGGCCTTAGTTGAGGATGTTGCTGTGGAGGATATTGCTGTGTACTTGGGCACATAGTTGTGAAGTTCATATCACACTGGTAGGACCCTGAGATATGAGATGTCAAGACAGAGGCTGAAAATGTACCTCTGTCTGTCATGACAAGCAATAAGTTGAGTACAGTGTTGTCCTGAGATGATTTTTACAGCTCACGCTAAAGTGCAAAGGTTTATACAAACCGTGTCTGTTATCTCAAAGGTGATTACATAGTGGAAAAAGATAGCTTAAAACCATCGAGATAGTACATATATGTAGAGAATGTGTGCAGAAACTCACACACATATTCCTACAGAAAAACAGCATGGTAATTAAGTAGAAATTTGTTCTACTGGTATTTGGAAAACTGCTATTTAAACGAATTGTTTGCAGAAAGCTGATTAGTGTTCCTCTCTTTAGAGCAAGCCAGAAAAAAAAAAAGTCCAATTATTTTATTTTCTCAATAGAATCATTTTGAAACATGAAGGATAAATGTAATTTGTTTTCTATCCCCCTTTAGGATCAGTTGATTTATATTATTGAGCTAAATAAAAATATGAGATATTGAATCTGTTCTTCAGCTCAGCATCTGTTGTTCAGCTCAGGCGTATGGAAGGTTATTTAAACTTGTTCTCTCAGTGTGTTCAATTTAGTATGTGCATATTTATGCTGTAAAGTTCATTGACATAATTCTCATCAAACTTCTAAGTTTGTAGACTTTTGCCTGATGGGATTCAAACACTTAAGCCATAGATGACAGTTAGTTCATTGTTAGCTGTGGCAAGGTGATATTAGGTAAAGTCTTGAAAAAAGATAATGGAATCTCTACTCTTTTTTTTTTTTTCTTTTGGCCAGTAGTGGGGATTGAACTCAGGGACTGGGATCTGCCTCTGGGCTTCTTTTGATCAAGGCTAGCACCATACCATTTGCGCGGCAGCACCACTTCCAGCTTTTTCTTTATATGTGGTACTGAGGAATGGAACCCATGATTAAATCCATGCTAGGCAAGCACTCTACCACTATGTCACATTCCTAGTCCCGGATTTACTACATTTTTGTGTTGTCCTGTGTCTAAAAAGTTCCTTCCCCTGTACTTTACCAAAGAACTTTTCTTGACATAGAAGTGAGCATGACTCCCATGAGAGAAAGCAGTCATTTCTTCTCCATCCCCGCCATGGGAGCCCCTGGAGCCGGTGTGAGCGGTCTGAAATTCTAGTTGAAAGGTCCCATGTGTCTGTGTTTTCTTTTAATAAAAGTGTGCATTCATTTTTAAAAAAGTGAGCATGAGAAGAAACATCAAAACCTATGCATTGGAAGATGCAAATTTCTTTATTATGTAATGTAGAAACAAGAGACAATAAAACCTAATCTTCAACACTTTGTTCCTTCTCTTTTTCCTTTATAAAATCCATATCCCATTCCTTTCTTCTCAAGCTTGTAAATGCTATTCTCAGAATCATATGTAGAACATAATGGTTTTACTTTAATATATTGTGCTTTCATTTCTATGAAAGTTTGCAATTTCTAACTCTTACATGCAGTGACTTCCATTTATTATTCCTACGATTTACCTAGGATCAACACTATGGCTATAAATAGGGTGTTGTCTATTTGTAAGCATACATGTAGGGCAATAAGGGATTGCATTCTAGTGTGCTGTTCTCATCTGAAAACTTGGGCAGACCTCATCTCATGCTGTGTGTGTGTCTGTGTGTGTGTGTGTGTGTGTGCGCGCGCTCGCTTGTTTTTCAATGTACTCTGTGAAGTTTTGTTTTGTTTTTTTCCCCCTTTATTTCAGGCCCCCTCTTTTGTTTACCCCCTGTTGTTGATGTCATTGATTTTGGTACCCTGTATCTTATATATTCCTTTATCCGATTTGGGGAAAGGAAGGGGAATAACAAAATGGTGAGACAAAGGACAAAGGGTGAACCAATGAAACAGTAATACTGTGTTGGAAATGAACTTCACAACATGGTGAGGGAGTCAGTGGAGAGGGAAAGTAGAAGAACTACTAGGGAGAAAGTAACAATATTTTACAAGAAATGTACACATTACCTTACCTATGTAACTAAAACCCCTCTGTACATCACCCTCACAATAAAATAAAAATAGATTAACATAAACAGTAACTGCTTCCAGAGATAAAGCAAATTTGATATCAATGCAAATATATTCTTTTACCCTTATAATCAGAAGCAGTTGGATCAATGGCCATTTTGAATACAATGTATCTGTTAAGATAATGCATAAAAAACAAAGTATACACATAGAACATGGTAAAAACCACAAAATAGCTAAGAAAAAGGTCACATATAGTATATATTATCAATGAAATTACTGGAGTTATCCGGAATGAGAAATATGTAAGTCACTAACTTCTAAAATCTAAATAAAACAGTTAAAATTAACATGTTCTTAGAATTTTATAATGCTGATTTGTGTTTCTTTTTTTAAAACTATGCTCAGTATATATCTTTTGCTCATCTCTTGAGAAACTATTACATTTAGACACATTGAACCCTGAAATACATTAGCATAAATTGTATTTTAAAGAAAAGCAAAAATGCAGTTTTTGTTAAGAGACTTCATTCTACTTTTAAGGAAATAAACACTGCTATGCACAAATATTTATATAGAAAAATATCACAGAATTATTTATAATAGTAAAAAGAATTGAAGGAGCCTAAAAGCTTGATAAGAGGAGATTGGTTTTAAAATTAATATTCATATGAGCCACTGAATGTATTTTTTGCAGAATGCAAAAATAAATAGAAAAAAGTATTAAACATATTTTAAGTGTGAAAAAGGTTACTTATATCAAGAATGGCCTCAATTTCATTTTGAAAACATAGAGTCATACACACCAACACACACATACACACATTCACACACAGTCGCACATGGTATTTGTGTGTATGTTCACATTTGTACAATACTTACTTAAAAGTGCTACAATTACAACTAGAAATTTGTCCACTATCTATATTCTTTACTATATTTTACAAATTGAATAGAACAACTCCCATTATTTTTTACAATAAAATGTAAAATAAGTTTTAAAGTGGAATACATAAAATTTTACCCTTAGGACTCCATTTTTTTACTGCTAACATCTATTTTATTTACCTAGGACTTTTACGGAACTGTGAATGTTCGCTGTTTCATATTGTACAAATAAAATTTACTGTTCCTGTCAATGGATACAACTAATTTACTATAATCCTATCAGGCTTTTACTGTTTATGAAAATAAATATTTTTGTGACTAATGAGGAGAGCAGTTCAAGGAGAAGAAAAAGCAACATGGTGGGTAAGAGGAAAGGAGAAAAAATGCTGACTAACAAACAATAGTAGAATTTAAAAGGGTTTTTGATGTCAACTATACTTCCCTGGCTCCATAGGAGGTAAAAATTCTCTTCTTTATCAACTGTACGTATCAAAAATTACTAATTATACCTGTTTATGTTGTTAAAAACTTCAAATCATTCTTTTTATTGTGTAGAGGTTTTGTAATAGATTCTTTAGGGACTTCTCACTTCAATTTTTTAAGTACAATGTAAGACATGATCCCTAAAAATTAATTTCACTGCTCAGAACATTCAACTTGCCCAATCAATAAGTTTTTCTCTGGTTATATTTACCTTTAAACTTAAGAAGAAATGGAAACCATCTGCTCCATGATGTCTCATCAGTTTCAATGCCATTAAAAAGGTTTCTTATATATGGATTTTTAAAGACCTTTACCAATAGAGATCAGACTACTACTCATAATGATTTTTTTTTAATCTAGGATACCAGAATGGGCCAGAAAAATTAAAGTAGGAATTTGTACCTAAAAGTAAATACAAATCATACCTTATGGAGAAATCTCCAATGTGCCAGGAGCAGTGCTTGGCATATATTTGTAATTTCTGGGTTTGGCATTCTGATTGCCTATTGCCTTTTTTGCTATTCAGACTGTTAAAATGGAAAATAGTCTTTGCCAATGACTCCATTAGATATGAGCCTAATGCTGACCTTTCTGTTTTTGAGTGAGGGGATTAAAGTATACCTGTACAAACCTATATAAAATTGACCTATCATTATAAAAAAAAGATACAAATATGAAAGGAATTTGTTTCACTAACACTGATGACATTCACAAATCAATATAAAAGATAATTATTAAAGAAGAATCAGAAAAGAAAACACAGGTAGAAAAGTGACTATTTTTTTAAGGACCACTATTTTATCATACATACAAGTTAAACTCACCAATATGAATGAAAAGCAGTAACACATTTACAAATTCAAAGTTACTCAGAAATTCAGGGCAACAGTAACATAACTGCATCAGAAAGTATTTCTGAAATTCATTTGTACATACCTGTTCCTAAATGCATCAGTGTAATTATAACATATGCAGTTTTATCAGGCAGTGTTGTTTGTGTGTGTGTGTGTTTGTGTGTGTGTGTTTCCTTTTCAAATAATATTCTTTCTTTCTTTTCCTTTGTACTTTTCTGATATGTACAAAGAATATTTACTATATTTGTCTTTATCTAGCTCTCTACCAGAGGAAAAATATGACATTTTTATAAGAATATTTTATTTATTATAGAATATCTTATTATGGGTATTCTATAATTTACTTATCATGAACATATTGATCGTTGTTCCTTTAGACATCCTCTACAAAAAAATATATTAATAATTTTAAATTATAGTTCTTTGACTTCCATATATTATTCCTAAAATTCCTAGTTTCAGGGATAAGAAGGTTGATTATATATTTTTTTAATTTAGTTTACCTATCTGAATGCATTTCATTTTGTTTATCCAAAAGCCACTTTCCCCATCTGAAATATGTTATCATTTTTCAGAAAATTTTCCAAGTCTGACAGTTGTAGAGTAACATTATTTCCATTTGCCTAATTTCTACTGAGTTGAGATTTTTATGTTATCATTTAAATTCACTTATATTGGAATGGGATTAAAAATTATCATCAGTATTTTTGATATTAGTTAAACAAGAAGCTATCATACCATTGCTAACTGAAGGACTTGCCTCCAAAGAAGGAATATGAAGGACTTGCCACTCCATTCTAGTCCCATTTTTTTCTATGTATTCAAAGATGGAATATGAAAGATTGACTCCCACCCTATTGCTTCAGGCCCATACAGATACCAGTCAGGAACCTCAATATGCGAACCTGCTTTGATATGCAGACACCAGGTAAAACCTTAATATGGGAACCTGCTTTGATATGGAGACAGGACATCTCACCTAGGCCCAGCTGTAAACAACCCTTTGTGGGCCCCAACTTCCTAGACCTAGTGGAGTTTTCAATAAACTGCCTCCTTGATCAGACCACATATAAACCTGGTCCCAAATTCACCCCCTTGCACAACCTCTAGTCCCGTGGGAAGGTCTGTGCCCCTTGCTGTTCCTCAATAAACAGTTTTCTCCTGTTGATGATCAAGTCTGGCATATTTCTTTCTGTTCTCCTCCATTTTCCCAACACTAACTTTTCTATAACTCTAGTTTTTTCAATCAAGGTTTTAAAATTTTCTACATCAACTTTTGATATTTTATAATGAAGTTATATTAAGATGTTTAATTTTTGTGTTAATATTTTCTGAATATTAACACTTAAGAAATTAAATCCTTGTCAGAGAACAGCTGGAGGATTTTTCTCTAATTCTGTAGTCTGATTCCTCGTTCAAATAATTGCTTATTAATTTGATGCCATCCCATTTATCAACAACTATTGATCTAATTTTTGAGCAATTGGAATTCTATATAAAGTAGTTAGGTTGCCTAAATCATATAACGTCTTCCTTGTACTTTCTCTAGTAGTTTCAAACTTGCAGGATTTATATTAATCTATATAAATAACTTTTTCTTTTCTTTTTTTTTTTTTTTTGGTACTGGGGATCGAACCCAGGATATTCCACTTGCAAGGCCAGCACTTTGCCACTGAGCTACCTCCCAGCCTGACTTTTTCATTCTTATACCAGTGCTACCATTATCAATTCAGTGTATGTTCTGATATTAGATATGGCAATTTCTTCATAGTTTTTTGTTCCTCTATTTTTCCTCAGTTACTCTGAGAATTATGATATCTTTTTTTCACTATAAAGTAAAATAGAATTTTAGTATGATAATTTTGAAATTATATTTTTATTGTCTTTAAGTATGGGCAAAGGGGTTACCATTCAAGAGATATAGAAGTTTTTGATGAATTGATTTCATTTTTTGAACTTTATTAACAAAGTCTCACTTGTGAGCTTATACTTTAAACCATGAAGAACTACTTTATTTCCTTTGTACTTATCACTAGGATTTTGATAGGTAATTTTTATAATTACAGCAGAAATGCATTATCTGATTTTACTATAGATTATATTTATTTAATATTAATTTACTTTAGCGCAATTTCTTTATTAATTTTAATACTTTTAATCATTGATAATGGAAATGTATTACTAAAATAAATATTCATATTCATTTCTAATACTTATATCACTTATTTGTTTTTCTTTTCTTATTACATAATCTACAGCCCCTAACTCAACATTTATCACACAACCTGACACACCAGTCTTGTTATTCACTTGATCCATCATTGTTTCACACTTCAAAATAATATCATGTTTGCATTTTCGTCCTTTCCTTTTACGACTTTAAGCAATGCTCCTCTAATTCTATAGAGTCTTTATTAGAAGATTGTTTTCTTCAAGTACCTTTTAAGAACCTAATTGAGTTTTCTCCTTTAACTTTTTAATTTAATGTCTCATTTTACTAGACTTTTATGCACTGAAGGGTGCCTCAGAAAACTGTAAAATCTGGAAAGAACCCCTGTGTAGATACATAAAACACAGAGAGAAGGCAGGTGGCTTCTTCCCTAATAAGTGTTCTTTGAACTATCTGGTTTTGCTGTTCTGTAAGAATCTGTCAATTAGCTAATGATGTGTGAAGAGTGCTTTCTGCCCTTGAAGTGGAGAGGCACACCCTAGCATTCCCCCTCCTTTAAACTGAGTAGACTATGAGAGAACACTTAGCAAGTGAAGAGACACCTCACTATTGCACAATGTCACCCACCCAGACACAGTGACACTGCTACTTTCCTGTAGTGATTGCATACTTGCAGCCACAGAATCTGAAGAAAACTAGTGCCACATCTGGCAAGCAGAGGAAACAAAATTTAAAGTTCCTTTTAAAAATCCGAAGTGCAAAGAGAAAACAACTAAAGTGTATCTGTTAGAGATAGATTCCCAGTACAACAAAACTGCTTATAAGTCAATTAATAACTTAAACACTTTCATGTGCACACACACACACACACACACACACAACCACATCCACATACAAAAGCTATTAAATACATTATCTATTAAAGAAACATGATCATTCTATACTGTGATATAAAGCCCAAACTGCTAAGTAAAATATTCAGTACAGAAAATGTATGGACAATAATTATAAATGAAACATTACTAATTGTGCTTAAAAACAGCTGGTAGAATTTTTCAAACCAAATAGGTGGTGAAAAATAAAAAGTTGAGGCAAGAAACTTGAAAAGGTGAGTCATAAGACCCTAGTAAATTCCCAGAGAGGAAGGAGAACAAGTGGAGTAACTATCCATATTTTAAGTGTGGTGTAGGAAAAACATTTGTTAATATAGATCAAATGAGTATCAACTAAGATTTCATTAAGATGATCTAGAAACATACAAATCCTATTCCTTGAACCACACTAAGGAAGGTAATAACCAGTACATTAATTACATTCATGTGTTGGAAATGGATTCTATTGTATACACTTACATTTATTAAGTTGTATTTTCTTAGATATAAGGAAATATGAGAAATGTTAACACAGCCTCATTAAAAATCAGCACAAGCTGACAGTTTCCTTATCTAAGAGTGGATCTTGAACCGAAATCTATGATCTGTATAAAATCTTTTTGACTAAGTGTCTGAAGCCTGTAGGCAAATGCTACTTAAATTCCTACATCCAAACTCAGGTTTCCAAATTCTGGTCTAGGCTGTGAGCTTTTGTTTGTGGAAAAACAGAAATCATAATATGAGTATGATTTAATATTAAAGATTGATAGTAATATTTAAATTCTATAGTAATAAAAGACAGAAAAGAAATAGAAGGAAAGATAACATTGGTGTTACTATATGCCCAAATTCTTAACTAACCAATATATCAGGATTTATCAAGTATTCTCAAACTACTTTGTAGGGAAAAATACTTGCACTATTTTTTTTCCAATTTAATTTTACTGTTGAGGTGACAGACAGAGGAGCACAGTTACATACATAAGGTTGTAAATACATGAGAGCAAAAATATCAAATAATTATATTAGATGGTTTTCTATAATAAACCAAAACAGTGAAGAGACTTCAGTCTTAAATGTATCCTTTTTCTTTATTTTGTCAGTCATAGAGCTAGAACATAGGGACAGGGTGCTGTCTCTGAGCTTTTTCACTCAAGGCTAGCACTCTAGCACTTTGAGCCACAACACAACTTCCTAAATATGTATTTTTGCATAAGGAAAATGAGAATAGAAAATTAGAGTTTGGAATCAGAGAAAAATTAATTTCTTTCTGAGTGTTAGCTCAAGAGACAAAATAAAATGCTAGTGTATTTAATCTACTTAAAACATTTAACAATAAAAATTAGAATGAGTTAAAAACAAACTTTTTAAATACATGTGAGATATGTTAATTAATGTGTATTTCTAATTATAAAATATAAATGACTTAGAAAGAAATTAAATTTTAAAGAAAATTCCAATTCCAAGAAAAACTTCTAAGTAGTCTGAACATTTTACTGACAAATAATGCTAAATTTTCAATGAATAGATATTACATGTGGTATATAAACTATTTATCACATTAAATAATGGAAAAACTTTAATTCTCAAAAGCAAACAAGGTACCTCATGAATCTTGAGAAAGTTTATGTTGACTCAATGACAAATTTAAAGAAATCTTACTTTAAAACATATATGAGAAAATAGCTTAAAAGAAAATGTAACATATTGAGATATATTTGTATTTGTTTCATTTTTTAACAAACACATTAATAATATAAGGTTGTTTCATTGTGATAATTCCAAACATGCATAACCTCTCCCCTTTCTCTTTCTTTATACAGCATATAGTGGGTTTGATTATGCAGTTTTCCAAACAACACACACACACACACACACACACACACACATACACACACACACACACACACACACACACCTCTATAGTACATATGATGGGCTTTGAACTTCATTTCCCAGATTGTTTTCCTTTCTTTCTCTATTCTCCCAATAACTAGCTCCCATGTAGTTCTTTGATCACCATTTCCTATTACTACTATCTTAATCATCATTATTTTATGCCTAGATCTCACAAATAAGAGAAAATTAGCAGTATTTGGATTTTTAAGCTTGACCTACATCAATCAACAATATGAATTCAGTTTTATCCAGTTTTAAGTAAATTAAGGTTTTAATGTGTGGTGTGGTTGGGTGGAGGGGGGTTGTGTTGGTTTGGGACAGTGAACTCTGTTCCTTGGCTCTTCCTCCGAATATTTTTGCTTAAAGTTAGTACTATACCACTTGAGCCACAGGGGGGAAAAAAATTCTGGCTTTTCTTTAGAAGTTATTGGAGAAAAGAGTCTCATGGACTTCCCTGACTAGGCTGGCTTCAAACTGAGACTCAGATCTGAGCTTCCTGATTAGCAAATTTGTCTCTTGTGCATTTAAAGCTTTGCATTGTTACCTTGTGACTTTCACATAAATGCACCTCTGACCCTATGACTGACTTCTCTGGAAAACACATGTATTTTTAAAAAAAATATTACGTGTATTGATCCTTTCTTATTGTCAAAGTGAAGTACAGAGAGGTTACAGTTTCATCAGTAATACAGTGAGAACATTTATTATGCAATTTGATACCTCTTCCCTCATTTTCCCCTGCTTTCCCCTCCACAATTCCCTTTCCCCTGGATGAGTTGGTTTACACCATAAAGTTTTGTAAGTATTTCTGTTGCATTGGTTTGTCTTTTTTATCCTTTGTCTCTCTATTTTGGTGATCCCTTTCTCTTTCCAATACATGTATATACAATATCCAGGGTATTACAATCAGTTACAGTGCTATCAGGGGCAAAACCACGTGGAGAGAATAATGAAAAAGAAGAACAAAAAAAAAAAAAAAAAAAAAAAAAAAGGAAGGGCAAGATTTCACACGGCATGCTGAAAGTAACTACAACAGTGATATACCACTTGTTTTTATAACTTGAACTTCATTTCGCTTATGATCATCTTATGTGTTTGTATTAGCATAGTTCTTGAGCAATTGTAATCTTCTTCTAGAACTATCCTAGATGTGAACTAGTTATTCCTTATGAGGGGAACCATAGAGTCCATGTTTCTTTGCATCAGGCCTGTATGTTTTTATCTCTATCATAGGAAAGTGTTCACCCTTAAACCCTAGATTGATAGTGGCAGATATCAACCAGTATTAATTAATTCAAGAAGAATTCTACCTCACCCATCTGATTTCCTCAGCATTCCTGTAATTGTAAACTTTGCCTTTGAGCCCCTTCTACCACCTTTTGCTTTACTCAGCATAGACCTTTGCATAAGGGAATATACTTTTGCATAAGGCAGGCTCCCCAATACCTTTTCTCTCATTATTATCATCACCTATGTTAAAAAAATCAAAGCTGTGCCCCACTGGCTTAAGACTGTAACCTTAGCTGCTCATTCCTGAGGCTGAGCTCTCACAATAACAGTTCGAAGCCAGCCAGGGCACAAAAGTCTCGTGAGACCCTTATCTCTAATTAAACACTCAAAAATAAGAAGTGGAGCTTTGGCTCAAATAATACAGTGCTAGCCTTGCAGACAGAGTCTCCTGGACGGTGTGCAGGCCCCAAATTCAGGGCCCACGACCAACAGCAACAACAACAAAAGATCTTCTCCAAAAATTCCTTCATGGATGGAAGAATATTTTGAGAATGTCAGATGGTCATTAAAGTGAACATCTCATCTCTAAACAAGATGAATGGGACTATCAGATATTACGTATATTTCCACAAAGCTTTCAGTGGCCATGGGCATTTTACTCTGTATCTTTTTTGTCACTTTCTGTGGGTCTCATACAGTCATTCAGGGTAGTCTGTCTCTTCTCCTTTTCACCCTCAGCAAATGGATGCTTCTCTGTATTGAGATTGTCCTTATAGATCAGAATCTGTTGTATGTGAAGTAAAACTGAGGTCTGCAGATTGTTGATAAACTTGCTTTATATTAAGAGGAATTGCCTTGGAATGTTCGAATTTTTGTTATACTTCGACTGCTTTCTGTACACGACAAGCATTTGCCCTGTGCGACCACAGTAGCCCGAACAGATGGCACAGCACCACTCTTGGTCATGAGGGATAGTTTCCTAACAACAATAACAAAAAAAAGGTTTATTCTCCCCTGTTGTTCCTTGAATATTATGGTCTTTTCCATCTCCTACGTTTCACGTTTACTTATTTACTTTTTTTGAACAGCATACACTTCCTTGACAAGAGCTTTATGGCATTTTACTCACTGACCATCATTAGCAAAGAACTAATAATAAATCTCTTCTCATTTCATCCCACTGGGATGAATTAAGGTTATGGCTTTGGAAAGTCAGTCACACCAGCTCTCTGGTGTGGGGTGCTCTCTATTGTCTGTGCCTCTGGTGGCAGGGTGTCATCATGAGTATGCATTTATGAATCCCAGAATTGCTTTTTTTCTCCTTTCACCCAGACAGTGGATTTATACCATGTAGCAGGTATGACACTGTCACAATGATTATGGGGAAAGAAGCAGCAGCCTTAACCTTTGGAGTTGTACGAGCTAGGTAGGAATTCCATTGCATGGGATAGGCTCCATGCTTAAGAATCCTTCAGGTGCTTTAAATTCAATGATTTCAGCATTGATAGGCCAAGACATTTGTAAGAAAAGAAAGTAGCTTCCTTACACTGATTGTAATTGGTACTTTTGAAGAGTATGTCCTAATATCACTAATTTATTTTAAAATATAACTTATTTTATGTGACCCTCCAATGTTATCCTTTCAGATGCACACATAAAATATTAATAAAGTTTTCAACACAGTTTATGAAGAGAAAGATTGTGTTCCCATAAGAATATAATCTTTTCTGTTAATATATCTGTGTGATATTCAAGTCCAATGAAGGATATCCTAAAAATCTTAACCACTTGCCAAGAGATACCATACATTAAAACTGACACAGAACTAGTGTTGCTAATTTTAAACTTATTATTCATTGGTTTACAACTCAGAGGTAGCCAAAATGATCATTTCTATAGATTTAAGCAATAACAAGATGAATGCTAGGTAGTGAGTGAAAGTGGCAGGTACTGGTTTTGAGTCCTTGTCTCAGACCAAATGAATAAAAAACACAAATAAAGACACAATCACAGTACAACTTACAGAATGTTTGGTTATCCTCTAGCTTATTGAGACTCTTACAGTAGTTAAGGACATCAGAATCTAAATATAGTTCAATAGCACAGAAGACAGTTCTAAGAACATTCCTCCTTGGACTTTGCCTTCAGGACTCTTTTTCCTGAGTTGCCTGCTTTTCTGTTCCCTTGCTTACCATATATCTCCAAAGTTAAGGCCAACTAAATGAGAGAGAAATAGAGATAAACAACAGAATCCTTTAAATATTTGAAATAAAAGTTAATAAAAGGCTTTGTTACTTTCAGAATAAAAGAAATCACTAAGATTTTGATTAGTTTTCAGTTTTCTTTAGTGTACATGCTATCAGGACATGTCTAATATAGCATGATATGCTTATATGCTATGCAATATTATGTGATAGAAGTTATGAGAATGTGCATTGCCATCCATTCAAAGATGAATCTGTTTTTACATCATTAATTGCAGCTGGGATTTCATAAACATAGTGCCTTTCTCATGTTGGAAATGAGAAAAAGTGATTCGCTAAACTGATACATTGTGTACTCTTAATTTCCCTTCTACTTTGGAATGCCTGAGAGAATGTTTTAATTACAGATTTGCCTTTTTGGTGATGTTTTTCTTGGACAAACAATAAAATTAGTTTGCATTAGATGAGTACACAGCAAGTGGCCACAGGGACAGTCCCAACTTGGCATTACATATTGTTGAGATAAAACCCATATGCACAATTGAGAGTTTCCATAACACAAATAAAAGAGAATTATATATGAAGAATGCATGTGCTAAAAGCACATTTCATTTTGTTTTGTTTTTATAATTTGGAAAAGGAAGAAAATCAAGAGAGAGAAAAAGTTGTCAGCATCTCCTTGGTATATCTAGGATGATTTTACTGAGTGAAGAAAGAAACCAAAGTTGTCATCCCCTGACTTTTCTTCCTTTACATTCTTGAATAATGATGGCAAGGCCCCCAGAAGCATGATTTTTTTATCAGGATGGAACCCAGAGGATCTAAGCACTTTTGTCTTACTAACTTGTGCTCCTGCCAGCAGCCTATGATGTGTGCTCTAATTTGGCAGTTGGATATTCTGCTGCATTTGTTCCTTGAAGGAATGGAAGCCACTGACCATCTCATAATTAAAACACAGAAACTAGAAAACTTACAGATCCTGCCAGTGTAGTCTGGGACAGCTAAAGAAAGGCAAATCAAAAATCAGAAGAGATTTGTATCAAATTAATTTAGGGGGGAAAGGAATATGACAAAATGCCACCTCAATTTTTCTGACTCTGTGGAGCAGGTCCCTTAGTTTTCAATATGAACCAATCAGAAGAGATATTCCTGAAATTCTCATTTCTAGTCCTATATGTGAATAAAGCTATCCTTCCATTACAATGGTTCTTTTAACTACCTTTCCTTAACTATTTCCTGAAATATTTGATTGTAAACACCTGCCACACTAATTAAATGGGGGTAAAAATAAAAGCCCAATAAATAACTACACCATCTTTCTAGGTTCTGAAGCCAGAAAACTTAAAATCTTTATAAATTGCAACTCTCTCCTTTGTAAAGTCTGTATAACATCTACTTGATCCAACCAACAATAAAATAAGGTATCTGAGACCATAGAAAAGTTACTGAGAGAAGTAAATAATTAAATAAATATTGTTGTATGCATGCACAAACACTACCGCTCACATATTTTTCAATCATATTCTTATTTATCGCAAATGTTACCATTTTTAGGATTTTTTAAAAAAGGAATTAAGCTCTGCCCAATTGAAATTTTTCTGTAGCTGATCCTATGAATTTTCTCAGCCTTTTTTGTGGAGCTTATCCAACCAAAAATATTCTTGTTTTATTTCCTATCCACTAACCATAGGCTCTATGAAATTTCTTCCCATTAAATTTCATCTCTGGAAAATGAACATCTTGATGAAAGAAGCTGATTCTGGCAAAATTCATACATGAACAGCAGAACCCGATGTGATCGAAAGATTCAGTACATCCCACTCAATATGCCTCCTTGGCAGTAGTCATAGACAATCTCTATTTCACAGCCAAAATGGGTCTTGCTTTGCCAACTGGGGACAGACAGGCAATGAAGTAACAGGAAGAGAATTGAGAAAGGAGATTAGAGAACTGAATTCTAATCCAGTTCTCCTTACTAGCTTTGGAAGTTGTGCATGAATTAGTAGGTGTCATTTGGTACAAGTTTTCTCCTCAGTAGCAGAGAGTACCATACCATATACGTACTTTCCCATTTATGCAATTTTTGTAAAGCTAAAATGTAAATATAAGTAATAAATATAAGTAACAAATCTATAGGTTTGTTGTGGCCATGAAATAATCTGAGTTAAATATCATTTTTCTCTGTTCAGCAAGCCAGGAATCTAATAAATATGGAGTGAAGTGACTTTCAGTGAGTGTCCTTGATGTTTGACAAAATGGGAAAAAATGAAACCAAATAGATTAGTTTTAAAATACTATATGCTGACACAGAGATGAAACTCTAAATCTATTTTCCACTTTTTAGCTGAAAACGCTTTACCTGCCAAAATTGGTTTTGGCCAAGACTTCAAAAGCTTCCTAAACAGTAATTACTATAGTAAAAATAAGTATGCTACAAGAGAAACAAGTAAGGGGAATTCAGATTTTTCTCCCATAAGCAGATGAGGAAAGAAGAAAAGGTTATGTTGACCAAAAATAATATCACCTAAAATTAAGGTGCATTAATCTTTAGCACAACAAATGTGAACCCATCATATATTATTACATATTATTCCTAAGTAATTTTCTGAGTATTTATTTAGCCTTATTAAGGAATATCAAACTTAAACTTAGTATTCAAGATATTTACAGATAAGAAAGGAAAAGATATCTATGTGCTTACAAAATTCATTAGGTATGGAAAGAGGCAAGTTCAGAAGATCTAAGCAAGAAATGGAAGATATTCTTAAGAGGAAATCTTAACTTGGATATGTTCTGACACAAGACTGTCAAAATATTTTACAACCTGTCTAAATATGTATTCATCCCTCATTTTCTATGTCCATTAAATTATTGAAGCCTTATAAAATTACATAGTTCTATTTTATAAATGGCATGCCCATAACACTTTTGATAATCACAATGACATACATTTGTAAAAGCTCTTGTAGTAAAGATTAGTAATTATCTCTTTACTACAAACTCACAGACAAAGAAAAGTTTAAACTATTCCTTCATAAGTGAATACTATATACAGGATTGCAAAATAATTCCTGGAGAGGGAAATCATAAGTATTCTCATAGTGTTATAGAAGCAATTATCTAGAATCAAAGACTTGCTGATAATTGCAGATGGTTACTTAAAAACTAAAAAGTAGCTGAAATAAACTACAAAATAAAGGGTTTTCATTCACCATAATGGAGTCCTTCTTTTTGTTGATTACAATGGAAAGACACTGACATTGCTTGAACTCTTACCATCTTCCAAACAGAACAACTTCCTCACACCTCCACAAGCATGCAAATGAATATTCATTCTAAACAACTTTCTTTACTGTATACTTTTCTCAAAGTTAGAAATCTGTATTCACAGATTTATTTTTAAACACCACTCAAACATCTTGATTAGAACACCTTCAAGACCTAGATATTTGTAACTGTGGCTATACCTCTCATATCATTTGTGTTTGGAACTTGAAAAATGAGAAGTTTGATGAATGGAAAATAAAGAAACGGAATATATCCATGAATGGGGAAAAAAGAAAGAAACTGGAATGTAGGAACATAATTTAATAGAAGAGTAGTAGTTTAAGGATATATATATTAAAGTAATGTACACAAACAAACCATTGACCCCAGAGACTGAAAGAAAGAAATGAGAGCTTCAGATATGTTACAGAAGAAACTCTTCTACTCCATTTTCCAGCATCTATCGACTATAACAATTTGTCTTGATACGTGTACATTTTGTTACATGTAAATTTGAAGGATCGGGATTCATTAGATGTTATGTTTGTTTTAAAGAGTTGGTTCTGTGGAGCTACATGTTCAAACTCCTCCTTGTATACAATCCTCCTTGTATACAGTTTGTGTTTCTATGCCGGAAACCCTGTCTACATTCTCATGTCATATATGCTTGTATTTTATATCTATATTTCACATGAAAGAGAACTTATAACCTGTTAAATGGAATGTTTACCTCTTGGTATGATTACTTATGAAAAATTTAAAAACAAAATGTTGATTTGCCTTAGTTCTGATTATGGAGTTCATTCCACAGGAGGATGTTATCACACATTAGATCCTCAATTATAAATGGAAGAAAGAATGGAAATGAAGGCAATGCCATATTAAACTAATCTCTAAGCTTTGAAGTTACACTCTGTTTGAAAATTAACTTTAAGCTCTCATCCATCCTGCTCACATTTTCTGTGTTTGCTCATTTTGTTGATTTTGTCTATTTCTCCCCCTCTGGACAGATAATTGAACAGCCAAGTACAAATATTAACTTCTTTCCTCTGACCATTGTTTCCTTCTTGGTACCATTATCAGTTTTCTCAGCCTTTGCCATTTGTTTGTGCCAAGAAATGTCAAGAAATCTGTGGAAATCAATACTTAATATGTTATAGTAGTATTTCCAATATTCTGTCATCCTCTTTACTGGACATGTGTTTCCTGTCAGACCTCATCACTCAACAAGTCCATCTTGTAATTAGTTAGACACAACTTAATGTAAAGTTAATCCTTTTCTGAGTGACCTCAGATTTTCACTCCACCAGAGCTGGCTCTTCTGGACCAGTTTTTTTCTTTGGAAGTTGAGAAAATTAGAAAGATAATGACAAAACAAAGGATCAGATTCATTTCCCATAGTAATAAGCCCACTCTATAACCCTGAGATAAAAGTTAATATTTTGACAAAAAAGATAAACAGTAATATGGCCTGATGATTCTTACTTGTTCATTTCAGCATGGGTGACAATGTGGGCTCCTTCCCCCATCGCACCCACCAGCCCCACCCCCGAACTAACTGCCAGGTTCATAGTTCCAACAATGTGTATATATAAATTGGACACATAATTTCTAGAAGTGGTAACTTAAGTGGATGAGCATTTTGACATAATTTCATAATAGACAGTTGAGTTTCTTAAACAAATAAAATCTTTTCCATTCAACAGAAAAACTCCAGTGTGTTAGGATAGTTTTTTATTGTGTGTGTTTTCTGATATATTCATTGTTTCTGTATAAATACTTTATTTATCTTTTTATTTTACTCTCTTAATTTCAACAACTCTTTATTGCATTGTAAATGTATGCTGTACTCACTATACGATACTTGAATAGAGCAAAAATGAAACCAGTTTCAATTTTCCTACTATATTGTATGACATTATACACATTAGGACCATGTTTTATTAAAATGAAAATGAAACTACTATATGTTGTTTTAAAAAGAGTTCTTACAAATTGATAATGTGAAAGTCCTCTGTAAAATATTCAAATGCTCTATAATTACAGTAAAAGAACAACAATAACAATTTGTTGCTAAGATTGCTAAGATAGGAAAAAGAAAAAGAAAAGCAAATTTTAGATGCTAGAATCAAAGTCACTACCATCTGTAATTAGTAGTTTCAATGACCTCAATGGAAGGGAAGAGGCATGAAAGGCAGTCATCTGAGTATTAAAGCAATGCATATTCATAGCTTGTGATGCGGGAGCATTCAGTACAGAAAGCACCTGGATAAAAGAGTTTAAGAAATGAGTGAACAAGTTGTACAAGAAATGTACGCACTGCCTTATATATAAATCTGTAACACCTCTGTACCACACTTTGACAATAAAGAAAAAAGCATTTAATAAAAAAAAAAGAATAAGAAGAAATGAGTGAACAGGACAACCAACTCCAGATAAGACTACCTGAAGCTATTCCCTGCCTCTTTGTTCCTCTACCAATAAAAAAACAAACTAACAAACATTTTGAACTTCTCTTCAGAAGAGAAACTACATAAATTTCATCTAAGAGGTGGTAATGTAAGATTTCGGACAAGAGTTAAATGAAAATCTACAGAAATAAAGATTCAAATCACAGTAATTCCAGGATCCTTAATAAAGATAGCCTTCACAAAAATAAAGAGACAAAAGACAAAAAGTCTATCAGTGAACAGATGCCAGTAAATAACATCACCCACAACTTTTCTTCTGCCTGGTTTACCCACAATTCTTTAAATTGGCATTTGTACAATGGATAGTTTTTTTTTTTTTTTGGCCAGTCCTGGGCCTTGGACTCAGGGCCTGAGCACTGTTCCTGGCTTCTTCCTGCTCAAGGCTAGCACTCTGCCACTTGAGCCACAGCGCCGCTTCTGGCTGTTTTCTGTATATGTGGTGCTGGGGAATCGAACCTTTGCCTCGTGTATCCGAGGCAGGCACTCTTGCCACTAGGCTATATCCCCAGCCCCCAATGCATAGTTTTTAAACAATGAAGAGAAATCTTAGTAGAAAACCTCAGTTTCTTTTATTAGGGGAAATTTTGTTTTTTATTATTTCACTATGAAGTATACATTTCATCATTGTATTGTTTACTTTTGTATAGGCTTTAGTTATGGTTTCAATTTTTTATTTAAAAAATTAACCAATCTACCAAAATTCTCCATTATATCCCTCTACCATGTTTGGCTGATCTTTCAGTGTTTGACGTATTTTATGCATAATTCTGTCGAGTAGTGCTTCACAATTTAGAAATAGTTTACAAGGATTGGAGGCATTGGTCAGTTGGTAGGGTGCTAGCCAAGAAAAAACAGGGTCTCAGAACAAATCAGTAAATAAATAAGTGAAATATTTTTTCAGTGGGTAAAAAAGACCAATGACCAAATGTAATAACTGCTTAGGTGGCATGCCCTCACCACTAATATTTCTTAAAATATTAACTAGCAAATACAAAGAGGTTTGAGTTTTGTACTTTAGATAAGTCAATCATAGATAGCACTTTCCTTTAACAAAAGAATGTTTTATTAGAGCTATTTTGTTAAGTGTTTGTTCTAGGAACCTAAGTATGGCTATCAAAAGAAATAGAATATAAAATTATATATGATTCAAATCGTATATAATATAATTTATCAGAAAGATTTAAAGGGAATAGGAAGAAATGTTCATGATCATGTACAAGAAGGATTATTATCTAAAGCTAAATAAGTGTTTTCTATTAAATTAACGTTTTAGCATGGATAGTAATGCAAATTAATGTTACAAAACACATAAAGCAAAAATTGTCTGTTTACAAAGTCTTTTGATACTGTTTCACAATTTTTCCCATCATTATTGTTATAACTAAGATGTATTTTAAATCTTATCAAATGATTACCATACTTGAGTCTACATAGGATGTTACTCCTGTGAAAAAACAAAAGAGAAATAGAGGAAGTCATTTATTTTTAGAAACTGAAAATAAACTACAAAAATCACAAAGGTACTAATAAGCAATGAGAAATGAATGGACCTGCAACCCAATTTATCTTTGCTTTCTTATTGTCTTTTTTTTTCCGCCCCCAAAAAAGTTTATTGAATTGTATTTCTCTTATGGCCAGTGATGTTGAGCAATTTGTCATGTTTCTTGGCCATTCCCATTTCTTCTTCAGAGAAGTCTGTTTTTAGGTCATTAGCCCATTTTTTGAGGGGGCTGTTGGTTCTTTGAGGACTTGTTTCAGAGGAATTTTAAGTTCTATGTATATTTTAGATATGAGGCCATTGTCATTTGTATGGCCAGTGAAGAGCATCTTCCAATCTGAGGGCTTTCTATTTCTCTTGCAAGCTATGTCCTTTGCCATGCAGAAGCTCTTCATGTTCCATGCAATCTCATTTGTCCAACCTTTCTTTGAATTGCTGTGTTTTCTGGGCTTTCTTTTTTTTTTTTTTTTTTTTTTTAGTTTTTTTTTTTTCCTCAAATTTTTATTATCAAACTGACATACAGAGAGGTTACAGTATCATACGTTGGGCATTGGATACATTTCTTGTACTGTCTGGGCTTTCTTAAGAGTGTTTTGACCTGTGCCAAAGAGTCCAAATGATTCTTCCTATTCCTTCTGCAACGTTTTCATGGTATCTGACTTACTGACTAAGACACTGGAAGAATAAAACTGAAATGTCATTCCTATACAGAGGAGACAAGTTAGAGTGATTTTTCTTCTTCATATTATAGATATATTCCACATGAAATGATTCATTATCTTCCTATGCTATGCATGTTTTTTTTTCAAATTAGGCCAAATTGTGTTTGTGTGTGTGTGTGTGTGTATGTGTGTGTGTGAAAATATAATGCAACTGATATAGAAATGAAGGCTATAAAATTTCTAACAATCACAGCATATTTTTCTATAATTAAAGATCATAATGTATTTACTACTAGATCATTTTATATAGTAGTAAATGTTTTATAAATGATTCTGTTGTATCCTATGACTTAATTGATAATCATTGATATAGTATCAAATAATATTTCTTTCAAAATATGCTAGTAGGCATAATTCAAGAAGAAAAAAACATGAGATACACAGGCAACTTTGATCCAAGGACAGCAATTAATTTTATTGTATGCAAACATTATAAGGAGTTATTAAAAATTATCGGACTAATTTCTATGTATTATTTCATTGAAGAACACCAAATATGGCATGTGTGTAAAAACAACTCAGTTTCTTTTTAAGAAAACACACTGGTCATCTCTTCATAACCTCTATTCTGTGCTTCAAATATCATTGAAATCTTCAAGAATACTTCTGCTTCATGACAGGAGAAATGGATAAAGATATTCAGAAATGTATGTAGGGAATGCATTCCTTTTAACCATTTCTGTACCATTCTGACTTCCAGAGCTCCCAAGATTGTTCCCTTGGGAGAACACAATTCCTTCCTTCCATTTTCCCCTCAAATTCCATTCTCCACCATCCACACACAAACCCCATATTCATGTATATATATATCCTGCTGCTTAGAAAACATTTTATTTTATTGATCCAAAATGTAACATCTGTTTGTATAAAAGTTTGTAAATAGAGGGTGTGTCATAGATATCCATGTTAATAATTTTATATGACAAAGCCATATATGCACACATATAAATATTTACATATAAATATGTATCTATCTATATATGCATATGAGTATATGTAATATATATATATATTTTTTTCCACCTCTCACCAAGTATTTCATTGAGCTTCTCCTTTACTATATGAAATCAAGATTTTAGAAGACATTAAGTCACACTACCTGTTAAATTGTCTTTTACTCCCTACTTGAGTGAGAGCTGCACCCGAAAAATATCAAAGTAGTGCTTTCTTTAAATCTACATGAGTTTTAGGGATGTCTCATCATCTACATTTGTTTAATCTGGTATCAGTGAGGATCAGACAGATCACTTGAATTATATGGGAGTTGTTCTTATCCTCACATAGAGTAAGTCTTGTTCTGCTTTCCTATCTTTTGTTTTGAAGTTTGGGAAGAAGTTTTACAATATCTTTCTTACTCTCTGCTTCTCTATAGGCACACATACATATTTGAGATATTTAGTGTAATGATGTTGCTTTTATTTAAAATGTAAAAATGATTTTGTCATATAAATTAATTTGGATGGATTTCTATGGCCCACCCATTATTTCCAAATTGTGTCTTCTCTCTTCTTTCATAAAATTGGTAATGAACAGGAAATTAAATGCCATCATAGAGAACATATGAAAACTGTTAGTCTTAATGAAAACATTGATTTACACTAGGGTTGAAAATGAAGTTCAATTGGAAAACAATATATTAAGTGAAGTAAGTCAGAGTCAAAGAAACATAGGTTCTATGGTATCCCTCACTTGTGGTAAGTAGAATTTGCCTATAAGTCTACAAGTAAACAGTCTGATTGATTAAAATAAATATATATGTATGGAGAAATATATTTGTAATGTTTGTCCAGGAGTTTAGAAAATAATTATGAATATATATACATGAAACAATATGTTTTCTTACTATTTACAGACTGGATATATTGTTTATATTTGTCTCAGAGCTTTCTTATTATATTACATTTTTAGCAATAAAAATGCATTTATGTTTGTGACTCTTGGTGTAGATTATTCAATAGGATAAATTTCTCCTAAAAGTTAACACAAATGAAGTTCACTAAAATAAAATATGTACTTTGCTCATGAGATAAAAGTGTAAAGTCAATTGATGCTTGCATAATAGAAATTCCTCCAAAGGTAGAAGTTTCCAAATGGTTGAAAATGTCATGCAGGAAGAATAAGAAACTTAAGGGAAAATTCATTTTTTAAACTAGTCTATGAAAGTTCAAACAAGGATAAAATAGTTTCTAAATTTTAGAAATCCATATATTCTCAGATCCATGTAGAATCTAGGCCATCAAAATACTTGAGGAATGTACATGTACAGTGCTTCATAAGTAAGTCATGTAAAGGAACCTTTTTCATGTGTGTAACATCAAATAAAATGAGTATTTCCTTTCTTAATTCCTGTGTGATTTTGTCCCTCAAAAATTGGACAGGTTTTACATTGGAGAAATCTCATCTTTGCAAATTTCAATAAGAAAGTTAAAACAATAATAGGCATATAGGGTCAATTAAGCTTCATTAAAACACAGATAATACTAACCAAGTTTAACATAGAATTGCCTCACAATTAAATGTTTTCGGCAGAAGCATATCAATATTTCTGCTAAAGTCACTCAAGATTTACTGTCAGACATTCTAATTCAGTAGAACCTAAAAACTTAATAGAACTTTATAAATTAGTATCCTTTAGGATATTCACTTTGTTGAAATACAATTCTAAAAATCCACCTTTCTTACTTTCCATGTGTCTAATACTTTCTTAACCAAATAACATGAATGTAATTTGTACTTCACTTTTACCTAATTTATTTCCAATCACTGCTCACTGAATGTTTAATCTCCTAGACATCTATCTTATATCTGCCATCCTACATGCCACTGACAAGAATATATATACATATATATATATATATATACATATATATATATCAGGATGCTTTTATGATCATTATTTTGCTGGTTACAACTCTCTAGGATTTTGACACAGATCTACATTAACACATTTGGGGAAAAGGTCTTCCAATAGTCAAATAAAATTATTTCTATTGCAACATTAGGTTAAAGTGGCCACAATAAAATAAAAGTTTCTAGTAGCAGAGAAGAATCAGGTTTATATATCAGCAAATTTCCATCTGAGACATAACTCCAAACTACAATTTGTATTCAGCTTTCCGATGTTGTGTACTTGTATATAGTCTAATGAAAACAAGCCCTTGATTACTCAGAGATATCCTTTTCAGATGTAAGAATATTAACCAACTTGTGAATATTCTGTTTTATTAACTGGCTCCAGCCATTATTCCAACTGCTGCATATATAGATGAGCCTTCCTCAGGGACCAATCCACCTGAGGAGATAAATTTGTCAGAAAAATGCCAACTGGTTTGAAAGCAGAGCATTCTACTAGCTGACAAAGATGTCTCACTGGTGGCCTGTATTCTACCATCAACAATTCCCACAAGAGAACAGCATAGAGAATGTTCCCTTCTGACTCTCCCCTTTTCTTCTTTGTCTTTGTGACTTTCTTTGTCTTTTCTCCTTTATTTTGTCACAAAGAGAAGAAATGGGACAGCTGAATTTCAGACAAGTGCCCTCTAAAATACAAGCATATGAATTGATCAAGGTTTTACAGAATATTTCTCTACTCCTTCTTTGTCTTAACACTGTAGTCAATTAGAAAATGAATTATCTTTGCCTGAATTAAGTTTTCTCATACACACAAAAAAATTAAAATTGCTACATTCTGTTTCACTCATAACCTCTGCCACCTACATACCCAAAATTATATTGGACTCTGTAAACAATTATCTTTGATGACTGAAAATAATTTTGTCAGGGTAAGCATTAAAATTATGGTTCAATTCTGTGCTATGATTAGAGGTGATCACTATTACTATATACATGATTAATTTACCTCTTTAATTTTACCTGACCTATTTCTTTCTTTTTGGTATATTTATTTTGGATTCTAGAATCCTACATATTTTATGATCTATAAAACAAGTTCTTTTGGAGAGTTTAAGTATTGAGTTTCACAATTAAAACCAAAAATCTACTTTCGATGTTGGAGGAAAAATATGAAAAAATTTTCCCACCATTTCCCCAGAAAAGTTTCTGATATGCTAGAAATCCTTGGTTAATAGGTATACCAACTTAATTCTGCCTCCATCATGTTCTATTTTTTTTTCTTTTCATCTATGTTTTCTTACAAAAACGAATGTCCTATGGGATTTTTTTGATTATTGTACCATATAAATTATCTAAACTTGGAACTTCCAGGAAGATGGCAGAGGAGCAACAGAGCCCTAGCTGAGCTCCCTCTGGCATCCCAATTTTACCACTCCAGAGAAACTTTTACTCCTAGAAAGACAGCCCAAGTAAGTTATACCACTATAGGCATTCTGGCCAAAAAGGAAAAATTGACTTTGCTGTCCTGAAAACACAGATTGGAGCTCGACACATTGTCCCACAGCCATGCCAGTGCCAGTGCCTGCACAGCACCTGACATTCTGCACACCTAAAGCACACAGCAACAACGAGGAATAAATCCTCCAGACAGCGGCAGACAGACGCAAATCACAGGTTGCGAACAGATGGGGTGAAATCACAGAGAAAGTGTGAATACCCCACAAAACACATTCTCACTTGCACCCACAGAGTAGCTACTGGAAGCTAGCCCTTCCACCACTGCCAGAGCAAAGCACCATCTTTGACACTGGCATAGGGTCAGATGAAACTGGAACTAAAGTGGGCCTGGGCAAAGCGAGGACAAAGAGGCCATCTTTGAAATGGGTAAGAGGGACCTAACAATGAAAGCCACCTCTATCCAGGAGAACTACGAGTGCCCAGGCGGGAGGCTCATCCCAAGCTGTGGCTCACAGACTCAGGTGAACTCAGCCAGAGGTGCCCTGCCTTGCCCCCTGGAATTTCTAAATTCAAACTGAAAGCAGGAAGGAGCTACCAGCAGCAAGGAACAACCAGACAGGAGAGTAAACAGTTCCCAATACAGAGAAATGGTCCCATCACAGAGGAAGCCCAATTCTCAGCCAGAAACGGAGCTGAATTCCACAGCCAGCTCTGCCCAGGAGGTCTCCCCACCAAGGAGGGAGGAACCTCCCCAAGGCAAGCAACTCTCAGCCAGGTATGCCAGGCCAATGGTGCCCCACCCTGCCGAGTCCACAGCCTATTCAGAGCCAGGAATTAAAGGCAGTGGCCCCACAGCAGACAGGAGGAACCACGGTTCTGGAGACTGTTCAGTATCCCCCAACTACAAAGGATACCCAAGTCCTACCTGCAAGCTATGTGAACTACAGAGCCCCAGAATTTCATTAACAGAGGAGGAGGGTCACAGCAGATCTACCCTCTGCAAATTGAAAGCAAGTCATACCAGCCAAGAAGGAGAAAAATAGACTGCAGACCATCGCAAGGAAACCAGAGACTGGAGAGAACCCACCCAAACAAGGAGGACTCCATTTTTTTTTAACTTTTTTTATTTTCTATTTTTCACTTTTGAGATTTTTTTTATTTGTCTTATTCTTTTTTTTTTTTTCCTAGTCTTTTTGGTAATTGTTCTGTGTTTTGTATGTTGGCTTTCCAGTATTTTTTCTTTGTTTCTGTCTTCACATTCTCTATCTTTATAATTACTTTCCAATGACTTACACCTTCACTCTTTTCTGCTGACTCTCCATTGTCTATCATTTTACCCTTGTTCTTGCTACCAATTGTACTCTTCTCCACATTTCCACTTCAGTGAAATTAAACCAAAATCAACACCCTCCATACATTTTACTCTATTGTCTTCACTACTCCTAACTTACACTCCTGATTTACCTCCGGAATCTCCAGACTCCATTGACCCCTGGTTATTGCATAGAGGGTATCCCTGTTTGATCTGAGTGAATCAAAGGAGTTCATATAGAAATCCAGCCAGTCCAAAAATAACTTAATATAAGAACAAAAATTGCTGATAGGGTTGTAACAGTAAATAAGTAACTACTGAATACAGGACTCAGGAATGGTTGTTATATTGAAATTGTATTCTTTATGGACACCTAATCTGATTTGATATACAAAAAAAAGAAGAAAGGTATCTGTATGTAATTGTGAATTTCTAAGATTTACACAACAGTAGTTGGTAAGTTCTGCTTTGGGTCTTAAATGGTGCTCACAATCCAAATGGGCAGAAGAAGCACAAGAAAGATGGCAAACAACAGAGTCTCATCTCCCACTCAAAAAAAGCAGGAAGCAGAGCAGTCAATCAAAGACTTAGAAGAGAACCCTACAAAGTCTACTGATAAAAACATTAAATGAAAAGTTTGAATCTCTTCAGTCAAATATTCTAGAGCATGAGGAGGTGAACCAAAAATTAATGGAGAATTTCATGGCCTCCACAAATAGAAAGATAAATGAACTTCAAGATTCAAATGAAAAGATAGCTACCTAGCTAAAAGATTTGAGAGACAGCATTGAGAACCAAATTAATGAAGTAAAGAAGTCCATGCAGGACCTAAGAAAAATTATAGCAAAGACATGGAAATCATCAAGAAAGACCAGTCAGAGGAAAAGAGATTCGAAATCAAGTAGCTAGCCTACAGTCCAGACTAGATGAAGCAGAGGATCGAATTTCAAGAGCTGAAGATTCCCTTGAATCTATGGAGAAAGATCAAAAAATAATACAAAACCAATCCAATTGACAAAACAGATCACTCCAGGAGCTCCAAGATACAATCAGGAAGCCCAATTTAAGGCTAATAGGTATCAAGGAAAACCTAGAGAAAGAAGTTAATGGAATAGGCAACCTATTTAACAAAATATGAGCTGAGAACTTACAAAATATCCAGAAGGATAGGCCTATACAGATACAAGAAGCATTTAGAACCCCAAACCGACCAGACCAGAATAGAACATCCCACTGACTCATTGTGATCAAAACAGGATCAATAGAGTCCAGGGAAAGAATCCTTAAAACTGTTAGGGAGAAGAAACTAATCACATATAAAGGACAACCAATCAGAATTACCCCAGACTTCTCAGCAGACACCATGAAAGCAAGGAGAGCCTGGAATGAGGAATACCAAACCCTACATAAAAATAACTATCAACCAAGAATACTGTACCCAGCTAAACACTCATTCATAGCCAAAGGTCAAATAAAAGTCTTCCACAATAAGGAAAAACTGAAACAATATATCTCCACCAAACCAGGTTTACAGAAAATCCTCAAAGATGTACTATACAGAGAAAATAATGAAGATCAAAATACAGACAGAGAAATGAACCCTAAATAGAAACTCAGAATATTAGATAAAGAATTGGGAAGACACAGCTTTTAACAAGATAGCCATAATGAAAGGAACAAACTATCAGCCATCAAACCTAACTCTCATCATTAATGGGCTTAATTCACCAATCAAATGACATAGGCTCATAAGTTCGATCAAAAATCAAGATCCATCTTTCTGCTGCCTCCAAGAGCCACATCGATCCAGCAAAAGCAAAAATCTTCTAAAAGTGAAAGGCTGGAATAAAATCTCCCAAGCAAATGGCCCCCATAAGCACGCTGGAGTTGAAATCCTAGTACCAGATAAAATTGACTTCAAATTAAAAATGGAAAGAATAGACAAAGAAGGCTACTACATACTAATAAAGGAATCTCTCCTACAGGAGGATATAAACATCCTAAATATCTACCAATATACACGAGCACCCAACTTCATCAAACAAACACTACTGACTCTAAAACACTCATAGACCCAAGCACATTGACAGTTGGAGATTTTAACACTACACTGTCAACTCTGAACATATCAACACAATGAAATCTGAACAAAGAAACCACAGAACCAAGCAAATGCATAGATCAAGTAGATTTAACCAATATCTACAGAATATTCCATCTAGCAACAGCAGAATACACATTCTTTTCAGTAGCACATGGAACATTCTCCAAAATAGGTCATATCTTAGGGCACAAAGAATATCTGTACAAATTCAGAATTAAAATCATTCCCTGCATTCTCTCAGACCACAGTGGAATAAAATTAGAGCTCAACTCAAACAGCCACCACAGAAAATCCTAAAATTCATGGAGACTAAACAACACACTGCTGAACTATCAGTGGGTCATTGAAGAAATTAGAACAGAAATTCAAATGTTTATGGAATTAAACCAAGAGGGTTATATAAAGAGTACCAGTTCCTTTGGGACACAGCAAGGTAGTACTCAGAGGAAAATTTATATCTCTGAGTGCCTACACCAACAAACTGGAGAAACACCAACTCAACAACTTAAAGAAGCACCTTAATCTCCTCGAAAGAGAACAACAACCCAAACCCCAGGTCAATAGATGGAAGCAAATAATTAAAATCAAATCAGAATTAAATGACTTCGAGACAAAAATTAACAAGATTGACAGACCCCTAGAAAAAGTGACAAAAAATGAAGGCAGCACACCCAAATAAACAAGCTCAGAGATGAAACAGGTAACATCACCACAGAAACAACCAAAATTCAGAATAAGGGACTATTTTGCAAAACTTTATGCCAACAAATTAGAGAACCTGGAAGAAATGGATCATTTCCTACCAAAAATTGATATCCCCAAACTCACCCATGAAGATTTAAACCTTCTAAACATACCCATATACAGCATTGAAATACAAAGGCAACAAGTATGATCTTCCATCCAAAAAAAGCCCAGGTCCAGACAGATTCACAGCAGAATTCTACAAGGCTTTCAAAACAGGGCTCACACCAATATTTCTCAAACTCTTCAATGAAATTGAAAGAGAAAGTTCACTACCAAACACACTCTATGAAGCCAGTATAACCCTCATCCCAAAATCAGGCAGGGACTCATCATGGAAAGAGAACTGTAGACCAATTTCCCCAATGAACATTGATGCAAAAATTCTCAACAAAATTCTGGCCAATTGACTTCAACATGTGATCAAAAAAATCATATACCATGATCAAACTGGATTCAACCCAGGAATGCAAAGTTGGTTCAACATACACAACTCAATTAATGTAATTCACCACATCAACTGGATCAAGGTAAAGAATCACATGGTTATATAGTACTAGAATTCCTAGCCAGAGCAATTAGGTAAGAGGAAAACATAAAGGGGATCCAAATAGGAAAAGATGAAGTTAAACTTTCTCTCTTTGCAGATGACATGATCCTATACCTAAAGAACCCCATAGACACTATTTCCGAGCTACTAGAGCTGATCCAAAACTTTGACAAAGTAGCACGATATAAAATAAACCCTCAAAAATTAATGGCATTTCTATATGCTACTGACCCAAAGACCGAAGCCAAATCAGGAAAGCAACTCCTTTTGCAATAGCCTCTAAGAATATAAAATACTTGGAAATAACCTTAACCAAAGAAGTGAAAGACCTCTATGATGAGAAATTTATTTTTTTTCTAATTTTTATTATAAAACTGATGTACAGAGAGGTTACAGTTTCATACTTTAGGCATTGGATACATTACTTGTACTGTTTGTTACCTCATCCCTCAAACCCCCTCCCTCCTCCCCCTTTCCCTTTTCCTCCATGAGGTGTTCAGTTCACTTAGACCAAACAGTTTTGCAAGTATTGCTTTTGTAGTTTTTTTTTTTTTTTTTTTTTTTTTTTTTTTTTTTTTTTTTTACCTTGTGTCTCTCAATATGAAAAATGAAATTCAGGTAGAACTAAGGAAATGGAAAAACCTGCCATGCTCCTGGAATGGGAGGATTAGTATACTCAAAATGGGAGTATTGCCAAAGGCTATCTACAAATTCAATGCAATACCCATTAATACCCCAACACCGTTTTTAATGAAATAGAGGAAGCAATTCAGAAATTCATATGGAACCATAAAAGACCCAGAATAGCAAAAACAAACCTAAGCGGAAATAACAGTGCTGGAGGAAGTATAATACCAAACTTTAAGCTGTATTATAAAGCTATAGTAATAAAAACAGCTTGGTATTGGCACCGGAACAGTCCTGAAGACCAATGGAACAGAATTGAAGACCGAGAAATGAACCCACAGAACTATGCCTACTTAATCTTTGATAAAGGAGCTAAAAAAATTGTCTGGAAGAAAGATAGCCTCTTTAAAAAAATGGTGCTGGCAAAACTGGTTCAACACATGCAACAAACTAAAACTAGATCCTTATCTATCACCCTTCACCAAAATCAGTTCCAAATGGATCAAAGACCTCGAAATTAAAACAGATACCCTGAAAACACTAAAGGAAAGAAGGAGTAGGAGAAACACTTGAGCTCCTTTGCCCAGGAGAGAATTTCCTCAACAAAAATGCTACAAATCAAAGAAGGATGGACAAATGGGACTGCATCAAACTGTAGAGCTTCTTTCAGGTCAAAGGACATAGCTCACAAGATAAACACACAGCCCATAGATTGGGAAAAGATCTTTACCGGACATACAACAGTCAAAGGCCTCATATCTAAAATATACGCAGAACTGAAAGTATTAAATTCCTCCAATACTAAACCACAAAGAACCAACAGCTCCCTGGACAAGTGTGCTAAAGACTTAGAAAGAGATTTCTCTGATGAGGAAAGTAGAATTGCCAAGACACATATGAAAAAGTGCTCTACATCACTGTCCATAAAAGAAATGCAGATCAAAACAAAACTGAGATTCCACCTCACCCAAGTAAGAATGTCCTTTATCAAGAAAACTAACAATAATAAATCTTGGAGGTGATGTGGCCATAAGGGAACACTACTTCATAGTTGGTGGGAATGTAAACTGGTTCAGCCTCTCTTGCAAGCACTATGGAGATTCCTCAGAAGCCTAAACATATAGCTCCCTATGACCCAGCACAAACAAAAGACCACAAACAAGAACATACTAAAGCCACCAGCACAACAATGTTCATCACAGCACAATTTGTCATAGCTAAAATATGGGACCAACTCAGATGTCCCTTAGTAGACGAATGGATCAGGAAAATGTGGTACATATACACAATGGAATTTAATGCCTCTATCAGAAAGAATGACATTGCCCAATTCATAAGGAAATGGAAGGACTTGGAATAAATTAAACTAAGTGATATGAGCCAGACCCAAGGAAACATGGACTGTATGGGTTCCCTCATAGGGAATAATTAGCCCAGGTTTAGGCTTACAGCAGAGGATCACAAGAGCCCAATAGCTCTACCCTTATGAACACATAAGATGATGCTAAGTGAAATGAACTACACATTATGGAAATGAGTGTTATATCACTGATGTAATTACTTTCAACATGTCATGTGTAACGTTAACTTTTTGTTGTTGTTGTTAATGATCCTCTTGTATCCCCTTCCTGTAGTTGTCCCCGTGCTAACACTGTATCTTATCTGAGTGCCCTCGATAATGTATATGCTGGTATTAGAACTAGGGAAGGGAAAGGGAATATCAAAATCGAGAGACACAGGATAAAAAGACAAACGATTACAAAAACAATACTTGTAAAACTATTTTGTGTAAAGCAACTGAACAACTCATGGTGGGACAGGGAGAGGGGTAGTGGGGAGGGAGGAATGAGGGCAGAGGTAACAAACAGTACAAGAAATGTACCCATGGGCTAACGTATGAAACTGCAACCTCTCTGTACATCACTTTGACAATAAATAAGAATAAAAATAAAAAAATAAATTACCTAAACTTGATTGTCATATCTTAAATGGCATTGCTTATAATAAAATTGCATGCTGGATTTAAAAAATGATTATGAATATGGGAAGGAGGTGTTCCTAATTTTTCAGTAAATTCCAAACCTCTATCCTCAATTATATTTGAGGTTTAAGGCATTTGAAATTGAGCCTGCATGAAACGACTCCTTTGTTTTGCTGCCTCAAACTATCTCTTTCCACATTCTCTATGTCACAATTCACAGTTAACTTATTTCTCCCAGTTAGTTTGCCAACTAATTGTGAAGGAATCATTTATCCTTTCTTTATCAAATACAATATACATAATCATTTAACCAATTCTAATATTTTGATGAAAGTACCAAAGACCAATTTCTCCTTCCCAGTGCCTAGCTTTCAAGTCCTACCATATGAGTTTGCGAACATCCTGATTTGTATCTGTCCACCTGGACTCTATTCTAACCCATACCCTGAGAAAAAAAATATGATAGCATTTAAACATAACGTGTGTGTATGTACATGTGTGTTAGGCATATCTCCTTCCATGTGCTTCTGTATTTGGTCTCCTGTCTACTTAGTTTCTCTTTCAGAGATGGCTTTTTGGCTGGCTCCATCATTTCCCTCAAGTTTTTATTTTCTTTATTTAAATTTCTCCAGGAATACTTCCTGTGTAAATCTTCCCTATTGCAAACCCTGTATTCTCCTTCCCAATTACATTGTTCTTCATAGTATATACTGATATATGAGACTTTGCACTTTCTGTTGTGCTTATTGGAATCTACAGTTTTGAAATCAAGTATGAAGAGAACAGGGATTGAATGTGTGTGTGTGTGTGTGTGTGTGTGTGTGTGTGTGTTGCAATGTACACTATTATAGCTGCTTTTTGAATAGTACTTCACAATAATAACTATTACTTTCATCATGGAAACCATGGGCTCTGTCTGGTGGCAGGAAAGAGAAGGTAGACTGGAGAAACATGTTTCAAAGCAAGTCTGAGTTCTGCCTCTAATGCATGAATAGCATTTGTTCTTCTTCAGTGAGTGTCTTAATCTCATAAAATATTCTGTTGTAAAGACTACCAGTCCTCATTGTGCAAACCTGATCTTTGAATCACTGAACCAGAATATAGAACCAGTCAGTCTGGCTGACTCATGATTTTCTGTGCACGTAGAAGACTCATAAAAGACCAATGTTATACCACAAATAACCAAATCCTCTATTTGCTGTGGTTGAATGGATCTCTTTCCTATTATGAGTCTTCTTAAAGTCTCAAACAGTGTTTCTGAAGCATGGTCTGTGTGTCTCTTCACAGACAGTGTGTGAGCCTTCACCTCATTTTAATGTATAAGAGTTTACAGGTTTAGATTGAGTTGGATCAAAAGGATATAAGAGAAATGTAACTGCTAACGGGAAAAAATACCAACTAATTTTCTTTTCTTTATCCTGAAGACAATAAAATGATACAGATCACTCAATGAGGTAACTGTATTACCTTGCTACCAATTTGCATATAAAGATATTTTAAAACCATTGTTTCTCTTCTGTTTTTAATTGCTTCCAGGGTTAGAATTTATCTTTGTAATATGGAAAATATTTTTTCTACAGAAACTGTAATGTTTTGGTAAGGGAAAAGTATTTCCCAAAGTATTATTTTAATGAATGTTTATGAGTTACAGTTCTGGCAATTCAAATGACTCCTGAGATACCTATTCAGAGAGCTCAATTCAACAAGACAGACATTTAGTTTTACAATAAACCAGGTTATTTCATGCAAGATGTGGATCTCTCCTTCAAATTTTAACTAATTTTTCCCATTCTGGACACTGATCACCATGCATTCATTGTTATTTCCCATTCATACAAAAATGATATCAAATAGCATACCTCTATAGATCAACACTATGAATGGTTTTGAAGGGCTTCCAATTATTTTTGTGTTTTGGAAACCCAATTAATTAGGAGTAGAATTAGACAATTCAAGTATGAAAGAAAGAAAAAATCTCCATAGGGGTGACTATTCAGTCACTAATTGGTTCAAAAACTTTTTTTTTTTTTTTCTATCACATCCTGTGTTTCAGGAACTCCTGATCCACCCCAGGAAACATTTGTGCAAATGTGGGTAGGGGGAACTACAGACAATATTTTTCCAGATTAGAGATATTCAACAGCTCCACTAACATTCTATGAGAAAAAAAGGATTTCTGATAAAAATGAGGTTTTAAATATTAATCACAGCTACTGATTTTTTTAAAGAATTTTTCCCAACAATTTGTGAAGTGGCTTTTGATACTGTGCAAAAGAAAGGAAAAATTATTTCTGTGATCTATTACTTTTCTGTCTCCAAGAGATGCGTTAAAATTCTCTCTGAATTTTTCAGAGACTGTGAAACTCGTGCCCCCAGTAGGTGAATCATAAAACAATAAGTGTTCTGATTATTGAATAAGGCACATATTAAGTTGGAACAAATCCTACTAATTTATACTAAGGCAAAAATAATTCTACTTTAATTAAGTTACTTCTATTGATTGTTCTTTTCTCTATTTTGTACAGCAGCAAGAATCTGATGCTCCCTTGAAGGCAATACAATTCCAAAGGCATGAGATTAGGATGCTCTGAAGAATGACAGAAAAGGGGTTTAGAGGTCCTAGAGATGGAAAAGAACATGGTGTAGACTAAGTAATGACTCAAAGCATAGTGACTGATTACTTGTAAGTACAGTTATTTTTGAGACTGGGAGAAGTATCTAGCACTTCTCAGCTTCTGAATTATAAACATGGATTGATGATGGGTCTAGTTAATGGATATACATTGGAAAGGAAATAAGCATATCTTGAAGGGTAATATATTTCATGCATGCATGTAATCATTACCTAATTGAATTGCTGTGGCCTCAAAAAAAGGAGGTGATTTTTGAATAGAAATTGTATCATATAGGACTGCCACTTACAAGACATAGTAAAGCAACTGAAAGAGTCAGAATGTTGAAAAAAAATTAAAAAGAGGGACTAAAGGGAACCGTGTAGATAATCTCTAGAATTTCTGAGTATATATGCCCAAAAGAGTCATCTACTCCCCCTACTTCCAGAAAGAAAAATGCCTGAAGGCTATTTCATCATATACTGGGCCATAAATCTCTATGTACTTATGTACTTGCAATGTAAAGGCCAAGAAATTCTGTCCATCATCCCAGACATACCATAGCCTAGACTCCATTATAAATTTACCTCCAAGAATTTCCTCTTCTATTTTCAAGTCTTCTATCTGACTTGTTTAGATTTGCTACCAAGACTGCAACACTCTACATTGCACATAATTATGATATATCCATGTCTTACCTTCTGTGCCTGTTCCAACTTTCTTCAAGGTGTAGTTCACTTGACCTAAATGTTAACATGAGCAAGGAGCTTCTTAGCGTCTCCTTTTTATTTGTGTAGGGATCTATTTACTGTTGATTTATCTAAGTTTAGATACAATGGTCTGTGTTGCTACATACATAAACAGTATAGAATTACCATTAAGCCTAGAATGTTGCTTATGCTCCAATACTCTCAGGTAAATTTTCATTTGTGATAATATGGTAGCCTTTATAAAGTGCAAAAGTAAATTAGACTATAATACTTCTTTTCTTACCATTATCCTGATTTTAGAAATGTCAATTAACTAACCTTTATCTCTCTCATTAGAGAATTTAGAACTTAATAGTCTCCATTTCTGTCTACAGTGTTATTGTTTCTAATTATAATGAAGTCCATAAAATATACTTGAAAAATTGTAGCTTTGCATATGTTTTAGACATACTGCTTTTTCTCATACTCTCTGAAGATATGGAAGAGTCGATTGAAAATTTTAATTCTAAATTCTACTCCCTGTATTTCTATTGGAACTTCTCACTTGTCTTGGCCTCTGAGGTTTAAGGTTGACAATCAAACTTCAATTCTCTTGCTGCCTGAGTACTTTATTGGTCCTTGTCGATACCTTTGTAAGTACTTACTGATCTCTCAGTAATCCATTATTTGTGGCATACTCCCTACTTGGATCACAAATAATACTTTATCAACTTAAGGAATTTTTAAGATACATTTGCCTATAAACACAAATCTGTATTGCACTCCTACACACATAGTTACATTTAAAATTCAGATTTTATTATTATTAAAAAATCATTATAGAAATGTATAACATGGAAAATAGGATTTATATTCAACTATTAAAATAATCTACTTTTGGGCTGGGGATATAGCCTAGTGGCAAGAGTGCCTGCCTCGGATACACGAGGCCCTAGGTTCGATTCCCCAGCACCACATATACAGAAAACGGCCAGAAGCGGCGCTGTGGCTCAAGTGGCAGAGTGCTAGCCTTGAGCGGGAAGAAGCCAGGGACAGTGCTCAGGCCCTGAGTCCAAGGCCCAGGACTGGCCAAAAAAAAAAAATAATAATAATAATCTACTTTTAAAAAAATAGAATTTTTTTTCTGCCTTTACACCTGACATAAAACCATTTGTATAACAAAATATATCCTCCATTTATGAGAGGAGTAATGTCCAAGAAAGAGAAATTAGAAACATGGACAACTTCCTAAACATCACCACGTTCAGGTTCAGGGTGTTAAAACAGTTTCTAAGTAAACATTTTTAAGGGCTTAGAGGTCTCTCATTAATGGTAAATTAAACAAGTAACCACAGATTACTTTTGGATTTTAATGATTCTATGAAATAAAAATGTATTTAAAGATTACAGTTACAATTGTAGATATATAAAGATGTACTTTACATATATTGCATTTAATATTATCATAAACATATGTCAATAATTAGATGTTATTTTCATAGCTGAGTGCTGTTATCAATGTTGTCTTTAAGATAAAATCTGAACATTATGTAAGCAATTTCTGTTGACCAGATCTTCATGCATTTATGACCAATATTTCAGAGGTATACTACACACAGCTATTTGTCTGAAATGCTCATTTTTATTCTGAATATCTGTTATCACATAGATTTATTCATGATCCCCTTGCTGTCTTCACTAAAGCTAAGAATATTTCTTTCTTCCTATTCTGATGTAGAATGTACTCTTTTCTACATATCTATTCTTACCAGTATCACAGTATTTACCATGTCACTCATAATGAGGATGGCTGTACAGTGCTATGTGGGTAATGGACCTATTTTGACATTATAATATGAGATACCAATTGAAATTATCTAAATTTAATCTTATTTGAAAATTAAGGGGGAGCTGTAAGATATTGAAAATGAACATACAAAACAATTTAATTTAAATATAATTTTGTTTGAATAAAAAATGTTCTTGTTTTATTTTTGTTCCATAACTTTATTCAACCAAATTAATTTACTGAAAAGAATATTTTCTATTAAGAGTGGATTTAAAAATCATTCATTTATCTTGTTCATATAACCACCCAATTATACTGATGCATGCTGATTATACTGATGCATAGCTTTGTTGTGCTCTATAAAAATTCTCAAAATCTGACTCTAAATAATTACTTATTTATTGTCAAAGTGATGCACAGAGGGGTTACAGTTTCATACATAAGGCAGTGGATACATTTATTGTACAATTTGCTACCTCCTCCCTCATTTCTCCTCTCCCCCTCCCCATTTCCCTCTCCCCCCATGAGTTTTTCAGTTGGTTTACACCAAATGGTTTTGTAAGTATTGCTTTTGGAGTCATTTGTCTTTTTATGCTTTGTCTCTTGATTTTGATATTCCCTTTCCATTCCCTAGTTCTAATACCAGTAGATACCGTATCCAGGGTACTCAGATGAGATACAATGATAGCCCAGGGACAACCACAGGCAGGGGATACAAGAGGATCATCAACAACAACAAAACAATCTATGATTTCACATGGCATGTTGAAAGGAATTACAACAGTGATATAACACTCATTTCCAAAACATGGAGTTCATTTCACTTAGCATCATTTTAGGTGTTTATAAGGGCAAAGCTATTGGGCTGTGATCCCTTTAGAGGTTTGTAAACTACACAGATACCAGTAAATTTAATAAGGAAAGTCAAATTTATTATTCCATAAAGTTGAAGAGTTGCACAAATTTGTGGGTCTATAATTTCAGATTTGAATATCACCTACACTTTTGCTCTGCCTAATAAACCAGCATTTTTCCTTCAATATCATTCATCAAATCTCTACACAATTATTTTTTAATTATAAAATGTGTTCTCTAGCTGGGCGCTGATGGCTCTTTCCAGTAATCATAGCTACTTAGGATGCAGAGGATCACTGTTCAAAGCCAGCCCAGGAACAAAAGTGTGGGAGACTCATCTCCAATTAACCTCCAGAAAACTGGAAATGGTGCTGTGGCTCAAGTGGTAGAGTGCTATCCTTGAGCTAAAGAGCCTCAGGAACCCTGCCCAGGCCCAGAGTGCAAGCCCTACAGCCCCACCCCCCACAGAAACCAAACAAAAAAGTATTCCTATATAACATGCTTTTATTTTATATTTCAAAAAAGAATCCAGTCTCCATTGTTCCATGTGTCAAGGAGTACTTTCCTATATTTTTCTTCCTCTATAATCAATTTGTTTGTATATGTGTTTTAATTTATGTATATGAGTGTGCCATTCCTTTGCTTGCTGTAACTCAGGGCCTGAGCATTGTCCCTGAGTTTTCTTTTGATTGACTTTAAGTTTGTAGTTAATTTGAGATAAGAGTGTCATGGAGTGCTCACTTCGGCAGCACATATATTAAAACTGAAACGATACAGAGATTAGCATGGAAACTATATATACTGGTATTAGAACTAAGGAATTGAAAGGGAATATCAAAATCGAGAGACAAAGGATAAAAAGACAAACAACTACAAAAGCAATACTTGCAAAACCATTTGGTGTAAACCAACTGAACAACTCATGGGAGGAGAGGAAGAAGAGGAGGGGGGAGGGAGGAATGAGGGAGGAGGTAACAAACAGTATGAGAAATGTACCCAAGGCCTAACATGAAACTGTAACCTCTCTGTACATCACTTTGACAATAAATAAGAAAAAAAATCAATATGGCACAGCTTTGGATCCAAGATGGAAGGAGTGTTGACCTTGGGTTTTCTGGACTCCTTTCAGATGTACCCGAAATATAAAGATATAATCAACTTGTTATTAATAATGTGAAGTTCAAAAGAGGTAAATTTTGAGATCTAGGTGCTGGTGGCTAATACCTATAATCCTAGCTTCTTAGAAGACTGAGATTTGAGGAACATGATTTGAAGCTAGTGCAGGCAGGAAAGTCTGAGAGTCATTGATCTCCAATTCAGCAAAAATCCAGTAGTGAAGGTATGGCTCAAATGGCAGAGCACTAGCCTTGAGCAGAAAATATCAAGCAAGAGCAGGAGGTCCTGAGTTCAAGTCCCAATACCAGCACAAAAAATAAATTTTAAAGTGGTAAGTTCCATTATTATAGAAATTTGTAATAAACAAAGTTATGGTTGATTATATTAAATATAAATATAAACTAGTGATAACATAATAAAAGAGTGTCATGGACTTTACTACTAATGCTGCTTTTCAGAACCTCCTGAAAAGCTAGGATTACGATTACATGTGTGAGACAGTGCTCATGGATCAAACTTCCTTCCTATTATCATTGTAAAATAGTTGTACAAAGGAGTTGCCATTTACCAAATCAGTGTATGAATACAGTGTATCCATTTTTTTCTGAATAATTACGTATTTATTGTCAAAGTGATATACACAGGGGTTACAATTTCATACATAAGGCAATGGGTACATTTCTTGTACAATTTTTTACCTCTTCCCTCATCCCTCTCCCTTCCTTCTCCCTCCCATGAGTCGTTGAGTTGCTTTACACCAAATGTTTTTGTAAGTATTGCCTTTGGATTCGTTAGTCTTTTTATCTTTTGTCTCTCAATGTCTCACCTTCCAAAATTCTTACTTATCCCTCCTCTACCCAACCCTTCTCTTATTCTTCTTAATTTTGCAGGATATACATTGGATTCTTGACTGCATTCTCTTCTCTCTTCATTCCTCTATCCCTTTTCTCTTGTCCCCACCCATCCCTTTTGAGTACCCATTTCCTGCTCTTTTATTTTGATGAGCTTTGATTTGGCTTTCCAATGAATTATGCTACTTGAGATTTCCTTGGAATCTACTATATTACACTTAATACATCTTATTTCTGTAGTAGTAGGTTTTGTAATGTATATTTTAATAATAAGAAATTTCTAATCATTTAAGAATACAATTCAGGAAATTTTCATGGATGTATGTATCAGTTGAAGTAACTGTCAGTATGACTGCTTTAGCATCATGTCTTTTATCCAGTCACATACTACACACACATTTATGCACATTTATAAGCAAATACGATTCCTACCTTCAGATCCAGGAAGCCAAAATCCAACTTATGCCTCCATAAAATCTTTGTCAAGTCTCTTAATTTCTTGAATTTCAGTTTCCTTAAGACAAAATTAAGATGTGTTATGTAGTTTTGTGAACAGGAGACAAAATAATGTTTGTGTAAACACAAAATACATGAACACAATAGTAATGATAATATAGCCATGGGCAGCACTCCAAAAATGAAGATAAAGAAACGAAAGAAAACTGTAATCCCATATGTACACTGGCATTTGAATTAAGGATAAAATGTAAATTCATCCATTACTACACTTTACCAACTAAAGCAGAATGGGCTGAACAATCTCTCACTGTTCCAAGCTTCTTCCTCATCATGCCCAGAGCAATTCTAAATACTGGCTGTGACATTAGACCTCACTTGAATGCTCATCTTTTGGCCTGTGAACACCTGTTAATGTAGCCAATTAAAGGAGAGAATGACAGAGATTTGGAGGAGATGTTGACACTTGTCTAGAAAGGACTGTTTAGAGACTACACATCAAAGACCTAAGCAAACCACCAAACAGCTGTTAAAGGATATGGATTAGGACAATCTCAGCACAAGCCAAACTTTAGGAAAAATAATACAGTCAGTACTTTTGGATCCTGTTGTTGTGGAAGTGTAATTTCTTCAATATGGAGACAGCATACCAGTCCTGCTTCTGATGTTACACTTTCTCACTGGACAAGGAAACTGCTAAATATATCTATTTTCCATAAGCTAAACATTATCTGTACTTAGTGAGGCAAATAAGAGGAAGAAATGGGGATATGGCTGCAGTGTGTACTAGAACAATCATGCCTTTGAAATAAAAAATCATTTTCTGCTTTGGAAAAATACTTCTTAATGCTTTGCATATTTACTCCACACTGATAATAGAGTTACTAGAAAGTATGTACAAGTTTTTCAACTTTCCAACATTAATCCAAGAAGGGAACTTAAAATGAGTAGTTCTCAGTGACTTTATTCATAAGCATGGACTTAAATATATTTAATTAAAACAACTAAGTGGAACATGGGAGGGAAAAGGAAAATTGAACACCTCTAGATATTTTTGGCTTGTTTTTTAAATTATCAAGATGATATACAGAGGGGTTACAGTTCCATATGTAAAGTAGTACATACATTTTTTGTCAATCTTGTTACCTCATCCCCCATTTTTCTTCCACCTTCCCTCATATACACCCACCCCCAATTAGTTCAGTTCATTACAACATATTGGCTTGTAAATATTGATGTTACACTCGTTCACCCTTTACCATTTGTCTCAACATTTTGTTGTTTCCCTTCCCTTCCCTAATTCAGAAAAATGTATATACAATACCCAGGGTACCAGAGTAAACTACAGTGAGAACAGAGGCTAAACTATAGGGAAGATTAAAAAAAAAAGAAAAAAAAATAGTTTCACATAGTTCATTAAAAATAACAATGATAAACCACTTGTTTCCATATCTTAGAATTCATTTCTCTTAGAATCATCTTATATGATCTTATGTGCATAGCTATTGAGCTATTATGATCATTTGCTAGGACTATCCTACGCATATACTAATTGTTACCACATGAGGGACACCATAGAGTCTATGCTTCTTTGGGTCTGGCTCACTTCACTCAGTATGATTTTTTCCCCAGGTCTTTCATTTTCCTTATGAATGGGGCAATGTCATTCTTTCTGGTAGGTATTTTTTACATAATTCTTTTAATACAACACAAGTTTCACTGTAGTGCTACACTTGATGAAGTGCTTCAATAAGGACTTGTACCTACAACCTTCCACTGAATGAAAGAGGACTATGGACAGGAAGATTTACAAGTAATGATATTTCAGAATTATTTGATGTCTCTATGGCTCAAACTTAAATTCTCTAATCAATAATCTCTAGTTTTTGTTGTTTGTTTCTGTGATTTGAATTTTATTCTTCAGAGCATTTTCCTACATGCTCTACATTTAGGCAGCCATCAATATCATCACATCCATTTGGCTCATAAATAAAATAATATCTTGATTTCTGTTGGGTTATATCCTATAGTAAAGACTTCTTACACCATAGTCACAGTTTCACTCCCAAACTCTCATTTATTTATGGAAAATTTAATCTCAAAAATATTAATATTTTTCATGATGATTTTAAAAGAGCTTTTATTACCATATGTTATTGTGATTTTTCAATGTTAACAGCTGTTGTTACTGTTGATATTTTATGTTAAAAACTGGAAGTGAAAGCAGGAAGGGTGATATTGCTTAAATAAAAGAAATGTAGTCTTTACCTGAATTATGTAATTGTAAACTCAACTATCACATTTATAATAACAATAAAAATATGTTATGTTAATACTTATATATTAAACTTTCTCATAGGCATGTATCTATAAGGAAAAGAAACACAGAATATATAAATAGTTTGGTATTCTCTCTAGTTTTAGATAGCCATGGTGATCTTAGAATGAAAATAAAGTAGAAATCCTGAATTCGGTTTTTCTATAGCTATTGTCTTTACTGCAAATTTACACTATAGAGCAACATACTAAAGTGACTTACTTGTTGCTTGAACAAAAAACAATCTTTCAAAAAAATAAAATGAAATTTACTTTTATTTTGGCATGTATGTTAGAGAAAAGATCTTGTTGAGTTTAATGTCGAAATGTGAGTTAAGATGCATCTCACTAAGGATATGTAACACATACAAATCTAGCTAAAGGAAGGTAATTGATCTCATTAAACTACCAAAAAAAAAAAAAAAACCCAAACTCCCTAAGGTATATTCATAGTTGAATCAGTAATTTCATCTATATTATAAAATAAATACTAGAGTTTACTACCTGATGTTTCTCTAAATACAAGTAGTACAACTGGTCCTTAACTATATCAAAATAATATTGAAATATCAATATCAAATACTAATATCATAGTACTTTTATCTACAAATCATACACAAGAAACAATCATGAAAACCTATCTTTCCCTGTTTACCAAACATTTCCTTTGTTGAATTTGGGTCACAAAGGTATATGTTTAATGTGTTGTAAGTATATTCTAATGGTGCATGCTTTCTAAGCAAGCATTCTACCACATGTGTTAAATCCCAAAATGTTGTCCTTTACTTATTTTTTATTGAGTTCTTCCACCTTTTGTTCATGATTGGACTTGGATTGTGATTGACTTGTGACTCCTTCAAACCTAGGTTTACTATATTTGACTTGCATTTTGAGATAATGTTTTATAATCATTCTTGCAAGTCCTTCCATTTACTTATGAATGAGGCAGTGTCATTCCTTCTTCCAAAGGCTCATGACTGTCATCCTAGCTACTCAGAATGCTGTGATCAGACTTTATGATAAGTGCTATCTTTTCTTGTGATAATATCCTACTTAAAGTCATCCTGTAATTATTTTTATCATTGTAGTTGATATTCAAGAAAAAAACATCTGGAGATAGAAGTCTCACAGACTTTATTCTCTGACCTGGCTTTGAACTGTAATCCTCAGATCTTAACATTCTGATTAGCTATGATCCCAAGCTAGAGCTTCCAGTGCCCATCCTCCTGCCTCATTCTTTAAAACATTTCTTACTGCTTTTCTGTTAAGCCACTCAATGTTGGAGATTCTCTCTCATTCACTCTTGCCCCCTAATGACTAATTCTTGCATATTATTGATGACATAAGCTGAACTAGAAGTAATAATTCTTGATGTTAGGTATTATATTGTTTTTTTCTTTCACAATCAATAAAAAGATCAATGCTTTATACAGTATTAAATATAGGAAAGATATTTTATACATCTATTTTGATTTTTAGTATCCATCACTTTCCATCAAACTATTGCAACTTTGTGCTACCACCTTGACCTAATATATTTTTAATTATGTGTACTCAGGAAAAAGCTGTAAAGTGTTAGTAAAAATTGCTCCCACCAGTAGATAATCATATAGATCCACATTTACACTTAAGGGGCAATTGCTACATTTTGCATTGCATGTGTTTGCTTGTGTAGATGCATGTGTTTATTAAATCTTAAAATATCTGGTTAATCTGTTAATGAGTATTATGTACCATTTCAAATTACCTTGAAACGGAGAGTTCAGGAAAATAAATAATAAGAGTTAGATTTGGAGAATAATGTGGAATTAGTGAGCCTAAGCAAGTAAATATGGTAGTAGTGCTATTTTCTATTTTTCTTCTACTCTTAACTTTGTGAAGCTTTGATTGACGTCTGAATCCATCTCACCTTCACTTTGCTATCTACATTTCCTATAGGTTTACTTTCTTCACAGTAACTTATACCATCTATTTGCCTTAATTATTTGCTTTGTTCACTTCTATCTTTCTTTACCATTCAGATTGTTTGAGAAAAACAAAACTGTGTAAATCCACATTGAGGACATAAAACAGAAAATAACTTGAGGACTGAGGACAAGGAAGGAAAATTAAATCTGGAGAAGAGCAAAGTTAATTTTCATTCCTCCACCCTGAATCCCTGAAAGGAATTGTTTTACCTAGAGAATTGTTTTCTGATATCAGGCACTTACCTCAAGCCATTCACATCTCTATTACAATGTTCACAGACTGGTTAATTGTTACTTGTCATTGAGCCAAAAGAAGAAGGCAAAATAATCTGGGCAAGTGCAGAATAATGCTGCCAATAAAGACTTTAAACAAAACAAAGAGAAAAATCTAAGTGTTTAGGCACTAAATCTGAAGAAATATCTGCCAAGAAATGCTAGAGAGGTGCCCAATTTGATCAATTTATTGCTTAATATCCCCATTGATGTGAGCCACTCTTTACCCCTATTAGCCACATTCACATTCTATTCTAAAGCAGTATTTGCAATCTAACTTCTCCCACCCTCAGAAATGAAATGATAATTGAAATAACATAATAAATGCAACATCTTTTCTTTTTCTCCATCTTAAATTTTTCTTTGCATTCCAGACATTACAGAACCAAATTACATTTTTGCATATTATATCAAAACAAGTGCAATCACAATAACCATTTATTTCTCAGCATTTTCATTTCTTTTTTAATGAACTTTCCCTGAGGACATTCTCGCAATTGAGTATTTATTTATTATAAGCAACAAAAGAAGTCTTGATTGCTCCAGCTGTGACAGAGAAACTTAGTTTGGTAAGCATACAGTATTTGAAACAAGTAATAATAATAACATAAGCATTAGGGATCTGGAATTCAAAGAAACAAAGAAAAGAAGATTTGGGTTAAGATATTTTCTTTCTCAACCCCTTGTAGAATATTTCTCTTTCCAAGACAAAATGAAAGTTCTGTGACAAATTATTAAGATTTACTATAAATTTCTTAAGAAAAAATTACTGTTAAAAGGGCAACAGTAAAGGCAAGTCATTCCTGGTTTTTTTGGGTTTTTTTTTGGTAGAAATAGTAATACTTGTATCAGGTAGGTCCTCTTTGTTCTTGTATCAATTTATTCGTACACTGTTGGCTCATTCTTACATAGCTATTTAATATTCATCTTTCCATTTATTCATTTGTTATACCTTTCATGCTGGAAGGGAAAAATATGTTATTCTTAAATCCCTAAAAATGAGTTCAATGACATTATTCCTCATCTACATCCCTTATGATAAGAACTACTTATATCAATTGGAAATTATTTATTGTAACAATTCTAAAAGTTGCTGAAATTGTAAGAGTTCAATAAGTTAATGTAAATATTGAATATAAGAATGAGGGGAAGAGAATCTCTCTGTCTTCTTTTTTTATTGCTATTTTAAAGGAGATGTGCATAAGGGTCACAGTTACCTAAGTCAAGTAAGGAATGTATTTCTTTTGGAACAATGTCAGATCTTCCCCCATTTTCTTCCAGTTTTTCCCTCCTGTAGCCCCATCCCCAGTTGTATAGTTCATCATCATAGTATCTAGTGGTATCACTGCTGCATTTGTTCACTCTGTCCTACTAATTCTGTGCCACACTCTTACACTTCCCCAAACAGATAAACTTACAAAAAAGACAAAAGGTACAGAAAACAAAGACAGCAACAAAGGAAAACACATCTCTTGGTTCCATTTCTTGGATTTCATTTCAATTCATACCATTTTACAAGATCAAAGGCACATAGCTATTGAGTCTTTGTGATCTATTGAGCTTTTGCCTGGGTCTTCTGTCTCGACATATGTAACATCAAAATATTCTACTTACTGAATTTCTATCTGTGTGTGTGTGCATGCGTGTGTGTGGTGTTGTGTCTGAAAGTATAATCAATGAAAGCCATTCCTATCTCTTCAGTTGTATATGTTTTATATTGCTGTTGTTTCCTTTCTTTCTAATTTTCTTATGACTAACAAAATCCCGTTTGCATTTGTAACAAGAACATGTCTTTATAAATGTATGAAAGTTCTTGGATGAAGGAAAAAAAAACAAAACAAACAAACAAACAACCCCCCCCCACCAGCAACAAAAAAAACAGTTAACCAACTGCCTGACTTCTTAAATACACAAAGTCTAGACAATCCCTGGCAGTTCTTTCTTCTTTTTAAGGTAAGCAGAGAAGCTGGATGGCAGAAGAGATAACAGAGGTGCAATTCATCATTCTAGGAGGCAGCGTATTTTAAACATAGCTTCAATTTGTGGAACTTAGAATAATGGAGATCTTTCTGTGTGATATAATTTGAGTGTGAGAACTACCCGAACTTCTTTAAGAAATAACTATTTAATAACAACAGTAACAAAGATAACAACAAAAACTACACATGGACCAAAGAACTAAATGAGAATGACAAAAACCCTAACACTTTTAGAAGAGATTATGTGTTAAAACATAGGAAATATATTTTCTGGACTCATTCAAATGGGGAACATTAAAGACAATGTGCCCTAACAAATATTCTTTTAAAAACAATAAAACAATACACACACACACACACACACACACACACACACACACACTTCTAACTAGTAACAAACCACTTGCATTAATGAGTTGCTTTACTAAAACACTGGAAAATCCTTCCCATATTATCCCGTAGCCAATGGCTTACAAATGTCAGGTAAGGAAGGAGTTATCTTCTCAGACAATTTATTCTGCCTTCAATGAATGGATGTTCATTATTAGAAATTTATTTTATTTTCACTTTATACCCCCAGAAAATGTTCCTTGTTGACTCTCCAATTTTATACTTAAGTATTTTACTAAAAGAAATCCTGCAATCCATCTCAACATGTCACAGCTCTTATTCTTCATAAGAGTATGGGATAAGTCTACATGACTGGCCTCAGATGATTGAACAAATTGTATTAAATATTTGAGTCTTCTTCCAAGGTTCCTGCAAATAAACTGACTCCAACTAAATACAGTCTATTCTGCTATTTTTATTCCTGAAAAGTAAATTACATCTCAACATCTTTTGTTGGTTATTTGTATTTTTAATGAAAAGCATTTTCATAAAATTTTTACTGAGATATATTTTCTCAGATACAGATATAAAATTCAAAGATACATATCATCACCATTTTGTATGAGGATGTAGCTCCTGTATATCTTTCTTTCTTTGTCATAAATTGAAAGAGGGAAATTTGAATAACGTTTCTTTCCAGTCTCCAGTTCATGGTTCTGTTCCTCAGGGGTTCATTTTTATCCATATGCCTCAGTAGTCAGGGCCAATAGATGCTCATTTTGCTGTTTTCATGCCTGAAAAGAAATATCTAGGTACTACTGTCATTTATACTCCTACAGTAACTCCTCTGACTTTTGGCAGAAGGAAACCAGGAATAACTAGCCAGGACACAGAGGCATTTTAAAATCAACTGTAAGTGAATGGTCACTTAATGGGATAGCTTTTCACTCCATTCTAGGAGGAGAGGGGATTGACAAAATGACCTTTTGAGGATGATTCCAAGTCTATGGCTCAATAATAATACTTACCAACCTGTTCCAGTCATCAGGCACTAAAATTAGGAGTGGGAAGAACAGGCTATTATTAGCTACAGGATTCCGATTAATCTTTTAAGCTAAGGGAGTTTGTGCTTCAGCCAAGATGTGAAGCTGTCTCCTGAGGTAAGGCCATTAACATGCCAGGATTGAGACAAGGTTATCATTAAGGAGACATTAGGCCCTGATGACCATCATGAAGTTAAGAACGGCTGGCTAACTAGCCAAGCAAAAGTGGTTAAGAGCTAACACAAGGTCACTATAAGCAATACCAATCCATATGTTCAAATTGAGGTTAGCTATACAATTTTTCTTTACTCAACATTGAGGGGATGCTGGTAAACAAATGGAACACTAATTCCTTTTTATTAAACTTAAAAAAAATATTGTCAAAGTGTGGTACAGAGGGGTTACAGATTCATATGTAAGGCAGTGAGTACATTTCTTGTTGAACTTGTTACCTCCTCCCTCGTATCCCCCCCTTTCCCTCTCCCCCCAAGAGTTGTGCAGTGGATTTACACCAAATGGATTTGTTAGTATTACTTTTGGAATGGTTTGTCTTTTGGGCCTTTGTCTCTCAATTTTGATATTCCCTTTCCCTTCCCCAGTTCTAATACCCATATAAACAGTGTCCAGGGTATTCAGGTGAGATATGGGGGTAGCATGGGTACAACCACAGGAAGGGAATACAGGAGAAACAAAACTAAACAAAACAATCAAACAAACAGACAGGAAAAAATTTAAAAAAAATACAAAAGGTACAGTTTCACTTGGCATGTTGATAATAATTACAACAGTGGTATAACTCCTGTTTCTGTAATGTGGAGTTCATTTCACTTGACAACATCTTATGTGATTTATGGGTGTAGCTATTGGGGTATTTTGATTTTCTATCATACCTAGCCTAATCAATTACTAGCTACTCCCTATGAGGGACAACATAGGGTTTATGTTGCTTTGTGTCTGGGTCACTTCACTTAATACGACTTCTTCCAAGTCCTTCCATTTACTTATGAATGGGGCAGTGTCATTCCTTCTTCCAAAGGCTCATGACTGTCATCCTAGCTACTCAGAATGCTGTGATCTGAAGATCCCACACTTTGAAGCTAGTTTGAACAGGAAAGTCTGTGAGATGCTTATCTCAACTAAAGTATCAAAAAAGCCAGGAGTGGGCTGTGAATATGCCTATTGCCTCCTACACATGAATTTCTCGGTTCAATTCCCCAGCACCACATATATGGAAAACGGCCAGAAGGGGCGCTGTGGCTCAGGTGGCAGAGTGCTAGCCTTGAGTGGGAAGAAGCCAGGGAAGGTGCTCAGGCCCTGAGTCCAAGGCCCAGGACTGGCCAAAAAAAAAAAAAAAAAAAAAAAAAAAAGCCAGGAGTGGAGCTGCAGCTGAAGTGGTGTAAGCTTAGCCTTTAGCAAAACAGAGTTCAGGGAAACAGCCCAGGCCTAGAGTTCAAGTCTCAGAACCACCAAAAACAAAAACGCACCAATGAAAAGAATATTATCAATTTAAAATGCATGGCTGCTAACAAAATTATATGATCTTTCAAATTGTAATTCCTCCTGAATAATAACAGAGCTAATGTTTATAAATGTATATTTGATTTTACCTTCTTAGTTATGTATTAGAGACCCATCATCCATCACTCTTGTATATTACCTTACACTAATAAAGAGTCTGATGTTAAATCCTTTGAAAACAACTATATAGTGTTTAGGAAGTGACTTTACATAGATTTATTAGTAATCAATGTTCCTTACTCCTATTCCTTGGTTATTTTTCTCTTGATTGACAAGAAATACAATGGCTGTTTTTGACCCAAAGGATAAGTTACTCCTGTAAATGAGACATACATCTAAAATTCTTGTGGATGATTTCCATAACATACTTCCATGTAGTTTTGGTTATGAGCCTTGGTGTCATTACATGTTAAATGGGCAATGTTAATTAACACTTTTCTATATAATTATCTATAGAAATGAAGAAAACATGTGTGTGGAAGTATTTTGGAAACTAGAATGAAGGTATACAAATTCTAGAAATTCATGTCTTTTTTTTCATCATCATTGTTAGAAACAAACTTGTGGGTAACATCTTTACTCTAATGAGACCCATGTCTAATAAGAAGGGTGGACATAAAATACACAATAAATGTTGAATTGGTTAATGCTCAACTCTATATTTGTATAGCAATTAGTGGTATAAATGTGCACAAAGCATGACATTCTAAGTATATTTTTAATTAAAAATATACAAATAAATATATTCCACTCATGAGATCCAGCTAATTTAATATGTTTCATATTTTGTTCTTATAAATATTCGTATTTCAAATTTTGATACTCAATCATTCATCTATCCACCCACTCTACACATGGAAAAGCAAACCTGGCAATAAAGATCATGATTATATATCATTAATCAATCACTGTTGTTTATTCCCCCTAAACATCTATTTTCCCATCGCTAGGAGGAATACAAAATGTGTTTCAGTTTATGATTCAGGACTGGAGAAGACCATTTATTTGTCATACTGGTGCCTAAATATAGTTACTCTAATTTCAAACTATTCATTCAATCTCCTGTTTCCAAGGGACCTTGTCTTGCAGACTAGGCTCAAACCCAGTTAGATTAAAATCTACTGAAATTCCTCTTATTTATATGAAACTCAAGAGGTTTTTTTTTGTCCATTGTTTTGTCCTTTGTACTCACAGTGGCAATAACTTTTTCAGTCTAATTTTAAGCCTGCAATCAATGGGGGTAGGTAAAGAGAGAATTAAGAGGAGATGGAAAGACACAGAAATAGGATAATAGGTGTAGAGGCTGCATGATTTGTCTTCTGCTCCTTCCCATATGAACCAAGTACAAAACTACAGAAAGCAGCTTCAAAAAATTCGAGTTCTGGATTAATTCTCTCTTTAGTATTTGCCCCTCTGCTTGAAACATCAACAATTCTGACATTACTCCAATCAAAAATAAAACAGGAATGTTAAAGAAAAAAAGAGCTGAAAAACTACCTTGACAATGCAAGATTGTTATATCCAGAAAACAAACATTAAACAGTGTAAAGAAGGAGTTTCATTTATCATTTTGCTCTTTTTATTTCAATATTTACTCATGTTACTCACTCTTGGTGCAACTATATATTAAAAATTTACAAGTGTATGTAGTAAAATTTATTAGTATGATGCATTAATAAATATTAACAATCAAGATAAATTACAAGCATTCTTGTGTGTTCTGATTCATGTACCCTAAAATGTAAACATATATATGTGAATATAAATGTCATAACTTTCATGAATCACAACAGCCCAGTACTTGCCAATTTATCTTATTATTTAATATTAATTAATATATACTTCATTCCTATAAATGCTTAGGTTCTAACTGATTGTTATATCTTAAGAGTGTGTCATTTATTCATTGTATGCTGAAATGGATCTGTAACATTAGAAAAGGAAATAAATCCATGGTACTCAGAGGGGTAAAAAATGAAAACTGAGCAACAGACACCATAGCTGAGTATGATTATGCCACTTTGTATTTGTGCAGCATCAAGGTTGCATTAACGTACTTTTTAAGGTCTGCACCCCAGTGTCATTGTTCTCCGCCCTAACTAGGCACCAAAATACTCTCCTTTTGCCAGTTATTTAAAATCATGCAATAAATACATTCATATTTATATAAGTGGTATTATAATTTGCACTTTCACAAAGACCACTGGGAGAGGGAAATGTTGAACTGAGATAAATTAAATGTTAATAAAGAAATTGCAACTGGGAGCTGGTGGCTCATGCCTGTAATCCTAACCACTGAGGATGCTGATATCTGAGGATTGTGGTTTGAGGCCTGGTTGGGAAGAAAAGTCATCATGAGACCCTTATCTCCAATGGACCATCCAAAATCTGGAAATGAAGCTGTGGCTCAAGGTGGCACTAGCGCCGAGTAAAATAAACTCAGGGAGTCCAGATTTCAAGCCCTCCAACTGACAAAAAAGGAAAAAAAGGAAAAAAAAAAAACCTTATAGTTATATAATAGAGAACTCCAGGCATGGAGGCTTTGACAAGACACCCAGCTCATACTAATGAGAAAAACACATTAGTGCCCTGGAATGTTGCCAAAGTGGAAAAGTGAGCTCAGTGCATGTTTCAGTGTTGTGAGGGTAAAACCTTAGGGAGGAGCAAGGCTAGCACACTCCTCCACCACTTACAGGCATGCAGGCTAAATTAGATGAACACTGCTTAGATGTCCACTATGAAAATGCAGTTAGCATTTATCGTGATTAATTTGGCAAGAAATGTACTCATCACTTCACTTATGTAGCTTTAACAGTTCTGTATATCACCTTTACAATAAAATAAAATAATATTTAACTTAATATAATTTTTCCAAGTCTTTCTACTTTCTTACAGATGTGGCAATGTAATTCTTTCTGATGGAAGCATAGAATTCCATTATGTATATGTACCACATTTTCTTGATCCATTCATCTACTGAGGGGCATTTGGCTTGGTTCCATATTTTAGCAATGGTTAACAGTGCTGCAATGAAAATAATTGTGCAGGTAGATTTGATGTGGTCTTGATTGCAATCCATTGGGTAAATGTCCCAAAGTGGAGATGCTGGGAGTTCTATGTTTAGCCTTTTGGTGAACCTACACACTACTTTCCAGAATGGTTGAACAAGTGTACATTCCTACCAACAGTGCAGTAGGGATTCCTTTTGGCCACACCCCATCCAGCATCTGTTGTTATTTGTTTTCATATATATATATATAATTATCAAACTGAATTACAGAGAGGTTACAGTTTCATACATTAGGCATTGGATACATTTCTTGTACTGTTTGTTACCTCGTCCCTCATTCCCCCCTCCCCCCTCCCTTTTTCCCTTCCCCCAACCCCTCCCTACGAATTGTTCAGTTGTTGAGTTCATTTTCATCAAACAGTTTGTAAGTATTGCTTTTGTAGTTGTTTATCTTTTTTTACCCTGTGTCTCTCGATTTTGGTATTCGCTTCCAATTTCCTAGTTCTAAAACCAATATACTCAAATAAGATACAGAGAAACTGTAGGTACACCCACAGGAAGGTGATACAAGAAGATCATCAATAATAGAGGCTACAGTTACATATGGCACGTTGAAAGTATTTACAACTGTGATATAACAATCATTTCTGTAACATGGAGTTCATTTCACTTAGCATTATCTTATGTGTTCATAAGGGTATAGCTATTGGGCTCCTGTGATCCTCTGCTGTGACTTGCCTAAACCTGTGCTAATTATTCCCTACAAGGCAGACCATATATTCCATGTTTCTTTGGGTCAGGCTCCCTTCACATAGTATAACGTTTTCCAAGTCCTTCCATTTCCTTACAAATGGGGCAATGTCATTCTCTCTGATAGAGGCATAAAATTCCATTGTGTATATGTACCACATTTTTCTGATCCATTCAACTACTGAGGGGCATCTGGGTTGGTTCCAGATTCTAGCTATGACAAATTGTGCTGCAATGAATATTGTTGTGCTGGTGGCATTACTGTGATTTTGTTTGTGGTCTTTTGGATAGATACCCAAAAGTGGGGCTGCTGGGTCATAGGGGAGTTCTATATTTCGCCTTCTGAGGAATCTCCATACTGCTTGCCAGAGTGGCTGAACCAGTTTACATTTCCACCAATAATGAAGTAGGGTTCCCTTTTGGCCACATCCCCTCCAACAGTTGTTATTGTTAGTTTTCTTGATATAGGACATTCTTACTGGGGTGAGATGGAATCTCAATGTTGTTTTGATTTGCATTTCTTTTATGGCCAATGATGTAGAGCACTTTTTCATATGCCTCTTGGCCATTCTCATTTCCTCATAAGAGAAGTCTCTTTGTAAGTGTTTAGCCCACTTGATGAGGGGGCTATTGGTTCCTTGCAGTTTTGTTTTGGATGAAGGTAATTTTTTTAGTTCTGCATATATTTTAGATATGAGGCCTTTGTCTGTTGAATGGCCAGTAAAGAACTTCTCCCAGCCTGTGGGCTTTCTGTTTATCTTGCTACCTATGTCCTTTGCCGTGCAGAATCTCTGTAGTTTGTTGTAGTCCCATTTGTCCAACCTTTCTTTGATTTGTTGCCTTTCTGGGTCTTTGTTGAGGAAGTCCCGTCTAGTGCCAAGGAGCCCAAGTGTTTCTCCTACTCCTTCCTTTAGTGTTTTCAGGGTGTCTGTTTTGATTTCAAGATCTTTGATCCATTTGGTTTATGAAGGAAAAATATTCAAATGATAGTCTAATATTATTATAGGCATACTGGGCTGAACATTACATACTGGAAAATTTCAACATTCTAGGCTCAAAACCTTAACGAAAGCAAAGAATGTCACAGAAAAAGTCAGATGGACCATGTGGTGGTATGTGTTAGCACCTGTACAGGGGACAAATAAACAGGAGTTATATCATGCCTCAGACCAAGTGTCCTGATGAGTCTAGGTTGACATTAATTTTAAAATGTCTGAATAGATATGTAAAGCATAATTAAGAGTTAAAGGACATTGCCTTTATTAGGCAGGAGAGAAAATCAATTACAAATATACATTTTCAATATTCCCCACCTCAAAACCCATTTTGAGGGAAGTGAAATAAAAAGCTATATATTTAGGTACCTCATAGAGTATACTAGTGTAGAGAGAAAAAGAGATTTAAAAAGCACAACTCTTGATTAAGTTCTAGTATTTTTCCTGTGTTTATTCATATAGTATACAATTATTTTTAGGGCCCTACTTTCCAACACGTCAGTGGTATTGTCTTAAAGCACATGCACTTCCATTTCTCCCTTAGCTCAACCTCTACTGAAACAATAAACTAAACCCAGGAAGCTGTCTTGGCACATGCTGTTTTATTTGGTGTGTTTGAAGGTCAGGAGCATTTGGTGCTCTCCTTAACCGATTAGGCAGATCATATGCACAATTAATCTCCTTAATCCCTCCCCTCAGTTAGACCATAGGAGAAAATGCACATGCAATAAGGATAATGCTTTTATACATCTGAGGCTTCTTTCATCTCAGGATCTCAACATCCTTGTTACACATGTCAAAAGCTTCCTATCACTCTTTCGAAATGGGTATTACAAGATTAATTTGCAGAAGGGCAAAGTCAGGCATGGAAATGTTAAGAGACTTTCCAAAGTACATATGCTCAGGATAGACTGCAAAAATTACTCTCAACTTTTGGGTTTCTGTGTCTGGGGAGGGAGGAGGATGAAGGACATTTCCATCTACAGAAAGCTTATCTTTTAAGAAATGACATCCTCCTAAATAGAAAATGGATTTCTTTATGTTGCATATGTACAGATCATACAGTAGAACAAAAGATTTCAGACTTGATTTGGTGCTTGCCTCTGTCTTAGTGTCTTGTACATTAGGGAGGAGGCAGAGGGAAAGCTGCTCTCACTGTTTCTGAGATGCTCATATGTTGGAGATATGCTGATGGGAGTATATGCCCACAAACTTCACTGGTTTTACTTAGAAGACTGAAAAAAAAATGTTGGTAGAGATCCTTAAAAATGTAGTGAGGGAGAAGATACTTTTTTGATAGTCTGTCATTTCATCATCACTGGGGTTTAGCTTGTTTTATTTATTTATTTGCTTTAATGTGGTTTGCTTTTTCTTTAAGTCTTGCTGTGTAGACAAGACTAACCTTGAATTCAAGATGCTCCTGCATCTACCTCTCAAAGTACAGGCATGAGCCACCAGGCACAAATTGTTTTAGCTGTTTAACAGTGGACTATTTTGATGGTTACCATAAAAAGCCCAATGAAAAGGATATACTAACATTAAAAAATCATGGTCAGATATGCAAAAAAAAATCCTATAAAACTCTTTGGGAATTATATATTTGGAACACAGAGTTTATGTTTTCATTGGACCCATGTTATAAAGGAAGTTATATTCTGTGACTAACTATATACATTCTACTTTGAAAATTAGTTTGAGTTACCTCACTACATTTTTCTCGTTAGCATCTAACAATTATTGTGGTGATAATTACATAAATGGGTTTCCATATCTAACTCACCCAAATAATCACCTATCATCACATGCCCATGGAAGAATCAGAATGAGTTCTGTTTTCTGCCTACACTTCATTAATTTGTAGGACAAGTGAAGCAGTTATATCTAAATTTAAGTTGGGGACTTCAACATCTGTGGAGGAGGATGGTGCTCACAGAGGCATTTTCTTCTTTTTTTTTAATTAAGTGATTTATTTATTGTCAAAGTGATGTGCAGAGGGATTACAGTTTCATATGTAAAGCAATGAATACATTTCTTATCCAACTTGTTACCCCCTCCCTCATTTATTCCCCTGCCTGCCCCCTCTCCATTGGCTTCCCACCATGAGTTATATAGTTGGTGTACAGCATATAATTTTGTAAGTATTGCTGTTGCATTGGCTTGTCTTTTATCCTTTGTCTTTCCATTTTGATATTCCCCTTCCCTTATGTGACTCAATTCCTATCCCAACAGGGGGCTTATTTGTCTAGACTTGGAAGGTCAAGGTATGAGATCAATGAGTTCCCACACAAGCCCAAGGCCTCCCTGGGCCAGGAGCGTGTTCAGTGCTTGCACTTCCTTCTCCTATTCATCTCTCTATTCTTATATGAAAGAAGATGTGCTCTTCTTTTCTTTCTCTTGTAACATACATCAGCATCTTCCCAATCCATGTTTCTTCACATTCTGCATTGCCAGAGTATAACATTCAAAATACCAAATCCTTCCTGATTTCCCTGGTACTGTGCGAGTCCATCTTCCTATGACTGATTTTTATGGCTTAGCTTCTAGAAGTCATCTTTGCAAACTGAAGCATGTAGAACTTGTGTAGCATGGAGTACATTTTAGTTAGCTATATCTTCCAAAATTATTGTGTTGTGATGTTATATTTAAAGTTCTAGGTGAATTTCCTTTGGCATATGCCACGTGGCTATTGTATATGATTTTGGTACACTGGGTATTGTATATATGCCTACCTGATCTAGGGAAGGGAAAGAAGAACGAGGTATAAGATATCACAAGAAATGTACTCACTGCCCTGTTATGTAACTGTACCCCTTTTTCACAACACCTTGTCAACAAAATTTAATTAATGAAAAAAGAAACATGAAAAAATATATTGTGTTGTTTAATTCACCTGAATATATAACTGGGACAATTTCTTCTTTCTTTTTATTTTTGGCTGGATTACTGAGTGTACATCTTCTCAGAGGTTGACTTGATCCCTTCAGATAACAGTTCTAATGGAAAAGGACTAAGCTTCTCAATAATGATACATGTGTCTGGGTTTAACCTGTGCAGGGATATTTAAAATGATTAGCAATTTAGCCAATGTCTTCTTTATTTGGTTGGGTACAGAGAGAAGCAACTGCTAGTTTCCTCCCCCACATAGAACAGCAGAAGAAACAGACTAAGCCAAAATCCAATGCACACGTTATCAAGTATATAAGTTTGCAATGATTACTGTGAGAAAACTGTGAAGCAAAGGAAGGACATCAGGCGACTACATAACCAAAAACTGGTCGACTTTTGCTTATAGGATTAGGAGAAATAAGTTAGGAAATAAATATCAATATATTATTGTTATTTATGGACCCAATGTCAAATCCTACAATGTCCCAAATATACTGTTATATTTTGATATGTGTGTGGGGTGTGTGTTTGTGTGTGTGTGTGTGTGTGTGTGTGTATTTTAATTGTGACCCTCCCACCAAAAACTGAAACTGAAAATTGTCAATGTAAGATTTGGAACACCTTATAGAATGGGGTTTAGTAACTCACTTTATAGGCAGGCTTAAAAATATTGCTTTGATTGTTCAGAAGATCATAACCTAATGCAAAACATGACATAATCATTACCTGAGTTTCAACTATATATGTATCATCCATCAGCTCATCCATCCCCTGTTTAAAAGTCTTATCACCATAAATTACATTTGAAAACCTAAAGTAGATGTTATTCATCCCCATTATTATTGCACAACAGGGGATGCACTTTTTTAAAAAAATCAGAATGCTCACTCTCTATTCAATAAAGCCTTTCAATATCTTATGGGATATTCAATTGGCAAATTAGTAATGAAGTTTTTCTAAGAGAAATGATGCCCTTAAAAAATAATTTCAACACAAAACTGTTTTGCAGAGAATAAGCATTCTGATAATGGTCTGATGTTCCCTACACAGCTGGGGGGAGAATCTCTGCCTTTCAATCTATTCATTTTGACTCCTGTGTGTGTTTAGAAATACCACATTATTATTCTACCCACTGAATTTATCAAAATGCAGTTTTGCCAATCCTTAAGGTTATTTGGAAGTTTTCACCAAGGGCATTCTATATTCCTTAAACTTTCCATCTCTTTCCCACTAGCAAGCACCTAGGTGCCACTGACTTGGTATCACTTCCTCCACTGTCATTGCTATTGTCATTGTCAACATCATCAATAAAACAAAACCTTACTAAATACCTTTTCAATACAGAGCAGTAAAATAAACTGTCTGAGGGATTTATATTCTTTATAGGAAGTTCGGTATGTAACACATCAGTTTCCTAGATGCTTGGAAATTAGATAATATATTTGGAAGAATATTTATATATGATCTTCAAGTATTGTCATGTTTATGAAATCTAGAAAGTTTCTTCTTAGGATCCGTTGCTTTCCTGAGCATGCACCTTGATGATCATACTGTTGTTACCAATGTTATCATGGATGTGTTTACACTGAATTTAGTATTCCTTTAATTCTTTTTCTCAATTGCTAAATAAATACCCTTTTTTGATTTTGTATATAATCTGTCCATCTGTAACCTCAATGAATACTTGATTGAACAGCAAAAATACTTTCATAGCCAGCATTGCTCTCTTAGTAGTAGCAATTTGCTATATTCATATTTCTAGTAGCCAGTAAAAGTGCCTAATGTCATTCAATTAAAATAAACAAAACCAGGAAATAAATAAAGCACATAATATGTAGAAGAATAAATATACGGATACTTAAGAGGTGCATTTACTAAAAATTATTGGGAAAAATCTGGGATATTTTCTGATCAAAAGGGTTTTCGTTTTCCCTTCTAATTTCTCAAATTTCAGAATGTGTAAAAATCCAGGACTCACAGCAATTAAGAAATTCACTAAAACTTATCTCAAGAATGAGAATTGATTACAACAGTGATATAATAATCATTTCCATAACATAGAGTTCATTTCACTTTGCATCAGCTTATGTATTCATAAGGGTATAGCTATTGGGCTCTTGTGATTTTCTGCTATGACTAGCCTAAGCCTGTACTAATATTCCCTATGAGGGAAACCATAGAGTCCATGTTTCTTTGGATCTGACTCATTTCATTTAGTATAATTTTTTCCAAGTCCTTTCATTTCCTTACAAATGGGGCAATATCATTCTTTCTGATAGAGGCATAAAAGTCCATTGTGTATATGTACCACACTTTCCTGATCCACTCATCTACTGAGTGGCATTTTCAACATGCCAGGTGAAATCACAGTTTTTTGTTGTTGTTTTTCTTCCTCTTGTATCCCTTGCCTGTGGTTTTGCCTGCACTATCATTGTATCGCATCTGAGTACCCTAGATACCGTATATACTTGTGTAAGAAGTATGGAAGGGGAAGGGAATATCAAAATCAAGAAACAAAAGATAAAAAGACAAACGACTCCAAAAGTAATACAAAACCATTTGGTGTAAACCAACTGAACAACTCATGGGGAGCACAGTTAAACAAGGAGGGGGTAGTGGGAAATGAGGGAAGAGGTAATAAGTTATACAAGAAATGTACCCATTGCCTTATGTATGAAACTGTAACCCCTCTGTACATCACTTTGAAAATAAATAAAAAGAATGAGAATTGCTCGTTTAGAAACAAATGCTCTGCTCTATTACAGCCTCTTTTTTTTTTTTTTTTTTTTTTTTTTTTTTGGCCAGTCCTGGGCCTTGGACTCAGGGCCTGAGCACTGTCCCTGGCTTCTTCCCGCTCAAGGCTAGCACTCTGCCACTTGAGCCACAGCGCCGCTTCTGGCCGTTTTCTGTATATGTGGTGCTGGGGAATTGAACCTAGGGCCTCGTGTATCCGAGGCAGGCACTCTTACCACTAGGCTATATCCCCAGCCCTATTACAGCCTCTTTTATGATTAATCTGAGTTGATTTTTTAAATGAGGGTGATAATAATTGTCATTTAATAATAAATAGTTAAGATTATTCAAGTAATATGTACTTTAAAAATAAATTACTTATTGTGAGAAAAAAAATCTTTAAAAAAATTAAAGCAAAATCCCACTACCAAATTTTTATTCCTTAAGGTATAATCATAAATGATGCAATGCCCTTTATTGGTTTCCTTGTTTATGGGCTAACAATAATCAAAGTGGTATTCAATATTGATATTGATGATAGTTGGTAACCAGACCCTGTTCTTAGAGCTTTACTGAGATGAAGATGTCCCATCTTTATAACAATCAGAGGATGTTAATCAAAGTATTTTCTAGTGTTTCAATGAGAAGACCTATCTAGTCTGTTACAGTTATAGTCTGTTATACTTATATAGTTTTATATAAGTATAGATAACTGGTATAGATATCTATTCTGGATAAGAAACGCAGGAATTATTAAAATGAGATTAATGAAAGGCTTTTGATATTATCCAGTGTTTCAATGAGAAGAACTATCTAGTCTGTTATACTTATAGTCTGTTATATGGTTATATAAGTATAGATAAGTATAGATACCTGTTATAGTTATCTATTCTGGATAAGAGATGCAAGAAATATTAAAACGGGATTAAAATAGGCTTTTCCAAATTTTTCCATGTTAGTATTTATGAATAAATAAGCAATGTTAAATGTCCAACTTTCTACTCCAGATCCAAACTAATTAAAAGTCTATTACAGGTAATTTATTCACTTTTATCGAAAATAACATTTTAGGAAATTATGTTTTTAGAGTACTGGGGATTGAACTCAGGACCTTGGTAAGCAGAGCTTGAATCACACTCCCATCACAATTGCTTTTTGGATGGGGATTCATTTTTGCTTTTTTACTAACATGTACTGTCATCGTCCTAACTGCACCGTAGATTTTCTGAGATTACATGCACACACCACCATATCTTTCTTATTTTTGAGATAAGAACTTCTTAACATGTGTTGGGCATGGTCTTAAATTGATAGCATCCTATATCTCTGCCTGTTGAGTAGCTAGGATTACAGGTACACTCCATCGCTATACCTGGTTACCAAAATTATATTTATAATCTAATAGTTTACAATAAGTATATGTCTTCAAATAAGTTTGCCTCTGAAAATGTTCATAGAGCTTATTATTCCAAGTTCTTTTATAAATAAGGTCGTTCTGTTTTCCCACAAAAAATATTTTTTGGCTGGAGGCAATTTGAAAATCTTAAATATAGGCTTGTTTAAGACCAGGCATCTGATGATACAAGAGGGAGTTCTGAAACCAGACTCAGCACAGGGAGGGTTGACTTTTTATAGGTCCTTAATGCATCTCTCTTACAACAAAACAAAACAAAACAAAACCCCTCAATCCTGTCGTGGAGACACATTGTGTCAAAAGCACTTCCATCAGTGCTAATTTTAGAGGCTCACAAAACTCACCAGTAGATCCAGAATGCAGGGAAAGTCAAGTGAAATCTCTCCATTGTTCCTAAGAGCATTACTTTATATCTCCAAGTGCTAAGCGTCATTGTAATTGAGTAACTTGAAAATGATTTTGTAAACATTCAGATAGGAGGTAACATTGTTGAAAAATATCACAAAGAGATTAAGACTCATCTAGTAGCATGAATATAAAAATTTGTAGCTGTGAATAAAATCCTAACTGATTACTGAATATTGTCCTCTGAACTACATGGAAGATCTTAGGAATGATAAGAGTTTTATATTGAACTACAGCTAATTTGTGTGGTTGTTTTTTTTCTTTCTGTTTTACATTTTATTTAATTTTCAAGGTGATATACAGAGGGCTTACTGTTATATATGTAGTGAGTGTACTTTTGTCATACCTGTTACCTTCTCTCTTGTTTTTCTCCCACCTTTCCTTTACCCCTAGTTCTCCACCCTGAGTTAATTTTGAACATGTTGTCTTGTGAGTACTGCTATTGCATTGGTTTGCCTTTTATCCTTTGTCTCACCATGTTTGTTTGTTTCTTATTTGTTTGTATCTTGTACACTTCATTTTGTAAGAAAAGAATATTTGAAAGTTTATACTTTCTTATAGTTCAACATTTCAGATTAAATCATCCTAACATGATTCTAGTACTAATAATGAGGTTAAATGTCAAGAGTTTATACAAAATTACTTCACTATTTGAATTAGAGGAATAAACCTAATTATAAAGTACAAGTTTTAAAATACACAAACTTTATTTCTGGGGAAGTGGATTAGCAAATTTATTGTCACTAGTAGAGCTTGTTTAGGTTATCAAGGCTTTTAATTCTGTTTTCTCATTAAGAAAATATAGAACTGGATTTTATTGAGTCATCACAGATTTTCATATAATTGGGCACATATGGTATTTTCTTCTGTGACGATACATCCTTTGGATTCCATTATTTCAGTAGGGGATGTTTAGATATCATGAATTAATTTCACTTGGTATGCAATGAATTCTTTCCATCTACAGTAGCAAGTTTTCTGTCAGTTCAGTGTATTAGTTCTTCTATCATCTTTGTGGGAGCTTTTTCTATTTAGTTTGTCTTGGTCTCTTCTTCAGGGGTGCATGTTTTCACAGCATGACATCAACAGGCATTCCTCATATTTATCATCTGTCACTTTTCTCTTGGCTTGTTGTGTAGTTTGTCCTCAGACCCATGCTCCACATCAATTACTTGATTTTTCTTTTTGGCCAACTCCATTCTAATAGTGAGTCCTTAATGATACTTTTTGGATTTGGATTCTTCCTTGTGATTATGATTACCATTAGGTCCTCTCTTCCATCAATTTAGTCTTTTGAATAGCCCTTAGTCTATTATTTTGCCATCTTTTTATTCAGTTCATGTTTATTTTATTTTAAATGATAAAGCAACCATTGCTTGGAACAATCTCTGCTTTGTTCTTTGACATCTCTGTCCTTTCACTGTTCTGCCTGAGGTGAGTGAAAAGTTCCAGTCTTCTTCTTGAGTATGTTATGGGAAATGGTCACATTTAAAAATATTTCAGTTGCCCTTAAATTTGTGTTTGTTGATGCTCATGTTCACTGAACTTCCTCTGTTGATATGAAATTCAGGTGTGAAGATGCTGGTGATGTGATGTGACCTTTCAGGCTTTCTCAGAGCTTGCCTGTAATGGTATATCAGATATAGATCACTGTGGACCTGAAAAATGGAGAAGTAAATATGGAGATCTTTTTTTTTTTTTTTTTTTGGCCAGTCCTGGGGCTTGGACTCAGGGCCTGAGCACTGTCCCTGGCTTCTTTTTGCTCAAGGCTAGCACTCTGCCACTTGAGCCACCGTGCCACTTCTGGCCATTTTCTGTATATGTGGTGCTGGGGAATCGAACCCAGGGCCTCATGTATATGAGGCAGGCACTCTTGCCACTAGGCCATATCCCCAGCCCTGGAGATCTTTTCTGTATGAGCAGATGTCTCCCAATATGCGTTAAAGTAATTGTTCCTTTACCAATAAATTTCAGAATAAGACTTACTCAAATACAAATAAAAATGACATCTATGCCTATCCTTCAACCTTCTTGTGGTATCACCCCATAAGATGGTGTGGAAAATTTAAGTCCATCCTTGATAAATATCTTTTCTCAATCTACAATCTCTTTTCAGATTTCTATATGATCTGAAGAAAAGTGGTATTTGCTCTTAAGCCTGCTTTCTCAGATGACTCAAATAAATACCAAACTAGATTAAAACTATTTTCTTCTCACAGTGTTGAAGATATATGGCTATCAAGCACTTCTCATATAAGACCAAGAAATTTACCCAAACAAAAGAAAACCTTTTTACAAAGTCATCCACATGAGACAACACAGTTAAAGTAGAACCTTAGGTAAAAGGGAAGTGCCTCCTGGGAGATCTATTTTAACTTACCTGGATTGATTCTTATGATTCAGAACACTATCAGAGTAATGAATACAAGATCAACTCTCCCAGATTGTAACTTATGCTGCTGGGTAGGTGTCTGGGGTGAGGAAGGGATAGCTGCTGCAGACAGCAATTCAGATCTTCGTTTCTGCTAGATTCTCTTTTCTATGTGTGACTACTGTCCGCTTGGGAGCCATTTTCCCTTACCCTTTACGTGATAGTCATGTACAGTTTTGTCCTGTCTTCAAAACACCTACGAGATTAATGCAGCTTTGAATTTCATAAAATATTACAATATGGATGGTGGGATGTTGTTCATAATTTGGCAAAACAATGCAACATTAACAAGAGAAAAAAATTAACAGTTCTTAAAAGTATGCATCACATAAGGCTTCCTCAGCCTCCCTTAAAAGCTGACACAAATGCATATCCACCAGAATCCTGTGATGTGGGAAGATTTGATATTTTCTAAGCATTTAAGAAATGGAAACATGCTGAAATTGAGATGTGGAAACCACAGAAAAACAACAGAAGGCACCAAGAGAGCTAACAGCTTACATTTAAAGTATTATGACTTATGTAACTAAATTTAATTGCACACATACTATATGCTTAGTTGCTTACAGGGATAAAGATGTGATAGCTAACACAGGAAGAAAAGAAGAAGTATGGAAAACAGCTCCCACTTTCTAAAGTTTCTGGTATGGTTGTGAAATATAAATCTCATTTAGATTAACAGCAAACAAGGAAGTTCTCTGGAGGAGCCTCACCCATGATTAATGATAAATGAGCATATTGCTATTTTTATTCATTAATTTCAATTTTCTATTTTTCTGTCTGCCTGCCTAAATGTCTCTTTCTGTCTCTGTCTGCATATATATATATACATATATTATATATATAACATGTAAAGTATGTCAAATATGGATATTATCATAATTGATATAGTAATAATTGCCAACACTATATTATCATCATTTTGGTCTACATTCTGCATATAAGCAAACCCAGATTTATTTAGCATTTTAGCTTGGTATATATAAAACAAGTATTATTTTTAAAAAGAATACTTTTTGTAAGTAATTATACATCATCATGATGTATACTACAAAAGACTACCAGAATGTGTTTCTTCTAAAATTATTATTCTCATCATAAAATACTTCAAAGAAGAGAATTGTGCAGATTGATATATTCAGAAAGACATCATAAGGAAATAAAAATTTGAACGAAGGCCTTGAGAAGCAGGTAAGATGATATCAAAGGCAAACTGCAATGTTAGAACAAATGGAATATGGGATCAAAAGACTGAATGTAAGTTCTTTCAATTATTAGCAATTGTGTTATTATTGATTATTTTAACTTCCTTCTATGGCAGAGTTTCCTTCACGATAAGGAAAATACAACAATAATCACAATGGTTCCCATCATTACATGGTACAAACTTCTAAGACAATTTACCAACATTACATTCATGGGTTATAATGCACAAGGTTAAATATTCAAGTCTGTATGCATATATATCCATGAAGGTGTGAGTATATGTAAAAACATCTGTGTGTATAACCCACAGACACCAAACAGCCAATACAAAACCATAGTAATGTTTAAAGAGGAATACAGACACCATTTAGGATTCAGAAGCACTGAAGAATATAAGCCTGAATAGAGTTTATTGTAAGAAGTTCAGGAGAACTGACCCGAGGGTACAGATACAATTGATCTTCATGGCTCTTTTCAGTCCAATTTGTATGTTTCTTTCTCTTTGCCACTAACAAACCCTGCTCCCTCTTGAGCCCTGTTACTTCCTCTGATCAAACCCTGTTATATGATAAGAGTGCTGTCAGTCATCTATCTTTAACAGAGCTTGGCAAAGAGGACATTCCTTTCCCCAAGAGTCCATTCATTACTACCTTTCTCAAAGTTGAGTGAGAAGTTTTGCTTCATTGTACCCTACGATGCAGCAATAGAGATTAGCTTGAATACATGCTACAAAGGATAGCTCTATGTGTTCCCTGTGTTTTTAATAGTGGAAGGAGCCTTTGTCCTTTGTCTAACTTGCAGGTATTCTAGTGTTTGTTTTTTTATTGTTTGCTTATTTTTTAGAACTCTGCATAGAGAAAGATAGGAAAATAATATCGATAATTTTGTCAACATACATTACAGGTGTGAGCCACCAGCATCTGATTCAAGCTTTGCATCTTGAACAGTAGCTCAGAATTATCTTGAACTAACCATTCTCCTCCTCAGTCATTTGAGTGCTGGATTACAGCTAATTACTATCATACCTCAAAATTATTTTAAAATACTATTTGTACTTTAAGCTGCTTAGGTTTTCCAGTATCTTTTATGATTTTTTTCCCTTGGCATTATAAATGAACCATAATATTAAGTTATTTGAATTTAATCTGTATTCTTCACAAAGGTAGCAAGACTGAAATGGAATTATAAAGGACAGAACACATGGAATTATAAAGGACAGAACCCAGTGGTAATGGCAGATAACCTTTGTTTTATATAGGTGATTGGTTTCTTAGGCCTTTACAATCTAGAGGTGATATGGATGGATGTTAATGGCTAACATGTATCAGGAACTGAAATTAGAGGCTAATACTGAGTTTTGTCAATTGTCTCTTGTTTTTTCTCTAGATTTCCCGCAAGCTCCTTTCTTCTTTCTGCAGTGTTCTCTTGTTATTGTATTGGCCAAAGATTGTGATCCTACCCCCAAACCCATGGTACCTTCATTAAAGACAGAGTAGTTGACCTTAGATCTTGTTTGTTCATTTGTTTTTGTATAGGTACTGACATTTGAACTCAGGGATGCTCATTTGGCTTTTGTTACTCAAGGTTGGTGGTCCAGTGGTTATTCAACCACTTGAGCCACACCTCTGCCTCCTACACTTCACTGGTTAATTCAAGATTAGAGTCACTTTCAATTTGCATGCACTGACTGGTTTCAAATCAATATTCTCAGGACTCAGCCTGGCAAGTAGCTAGGATGGTAGGTATGATTGCCAACAGGTAGCATAAGCCTAAGATTTCTTACCTCCCATTAACTTGGTATATTTATCTTATACAGTATATTGAAACATTTCTTAAATAAATGAATGAATCACAGAAATTATACTACAAACAGATTTAGGAATCAGTGCAAGGTTAGTAGAAAATGTTCTGGTAGCAAGTTATGTGTGGTGTTGCTTCTCCTAGAATCCCTTCTCCTCTACAACTTGTAACTATGGCATAAGCAGTTTATTTCCGTTCACGGAGCACTTATTATGACAAGTGTTCTGAAAGGTTATGGAGAAACAAAATGAAGCAAAATATGGTTCCTTCCAGAAGGCAGTTATATTCTACATTATGCAACAGAAAAGGGAATTACATAAAAAAGCAATGGAGAAAAATGCATGTAGGAAAGGCTCATGAACTGCAGTTAATGATACAGATGGGTACATCTCGGTCTTTACTCATGAAAACCATCATACTAAAATCAAACATTTCTGCATACATATATACATATATGTTTTATTTTTTGAGGTTCAAGAAAAACTGTTTTGTAAGCTAAGTAGTAGAAATTATATGAGTTTTTGTATAGGTATGTGTGTGCAGGCATGACCATGAGTACTTGAATAAGATTTGAATTCAACAAGGCATGTGCACATGAAGTTGCTTGGGAGTACACTCATGGATATTTATGAAAATGTCCATGCACCAGTCTGCGTGCCATCAGGAGAAGAAGTAGTTCCAGTGATGAGGTGGTGATTTCAATGAGTGTAGGTTGCCTGTTGGGCTGATAAATTCATATTTTCATCATGAACTTGTAGTAATAGAAAATGGTAGGAAAATGCTCACAAAGGAGGTCATCTTAAACAGAAGTTAGGAAGCAGGAAGTAGGTAATCCCTCGAAAATGCAACTGGCCTTGGAGTCCAGTCTTCTCAGTGTCGTTACACAGGTAAGTAATGGCAAAACAATAATTCGAGTCCTTTAACAATATAGATTTGTTTTATTTTTCCAAGAAATTTAGCCTTCAAGATGTTGATCTCTTTCTGACATAGACATTGGTTATAAGGATTAATTTGTCAACTTGGCTGCAGGAAAGGATGCCTTAATAACTAGTAAAATATTAATTCTGGATGAATCTGTGAGGATACTTTAAGAAAAGTTTGGCTTTTTAAAAATCTTCTAACTCCAGGTTCTTCGTATTCTATTTATTTTTATTGTTCAGGTAATGTATGTAGGGGGTTACAGTTATATTCATAAAGGTAGTGAGTACAAACTTGTCAAACTTTTTACCACCTCCCTCATTTTTCTCCCAACTTCCCTCATCCCCAACCCTGCTCCAAATTGTACAGTTACTTTATGACTTATTGTCTTGTAAGTATTCCTCTTGCCTTGATTCACTCTTTGTCCTTTGTCCCACCATTTTTATCTTCCCCTTCCCTTCACTAATTCAGATAAACATATGTACAATACCCAGGGTACCAAAATCAAATACAGTGACAACAGGGGCTAAACCATAGGGAAGAAAAAATGCAAGAATAAAGCAATAATTTCACATAGTACATTAAAAATAACAACAATGACAAAAAAACACTTTCCTATCTTGTAGTTCATTTCACTTAGCATCATTTTATATAGTCATATGTTCATAGTCATTGAGCCATTGTGATCCTGTGCTAGGACTATCCTAGATAATTACCAATGACCAGTGACTGAAATAATAGAATACATATATATATATATATATATGTATGTATGTATATATTTGGATCTGGTTCACAGCACTTGGTATAATTTTTTCCAAGTCTTTCCATTTCTTTATGAATGGAGCAATGCCATTCTTTTTGATAAAAACATAGAATTCCTTTGTGCATATATGCCACATTTTCGTGATCCATTTATCTCCTGAGGGGCATATGGGTTGGTTCCATATTTTAGCTATGGTAAATAATGCTGCAGTGAACATGGTTGTGCTGATAGTTATAGTCAACCAGTCTGGAAAGCAGTATGGAAGTTCCTCAAAAAGCTAAACATAGAGCTCCCCTATGATCTAGGAACCCCACTTCTGAGCATCTATCTACCCATAGTTTGGCAATTTGAATTTTTAAATTCCTCTTACTCATTTTGGTAACTGTAATAGGGATGGATAGAGTAAACAGGACACAAAGGGTAAATCTGGTGAGACAGGCATCTCTTGTTTTGTTTTGTTTTTAATATGAGTTTTCCTGTTTTGTTTGACTTTTGGATATAAGATGCACATCATTGGCTCTCTAGTTCTGAACCTCATTTTATTTGAAACCATTTCTCCTAGCATATTCACATATTTTCTTGATAGTTATGAGGCAGAAATGGCATGAGTTCATATGGACTTTAAAAATAAAAAAAGTAATCTCTATGCTGTTTATGCTAATGTTCTTGCTCATCATTTTTTCTCTTTAATTTGGACCGTTGAAGTCCAGAGTTGGTGATGTGATAATGTCAGGAGTCATCGCAGAGAGAGGCAGCTGGGTCCTTCGATTCAGCGAAAACCTAAACATCAGAACTTCAAGCTCGCATACACTATTCTGACTGTCATGCAAAACCCCATATGAAGACAGATCATATAACTAACTTTTTCTTTTTTTTCCTTTTCCTTCACAGAAATGAATGCAAGGACAGAATAGGTAGCTCTTAAGATCTTTGGTCAAAAGGCTCTGCAAAGCCTTCCATCACCAAGATACTCTTTAGGCATCAAATACTCCCAAAGGGGAAGAAAATGAGTAGCTCATTTTTATGGTATTCATATCTTTTCTGTAATACAGGTGACATGAGGTTATACAAGGAAAGAAGGTAGCCATTTAATTAGGGAGAAGAAAATAGGAAAGCAACTTATATGTATGCATATATGGTTACATATTATACATATACATATATAATTATTAGTATTATTTGGAAATGTTCAATTTGATCAAATGATTTTTAAGAACTTTGTGTTTACACTAGAAGAAACATGTCTTTTTAATGTCTTTTCCTTCTCATTCTCTGCTCATTCTCCACTTATCCCTCTCCTCTCTCTCTGCCTGGAAATTCTGGTTTTCCTTGGTTGGGGGTACATGCTGTGGTTTATCACTGATAACCACACTCCTGTTCAAAGGTGCTGGAACACTTCCTTAATGCAGAGGGTGCAGCGACTAACAATTATATTTCAAGCTGCATTTAATGTTGAAGTATGAGACAACAAATTGATCTTAGATTTCTCCAGTCAAGCATGACTTCACCTCTGACTGTAGCACAAGAGGCTGCTGCACCAGAGCAGTTGTGTCATTGAAAAACAAAAGGGGAGGAAAACAACAGCAATGCCTCATCCTTGTGGAAACAAAGCAAAGAAAAATGATATATAGAGAGAATTAGCACTAGTTATTGTTGAGGAAGCAGACAAGAAAGCAATAGCAGGAATGTGCCTGTCCAACCTTCTGTGAAAACTGCCAGGCCTCGTGAAAACCTGATCTTAAGAATGAAGCCCATGGATATATGCTGCTTGCTAGCAGCACTTTTCATTAGAGAATAAAATGTATAATATAGATCAAATTGCATGCACCCAAAGATATCTAGCAAAATGTCTATTCAATGTTTAAGAATTATCTTCATTTGGCTATTTATCAAATCTTTACATAACAATAGCTCCTGCACAAAAGGAAAAGTGCCTTGTTCTGACATCAAACATTCCACATTATTTCATTACTTCTTAGATAGTTTCTTTGAGGGGAAAGGGCAGTGTTATTGCTTTATTAGAGACAAGATGATGTAACAACCAAAGAGAACTCATAGATCTGAGAATTATGCAGATTTTCATTGCTGATATCAAGAACTGAATGCGAGATAATGAAAATAGGCTATATTACAAGAGGACTAAAACAATAAATAACAGTAAGAGACCGAAGAAAAGGAGGGAAAAATGTTTTAAATGAAGCATTTTCTCCCAAACCAGCCATTGAAAGATAAACACAAATTAGTTTAAAACATGTAATCACATATCAAGGTGTCCATGACACATTTCTCACAGCTTTGTTGTAAAGTAAACAGGGCTTTGTCTTTGAGGTCTCTGTTATGAGATTTTTTTCTGAGCTCAAAAATACTACCTCAGATACAGAAATAGGAAAGGAAGTGCTACCTCTGTACCTTCATTTTTAAAATCAGCATAAGAAGTCAGAGTAAAATGTGCATTAAAACACAAGTATTGTCTCATCACACACACTATAATACAAGATTCATTTTTATTCCCTGTTGCAAAATTTAAAAGCAGATCTTTCTCCTAAGTTTCAGAATGTATATAAGCAGCTCAGTCCCATGCAGCCTATGTTCCCCAAAATGCCTGCTATCCCAGGATTAGCTGCTGTGTGGCGGTAGTCCCCTTTGAATGAACAGATTTTCCTTTCCTCCAGTTTCATTGCCTGTGCCTTGTTGCTTGAAAATGGTTCTCTCTGCTGTCACTGTAACAAACGGTTCTAATTGCTGGGTTGACTGTTAGGGTGGAAATTACAGCAGTCCATAGTTGAAGGCTTTAGGTCTGCTTTTGTATTCACACGGAGAGTCAAACCGTTTCTCCTAGGAAAGACGAAAAGAAGATGATCTTTAAAAAAAAAAAAGAAAAGAAGAAAAAATAGCAATAAGTAATACATCATTTTAAAGGCAACAGCAAACCAACACACTTTCAGAACAGTTATAGTCACATCTAATTGTAATACATCTTTCCTCATGAAGAAATGAAAGTTCATGAATATGTTTTCTTGTACTCTTGGTGATGGTGATGGTAGTGTTTGTTTTCATCTGGGAAGTAATACATGGTAGGCAATGATTTGGAATTGTAAAGTTTCCAATTTATTTTCATGGCAATCTGTGAGATGTGTCCCTGGAGGTAGGCAAACAATTGCAGTTTTAGAGCTGAATTGGTCTCTCTCTCTCTCTCTCTCTCTCTCTCTCTCTCTCTCTCTCTCTCTCTCTCTCTCTCTCTCTCTCTCTCTTCTTACATTAGAAATCATGCAATCTCATTTTGAGTAGGATTACAAAATTCCTAAATTCTAATAAAGTGCCAGAGTATTATGTGCCAGTCTGAGATAGTCTAGGTGTTATGGCAGAAATCCTCCAGGAAGGGAGAGTAAAAGTGAGGGTGATTATTGTCAGATTTTTACCACCATTACAGAATTCAGGCACATAAAAGGCAATCCGTAATTTGGGGATTTAATCAGACAGTGAGCACCAAGGACAGCAGCTGCTATTACATTAGCTTGGCTAAAATTATAGGGACTATCAATTCTGAAGCTTCAGGGTATCAGCTGGTCACCAGCTGAGGTCAGGAGAAAATTTTCCCATTGACAGTCATACAGCATTATATCCATTATTTGAGATTTAACACCTACCCCTAAAACATGTGATGTGATTCATTACCAAATATGTACACACATATAAGAAGTACACACAGTGTATACAGCTTGTACACTCCAGGGACTAGAGAGGAATGGAGGTAAGCTAAGATCTGAATGCCTATCTTCTTGGATGAGTTCATAATGGGACAGAGAAAACCACCTTCAGCTTGTAGGCTTTGCATACAGATTCTTTCATTTTAACTCTGAAATCTGTGAGTGGATCGTTTTCAAGGGTCTAATCTCATCTGAGATTCATCATCGCTTAAGTAACCCTAAGAAGGAGTCACCAGGGTCCCTTGCTATTGAACCCTACAGTCAGTTTCCTATGCATTGTTCTGGCTTTGTCCCAGGCATTTAGAATGTGGCTTTTGACTTCAACACCAGAGAAACATAGAGTCCAATCACTGGATTTACATTCTTCACATTTGCAAAAGGGAGTGTTCAAAAGAAAGGATGAGAATTTGAGGGCTACCTTGAAGTTTTGTCCAAAGCAAAGCTCAGGAAAATGGGCATTAATACTGAAACTCTATTTGATTTGGCTACAAGAACTCTTGAAGCTATTAGGTAGGCCTAGCCAGTAAACGACTTTGTGGTATCTATTATTCCCCTAGAGAAAAACAGATCACTAGCAACATTTTGAGTACAGCTATATAAAAGAATCTCAAAACAGAAATTAGAGGAATCTGGTTCAATCATCTTTGTGGAGGATAGAGAAACTTAAAATCAACAAAATCAGCATGTTGGAATAATGAAGTGCAATATTTAAAGCCAGGAAAAAAACAACAACAACAAAAAAACTTGTTCTCCAGATATTCTCAAATGTCATTCTAAAAAAGCAATGCAAGGGCCATCAAGGTGTCATCAGGGTCTTAGCCCATTGTGAAGTAATTACTTTTGTGGAGTTTACAAGTATCCCCACTGACCACCTAGTGGGCGGTGGGGCTTGCTTTGAAGGATAATAAACTAAGTCATTTTGGATACTAGTGACTGAAGTGGTATTGAGGAATACTTCCTATGCTTGAAAAGGTAGCAATATTGTTAAAGAAATGAACTCACTAAACAGAGAAAAAAAGTTCTCTGATATTCTTAAAGTTGAATTTCCCATTAGAGCAAAAAGTCCAAGTTTGCGTGGACAGATTTTTTTTCCCCTGTGGGCCTTTGAACCCTGGTACTGGGTGCTATCCCTGAGCTCTTCAGCTCGAGACTAGCACTCTACCACTTTGAGCCACAGCACCACTTTCAGTTTTCTGGTGGTTAGTTGAACATAAGGGTCTCAGGGACTTTCCTGCCTGGGCTGGTTTTGAACCATGACCCTCAGATCTCAACCTTCTGAGTAGCTAAGTTTACAGGTGTTACTCATAAGCACCTGCCTTGATTTTCTTTCTTTCTTTTCTTCTCTTTTTTTCTTTTGACTAGTAATAACAGAACAAATGACTGGGAACTGGCTGATACCGAGTAAAAGTATGGCAGAAATGGAACAGTTTTGTGGTATGCCATTTTTTCAATCTCATGATCAATCTCATGACTCCGTACACTAAATTCTTATTGGTTATTGGGTAACATATAGTTTGAACAAGGATTGATTAGAAATTTATTGTTATAAACAATGGGCAAGACAAAGACTTGCAAAGCAAGAAGTGTTCTGTTAAACAATATTGTGCTTTTCAAAGAAAATGCTGAGATCTATCCTACTTAAAGCAGAAATAACAAAGGACATCTCTTCTGTTGTTAGAAAAGAGACAGACTTTCTGAGTCAGGGGTGTAGCTCAGTGGAAGAAAGTTTGCCCATCACAGGGTTTGATCACCAGCATTATAAAAACGAACAAACAAACAAACAAATGCAGCAGAAATATGCAGAATGCACTCCTTGGTTGTCAGTCATGGATGAGAGTTTTGAGTGAGTAAACCTCTGCCAGTGACCGAGAACAGGAACTGCTAGTTTTAGATTCTAGCTTTGTAAAAGACAGCAATTAAGATGTATTCCTGAAAAGCTGATGGTAATAGAATGCCTGTGCAATGTTTTATTGTCAGTATATATGATTCAGAGGGATTGTTTGTTTCTATAGTTCTACGACTGAACTCAGGGATTCATGCATGCATGCTTGACATGCTTATTTGTCTGGCATTCTACCATTTGAGCTACAACTTTCTGCCTGGCTTTCTGCTGGTTATTTTGAAGAGGGAATCCTTAAACTATTCTCCCTGGACTAGCCTCCAAACTGTAATCCTCTACATCTCAGCCTCCTGTGGAGTTCTGATTACAGGTGGGGGCAAGTAGCACTTGGTTCACAGTATCAAAAAGTGTGAAATAACCATCGTAGTTACACAGATTAGCTCTCAGAAAAAAAAAATATTTCTTTAGAATTATTTTGCTCTCAGTCTCAGTCCTACTATTGTGGTAATCAATTCTTTCTGCATGTTTTGCCTTCTATATAAATAATTTCTTATTACTAAGCTCACAATGTTATTCCACATTTGTGAGGGCTATCTATTTTAGCATGTAATTTTGAAGGTTCAAATTTCAAATAGATTGCCAAACTCAATAAAAGGGGTAACTTTGCCTCACAAGCTTTCAGTAGCTACAACAATGCCTAACACAGTTCTAAAGAGAATGAACAGTTCTGAAATAAGTATATAAAATTACATTAATAGTGAGTGGTCACTGTTATATTTTGAGGGATTATTTTTGTTGTCATTCTTTTCTTTTTCTTATTGAGCAGGTTAGTTTGGGTTTTGTTTTAATTGACTTATGTGTCTTAGTTTACCTATCACTAGCAACTTGAACTAAATTTGGTAACAGTTAATAAATTACTATTCCCCTTACTTTTTTTTTTTTTTTTTAGTAATACTGAGGTTTGAATTCAGGACTTTTTGATTGCTAGATAGGCATTCAATCACTTAGGCCACAAAGCAAAGCACATTTTGTGTTTGTTTTTCAGGTAGTGTTTGTGGTTTTTATTATATGGCTAGTCTCCAACCAGCGTGTTTCAGATTACAAGGTTGAACCATACCAGCTAATTTGTTAAATTTGGTTTCCAAGTTTTACCTATGTTGCTATTGAACTAAGATCTTACCGATGTCTAATTCCTGGTAACTGGGTAAACAGCATGTTTTACCACTCTATCCTTTACCATACTATTCTTTTTTGCTTGTTTATTTACTTGTTTATCTCATGTTTCACTATAGACCTCAGATTGACTTGAAATTTATAGTCCACTTGCATGGTATTGTTTGTCCCATCATGCCTGATTTTCCACGTATTTTTTTTCAGATCTTTTTGTTTTCCAGATTCTTTTATTTCATTTTTATCTGTACATAGTTGTACAAAGAGTTTCCATTCAGGGAGAATACAGTGAATCTTTATCAATGTCACCCTTAATCATTCTTTCAAACCCTTTCCCTCAATTTCCTTAATTTTGTAGGATATGCATTGAATTTTATGACAGTATCTTCCCTCTTCAATATCCTTTTTTTTTTTAATTAAAGTAGTCATCTATGGGCATTCAATTCAACATGTCAAATTAGGAGTACAATGCATCTTGATCTGTTTTACTCCTTTCATCATTTCTTCCCAATCTAGTCCAATCCCACTCTCATTTTTTGTAGTTCTATTTTCACGAATGTACATTAAGTATTGTGACAATATTTCCCCACTATTCTTCTCATATCATTCTTGACAGTGCAGAACATACAACATTTACAATGAAATGAAACATAAAATGTAGCTATATGTAGGGGTAGAATGTATTTCTACCAATTTAACTTGGTTCCAATATCAAACTTGCAAATCTTCCCTAGCTTTTGATAACTCTGGGGTACATATTTGTGCTAAGGGTAACCTGTAAATGAACACAAAGTGATAAATAATCCCATTTTAAAACAGAGAAGAGAATCCATAACACATATAAGATTTTTTTTTCCTTTTGAGTATTGTGAGGTGAATAAATACCTCTTAATATTTTGTTATTCAGGAATCTATTGTGCAAGGTTCAGGCAAGGCACACCTGTAAAAAGAAGACTCCTAGGTGTGATTTTTCATTTGCTCTGCCTTCCAGCATGCCAGCAACCAATAGCTTGGCCAGATCTACAGTCACATATACCTTAAGTTTTAATGGTTACCATGGCAATGAGAAAAGACATTACAAAATGCACAAGCTGTTAACATGTTGCTGAAGCCAAAAGAAAGAGCTAAGAATAAACTTCTGCAAATTCCTGATCATACCACATTTGAAGAAAACTGCTGTTAAACCTGTGTCTTGTCCCAATGAAATAGCTCATTCATTTGAAGTTGGAGCTGTATGCCCCTTCCCCCAAACTCTCCATCAGCTGGAGCTGGGCTGACTTCCTTTGCTAATCTGTGAGTATGTCAGTGTAAGCCGGGATGTGAGGGTGTTGAGGAGGAAGGGGCAGATGAACAAAGAAATAAAAATAAACAGGCTGAAAATTGAGTCTCAGCCCTTTCATCAACAGGAAAGTAAACCTTCCTGATTTTTCTAACTGACATGACAGACAAGAGAATTTAAATGAAGCTAATTTAGATAAATCTATGTTTTAGTGGATGAGTAAATCATTATAACCATAGACAGAGAAGAGGAGTGCTTTGTTTTGTGTTATCTTTTTTTAGAGAGAGAAAAGCCTGACAGTCATAAGAAGAAAAGATGTACTCACCAATGTAATTCTATGCCTAGAAAACAGCCTTGTTTGTTAAGTAGGTTTCCTAGAATTAAATATATGTGTGAATGCATATATATATATATATGCATAAATAAAAAGGATAAGTACTAATTTTGTTTAAGAATGTAAAACCAGCCAGAAATAATGACGTTGGGGAGGGTACGGTGATAATATATTAAATACAAAGATATATTTGTTCTAGAATATATATAACACTGTACAGCAAGTTGGAGTTATGGATTAAAGGTCATGGGATGAGGTGGACAATGAGGAAGTTAATGAGAGTGGTGGTACCTATCCCTATAGATACAAAATATAAGACCAATTTCTATTCCTTGAATGAGTACTTTGCTAGTTTACTGTTTCTAAGGAGGGAGATCACTGAGGTTGTGTGGTGGGGAGAATGTCATGTCTCAGAATGTCTCAGAATGTCATGGACACTAACTTCTTATATCCATTTCTTTTGTGGGGGATCTTTCATTTCCAGACACTTTCCTAACACCCAGATTTTGGAATTCCTTCTGCATTGTGCTGCATTTCCATCCTTGCTCAACTCTCTGATGCCTGCCAGTTGAGTTTCTGCTCCCATCCTCATCACTTTGTGAGGCAGTTTTGTTCCCAATGTCTATTCTCCATACTCTGAGCTTAATCTACCTTGTTTCCCTCAACTGAGGACATACAAGGCAATGGCCAGCTGGGGTCTTTTTCTGGTTACTCTCCTTTTCATCACTGCTGCCACGCTTACAAGGCCCAGCTAAATTCATGATGTTGCTGCCTGGCCTCCTCAACAACCTGGCCTCTCTAATCTCTCAAGATATATTTATAGCCATCAAGAAAGCAAGTTCTTTCCGCTTTCCTTTCTTGTTTGTAATTTGATTTTGTCAGTTAGATCTTAGAGCCATTTGTGAAAGCCATTTCATTCTGTGTTTGCTATGTCCAAACATTGAGTCTCCAATAACAACTCAATGCATCAGCTTCTATTTTAATTCTCAAAGTCCACGTTCTCTAGCGTCACAGCATGCCTTGGAATTGTATGCTAACACCTGTTATAAATGGAAAGTCTTGAGTTACTGAGCTATATCAAATCAAGATGAAACCACAAACAATAATATTACATAATTTTTGCCAATAGTTTATATTATACAGTCCCAAATGATGTGGATATTGGGTTCTCTTGACCTAATCCTCTTTAAAATAAAAACCAAAACAAGCAACAAAAACAAGTCCTTGGGCCATATAGGTAAATCAACCAATGAGAGAAAACAAGTTATATGCATGTCCTCCTTGAGTCCTCTCTGATGTCATTCTACTTAGCACCATGACATGGTCTTTTTTTTTTTTTAATTCTTCAGATAAGCATTTTTAATCTATTTTTTTGTACAGGTGATATACAGAGGGGTAACTGTTACCTAAGTCAAGTAATGATTGCATTTCTTTTTGAACAGTGTCATCCCCTCCATTTTCCCCCCACTATTTCCCTTCTAATCCCCCTTCCCTCCAAGTTGTATAGTTGATTTCCAACATAGTGTCTAGTATCACTGTGGAATTAGTTCACCCTTTGTCCTACCTCGGTTTCCTCTCCCTACCTCCCAATCAGATAAAGTTATCTACAAGAAAAAGGAGAACAAAATCAAAAGCTGGAACAAAGTGGGGAAAAAACAGAAGAAAATAAAGGAAAGAAAGAAATAAAAAAGAACCACAAACAGTAGAATTTAAAAAAAACCTCCATTTGGTGGAGTTCATTTTGATAAGTATCATTGTATATGCTCTTATGCACATAGCTATTGTAGTAGAACAAAGGAGCTACCATTCAACAAAGTAGTTTGAATATAATAAATCTTTTAAAAAAATTGTATTGTAAAAGTGATGTACACAGGGGTCATAGTTACATAGTACAATGCATCTTAATCAATATCACCCTTTCCAACATACTCACCCATTCTTTCTATACTACCACTTCTCTTTTGTTAGTTTTGTATCATATACATTGGATTTTTGACTCCATTCTTCCTCCCAGCTCTTCTTTACTTCATTCATCATCTGCTTCTATTTTCTACTGTACTGTGGCATTGGGAATCTATGCTATATACTATCAAATTTATTTGATATGCTATTTTCCTCTTTTAAAGTTTCCTTGCCAGGAAACAGACAATAGCTTTCCCTAAAATATCTTTGACATATGGATAATTTTAAACCAGTTGATTTTTCACACAATACCTATGCATTCACAAATGAAATTTTGTTTTAATCCAGACATACACTGGGTATTTGGGATATAGCATGACATGCATTGTCACCACCTGCAAGAAGCTTTGTGGTCACAAAGAAGATTGGAGAAGAAAACTTCTATAGGAAAGGTATGTTAAGTAGAACTGTCCCCTGTGACAGAAACTAAGCACTAGAAAGATACAGATTCACAGAGAATGGGAGCCAAAGTTTCCTCAATGTGTTACTGAACAAGCACAGAGCAGTAAATGAAAGTAAAACCAGTGTGAAGATCGGGAACTGAAATTAGTTTAATTTATGGTGTGCATTAAGAGATGTTTTGAAGTACATAGTCAGATAGGAGAGCTTGGAGGATTTTCATTCAACTGCATTTCAATTTTGAATTTACTCAGGGGACAAAACTTGCAAAATGATGTTTATAACATTTTAATTGTTAGTGTAAAAAATGGAAGAAAAGATGTCCTTCAGCATGTGACTGGACACAGACTCTGGCCTAAAACAAAATTGGAATGTTATTCAGGTAAGAAATAAAATTAGTTATAAAGCAAGAAAAGACATTGAGGAAATGTGAACAATATCACCTCAAACCAATTATGACAGGGTTTGTATGCAATGATTATAATGAATGTCATTCCAGCAAAGGCAAAATTGTAGAAACTGGACAACAGCAGGTAGTTTTCAGCAATTGTGTGCACAGGTAAAGAAGATATGATATTGAGCCAGTGAGATTCCATATATACAATAATGAGGGAACATGTCAATGTACATTTACCAAAACACCAATGTGATCTGTGGTCTTTGGATGATAATAATGTTTTACTAATTGATATAAATCAATTGTAACAACTCAAGACTGTGCATGTATGCACAGAGGCAGTATATCAGAGATATCTGTGCTGCCCTTCAATTTTATTCTAAAGATTCAGTCAATTAAAAACACTCAAAAATATTTAATGTGTAAATAAAGGAGTAATAATTACACATCTTGGGGGAGGTGTATCAGAAGACTATTTTGGTGGCAATGAAAAAGACTTGACATAGCTTTTCAGTCATAGAAAAGTTTCACTGTATGGCAATAATCCAAAGGATATATTAGAAATTTTTGAAACAATGTAGAAGCAATAAGAATAGAGAGACAGAATGAAAATATTGTGAAACCAAAAATCTTATAAAATAGAAGTGTTACCAATCAGCTTGCTGTGGTCCTTGTACTTAACCTAGATAGAATAAATGAGTAAATAAGGAAAATCTTAGTTCTGGAAGACCAAGTCCGTACATTTGCTCATGGCCAAGAATTTGAACTAGCATACCTGGATTATTGCAATTCCAAACTCAGAGTTACTGAGTTCATTGATATAGGGGTAAGGAGGCACAGATTTGTAGCTATAGAAATCAGGTTGGAGGCCCATTATTCTGGGTTTTAAGCACCAATATCACTGTTTTTAAAAGGAGGAACAAGGAGGTAACAGCAAGCTTAAGGATGAGTATTAGATCAAGAAAAGGAATTTTAGAAATGCAAATCAAAACAACATTGAGATTCCATCTCACCCCAGGAAGAATGTCCTATATCAAGAAAACTAACAATAACAATTGTTGGAGGGGATGTGACCAAAAGGGAACCCTACTTCATTGTTGGAGGGAATGTAAACTGGTTCAGCCACTCTGGCAATCAGTATGGAGATTCCTCAGAAGGCTAAATATAGAACTCCCCTATGACCCAGTAGCCCCACTGTTGGGTATCTATCCAAAAGCCCACAAACAAAATCACAGTAATGCCACCAGCACAACAATGTTCATCGGAGCACAATTTGTCATAGCGAGAATCTGGAACCAACCCAGATGCCCCTCAGTAGACGAATGGATCAGGAAAGTGTGGTACATATACACAATGGAATTTTATGCCTCTATCAGAAAGAATGACATTGTCCCATTTGTAAGGAAATGGAAGGACTTGGAAAAAGTTATACTAAGTGAAGTGAGCCAGACCCAAAGAAACATGGACTCAGTGGTCTCCCTTATTGGGGATAATTAGTACAGGTTTAGGCAAGTCATAGCAGAGCATCACAAGGCCCAATAGCTATACCCTTATGAACACATAAAATGATGCTAAGTGAAATGAACTCCATGTTATGGAAACGATTGTTATATCACAGTTGTAACTACTTTCAACGTCTCATGTGTATCTGTAGCTTCTATTATTGATGATGCTCTTGTATCACCTTCCTGTGGTTGTACCTACACTATCTCTGTAATCTTATCTGAGTATTTTGGAAAGCGTGTATACTGGTAGTGGATGCAGGAAATTGAAAGGGAATACCAAATTTGAGAGACACAGGGTAAAAAAAGACAAACAACTACAAAAGCAATACTTGCAAAACTGTTTGGTGTAAGTGAACTGAACACCTGGTTGGGGGGGAAGGGAAAGGGGGAGGAGGGAGGGGGGTATGAAGGACAAGGTAACAAACAGTACAAGAAATGTATCCAATGCCTAACGTATGAAACTGTAACCTCTCTGTACATCAGTTTGATAATAAAAATTTGAAAAAAAAAAAAGAAAAGGAATTTTAGTATGCTCTAAATTGATGTATATCCTAGATTTCATGGGGAAGTAAGGACTTAATGAAGCATTTCTCCATTAATTAATTTTTTTCATTTAGCTTTTTGATCAGAGCTGGTCCTCTACCACTTGGGCCAAACCTCTAGGATGGACAAGAGCTTATGTGGATTTGCCTATTCACTTCTATTGAAGCCTCAATTTTCAAATTTTACCCTACTGAGTACCTAGAATTATGGTGGTGAGCCATTAGCATTGGTGTATTATTCCATTATTAAAGCCAGAAAACAAAATATAGAAGAAAGAGCATGTGCTTTTCACTCTTGCAAATAACCTTTTATTTCTACTCTAACCAATATTAACAGAGTAACTTGATTGAGGTCTCAGGAAATGAGATCCCATCATTGGTAAAATGGGAATAAGATTAACTTATATACATAATTCTAGGTGAATATCCTGTGAGATAATTTGTGAATACCTCCAATCAACTATCCTATTGATCTGATATAAGTTCCCTATAGCACTAAGCAAAAAATTCCATTTGTCAGATTATAATAACATATTGCCATAAAAACTTACCTTAGTCACATTATTTGACACATTAAGCCGAAGCTGAATTTCATAGAGGTTAAGTTAGTAAACCAAATTTTTAAGGCTAGTAGTTTACAAAATAATTATTTTAACCTTCTACTATATAAGGAGAACATAAAATTATTTCCACAATCATTTGCCAAATCAAAACAGGACCACAAGCCTAAATCCTTTGACAGACACCTCCAGGATTACTAGCACATTAGTGCAGACCACAGGTAAAGGTCACATTTCTGGGAAATCTGTACCAAGATGTCCAATTCTTTATCCACTTATTGCCTCATATTCTCAAAGTCTCCCTTCTTGACAAACCATGATTTAATCTTCATGTGGAATGGATTGGAGGCTCAAGCTTGTAGTGGTACAAAACAAAGCCACCAATCTTATCCATTTCTTCCAAATATCCTTTGTATCACTACTGCCTCATCCCAATCCTAATTGTGAAATTGGTGTAATCAGAGACAGATATCTGATTTATACACTGACGGTTGAGCTTGATTATTCCATCCTTTAAGAGAAGCCAACTAGGCTATCTTTTTAGCCTATTGCTGTCCAGTCTCCTCTTCCCACATTGTCCACACTTGAGCTTCAGATGAGAATGTCTCCCACTGAAGTCCAAACTACCATGCTCCATTTCGTCCAGCAGAGTCAGTGAGTGCTCTCAAGCTGCTTTCAGCCTCCTAAATAAGTGAAATGTTTGACATAAAAGCATATGTCTTTTGGCAACTTTGTTTAATCCACATTTTAAAGGGAAAATTGAAACTGCACAAGGTGTGAAAAAGATTAGTGGAACATTTCAGTATCTGGTGGAAGACAGACCGTGCTCTCCCCTCCTTCTGTTCTCTTTCCTTTTCCTTCACATGCAGATATTTGTTTTTGTGATGCTGCCATAGAAATGAATCTTTTAATTATGAATATGAGCCACCTAACTACAAAACAGAGAGAAATATCAAATGACACAGGAAGCAGAGCCATCTGCACAACAAGAAATGGCACATGTCAGTCCTCAAGAACAGTCACCTTCTCAAGTCATGTACGGGTCACAAAGTAACAAGTTTGAGGAATAGAAAGAAATGTAATTTCTAACAACGTCAGATTACATACTGTAAATGAAGAAGCCACTCCTTGTTGTGTGATAAGGGGTTTTCAAATTTTGCCTATTCTTTTAGTGCATGCCGGCTGAGAGGGTGTTATTTTTCAGATCTCTGTTGGTACAAGTTGTTGAACGTACAAACTTGGACTCCAGTGGACATGACATGGATACTCCTTGAGTAAAACAGATTTGTAAGGGCCTAGGGAGGGCAGCTGGTGGTGGTTAGACAGGAAGCAGAGAGAAAGTCACACATTTTCTCATAGTCTCAAGTGCATAGGACCTGACTCTTCTGTGTTCATAATAGTCCTGATCAGTATCTTGCCAGAAAGAGTTCTAAAAACTGTTTCTGAAGAACCATGGAAAGTTTTCATAGTAATTTAAAACTTGGAACCCAAAATAGGTCTCAACTACATATTGCTAAAGATCTATTGATCCTCAAAACTCTATTTAAGCTAAATCATGACACTGTTATTACAGTTGACATTTTTACAATTGTGCAATAACTTAGGAAGCAATATGAGGATTTGAAAGACTGAATAAAACATGTTTCTAGAGACAGATTTTTCCTATTCAAATCTAAGGTCCACCTTTCCCCTGAACAGTTAATCAGCCTTGTACCTACAATTTTAATGTGGATATAAGAATATTAACTGTCTTCCCACACTTATATTTTGATGATAAAAATAATGAAGGTGAAACACAATATGTATGGCACAAAATAAAAGCATTAAAACATCCCACTTTCCTCCTATGATTTATAAAGTTCACCATGGCTTTTTAATATTTTTATTATAATAAAAACATAGCTTGAACTTCTGTCATGTTATTATTGCTTTATGGCATGAACCAGTAGCCTTATGTACACAGACAGTGCTGGGTATTGCATAACTATCTCTACAGTTGATTTCCAGGACTTTTCCTTTACCTTAAACAGAAATTGTGTTTTCCTTTGTGGAGTCAGCTATAATGTTTATTCTACTCTATCTCTGTTGATTTGCCTATTCTAGGTACTTCATATAATTGAAATCATGTGATTTTTGTCCTTTGCTGCATAACTTAGTTCATTAAATATCATGTTTTCAAAAGTAAAATATATTGTAGTATGTAGTGGAATTGAGTCCCTTTGCATGATTGAATAATATTTCCATCTTCATGTGTACATATATGCTGAATTTTCCTTAATCATTCCTCTGGTGATGGACAGATTTTCACCGACTTTTTGGCTTCTGGAGAAAATGCTTTGTCAACATTGACATACAAAAATGAGTGTGAAGGCTGGGAATATGGCCTAGTGGCAAGAGTGCTTGCCTCGTATACATGAACCCCTGGGTTCGATTCCTCAGCACCACATATATAAAAAAAGGCCAGAAGTGGTGCTGTGCCTCAAGTGGCAGAGTGCTAACCTTGAGTAAAAAGAAGGCAGGGACAGTACTCAGGTCCCAAGTTCAAGCCTCAGGACTGGCAAAAAAAAAAAAAAAAAAAGAAAAAGAAAAAAGAAAAACAAGTGTGAGTTTTTCAATCCTTTGTGGAAAGCTAGAGCTTCAATATCATTTGACAATGCTAGATTTAATTGGTGAGGGGCCAACAGACTATTTTCTACATCAGAGATACAATCTTATGTTTATGGTAACAATGTGTAAAAGTCCCATCTTCTCTGTACCTTCCTCATCAATACCTCAATACCTGTCATTTTTCTCTTTACCTGTTTCTGTTGGTCTCTCTCTCTCTCTCTCTTTCTCTCATTCTCTCTCTTCCCTTCTGCTCTCATATAATAGTGACCCTGATGTGTATGAAGTGATATACTAAAGTATGAAATGTTTTAACTTGTTTATAGTAATTTTCTGATTATTTGTATATTTTAGGAGAATATGAGCAGTCAAACTATGTGATGTTTTTGAGCAGGATAAGGTTTGTATTGGAAAGATTAATTACAGGTTGAACTAAACATGAGAGGCATAAAAATCAGGGGAAAATTTGGAGTTTTTAAAATGAAATTCTTATATTGTATAACTGATGAAGCTTCCCAGATTTTGATGACTTACATAATGGTTTATAATATTAGACAAAAATGTGAATATTGTTTTTAGTATATGACCTCCCTAATAGCATGTGTTCCTGCATTTAGTTGAAAGCACATGTATTGATTGTCCTTTGGCTCTTATCCTATGCTAATTTCTTAGTCAAATCTAAGACTATGTCCTTGCAGTTAATGATTTGAAAATCTATGACAACACCAAAAAACTTATAGTGGAGATAAGACATTTCATAGTTAGAAGTTGATTTCCTTAGAGAAAGGTTAAAGGTTCTTTAGTTAAGAACATTTCATTGCTCACAAAGGTGTTATTTTCCTTATAACTAGACCTCTGACCCTGTGTTTCCTGAGCTTAAGAATTACCTTTCTGAAATTAAGGCCTGACAAAGATCTATGCAGTTATCCAATAGTGATGCATGTTGCCTCCCTTTCTCTATCACCTCTGAGATCTCAGCTCTAATGAACCATGCAGATTCTTTTATATTCCGTGTTTGTTTTTGTTGTTGTTGTTGTTTGTTTTTTCATCTAAGCAATACATTCTTTCCCCACTCTCCTATGCACGTCTGCGTAAACCTACCTCATAATACTCAGTATTCCCTGCCTGGGTCGTACCAATTATCTCACTTTCAAAGTTTATTCTACAAAACTGTTTCTTAATTATGGACTTTGTGAATATTCCTTCACAGGATACTGTTTATATTGAACAATGTCTGAGGAATCAGCACATATGGTATATTTTTATCTATTGGCATAGATGGAGGAAACTTCAGGATATAAAAAGAGATTCTAACAGGAAAATATCTTATTATTGTCTCATTTCATAGAACTGATTTGAGTGTGGCTTAGTAAAGTTGTTCTTATTTTCCACACATTCCAAAAGACTGGGAAGCAGTGATCAGCAATGTTGCATCACACCATATTCTCCCCTCAACATCAGTACCTGACAGTGAGTGCTCTATATGATATCTTCTTTATGAATCTGGCCCACATTCTCATAACGGCATATTTTATCTATGGTAACTCAAAGTCCACTAAATAGATAAAGGATTGGCAAGTATGACCAACAGGCCCATTTCCAGTCAAACGATTTCCACAGTCTCTCTTATTTCAAAATTTCAACAATGCCAGCTGTTTTTGTGTTAACCTGTTTCTTTATATACCATTCCATCAGCTTCCATTTCCTTTATATGGTCAGAAGACATGATCACATCCACCAGTCTTTCTCATTTGAAAAGCTGCTGGAGTCTGGGAAGTGCTGAATATATTGAGGGTGCTTATTTAACACTTCCTCCTGTGCTCTAGCCTTAGTCACGTTCTAATTCAAATCTATAATTGACTTTAAAAAAATCTAAAGACAACTTCAGCTGCACTTGGGATAAGACACTAGCCATAATTTAAGTAAATCTTGAAATACTGTACAACATAAACAGTTTATTCAACCCACTATGCAAAAAATTCTACTCAATTTTACCTTAGTAAATTTTATCAACTGTTGATTTATAAATTCTGAAGGTATGCTTCAGTCATTGTTTATGCACTAGGATTTTTATCATCTCAAATGCACTGAAAATATACTGTAGTGACACCATTTCTACTATTTAAAATTCCACACATTTCCTTTGATCACCTCATTAACCATTATGCTTTCCAGGCTGTAAAGATTTTGTACTAATTAGCCATCTCCCTACACTCTTAGGCCTTTGGCCACAGTCTGTCTCTGTCTCTGTGTCTCTCTATTTCTCTCTCAGTCTCTCCGTGTCTATCTTATCCCTTTCAATAGTGATTTCTGAGAAGCTGTGGAGAATCCTTTGAACTGAAGGAAGAGCTAGTGGCAGCATCCATAATCAACATAATCTCAGGAGGGGAAAACTGCATTGACTAACCAAGGGAATAATCTCTTTGCTTTTTCTGTGCTATATTTTTTTTAAAGTTCATGGATTTACATGGGTGTGGATTTCTTGGAAATGTTACAGATTTTCTATACTTTAAGTTCCAATGGAGATTTCAAGGCTATGGAATATCTGCAGTCCAGATCCTGTATTTACCTGGTACAATCAACATACTCTCATTATTTTACTTGGCTCGTCTGCCATTCGCTTCACTATTTACAAGATTTCACAACTCAAAGTTGTTACTCATATATCTTGTTTTTTTTTTTCAAATTTTTATTATAAAACTGATGTACAGAGAGGTTACAGTTTCATACGTTAGGCATTGGATACATTTCTTGTACTGTTTGTTACCTTGTCCCTCATACACCCTGCCCTCCTCCCCCTTTCCCTTTCCCCCCTGAGGTGTTCAGTTCACTTATACCAAACAGTTTTGCAAGTATTACTTTTGTAGTTGTTTGTCTTTTTTTACCCTGTGTCTCTCAATTTTTGTATTCCTTTTCAATTTCCTAGTTCTAATACCAGTATACATGGTTTCCAAAATAATCATATAAGATTACAGAGATAGTGTAGGTAAAACCACAGGAAGGTGATACAAGAACATCATCAATAGTAGAAGCTACAGATACAGATGGGACATTTAAAGTAGTTACAACTGTGATATAACAATCGTTTCCATAACATGGAGTTCATTTCACTTAGCATCATCTTATATGTTCATAAGGGTATAGCTATTGGGCTCTTGTGATGCTCTGCTATGACTTGCCTAAACCTGTACTAATTATTCCCAATAAGGGAGACCACTGAGTCCATGTTTCTTTGGGTCTGGCTCACTTCACTTAGTATGATTTTTTTCCAAGTACTTCCATTTCCTTACAAATAGAGAAATGTCTTTCTTTCTGATAGAGGCATAAAATTCCATTGTGTATATGTACCACATTTTCCTGATCCATTCGTCTACTGAGGGGCATCTGGGTTGGTTCCAGATTCTAGCTATGACAAATTGTGCTGCAATGAATATTGTTGTGCTGGTGGCATTACTGTGATTTTGTTTGTGGGCTTTTGGATAGATACCCAAAAGTGGGGCTGCTGGGTCATAGGGGAGTTCTATATTTGGCCTTCTGAGGAATCTCCATACTGATTGCCAGAGTGGCTGAACCAGTTTACATTCCCATCAACAATGAAGCAGGGTTCCCTTTTGGCCACATCCCCTCCAACAATTGTTATTGTTAGTTTTCTTGATATATGACATTCTTACTGGGGTGAGATGGAATCTCAATGTTGTTTTGATTTGCATTTATTTTATGGCCAGTGATGTAGAGCACTTTTTCATGTGTCTCTTGGCCATTCTCATTTCCTTATCAGAGAAGTCTCTTTGTAAGTCTTTAGTCCACTTGATGAGGGGCCTATTGGTCCTTTGCAGTTTTGTTTTGGAAGATGGTAATTTTTTTAGTTCTGCATATATTTTAGATATGAGGCCTTTGTCCATGGAATGGCCGGTAAAGATCTTCTCCCAATCTGTGGGCTTTCTGTATATCATGCGAGCTATGTCCTTTGCCATGCAGAAGCTCTGCAGTTTGATGCAGTCCCATTTGTCCAACCTTTCTTTGATTTGTAGCCTTTCTGGGTCATTGTTAAGGAAGTTCCATCCTGCGCCAAGGAGCCCAAGTGTTTCTCCTACTCCTTCCTTTAGTGTTTTCAGGGTGTCTCTTTTGATTTCGAGGTCTTGAATCCATTTGGAATTGATTTTGTTGCAGAGTGATATATAAGGATCTAGTTTTAGTTTGTTGCATGTGTTGAGCCAGTTTTGCCAGCACCATTTGATAAAGAGGCTATCATTCTTCCAAACTATTGTTTTAGCTCCTTTATCAAAGATTAAGTAGGCGTAGTTGTGTGGGTCCATTTCTGGGTCTTCAATTCTGTTCCATTGGTCTTCAGGCCTGTTCTGGTGCCAATAAAAAGCTGTTTTTATTACTATAGCTTATAATACTATATTACTATAGTTTATAATACAGCTTGAAGTTGGGTATTGTAATTCCTCCAGCACTGTTCTTTCTGCTTAGAATTGATTTTGCTATTCTAGGTCTTTTATTGTTCCATATGAATTTCTGGATTTCTTCCTCTATTTCATTAAAAAATGGTGTTGGGATATTAATGGGTATTGCATGGAATTTTTAGATAACCTTTGGCAATATTGCCATTTTGACTATATTAATCCTCCCAATCCAGAAGCATGAAAGTTTTTTCCATTTCCTTAGTTCTGACTTAATTTCCTTTTTCAGCCTTTTAAAGTTATCATCAAAGAGGTCTTTCACTTCTTTGTTTAAGGTTATTCCTAGGTATTTTATGTTTTGGGGGGCTATTGCAAAAGGAGTTGCTTTCCTGATTTCAGCCTCTGTCTTCGGGTCGTTAGCATAGAAAAAGGGCGTTGATTTTTGAGGGTTTATTTTATATCCTGCAACATTGCCAAAGTTTTGGATCAGCTCTAGTAGCTTGAGGGTAGAATCTATGGGATTCTTTAGGTATAGGATCATGTCATGTGCGAAGAGAGAAAGTTTAACTTCATCTTTTCCTATTTGGTCCCCTTTTATATTTTCTTCTTGCCTAATTGCTCTGGCTAGAAATTCTAGTACTATGTTGAAGAGCAGGGGAGAGAGTGGACATCCCTGCCTTGTTCCTGATTTTAAAGGGAATGGCTTTAGGTTTTCACCATTTAGAGTTATGCTTGCTGTTGGTTTGTCATAAACTGCCTTGATTATATTCAGGAATGTTTCCTGGAATCCCAGTTTTTCCAGGGCTTTTAGCATAAATGGGTGCTGGATTTTATTGAACACTTTTTCCACATCCAGAGATAAAACCATGTGGTTCTTTACCTTGCTCGGGTTGATGTGGTGGATTACATTAATTGACATGTGTATATTAAACCAACTTTGCATCCCTGGGATGAATCCAGTTTGATCATGGTGTATGATATTTTTGGTGACCTGTTGAAGTCGATTGGCCAGAATTTTGTTTAGAATTTTTGCGTCTATGTTCATCAGGGAAATCGGTCTGTTGTCCTCTTTCTGTCATGAGTCCCTGCCTGGTTTTTGGATGAGGGTTATACTGGCTTCATAGAATGAGTCTAGAAGTGAACGTTCTCTTTCTATTTCATTGAAGAGTTTGAGAAATATTGGTGTGAGTTCTGTTTTGAAGGCCTTGTAGAATTCTGTAGTGAATCCGTCTGGACCTGGGCATTTCGTGGATAGGAGATCATTTATTGCCGTTTCTATTTCAATACTGGATATGGGTCTGTTTTGAAGGTTTAAATCTTCATGGTTGAGTTTGGTTATATGGAATTTTTTCTAGGAAATCATCCATTTCTTCCAAGTTTTCGAATTTGTTGGCATAAAGGTTTGCAAAATAGTCCCTTATTATTTTCTGAATTTCAGTTATTTCTGTGGTGATGTTACCTGTTTCATCTCTTATCTTGTTTATTTGAGTGTGCTGCCTTTGTTTTTTGGTCAGGTTTGCCAGGGGTCTGTCTATCTTGTTGATTTTTTCAAAGAACCAACTCTTTGTTTTGTTGATTCTTTCGATGGTTTTTTTCATCTCTAATTGATTTAATTCTGATTTGATTTTAATTATTTGCTTCCGTCTATTGACTTGGGGTTTGGCTTGTTGTTCTCTCTCAAGGAAATTAAGGTGCTTCCTTAAATTATTGAGTTGCTGTTTCTCCAGTTTGTTGATGTATGCACTCAGAGATATAAATTTTCCTCTGAGTACTGCCTTTGCTGTGTCCCAAAGGAGCTGGTACTTTGTGTCCTCAACTTGGTTGAATTCCATAAACATTTGAATTTCTGTTTTAATTTCTTCAATGACCCACTGATGGTTCAGCAGTGTGTTATTTAGTCTCCATGAATTGTAGGATTTTCTGTGGTGGCTGTTTGAGTTGAGCTCTAATTTTATTCCATTGTGGTCTGAGAGAATGCAGGGAATGGTTTTGATACTTCTGAATTTGTACAGATTTTCTTTGTGTCCTAAGATGTGATCTATTTTGGAGAATGCTCCATGTGCTTCCGAATAGAATGTGTATTCTGTCCTTGCTGGGTGGAATATTCTGTAGATGTTGGTTAAGTGTAGTTGGTCTATTCAATTATTTAGTTCTGTGGTTTCTTTGTTCAGTTTTTGGCATGTTGATCTATCCAGAGGTGATAGTGGAGTGTTAAAGTCCCCAACTATCAATGTGTTTGGGTCTATGAGTGTTTTTAGAGTCAGTAGTGTTTGTTTGATGAAGTTGGGTGCTCCTGCATTTGGTGTGTAGATATTTTGAATGGTTATATCTTCCTGTAGGAGAGATCCCTTTACTAGTATGTAGTAACCTCTTTGTCTCTTCTTACCTTTTTTAATTTGAAGTCAATTTTGTCTGATACTAGGATTTCAACTCCAGCCTGCTTATGGGGGCCATTTGCTTGATAGATTTGATTCCAGCCTTTCACTTTTAGAAGATGTATACTTTTGTTGGATAGATGTGTCTCTTGGAGGCAGCAGAAAGTTGGATCTTGATTTTTGATCCAACGTATGAGCCTACATCGTTTGATTGGAGAGTTAAGTCCATTAATGTTGAGAGTTAGGATTGAGAGATGATCGTTTGTTCCTTTCATTATGATTATCTTGTTTAAACTGTATCTTCCCATTTCTTGATCTGATGTTTACTATTTAGGGTTCATTTCTCTGTCTGTATTGGGATCTTGATTATTTTCCCTGTATAGTACATCTTTGGGAATTTTCTGTAAAGCTGGTTTGGTGGAGATATATTGTTTCACTTTTTCCTTACTCTGGAAGACTTTAATTGACCTTTGGCTATGAAGGAGAGTTTGGCTGGGTACAAAATTCTTGGTTGGTAGTTATTTTTATTTAGTGTTTGGTATACTTCATTCCAGGCTCTCCTTGCTTTCATGGTCTCTGCTGAGAAGTCTGGGGTAATTTTGATTGCTTTTCCTTTTTTTTTTCCCCCCAGTCCCGAGCTTTGTACTCAGGGCCTGAGCACTGTCCCTGGCTTCTTCCTGCTCAAGGCTAGCACTCTGCCACCTGAGCCACAGCGCCCCTTCTGGCCGTGTTCCATATATGTGGTGCTGTGGAATCGAACCGAGAGCTTCATGTGTAGGAGGCAAGCACTCTTGCCACTAGGCCATATTCCCAGCCTGCTTTTCCTTTATATGTGATTGTTTTCTTCTCCCTAACAGCTTTAAGGATTTTTTCCTTGTACTCTACTGATGCTGTTTTGATCACAATGTGTCGGTGGGATGTCCTATTCTGGTCTGGTCGGTTTGGGGTTCTAAATGCTACTTGTATCTGTATAGGCCTTTCCTTCTAGATATTTGGGAAGTTCTTAGCTAATATTTTTTTAAATAGGTTGCCTATCCCATTAATCTCTTTCTCCAAGTTTTCCTCAATACCCATTAACCTTAAATTGGGCTTCCTGATCGAGTCTTGAATCTCCTGTAGCGATCTGTTTTGTTGATTGGACTGGGTTTGTATTGATTTTTGATCTTTCTCCATAGAATCTAAGGAATCTTCAGCTCCTGAAATTCGATCCTCTGCTTCAGTTAGTCGGGACTGTAGGCTAGTTACTTGATTTCGAATCTCTTTTGCTTCTGACTGGTCTTTCCTGATAATTTCCATGTCATTTCTTAGGTCTTGTATGGACTTCTTTACTTCATTAACTTCATTACTTTGGTTTTGAGAGTTGTCTCTCAAATCTTTAAGCTGGTTAGCTATCTTTTCATTTGACTCTTGAAGTTCATTTATCTTTCTATTTGTGGATGCCATGAAATTCTCCATTAACTTTTGCTTTGCCTCCTCACGCTCTAGAATAATTGACTGAAGAGATTCAAAGTTTTCATTTATCACGTTTATCAGTAGACTTTTTAGAGCATTTTGGGGCTTCTCTTCTATGTCTTTAATTGACTGTTCTGCTTCCTACTTGTTTTGAGTGGGTGATAAGACTTCATTGTTTGCCATCTTTCTTGTGTTCCTTCTGCCCATTTGGATTGGGAATGTCAGTCTACAAGCACCTGTGAGCACCGTTTAAGACCCAAAGCAGCCCTTACCAAGCACTGTTGTGTAAATCTTAAAAGTTCACTATTATATACAGATACATTTTATACCTGTCTATAAAATTAGATTTGGTGTTCCTAAAGAATACAGTTTCAATATAACAACCGATCCTGGGCCCTGTATTCAGTAGTTACTTATTTACTGTTACAACCCTATAAGCAATACTTGGTTTTGTATTTACTTCTTTTAGGACTTGCTTTCTCTATGAACCCCTTTGATTCACTCAGATTAAGCTGGGATACCTTCTATCCAATAACCAGGAGTTAGTGGAAACTGAAGGTCCAGGCAGTAAGTCAGGAGGGTTAGTTGGAGGTAGTAAAGAGAATAGAGTAAAATGTATTGGGGAGGGAGTGATTTTGTTTTAGTTTCAGTGACATGCAAATGTGGAGAAGAGTAGAATCAGTAGAAAGAACAAGGTTAAAATGATAGACAATGAAGAGTTAGCAGAAAAGAGTGGAGGTGTTATTCATAGGAAAGTAATGTTTAAAGAAAGAGAATGCAAAGAGAGTAATAAAGTAAAAATAATGGAAGACAGATGCACAAAACAGAAAAATTATTTAAAAAAGAAAAAAAATAAAAAAGATAAAAAACAGAAAAGAAAAACCCAAACAAAAAAAAAAGAAAAAAAAACTTGATAAAACAAACAGGTAAAAATGGAAAAAAAAAAAAAAAAAAAACGACTTTTCAGAAGTGAAAAAAAATTTTTTTAAGTATAAAAAATGTTTGATAAGAACAAAAAAATGGAGTCCTTCTTATTCGGGTGGTCTTTCCCTAGTCTCTGGTTCCTTGTGATGGTATGCAGTCTATTTTCCTGATTGACTGGTTTGACTTGATTTCAGTTTGCAGGTAGATCTGTTTTGACCCTTCTCCCCTGTTGGTGCAATCCTGGGTCTCTTTGGTTCGCACAGCTTGCAGGTAGGCCTTGGGCGTCCTCTGTAGATGGGGACTTGAGCAGTCTCAGGAACTGTGGCTCCTCTGTCTGCTGTGGGGCCGCTACCTTTGATGCCTGGCTTTGAATAGGCTGTGGACTCAGCAGGGCAGGGTGCCTCTGGCCTGGTTTACCTGGCTGAGAATTGCTTGCCTGGGGGAGGCTCCTTACTCCTGGGCGGGTTGGCCTCCTTGGCGGAGGTGGCTATGGAATGCAGCTCCGTTTCGGGCTGGGAATTGGGCTTCCTCTTTAACGGTACCGTTTAACTGTCCCTGGAACTGTTTGTTCCCCTGTCTGGTGTTTCCGTGCTGCCGGGAGCTGCTCTCCGCTTTCACGTTAAATTTAGAAATTCCGGTGGGCAGGGCGGGGCACCTCTGGCTAAGCTGAGGTCCAGGACATGCCTCCCATCTGGGCAGGGGCCGTTCTCCTGGGCGGAGCTGGCTCTCACTGGGTGGGTCCCTCTTGACCTTTTCAAAGATGGCTTCTTTGACCTTGCTTTCCCCAGGCCCACTCTAGTTTCAATCTGGTCTGACCCTATGCCAGTGGCAAAGATGGCACTTTGCTCTGGCGGTGGGGGAAGGGCTGCCTTCCAGAAGCTGCTCTGTGGGCGTGAGTGAGAATATCTTTCATGGGGAACTCACGCTTTCTCTGCGATTTCAGGTCGTCCGTGCTCAGTCGCCGTCTGGAGGATTTCTCCCTGGTCTATGCTGTGTGCTTTAGCCGTGTGGAGTGTGTGTCGCTGTGCCGGGCTCTGTGCCGGCGCCAGCACTGGTGCGGCGGCGGGATGACACCAGGAGCTCAAATCTGTGTTTTTAGCCGAGCAAAGTCGATTTTTCCTTCCTGGCCAGTATCCCTGTACTGTTAGAACTTACTCTGGCTGTCTTTCTAGGAGTAAAAGTTTCTATGGGGTGAGAAAAAAAGCGATGTCGGAGGGAGCTCAGCTGTGGCTCTGCAGCTCCTCCGCTGTCTTCCCAGAAGTGCCCTCATATATCTGTTATTGCAGAAAAAAATGTCTGTGTTATATAACTTAAATGAGGAAAGATTTATTTTTGGATCTCAACGTCAAAACTTTCAGTCCATTTTCACTTGATCTTGTTTTGTTTGTCTTTCCGCTTCTGGTGAGACAGAGGAGAGAACATGGTTGAACAACCTACTGCTCCCAAGCAAAAGGGAAGCAAAGGAAGAGAAGAAGAGCCCTGGGTCTTAACTTTCTTTTCAAGGGTGCATTACCAATGATCTAAAGCCTAGCTCTATGTTTTCTACCTCCCAACCATGACACAAACTAATTCTTGAACATATTGGCTTGTAGGGTATATTCCTATCTATATCCTAACAACTAAGGATCATGATCCTGAAATGACTCTCAGTAAAACTTGTCTCTCTTCTTTCTACTTTTTACGTATTGGTTTACATTAAACTCCAGTCAATATGTGACAATGAATATGATACAACTAAAGGGCCTGATAGCACAAATATCTGTGGGCTCACAATTTCCTTCTGCAGGAAATGGAAGTAACAAGAATATATACATTTTGAAATTCTTTGGATAATTTAATATATTAACTCCATTAGAGTTCTTTAAAAGTTGCCAGGCACATATTAAGCAGTGACTAAATCTCATCCTTTATTTTAAATATGTGAAATGTTAATTCTCCAGATTCCATTTCTCCTGGACAAACCATCAGTTTTCACACTAGAGTCAGGGTTGCATTTCAATTCTGTGATCAAACTGCCCTTCCCTGCCATACCTAGCCCAATCTGTTGTGCCCTTCTCAGTTATAGTATAAATTATCTCAGACTTTTAGTCAAAGCCTTTTGTGATCTCACTTTGACAATCTGTCTACGCTCCAAAAAATGGTTGGCTTTTTCACCCTCTGCACTTTGCAACTCTTTCTCATACTGTAGTTTGTATTTCATACACAAATGTAACCCTTTTATATGTATTTTTTGCCCCTCAAGACAGAGAGCAAACATTTCTTTGCTAAAACACGTTATGTATCTCCTCTCAGTCATAATTCCTTTCCAACTATTTAAATGTCTGCTACAGCTGTTGCACGGAACATATTCTTACAGCATTTGCCATAGTAGGAATTGCACTCTGCCTTTATATGTACATTTGAGCTACAAGTCTCCATAATAGCTACCAAGATCAATATGCAAAAAAACATTGGTCCTCCTCACAGGGGCTCACTCATTCAGTATCCATGCCAAGGATATTACATTCCTATTAAGGAATTACATCTTTTATTTCCTGTCTCTTATTTGCCATCAAACTGTTTCCAAACCTTATCATAATATATCTCTTAGAACTTCCTGAGTGACTAAATAGTTGTACCATTCCTAAGAGGGAAGAAAGAGTTGTCACTGAAAGGTAATGACTATGGTAGAAAGAGCAGAAATGCCACCAAAAGTTATACTGATAACTTTCTTTTTAAAAAAATTTCCAACTTTGAGTTTAATTACATAAGTTTGTATGCTAAGCTTGTAATGTGTTTTTGGGCATAAGATAAACCTATAATAAGATATCACAGAGCCAATGTTATTTACCAGGTAGAGGATGAACATTTTTGAGAGCTCAGGTATATTGTGTAAACTGATCAAATGAAAACTGATGGATGTTAGGATAGAACCAGTTTCTTGTCTTTGATCCAACTAATAAACAGACTGTTTTCTTCTGTATCCAAACATATATAGGTCTGGGTTACAAATACTGCACCTAAATAAAGTCCATTCCTCATCTATTTCTCTTATGAGTTTCATTAACACTTGAAATAAAACACTTTGATGATTTTTATGATTTATATATTTACTATATTTGTATATATTGTATATAAAAGTAAGTATGTCATCTACCACATTTTCTTTTAGTGTTTACTCTATTCCCATTTATGCTAATGGTTTATATGAAATATAAGATGTACCTTATACTCTAACAAACCAATACATTATCCTGAAAATCACAACTTATTTTTACAGTTATGAATCTTCTTTGACTACTACTGAAGACAGCATTGATATTTCTCTCTTCTGTGAATAGTACTGTACCATAGTGAATAAAATAACTTTGTTTTTCCCTCTAAAATAATAAAATTATGACATTGTACTTTTGCTTAAAATTGAAAACAATAAAACACTAAATTACATATCATCTTGTTTTATCATCGTGAGAATAAGTAGGAAATACATTTAAAATTTTGAAGTGGAATAAAGATATTTTGTTACTCGTTGTGGGATCTATGAAATCACACCTGAGTTCATGTAAGACAGTGAGTCATGGTGATTCAAGATGGGACTAGTCATTCTTATTTCTTCTTTGACAGATCCCTTTAGCCTGTTAGTGGGTTTTTTGTTTCTTTCCCTTTGTTGTTGTTTTTTTTCATGTGTGTGGGGGGGTAATTTTTGCCTGTAAGTATATTCTAGATATGTGGCCTTTGTCTGATGCATAGCTAGTAAGCATCACCTCCCATTCTGTAGTTTTTCAACTTTTTTTGTTAGCTATGACTTTTGTCATGCAGAATGGCCAACTGACACACCAAGAAATGTTCAAGGTCTCTGTCCATAAAATAAATGCAAATCAAAACAACATTGAGATTCTACCTCACCTGGTCAGAAAGGCCATTATCAAGTAAACTAATAGTAATGGATTCTGGTGTGGATGTGGCCAAAAGAAAAGCTACTACACTGTTGGTAGGTATGTAAACTTATTCAAACACTCTGGAAAGCAGTATGAAAATTCCACAGAAGACTAAACATAGGCCTTTCCTATGACCTACCAATCCCACAATGAGAATTCACCCAAATGACCACAACCCAGCCTGCACTAAAGCCACCAGCACAACTGTGTTCATTGCAGCATTATTTGTCAAAGCTAAGCTATGGAATCAATACAAATGTCCCTCAGTGGATGAATGGATTAAGAAAATGTGGTATATAGAAACAGAAATTCTATGCTTCCATTAGAAAGAATCTCACTGCCTCATTTTTAAGGAAATTAAAAGATTGGACATAATTATATTTAGCAAACTAAGGCAGACCCAAAGAAGCATAGGCTGCATGGTTTCCCTCATTTGTAACAACTAGAATATGTCTATAAACCTACAATATATCCAATGGATAGCAAAAGACAAATAATTAAACTTGGACATGATTATTTAAACAGCGCTCTAAGCATTCAAACAATGAGAACAAAGGAGGATATTCTTAGGAGAGTACCACAATGGTTCAATAACTATGTGCATATGATCCTATAAAATAATGCTTATCAAAATAAACTGCAGGAAATGGAAACAAGAGATTTTCTTTTATTGTACTCTTTGTATTTATTTCCTTTCCTTTCCTTTCTTTCTTTCTTTCTTTCTTTCTTTCTTTCTTTCTTTCTTTCATTCCTTCCTTCCTTCTTTCTTTTTTTACTTTTTCCTTTAGCTTATTTCCTTTTGTCACTCTTTATTTTTTTTATTGCTATACCCTTTGTCTTATATGTAAGTTTATCTGATTTGGTTAGTGGAAGGGTAATTATAGAAAATATGGGTTGAACATGAACCAGGAAGTGAAGCTGTAGCTCAAAGTAGTAGAGCTCTAACCTTGAACAAAAGAGCTCAGGTACAGTACCAAGGCCTTGTGTTCAAGCCCCATGCATGACTGACAAAAAACAAAAGTTAACACAAAAAAAATTGTGAACCAATTCAACAGAGAAACTCACTGGAAACTAGGGTGAAAATGAACTTCACAACTTGGGAAGAAAATCAGGTCAGGAGGAAGAAAATTGGAGAAAATGAAGGAGGTGGTGTCACTGTACAGAAAGAAATGTACTCATTACCACACTTATGTACCTGTAATCCCTCTGTACATCACCTTCACAATTTAATTTAAATTAAAAAAAATGGGACCAGTCATGCTGAAGATAATTTCTGTGGTGACAGGGTTGGAGTTGAAGCCATGTAATATATCACCCAACTTCTCAAACTCTAGGAAGGAACCAAAATAGTGAAGATTTTCTTCAATCACATGGTCAATCATAATGAATTTAATACTTTCCTGAGTCCTATGTATCATCATAGTGAATTATCTAACCTGACATGGTAGTTAGAACTGCAGATTCTGTAACCAATTGATCAGAAGTGTAAAACGTTTGGGAAATTCTGAATTTATAATTAATATCTGAGGACCACATTTAAGGAAAGATGTCTTCTTATCTTGTTAATTCTATAATGAGTCTGGACAGCTAGTTACACAATCACATTGCTATACTACAAGAGGCATGATAAACCATGGTGGGGGGGGGGGACAAAATGTGACTATTTTTCATGTGCAGATGAAGTTATTGAAGATAAGTAGTTAAAGGTGAATGATAACACATAAATAACAAATGTGTTAATACAGAACAAATATAGCTAGGCCAAGAATTAATGATTAACTTCAATTCTATTCCTCTGATTCTTATTTTTATCTTGAATCAACTATGTGTGCTAACATTACAGAAGTTAAGGTCAGGGCTACATAATCTTTCCTCTATGTATGTCTACTACAGCAACAAGTATGTGTTTTGAAAAACAGAAGAGATAATCAATATAGACATTGATTATGTTCATGTCCTGCTTAGTTAAGTTCATTTGTATATAGAATCCTCATTGTGACTGAGACTTTATTTAGGTTAAAACTCATATATGTTGGAGGAAAGACCCCCCCCCCAAAAAAAAAAAAAAGAAATGTATAAGTCATTAAGTTTCAGGGCATTTATTTTCCAATCCATACCCCAAATAGATTTACTGATGACTTACGAAAATACTCCTTGAGGTTGTTTCTGTACAATGAATCTTACTTACATATTTGTAGGTGTTTAGATTGCATCTGTCTATTTTCTAAGGATACTGTGCATGATCAAAAACATAGTGCTGCCTACTCTGTGAAACAAGCCTTCTTTCGAACCTGAGCAGATATGTCTTGGTCTGTGTAGCACATTGTGGGATTTATTCTCATTAGTTAGATGACACTGAAATGAGAACACCTACCTATTCTCCAAAGATAATTGAATCATCTTCAGGTAGAATCGACATTGGTCCCAGTAGCCACTTGGATTTGATTAGAACAGATCAAGCAGAAGTCAGAGGGGTCATCAGCCTATAAACAAGGACCGTGTCCTTGAGATGCCTGATCCTCTATCTCATCTATTCCTATGATGAACTGATAAGAATGTCATTTGAATTCACACAACCATTTTGCCCTTGGAGATGGAAAGAGCACCCTTGAGAAATGAGCTTCCAAAGAAAACTGTCTCAAGCAATTTCATTTCTCTCTTTCCTCTCTTTCTCTCTCTCTCTCTCTCTCTCTCTCTCTCTCTCTCTCTCTCTCTCTCTCTCTCTGTGTGTGTGTTCTTTCTCTGCAAGCATCTTCAGATGCATATTTTCTTACATTAATCTCAGGCTGGGGCAAATTAGCATTATAATGATATACAAGCAGAAGAATAGAATAATTTCTTTTAGTTCAATCATGTGTTTTCCCTTTCATGCCCTACTTGCCAAGGACCCATCAACTGTAATTTTGGCATTTCTTTGTAATTGTATGAGCCAAAATCCATCATTTCTGATTTTTTTAAAGACAGAGAATCTGAAAGGTTTATGCTGATCATTAATCAGCCCCCTCCAATTAAGCACAATTATATCTTATCATCACTGCTGTAATTATTGATTGATTAATCTTTCAACTATTAATTAAAAGTCTTAATTAAACTTTTTCTGGTGTTACTTAAGCTAAAATATAATTATTATGCAATTTCCACATTATATGCAACATGTCCTTCTAGCCTTATGGTAGAGTCATAGTATACTAATTATAAATTACTGAGAACCTCAATCTGAATATGAATACAACAATGGCTCCAACCGAATTTCTATGCCTATGTGTATGGACATAGATACAACAAAATAGTAAAATTAATCAATGAAGAGCATGTAAAAAATAGAACAAGAGCTAGCACAGTGTATAATGACACCTAATGCAAGCTACTTTGGAGGTTGAAATAGGATGATTGTGAATCCAATCCAGCACCTCTCCTCATTAAAAACAATAATAGATACTTTTTCTTAAATAACAAGCCCCAAGTGATGGCATGTATCTGTAATTCCAAGTATGTGATAGGTATTGGTGCAAGGCTGTGGTCTAAGGCCAACAACGAAATGTCCAAGACCCACTTGAAAATAATCAAATGGGGGCTGGGAATATCCTAGTGGCAAGAGCGCTTGTTTCATATACATGAAGACCTGGGTTTAATTCCTAAGCACCACATATATAGAAAAGGCCAGAAGTGGTGCTGTGGCTAAAGTTGTAGGGTGCTATCCTTGAGCAAAAGAAGCCAGGAACAGTGCTCAGTCCCTGAGTTGAAGCCCCAGGACTGGCAAAAAAAAAAAAAAATGTTGATTGAAAATAATCAAATAGGACACAGAAGCAGTAAAAGAGGGATAGTACTTGCTGAGCATTTGTGAAGCCCTGAATTTAATCCCTAGTACACACATACCCACTCCCATGCCCCTTCTGTGTATACATGCTTTCATAAATTACTGAAATCTAAGAAAAAGGAAATATACTGGCCTGGTCTGCATTACTCACCCATAAATGAGCTCTGAGAAGTAAGGCTAAGGCTGGGCATAAAGAACTTCAAATATCAAGGCCAGAAATTTAGTCTTTAAGGTCAAAATCTCTTCTTATTCTGGATGTTGAACCTAGGGGTTTCTGGTATGCAAGACAAATGCTCTACCACCAATCATTATCTCTAACCCATCCTAATAGTCATTTTTTTCTTCTTCTTTGTTGTACAGAGGGATTACAGTTTCATATGTAAGGCAGTTTATTTCTTATTCAACTTGTTACCTCCTCCCTCATTTTCCCCCATCTTCCCTCTCCCCACTTCACTCCCCCCCACCCATGAGTTATACAGTTGGTTTACACCAACTGGTTTTGTCAGTATCACTATTGCAATGGTTTGTCTTTGTATCCTTTGTCTCTTGATATTGGTCTTCTCTTTCCCTTCCCTAGTTCCAGTACACACATATACAGTATCTGGGTTACTAAGGTCAGTTACACTAATGGCAGGAATAAAACAACAGGAAGGGAATATGAGAGAAAGAAAGGTACAATTTCACATGGCATGGTGAAAATAACTACAACAATGATATATTACTTATCCATAACTTGGAGTTCATTTTGCTTAACGTTATCTTATGTGTTCATACGGGCATAGCTATTGAGATATTGTGATCTTCTGCCATGATTATCCTAGAGATGAACGAATTATTTTCTATGAGGGAAACCATAGAGTTCAAGTTTCTTTGGGTGTGGCTCTTATTAATGAAGAATGTTGAATAAGATAGGGTGGGCCAAGGATTTTAAAGTGCCTTTGAGGTATTGATGCAACACTCAAGAGGAAATGTTTACTTCTTTTGGACTGCAAACTATTTCTGATTTTTGTTAACTATTTTTCTTACAGCAGAGAAAATGTCACTTGCTATAGAGTGGTACAAGGAGAGGACGCTTTCTCAGGGGGGAACTGTAATAAAGAGTGCTGTGGGCTTCATCTTTGTTGGAAATATTGCCTGATTTCTGCAGAAAATGACTGAAAACCAGTTGGAGTAAGCTGCTAATGCCCAGCAAAAGGTTGAAAGAAGCTAGAACTCCTTGAACACCATCATAAATATCAATGGACATCTAACGTGATGTCTTGTATTCAGTGGGTTAAGTCAAAACAGTTTCTATAAAGAACAAAAGCAAACTCTCTCTCTCTCTCTCTCTCACACACACACACACACACACACACACACACACACACACACACACCCTGCCAGTTGCTGGTGGCTCACATCCCCATCCTAGCTACTTAGGAATTTGAGATCTGAGATATACAGTTCACAGCCAGCCCTGTCAGGAAAGTCAATGACACTTTTATCTCCAAATAACCATCAGAAAACGGGAAGTAGGGCTGTGATTCAAAATGGTAGAACACTCACCTTGGTCAAAACAGCAGGGGCAACCCACAAGTCTGAGTCCAAGCACCACAAATGACGAAAAAAAGAAAGGAAAGAAGGAAAGGGAAGGAGGGAGGGAGGGAGGGACGCAGGGAGAGAGAGAGAGGAAGGAAGGGAGGAAGGAAGGAAGGAAGGAAGGAAGGAAGGAAGGAAGGAATAAAGAAATAAATAAAGAAAAACGAAAATGGAGGAAAATTTGCTGAACTTTGGGATCAAAGAAATGGCTACCAGAAAAATAAGACTTACCACAGTGAAGGCAGAGCCTTGAGGAATCATGACAGAAGTCAGCAAAACCCAAAGTAATCTAAATTATCAGCTTGATCAGGCTATACTCCAAATACTCTTCACTTTATTTCATGAACATATTCATGGTACATTCAATCTGATCAAGATAGCAGATACTCAGTACCTTGAATAGAACATGCACCTCACTATGAGCTTAGAGTCCCTCTTACATCTACTGACTTCCTGATATCAGAAAACCTTATGAGGTTTGGGAATTTCTCTTTTAAGGCAAACATTGTCTATCCTCCATGTGCAGACTTTTCTGTCAGCCAACTGTGCATCACAATTGTAAAAACTAAAGTTGTATCTGTAGTCAGTATGCACAGATTTTTTTTTCTTAGTATCTGTGAAAGAATAAAGTATGCCAAATATTTAGTTTGCTTTTTCACTGTGTTTGTATTATAGCAATCTAGAAATCTTATGTAAAATCTTTGAGAGAGTGTTTCTGGGCTATATGCAAATTCTTTGCCATTTAGTATAAAAACTTCAGTAGTTATGGCATTTTTTTTTTTTGACAGGGGAAGGGGCAGTCTTAAACCAACCTTCCCAGAGACATTGGAGGATTCCAGTCCTGAAGACAAAAAGATATCCAACTAATTTCACTGTTGCAGTCTCAAGACATAGTTTGCAATCTATATTAAGATAAAAATTTGCTAATTACCAGTTTTGTTTCAATTGATCAAGATCCATTTGAAAGTACAGCATTAATGATGTTGTACTTTCAAAATTATATTTCCTTCTGCAACATGTCAGTTTCAATTATTTTATTAATCAATTTAAGTATTTTTGTGTACTAAACTAAGTGAAAAGTTATTCCTGTAACTTAACAAAAACTCATTAAAAGCTGAATATGGGTGTCTCAAACATGTGATGCTAACTAATTGGGAGGCTAAAATGGAAACTTTTCAGTTCCAGGTCAGAAAATTTTACAATACTCTATTCTCAGAAAGTAGCTAGATGGATTGACACATACCTGTGATTAACAAACATCAGAATCCTAGAAGTTGATGGATTATGACAAAATACTTTCTAAAAGAAAAGCATTCTATCAAGTATGAAGCCCTGAGTTCAAACCCCAAACTCATCAAATAAAAGTGTTTATTCAAAATGATATTGTAAAATATAAAGACCATATTAAATAATTAAAAGTTTCAAAAAATTCTTTAGAATGTACATTCTTCTGTACATAGTCTAATAGATTTAGGGTGATACTGCAACTTTAATGTACATTTCTCTGATTAGGATAGATGGTAATGGTTCTTTATTCATGTTTCTACTAGCTATTTATATATCATTTGAGTAATATAGATACAAATAATTTATTCATTTTTAAAATTGAGATGTTTGTTTTTTTAGTTTTCAAAAGGTTACATTTTCTTGAATACTTCATATCAATGCTTTAACTAATTCATGATTTCAAAAAGTGTTCTGATCTGAATTGAAGATTCTTTCCTCATCAATTGTTTCTCTGAGTGAATAACCCTCTCTCTCCCTCTCTATCTCTCCTTTCTGCCTCCCTGTCTCCATCTCACTTTTTTCTCTTTCTCAATTGCCTTCTCACACACTCTTTCATTTTCTCCTTCCTTCTTTCCTACCTTCCTCCCTCCCTCCTCCACTCTCTCTCCCTTCCTCTCTTCCTCTCTCTCTCTTTCTTTCTTTCTTTCTTTCTTTCTTTCTTTCTTTCTTTCTTTCTTTCTTTCTTTCTGTCTTTCTGTCTTTCTGTCTTCCTCCTCCTCCTCCTATTCCTCCCTCTCTTCCTCATCCTCCTTCTCTTCTTCTTCTTCTTCTTCTTCTTCTTCTTCTTCTTCTTCTTCTTCTTCTTCTTCTTCTCCTCCTCCTCCTCCTCCTCCTTCTTTCCTTCCTTCCTTCCTTCCTTTCTTTCTTTCCTTCCTTCCTTCCTTATTTCTCTCTCTTTCTTTATTATTTTCTTTTTTCTCTTTTCTTTCTTTGTTTCTCTCTTCCTTTGTTTCTTTCTTTCATTCTTTCCTTCTTTCTCTATATTTTTATTGCCTTTGCTATTGGATTATACATGAGGTCAGATCTTTCCAGCACCATCATTGGTTGTTGTTGGGTGTCAGATTGACTCCATCTCAGATTAAAGAGTGCAGAAGCTGACTTAATCTCCAATATCTCCTCCACCCCTGAGCTTCAGAGTTGAGTGCCCCTCCCCATCTGCAATGAATCCCAGAAGATTCACTCTCTCTAAACAATAGCAACCACGCCCCCTCTCCCAATCCGTGTATCAATTCTAACTGGAGTGATACTTTGGTTCAAGCAGATACTATGTAACAGGTTTTAACTCCATTGGCCATCTGTGGGTGGCCTGGAATGCTCTGTAAGTGTTGTAACCTCATTGGCAACCTGCATGTGGCAGGCTTGACCATGTGGTATTTCTAGCATCTTGTCTTGATGGGTGTGCCTGGATTCCTACAGGAAGGGAAGTCCCATCCCCAGATAATGGGGGTTCCTGAATCCCAAGAGACAGGGGTGGGCACATGCTTATAGGTTACTGATCCTGTCAGCTAAGTGCTTGTGACTGGGAGTTTCCTGTGACTCAGCCCTCTGAATTTACCCTATTTAGGGGCAGGCCAGCTCAGGAGCCATTACGCCATGCTGCATGTTAGCTTCTGGTGTCCCTCATCTCCATGGTGCTCCAAGTCAGCTCACCATTGGAGCTGAATTGGTTTGTTGGTACTTAGAAATCTTCCAGAAGTAAGTCTGTGTGCCGCTGTCCTGTTTTGTGTTATATGTTTTTCTGAAACCTGGGACCAGTCCTTCTGGAACTTCCCCAATAAATCCATCTTTTCACTTGAGACTCTGTCTTTGAGTGATGGACTCTTGGAGGGACAGGGAATCCTCTCCCTCTAACTCCATAACAATACGTAAGAAATATGTTTAGACAAACATCACAGAAATTCATAGCTATATTTTTGTACGAATTTTATAATATTTAAATCCTTAAATCGTTTTGAGTGAATTTTATGTAAGCAGTGAGATATAGAACTATGTTCACCACTTTTTCGAATATCATTCAATAAGAGAATGTACTTCCCCTGTTGTGTTCTTGGGCCTTGGGAAAATCAACACATCATAGGTTTGAGGATATACTTTTGCTTTCCTATTGTATCTCCTGGGTCAATGTGTCTTTCTATGACAGTATAATTTGATATTGGTTAATACAGATTTGCGGCATATCTTGAAGTCTGATCTGATAGTATGAAACTTCCAGAGTTGTGCTTTTTGCTCAAGATTGCTTTGGGAAACTAAAATGGAGCTTCCTTACAAAACTGCTGCACAAATTCTGTTCAGATGCCAAATATAATTGGGATAGCTATACAACTATCTGTACTTAATAGAGCCAGGTTATAAACTCTGCCTAGATGCCAGCAGCAAATGTGTAGATAAAGAGAACTAGGTAAATATTTAACAGTGGAAAGGGTTTTGTTTAGACATTAAGAAAAAATAAAATTATATCATTTTCAAAAAATAGAGGTAGCTGGAGATGATCATGTCAAGGAAAATTATCCAGACTTAGGAATACAAATATTGTATGCTGTTTCTCAATGTGGAAGCTAGGTTAAAAAATAAACATCAAGAAGTGGGTACATGAATAGGAGAAAAGGGTAGACAAATGAAGAGAAGAGGGGAGAATGTAGTTAAGAATTCAATGTATAGCTATGAACACATAAGATGATGCTCAGTGAAATGAACTCCATGTTATGGAAACGATTGTTATATCACAGTTGTAACTACTTTCAACGTCCCATCTGTATCTGTAGCTTCTATTATTGATGATGTTCTTGTATCACCTTCCTGTGGTTGTACCTACACTATCTCTGTAATCTTATCTGAGTATATTGGAAACCGTGTATACTGGTATTAGAACTAGGAAATTGAAAGGGAATACCAAAATTGAGAGACACAGGGTAAAAAAGAGAAACAACTACAAAAGCAATACTTGCAAAACTGTTTGGTGTAAGTGAGCCGAACACCTCATGGGGGGAAAGGGAAAGGGGAAGGAGGGAGGGGGGTATGAGGGACAAGGTAACAAACAGTACAAGAAATGTATCCAATGCCTAACATATGAAACTGTAACCTCTCTGTACATCAGTTAGATAATAAAAATTTGAAAAAAAAAAAAAGAATTCAATGTATATCCTGCAACCTAAGAATAGTGAGGGAAGAGGTGGGTATGGGAAGGACAGAAAAAAAGTGTTGAAAGGGGTGACATTAACCAAAACATGTTGTATATCTAAACTGCTTTGTTAAAAGATAACTCCATTGTACAATTAATTTTAAAATCATATATATATACACATATATACGTATATAGGAGAAGAAAGACTGAAACTATCTGATGTGATGGAAGGTGGCAAGAAGTGACAGGAACAAGAGAAATAATGTTGATATATATTATATATCATATATTATATGATATAATTAATGAATTAATTATAATATGAAATATATGTATATATGTATATATATATAATTTGCACATAGAAAGGTATTATGGTTTTCACCTTACCTCCTCAGGAACTTTTGTGGGTCTGTGTACCTCTCTAAGTAATATTTTTTGTCACTTATGGGGAGCACCCTCCCTGAGCTCTTTATCTCAAGGCTTACCACTTGATCCAAAGCACCATTTCTGCTTTTCTGGTGATTAATTGGAGAGAAGTGTCTCATGGACTTTCCTGCCTCCTGAGTATCTATGATTACAGGCATGAGCCACTGGGACCTGGCACCTTCTGAGTAGTTTTTATGCCTGTGAATAATGTCACTGGTGTTTTGATAAGGATTACATTGAAAAAAATTAATTTTCTAGGACTTCAAATTCTTCATTACCTTTCATCTTCTACAGGAAAATATCATCTTCCACAGGAAATCATGTCAATTTTTTATGTAGAAATATGATCTGAGAAGGAAATATTTGAATCCATAAATACTAAATTTTTACTATACAAGGTCCTATTATAAGATATGCAAAAATCATTTGTTCATTGATGAAGGCACATCCCTCGTGACAGTGCGCAAGCCTACCAAACATGAGGCCCTAAGTTCAAACCCCAATACTACCTCCACAAAATAAATACAAGTTCAATAAGAGAAAATAATGATATACCCACATTGATGGGTTTGAATATCAGGAACTACATTGATAGCTTGTGAGCTATGTGACATAAACACTTAGACTCTAAGTTCCTTCATCAATAAGTTGAAAAGAAAATTTACCCTGTGGGAATGTTGATGAGCATTTGTGGAATATAATAATGTATAACAGAATAATAATGTGAAATAATAATATATAATGTAGAATAAAACTGTGCATATTGAGTCTAATGTAGTGGTGCATAACTGTAATTTCAGCTAGTCAGTGGTAGAAATTGGGAGGATCTTGTCTGAGAATCAGCTTAGGCCAAACTGTACTAAGATTATATCTCAATAAACAAGCTGGATACAGTGGGTCAACCTGTAATCCCAGCTGCATGAGAAACAAAGGTAGGAACATCCTGGTTCAAAAGCTATTTGGGAGGAAAGGCACAGCACCCTGGCAGAAGTATAATGGAAATTAAAAGGTCTGGGATTGTTCCTTCTGTAGTAAAACATCTTAGTAGCAAGTGTGAGGTCCTGAGTTCGAACCCCCATGTCACTGCAAAAAAAAAATCTTTAAAACAGTACTGTCTGTCATTGACTGTATAATACTTCTTTTCTCTAAAGTTATTAGATCTTGGCTTTATGTGTAGTTCTACGACTCACCACTGTCTGTCCTACAGACACTATCAGCCACATGCTCAATCCCCATTTGTGTCTTTTGGGTCTTAAAAGATGTTCATAGTTGGAACTATCTTTGAAATTCCATAGAACATCCACTCACGCTGGGATGGAGACCCAGAGACCCAGAGAGGGTTAAGGCCTTGTCTGTGGTTGCGAGGCTAATTACTGACAGAATCGGGTCTCCTGACTCCCTGTTCAGAGAGCTCTCTCCACCCCTCCACTCTGTCCCTCAAGCTAACATTTGCCCTACATTTTGTACAGGGTTGTCATGAGGATCAAATATGATTAAATATGGGAAAGTGCTTTAAAAAGTGCAAAATTATGCACAAGAGCTTAGCATTTCCATTAATGGGCTTCCTACTTGGCTTCTTTGAGCAGAAATGGAGATGTTATTTAAACTGGCTTTAAAGTTGTTGTTTTTTTTTTCCTTTAATATGAAACACTGTGAAGTTGTGTCATGTTTTGCAGTGTGAGTGCCAGAATTTTAAGAGGGGCATTGCATTGGAGGTATGCATTTCATTGATGTGAAATTCTTTCATGAGAAGCATGTTTTCCTAATAAGATTGCTCCAGTGCCAATAGCTTATTTCCACAATGACCCCAGGGAAATGCATGAACAGAAGGGATGAACAAAATAAGATTGATGAAGAGACCAATAATCTGTATGTATAACCTTAAGCATGCTAGTACTTTGGGAAAGTGGAATTCCTTCCCACTAAAAATAACTTGGTCAGTTTGAAGAAATTTTACCACGTGTCCCATCCAAAGTGATCAGGGCATTACACACATTTTCATCAACACCTGATGAGGGGCTGCTCATAGTAGCCTCGCCTTCCTCCCAACTTCTGGTCTTCCTTTCTCACATGGCTGACTGAGCATTAGAGGACACTGGACATAGAAAATGCAAAGGCAGATTTTTCGTTTGAATATTGTCATCTACCTTGGGAAAATGATGGATAGCAAGAACATGAGTCTGTGGTACCAAACCTCTATGGCACTTTGTTCCATTAGGACAACCAAAGTCTCTGCTAGGAAGATGTTAGCAAACTCAGGAAAACATAATTTATTCTCACAGGTTGAGTCAGAAAGGGAGACATAATAACCTGCGTCTCTTGGATTATGAACTATTGGGGATGACAAGGAGATCTGGACTCTGTTATTTCCTGTCTTCAGTTTCCATATGTCTCCTGACTAAAGACTGTCTTCTGAAACAGGTTGCAAATACAGGATGCAAGCAGGTTGCAAAACAGGTTGCACAGGCAAATAGTACTACATTTCCCTACACATATGCTTACTATATTTATCTTGAAAAAACCCAGTGCTTTCCTGTTATCCCCCACTGTCCAAACTTCATCAGATCATCTGACCAGGTTTAGCAACTCTCATTTGCAATACTTAACATTTCTTCACCTTTGCCTTCCAGTTAGTTCTTAGATTAATAGTGTGAGTAATGCATACATGTAAATACCCTTTAAGGCTTCAGCCAATATGTACACACACACACACACACACACACACACACACACACACACACTCATTCTAAGGCATTGTGCATTTTTACAGTAATTTCCTGGATATATAAAACATGGAATCAAAAATTCATGACATTTGAAGAGAGCCAATATCTATGTCTAAATCTAAGGCATATTTGAGTTGAATGTGGCTCAGAGAACTGTTTTCAAGTTAGTTGGTTAAGGTAGCTACAAAGCCCAGCCCTGGTGGCTCATGCCTATCATCCTAGCTACTTAGGTGCCTGAGATCTGAGGATCACTCTTCCAAGCCAGCTGGGGCAGAAAAGATTATGATATTCTTATCTCCAATTAACACAAGAAAACTGGAAGTGGAACTGTGGATCAAACATCACCTTGAGCCAAAAAGCTCAAGGATAGCACCCAAGTCCAGAATTCAAGGCCCATAACCAACACCAGCACCAACTTAAGTATATGTATGTAACTACAGAAATTACTGAGTCACACACATTTCCTCTTACAAGACCATTTATTTCGAGTTGGTACTTGATTATTCCATTCAGTATCTTTTCCTAAAGTTGCCTTGATAATACTTTCCTTTACCATGTTTATGTTTATTAATTTTATCTATGGCATATACTATATGCTGTCCTTGTGTGTTACTGTTTTAGGGGCTATTCTCTGACCCCACAAAGAAACTACAATTTGCTAGAGTGCAACAATGTATTTTTTCCCATTTTAAAATGAAGTCAGTTGGACATTTTTTTCAGTAAGACAGGAAGAAAGAAACACTTGTGTACAGTATTTTCTTTGCCTTTAATCACAGATGTGGGAGGTAACTGTTGTTAGTCAAATTTTGTTGAGAAAATAGATTCCAAGATTTGAAAGGATGCTCTTTAATATGTCTACACTATTTTATGGATGCCCAGTGAGTTTGGTATATAGAAACTGAAGTGAAGGGAACTCCTTGTCTTCTCTCATAAGGAGTCACAAGCTGTACTGTCTCCATTGTACAGCATCACATGACTTCTTGTGGGATATAATAGAAAACTTTTGGACTGAAGAAGGAGCCAGGCTGAAGCCATTGCCCTGCTGGTTATGTCTTGGCGTGTCTAACTCTGCATTTCATTGCCAGTAAAGTGAATGGATGCTTGCTCTCCCCCTCTCATAAAGTTTTATAGACTCAAATAAAATAATGAATGTGGAAGCACTTACCATAGTTAAGCACTTACCACAGTTATTATGACCATGAACTTTAGAGTTAGATATGGGTTAAATACTTGCCCATCTCTATCATTTATACAAACTTGAGCAAATGACTTATTTTTTACTTGCTCTCATTATTTTTATTATCCTATCCTTAGAAGTATTGTTTTCTATATCAATACTTTCTTTTGAATAGATGTTTTGATGATTTAAATGAGTTCCTAATTTTAAAAACCTATGACATAATAGATATTATAAACATTATGTGTTAAATTATTGAGATATAGTTGTAGATGTAATCATTTTTTCATTTCTAAATGAATATATGCCATCACATGTATTGCTGTCAGTATAAGTGAAATATAGTGGGCTTCAGACTTACATGAATTAACTTGCTATTATGGTCCTGAAAAATCAATATAACAGTGCTCTCAGGTTTCCTCAATTGGAAAAGTCAAAATCATACACACCACACAGAACTTATTTGTTTTAAATAAGATATGTACAAACATACCTGGTAATTCATTTGCATAGAAAAATTAGAAAAATTGGATATTCTCTCTTATATTTTAGAAATAGGTTGATGTTTCGGAAATTTTAGCATAACATCAATGGTATTTCTGTGCAGTGTTAAATATTTTTCTAAGTGATTTTTTTTAAGCGGAAAAGTTTGTGAGACCTAATAGTTTTAAACATCACAAAATATATCTTACTTTTTAGAGAATTATTAAAGAAAATTCTCCTGGAAGTATGTCTAAAGTAGAAGAAAAGGGTGATTGCAAGGATAGGTATGTTGGGAGGTAGGCACCAGTGGAGCATCATTCACCTAATTTTCTGGCAGCTGGACAGTATGAATCTTGATATATGAACCCTGACTGGGCAGGGCCCTTACTGCTGGAGAGCTGCTGCTATGATCCTGACAGATTTGGGACAATATATGAAGTGCCAGTTAACAGATAAAAAACTGCAGGGTATTTTTAAAAATCACTTGACTCAGATACTTATGTTGTTCATAAGAGTGGCATAGATCATTAATGGTGAAAAAATTCCAGTCATCAAATAAGCAGATAAAGCCTCCAATATCCAAGATATAAGTGAATTTATGCTGAGCACCAACTTCTAAAAACAAAGGGGACTTCTTGCCTTTTAGCCATTTGCCTGAAACAGAAGAAAAGTGACAAATCAAGATTCATCCTATTCCTTTGAAAATTCATTTTTACTCCAGAAAAGATGTATCCAGTAATAGTGTTGATGTCATGTCTGTATCATTCTGCTAAGAATGAGTGATTTCCCATTAATTGTTTTATTTATTTCTACACTACATCTTTGGTCCTCATGCATCCAGAACTCTTGAGGTATGAAGTGTTACACTTATGTGGTTTCCTCAGACAATTGAAGGCTGCAGATGGCCTCTCAAACTCCATCATCTCACATATAACCATGTTATCTCAGAAAATTTATGAACAATTCTGTAAGCTTACTTACGACTTTTAAGCAAAGAAAATAGGAAAATGATCAACATTTTTCATTACAGTGCTGTGTGACAGCACAATCTCCTGTCTAGTTCTCTGGATGGTTGTCAGTTTTGAGTTTCAGAATCATATTCTTTAGCATTGTTCCTTTATATTTGTATACCTATTCCCCGGCAAGTATGAACTCTACTTTTTTGTTTTTGTTTTTGTTTTTTTTGGCCAGTCCTGGGCCTGGGACTCAGGGCCTGAGCACTGTCCCTGGCTTCTTCCCGCTCAAGGCTAGCACTCTGCCACTTGAGCCACAGCGCCGCTTCTGGCCATTTTCTGTATATGTGGTGCTGGGGAATCGAACCCAGGGCCTCGTGTATCCAAGGCAAGCACTCTTGCCACTAGGCTATATCCCCAGCCCTGAACTCTACTTTTTATGCCCAATAGAAATTTTAATAACACATTATATGACATATATATGCAAAACTACTTTAAATGAAGTTCACAACCACAGCTGTCATAAACTTCATGGTAATTATTTTGCAAGCATATATATATACATATATATACACACACACATATATGCTTATATATGTTTTGATATATCTATACATGTATGTGTATATATGTAAGCATATATATGCTTACAAAGTAATTACTGATATATATGCAGATATGTACATATTATATATAATATAGGCATACATACATACATATATATGCTTATCCCTACCATGTCAAATGATAGAGTGGCCTGGGAATATGGACTAATTGTAGAGTGCTTGCCTCATTCACATGAAGTGCTAGGTTTGATTCCTCAGCACCACATATATAGAAAAAGTGAGAAGTGCCCCTGTGGCTGAAGTGGTAGAGTGGTAGCCTTGAGCAGAAAGAAGTCTGGACAGTGCTCATGCCCTGAGCTCAATCTCCAGGACTGCCACCCGCCCCCGCCTCCCCCCACGGTAGAGACTGCTCTGAAGTTTAATCATTAAACAACATATTAGTTTTTCTGCTTCTTTTTCAGCAACTAATTTCTTGTCTTATGCGCCATAACCTTTTCTACAATGTTCAATATTAAATCCTGAATGACTTCCTTGTTGGGCACTGATCTTGACTGGTAACCACATTTTGAACGTGATGCCTTAGGTGACCTTGATATTTTTTGTGGACTTAGTTGCAAAGTTGGATTCTTGATTCTTGCAGTCCCCTACCCCTTTCATGGGATCTTTTTATTTCTAAATCTACTGCAGTTAAAAAGCCGACTTATTCTTTGTGTCCAAATATGTCAAATTATTTTCTCCATCTAAATGCTGGTATATTTATAGTTTATACTTTATTTGCAATTTATGGTTTACACAGCAGCACTCTGGTGTAGATACCAAATGAATGTCTTTCCTCTCCTAGAAAAAATTCCTGCTCACCCATTTTTTATTTCCTTGGCTCTTTCCTGGCAAAATGTATGAAACTCTTATTTTCTAGCCAAACTAATCTTTGCTTTTTTTGTTTGTTTGTTTTGTTTTGTTTTTTTTGGCCAGTCCTGGGCTTTGGACTCAGGGCCTGAGCACTGTCCCTGGCTTCCTTTTGCTCAAGGCTAACACTCTGCCACTTGAGCCACAGTGCCTCTTCTGGCTGTTTTCTGTATATGTGGTGCTGGGGAATCGAACCCAGCGCCTCATGTATACGAGGCAAGCTCTCTTGCCACTAGGCCATATCCCCAGCCCTAGCCAAACTAATCTTTAATAGTACTTTTTTTCTTTATTCCACCCTTGCTTTTACCAATCCAACATTTTCTTAATAGAGAAAATATGAATGTATCAGTATTTTTTTCTGATTTGATACATTCAAATATCATTGGTAAATTACTGATTTGAGAAACTTATAATAGGTGAAATTATCTTTTTTTAAATATTTAGTGTTCCCTGTTTTGTTTTTGCTCCTACTATCCAAATGTTTTATTCTGTATTGAGAGATAAACACCTTGTTATAGAGTCACAAATCATGTAGGGTCACAAAACATGCATTTGTAACTCTAGCTTTGTGTCTTCAAAAGATAAATTGTCTATAAAGACAAATTGGTGGAAATTTTGCCAGCAATTTAAAATAAACCAGCTAAATAAAATATATTAGCTAAATACTGCATATTAGCCACAAGTAGACATATGACTAGAAAACAGGAAATGTTTTTACTGCAATCTTAAACACAAAAGGACAGAAAAAACAATATCCCTTTACATTGTTCTAGTTTCAGACCTATATATGATTCTTTCCTTCAACTCTTTTAAGATGAAAATTTATTCTCAAACAATCTTGGGCATTAGGAAAACTCACCTCTTTTGTTACTTTTTAGGAGTTTAGCTTGTTTGCTCTGTGGAAAGAAGCAGTTGAAGCTGCTTGTTGATTTCTTCAGGGTTTGATGATACCGCCCACAACAAAGACCTCTCTGACCCTGAAGAGGAATTTTCCCTTCTCAGCATAAATAAACCTAAGATTGTCCTGCACTGATCGGGGAGACATCAGTGATGACTAGAAATGGCTGTTTGAGATCATAACACCACTGAAATTGAGAGTGTAGGATAAGAAATGTATTGTTTTAAGGCTTACTATTTTTTTTCACTTGAATTTTGATGCTATGAGGAGTATAGCACAGTAGGGCCCCGGCAATTAATCATTGGCCACAACTAAAACCTCAAAGTTCATATGCACTTGCATGCTTCTGAAAGAGCAATCTTTTGATTCATGCTTTTACATTTCAATGTACTTTAATAGGTATCAAATGCCTTCTTATTTTTCTGCATAGTACCTATACAGTAGTTAATAAGAGGTTTTCTGTACCTAAGAGACTTGAGATATCTAGTTTAATTTAGATGATTATACACTAAATCATATTTAATAAATTAATATTCTCCCTATCAGTAATATCTGTGTGAAAAAAGTAGAGGGCTCAAAATAAACTGCTTATATTGATATTGCAAATAGTCCTGAGAATCCTAGGAAACTTATACAAATAAGTGAAAGCTAGCCATTCACTAGCCAAATCTAAAATTGCTCTATATTGATAACCACATTTAGTGCCAGCTGCATATATTTTCTAAGTGATCAGGCAATTCTTGCCTTGATAATCAGAGCTACAGTTGAATCTATCTATGAATATATAGACAATATATGTACACATATTTGTGTGTGTGTGCATTAAGTATAAACTTTAATATTTACTGCACAAGGCCTCCCTATATGTTGAGTGGAGAAAAGTTGCTAGTGTCTGTACTCCACTACACTGACTTTGATCAACTTTGACCTAATACTATGGCAAATGCTTTGTATTCATCATCTTATTTTGAATTTGTAACACCAATGAAGCAATCTTTTTCTTTTCACATTTTATTATAGATTGAAAATGAGTATTAGATGCAGCAGAAATTGAAAAATAAAGATATTGTAATATTGGCATTGTCAAATATATTAAATGGAAGCAGCTTGGATTTTAATCCTTGATATGATTCTACAGAAAATCAACTGCAGCAAAATGTTTATCCTTATTTAAGTGTAACTGGAGGACATATAGGTCATGCAACAAGAAAAAAATATATATATACATATAAGACAAGCAACAATATAAAACCTAGTTGTGACAAATGTAACTTGGTTGATTTATACAGATAATTAGATGTTGCACAATTCATCAATCATGATTTAAAATTTTGTCCTTTTGAGTTTCCACACATTGCCAAAAATCACAGACTCTCAGTAAATATTTATTTACTCATTGATTAACATTTTAAATTTGTATAAACATTTGAGATATGTATTTTTCTCTAATTAGATGCAAAGTTTGATAGGCAATGTCAGGATATCTATGACTCTTGGCTATAAGTAGACATTTATATTTATTGTCCAACATTCCAGGAAGATAACAAGTAATTTCTGGGGTAAATTACCAAAAGTAGAATCATCTTATTGGATAGATGTGAATGTAAAATATTTTCATTTTCCTCAAAGACCAAACTTACCTGGATATAGAAGAACTGATCACATTTTTAAACATATTCTCCTCAGAAAAGCCTGGTTAATACAACAAACCATTTAAAAATATTTCAGTGAGGTTTTAGAAACAATATCAAAACTCTGCCTTGTTTGCAGTCATAACGTAAAGATTTCCAGTGTTAGTATTTAAAGCATGAACATAAAAGTAATGAGCTATCTCAGCTTTAAGATCTACGATCTTGGGTTGAAAATGTGTGTGTGTGTGTGTGTGTGTGTGTGTGTGTGGTGGTACTACAGCTTGCATGTAGGGTTTCATAATAATACTTGGCTTTACAGGTTTTTTTTTCAACTTTTTAAAAAAGTTATCTTAATTTGTACCAAAGAGTTGTCATTCAACAAAACAGTTTATGTCTGCCATGCGTCTTTTAAAAAAATATTTTTACAGTTTTTTCCTTTATTGTCAAAGTCGAGAGACAAAGGATAAAAACACAAATGATTTCAAAAGCAATAATTACAAAACTGTTTTGTGTACGCCAACTGTACAACTTATGGGGAGGAAAGGAAAATGGGGAGGGGGGAATAAGGGAGGAGGTCTACCATGCACGTTGATCAGTGTCATCTCAGTAAATATTCTCACCCATCAATCCCAATGCACTTTTCCCCTCACTTTTCTTAATTTTGTAGGATATATATTGAAATTTTGGCACTCTTATTTCCTCTTCTCTTCTTTGACCTACCTCTCTCCCTACACTACCCCTTTGAAGTGCCTATTTCCTGGCCCAGATGCCCTGATGAATAGATCAAGAAAATGTGGCACATAAACACAATGGAATGTTACTCACCCATTAAAAAATGATATTAGATCATTGGCAAAGAAATGGAAAGACCTGGAAAAAATTATACCAAGTAAGTCAGGCTTAGAAAGACAAAAGGTGAATGTTTGTCTCTCACACATGAAAGGTAGACTTAAACACATATGTAAATACACTGGATGGTATAAAAATGTATGCAAATGTGTTGGCTGAAATATGGCAGATTCAGGAGAGAACATAAACATTGCAATCCATTAGGTAGGCATAATCAATGTTACTTGACATTTTGCATGAAGGCTGGAGCTCTAACACTTGAGCCATAGCTCCACTTCTGCCAATTTGTTGGTTAATTAGAGAAAAAGTCTCATATTTTTCTGCTGAGGCTGGTTTGGATCCTGATCCTCAGATCTCAGTCTTCTTAGTAGGTAGAATTACAGGTGTGAACCACCAGGACATCCAGTATACTCTTTCAATTAAAACTCTACTCTATTTTCATTTTACCTTATCCACTTAGTCCTACAGAAATCATATTCAAGATTCTCGGGGCTGGGGATATGGCCTAGTAGCAAGAGAGCTTGCCTCGTATACATGAGGCCCTGGGTTCGATTCCCCAGCACCACATATACAGAGAACGGCAAGAAGTGGCGCTGTGGCTCAAGTGGCAGAGTGCTAGCCTTGAGCAAAAGGAAGCCAGGGACAGTGCTCAGGCCCTGAGTCCAAGGCCCAGGACTGGCCAAAAAAAAAAAAAAGATTCTCAGGTGTACATTGTTGCTAAGTTTTTCTGTCAGTCTTGGAAAATTACCAGATTGTATGGTTAAAACAGTCACCAAAATACTAGAATTCAAAAATAACTTGGTTGAAACTATTGAGAAAAGAAATACAGTTTATATTCTGTGACTTGTACATTACTTAACAAACCACAATTTTGGCTGATTCTTTAAAACCTATGGAGTCATGGCAAATAAAGGATGGTCGGGACTGAACTGTTTCAAGATCATAAAAGTAAGAGGAATAACTCATAGATACTGAACATAGATACTGCCATTTTAATGGATAATCAGAATTTTCCTAGTTATTCCTATGATTCCTCATATCAAATACTCCACAGCTTGTTTCTCTGCTTATGTATGGAACAGACTGTGGTCTTTCTTTGTTTTTCTTCCTAATGCCTTGCCTTTCTCATCTGCACATTAGCACACATGGAGGTTACATTTCCACAGAGTTCAGAAAGGGATTTTTTTTCCCCCAGCATCTCTACCTGCTACACAGGCCCCTTACAGCTCAGGAAGAGACGCAGCCTGAAATGCACTATGGAGCTTTGAATGCTCTCTGAATAGCTCTTGTCAGCCAGGAGCCTGCATTTCATGTTTCAGATTTTTTTTCCCAGGGGGCTTTGATGTTAATCCATTTCACACTTCTAACACATCTGTTCTTCTTCAGGCTTTCTTATCTTTTTTAAGCATTCACATATACATATGATAGGGGAAAAAATTTTGGCTGTCATTGTGCTGTTTCCAGGAGACTTTAATGATGAAGCACATTTCTCCTCACCTCGTTGATACTCAGTTTTAACCATACACACTGCAATACATGAGCTAATAGTTTCATAATATTTACAGTTTCCCCATTTAAGATTAGATAGTTGGGTCTTGGAAATAATGTAAAAATCCCCCTAATTAACTGGTAAGAATATGCAAATATATCTCCTGTTTTTGCCAGGTGACTGTTTGCATGCCAGTTACAGAGCAAGTACAAAATTCAAGGTCATAGGAAAGCAATCCTACTGTGTATAGAAAGGTAGCCCTGTTGTGTGTAACATCCTGCTCCATTGCTCAAAAAAGTGAATAGTGAAAAGACTTAACTAATCATTTTATAGTAAAAACAGTAGCTTAATGTCATAATGCAACCAAGTGTGCAATGTAATATATGAAGGATTGGTGATAATGATATACTCATTGATTATCACCAAACAAAAGACAGAGAAGAAAGTTACTGTGGGATTGAATGAACTATAGCAGCTTTGATGAGAGAGTACAGCTTCTATTATAGAGTGGGAAGAGAGTTTATGTGGAGGGTAAGGATTCTACCGGAGAAAACTGGATATGGATCAATAATTTTAAATGGTGTTGATGGAATACCTTTTCTTTTGGCAGACATATTGTCTTTGTTAAGATGTGTGATTTGAACTGGTGATAGGCTTCCCTGGGCTTTCAGTTGCAAAGAGCAGAAGAAGAAAAAGAAAAATATTTTCAACTAATAATATGCATGATGGTTTCTATGCATTGCTAAAATGAAATATTAATACCAACTTACTTGTTCTTTTTTATTATATCCTTTCAGTTCTTTCCTTTTGTGCAAAAGTAACTGCTACTATCCTGATAAAATAAAAAGAACAGCTCTGCAAAATGCTACAAAGTGCCATATTAGATCTATTACATGAATTTAAATGGAGGCTATTGTCAACCTTATCAGTCTTTCTCCTTCTTTCACTGAATGGTGCGTGGCAAAATTTAATCTATAAACTGCCTTGCTGAACATTCTGCAGTCAGTACAGAATTTCATCATTAAGCACACAGGCTACAATTAGCAATGTGCTTTATAGAGTTTCCTGTCTAGGATTAAAAGTGACTGAAGAGAAATGAAATATTGAGTGTTACTCTCTCTTCATAAGAATCAGAAGCTGAATGGCAATTTTTATTCGTGTTAGCATAAAAGGCCAGACTTTTAGGAATGTGGAGAGATTGCAAAGTGCTATATTTTGATGTAACTTAAGAAAATTCTAAGTAGAAATCCATTACACAAGAAAATAATTATCCACACAGAATTCTAGAGTAAGAGTTCCTACATGGACAAATCTTGCTTTGGAAAGCTCATAATCAATTTTATGATTGAATTCCACAATATAACTACAGTATTTAATGCAAGATGAGAAGGTGATGTTAAAATGATTATCTGACCTGAAATGGAATGACAATTGAATAGACGATAGTGGGCATGAGGGATGTAACCTCGTGAATTAAATTTCACAATTTGTGGCATAGTTATGCTTATAAAGCAATAATATATCATACATATCATAAATATACAACTATTATCTACTTTCTAAGTATGCACTCTAATTTAGTAGGATCTTTTTCCCCATTGAGTTGGTGAGCAAAATATTACCTATGGAACTCTAGTTTTTCTTGTTCAAGTCAGCTAATGTAAAGAGACCAAAAACTTGGAGATTCAATCTTATTTATGCATTTAGTTTATCTTTACTAAGCCCAGCTAGATTTTTGATAGCTAAAGTTATCCCTCTTATTTTGTTTATATGTAATTCAGAACCACAAATATGTTGGTACATTTGTAAACCACTATGCCAAAAATAAATAACAACATAAAATAATAACAAAAGGCAAACAAACACTAAAAAATACGAAAATCTTTCACAAAATATGATATTGCCCTGAATATATCAAATAGCTACTAGCCATGTGTTATATTTCAAAAACTTACAACTTCAGATTTTAAGATTGAAACATGGTCATTTGTTCTTCCAATTATGCTATTGAATGTAAGGTGTTCTTTTTGTGGAATTACTGTTGCATGGCATTGAGAATTCAACCCTTAGAGGACTTGCTATAAGTTATGATTGTTACCTGTGATCTCTGAGCCAATAAGGCTACCATTTAAGTCAGGTAATTCCAAACGAACCCCTGACAGCTAATTGGTAAACAAAACAATGAGAAGGTTTAAAATATTAGATTAGATCGTGAATTACCTTCCACTCCATTAGCACATTGTATTGCTGAACAGTGGTTTCAGTAAATGAGAATTCTAAGTAGAATGAAACACAAAAGACGAAAATAAAAAAAATACTAATCATACAGATTATCCAACACAGGCACTTAAATTACCACTCCTGTTTTATAGTTATTATCATACCTCTATAATCCATGTCCCTTTACAAGGCTATTCAAGCTATAACACATGACAGGCAGTGCATTGCTCTGCTATTTATAAGGTGCCTTGGGTCATGTTACATGGCATAAGACTAACGGCAGAATGACTTAAACCACCCAAGAAGTGCAATAATGCCTAACAAATGCACAGCCTGGAGTATCTTATTGCTGTTATGAAATGAAATTCATACATTAAGCTAAGAAGAATTGTCATACTCAGAGTGCTTATTGGGAATAATAAACATGTCTGTCTATCCATTGATGCATTTTCCTGGCTTATATGAATGGAAAGTGATTGCTCCAACACCACAGATGATCTGCTGTGTCTGAGATATAAACTACATCAATCTTCCTGATTTCAGATTTCCCTGACCATTGGAAAAAATAAAAGTTAAAATATTAAAAAAATAAACAACACAAAATAATCAGACTCATTAAACCAATATCTTCATGATGGCTGTAGAAAAAATATTACTTTCCAACATGTAATAGAAATGTATTTGCACAGTATAGTCTAAATATAACTGGAATGGAATGTAGCTGCATCGCCTGCTAACATGGAGGTGAGTTGGGAGCAGCGAAGAATGTAAGCAAGGGCATTCTTGACAGAGGTGCTGAGGGGAGACTACCATCAGTTAGAAAAGCTGGCCTCATTTAATCTCTTTGTTAATGACCCAGAAGAGGGAGGCAAACCTAAAACTAATGAAAGCTTTAAGCAACACTGAATTGAAAGCTTGTTGCAAGCATTCCTGGGGAAAAAATAGTATAGGTCCAATTAATGAGGTCAAAAATGTCAACTGAAAACTAACCAAATTGAAATTCTTTAGGTAATCATGAATAGATACACCAGTGGCATGTAAGATGTAAGCCATGGCTAAGCTAAAGAAAATAAAATCTGAAAAGCACCCAAACTCAAATACTTCACATAATGAATTTCACAAGGGAAATCAAGCACCTAGTTTTACAGATGGTTTTGTTGCCTTTTGGTCCTCTTGGTAGTGTCATTCAGTAAATTCTATTTCAAATAGTCAATGCTTTATTGAACATTCTTCAGTTGTATATTTTATGAACAGTACCATTTTAAGGGATATTATTTTGATTGTTCAATCTAAGTGTTATTATATGTATCACAAATAGCACACATGATACATATACACACAAATAATATGCATGTGTAAATGAGTGTGTATTTATATATGAATAGACATTTCCTTACTATATACATGCACATAAATATATACTATTGCAAAGTTTATACATATGGCATTTTATACATATTATACATAGTACAAAATGAAGTCTTTATTCCTGGATCATAGTATCCGTATACGTGTATATGAAAAGAGATTGTAATAATCACACAAAACCTACACACAGCGTTAGATAGCCCAAGTCAAAACACCTGAATGAAATGTATATGTGCATTCATATGGGATTTTACTGAAAACAAAGTAAAGATCAAGAATTTGTTGTTGTTTATTTTGCATGTCATTGTTCACATGTGGTTGGAGTTCATTGGGTGTGTATTTGTATGTCTCCACTACTTGTGTTATTTAAAAAATAGATTCCCAGCCATATTCCAGTAGCTTCCACTGTAATCCTAGCTACTCAGCAGGCTGATATATGAGGATTGGATTGCAGTTCAAAGCCAGCCAAGGAAGGAGACTCCATGAGACTCTTATTTTCAATTAACCATCAGAAAACCCAAAATGGAACCATGGCTCAAATGATAGAGCACAAGTCTTAAGCAAAACAAAACACAACACAACTGAGGAATAGTACACAGGTCCTGAGTTCAAGCACCAGAACTAGCAATTAAAAATGTAACTTCTCTTATGTATGTTTAGTATTATATGCGACTCTTTGCCTTGCAGATCTAAAATATGCATGCATTACTCTGAATAACACTAACAAAATAGGTATGTACTCACAAAACAGTCTTGATAGAGACAACAAGGAAATATTGCATGCAAATCTGTAGGCCACATTTTATAGAAGGTATGTAAATAAGGGGACTGGAAACTTTGTTCCTACAGGCCTACGATGGTATAAAGCCATTCTTACACCATTTAGAAAGTATGAATTCTCATTTATAGACATGCAAGGGAAAATAATTTAATGTTGAATCATTCTTTGGAGAGTCAAGAGAGCTTATGTTGACAGTGACCAAAAAAATCAGCACCGGAAATTATAGATGGATGACGGAGAGAAGCATAAAAATTTGATTTGTTAACTCTGAAAGCCATTAATACAAATTCCTAATTTTATATGTGCAGCAAGGTAGGACCTACTCAATAGGGAAAAGGTATAATTCTAGAAATCTTGACTTCTTACCTGGCTCATTTTATGAGAGTCTAATTTGAACACATTTAATTGGTGATTCAAAATCTGTAACCCATTCAGAATTGTGGAGTGCTACTCAGATTAATAAAAAGAAGAGGCGTACCAATGGGGACCTGGGCGAGAATTCATGACCTGGGCTAGAATTCACGACCTCTATGTTGTTTTGTTCTCTGTGTGTGTGTCTTTTTCTCTCTCTTCTTTTCCTCCTTCTTCCCTTCCTTCCTTCCTTCCCTTCCTTCCCTCCCTCCCTCCCTCTTTCTTTCTTTCCTTCCTGCCTTCCTTCCTTCTTTCCTTTCTTTCTTCCTTCCTTCCTTCCTTCCTTCCTTCCTTCCTTCCTTCCTTTCTTTCTTCTCTCTGTCTCTGTCTCTGTCTCTCTCTTTCTTTCTCTTGCTCTCTCTCTGTTAACAATGACATTTGAACTCAGGGCCTTATCTGCCACTTGCATCACATTACTGCTCTTTTATCATTCTATGTTTAGCTATAGTCTTGCTTTTTATGTTCAGCTTTTTGCTTTTTTATTGTAAAGGTGGTGTACAGTGGGATTACAGTTACATAACTAAGGTAATGAGTACATATATTTTTGTTCTGAATGATTACTTATTTATTGTCAAAGTTAGAGTTTCATATGTAAGGCAGTGGATACATTTCTTGTACAATTTGTTACCTCCTCCTTCATTCCCCCTCCTCCTCCCACTTTCCCTCTCCCCCCATGAGTTGTTCATTTGGTTTACACCAAATGGTTTTGTGAGTATTGCTTTTGGAGTAATTTTGCCTTAGCTTTTTTTGTGTGTGTTGGTTGTTCTTTGTATTATTTTTTTACCTTGGGTTTCCTGATACTGTGATCATCAATACTACAAATTTTGGGGGAGATGAAGGGTCTTTGTAAATTTTGGCTTATGCTGGTTTCAAACAATGTTCTTCCTGATTCCTGCCTCCTAACTACATGATGTTACAGGTGACAGAAATGATACCTCACCTTAAAGTTGTCACTTGATTGGATTGAAAACCTAACAGTTTTATAGTTACGCCTTTCTGGATTATTACACTTAAATTTCTCAGTCTTTAGAATGGTTTCCAAGTAATGTCAGATAAAATAACTAAATATTAGTATTAGCTAAGCATAAATATTATAAGCAGATTTTCTGTTTATATCCTTATATAACACATGGTCATAAATCATGTATCTCATAGGCTTAATAAAATATTCTCAATAACTTAGTAAAGTGCTCAATGGAGCATCTGACACACAGTAACACCCACAATCAATGTATGATCAATGCTTGCCTAAGTTTTAAGTGCATCTCATGGAATTCCATATTTGGAAGGAAGGAAGAAAGGAAGGAAGGAAGGAAGGAAGGAAGGAAGGAAGGAAGGAAGGAAGGAAGGAAGGAAGAGAGGGAGGGAGGGAGGGAAGGGAGGGAGGGAGGGAGAGAGGAAGGAAGGAAGGAAGGAAGGAAGGAAGAAAGGAAGGAAGGAAGGAAGGAAGGAAGGAAGGAGAATGTGACAACAGTGAAGACTTTTCTGGAGTAAGATTACTTTGAGATAAGGAAAGGATAGAAAAGTTTCAAGTATGGAAAATATGAGAGACATATGTCCTTGTTTACAAAGCATTACCTGTCTGTCAGTGTCAGTATATTCTCCCTTTTCACATTATCCTTTCTCTGTCTCCTCTTTTTCTCAGTATCTGAAGAACAAAATTGCATGTTTTCATTTCGCTTCTTTTTCTCCATGTGACAGTATGGAAAATAGCTTTGCCTAATGAGGATTTTGTGGAATATATACTTGTGCTCTTATCTTCTTCCTTATTCACGTTTTATTGAACTAATTTCTATCAAAAAGACTGTTTCTGCCTATCAAAACATTCTGGTAATACATGGCAGAATGACATTTTTTTCTATTTTTTTTCTTTTCTGTTTCCATATGCCTGACTGCATGTTCTTCCAAAATCAACAAAACAAACTTTTTTTTTTTTTTTACCAGTCCTGGGATTTGGACTCAGGGCCTGAGCACTGTCCCTGGCTTCTCTTTACTCAAGGTTAGCACTCTGCCACTTGAGCCCCAGCACCACTCCTGGCCATTTTCTGTATATGTGGTGCTGGGGAATCGAACTCAGGGCTTCATGTATACTAGGCAAGCACTCTTGCCAGTAGGCCATATTCCCAGCTCCAAACATTTTGTTTTCCTGTGCAAAAGAAATAACAGATATAATATCAAAGTGATAAAAAGTCCAGTGACTGTCAGAGTTCTGCAATAAATTTGACACCAACTCAGGAGCAAGCATTCATGTATTTCTCCTATCAACAAGGGTTTACTGATAGGGTTATAGTCTTTGAAAATCAGATGCAATCTATGCACACAACTGATCTGCTCAGTTGAATCAAATCAGCTAGACATTTCACTAATCAATTGTCTTCAGTAAAGTAAACAAACAAGCCAAATCAGCATTCCCAAATATTAATTGATTGAATCCACTGATTCATTAAACAGGCTTGGCAATTTCATCTAAGTTGTTCAGGAGCAGTGTGCATGTCAAGGGCTATTTACAGAAAAACACTCTAATTTACTACCCCCATAGAAATACATATTTTTAAAACCTGCTTTATGCTCAGAAACAAATTGTTGAATGTTCACAAAACTGTTGTTGCAAAATGAATGGATTTGTCACCAAACAAGAAACACATAATCAGATTGGCTGAATGTGCCCTAATTAGATCTCAGCCCTGGGTTGACACTGACACATGTGTTGTGCCATGTTTTCAGGAAGCTGAAATCTCATTATATGGGTAGTCGGAGCTATTTTCTATTGTTATTATAATTCTACCACAGTTTTTTGAAATGTGCTTCATGTTTTTCTTGAACTTCTGCCTAAGTAAATGAGATGAAATTGTAAGTAATTCAGAGCAATGTTTAACATTCAAAAACTTTGAAATGCATTGAAGTGATGCACTGAACACATCCCTGGATAAACTAACAATGAAGCCAACTAATAAGAAGAGAAATACAATTGGAATTCTAAAATTAAGAGCAGAGCCTCCCATTAAATAATCTAGTTTGGAATGTGGCTCAGAATATTTTTCCCTATTCAAATACATAAAGAGAAATCAGCTTTATCTATAGTGTGTTATTTCCAGGGAAAGGTAAATCACAATGGGTACAAGAGAAAGTGATATCTCCAGTGTTTAGGACAAAAGTACATCCAAATCAATGGGTAATTGGGCAGTCTATCTGACAGTTAGGATAGAAGATGAAGACAATATCATTGTGCTGAAAACTGGAGAACAGCAAACAGGAAAGCCAAGAAGAACACACAGGCAGTAGACATATCAAGCCTCAAAAAGAATAAACCTTGAAAAAGGAGCTGTCTTGATTCTTGGATGGCTTCAAGTATGAACACTAGTACAAATCTTACAATGTGTAAATAGTTGGCTGATTAGTGTCACATATACAATTGTGGCTGGATGGTTGGCTAGATAACCCTGCCCATGCCATGGTTATTCTTTTCTTCTAAAAATGAGAGATTTAATTTGTTTTATTTGATCTTAGCATGGTCTCATACTTTACTGTATCACTCTACAATGCGATTTTATTCATTGCTTCTACTTCATTCAAAGGACCAAAAATTATACTTACATTTCATATATGCCTTCTAGGTAAGCCCAAAGTTTTACTTCTTTTGCAATTAATAGATTAACTGGGGGCTTAGTCTTCACACTCCCAGGAGCAAACTATGTGCATTCTTATAGGCTTTTTTTTGCTATTAAATCAAGTCAATAGATAGATGTTATTGAGGTATATGCTTATACAGAGGAAAAATGAAAGGTCATGAAAGAAGCAGCACATCATAAGAGAAAATTAAAAAAAAAAGGAAATCAGAGAAAAGTACTACCCAAAACACATATATTATATTTGGATGTAGAATTATATTCCACAAGAGAATAGACAATATTATAGAGTTCATGTACATATATGTGTATGTGTGTGTATATTATTTTTCAAAAGATAATAAATTTACCTCCAGGTGCTTTATTTCAGATATACATTATATTGGCCTTTTCCATTTGCATGTCAGAAGAAGGAAAATGATTGATTAAAATAAGTAGATTATGGCTTGCAGCCTGAAGTCCTGTGTCACCTTCAAAACAGAATTTTCTTATTTATTCACTCACCTGAGAAAACAGTTTTGTAGAACTAATCAAGAGATTTCTAAATTTCATATATCAATTACCAGTTCCCAGAGGGTGAAAAATAAACAGAAATTTGAGACATTCAAGTCTCTTAAAATTACCAGATATACTTGCACCAAAGGCAGTAGCTCAATGGGGAAAATCACCCTCTACATAAAGAGTAGAATGTCCTTTAATTAATAAATGAGCAGATACACAAGATAAACAGAAAGCCCACAGACTGGGAGAAGATCTTTACCGGACATTCAACAGACAAAGGCCTCATCTCTAAAATATATGCAGAACTAAAAACATTACCTTCTTCCAAAACAAAACCGCAAAGAACCAATAGCCCCCTCATCAAGTGGGCTAAAGACTTACAAAGAAACTTCTCTGATGAGGAAATGAGAATGGCCAATAGACATATGAAAAAATGCTCTACATCACTGGCCATAAAGGAAATGTAAATCAAAACAACATTGAGATTCCATCTCACCCCAGCAAGAATGTCATATATCAAGAAAACTAATAATAACAATTGTTGGAGGGGATGTGGCCAAAAGGGAACCCTACTTCATTGTTGGTGGGAATGTAAACTGGTTCAGCCACTCTGGCAAGCAGTATGGAGATTCCTCAGAAGGCTCAATATAGAACTCCCCTATGACCCAGCAGCCCCACTTTTGGGTATCTATCCAAAAGACCACAAACAAAATCACAGTAATGCCACCAGCACAACAATGTTCATCGCAGCACAATTTGTCATAGAGAGAATCTGGAACCAACCCAGATGCCCCTCAGTAGACGAATGGATCAGGAAAATGTGGTACATATACACAATGGAATTTTATGCCTCTATCAGAAAGAATGACATTGTCCCATTTGTAAGGAAATGGAAGGACTTGGAAAAAGTTATACTAAGTGAAGTGAGCCAGACCCAAAGAAACATGGACTCAGTGGTCTCCCTTATTGGGAATAATTAGTACAGGTTTAGGCAAGTCATAGCAGAGCATCACGAGGGCCAATAGCTATACCCTTATGAACACATAAGATGATGCTAAGTGAAATGAACTCCATGTTATGGAAACGATTGTTATATCACAGTTGTAACTACTTTCAACGTCCCATCTGTATCTGTAGCTTCTATTATTGATGATGTTCTTGTATCACCTTCCTGTGGTTGTACCTACACTATCTCTGTAATCTTATCTGAGTATATTGGAAACCGTGTTTACTGGTATTGGAAATAGGAAATGCAAAGGGAATACCAAATTTGAGAGACACATGGTAAAAAAAGAGAAACAACTACAAAAGCAATACTTGCAAAACTGTTTAGTGTAAGTGAACTGAACACTTCCGGGGGGGGGGAATGGAAAGGGGGGGAGGGAGGGGGGTATGAGGGACAAGGTAACAAACAGTACAAGAAATGTATCCAATGCCTAACGTATGAAACTGTAACCTCTCTGTACATCAGTTTGATAATAAAAATTTCAATAAAAAAATAAATAAATGAGCAGATAGAGAACTAGAGTCTCATTCTATGCAATATTAAGAATACTACTGCTATCATAAGTAATAATATTGTGAAATAACTACAGCAACAATAAGCTACTTAGAACTATATAACTTTAATCATTTCAGAGACTTTGCAAAACTAGAATATCCCCCCAAGAGATTTGCTTGATAGACAGTAAAGAACTCTTTCAAAAGGCTGTTCACTTCTGATAAATGATGATTTCCATTTAAAAATTAAGTGTTTATCTTCTTTGGTGAGCTACCTCTCCGGAAATAGTAAGTGGAGAACATCTGGGGGCAATTACAAGAAAAGAAGGTTTTTTTTTCTTGTTTTTTTTTTTTTTTTTTTTTTTTGCCAGTCCTGGGCCTTGGACTCAGGGCCTGAGCACCATCCCTGGCTTCTTCCCTGGCTAGCACTGCCACCTGAGCCACAGCGCCCCTTCCGGCCGTTTTCCATATATGTGGTGGGAATCAAACTGAGAGCTTCATGTGAAGGAGACAAGCGCACTTGCTACTAGGCCATATTCCCAGCCCAAGAAAAGAAGGTTTTAAACTGACCTCCAAAGTTCTTTATTTTCCCCAGTTGCCATGCCAAAAACAAGCAGTCCTAAATTCTTCAATAGTCCAAACACCTTAGAATTTTTGCAAAAACCAACATAAATGGAGGATCCCTTAACTGTTTTAACATGTTTTCTCCCCTAGAAATAGGTATACATCCCTGTCTTTCCCTACCTTTCAGCGATGCTTAATTAGTTGCTACTTGAAAATTGGCAATCACATAACACATCCAACTAAACTACTATATACTATAGATTGACTGGAAAGTTCTAGGCAAGGTATAAGCTTTATGACTTTAGTCTGGTACTGTGGTCTACATTCAATGCTTCTGTCTTCTCATTAAAGGACAGTGATTTTCTAACTCAGCTTGTCTGAGTTCTGAACATTCCCTAGGAAAATAACAATAGTTAAAGGTAGACTTACTGAGCAGTAGTGTGCTTTAACTGTGATCCTCAACATTAGAACCTAAGGACACCATGTTTAAAAATTTGGTAACCAAGAAATAAGCTTGAAACTTCTTTTAGGTTGACATTGCAATATTATAGGAACACGATTTGGTTAGCATGACAAAAGCCCTCAGGTAGTTCTCAGAAGCAATTGATTAAAACAATAATTATAAAAGGTAAAACACACACACACACACACACACACACACACACACACACACACACACACACACACACACCAAACAGTCAAATATCTTAAGCCTTTTAGGAAACAATGTGTTTAGGAAACACAGTGATTAAGTCAGATGATGGAGGCATTTAAAGTCCAGAGATCTATTAAGCAAGGACAGGCAGAGCAGGCCTGCCCAGAAGAGAAGAATTGGGAAAAAGTACCTTGCAAAGCTGAAAAGAAAATACAGACTTTCCAAAAAAGCAATGAAACTAGCTAAGGTGGGAAAATTTTTTCCAGACACCTCCAAGTAAAGTACTAGCACATGAGAGTAACTGAGTATTTAAATAAATCAAGAAATGAGCAAAGGGGATGAAGCTGGGAAAATTGTGTGGCTGCATTGATGATGGTATGTGGAAAAAGATTGAATCATTATTTCATTTGCTCTTTATTTCCTTTCACTGAAATTCAACTTCTTACTTTATTTTCCAACTTAAACCCACTAAATTACAATGAAAGACTCTGTGATTTTTTTTCTTTACTACTGATCAAGTATTTTTTCTACTTTCATACTAAAATAATGATTATATAATATGGACTGTAACATTGTTATTTATATTCTTGGAATTTACTGACCAGTGACTAATAGTGCAGTTAAGATCCCTACTTTGCCATCATTTTCATATTCTCAAGTTGTTTTCTCGTATTAGCCAATCATGTTTTAACTCAGTTTCATTTCCTGTAAGTAAATAGCTGAATATTAAGTCTGATCCACCTCAGTAGATTAGATAAACAATTCAAGAAGGGAAAATGTTTAGACCTTGGTTGATAATGTACTGTATCCTGTTTGAGAAACAAACCCTCATGATAATTGTCAAAAAAAAAATCACCAAGAAAAGAAATCTTAGCTTGTTGTGCTTGTTTTATCTTTAAACAGAGATGTTTGTCACATGTACAAAGAATAAATATCAAATACTCTTTCAGACCATAGTGCTGCAACAGTGAGACGTGTAGGGAGAAGTCTATGTTAAAATTTGAAATTTTTAAATGTACTCACTGATGAATTACTTGGAACATATAACTGGGATTTAAGATCGACAAGAATGTGTGCTCCGATTGTGAAGCTTGGCTCTAAAGAAGTAATACAATATACTAAAATTGAAAATCACCCAGCAGTGAGGAAAAGTTTGAACTGGGAAATTGACAAGTACCTGAAAATAGAGGTAAGGAAAATATTATGATGATTTAAGTATATTAAGTAATAATAGAATATTAAATGAGCAGTTAGTAAATATTAAAAAACTGAAAGGCTCAATATGATGTAGCATACTGTTGTTTTCTTTATGTAAGAAAAGAATCAAAAGATAATAAAGGTTTAATAATTTGCTCAATTAGCCCGAGTAAGTGGTAGAACAATATTTTTTGTTCACGGATGTCAATCTCCACTTACAAATATGAAATGTTAGTGAAAAGTACATCATTGTAAATGGATGCACCGAAGTGGCTCAATTTATGTCTGGCAGAAAGTTGTGTGTGTGTGTGTGTGTGTGTGTGTGTGTGTGTGTGTGTGTGTGTGTTGGTGTGTATGTGTGTTCTAAGTCGGAGGGTATACTCATGTGCTCTGAAACTGACAGCTACATAGGAATTATTAGATAACTCAGCAAATTTTAGCTCTTGGGAGTGTGATAGTTGATAAAAATAAAATTGGGCTTCTTTAGAAAGTTCTCCTAGTCCTAAGGAGAAGCACAGGAACAGAGCAAGAGAGTAAATGATACATATACATAACTGAGATTAAAGATTCAGACATGACAGAACTCGAATTCAAAAGCCAGGTTGTTGGGATTTAAGATTAAAATGATTTAGTTTAAAATGCTCTGTGTAAGCCAGACTTAGGAAATCCACACACTAGCTACACTGGACATCAGGCCCTTTTGTTCATTGCCAGTACTCTCATTTTACTATTACAGTTAAAACTGGAGCACCCTCATTACAGCGTAACCCCACACTTTGGCTGTTGATCCAGTGAACCAGCTAAGTTGACCTGGGCTGAAGGTTTTAACAGGGAAAAGTCAGCACAAGACGTGATAGCTACTCATGAAACCTATATTCATTTCTTAAGAATAACATTCAATTTACACCATGTGAATTCTCCTGAAAATGCTTTGCCCAGCAGCAACTCACAGCCAAGATCATAACATGCGTTCAACTTCTCCACTCACCTGCATCAGACTTCAATCAGTCCTGATAAGAAAGGAAATGCTACTCCAGTACTAGATCAGGTTTCTCTTAGCCTCGCCTGCCATCAAACCTAGTGGAACTTCCACTCCAAGATTCCACTCAAAGGTGGACAACACGATGATGATGATGGTGATGATGATGATGATGATGATGATGATGAGGATGATGGTGGTGGTGGTGGTGGTGGTGATGGTGGTGGTCGTGAAGTTGTAGAACAAGGGTTCAATTCCATAAGTTAGGTTATAAATGCAATGCAACTTGACAGATTTCACCTATTCCATTTTTCTCCATTCCCCTCTCCTATCCCTAACTTCAAGTTACATAGTTCAATTTGTACATAATGTACATTAAAAATGATGGGTGCATTTGTTTTCTTGTCCTTTTCTTTCCTTTTTCATCTTTTTTCTATTACTATATATCTCAGCCTACTTTCCTTCTTTTCTTCCCTTTCCTTAGTCTTTCTTTCCTTTCTCACTCTTACATTCTCTCATTCCTTCCATCTTCCTTCCTTCCTTTTACTTTCTCTCTTCTTTTCAGTCTTCCCTTCCTATCTTCCTTTGCCCCTGCCTCTCTTCTCTTATTTCACTCTCTTCATTTCACACTCTCTTCCTCTTTCTTTTTTCCTTGTTGCTTTCTTTTCATTCATTCTTTTTGCTTCTTCCTTTCTTTCTGTCTGCTTTTCTTTCTCTATGCCTTTCCTTCTCCTTCCCTCCTCTCTCTTTATTTTCTTCCTCCTCTCTTTCCTTTCCTTCTTTGCTTCCTTCCTTCCTTCCTTCCTTCTTTCCTTCCTTCCTTCCTTCCTTCCTTCCTTCCTTCCTTCCTTCCTTCCTTCCTTCCTTCTTTCCTCTTTTTCACTCTCTGTTCTCAAGTCACTAACACATATGGTGTATCTACCCATCCTTTCTTGTGGCCCACACCATAAACCTGCTCTTGGTTCATTTGTTTACATATGGAATTCTGTGCCTTGGAATTTGGTTTACTTTGACAGGTTTCCTAGTGCTATTCTGCTATGCTAAGTTAAAATTGGTGGGATGAACTTAAACTTTAGTTTAGGAGACCAGATTTACTCTTCTTAACACTTTCACCTCCAATGAACAGAGGAAAAGGCCTGCACTAGAGCCCAAGGATTATAGCTTGCTGCCCAAGAGAAAAGGTCCCAATGATTATGTTTTTGCTCACAAACATCAGGTCCTGCATACTATATGCCTTACTTGAATCCCACACTGTACTTCAAATTTTGAAACCTGTACATTTTATATGCTCCTTCAATGAAGTCTCCTGGAATCATAGTCCTTTTCCATCTGTTACTATAATTTGATCTATATGAAAAAAATGGCAATACTAATTATGATAAAATTTGGATTGCATCCTATTTGACAATATGTTGGGAATGCCTTAAGCAGTCAGTACATTTACCTACTTTTAAGAAAGTTACAATATGGCTGACGGGGAGAACTAAAGCTAAAATGACAGAGCATAAATATCCATTGCTATGACAGTTCTACAAGAAAATTGAAACTATAAGACATATAGAGAAGAGTATACTTAAAAAAGAATATAGTTCAGAAATAGACTAGCACAGAGAGACTAAAAAGCCCATTACCTGTCATCTGCAAAATGGAAAATCAAGAAAGCTTATAGTGAAACAACAGGAGATGGGATTCGATGGGTAGGGGAAGGTAATGATTGTGTCCTGATCCAAAGGCTGCAGAATCATGGGAACAATTATCCCAGAGTGAAAGAAGATGAGATGCAAAGAGGGAGGGAGGGGGAAAGAGAGAGAGAGAGAGAGAGAGAGAGAGAGAGAGAGAGAGAGAGAGAGAGACAGAGAGACAGAGAGACAGAGAGACAGAGAGAGACAGAGAGAGACAGAGAGACAGAGAGAGACAGAGACAGAGAATTAGCTCTTGACTATTCTGTCTGCACCTCAACTGATGCCTACTCAAGATGTTTTGTCCTATCTGAATATGAATGCCAATAATGTATCTTTAAGGACACATTCTAAAAGAACATCTTACTGTCTTACATCTTGCCACATTCATTCAATCAGGTTGGCGCATACAATTAACCAAATGATAATCTAAATCACAGTGAACTAGGAAACAATGGACATATTTGAGAGTCTAGTAAGCATTCCATTAGGGAAGTTCACAATCATCAGATGTTAACAACTATGAGTAATAAAGTATTTTACAAAGGAACAAACAGAACCCTGTGTTAATTATTTCTCCAACATTAGCCATTCAGACATAGACTTGAGAGTCAACCCAACTCCCCAGCTATCTTTTCTTCCTATTCTCCTGGAGAGGAAAAAAAATTAAAGTCTATTGATAGAACTTAAAGGATATCAAAATTTTAAAAGTATAAACTAAAGGAATATAATTTCAACCCATATGGCTTAGTCAAAGTTAATCCATCATTTGTAAGAGTCAATTCTTATTCAAATGGACAAGAGACCAGGATATGATTTATTGAACAATCTGTCATTTCAACTAATTCCATTAGGAACTCTCATGGTAAGTATTACCTGGCTTCTACAACATAAATCTGGAAACTTTTGGGCACCATTTCTGGGGGAAATGTGGCCCTGAGTGATTAGGGAAGAAAGCCAGACCCATTCAGTGGAGAACCAATTAGTTCCTACCCTCAATACTTCCTCATCTACAAATGACATTTTTCCTTTTCTCCAGCTGTTATCTGTTTTTCAGCTTGCAGTTTCTCTAATGAGGTATTTGGTACTTAATCTTTCAGAATAATGAATGAGTCAGTCTCTCTGCAAAGGTGGTTCCTGTCCTGGGAGCACTGTGGCAGCTCATCAGGATGCCAGCTATTGTTTGTCAGGATTTGATGGGGCCAGCTTCCTTCAATGTGTCTGACATTGAGATTACATTGCTTCACAAGGATGGAGCATCCTGGGAATGACAAGGCTGCACAGACAAATACTTCACCCCAACACATATAAAGGATTATAACTATGGGTATATCCTTAACAAAAATGATATGCATGCACGGAGTATTCTAAAAATCTCATATATTATTTTTTCTCAGATTTGTTAAATATCTGCTTGTGTGTATGTGCATAGTCTTGCAATATATCTAATGCAGTCAGTAGCCACAATGGCTATTTTCATACAAATACAAAATTTTGAATTACTTCCTTAGTTGCACATGTTAAGTCTGTGATAGTCGTATCTGCCCAGAGCCTACTAAGGTTGCATACTATTGGTCTATTTGTAACAAGCTTCTATTGGTCAGCACTCTTCTGGTAACACAAAGCAATGAAATCAACACCTTCATTGATAAATAGAGTAGCTTCATCAAGCACCTAGCTGTGTAATTAATAACCAAGAACAGATACCTGGCATCAATCATCAAGCATCACCTTTTTACAAACCATATACTTACCTCTATGAGTCTAGAGAATACATAATTAATGTAATTACCTACATAAAAACCAAAGTATATGACACAGAAAAGTAACTCCCCATTGCCAAATTACAGCCACATAGTAAGAATCAGTATAATCTCTCAAGGGGCGTCTGAGAGTATCCTAGTGAATTACATAGTAAAATGAAGGTAGAGCTTAGGAATCTACTCTTAATAAGCTTCCCAACGTATTCTTTCTCACAGAGCAACTTGACAACATTTACCATAGTGTCAGAGAGAAATAAACTTTTGATCTAGCTTATTTGTTTTTCAAACACAGAGAAAGTCAGACTTCCTGGATTTGAGTCTAGGCTGCTCTCCCTCCAACTGTGTTAACCTGTTATCCTGGGCATGTTGCTTTCCCAGTAGTGGTGGCCTTCCATGTCATTGGTGAGATTTGCTCTGTCAGATGCCCTTGAGTGAACTCCAAGAAAAATAAATGGCCATGAGTGCTTAGACTAATTACATTTCATCACAGTACAGGAGAAAAAGCCAAGGAGTATATGATCATCCAATATTTAACAAGGTTAGAGATCTTTAGCAAGGAGAAAAATAGGTAGGATTTCTCTTTGGATGCAACCAACAGTACCTGGCGCAGAAGCTCTTCTATTTTGATTCTCAAATCTAGATTATTGTTAATCCTCCATGACATCGTGACATTGGAGAATAAACTTCAGAACTGCTTAAAATAATTATCCAAGTCACATGGCTTGTTGGTTACATATATAGAATTAGAGCTACTGTGCAATCCTGATGCATTTATTTCTTCATTCATTTATATAACTAACACTCATTGGTTTAAATTTATCCTTTTTGTCTTAATGTATTTTCATATATATATACATATATATGCATTTTTCATATATATTTCATATCAGCGCAATGCCTCTCCCCCGGAATAACACTTTGCCACAAGGATCAAAAATATACTTTGAAATTATCTTTTTTCCCTTTCCTTTCAGTAGCAAACATTCTGGGATTTTCTTTAAAGTTTGCCCCTTGATCTTAGCCATTAGCCACATAAACAGATAATTTTGTGCTGCATATATTTAGGAAATACATGGATTTTCTATTTAGAAGATAAAATGGAGAGGAAAACTAAAGCTTGTCTCATTATTCAGGCTGTGGTTGGATAATATAAACAGTATGAAATCTGACACCTCTTCATTCTCAATGAGGAAGCCACACTGCAGGTTTTTGAAGAAGCAGTGTAAGCACCAAACAAGAAAACACATCTTCACCGAAAGAAAGGAAGCCAATACCCCAGGAGTCAGAAACCCCCAGTCCATTACAGTGTTTGCAACCGTCTGGCTGCAATTCGAAACCTCATATTTATGATCATGCTCTCAGCTTTCCAGCTGTCCCAGGCGATAGACTAAAAGGAAGATGATAGCTTCAGGTGGGGAATGAACAGCAGATGGAGATGGTCACTGAAGGCATGGGGCCCTGTTATCATCGCCATGTATTTGATTCTTTAATTATTAAGGAATGAGGAGAGAGAAATTAAGGGAATGTAATGAGGACTTTCAAATAGACTGTGTTTTTGCAACATGCCCATGAGGAAGCACCTGTTCTTGCGATGTTCTTCACTGAAAAGATTTAGTTTATTTTTTATTTTTTTTCTTGTTTCAAACTATTTCTAGGAGGCATTTTTATGTTTGATCTTTTAATTCTGACAAGATTCGTGCTGCCCTAAAAATGGCACAGACTCCACTTGATGGTAAATATTTGTAGGTTGAATATAACAAGAATGACAAGTAGGCCACTTGGAAATTAGTAATCTTTAAGTTTCTGATTTATCAAATTTATCAGTAGAGATAAAACCAAATTTAGTTGTGAACTCAAGCTTACTTACTCTAATGGATAGGAGTGATTAGCCAAGGAAGTGGTGCTGTTGCTCAAAGTGGTAGAACACTAGTCTTGAGCATAAAAAGCTCTGAGACAGCACCCAGGCTCTGAGTTCAAGCCCCATGACTACCGGACTACCACCACCAACAACAAAAGAATAGATTAGCCAAGATGCTCAGTTTTTTTTTTTGTTTTTTGTTTTTTGTTTTTTGTTTTGGCCAGTCCTGGGCCTTGGACTCAGGGCCTGAGCACTGTCCCTGGCCTCTTCCTGCTCAAGGCCAACACTCTGCCACCTGAACCACAGCGCACTTTCTGGCCATTTTCCATATATGTGGTGCTGGGGAATCGAACCGAGAGCTTCATGTATAGGAGGCAAGCACTCTTGCCACTAGGCTATATTCCCAGCCCCTAGCTTTTTTTTTTTTTTTACTACACAGAATTATAGTTTTATAATTTGTATCCTTGTGTGGGTCTAGTAGTATGACAACTTGTAGATAGCCCTACATTAGCCATGACAAGTGTGTAAGTTTCCAAAATACTGTTTCCTCTCATAAATGTCAACTGTGTCATACATGCAATGTAATCAATAATGTTACTATTTTGATCTGAATTGATTCTCCATGAGGAGAAATAGGATTTAAAATGCAGGTTTCTCTTCTTTGTACATTGCGTTACTTTTTAAGACATACAAAGCCACTAATGCACACTTTTGAGACCATAAAGATGGGAAAGAAGCAGGTGGGACGTTTCCATGATAGAATATGAGATACAGAAAAGAGATTGTGAAGTAAGGATCTTCACACTGCATCATGGGAATCATAGAAACTAAATTAACAGTCAAGGCTTACATTGGATTGAGCAAATCATAAAGGTACAGTCAAGGATAGGAGACTGATGTGAGAACAGAAGAATAGCCTAAGCCATATTTCTGTCAATACAAGTTGTAACAAAACAGCAGCATTTCCAGATGCACAGATATGTATGGGGTTATAATTTTAAAGTACATCAGCTTTATATGAACTTCACTGGCACTGAATATTAAAATTTAAAGTTTTGGATTGTTTTCCCTTTGAATTTCTTAGACATTGAACATTTGCTCAGGAAATGCGTTTCTGATGTTCTTTCGATTAGGGCATTTTGATAGTAAATTTCAGGGTCACTAAGAAATATGTTAAACACATTAAACTCCTTTGCTCAATTTATTATAACAATTTTTACAATGGCAACTCTGTAAAAGATAAAAATGGACTGCCTCCTTTTAAAATATATTACCAGGCCTTTCAATACTCAATGAACACTATAAAACAGGAATTTAGCAAATCACCAACTGCGGGATTTATGCAACCTACAGCCATTTTTATTAATAAAATTTTATTAAAATATAGCCATACCGATTAATTTACATCTTTTCTGCATTTATGATACAACAGCAGAATTGAGTAGAGAACTGAGATAGAGCATGTACCTAGCAAAGCCTAAAATATTTATTAACTGAAATTTTACAGAATAAGATCAGTTTGCCAAACCCGGTTACATACAGCAGAACATGCCAGCATGCTGTGGGGTTATGGACCCTTCAAAGGTCAAGTTGAAATTTGGTTGCCTCTGTGTTGGCATTTGGGATACATTAATCAGTCATTAGAGTATGAGGATTCTATCCTGATAAATTGATTGATCCCTTTGGTCTTTCTTGAGGTTAAATATCTGAGGAGTGACTACATTTTAAAAATAAGAATGTTTTCTATCATGCAGATATTCTTTCTTTAGCAATCTCTTTCTCAGTTATTCCACTGCCAAGAAATAGAAGTCCTCTACCTCCAATGAAACAAGGCCATAAAAAAAGTGCCTTACCAATATTGGATATCCTTGGCTCATTACCATTGGCTCATTACCATTACCCAAGTAAACTTTTTTTATTTTAGCTTTAGTCTATGGAATTCCAGTGTAGACATCAAGAACAGATTACTACACACATTACAACTAGGAAAGACCAATACATTTTTAAAAAGATCAATACATTTTTAAAACAGACAAGAATGTATGAATAAGTATGTACTATTATTTTTTTCTTTATTTTTCCCAAAACAACTACTTTGTCCTGTTATTTCTTATACACTAACATCACAAAACAACAACAATAGCAATAAAAAGAGCATAGGATAAAGAATAAAAGTTAGTCCTAAGGATGATTTTTTTTAAATAAATATATATATATATATATTTGACACACTCCAACCCAGGTATGAAGTGGCTTGGACAGATATAGCCAAATTTACCAAACAATACAGATTGGATCATAGATTTTTAAATATGGTTATATCCTTATGAATTTTGCATGTATTGTGTAATTTTGTCTTTCTCTCAATGCCCATCTGTGCCACTCAGCTGATAAATGTGTGTGCCATTTATAGACTGGCTTCAGTGTCTGGAGGTGAGATAATCTTTCAAAATGAATTTCCAGCCAACCACTTCCTGTTCAGCTCCTGGAAAAGTCTTAACCTCTCTAGGGGGTAAATGAATATGTAATTGGATAATTAAGCTAGCACTGTTCCTGTTTCTCCTGTAATATTGTCCAGCTGTGCCACAGGACAAGGTCACTGAGTAGTGGTAGACTAAAAATGGAAATAGGCTGATCAGAGTGTAGTGGAAGAGAATGACCTGCTGCGGGCTGTTTCATGGGGGCATGAAACCTCATGAGAGCTCTTCCCAAATTAAAGATTCTGTAGTTTCTTTTTTTTTTTTTTTTTTTTTTTTTTTATTATCAATTGAACATAAATTTTTTTTTTTTTTACAAGGTGCTGTGCTAAGAGGGTGCAGTTACATAGTAGGGCATTGTGTACATTTCTTGTGATATCTTACAACCTGTTTTCCCATCCCTTGTCTAGGTCAGGTAGACCCATATGCAGTATACAATGTATCAAGCACATATACAGTGTTCACAGACTTGGTCTCTACTGTCTCTCCATCTCCCTTTGTTAACAGTCATATATCAGGGAGATCATGCCCCTTTGTTTTCTGTGTTCTAGGCTTGTCTCACTCAACATTATTTGTTCGAGTTCTGACCATTTCCCTGCAAATAACAATATTTCACCATTCCTAATCGCTATGTAGTATTCCATTGTGTATAAGTACCATATTTTTTGGATCCATTCATCTGTGGAGGGGCATCTGGGTTGTTTCCAAATTTTGGCTATTGTGAATTGTGCTGCGATAAACATGGAAGTACAAATGTCCTTTTGATATCTTGGGTTTTGCTGTTTAGGATAGATGCCTAGGAGTGGTATGGCTGGGTCATAGGGTAGGTCTATATTGAGCTTTTTGAGAAACCTCCATACTGTTCTCCAAAGTGGCTGTACTAATTTGCACTCCCACCAACAATGGAGAAGGGTTCCTCTTTCCCCACAGCCCCTCCAGCATTTGTTGTTTCCTGAGTTCAGAGTATAGGCCATTCTAACTGGGGTGAGGTGGTATCTCAGGGTTGTTTTTATTTGCATTTCCTTTACTAGCAGGGATGTTGAGCATTTCCTCATGTGTTTCTTTGCCATTTTTATATCTTCTCTTGTGAAGTCTCTCTTTAGCTCTTTTGCCCATTTCCTAATAGGTTTATTGGGCTTGGAGGGGCTTAGTTTTTTGAGTTCTCTGTAGATGACAGATATCAGGCCTTTGTCTGTTGCTGTGCTGGTAAATATCCTTTCCCATATCGTTGGCTGTCTTTCTATTTTGGTGGCTATGACCTTAGCTGTGCAGAAACTTTTTAATTTGTAGTAGTCCCATTTGTTGAGTCTTTCCCCTATTTGTTGTGCGCCTGGGACTCTATTCAGGAAGTTCCTTCCTGTGCCTATAAGTTCTAGTGTCTTTCCTACTCTGTCCTTCAGTAGTTTCAAGGATTCAGGTCTGATGTTGAGGTCCTTGATCCATTTTGAGTTGATCTTGGTGCATGGTGATAGGCTTGGGTCTACTTTGAGTTTTCTGCATATGGCTGCCCAGTTCTCCCAGCACCAGTAGTTGAAGAGGCTATGTTTATTCCATTGTATGTCTTTAGCTCCTTTGTCGAATATCAGTTGGCTGTAAGAGTGCGGTTTTATTTCTGGGTCTTCAATTCTAATCCACTGGTCTTCCGATCTGTTTTTATACCAATACCATGCTGTTTTTGTTATGATGGCCTTGTAGTAGAGCTTGAAGTCTGGTATGGTGATACCTCCTGCACTATGTTTTTTGCCTAGAATTGCTTTGGCTATTCTAGGTTTTTTGCTGTTCCATATGAACTTATGGATTGGTTTCTCTATTTCAGTGAAGAATGTGGCTGGGATTTTGATAGGTATTGCATTGAATTTGTATAACAATTTGGGCAGTATGGCCATTTTCACTATATTGATTCTGCCTACCCATGAGCATGGGAGGTCTTTCCATCTCCTTGTGTCTTCTTTGATTTCCCTTATTAGATTTTTGTAGTTTTCATTGAATAGGTCCGTCACGTCCTTGGTTAAGTTGATCCCTAGGTACTTTATTCTTTTTTTGGCTACTGTAAATGGAATCGTTTCCATAATTTCCTTTTCTGTTTGTCTATTGCTGGTGTACAGAAAAGCTGCTGACTTTTGTGGATTGATTTTGTATCCTGCTACTTTGCCAAATTGGTTTATTAGATGTAGGAGTTTGGGTACTGAGTTTTTTGGGTCCTTGAGATATAAGATCATGTCGTCTGCGAATAGGGATAACTTGATTTCTTCCTTGCCGATGTGGATCCCTTTGATGTCCTCCTCTTGCCTTATTGCTATGGCTAGGGATTCCAGTACTATGTTGAACAGAAGTGGGGAGAGTGGGCATCCTTGTCTTGTTCCTGTGTTTAGGGGGAATGATTTAAGTTTCTCTCCATTTAATATGATATTAGCAGTTGGTCTGTTGTATATGGCTTTTATTGTTTTGAGGAATGTTCCATCTATTCCTGTTCTCTCCAAAGCTTTTAATAGGTATGGATGTTGTATTTTGTCAAAGGCTTTTTGGGCATCGACTGAGATAACAATGTGATTCTTGATTTTAGTTCTGTTTATGTGGTGAATTACATTGATTGATTTACGGATGTTGAACCATCCTTGTGACTGAGGGATGAAGCCTACTTGGTCATGATGTATGATATTCTTGATCACTTTCTGGATCCTGTTAGCTAATATTTTATTGAGGAGCTTTGCATCTGTGTTCATTAGTGATATTGGTCTGTAGTTCTCTTTTTTTGTTGGATCTTTGCCTGGTTTGGGGATGAGTATGATATTAGCTTCGTAGAATGAGTTCGGGATTTTTCCCTCCGTTTCTATTTCGCGGAAGAGTTTGAGGAGTATTGGAATTAGCTCCTCACTAAAGGTTTTGTAGAATTCATTGGTGAATCCATCTGGGCCTGGGCTTTTCTTAGTAGGGAGGTTCTTGATTACCTCCTGTATCTCACCGTAAGTTATTGGTTTATTTAGTTGATTTATTTCTTCTTGGTTCAGTTTGGGCAGTTTGTACTTCTCTAAGAATTGATCCATTTCTGTAAAATTATTGTTTTTTGTTGAGTAGAGGTTTTGGAAATAGCTCCTTATGATTGTTTGAATATCGTGTGTATTTGTTGTAATTTTTCCTGTGGAGTCCCTGATTTTACGTATATGAGTCTCTTCTCTTCTTTTTTTTGTGAGTCTTGCAAGGGGTCTGTCAATTTTGTTTATTTTCTCAAAGAACCAGCTTTTAGTCTTATTTATTTGTTGAATGGTCTTTCTATTTTCAATCAGATTTATCTCTTCTTTAATCTTTGTAATCTCTCCCCTCCTAGTCGTTTTAGATTCTGTCATTTCTTGTTTCTCCAGTTGTTTTAGTTTCATCGTGAGGGTATTCACCTGCTCTGCTTCCATTCTTTTAATGTGGGTACTGAGTGCAATGATCTTGCCCCTCAGTACTGCCTTAGCTGTGTCCCATAGGTTTCTTTGTGATGTGTTTTCTTTGTCATTGTGGCTTATGAATTCGTTGATTTCATCTTTAATTTGATCTGTGGCCCAAGTGTTGGATAGCAGCGTGGGGTTTAGCCTCCAAGAGTGTGTATAGGCTCTGTGGTATCCTTTGTTGTTGAGGGTTACCTTTAATCCACTGTGATCAGATATAATACATGGGATGATGTCAATTCTTTTGTATTTGCTGAGGTTCTTTGTGTGGGCTATGACGTGGTCTATTTTGGAATATGATCCATGGGCTGCTGAAAAGAAGGTGTATTGGGTCTCTGTAGGGTGGAAGGTTCTATATAGGTCTGTTAGATCCATTTGGGCAATGGTGTTATTTAGGTCCTCAGCTCCCTTACTAATCCTCTGGGTGTTGGATCTGTCTCTTGGAGAGAGAGGAGTATTAAAGTCACCCACTATGATTGTGTTTGCATCTATCTTGCTCTGTAATTCTGTGAGAATTTGCTTGACATATGTCGGGCCTCTTTTGTTCGGTGAGTATACATTTATCACCGTGATGTCTTGATTCTGGATTTTTCCTTGTATCAATATGTAGTGTCCTTCTTTGTCTTTTTGAGTGGACTTTAAAGAGAAATCCAGCTTGTCTGAGATCAGGATGGCTACACCTGCCGTTTTGGTGGGTGCATTTGCTTGGTAGATCTTGCTCCATCCTTTCATTCGAAGCCTGTTTTTGTCCCTTGCTGTAAGGTGGGTCTCTTGTAGACAACAGATGTCAACTTTTTGCTTGCGGATCCATTCTGCCAGTCTGCTCCTCTTGATCGGGGAGTTTAAGCCATTTATATTTAAAGAGATCAAGGATAAGGGTGTTTTTTCTCCTTCCATTTTCTTGTTGGGCTGTTTTTTCCTGTTGTTTTTTTTTTTCTTCTTGTCTTTAGTGAGCTTGTGTTTCTGCTGGACTTTGGCTATTGAAGTTTCTTTCTGAATCTGTCTGTGTGTCTTTTACGATCTCTGTTGGGTGGGCTTCCCCTCTTAATATTCGCTGTAGGGCTGGTTTTTTATTCACATACTCCTTTAGCTCCTCTTTGGTGTGGAAAGATCTGGTTCTCCCTTCGAATGTGAACTCCAGTTTCGCTGGATATTTGATCCGAGGTTGTAAATTGTTATTCTGAAGTACTTGGATGGTGTTCTTCCACTCACTTCGAGCTTGGTAAGTTTGTGTGGATAAGTCGGATGTTATTCGAATCCTCTTCCCATTGAAAAAAGTTTCCTTCTTCGCTTTGGCTGAATTCAGAATTTGCTCTTTAATCTTGAGGTCTGTAGTCTTGAATATTATGTGCCTTGGGGTGGTTTTCCTGGGGTCTGGCCTGCCAGGTGTCCTATAGGCTTCGGTTACCTGGATGGGGTCCCCTGTGAGATTGGGGAAGTTTTCTGCAATAACTTTATTGAGAACATGATTAAGCCCTCTGCTCTGATATTCGGCTCCTTCTTCTATTCCAATTATACGCAGATTATATCTCTTGTCTTTGTCCATTAGTTCCTGGAGTAATCTTCCCTGAAGCTTCACCTTTTCTTGGAGTGTGGTCATTTTCTGGTTGTTGTCAGCTGCTTCATCGTCCAGGCGAGAGATTCTGGATTCCATATGGTCCACTCTTTGTGTTATGGTTTCAATTGCGGAGTTTATGGATGTCAGAGAGCTATTCATGGTTGTCATATCAGCTCTGATCGTGGAAATTTCTTCCTTTAAAGAGTTGTATTTTAAATCTATTTTTTCATGCATTTCAATTCTCAGGGTGTGGAGATTTTCTTTAAAGGCGGCTTGCATTGTATCCATTTTTGCTTCCATTTCTTTAAACGAGGCTTGCATTGTATCCAGTTTTGCTTCCATTTCTTTCTTGGCTTCCTGGGTGTCCTTCCAGATTTCCGCTCTAAACTCCTGGAATTGTTTTCTGATTTCATTTCTGACGGTTTCGATCATTCCTGTTAACATGTCCTCATTTGCTTTTTTATTCTCCATCTCCTCTCCAGTCGTGCTGCTTTTTGGAGCTGGCGAGTTGGCTTGTCCTTTGATGAACTGAGTTATGTTTCTTTGTGATTTGCGCATCTGGAAGTCTGTGTAGTTCTTCCCTCCCTTCTGTGTAGGCGTGTCTGCGTCAGCAGGTGCTGTCGCTGTGGCCCCGCCCACCAGTGCAGGGCACGCCTATCAGAGCGGGCGCTTTCGCCGGGGCCCCGCCCTCCTGTGCACTGTGAGTCCCCTACAACAGGCACTTAAGTGGGGTCTGCCTCCCAGAGCGAGCCCTGGGTTGTTGGGTTGTGCTTGCGCCCTCCCGCGAGTCCGTTGGGGGGGGGAAGCAGTATGTGTGGGGCCCAGTGGGATCGACTGTCCGGGTGTGGCTTGGCACCCTCAGACCTCGCCTCCGCTTCGAGGAGGGGGAACGAGATCAGGCTCAGGTGACCCTGCTGGGCTGGTATTGCCCACCAGCGCCTGTGATTTTAGTTGTAAGAGTCCGCAAGGTCTAGGCGCCTCGGGTGGGGCTTGCCCTGCCGGCCGTCCCTGGCCCCTGTTGGGAAGGGGACGGGGCCGGTTCTGCCAGTTCAGGAACCTTTGGGGGCTTGGGGCTGTTCCGCCCTTCCCCTGCTAGACTGGCTTCCCAGTGCCTGCTGGGAGCTTCCCGCCTGATTTGGGGAATCTTTGTTCCCACGGGAGTGGGGAGGGGGAGGGAGGGAGATATATCGTCTTTGTCGGGCTTGGGTCTCCCGTTGGGGGAAGGGATTATGGGGGACTCACTTTTGCTGCTTTGTGTGCGTGTCCCGCACCGCCGTTGGCCCTTCAGGGGTTGGCGAAGTGTCGTGGTGGCTCCCCCGTTCCCTCTTTCTGCCGCGCTGGGTTCCCTTGTCCGAATCCGGTGTGGACCCGAACTTCTCGTCGCTGCTGGGTGTGTCTTGGTCCGCACCCTGCTTTGTGTCCGTGGGGTCTCCCGCTATATGGATTCTGCGCTCCTGGCAACCTGTCTGCCGATCCAAGATTCTGTAGTTTCAACCAAACTTTACTCCATGTGGTTTCTCTTGCTCTTACTAACTTTCTGGAAGTATCAGAAGCCACAAAGTCAATATTACTAGAAAATTGAAAGTAAGTTATTCTAACTCAGAAGAAACTATATCTTACAGACTTCCCTAAGAATAAAAAAAAATCACTGTTAATGTATTGTCCTTCAGACCTAAAGAGCCAACAGCAGTCTGAGAAACATTTGGAATTCAATGATAGTTGGCTAGGCTTGCGAAATCCCACTACCCACTGTCTTATCCTAAATTACATCTCTTTCCTGGGCCATAATTTTCCCACATGTAGAAGTGAAATAGGTAGAATAATTAACTTGAAGAATGCTTTAAAGATCAAATTAGATAATGTATGTGAATGGTTCATTATAAATTATGAAGTTATAATTAAGGCATTGTTTCTCTAAGTGTCCCATTTCAAATCCCAGCTGTCTCATGGAGGCCAGCATGGTTCTCACTCTGGTGGTATAATTTTATTAGCTCATTTTCCTTGTGACAGTTAAGGACAGTCCAGTGAGGAATAATCCTCTAAGGGTGGGAAAGGGGATAAAGAGAAAATTTTGGCAGCGGGCGTGTTTCATATAAAAAAAAAACTTTAAATTTCTATAATTTGAGACAAAGTATAAAGACAAAACTGAGATAAAGGAAGATGACATAGGCTTAGAGTAGTGAACCACACACTAACTTCATCTAATACTAAACTTTATTAAAGCAAAGTCCTAATTTCGACTGTGTTTGTCACTGTCAAGTAAAGGACATTGAATGTTATTTGCTGCAAATTTTTAACCCAATGGAAAATTTTCAGTTAAAAAATTTTAATTTCCTAGATAATAAATGAGCTTCAAGAATGTAACACTTCCTGGACATAAATCAAAAGAAAGAAAGAATAGAAAAGAATGGAAGGGCAGATTTGTCAAATGCTTATAAATCAAATGTGCCCCCAAATAAGCTGAATTTCTAATAAAGGCATGCAAATAGCCCAGGAAAGAGGCATGCGGATCATTCTGCATGTAAATCACAGTAAGTGGGTACTAATAAATTTCAGCCTGACTGAAATGGCAAAATTTCAGAGGAATTAGTGGAAGGTGGGAATATTTAGAAAGCAGATGGAATGTCGTTTATCATTTGATCAAGTACTACTGAATCCTATAAATTATTTTAAAACATTTTCTGTGGTTTCCAGAATTTACAAGAATTCCATATTCAAAAACTTGCAGGTTTTTCTTTTGAAATTCGTAGTTTGACTTTGAGTCTATTCTGCGGTTGCCTACAGTTAGAATTACCTTTGTTTCCTCTCCTCCTTGAATTTATTGAATCCCAAAACAACAATTTTGAGCATGGACAATTTTGCATTTTTCTTCTTCCTTCATAACTTAATCCCCTCTGTTCCCTCCAAAACTAAAATGTATTCATTATTTAACTGTATTTTCTATAACTGTGGGATATGTGTAAGAAGCTAAGAGACTTCCCATTTGGTTAGGTTTCGGTTCAGTTACTTTTGTGCTATTTCTCTACCTGTACTTGGCTAGATGAGTGTTAATATCTTCATTCTCTCATATGCCAAGAAATTATATGACATAGTTATCAGTATTTGGTGTGAAGGACCATGAAAAAAGATCTGGACTCTAAAAGATGTTAGTTACTAGTGATATACATTAGCTTTTAGTAACAATGACCTATTGATCACAAGTGAGGTATGCTTTTTCAATTGGATAGCTCCCTAAAGGGAAAGGTGGCTTCACAACTATTTCTGATCATCAGAGCCATATACTGAGTGCTACACCTGGATATTAGTGGCCCAGACTGATTCCAAACTAAACTATTTTGTGCACTATTAAACATATACTAGAAGCAGTGATTTGAATAACAGAACTCTTCTTTTGTTGTTGAAGCTCATACACATAGATCTCTCCTACTCACAGAAGGGGAGTATATGTATAGAATCCATTATAGCCCTTAAAAGGATAATGGTTTTGTAAAAGGTCACATTTCCAATATATCTTAAGCTCCTCAAGTATATCCAACTATGGTCCTTCTGTAGGATTTGAGAATATTCAGTTAATCACTTTTGTGAAATGAAGTCTGTTCTTCCTTCTATGTAAATCTTAATTTGGGCATCATCAAATCTTTTCAGAAGGTTTGATGAGACGAGGAGTTGGAACATTATTGCTGTCTCCACTAACTTTCTTTAACCTATAAAAAGCGATTTGCTCCTCTCTAGCCTCTGAGACTAGGGGTTCTTGAATGAACTTATTCTATCCCTTAAATTCCAACATTTTCAATAATTAATGGTTCTTCTAATTTATTTTGTCCTCCAACACAAGCATTTAAACATACCTCTTCATCTAAGGGTGTAGAGAAGAATCAGTATCTCAATAATCTTTAGGCTTGGGGTCTAGAGGGATGACTTTGGATTCTCAAAGAAGGGGTATTGAAGACCTTCATGCAGGATGTAATATTTAAGCAAGACTGCAAAATGAGAAAAATAACAAATGAAATTAACACTCAAACAACTGAACAATGAAAAAGGAGAGAAGAAACAGGAAGAAAACTCATTACTAAGGTTCAGTCTTTCCAAGATAATAATAGAAATGTCATTCTGTGGCCAATTGCTGCCAAGAATACAACAAATCTAGAAATATGATGACAGTAGACATACCACCCTTACATGTTTAGATTTGACAGCCCATCAATTGATGAAAAGGACTGAGTCATAGCCCTGTAGTGACACCTAAAGTGTTTTCACATTTTTTTTCTAAAAATTTTATCATTTAATAAGGATGCTAAATGTTTCAATATCCTAAAGTAGGGCCCCATCTAATTTGTTTGCACTATGCCACTTGAATTTTCCTTGTACCACTTTTATAAGGATTAGTTGTTTTGTTAATTAATAATGTCAATATAAAATACTATGGGCACTTTTCAGCTTCTACTAGTAGATTATGCTAAGTGTGTATAAAGCACAACATACTAGAGAAGATGCAAATACGTTGCGTAGAAGAATGTATAAGAATGTAAGAATGAATAAATATATGAACATATGACTGAATCACCTTTTAGTACCTGAGGAAAATGGGAGGACTTCTCATCTGATAGGCCACCAAACCTTTGGATGACTCCTAAAGTCTAGAAGGGACAAGAATTTGGTTAGAAAGCCAGTGATGCCTTTCTCATAGCTCTGGCTAGGAACAGCTCTGATCAGGCTGATGACTACGTTTTTCTTGTTTTTATCAGATCTTTTCATTTGTTCAACTTAGTCATATTCACTTTAGAACTTGAGGTTTTCAAAATCCTAACTAAAGAGTATTTTTCTCTTCTGTACACAGTTGTATTACCTTTACTTAGTTGACAACATAATTCTATAGTCAGTCTCCTATGGTATCTTTATTGACATTGTGTTTATAGTGATATTTGTATGCTAAATATGGAGAGTTATTTTAAGTCTTCAATACTAAACTGCAGGCTACATGAGGGCAAAGTAAAAAACCTACACTTTTTATTCCCTGATGGATCCAGACACTGAGGGTACAACTGCCACATGAATGGCTGATAATTCAATTTGCTGATCTCCTCCAAGCATGAAGGGGAATATGAACCTATTTCTTGGTATGATGGTCCAAAGCTACGGTATTTGATCTCTACAGTGGCTGATATAACTCTGTTCTTGTTGGTTGACCTTCTAGTTCCAGGAAAAGGTGTATTTTTTCAGCTTGAACAACTCAGGTGGCCATGAGTGGAAGAGCTGGGCCATCAACAGTGCATTGGACAGAAACAACACTGAATCATTTCACCTCGTCTGAGCAGGAGCCAGAGCTGAGAAATCTGCCATCCCATGGGAGAGCTAGTCATCCATAGCCAGTCTCCTTGAGGAGACTAATGCTTTTCTAAAATAAGTTAGAATTCTAAAGGGATATGGTCTATGTGTTGGCAGATGAATTTTTTTTTCTTCTTGAAAGAAAAGCACTTAAAGACAATTTTTGTATTAAATCAACCAATATCAGAAGGCACTTTTTGAATATTTGTTTGATACAAGGTAGAAAAGAGGAAAGGTTAATGCTCAGTGCTAACTGGAAAATTACTTAGGAGATGCTGTTATACACCCTAATTAATACCCTAGTTAAGAAACGGGCCAATGTAATGAAACAAATGTTATCATGGGATATGGAAATTAAGAGAAACCTATAGTTCGGTTTTCAGTAATCTCACCCCATGGCGATCCTTAGAATGCAGATTGCTGAGGTGTATTTCACACATCATAAAGCAAAACACCTTACCCTAGGTTCTCACATATCTGTTTTTCATGTATACCTAGATTTTAGGATGTTTGTCCTGTATGATGACATGCTTTAATGGCAAAATTCTACATCTTTCAGCCATTTATTGTCTACTCAATATGCTGGGTCACTGATGAGGCAAAAGTAACAGTGAGCAATCGACCAAGGGGAGAGTACCTTGGCATTTTCCTCAGAATATTTTTGATGAAATATAGAAACTCTGTGCTTGGCATACCAATTAGAAGTTCTAATTATTCTTCTCAAAAATTAATTGCAGTATTCTACAAAAATGCATTTTATCACAGAGAATGTAATATAATAATAAACATTAAGTAATAGTAGACACAGTGGTCTTATCTCAAAGCACAGCTGCAGCACTGTTGGAGAAAGGAAAATCAGGCAATTATGAGCCAACTATCACACCTTTGGCTAAGTTTTTCAAGCTTCTGAACTTCATGTTTCTGGACCAAGAGATCTGTGAATTTTTTTCCTAATATCACAAACAGAAATACAAATGTGTGCACGTGTGTGTGTGTGTGTGTGTGCGTGCATGCGCACACACACAGAGACACACGCAAATAATCATTGCAAAGTAGCCTTTCTGTCTATTCTTCATGCTAAATTACAAAAATGGTTTTGCATAGGCTTGTTGCACGCACAAGCAAGCAGCATGCACATCCTTTGGTTTCCTTTTAACGGTCACAAACTTTAGTCTAATTTCTTAGGTGAGTGAGATGCTAATCAAGCAGTTGAAGACAGAGAGCGTAGTGAAAATAATCAAATGTGAATTTGTCCAGAGGGACTCTCAACTTTGAAGAGGGAGAGAAGAAATTGTCACGTTGATTCCAGTGGAGACAGCCTTCCTGTTACTAAGCGGCCCCTGGGGATTCACTACCTGATTTGTTCTTCGTCATGTTGGCATCTCAGTGACAAGGCAATTGTAATTAGAATGAATAAAATGAGAGATGTGCCAACTCTCTGCTTATAATTCAGACTGTGACATTAAAGAAACATTGCAGTTTTATTACTTTTTTTTTCCTTTTTCTTTTTAAGGAGTTACAAACAGGTAGTAGGACTCTGCCTACTACTCTTCCTTCTATTAAACTCAAAAGTGTCTTGCTAAAGAAAGAAAATATGATGTGCTTGCTGTACACCAGATGGTTACATCTTACCTTTTGGGATTTTAGGCTGTATTTGAAAACTGCCTTATTTTTTCATGCTTGTTCTTGGAATGAACAGGCAATAAAGATTTTGACTAAAAAGGAGACATAAGAGAAGATTGCTACCCTATTGCCTCTAAGCTTACTGAGACCAAGTTGGATGCAAGCATGCAAGGAGTAATAATAAAAAATAGAGCCTCTCCAGCATTGCAAGGGATACAATAGAAGACTGATTTTTTTAAATTGAACTTCAGCTTAGTCTATCACTGAGCACAATCCCAAAATTATCTGCTTACATAAATTTTGATTTCTCTTCTATTATTGTCTAAAGGAGGGAAGGTGTAGGGTCTAAGAAGAACGAGGGAAATGATGGTAGAAAAAATGGTGGGAAAATAAAGAAATAATAAATGTGCATATGAGAAAATGGAAGCAATTGACGGTAGGGAATGAACAGGATTGAGAGAGAGTGGAGTAGCAGAGAATGATGATCAAGATATACTGTACACATAAACTGGCATGTTGAATTGAAAACTCTTTGTAGAACTGCATAAAGGTAGTAAAATAAATTGATACGTGAAAGTTCTATACATAAAAAAATAAAAGTAATAAAAGTAAAGTGGAAGGAGGCCAGTGTACATATCCTGTAGGTTATGTCCAGCTGAACAACTTCCTATGATGTGTAATGTACAGATTTGAATTTGGAGATATTTTTGTTAGTAATATACAATGCTTAGATATTTAAAGTGTCAGAGAGGGTATTTCAGCAGCTGATGCAGTTCCAAGTGGGTTTTATTATTTCACCTCTTCTAATTTGTCCAAAATTTCAATTTATTGAATCCTCCTCTTCCCCCTCCCCCTCCCCCTCGTTCTTGAACTCAGGGCCTGAGCACTGTCCCTGGCTTCTTTTTGCTCAAGTCTAGCACTCTACCACTTGAGCTTCAGCTTCACTTCTGGCTTCTGGCTTTTTCTATATATGTGGTGCTGAGTAATCCAATCCAGGGCCTCATGTATACAAGGCAAGCACTCTACCAGTAGGCCATATTCCCAGCCACTGAATATTTCTTATTTTTAAATAATGGAAAATTTTCATTACTGGGAACTCTAGAAGATAATTGATCTATTAGAATTTTGGAGGAGAGTTGAAATTTTAACATGGCAAAATCCATTAACCTAGTTGATCAGTTCCACCTTTTCCTTTTGAGAGAATATTCAAGCCAACCACTTTCCTACTGGCAATGTGTGGAATGATACACCAGTTTATCTAAATCAGTAAGCCAGCCATTGGCCATGCAAGCTCAAATTCATTTTCTCATTGGATGCAAGAACAAAAGTTTCAGCAATTATATTATCATTTTTCAGAAAATTGAGTACATGCACACACATACATATATGATGAGTTCTTTCTAGTTTCTTAGGCAATTATGATAGGCATGTATGAATCAATAAAATGGCCCTGTGAAATAAGATGGCCACTATTCTTCCAATCACCAATATACCAAAACTCTCTGTCTGTCTGTCTGTCTCTCTCTCACACACACATACACATTATCTATCTATCTATCTATCTATCTATCTATCTATTTATCTATCTATCTATCTATCTATCTATCTATCTATCTATCTATCTATCTATCTATCTATCTCTGTACCTATTTCTCATCTATCTACAATTTCTAATCTCTCATATAGTGACACTACATATTCAATTTTATCAATTTGAAATTAAGGATTGATGAACTACTCGTAATAAAACATATGATTAGCATCTGGACCACTGTCATATCCCATGTTATTAAACTGGTCATATTTATTCATTTGATTTAAAGAAATTTGAAACTCAGATAAGTTTCTTCTATAAGTTCTATATATTTTCATTTTTAATTTAGTTTCATTGTCGATATGATGTAAAGGGGGGTTATAGTTATATAGGTAAGGTTGTGAGTATATTTCTTGTCTAACTTTTTACTCCCTCCTTCATTTTTCTCCAATTTTCCCTACCCAATCCCCTGCCCCAAGTTGTACAGCTAGCTCATTTCCGATATATTTTCTTGTATCACTGTTGCACTGGTTTCTCCTTTGTTTCACCATTTTGATGTGCCTCTTCCCTTCTCTAATTCAGATAAACATATATAAAATATCCAAGGTGCCAAAGTCAAATACAGTGACAACAGTGGCTAAACCATAGGGAAGAAAAACACAAGAAAAATAATTTCACATGATACATTAAAAGTAACAACAATGAAAAACCTTTTACATTTTCCTTTCTGCTTCTAGGTTTCTTAAAACTAAGTGTTATGCATATATCATTTCTTTTAATTATTGCAATATAGAGTATAGTATAATATTTGAATTTTAGGGATGAAAAATGAGACTCAGAATTGCATATAATTAACCCATAATTTCACAACATTACAGATTTTAGACTTACAATTCAATGTCAATGCTTTATGCACCATCCAAAGTTAACTAGGCTCCACCTCCCATGACCTACAGTCCTTTCTTTCCTGCTTCCAAGCGTTCTAAACTTTTATGACTACAAAAAGGAGAAATATAAGAAGAATTTACTAGGATTGTAGATAAGATGATGTGAAACATTATTGCCATTCCTTACGGAGAAGGGCATAAAATGAAATAGTAATATATATATATATATATATATATATATATGCACCAGAAAAAAATCTATAGACTCTTCTCCTTAGCCATTACTAGAAAAAAATTGTCACGTTTTTAACTATTGGGCAGAAAATGATAGCATTCTCCTTCATAAATCAAGTGTTTCCCCACTACCCAGGCAAGATGTACATTGTAATACAGGAGTAGAAACAATAAGAATAAAGAGCCAATGTGTAAAACCAAAAAGAGATTATTATGTAAAAGCAAAACAAAGCAAAGGCCTTAAGTACCATTTATGCCATTCATTTCTCAACTTGAACATACAGGATTTTCACTACCACGTGTCATTCTGCCATCATGATAACTAGAAAGATTCCTGTTTGCAATCCTAGGACCCTTATTTTCATGTACTTCATAGAACTATATTAAAAGAGAGAAGTAGTAAAACATATAGTCATGATGTGCATGATACTCCAAGCTTTATTCACAAAACAATATGTACCATTTACAGGTATGCTGCCTGCCCATTTAACTGAGAAAATGGGAAACGGGAAGGCAGTGTCAGATCACATTCGGAAAGACACGGATGATAGGGCATTGCAATGTATTTCAATAGAAACTCCAGGAACTTTAGTTTTGAACATCGCAGAGCAAAATGTGCAAGTGAATTGGTAGGGTTTTATCCTTCTTGATGTCTTTTCATTGTACCCTAGTCACAGACATCTGACTTTAATATTCTAGCCGTCGACAGCCTGTCACTTCATAGTGGATGCAGTTGCTGACTCTACTCATAGACAAGGGAAAAATAAGCAGGCAAATTTACTGAGTAGAGTTATTGAAAATTGTACCACCAGGTCTTGGACCCCCCACCCCTAGTTTTAAAGTTAATTTCCATCATAGTGTCTAGTGAGTACTTTGCATAGGCCTAACACTGAACACATCTGAGCATTGCTTATCTGATTTACCTTGTTGCCTAGTAATTTCTAGAGGGTGAAAATGTCAAAGAAATGCTATTTAGAGTCAAGTACTTGATCTATTGAGAAGACGAAGACACATGGAAGATCAAAGCTATATCTTAGTAGAGTGACAATATGCCAAGGATACAAATAGTAAAGTTGCCAGGTTAGTTAGAACAGCAGTTAGCAACTAGTTCAGAAGAAGGTGGGGACCTCACATTTAACTAGCCAAATGGGAGAAATCATTCAAATGAATTAAGTGAGACGTTTATATTAGACATAAAAGCCCATATATACCTATTGTTACTTGCAATTAAAAGCTGTTCCCAAGTCCCGTAAGGGCCCTTTGTGAATTTTGTTACACATACATATCTTCACTACAAAACACTAAATTATAAACAAAACATTATATCATTATTTTAAATATAATGCATTACAAGGAAGTATTCTACAGGTATTCTACTTTTTCAGTGGTTTAGGATATTATACCCTACGTAACTTCTCAAATCCTTTTCTACAAAGAAGAACTGTGAATTCAGGGGAGTGACAAAGAGATGTTAGATATATCCATATATCTGATAAAGAAATTTGATGAACTAGCATCATTTAGTGCTCAAGAAGTAAATTCCCTTTACAGGATCCCAGTAACTCAATACATGTTTAGCTTCTAGCTTTTAATTTCATTAGAGTGTGTCTTACCCATAGATGTGTATTCTTAAATTTTCAAGAAAAATGAAAAATCAGAGTGATTATTTTATGGGATATTTAGCCTGCAAATATTAAACCTATTTATGATATGGAACTCAATAATAGAGGCGAGATACATCTGTGTGCGAAGATGGTGCAAGGAGATGTACTGCAAGTTGTTGGATAATGAGGGGTAGGAGAATGAATGAATAAAGAGAAAACAATAAAGGAGTAAAAGGATCTTAATCTGATTATAATATATGAATATGTAAACTATGGAGAACTTTTTGTAAAATTCATTCACACTGCACAAAGTGAATGATAAGAGAGTAAAACGATCTCTTCTGCTCAGTGGGTACCAGTAACAGTACAGCAATGGTCACAGTATATTTTATACATGTATGAAAATAGAAGTAGGAGACATGATGAAGTTGTAGTAAGAAGGAGACAGGGCGATCCTGAAGATGGGTAAGTGGGTAAAACTGATCATGGTACATACATCATTTGTGTGTGTTGGAAATGTAACAATAAAACACTTTTCCTTTAAGTAATATGTGGTAACGAAAATCTTTCTTTTAAAAAGAAGTCAAATGTATCATCTTTGTTTCTATATAAATCAGCTATATCTAATTTTATATGACACCATGAGGTTAAGTTTAACTTCCTTTTCCTTTGGGAAATTCTAAATTCATAGATCTAAAGTTTCTGGCACTTACTTCCTTTTGTAGAATAAATTGTGTTATAATGCTAGGACCTTCTCATTCCTCTGCCAATCTAGCAGCCAGTGCAGTGGTGCTAGAAAGCAAGAGGATGAATCAAACCTGGATTCTCCATATGCTCAATGGGCTAGAGGGATCTAAGGGCTTATTAGAGCTTCCATCACTTTCATCCATCATTCTCAGTGCACTATGTTATGCATACCCACCAAAAGAACTTTAAAATAAGAAATAAAACTCAATGAACTCACATTCAATTAATAATAGTCATATTGTTAATCCTTGCTAGTGTATGACTTACCAGAAGATAATTGACCTTGTCAGTGTTCTGTGTCTGCTGCATTGCTATAGAATCCCTCACAACCATCATGATTAATTAGAATGCAATAAAACCCTTAAAAATAAAATGAATTTTTTCTGTTTAACCAAGGAAATCAGTTTCTATGATGCATTTCCTTTGCAGAATGAGAACAAGGAAAAAAAGTGATCATAGTGGGTGTATAATCTTTTCAATTAATAAAATAAAACTAAAGTCATGGCTCCCCAGGGCATGAAAAATGTGCTTGTCTGCAAAACCAGACTAAAGATGTCCCTTCTGTACTCAGACACTTTGTTCATTCTCTGTGTATAACAAGAAAACATAATTTTCATTGGATGGTGAAACAGGAACAGGTACAAGGGAGGAGGTCTTGCAGATTGACTTTGGTGTAAAGATGATGCCTTATGACATATGATCAACTTGCTTCCAGACTTGCTATCATTTCTCTTTTTAAATCTGCTCTAAGTCAATTGCCATGGTTGTTGGTCTCTCTTTACTTTTGCTGTGATTTCATTTTTAATAGACCATGATCCCTGCTTTTACATGGATGGCATGGCAAAATCTGTTACATGACAATCTATTGAGTATGGTGAGAATGAATTTCATGTTTTACATCCCAAGGTTTGACAAAATTATCTCTCAGGACATTTTTTGGAGGAGAAAGTCTGTGATTAATTTTGAAGATCACAGGAGTGAATCTTTTGGAGTAGATGAAGAATTGATCTCCCTGCTCAAATTAGAGATCTAACACAGTTCTTCAAGCAATAAATCCAGATAGGGCTTTTATGTCAGTTCCTGTGCAAATAATGCCTGAGCCTGTCTCTTGATAGGTGTTGCAGGAGACATTTCTATCCTCATAACTTAAATTTAAGTTAAACTTTAGTTTAAGTTAACTTAATTTAAGTTTAACTTAAATTTAACTTAAAAAAATAATCTTAGTGAAAATATCACATACACACACACCCAAACACACCATTTGGTAGTTGGATATACAAATGAATGCTGCATTTTTTTGTTTGTTTGTATATTCAATTCTAGAGACTTACAGCAAAACCTCAAAGTAGTTGCCAAACAAATGTTTTAAACACCTTAATTCTTCAACATATGTATGTCTCATATATATCTACACAATCCAGTTCCTAAATATATTATCTGAAAAGAAAAGTTATTAAATAATATCAGTTATCACCATGAGTCTTTTATCTCATGTCTATGCATAGAAATTTATCTTCACTCATGGCAGGTATGCAAAACAAATTCTCTCACTTAATAAAAGTATATGTAGTGAATAGTCATGTTATATCCAATCCTATAATATATTTATTTGGCATGGTCAAATGAGATGATTTGAGATGAAAGATACTTGAAGCATATGCAAAGCATATTGGAGGATGCACAACAAGAAAAGTTATCTCCCAAAGTATTTTATTTCTTTTTGTAACAGACCTAGGGTTTGAACTTAGATCCTTGTTGTTGTCCCTGAGCATAATTCTCAAGTAGTTCTCTACCACTTGAGACACAGTTCCATTTCTAGCTTTTTGGTGGTTAATTGTAGATAAGAGTCTCACAGACTTTCCTGCCTGGGCTGGCTTTGAAGGAGGAGCCACCAGGATCCAGCAACCTAGTTTATATCAAGAAATTATCAAATCAAATCAAAAGCTGGGACAATGAATTAATAACAATGATGAGTACAAGGGAAATTTTGCCTTTAGATTGAATGTTCTCAAAATTCTAGCACAGGGAGCCTAGCTAAATTCCATGGATTAAAATGGCCTTTTAGGAGTCAAGGAATTAGCTCAACAAGCTTACAGTACTTTTTTTTTTTCTTTTTTCTGGGAGGGCAACTTGTAAAAAATATTCCGTTGTTTTCACTCAAAATATTTATTGAAGCCAGACACCAGTGTCTCAAATCTGTAATCCTACCTACTCAGAAGGCTGAGATCTGGAGGATTATCATTCAAAGTCAGCCCAGGCAGAAAAGTTAGTGAGATTCCATCCCCAAAATATCCAGCAAAAAGCCAGACTAGGCTGGATGCTGGTTACTCATGCCTATAATCCTAGGTATTCAGAGGGCTCAAATCTCAGAATTGCAGTTGAGAGTCAGTCTAGGCAGGCAGATCTCAAGAGACGGTTCTCTACAATTAACCATCAAAAAACTGAAAGTAATAGAACACTGGATATGAGCATTACAGGTGAGCAAGAAATACAAGCGGCTCTAAATTTGGGGATCTAAGTTCAAAGCCCAGTATCAGAATAAAAATAATGCTGGCTGGAATCTAGGTTCAAGTGATAGAGTGACAGTGTAAGGAAGATAAAAACAAGCAAATGATGAGCCATTAAATTAAAGCTTCAGTATGAGAGAGAGAGAGAGAGAGAGAGAGAGAGAGAGAAAAACAGACAGAATGAAGGGAAGGAAGGAGGGAGGGAGGGAGAGGGAGGGAGGAAGGAAGGAAGGAAGGAAGGAAGGAAGGAAGGAAGGAAGGAAGGAAGGAAGGAAGGAAGGGAGGGAGGGAGGGAGGGAGGAAGGAAGGGAGGGAGGAAGGAAGGGAGAAAATATTTCCTATGTTCGCATACAGTGCACTTATCTGGGTTATAGTATCAATAAAATAAAATGGTGCCATCATGCAGTGTATATCATCGTGAAGAGAGAAATGCAATGACAGAAGAAATCAATAACTGTCCATCAAACCCTCAAGGACTTCTATCTACCCCACTGTTATTTCCTAGCTGCCAACTGGAGCTGAGCTTCTAGCTCTAATATACTAAAAATTGCCACATGAACAAACATTTCAAAATAATGTCCTATACATAGAATCTATATAAAGAAAGAAAACTTAAATATATTTTGAATGTATCCAATAAAACATTCCAATATTTGAATGCACTACTAATGGGATAAGAAATACATGAACAGTTAAGAACAGTAGGGTAGAACACTAGGTATAGGATTATTCTAATTAGATTCCTTGGGAGAAGTTATGATTTACACAGGCACAAGTCCACAGGGGTTTGCTGTCATACCATTACATTTCTAAACTCTAAAACCAGCTGCCATTATAACATAAACACAATTCAGACATAATTGAACCTGGAAAAAAGATTTGTTCTCCTTTTGCTATTTTCTTTGCACCAACTATGGAGCTGCAACCTACCATTACTACAGGCCCACATGCATAAACACTGAAGCCTGAATCTGCTTCACAAAATCTACTCAAAGGTCTATCCTGCTGAGCACCATGGCCTTCCTCATTCGTCTTACAAGTTGCTTTCTCTACTGAGAACTCATAAGGAGCTACTGGATCAGTATTACGAAATCTATTTATTTTTTATTGCCTCATCATTATTATTATTGATTATTATGACTTAAAACTTATTGAGTGCAAATTATAGGTTCTATGACATTAGGAGCAGCACCAGGTAGCCATGAAGTAACAGTATTGCAACAGATTTCTTAAATAGCATGTCAGGACCTAGTAAACCTGATGTTTTCAGTATACTCATGAAATAGAAGAATATATATGGTATTTTCAAGTGCATGATCAATCTAAAGTTTTGCCCAAGTGGTCATAGAAACAGTGTCATGGACTTGTAAGAAATTCAGAGAAACTCATCCTTCCTTCGGTTCTTAAAACCTTTTTCCGATCATCAGAAGCAGAAAAGAGAGAAGACACCGGTTTATGACATTTGGCATGTATCATTAAATTTACTATGTTTTGAAGTATTATTTAATTGTTCTGATCACAACATATGATGCTCATTGTTAACAAATTGGAAATATACGTTATATATATTATAATGGCCAATGTATGTCCTACAAAATTAAGAAGAGTAAGGGAAGAAGTGCATAGGGGAAGGGATGAGTGAGAATGTTGAAAAGGATGACATTGATCATTACATATTTTATTTGTAAACTACTTTGTTAAATGGTAACTCCTTTGTATAACTACTTAAATATAGTAATAATAAAAAATATGTTAATGTCTCCATATTTACTTTTTGAGAGGGTAAGCATATGCCTATACATAAATCAAGTCTGGTTAGTCTTTATAACTTCATATATCCTTTGGTTTTGTAATTACTACTATGTTAATACCTGTATATATTAGACTGGATTTCTAGAAGGGAAATGATACAATAGAATGTTAATTGTTTAAGGGAATTCGGATTTTGGCCCTTCAAAGTGTTATGTCATAACAAGAATGAATCAGAACTCAATTGCTAGAGTTTTAGAATTCCAATAGCATCTTCCTCATTTTATAGACTTTTCTAAGGTGAGTCAAAGGATTTATCGAGGGCACACTGAATCAAGGTCCAAAGATTCACTTTGTCTTGTATTAAGGATCTCTCTCTCCCTCCCTCCCTTTCTCTGTTATTTGGGTTTAAAACTGGACTCCATGTATTAATGCTGCATGAACTAGCGGAAATTAATCTATGTGTGTCTCAAGTTTCTGAACATTAAGTCCTCTACTGTTTTAGGAAATAAATTTAAAAGTTTAAAGTTAAAAATACTGTAACCATGCTAAGTGTCTGTGGGTTACTCCCGACTCCTAGTTAGGACTCAGGAGGCTGAGATCTGAGCACCTCGATTCAAAGTAAGGCCAGGCAGAACAGCATATGAAATTCTTATCTTCAATAAACAAGCAAATAGGTGGAAAAGGACCCATGGCAAAAGTGGTGAAGTACATACAGGTCCTGAGTGAAAAAAGCTAAGGGATAGAATCCAGGCCGTGAGATCAAATCCGGTACCTGTGCACACATGCATGCACATACACACATACACACACATCATATGATGAGGAAACTGTTGGTATAATATTATAATGGATTATTACAATACACAAAAGATGAACCAGTGACTTTCTATCTCAAAGTTTTAAATCAGTCATAAACACTGGACTCTATACTAAGGCTACTTTCCCCTGAATATAATTTCTGTTGATGAATTTTCAGTTTACTTACTTATGGCTAGTAAGTATGAAATGGTATTGTGTATAAAGAGCTAAGAAGAAAGAATCACACATGGTTGAAGTTGGAAATATTCAGCAATTTTTTTCTTAAGAAAGGCTTCTGACACACAGCCCATGTTCTAATTGTATAAAGAAACCTGGAAACAATTTATTACCTGGAAAGATCTCTGCTGTGAAAATATTACTTGGGAAAAATCAGAAGGAAAGTCATGGTCACTTTTCTGCCAAATCAACTGTCCTTCCTGCTTATTCTTCTAGTCTTTGTCATCATGTCTATTTGTGATCTTCTTCTGTTTACTATGGTTTCATAAATGATCATTGTGTTTCTCTACTCTGCTTTCCCCTCTGTCTCCAAAAGAAAATATTTACACCAAGTTGTGGCCATTTTGTTACTTCAAATTTATATACTTTGTGTCTAGAAGAAATCATGAATTCTGTCTTAAAATCTTTCCTCTACAGCTAAATCCAAATGATCAAAATGCAAACTCTTGTAAGCTAGATGGCTGTGAATATTTCATATTCCCCTGTGTGCACAGCATAGGTTAGGTCACTGCTCCGTTGGAATATGTGATTACCCAGGTGTGGAGATTTGAGGCAGACCTGAAAGTGTCAATGCCCCACCCCTAGAACATTGCCTGCCTCATTGGAACCCTCCTGTGTCTTCCTCACCTGAATGCCCTCCTGGAAATGCCTTCTGCTTCAACCTTTGATGACCTTTCACCACATAAATATTCTGTCTGACCCCCATCTTGCATTGTGTCCTTCTCATTGCCAGGGTAAAATTGATTCACTAATTAATAATAAGATACTAATGCCTTACAATATATTTACATTTTAATAATGAGCATGAATATTTTAACTAAAGGGCATACTTAATGATGGATATTTTGTCATTTCTGCAGACTGGTAGGAGAGGTATAGGTGAATAAAGAATCATTGTGATTATTTTCAAATCATGACCTTACTTGATTAAGTATGGGTGGCATGGAGTTGGAAGAAAGAAAAAAAAATCAAGAGAAGACCTCTTTGAGACTTCTGGTTTTAAATAAAACAAGATTAATAAGGAAGAGTTTCTTTCTGTTCCATCATTTTCTGGCCACAAATAGAGAAAACACAGATATAGTATCTGCCAATTTTAGTTATTCCTCAAATAAAGAGTTTTGTCTTCCATTCATCTCAAAATAAAACACCTTTTATGTTTGAAAATCAAGTTTAAAAAATTCCTACCTGTGATTTTTTAGCTCTTATTAATTTTTATATTATCTTTCAGTAGTTGCACAAGGGATTTAAATTAAATGTCAATTTATGAATTTATCCATGATTCTTATTACTGACGGTATGAGTACCTAAATTATTTTATTAAAAATATGTCTGAGAATATTCAGGATATTTTAAAGAAAATGTAATTTTAAAATATGAGCAATTTTTTTCATTACTATAAAAGTTATTTACCCCTCTACTTACCTCCTACTAGGACTTTCATAATAAATACTCTTGAGTGCACATGATTTTTGACCTTAATAAGTACAAATTGCATTCCAATGTGGTTCAGTGCAGTAAAATTGTCAGTGTTCTCTTTGGTGCGCATAGCTTTGTTTAACTCTCTTTATTGTAGGATGAAATTATAATGAGGTGCTAATTATTCTCTGAATGTTGAATGATGGATAACTAGATATAGCAAAGGAAGGTAATGGATCTGTAAGCAATATGTAATCTCATACTGGGCATGAGAATTTTATTGTTGTACAGTTAGAATTCATTCAGCTCAAACACTCTCCTCAGGAATTACATAACTGTAAATAAAAGTAAATTGGGGGCTGGGGATATAGCCTAGTGGCAAGAGTGCCTGCCTCGGATACACGAGGCCCTAGGTTCGATTCCCCAGCACCACATATACAGAAAACGGCCAGAAGCGGCGCTGTGGCTCAAGTGGCAGAGTGCTAGCCTTGAGCGGGAAGAAGCCAGGGACAGTGCTCAGGCCCTGAGTCCAAGGCCCAGGACTGGCAAAAAAAAAAAAAAAAAAAAGTAAATTGGAATAATTTAATCAAGATGATTATTTTCCCATTATCCTTTCATTATAGGTTTTGGACAAATAAAGGTTGTACCAAAAACTCATTGATTATCTTCCTGGCTATAATAACTCACTTGGTTCTCTACTCACTTTGACCCTAAGTAGTTACAGTTGTCCAAGCTTTCATTACTGAATATCCTCCCCCGCAACAATAAATACCTTGCACAGTGTTGTGAGGGGGTTTGCAAATGGAAGCAATGCTGACTGTTTTCTTAAAGTCTCCTAATATTTTCAGCCACCTATAGAAGTTATCAATAATTTGATGAGATTGTACTACCAGAGCGATAGAGTTTTGATTTAAAATAGAATATGTATTAAAGTCATGGATAATTAATCTCTCTATTTATTAATCCACAAATCTAAACTTCCAATATTCTTTCTGGAATAAGATAAAGGATGCAATCTATGGCTGCTAGACAGTATGATTTGTATACAGGAAGTGATTAGAACTATGAGATCACCATAATATGTGACTAGAAGGTGTATAGAGTATAACCTGACCACCAAATAACAATGGATTCTTATCAATGATTTAGGGATAATGAAAAAAATCTATTATTTTATTCACTGTAATTTAAAAATACCCAGTAAATATATTTGTTATTATCTTAGATAAATGCAATATTGATAAGTGCCTTAGTAATAATTACTGACACTCCCATTTTCTTTGGCAGTACTGAGAGTTTGAATTTGGGGGCCTTAAACTTTTAGCCTGGAATAATTAATACCACTGAGCTCTGCCACCCACCATGGCTTTCATAGGTAGTATAGTGTCTTGCTTCTGTCTGGCTTCTCACCTGAGTTGCAAGTGCTTCCCTACTTTTAGGATGTCCTGGGTCTCTGGGATCATGAGAAAGAACCATTAGTTCCATGCTTACTCCCACTGAGATGGAATCTCATGGAGTTTTCCTCTTAGCTAGGTTAGCACTTATGTCCTCCCAATCTCAGGTTTGGCTGTAGCTTGGAGATGACAGGTACATGTCAATACAATCAGCTATGGTTTGAGAAGACGTCTGGAGAACTGTGCTCCTGAGTTGACCTGGGACTATTTTCCTCCCCATTCTTTGCTTTTAAAGAAAGTAGCTGGAGGGGGCTGGGGATATAGCCTAGTGGCAAGAGTGCCTGCCTCGGATACACGAGGCCCTAGGTTCGATTCCCCAGCACCACATATACAGAAAACGGCCAGAAGCGGCGCTGTGGCTCAAGTGGCGGAGTGCTAGCCTTGAGCGGGAAGAAGCCAGGGACAGTGCTCAGGCCCGGAGCCCAAGGCCCAGGACTGGCAAAAAAAAAAAAGAAAGTAGCTGGGATTTCAAGTGTGAGCCACAATGTCAGGGTAATGGTAAGTGGAGGGGGTAGATGAATGAATGTTAAGAAATGTAAGGGAAGAAGTGGGTCAAATGAGGGGTGAGAATATTGAATGTCCTAACATGTAGCAAGATTCATTGGTTCAATGAACTGTTTTGTTATATGGTACTTCCTTTGTAAAGGTATAGAAGATAACCAAAAAATTAAAGAGAGGTATATTTTCAAATTATTTTATTAAAACATTTTCAAACAAATTTTATATGAAAAGCTGAATTAAGTTGAAAACCAAATTCAGGAAAACAGGGAACCTTTAGTTTACTAACCTTCATAATTAACCTGTGACCTATAAATACTGGGTATCTAACGTTCACTCAATAAGTAAATAAATGAATTACCCACACAAATACATGAAAATATTAAATATTTATCACCTGGCATTTTTCACAAGGAAAAGATGTCATGGAAGAAGTAAAGGAACATATGGGTCTGAGTTACTGCAATTTCTTTCAAATGGTATCTGAAACACAGTTCTTATCTGTGAACTTAATTTGTCAGGTTCATGCTAGGTTTCATTATCTTGAGTTAATGAAACATAATTCTACCTGGAGTTCTTAATATCAGATTTTATGCCATAGAGTATTTCCAAAATGTTTCTGTATGCATATGTGAAATAAGCAGCTGTGTATTTTTCTAACTTCATGGTTAGTTTCATTGTATTCCAGAAAACCCAGCACACAAAATAGAAACTACTTTGTTCTGAAAATGCTGTATATATTGTTGTTATATATGTCATATTTATATTATACAATATTATCATTACCTTCAAATATATATATATATAAGGTAGAGACAAAACACATTTTCATAATGGAATTTTATATAATTCAAATCCAAACATTCCCTTGTTCTTTCTCTTTGATGTGTAGACGTAATGCAGCAGGAATCAATGTGGGTTCTGAGTCGCTCAAGTCAAATCTAGTAGTGATAAAAGGATGTTCACTATTGTCGGTAAATATGCCTGTGCCTCCATTTGTAAACAAAATAGGAGATTCAACCTGCCAAATACTGCCTCTTAAGGAACACTGGAGGAAGCTCCGCTATTGCAAATCTATTTGCCATGGGAAGACCAAGATACAAATTATTCTCTCATGTCTTTAGGTTATGTATGTATATATCTATCTATACACATACATATTTATATATATGATTCATGTGTGTGCTATTATCAACTGGGGGTAGTTCCTTTTTAGATTTCCACTAGGTAAAGTTCATAGAATATCTATTACTTGAACATAAATCTCAATTGTAGGCAGAAATAGGCTTTTAAAAAAGAACCTTTCTAGGCTGGGGATATGGCCTAGTGGCAAGAGTGCCTGCCTCATATACATGAGGCCCTGGGTTCGATTCCCCAGCACCACATATACAGAAAATAGCCAGAAGTGGCGCTGTGGCTCAAGTGGCAGAGTGCTAGCCTTGAGCAAAAAGAAGCCAGGGACAGTGCTCAGGCCCTGAGTCCAAGCCCCAGGACTGGCCAAAAAAAAAAAAAAAAAAAGAACCTTTCTGCCAAAATCTACCAAGGGAATGTGACATTGCTGACATATTGATTTTAGACCCATCATTCTGATTCCAGGTTTCTGGTCTCTAAGACAGTAAAAAAATATTTTTTCTCTTATTGTAAACTACTTTTTTTACTTTTTTGTATTTTTTTCTGAAGCCACATAAATGAACATAGCTATTGTCTGTCAAATATCTGCTTTGTGTCTTTCCAACAAGATTATAATAACGGCCAAATAGGAAGAAAAGGGTGCAAATTCTCAATATCTGTATTGTTTTTGTGGTTGTTACATTTTTTAATTTCAAAAATTAAAATTATTTCCTCTATAAATGCTTTCTTTGAGTCCAGACTACAAAGGAACATTGTATGTTCTGAGGTTAGCCTCAACTGGGAGTATGGACAATGAATCTTCAAATTCCTGAATCCACACATGCCTTGATAATCATAATATTAAGACCACTTCAAAGCATCTGTATTTTCACCATTTCTGACAAATACTTGTGTCTACATATGTTTTCTTCCAGAAGCCCTTCATTACATGGTGCACGTTACTTCAGAACTTCACTCCTATATAAATAATTGCCTTTCCCATGTCAATTCAGATCTATGGACATATTTTCCCATGTCCTCTATATCCCATATGTATAGTCATATAACTTAAAGAGGGCTCCCAGAAATTTAAAATTTAACATAACTAAATGATGACCACATATCTTATAAGTAATAGCACAGAACAATTTGGTGACCCACTTGTTTTCCATATAGAATTGAGTCCTGCTGAAAAAGGAGGTTTCATTAAATTATTTAGCAATACTCATCACAGAAGCCATACAGACAGAAATCTTAAGTGAAAAAAAGTGTAACAGACTAGTCCTCTCTCAAGCAAGAAAAGAAGGAACTGTGCTTCAATGAAAACAACAGACTGCTGCTAAAATTTGAAGAGCATTTTTGTACATAGGCATCAGTGGTCTCTTTCACTGTGATTTACCCTGTCATTTAGATATAAATGTCATCTTTTGAAATGTCCATGTAAAGGGAACATAAAGATGGCTAAAACAAGGCCCAGCTAAAAACACTAAGAGGAAACCCTTTATCTACAGAATAAAAAATCCTGAATTGATCAGGAAAAAAATATCGCAGTGTAAGGTAAGTAGAAAGGGATAGAGATATAAATGATGGATAAATAGATAGACAGACAGGCTATTTCTATGGATATAGGGAGATCTAGATATACAAAAATAGTCACGTGATTATGAAACTCCAAAAAAGTACTTCCTCATTCATCTCTTTTTAACGTTGTCATTGCAATAAAGTTATTCTGGAATGCTTTGCCACCCTCCTGCCTCAGATTGTTGATCTACACTATTATTTGCCTATTTATTGCCTTGTGATATGAGTTATTTTTAATCTTTTACATAATTATAGACACATTTATATTTTAAATTTCTTAATAAATTGCTATATCCTTAAAGTAAGACATCATTTTTTAGTAACTTAAAATTATATATTGAAAGATGACTATGTGTCAGAATTGTAAGAGCCCAATAGCTCTGCCCTTATGAACACATAAGATGATGCTAAGTGAAATAAACTCCATATTATGGTAACAAGTATTACATCACTGTTGTAATCATTTTGAACATGCCATGCAAAACTGTAGCTTTTTGTTGTTGTTGTTGTTCCTCTTGTATCCCCTTCCTGTGGTTGTGCCCACGCTATTACTGTATCTCATCTGAGTACCCTGGATACTGTATATACTTGTATTAGAATTACAGAAGGTTAAAGGAATATCAAAATCGAGAGTCAAAGGCTAAAAAGACAAACAACTGCAAAAGCAATACTTACAAAACCATTTGGTGTAAACCAACTGAACAACTCATGGGGAGGGAGAAGGAAAAGGGGAGGGGGAGGAAGGAAATGAAGGAGGAAGTAATAAGTTATACAAGAAATATAACCACTGCCTTATGTATGAAGCTGTAACCTCTCTGTACCTCACTTTGACAATAAATAAATAATTTAAAAAATGTTACCATCATAAGAAAGAATGATGTGTTTCTAGAAGAAATAAAGTAAATTGAGTAAATAAAAAAAAAGTTTAATATGACTCTGAGATCAGATTATCTCATGAAGGAAAATCAACAACAAGAAGAAAAAAAAAAAAAAACTCTACAAATTATTGCCTAAACCAAAATCTCTCTCTCTATTAGGAGAAGGAACTCTTTTTAAATGAATAGAGGAGCTGAAAAATGAGAATAAATATTGGAGAGGGTTTATGTTAAAATGTGACAAGATAATAAGTAAAACAAAATACAGGATATAGAGGGATTTATAATATAAAAGTAAAGTAGAACTGTATTATAACACATTATAAATGTATTTAAGAGTATAGAATGTTCTTAAAGTTATGTGTATACCTACAAAATGAAACCTAATAAAAATGTGAACATATCTATCATCCTTAAAAGATTGTTTTCCCCTTCATAATGGCTCCCTTCTAATTATCCCCAAGACACCACCAATCTGTTTTCTATTACTATTGATAAGTTTTCATTTAGTAGGTCTTCTTGTTAAAATGTTGAACCATATGTTCAAAATAGCAGAAGAAATTGGACTCAAATGTGTTGTTTATATAAATAGTCCTTTAGATTTTATCCTCAAATTGTCTGCAAATCCCATTATATCTCAACAAAGCAGTACATATTGTGGTTTTTACCTCATACAAATGGAATTGCTATGACCACTCTGGCAAAAGCCTATGTATAGACATATGCTTTCTCTTAAATTTATGTGGGTGAATGAATACGACATTATGGGTGGAGTCTTAAGGTAAGAGAAAGTGTCAGGTCCAGAACCAGGCACCAAGAAGAAACAGGTAAATGTGTTTAGTGCCTTACTCTAGTCCTTACTTCTATGTATATACTGGTTTAAAACACCTTATTGTCACTCTGGTAGTTCTATGACTCCTCTACTTTGTAGCCATTTTTTCCAATTCTTCTTGAAGTTTTCAAAAACGTCAGGTAAAGACTATATTATCATGTGACTAAGTTTTGTCTTTTTAATTTTGTTTTAAAATATTACTGTAAAAGTGATTTACAGAGGGGATACAGTTACAGTAGTTAGGTAATGAGTACATTTCTTTTGAACAATGTCAGCCCTCCCTCATTCTCTTCCATGTTTTCCTCTCCCCTCTTCCTTCTCCCCAGCAAATTGTATAGTTCATTTCCAACATGGTCTCCAGTCAGCCACACTGCTGAATTGGTTCACATTTGTTCCACCATTCCAGTGCTTCCTCTTCCTCCCCCCAAACCAGAAAAACTTATACACAAGAAAATGGGTACAGAAATTTAAAAAAAAAATGACAGAACCAAATAAACCAAAGAAAAAAGAAAAAAATCAAATAGTACACTAAAAACAAACAAACAAACAAAAAACTTGTTTCCTATTCTTGGAGTTCATTTTGATACATATCAGTTCATGTGGTCATATGCACATAGCTATTGAGACTTTGTGATATGTACCTCGTTATAAATCGCTGTTTGGTTTTCCTAAAGGAACTTGAAAATTTGTCTCCTCATTAGCAAAACTTTCAAAAAAAAAAAAAAAAAAGAGAAACAAAAGTCAAAAACGACTATTTCTCATAAAAAAGTTCAATTGTTTAGACAAAATCCCTTCTAATCTTCATGTTATTCTATTCCTAGCCTATAAAATTGTCTTAATCTTTTTGAACTTTTTAACTACATCACTTTTTTTCTGTTTCCTTTTATTTTTTAGAGCTGGCCCTAGGGTTTGAACTCAGGACCTGGAGGTTTGCCCTAAGCTTTCTTGGTCAAGCTAGTGCCCTATCACTTGAAACACATGTCACAATTCCATTTTTCTCCTCCTTTTTCTCCTTCTCCTTCTCTGTCTTTTTTCTCCTTCTCCTTCTCTCTTTTCCCTCCTCCCTCCTCCCTCCTCAATCCTCCCTCCTCCTCCTCCCCCCCCACTTCCCCCTCACTTCCCCTCTCCCTCCCTCTCCTCCTTCTGCAGTTTGTCAGAAATAATAGTCCCAATGACCTTTCTGCCTAGGCCTGTTGTGATCTTCAGATCTCAGCCTGCTGAATAGTTGGGATTACAGGCATTAGGCACTGGCCTCCAGCTCCATCACTCTTTGTGTGTACTCTAGATTCTGTCTAGAAGCCAGCTTGGCAGTGTTTCAATTCTCATTACAATAAGCTAGACAAAGTAAAATGGCTGGTTTGTTTCTGATCTCTTAGGCGTCCTTTATGTTCAGCACCCTAAAAACTGTTTTCGTGACAGGAGCTGGTGGCTCAGGCTGTAATCCTATCTACTCAGGAGGCTGTGATCTGAGGATTGCTGTTCAAAGCCAGCCTGGACAACCAAATCCATGAGACTCTTATCTCCAATTAACCACCACAAAATTGGAAGTGGTACTGTTAGAAAGGGTGGGGGGGCTCATATGTGCATTTAAATTAATAATATATCTGAATTGTCAAGCTTGAAAGAAAATTAATAAGATGATTAGAATGAATTGATACTTTATTAACTATTTAGTATAGGTATATATGGATTAATCATTTAGTTCAATATTCCTGATTCTTCTTTGAACTAATGGTTTGTTCTGTTCAATGCTCAGATATGTCATATTGAACTGCTCGACTATTCCCTTATCCTTTTATTTTGCGGCTGCTTTGAAACAATGCACTGGAAGGGAACAGCTGCTGAACTTAGATAGAAAGAGAAATGCACTGAGATATTTATTACCTACCTTCTTTCCAACATTGCTGTGAGTCTATAGTAGCCACAGGTCTTTCCCAAAGATTGTATGGCCCCTTCCTGACATACCAGTACTGTATTGAGAGTATAGCTCTCTGAGGTGGGCACACCACTGCTTTTGCTTCCCCCTTAGGCTTAAGGCATTTGATAACTGCTATTGCTAGCTGCTGGAAGCATCACAGACTCTTCTCTTTTTCTCTTAATTTGGTTGACAACCTTCTAAAAAATGCATTTCTCATTAAAATCTCTTTAGTTATCCCTCTTTGTAGGCCATCTGTTTTATAAAGGAGCCAGGGTAACATAAGTCCTAAACAATTTTCCTTCATTGACCTCTTTTTCAGGCAAATCGGAAGCTAGAAATTATCAGAGTAGATAACTAAATTGATGAATTGAAAAAATACATAGGGCCATATTGGTGTGGCCATACATGCCTATCAGTCTAGCCAACTGAAATGTGGAGACTGGGGATCACAAGTTGGATGCTAGCCCATGAAAGCATGTAAGAAATCCCTACCTGAAAAACACAAAGTAAGATAGGTGGTGCTGGGTCACATCTGTAATCTGGGGGTCATGGTTTACAACCAGCATAGGCAGAAAAGTCTTAGAAACTCTTATCTCTGATTAAATACCAGAAAAGTCAAAAGTGGAACTGTGGTTCAAATTATAGCCTTAAGCCAATAAGCTCAGAAATAGCACCTAGACCCTGAATTCAAGCCACAGGACCAGAACACACACACAAAATATACAGCCGCACTTCACATCCCCACTTAGCACACAAATACATAGAGCTGGAGGCAGAATCCAATTTGTAGAATGTGGGCCTCTGTGCACGAGGCTCTGGGTTCAATCTTAAAATCATCTATCTATCTATCTATCTATCTATCTATCTATCTATCTATCTATCTGTCTATCTCTATCTATCTATACCCATCCTGTATCTTAACATCATATATATACATTTATATATATATATATATCCCCAACAGTAAATATATTTATATCCCACAAAATTCATATATATATATACATATATGTGTGTTTATGTAAATATATATGTATGTGTATATCTATCTCTATATAATATATGTTCTACAAAATTAAGATGTGCCAGGAAAGAGGTGAGTAGAGAAGGAATGGTCAATTATGTTGAGAGAGATGACATTGATCAAGATATATGTAGTTCCAATGCCCAACGTATGATACTGTAACCTCTCTGTACGTCAGTTTGATAATAAAAATTTGAGAAAAAAAATAAATAAAATAAATAAATAAAAATAAAGTAAAAAAAAAAGATATATGTAGTTATAAACTGCTTTGTTAAATGGCAACTCCTTTGTACAATTCTTACTGATAATAATAAAAAATCATGTCAGATAAAATTCTATCTCTTGATAACATCATGCTTGTTATTACTAGGGGGAAAAATGCAAAGGATTTATATATGATCTACCCAGTTTGAGAGATTCTGTGTATTGGTTACCTCAAAACCAAAAAATTGTAAGGTAAAAGCTTTTAAATACAACAAAAAGAATGTATAGCATTTCCACATGTGTGATGGCATTAAAATTCACATAAATATACAACAAATTAATATGTTACTGCTACTCAATATTTTTAATAAATTCTGCTGTTAGCTAGAATGGTTATGTATTCCCAAATTTCAGTTGTTGATTGAAATTTATGTGATGATATTTCCAGCCCAGGCCTTTAAGAGTTGAATAGGTCATGGGACTAGTGATTTCTCTTAAAACAGGTAATAGGGTAAGAACTCTGTTCATAGGATTAGTATCATGATAAGAGAGATTTTAGATTGTTACCTTGTGCCTTCCACAAATTTAGGAAATGAATAAAGGCCAATGTTTGGAGAATGAGTCCGAATTGATCTTGGAATACCCAGTCCCTGGAATTGTGAATAAAGAAATGTCTTTTGCTTATAAGCTAAGACAGAATCACTTTCTTATTACTGTAGGATTGTTTGGATAAGTCCAGAGGCAATTCTGAGAGGAAATTATGTACTTCTGCCATAGCTAAAAATGTTCAGTCACATCAGTTGGGTAAGATGACAATATACCATTTCTTCTGTCTTTATTGAATCCATCTATGATCCAGACTCCCCCTCCTTTTTTTTTAATCCATGGCCAGACACATTTATGTCTATGTCATATAGAAGTGTATGTACCCTGCCACACATCACTGCTGTTCTTTAAGGCTCAATTTAATGGAGTCCTTCTTTAAGGTTTCAGTACTAGGGCATTAGGCATTTACTATTTGAATGGATTCAGTTTAGGTTAGAACTGTATGTAGTCGAAAAGAATCATCTCCTTGCCTGTGTGTTTTGTAGACAGTGTGAAGCTATTGAGGAAAAATATTATGCCTTTTTGCTTCTTTTGTAGAAGAGCTCTGGGTTTCAGTTGAAGTAAATTCAATTCAGTTTGTGAATGGGGTATATGCCTGTGCAGAGTTATAAAACCTGATTCTTGTTTCAATTCTTCTACTAAATAACTGTGTGATCTTGGATAACTCATTTTCAGACTTTTGTGCAAAATGAACTCATTAAATCAGATTACCTCCAAGGTCTCTTTTACCTGTGCAATGGTATAATTTTCACTGTAAATATTAGGTCGTGACAGCGGAGTGAAATCATCTGACATTCTTTGTATATTGAACTCCTCTTTCTCTGAAATCCTCAAAGAATATTCATCAGCACACTTCAAACAGAAAAGCCATGGTTTCTATGATGAATATTTAGAAGTTTATTATAGACAAATAGCCCCAAACTGGTAAGTTTATTTGAAACTCTGGAAACTACTAGTAGCTAAACCTCTTGGGTTTGCAAAATTGGGCAGTAAATTGTATGACAAGGAGTTCCCCCCAGAGATTTCCCATGTTTGCTGCTTCTGGCAGGTTGGAATTAGAGTGAGAAAAGCCAGTTTTGTGATACCTTGTTATTGCTACTCCCAGGTGGAGTTCAGAAGTGTAGACATGATGACAAAGGTGATGAAAACGTAGTAACAACAAAGGAAGGATTTAATCAAATGTTATTGGCTTTCTAGAAGCTTCTAGGCCCAGTTTCACTGTCACCTGTATTTATTTGTATATTGCTTTTATGAAATGAACTTCCTCCTTGGGGAGTAGGTGGGAATTATATAATTATCAGTTGAAAATGTGTGGATTTGTACCAGGAAAGCAAAAATGGGAAATTGAATCCTAATGATAGGAAAATGTACTATGAGAGGAGATAGTATGAAATGCTTTGTGTTAAAATCCTGGATATAAGTTACCAAAGTAATCTGCACTCTTCTTTGAAAATTCAACCATGCATTAATTTTAATGTTTGTTCATGTTTAACTCAGATTTTCCCCCAAATTTCTTTATCTCAGTCCGCTTGTAGCTTCTATTTAAGACCTTTTGTCAGTTGCCTAACCAGGTCAAACAAAAATATTTCTCTCCTCAGAGAGAACTTGCATAACAGTATTGCCCCATTGGCCTTTTTCAAATCTTTATTTCTTAGATATGCTATAGCTACATTTTTATCTTGAATAATCCAAAGATCACTCTTTCTTTTTTATTTTTTTTAAGTCCTTATGCCTGTGTCCATTAGTTTCTAGGAATGGGAGTAATTTCTGTTTTGTTTTGTTAGTTGTAAGGCTTGAACTCAGGGCCTGGGCACTGTTCCTGAGCATTTTCACTCAAGGCTAGCACTCTACCATTTTGATCCAGAGCACCACTTCTGGTTTTCTAGTGGTTCATTAGATATAAGAGTCTCACAAAATTTTCTTGCCTGGGCTGACTTTGAACCTTGATACTCAGATCTCAGCCTCCTGAATAGCAAGGATTAAGGTGTGAATCACCAGTGCCCACACGTGGAAGTAATTTTTAAACATATTTTTCCTACTCCTACATTCTTCCCCATAAATAAAGTGAATACTATTGTCATCACTTATAGTCATGAGATCATCTCATATTGTCATCAGTTTGATATCTAGTTATGACTGATATGAATTCAGGTTTTGTTCTCTAACCTGATGAACACTCTTTTCCATCACTGACTTGCCTCTGTCATTTCCACTGTTCTTTCAACACAAGAAAGAACTAGTAATAATCAGCATTTCCATGTATTATTACCATACTGTCATCACTTTCTACTGGGGAATCATTTCCTACGGTTATTGTCATCTCAGATATGGCATTTGTTCAACTGTAAATATGTAATTTAGCACTTTTTAGTATATATTTTACATTCTGCTTCTTGTATATATATTTTCCAATCAAAATCACAAGCACTTGAGGGCTAGGGCTATGTTTTTGGTCTTTTCTATCATCTACTACATCTAATATGATATTAGTGCTTAGTAAAAATGTCCTAGTGTGATTTTTAGATATGAAACATGTGAATGATTTAAAGTGAGTTATAGATTTTATTTAGAATATATAGTGTACTGTATTTATCTTCAGTTCAGTTCAACAAATATTTATTGAGCAACTAACATAGTGCCTTATTCAGAATAAACTTTCAATAAATACTTATGCATAGAATATTAGTAATTTGTCTCCACAGTGAATGAAGCCCTAGTGGGAGAGAGGAAATAAATAACTTCTAAGAGATTTTATGGTTTATTAACCTCAGTTTTCTACATTTGGTTTTACAGTGGATTACATTAAAATAGTGCAGAACTTCATTTGAGAAGGTGATATGAGATTTTTATTGCCAATACTGGCACTCCATTGAACTTGTAATCATCAGAAAAATTAGCGTAAAGCACTTAGGTTTTGGAGGCTCACCTAGTCTTTCTCATCCATTTTCAACCACTGATGGGGTATTTATTGAGTGAATCCCCAATAAAGGTTTTAATGAATACAAATTCAAAGACATTTTATACAACCTCAAGATAGGTCATTGAGAAGTTTCAGGCATTTCATTTTTTTAGTAAGTGTACATCATGAAGCGAACAACAAAGATTAGGAAGAAGCTTGTAAATAATATGTACTGATGAAAATATATACATGAAAGACAACTGATATAATAAGATAATAGGGAAACTCAAATACATGGAATGACTAGACACCGCATACTTATTATACTGGAAAATGAAAATAAAATTGATAATACAAAAATGCTATCAGCCATGTTGGACAACAGAATTCCTGGTAGTAAAAGTACAAGAGGATACATTCTGCAAAATATTATCTTTGCTTGTGAGTGAGTATGTATATCCATATGTGTGTGTGTATGCATGTTGGGGGACAGGGTTAAGACAAGGCTATCCTGGAACTTGCTTTGTGGCACATATTACCTCCCAACTTGAAATCCACCTACCAACACCTCCTGGAAGATGCTTTTTTAAACAATCATCTTGGTTTATTATGTATGATTCAACATCTATGCTCCTGATTTGCTTCACACAGTTACCTATCAATAAATGTTTAAAATAACTTTATTCATAATTAACCAAAACTGGAAACAGGAAACATGAAACGTATTTCAACTGGCCAATAGGCCAGATCAATTATGACACATACCTTTAAAGAAATATTATTTATCAAGTAAAACAAATACTAATCCAAAACTACAGATATTTCTCAAATGTTAGGTTAAAGATACTTTAAATGCAAAATATTTGTATATAACCAAAATACACCAAAATACACTATCTGAAGGGATTTATTTAATATCCAGAATATGGTGATTTTGTACAAAATCAGGAATACTCAAATTCCCCTTATTCATTGTTAGTCATTCAATAATTTCATTTACCCATGCTCCACCATAGCCCCAAATACTAAATTGAATTTTTGCATTCTCCATAATTTGGTAGGATATGCAATTACCCATGAACACATTTTCCTCCTCTTCTTTTTTTCTATCCTTTTCCCTTTGATCAGAGTCCATCCCTTTCAAGTACCTACCCTTAGTGTTTGATTTTGCTGAACCATGTATTTGCCTTTCTAAGGAATTAGAACCATTTGAGATCTCCCTTTCATTTTCCTTATTTCCATTAATACAATTGTATATATTTGCATTCCACCAAATGTACTCATAAGTTTGTAAACAAAATATAGCTTCCACATATATACGTCTGCAACAGTGAAGTTAGTAATAGTTAATATTTTACTATTATCTAGACTCGAAGAATATGGTGATGGAAACTAGAGTTCTTATTCACAAAAGTTTTTGGCCCAGTATATTAAATAATGAACTCATCCACATAATACAGAGGGAAACCTAAGTTTTATGAACTTTTGGTGATGGTACATAACCCGTAAGTGTGTATAAATGCATGTTGGGGTATTTGTGTTTGGGATAGAGAGAAATAACCCATTAAAAGAGTCATTCAAGAGGACTGGTCACAAACGTACAGAATATATGATTTCTGTATCTTTCAGTGTTTCACGAACTTTATTTTTTTCTTTTTTAATTTTTATTTCTTTTTTTTTTGCCAAATTGATGTACAGAGAGGTTACAGTTTCATACGTTAGGCCTTGGGTACATTTCTTGTACTGTTTGTTACCTTCTCCCTCATCTCCCCCGCCCCCTCCCCCCTTCCCACTTTCCCTCTCCCCACCATAAGTTGTTCAGTTGGTTTACACCAAATGGTTTTGCAAGTTTTGCTTTTGGAGTCATTTGTCTTTTTATCCTTTGTCTCTAGATTTTTATATTCCCTTTCACTTCCCTACTTCTAATACCTGTATATACAGTATCCAGGATACTCAGATGAGATACAGTGATGGTACAGGAATGACCACAGGAAGGGGATACAAGAGGATCATCAACAATAGAAGCTATGGTTTCACATGGCATGTTGAAAGTAATTATAACAGTGATGTAACATTAATTTCCCTAACATGGAGTCCATTTCACTTACCATCATCTTATGTGTTCATAGGGCCATAGCTATTAGGCTCTTGTGATCCTCTGCTGTGACTAGCCTAAACCTGTGCTAATTATTCCCTATGAGTGAAACCATAGAGTCCACGTTTCTTTGGGTCTGGCTCACTTCACTTAATATAAATTTTCCAAGTCCTTCCATTTCCTTACGAAAGGGGCAATGTAATTCTTTCTGATAGAGGCATAAAATTCCATTGTGTATATGTACCACATTTTCCTGATCCATTCATCTACTGAGGGGCATCTGGGTTAGCTCTATGTTTTAGCAATGACAAATTGTGCTGAGATGAACATTGTTGTTCTGGTGGCTTTAGTGTGTTCTTGTTTGAAGAGGTATGGTCACAAAAGTACAGAATAAATGATTTCTGTATCTTTCAGTGTTTTGTGAACATTAATCAACCAGGGATAATGTAATGTACCATCCTTTCTATTAAACATATAAAGCATATATAAAACATACTGAGCTGTTATAAATAATGCAGTAAAAATACTTTTGTGAATTTAGTTATTATCTTGAAAGATCTGCTTAAACCGTATTCTTAAGCACAAAATTACTAAGAAAGGTTATGTATACATTTTTTTCTGATTTTGTTATATAATCTGAAATTGCTTTTGAGAAAGTCTTTTGCTATTTACAGTATTGTAAACAATATAAGAATGAACAAGTTTTGCTAACATTCTCTACTTTTGTGTTATCTTAAAGTGCATTAAATTTTGCAAATCTAATAGTTCCAGGGAAGTGGAAGTCTTCCTGAGATATTGAAATACTTGACCAAAACTTAGTGAGAGAAAGAACACAACACATTTGAGACATGTTGATGAGTGACAAGACATATGTTCAAAAAAAATTTTAAAAAGACATATGTTCGAAATTAGGTGCTTTAATTACATAAGCCATACAATTTTAACAGCATGTTTTGTGATCTTGGGAAACAAGAAGTAAGCTATGATTCTGATTATTTGATGGGGATCCAGATTTATATTTTGAATCTTCACAAGTTCTAGCCTTCAAGAGAAATTCACCACTGGTATGTTTTATTGACAGGGATATTTGTGATATAATACAGCACCCTGTAGCTGACCCAACTTCCAGCTATTCTGTATTCATTTATCTATTGGTAACATGAACAATTCTTTTCGATGAGCCACGGACCTACAGGAAGAAGTGGGAATGGGATTTTTTTTCCCCCTACAATGAATTCCAACAAATCTCTAGTCACTTAGAAGTGTCAGGGAGAAGGGGCACTGACAGGCAACTCTGTCAATGTGAGCAGGGCGTTTTAGATCAAATGCAGGAACATTACTGTCAAAAATTACAACCTCAGCGTTGACATAAATGTTGACAGCACCATTTTCACTGATAGTGGTATCAGAGCAGATTATGATTCACAAAGGACTGTCCAACAAGAAATGATTTAGATGAAATGCTCCCAATAAGTTAGGTAAAGGAATAAAGGAGAAACACAAAATATAAAGATTGCAAAGAGTATGTGTATATATATATATATATATATGCATATATATGCATATATGTGGCAATATGAACCTCTCTGTTCCTGATAATATAAGTTTAGCTATAAGTTTATGCGGAGAAAACTATAAAAATGGAAATTCAGACCCTACTTTGAATCTAGTCTACCTCTGTTTTCAATCTTGTTACACTGAAATTTCTGTAAAATAATTTTGAAAAACAAAGTTGGGTATGTAATTATAAAGCAGATGGTGAATCTTTGCAGGGTAGTAACAAACTGTTTTAGAAAATCAAAGCTATGAATGAAAAGAAAGTGATATTTTAGTAAAGGAAGGAACATAGAGGTAGAAACATGATTATTTCCTTTTCTGTGCAATTAGAAATAGTATTAATGCATCAAAACCCATTTCAACTTTTCCCAGTACTTTTACTTAAACCCAGTAGCGAATTTCTGTAATATAACACGAAACTATTCTACTAAATAAAATTACTTTCAGAGCTGCTTTCCAAGTACTCTTTTATTTTCTAAATATTTCTAGAAGTTAAATAGTCTCCTATTTAAACTATTTATTTTTATTAAATATCATTCAAATGCCTTTAATTAAAAAATTAGTTTATGAATATAATACTTTATAATCCAGTCTTTATTTTTTCATTTTTTTTTCTCATTTTCTCCCATCCCATCACTACCCACAAGTTACATAATTCAAGTTTTACAAAATGGACATAGTACATATTGACTGCATTCTCTCAACTTTCCTCCCATTTGTGCCACCTCCTTTTTCCTTACTTCTCCCCACACAGAACATGCTTCCGTTTACCTGTATTTATTTTTTTATTTTTGTTTTATTTATTTTTTCTTATTTATTGTCAAAGTGATGTACAGAGAGGTGACAGATTCATACGTTAGGCCTTGCGTACACTTCTTGTACTATTTGTTACCTCCTCCCTCATTATCTCTTCCCCCCTCCTGCTTTCCTTCTACCCCCATGAGTTGTTCAGTTGGTTTACACCAAATGGTTTTGCAAATATTGTTTTTGGAGTCGTTTGTCTTTTTATCCTTTATCTCTCGATTTTGATATTCCTTTCACTTCCCTACTTCCAATACCAGTATATACAGTATCTAGTGTATGCAGATGAGATAGAGTGATAGCGCGAGTACAACTACAGGAAGGAGATCCAAGAGGATCATCAAGAAAAAACCCTACAGTTTCACAGGGCAATTTGAAAGTGATTACAACAGTGATATAACACTCATTCTCTAACATGGCATTCATTTCACTTAGCATCATTTTATGCATTCCTAAGGGCATAGCTATTAGGCTCTTGTGATCCTCTGCTGTGACTAGCCTAGACCTGTGCTAATTATTCCCTATGAGGGAGACCATAGAGTCCATGTTTCTTTGGGTCTGGCTCACTTCACTTAGTATAATTTTTTCCAAGGGCAATGGGGCAATGCCATTATTTCTGACGGAGGCATAAAATTCTATAGTGCATATGTACCATATTTTCGTGATCCATTCGTCTATTGATGGGCATCTGGGTTGCTTCCGTACTTTAGCTATGAAAAATTGTGGTGAGATGAACATGGTTGTGCTGGTGGCTTTAGTGTCTTCTTGTTTGTGGTCTTTTGGGTAGATGCCCAAAAGTGGGGCTGCTGGTCATAGGGAAGCTCTATGTTCAGCCTTCTGAGTAATCTCCATACAGCCCTCCAGCGTGGCTGAACCAGTTTACATTCCCACCAACAATGAAGTAGAGTTCCCTTTTGGACACATTCCCTCCCACCTTAATTATTGTTAGTTTTCATGATAAAGAACATTCTTATTGGGGTGAGGTGGAATCTCAATGTTGTTTTGATTTGTGTTTCTTTTATTGCCAGTGACATAGAGCACTTTTTCATATGTCTATTGGCCATTCTCATTTCCACATCAGAAAAGTCTCTTTTTAAGATTTTAGTCCACTTGTTGAGGGGGCTGTTGGTTCTTTGTGGCTTTGTTTTGGAGGAAGGTAATTTTTTTAGTTCTGAATATATTTTAGGTATGAGGCCTTTGTCTGTTGTATAGCCAGTAAAGATCTTTTCCCAACCTGTGGGCTTTCTGCTTATATTGTGAGCTATGCCCTTTGCCCTGCAGAAGATTTGCAGTGTGATGCAGTCCCATTTGTTCATTCTTTCCTTGATTTGTAGCATTTCTGGGTCTTTGATAAGTAAGTTTTGTATCATGCCAAGGTGCTCAAGTGTTTCTCCTCCTCTTTCTTTTAGTGTTTTCAGGATATCTGTTTTAAGTCAAAGGCTGGAATAAAATCTACCAAACAAAGAGCGCCTATGAGAAGGCTGGAGTTGCAATCTTAGTATCAGATAAAATTGACTTCAAATTAAAAATGGTAGGAATGGACAAAGAAGGTTAATACATACTAATAAAGGGATCTCTCCTACAGGAGGATATAACCATCCTAAATATCTACACACAAAATGCAGGAGCACCCAACTTCATCAAACAAACCCTACTGACTCTAAAAACACTCATAGACCCAAGCACATTGATATTTGGAGAGTTTAATACTCCACTGTCACCTCTGGACAGATCAACATGCCAAAAACTGAAAAAGAAACCACAGAACTAAACAACTGCATAGACCAACTAGACTTAACTGATATCTACAGAATATTCCATCTAGCAACACCAGAATACACATTCTTTTCAGTAGAACATGGAACATTCTCCAAAATAGATCACATCTTAGGGCACAAAGAAAATTCAGAAGAATTAAAATCATTCCCTTCATTCTCTCAGACCACAATGGAATAAAATTAGAGCACAACTCAAACAACCACCACAGAAAATCCTACAATTCATGGAGACTAAACAGCTCACTGCTGAACCATCAGTGGGTCATTGAAGAAATTAGAATAGAAATGCAAATATTTATGGAATTCAACCAAGATGAGTACACAAAGTACATGCTCCTTTGGGACACAGCAAAGGCAGTACTCAGAGGAAAATTTATATCTCTGAGTGCCTACACCAACAAAATGTAGAAACAGCAACTCAACAACTTAAGGAAGCACCTTGAGGTCCAGGAAAGGAACAACAAGCCAAACCCCAAGTCAATAGACAAAAGCAAATAATTAAAATCAAATCAGAATTAAATGACTTACAGACAAATAGAACATTGAAAGAATCAACAAAACAAAGAGTTGGTTCTTTGAAGAAATTAACAATATAGACAGACCTCTAGCAAACCTGAAAAAAAAAATGAAGGAAGCACACCCAAATAAAGAAGATAAGAGATGAAACAGGTAACATCACCACAGAAACAAACAAAATTCAGAACATAATAAGGGACTATTTTGCAAAACTTTATGCCAACAAAATAGAGAACCTGAAAGAAATGGACGATTTCCTAGAAATAATTGATATCCCTAAACTGAGCCATTAAGATTTAATCCCTTTGAACAGAAACACATCCAGCATTGAAATAGAAATGGCAATAAGTGATCTTCCATCCAAGAAAAGCCCAGATCCAGATGAATTCACAGCAGAATTCTACAAGGCCTTCAAACCAGAACTCACTCCAATATTTCTCAAACTCTTCAATGAAAATGAAAGAGAAAGTTCACTACCAAACACATTCTGTGAAGCCAGTATAACCCTCATCCCAAAACCAGGCAGGGGGCTGGGGATATAGCCTAGTGGCAAGAGTGCCTGCCTCGGATACACGAGGCCCTAGGTTCGATTCCCCAGCACCACATATACAGAAAACGGCCAGAAGCGGTGCTGTGGCTCAAGTGGCAGAGTGCTAGCCTTGAGCTGGAAGAAGCCAGGGACAGTGCTCAGGCCCTGAGTCCAAGGCCCAGGACTGGCCAAAAAAAAAAAAAAAAAAAAAAAAAAAAAAAAAACCAGGCAGGGACTCATCACGGAAAGAGGACTATAGACCGATTTCCCTGATGAACATAGACGCAAAAATTCTCAACAAAATTCTGGCCTAACAACTTCAATATGTCATCAAAAAAAATCATACACCATGATCAAACTGGATTCATCCCAGGGATGGAAAGTTGGTTCAATATACGCAAGTCAATCAATGTAATCCACCACATCAACTGGAGCAAGATAAAGAATCACATGGTTATATCTCTGGATGCGGAAAAGGCATTTGATAAAATCCAGCACCATTTATGATAAAAATCCCTGGAAAAACTGGGATTACAGGGAACACTCCTGAATATAATAAAGGCAGTCTATGGCAAACCAACAGCAAGCATAATTCTAAATGGTGAAAAACTAAAGCCATTCCCTTTAACATTAGGAGCCAAGAGCGGGATGTCTTCTCTCTCCCCTCCTCTTCAACATAGTACTCGAATTCCTAGCTAGAGCAATTAGGCAAGAAGACAACATAAAGGGGGTCCAAATAGGAAAAGATGAAGTTAAACTTTCTGTCTTCACAGATGACATGATCCTATACCTAAAGAATCCCATAGAAACTACTCCCAACCTACTAGAGCTGATCTAAAACTTTGACAAAGTAGCAGGATATAAAATAAACCCTCAAAAATCAATGGCCTTTCTATATGCTAATGATCCAAAGACCGAGGCCAAAATCAGGAAAGCAATTCCTTTTGCAGTAGCTTCAAAACACATAAAATACCTAGGAATACCCTTAATCAAAGAAGTGAAAGACCTCTATGATGGAAAATTTTAAAACATGAAAAATGAAATTAAGACAGAACTAAGGAAATGGAAAAACCTCTCAAGCTCCTGGATTGGGAGGATTAATATATTCAAAATGGCAATATTGCCAAAGGCTATCTACAAATTCAATGCAATACCCATTAATATCCCAACACCATTTTTTTTAATGAAGTATAGGAAGCAATCCAGAAATTCATATGGAACAATAAAAGACACAAAATAGCAAAAACCATCCTAAACAGAAAGAACAGTGCTGGAGGAATTACAATACCTAACTTCAACTGTATTATAATGCTATAGTAATAAAAACAGCTTGGTATTGGCACGGAACAGGCCTGAAGACCAATGGAACAGAATTGAAAACCCAGAAATGAACCCACTGAACTATGCCTACTTAATCTCTGATAAAGGAGCCAAAAAAAATATGATGGAAGAAAGATAGCCTCTTTAACAAATGGCGATGGTAAAACTGGTTAAACACCTGTAACAAACTGAAACTAGATCCTTATATATCACCCTGCACCAAAATCAATTCCAAATGGATTAAAGACCTCAAAATTAAAACAGGCACCCTGAAAACACATGTATTTATTTTTAAAGATTCTTTTGTTTTTCAAAGGAATTACATCATGGACCACCTCCTCTAAGTATACTATCCTTTGGTCAGTTAATGTGTGTATGTGTGTGTGTGTGTGTATGTGTGTGTGAGTGTGTGTGTTATTACATATAGATTTAAATTGCACATGTGAAAGGAAACAGACTCTGTACCTGCATAACTTCACTTAACATAATTTTTTTAGGTCCATCCATTTTCCTGTAAATGACATTATTGTTTCTGACAGGTGACTAAAACTCCATTGGCTATATGTACTTCCTTCCCTTGTTCCACTTAAACATAAAATTGTAGGGCTTCGGGACTGTTTGATAACTGGCTATTGTGAATCATGCAGCAATAAACTTTGGTGTGTGTGTATTTACAATATTGTGACACAATAATTTGGGTATATGTCCAAATATAGCATCTGTGGACAATAGATCTGTGCATAGTCTTGAGAAATCTTGACATTGTCTTCTGGAGTAGTTGCACTGGTTTACATTTCCATTGATAGTGTAATGAGGCTTCTTTTCCCCTCCTCATCCTGATAGTATTTGTTGTTCCTGTTTTTCTGATGACCTGTCCTACTGGGGTGAGATGGAATCTCAATATTGTTTTTACTTACATTTCTTTCTTTCTTTCTTTCTTTTTATTTTTATTTTTTTAGCCAGTCCTGGGCCTCAGACTCAGGGCCTGAGCACTGTCCCTGGCTTCTTCTTGCTCAAGTCTAGCACTCTGCCACTTGAGCCACAGCGCCACTTCTGGCCGTTTTCTGTATATGTGGTGCTGGGGAATCGAGCCCAGGGCCTCATGTATACAAGGCAAGCACTCTTGCCACTAGGTCATATCCCCAGCCCCCTTACATTTCTTTTATGAGCAGAAATTTATTGGCCATTCTTGATTCTTCTCCTGACAAATTTCCCATTTCACTGCGTTATTATTTTATGAGGGAGGGTAGTTTTGTGAGATATTTGTGGATAATAGACTCTTTTCAGATGTATAGCTGGGTAAAGATTTTTCTCTCATTCTGTAGGCTGGCTTTATACATTAGTAATTGTGTCCTTCACAACGCAGAAACTTTTTGGTTCAATGTAATTGGTTTTTTAATTATTTTCTTTCCAAATTTCTGAGCCCCTCAAACTCATAATATTCCGGCCTATTCCAATATATTCTGTTTGTCTTACTTCTTGATATAGTACTTTCAGTATTTCATTCCTGACAATGAGGCATTTGATGCATTTTTGAGTTGATATTAATCGTGCAAGGTGACAGGGATGCAATTTTATTCTTATACATAATGGGGTCCAGTTTTCTCAAACACCATTTGTCGAAAAGGTTTTGTCCAACATAAATGTTTGGATCCTGTGACAAATATCAGGTAAATGTAAACATATGGATTTATTTCTGGTTTGTTTAGTCTATGCTATTGAACTTTGGGCCTAATTTTGTGCCAGTACCAAGCTGTTTTTGTTATTATAGCTCTGTAATAAAGTTTGAGGTCTGGAACTGTGATATCTAAATCGTGGCTTTTCTGAACAGATATGCTTTTGATATTCTGGACCTTGTAGTCTCTATATAAATTCTTGGATTGTTTTCTGTAGTTCCATGAAGAATGATGTTAGAATTTTGATGGACATTGCATTGAACCTGTCATTCACCTTGGCAGTGTGGCAATTTTCACAATAGTAACTCTGTGTTTTTCTTTAAGAGTTTTATAGTTTTTTGCTATATATAGTTCCTTCACTCATATGTGTTTTATTTTTTTAAACTCAGAATTTTTGGCCGGCCAAATTTGTGGTCGGGGTTATATTAAAATATTTGAATAAGATAACTTACTTGTAAAAAGCAAAATATACTTGTAAATCATACAGAAATAGTGTAAAAATGCATTCCCACTCTATTTCTTTCAGTAAATGACACTAAATATTTCATACAAAACAAATTATTTGAGAAATTTTTGGATAACTCATAAAAAATGTCTTTTAGTCCTTTGCACAAATTCTCTAAAGATCAAATTGAACTAGAAATTAAATAATTTGTCTAGAGAGTGTTTAAGTCTCAAATGTGTTTTTTTTTCTTTTAAATGTCACAGATGATATTGTGTATGATATTGTGGATGCCATTGTTTTTGTCCTATGTTAATACTTTATGCGGTATTTCAATGTACATAGTATTTCTATTTATCACTTGTTGATATTAAAATTTTGACCAGAGAGATATTATTCCTTTCAGCACTCTGTTGTTCAAATTCTGAGTCTGGTAGTTGGATTTTTAGAATGACTTAGTACATACTCTAATAACAAAAAATACATATAAGTCATCGTTGTTTCCTTAAATTTGTTGAACACAAAGAATATTCACAGGGCAGCCCAAGATAAATGGAAGTGAAATATAAAAGCTAAATAAGGACCCGACACACTTAGGTTAGGATGACAGGCTGCTTGCACCGGCATCTTAGCTATTCAGGAGGCTGAGATTTGAGGATCATTGTTCAAAGCCAACCCAGTCAAGCAAGTCTGTGATATTCGTATCTCCAATTAACCACAAAAAAATATGGAAGTGAGATTGTGGTTCAAGTGGTAGAGTGGAGCCTTAAGCAAAAAACTTCAAGGCTAGTGCCTAGGCCTTGAGTTCAAATCTCTGAACAAGTACAAACTACATTAATAATTAAAAATGAAATAATAATGATAACACAATTAATTAAAATGAGTGATGGAGCTATGTCCTTCTGGAGAAAGATCTTACTAGCAGAAAAGGAAATATCTTAACTGGAAAAATTAAACCACAATTGAACACAAACATTTTTGTACACCTTGCTGAGAAAGGCTCGGAACCATAAGACTTTGCATTTAATGACAATTACTGTGTTACAAATATGTTACTAGCTATTATACTAATTTTGTTCTATAAAAGTGACTTTTCTTCAAGAAATAAAATAGTGTATATATGCAATATATACACATATGTATGTACATTTATACATGCATGTGTATATGTACATATATGTATATATGTGTATATATGTATATACATGTATTTATATATGTGAGTGAAAAATTCTTTGAACTAATCTAAGAATTGTCATTAAGCTGCTACTCAATCATATTCTTCTGTCTAAATTATATCTATTTTGTAGTAGCTGCTTTGCTCTACACTGAAGAAAAAGTTTATCACTAATTGGCCATCCTAAATTGAAACTACTTTAGTAATCTAATGTGCAACACTACTGAGCCTATTCACTGTAATTATGTTCCAGAAATCTGATTATGTGGAATCTCATAGAAAATAATAGGAAAGGGAAAATATCAGAAAAGAGATAGATAAACCACACAGAAAGCAGGTCTGCATTAATAAATCATCCAACACAAAATTAAGAAAATAATAATAATAAAAATAATTACTCATAATATGTTCAGGAGAGTTATAATTACATAAGTAATGCAATGAATACATTCAATACCTATATGTCAAATATTCCTCTGAGTGATAGATTCTCAAAAATCTGGTTTCACACCATTTGTCAATCCATATTATATCTGAAAAAATATTAGAATTCTTCAAGAAATATGGCAAATCATAATTAGAAATTGAGAAAACTCAAAAAGCTATTTACACAAGCATTTCTTCCAGAAATACATGATTATTTGATGATACTGTGATTCAAATATTTTTCTGAAGATTACTGTAGCCTGCTTTGTCTCAACTCAGTAGATTAGCAAAGGAAATTATAAGAAATGTGAAACTATCAGGGACAAAGTTATCTGTATAATCAATGAATTTGGTGGAGGTGAGTGCAAATTTTGTGTAGCATATCAAATTTTTGGAAATTCTGATCATTTAAAGTTCTTAAGACTCTGGCCAATGATTAGAAGTAATGACTTAACTAAATTTCCATAGTCCAATAACACCACTACTACCTTCTCACTGTTTAAGGAAAAATATAGATTAAAGCAGGGTTCGATTGCTCAGGTGACTGTATACATGATTTACTGAGAAGATTGGCATCTCCTTGACCACAGAAAACATTGAGTTTATCTGTGTTGGAAACCAGATAGGCAGAGTTCTGAACTAGTTCAAGATGATCTGGCTTTAATTACCTTCAATTCTATATTTCAAAGAAAGCACAGCCTGCACTGGACACATTTCCCTAACAAGAGCTCTCAAACTCTTAGTCCTGGTACTACAAGATATATGAAGAAATTTATCTCCTTCCTTCACTCTCCTCCTCTATTACTATAGTGTCATTTCTTCAAAATTCACAGTTTACAGGTCTTGTTCTGTCACTTTTCAAATGCATATCATTTAGGAGGAGCAAACACCCTCTCATAATTGTCCTAGTAATGGACTCTTTAACCATATTTACAAGGTTAGTCAGTTAACTCCAAGAAGGGGAAGACAAATATATTTCTTCAAGATGCTCCTTTTAGAATTCAGAGAAAGGAAGAGTGGCTGTCATGTTGATTCTCTGCTCACAGAAATGTCTCTACACTGTAAAGAGTTAAAGGCAGGAATTGAGCAGGATGGGACTTTGGCCTCTGCAGGTGTAGGCCTTAATTGGGGGAGCAGGTGCTTTTACAGAATGTGCACAGAGGGTAAGGAAGTCAACTGACTTTTTGAATAGAGCCACAGGGAGGCGATACTCAGGAACTCAAATAAAGACTCCTTTAAACTCTCCTCAGTAGCTTTGTTGCATCCCAGCTGCATCTAATGAGGTTATAAATAATTCTGTCCTGTGTACTCCAGAATGACCAGTCAGCTCTCTCACAATCTGAAATTCTCTTATATATGTTGTATTGTTATTTGTACTCTTGATTATATCATTAGTGATAACATGTAATTAGTATTATCTTCACTAGTTTCTAAGAAAACTGAAGGTAATCCTTTCTAAGAAGCTTAATGAAATATATCATATTAGACACAAACAGCTGAGGAGACAATGTTTAGCATTTTTATGAAGAGAATAATCTATGAGAAGAGAATGAAACCTTTGGAAGAGAAGGAAAGAGGTATTTAAAATGTGTTTGGTTCTACTTTTCTTGATATAACTTGCACATTTTGTAACAGATTGACTTTTTTTTCATGTAAAAGTTAATATATAAAGTTGGAGAGACATCAGTTAAATATTACTCCTGACACATTCTATGTAAGAATCAACTATGTACAATAAATATTGATAATAAATCTTGATCAATATCACCCCTTTCATCATTCCTCTTCCATCTAGCAGAAGCCGACATTTCTACCTAATTATCTGGCAGAATTTTCATATATTTAGATATCTATATCTATAGCTATCTATCTATCTCTGTATAATATATGATATATAATACTGTCATAATGAGTGATATATAGACATAGATATAGATATATCATTTATTATAAAAGTATTCCCTCACTTTTCTTTTGTCCATTTGTGTGTCATAAATTGCAGTGGTGAATTGATATCTTTGTACAAATACTTAGTGATTATATATAATAATTTTTAAAGACTCAAATGCAACTGATGACCTCACAGAGATGGTTTTAAAAAGTTATTGTATTTAACATTTTTAGGGCCTTTAAAAATCATTAAGATTCATTAATTAATATACTAAAAGGAAATGTATAATCCATGAAATAATTTCATTTATTCTTTTTCACTGCCTGCACTTTTCATCTTTTTTTTAAAAGTAATACTTACTTACTTATTGTCAAAGTGATGTACAAAGGGGTTACAGTTTCATACGTCAGGCCATGGGTACATTTCTTCCCTCACTCCCCCTCTCCCATTCCCCTTTCCCTCTCCCCCCATGAGTTGTTCAGTTGGTTTACACCAAATGGTTTTGCAAGTTTTGCTTTTGGAGTCATTTTTCTTTTTATGTTCTGGATTTTTATATGCCCTTTCACTTCTCTACTTCTAATACCAGTATATACAGTATCCAGGGAACTCAGATGAGATACAGTGATGGTGCCGGTACAACCACGGGAAGGGATACAAGAGGATCATCAACAATAGAAGCTACGGTTTCACATGGCATACTGAAAGTAATTACAACAGTGATGTAACACTCATTTCCATAACATGGAGTTCATTTCACTTAGCATCATCTTAGTTGTTCATAAGGGCATAGTTATTGGGATCTGTGATCCTCTGCTGTGACTAGACTAGAGCTGTGCTAATGGTTCCCTATTTTGTCAAATACTATAAAAATTCCCAAATAGTAGATAATTTCCAAAGCTAACAAAAAAAAATCCTCCTGCTGAACAGCAAGGTGCTCTTGGTTAATATATGTAAGTCAGCCAATGAGATAGAACAAGATACATGTATTTCCTCCTTGGGTCCCTTTCTGCTGTCATTCTACTTAGCACCATATTATGCTCTTTTTTGGATTCTTCAGATAAGCGTTTTTGAAGTGTGTGTGTGTGTGTGTGTGTGTGTGTGTGTGTGTGTGTGTGTGTGTGTGTGTGAAGGTGATATACAGAGGGGTTACAATTACATAAATAGGATGAGTACATTTCTTTTTGAACAGTGTTACCCCATTCCCATTTACTTCCACTTCACCCTCACAACTTCTCTCCCTCCTCCCCCTCAGCAAATTTGTGAAGCTCATTTCCAACATAGTGTCCAGTGAGTATCACCGTTGCATTGATTCACGTTTTGTCCCATCATTTCTGTGATTTTCCTTCCCTTCCCCAAATCAGATTAATTTATGTAAATGACAAAGTGTACCAGAATTTTTTTTTAAAAAAGTGACCACAGAGAATAAAACGAAAGAGAAGATAAATTCACTGAAAAAATGAACAAAATAAACAAAGAAACCTCAATTTCCATATAGAGAATGATATGTACTTTGTTTAATATTCAAACTTTTATTTTGTAGTGATTGACCACTTTGCTGTAATTAATCATGAAAGAAATAAATTATATGCTACCATAACTTCCCGATAGTTAGTGTGTCAAACATTTGGGAATGCCTTCATTTCTTCAACAACCCTGAATTATCACTCTAAAGGTAAACCTTCCCCCGAGAAGCAAGAATTCAGCCCTGATTGGCCTCATTGTTTATGGCAGTTCCCTTCTCCATGACTGTAATTGGCTCTACTGTGGACATGTGCTGTGGTTTCAACCAACGAGAGTGAAGCAAAGCCTTCCTGTCAGTGTGGGGTTTTATTAACATGAATTATTTTACTTTACAACTCATGCTTTTCTGCTTGATTCTTTTTTCTCTTCTGGTTTGTTCTGATTTCAGTATTTCTTTTTTTTTCTGAATAATTTTTTTGTTGGTGGGAATGTAAACTCGTTCAGCCCCTCTGGGTATGGGGATTCCTCAGAAGGAAAAACATAGAGCTCCCCTATGACCAGGGAGACCCCTCTTGGGCATCTACACAAAAAAATTACAAACAAGAACACAATAAAGCCACCAGAACAACAATGTTCATCACAGCACAATTTGCCATTGCTAAAATATGGAACCAATGCCCCTCAGGACACGAATGGATCAGGAAAATGTGGTACATATATATATATATATATATATATATATATATATATATATATATATATATATATATATATATGTGTGTGTGTGTGTGTGTGTGTGTGTGTGTATATACACATATATAGTATATATATATTGTATATATACATATACATGTACATATATGTATACATACAATATATGTATATGTATATGTATATATATAATTGAATTTTATGCCTCTATCTGAAAGAATGACATTGACCCATTTGTAAGGAAATGGAAGGACTTGGAAAAAATTATACTAAGTGAATTGAGCCAGACCCAAAGAAACATGGACTCTATGGTCTCCTCATAGGGAATAATTAGCACAGCTTTAGGCTGGTCACAGCAGAGTATCACAAGAGCCTAATAGTTATGCCCTTATGAACACCTAAGATGAAACTAAGTGAAATTACCTCCATGTGATGGACAAGAGTGTTACATAACTGTTGAAATTACTTTCAAAATGCCTTGTGAAACTGTAGCTTTTTTTCTTGATGATCCTCTTGTATCCCCTTTCTATGCTAACACTATATCTCATTTGAGTACTGTGGATATCGTATATATTGGTATTAGAACTAGGGAAGGGAAAGGGAATATCAAAATCGAGAGACAGAGAAAAAAAGACAAATGATTCCAAAAGCAATACTTGCAAAACCATTTGGTACAAACCAACTGAACAACTCATGGGGGGAGAGGGAAAAGGGGAGGGGGTTGGAGGAAAGGAAGAAGGAGGTAACAAATTGTACAAGAAATGTACCCACTGTCTTATATATGAAAGTGTAACCCCTCTGTACATCACTTTGACAATATTTAAATTATTTTTCAGAGAAGGATATGTTTTAAAGAGAGTTTAGATACATGAGTAGAGATTAATATTGTGGCACTTTTCAATTTAGATATAAAAAATGTATCAGTTGTCATTTTCTTTTCCTTGGGCAATAAACAATGTATAATCAGATTTTTCAATTGGTTTGTTAAAATTGTTCTGTTTTCTTTTAACAGAGAATTTGGTTTTCTAAGTTCAGCTTCACAACTGTAATGCAACAAAATGCATGTGCCTTCCACTCTGATCTACAGAAACAGAGGCTTTGAAATATAATAAAGTAAGTACGATATTTCAACTGCTATTGCTGTGAGTAAAATGTCCTTTGCCTTAAACTCAAAAATCGTTTGTCCCCTGCCATTTGTATATTAGTAACAGGTTACATCGTGAGCTTATAAATTGTGCAAATTCCTAGAACTGCCACAATTCTTAGCATGCTTTAACTGCATTCACATAGCTATTGTGAAAATGTATGACCTCTACTACTGGTAGACAAAGTCATTTCAATCAATGAACAAACTTAGCTTTAAAAGAATGTGTGTGTGTGTGTGTGTGTGTGTGTGTGTGTGTGTGTGTGTGTGTGTGTCTTGAGGCTACAATTTAGGGCCTAGATGCTGTCCCTAAGCTTTTCTGCTCAAAGCTCATGTTCTACCACTTAAGTAACAGCTCCACCTCCAGTTATTTGTTTTTTGGTGGTGATTAGTTGGAGATAGGTTTCCCACTTTTCTGTCCAGGTTGGCTTCAAACTGTGATCCTCAGGTCTGCACCTCCAGAGTAGCTAGGGTCATGGGCATGAGCCACTGGCACTCTGTATAAAACTTTCTTAGGGCTTGGGTGTGGCTTCTTAGAACACTTTTCTAGTGTGTACCCAGCCCTGGGTTCCATCCATTGCACTGAGGTCAGGTGAGTTTTTGTAAAAGTGAAAATCAGAACTAAAAAGACCAGTTTTCCTGGGAGATCATGTTATCATAATTAAATACTAAATAAAAGTACTTGACTTTTAGTATAGTATATAATAAAGTATATTATTCTCCTCTAACCACTTATTGTGACTTTATTATTGGAAGACCCCAAGTTCAGCGCGATCTCTTTTTTCCTCTTTATTATGTAAACAATAATCATCAAGGGAGCAAGAGAGTCACAATACTAGACCTTTGCCAAACTACCCTGTGTTAGCTATCGACCTAACAATCATTGAATACTTCAAGATATTTTAGTGTTTTGTAGCATATCATTTGCACAACTTCCTTATAATAACTTCATTTAAAAAAATTTTTACACCCCAATTAGAGGCACTCTTTCCTTACTACTTTTTCTTGTCTTTTCATTTTTAGTCCCTCCTTTTCATCCCTCCCTGTCTATCTTTCTCTCCTTCCTTCTTTCTCTTTCCCCTTTCCTTTTCTTTCTTTCTTTCTTTCTTTCTTTCTTTCTTTCTTTCTTTCTTTCTTTCTTTCTTTCCTTCTTTCTTTCTTTCTGTCTTTCTTTCTTTCTTTCTTTCTTTCTTTCTTTCTCTTCCTTCCTTCCTTCCTTTCTCTTTCCTTCCTTTCTTCCCTTGTCTTTCCTTCCCTCCTTCCTTCTTCCTTTCCTTTCCTTCCTTCCTTCCTTCCTTCCTTCCTTCCTTCCTTCCTTCCTTCCTTCCTGCCTTCCTGCCTTCTTCCCTCCCTCCCCCTTCCCCCTCTCTTTCTCTGTCTGTTTTTCTTTCTAGGGTTTGAGCCTTATCTTTTTTATACTAGGTAAACACTCTATCATCACCAACCATTTGCAATAGTACTATATCAGTTCTCCTCATTACTCATTTTCCAGAAAAACAAAATAAATCTTGATGTTTGGGAGTTTTGGGACTCAGAGCTCATTTCTCAATTAATTTTCAGCTCTTCCTAATATATCAACAGCTATTTATGAACCTACCTATCTCCATATCTATGTCTTTATTTATATCAATACTATATGAATATCTTACTATCTGTCTCCACATTTATCTATTATCTATTCTAAAAAGAGGGTATTAAACTTTTTTCTAGTGAAGAAGAAAAGCATATAGATTTTGGAACCATAAAATATTGTAGTTTACTAATAACATTGACCATAGTATTTTTTTCAATATAATATGTATTTTTACACTAATACTGTAAGTCATTAGGAAACATATTTAAGGTGTTTTCCTTAGCTTATAAAAGGTGCTCAGTGATGAATGATGACTGCAGCCCTTTGAATTCTTGCACTTTGAGTCGGAAATTACATTTTTTTCAATCTCCACATATTTTCTTACTTAGTGAAAGGCACCATCAGAAACATATTTCTCAAAATGTGAAATCTGAGACAAACTTTGAGTTGTTTTCACTCATCACTTTGATTTGATTATTATTACTTTATTGAAGTTACTTTAGAAATACATCTAGCATAACTGTAATTTTCTCTTCTGCCAGTTGGATGCTAGATCTTTCTTTATTATCATGGTTATTTTTAGCCTTTTACATCCAATCCATTGCCCACAAAACCAAGAGTTTAAACAGGAGATTCAGATTCCCAGTGTTGTCCAAGATATGTGATAACACAGAGGAAAATATACAGATAACTCCAAAGTTAATTTCATTATTCTTTTTTACATTACCTCTTTCTATGAATGAGATTCCTCTTGACTAATGAAAAATTACATTTGTGGAGAAACCATGACCACAATGTGGAAGATGTAAATATGATAGTGTTTTTAGACACCAAGTCATAGAAGAAATGTGACAAGATAAGACACTTAGAAGAGCCAGCAAAATCCATCACCACAGTCTTAAAATCATTTCTGTGATTTCTGTGAGAATCTGAGTGTGTGTGTGTGTGTGTGTGTGTGAGAAATATATCCTTCATCTATCTTTTCCTGCTCTCTGATCTTCTGAAAGAATCTTCCATTGCTTGAACCAAACTATGTCATAACAAGAGAGTCTAGAAAATAGTCAAATGTCCAACCTCCCAGGACAAAGAACCTATATTTAATGGAAGACTTCAGAGGAAAATGGTACTAGAGAATGAACATATTGCTGTTTTATTGCTTACACTGCCATTATTCTTGTTGCTATGAATCTTTATGGCTATTTCTACAATTACTATCATGATTAGTTCCACTTGCCTTCGGTTTATCTAAAAAGAATAACATAGATATTTAAAAAATAAGTTTATTTAAATTTCTGGGTAATTGAACTCTGGTTAATTGAGGTTGCATCTGATTTACTGGAGATTAAAAGTAGAATCACTTTCACCCCTGTTCCACTTTTTCTTTTCCCACTTTATCCCCTCTATGTTATTCATCAAAGCATCTTGTGATTCCACAGTAACTGATTTAGATGGAAATCCTTCTAATTATAAGCTGTATGGACATCTATACACATGATTCTTAGGTAAAATGATGAATAGAAACTGGTTTGAGCTTCATATATATAAAGATATCCAGCAGTATGCCAAATGTGGCATTCTGGGTTTTGTCTAATCAAAGCTTACATAAAAAAAGAAAAGTGATATAAAGCTCCTTTTTCTCCCACTGTGATTTTTATTCTGGGTCACCATATTTCTCTTACATACCATTTTCTACTTTCAACATTCCTGTCAAATTAACTACCAAAATTAGAACAGACAATGCCCTAGAACAAGCTCAAGAGGTACAATTTTTTACAGGTTGGATTTTAATATCAATTTCTAATTAGTGAAATCCATCATGTTGATTCATACTGTGTTATTGATTAGGCCCATCTTAGCCTATTTTCTTGTTTCCTTGGCTCCATGGCATTCATTAAGGGACACATAAACAAAATTGGAGTTGATACACAAGGGGGCGGGTAAGATAATAAATGAGATAAAATAGTATTTCCATGGAGACACCTCTAGCTTTCTGTTCTCATCCAATGAATGGGACTGTATTGATGGGGTGACCATGTGGTCAGCACTCACACTTTGGGACTTTTTTGTTATTATTATTGTTGCTGGCTATAGGTCTCTTTACTCTGTTCCATTTTCGAATTCCATTATTCCATCTAACTTTTCTCTCGTCTCCAATCTAGAATTAATTTTATAAAACTGTATGAATGGTCCATGTCTTTGTAAAGAAAATGATGCTCAAGTAGCAGCAATGAACACATTAAAATAGATCATCTCAGACTCACAGAGCATTCCTGCACACGTCAGTGGAGCCTCCCATAAAAGTCTACACAGAATCATCACACACTTTACATCTCCACAGTGTCTTCCTTTTTCCTTTATTACTTGGTAGCAAGGTTTTAGGAAGTTCATAATCAGAAGAATCAAACTGGCTTCTTAATTAGTAAAATCACAAAAAACACTGATGATCCCTTTAGGAATGATGGAAGCTGACACATATAAATTAGGTTTATTTTCTTGAGCTTGGAATAAAAAATAAATTGCGGGTTGGGGATATGGCCTAGTGGCAAGAGTGCCTGCCTCATATACATGAGGCCCTGGGTTCGATTCCCCAGCAACACATATACAGAAAATGGCCAGAAGTGGCGCAGTGGCTCAAGTGGCAGAGTGCTAGCCTTGAGCAAAAAGAAGACAGGGACAGTGCTCAGGCCCCAAGCCCTGGGGCTCCAAGCCCCAGGACTGGCCAAAAATAAATAAATAAGTAAATAAGTAAATAAGTAAATAAATAAATAAATAAATAAATAAATAAATGGCATTATTCCATCAGCTTTCATACAGTTCGCTTTTGTTTTTTAGGAACAGATAGATCATCATTGATTTAAACAATAAATATGATTGTCATTATAGAGAATGCTTTCTCAAATGTCAGAGCATCTTGATGAAGTTTATGTAGCTTTGGTAATAGAAATGCCTTCTTAAAGTGTGCACTTGGAGAAACATCACACTATATGTTTATATGAAAGAAAATTGTTATCTAATCGCAATCAATGCAAACAAATGTGAATTTAAGTACATATATATCAACATTTATATACTCATGATCTTTGCAATCTGCTATACAAGACTCACTCATTCATGCCTTCTCTTCTTCATATTCTGAACATTTATTCTGAAAGATTTTGGTATTTGTTTCACATGAAAAAAACTGCCCTCAATTCTTATTTGTCTCATAAATGAAATGTGATACCATACTGTTTGTATTTGTGTGATATAATGTCATTTTCTTAGTTGGACTTTAAGATTTCTCAGGATGGTACAATGGTAATAATTGCCCTTGTATACTCTTCAGTACTGTAATAACAGAAATTTTTAAAAAAAATTTCTTTCAGCAACAAATTGTAAAAACAAAAGAAGAGAAGAACAAGCTGCTTTATTCACAAAGCAGAAACTACCTGGTTAATTTTTCATGAAGTAACTAACAATATCAAATCAATACTGCCTAGACTGAAAAAGGAAAACTGAATGTATTATTTTTATCATTTTAGACAGCCACTGTAAATATAAAGAATTCTGTTTATAATTCTATAACTCTTGCCTTAATTTTTGTGTATAATACCTTTTTAAATTTTCTTTTAATCTGCTCCCCCCGTTTCCAAGGAGCTAAGATGTATGGAACGGTATATAATTCTTTACAAGATGAGGAAATCAAAATCATTCTTACACATATGTTGCTCATATACAACATGAACACTATGTTATTTTGATAGAAAGAGTTGAGCTTCAGGGCCCCATTTAGATCTTCAGTCTGGATTGAGACCTGTGAAGATTTGATTGCCACAAATTGAAAAATGATGTTCTGTGTCATGCAAGGACTACTCAGACGGTTTACTAGAAAAATACCCATTGAAGGAAATGAACTTGTGACCTGTGCTTTTATACTACTCGTTGAATGAGTATACATGCTAGAGCTTTTCTTTGACCTGTTATTCTTTTGCTACTGCCTCCAACCTCTTCCCCTTCTGTTTTTAGGTGAATAATCAGCTTGAGCATGCCTATTTCATAATTAGATTGTTTATAAAGGAAGTCAAAACTGCACTGTGTATTATTGTAATTTTTTTTTTCATTCTAAGGGTGCTAGGCATTGTTCCCAGGGCCTCAGAACTTCTAGACAAGCATTGGAACCTGTAGAGCTGTAATCCGTAGTCTGCCTATGTCACATTAGTTGTTTCAACTAAAGAATGAACCTCTAAATGACTCACTGTAAATCATATGTTACAATTGTTAAATTGGTACCTCCCTAGCAAGGTTGGGATGTGCACAATCAAAAATGTACTAGAAATCCAAAGGTACAGAACATTTCTGGTAGGGAGACTAAAAGTGCTTACTAATACAAGTTCTACATGAAAACTCAAAACAAAAGCTTAACTGGATGTATGTGGCTCATGCCTGTAATCTCAGCTACTCAGGAAGCTGAGATCTGAAGGCAGCTGTTTGAAGTCAGGAAAATTCTTAAGATTCTTATCTCCAATTGACCATGGAAAGGTTGGAAAAGGAGCTGTGGCTGAAATGGTAGAGCACTAAGCTTGATCAAAAAAGAAGCTCAGGGACAACACACAGGCTCTGAGTTCAAGCCCCAGGGCTGGAATTAAAACAACACCACATGTTGCTGAAAAAAAATGTGTGTTCTGTTGTTGCTAGATGGAATACTCTGTAGATGTAGGTTAAGTCTAGTTGGTCTATGCAATTGTTTAGTTCTGTGGTTTCTTAGTTCAGTTTTTGGCGTGTTCATATGTCCAGAGGTGACAGTGGAGTGTTAAAGTACCCAACTATCAATGTGTTTGGGTCTATGAGTGTTTTTAGAGTTAGTATTGTTTGTTTGATGAAGTTGAGTGCTCCCGTATTTGGTGTGTAGATATCCCTATGACCCAGCAGCCCCACTTTTGGGCATCTACCCAAAAGACCACAAACAAGAACACACTAAAGTCACCAGCAGAACCATGTTCATTGCACTACAATTTGTCATAGCTAGAATTTGGGACCAACCCAGATGCCCCTCAGTAGATGAACAGATCAAGAAAATGTGGTATATATGCACAATTGAATTTTATGCTTCTATCAGAAAGAATGACATTGTTCCATTAGTAAGGAAATGGAAGGACTTGGAAAAATTATAGGAAGTGAAGTGAGCCAGACCCAAAGAAACACGGACTCTATGGTCTTCCTCATAGGGAATAATTAGTACAGGTTTAGGCAAGTCACAACTGAGGATCACAAGAGCTCAATAGCTATGCCCTTATGAACACATAGCATGATGCTAAGTGAAATGAACTCCATGTTATGGAAATGATTGTTATATCACTGTTGTAACTACTTTCAATGTGCTATGTGTAACCGTAGGTTCTATTATTGATGTTCCTCTTTAATCCCCTTCCTGTGTACCTGCACTATCTCTGTATCTTATCTGAGTACATTTGAAACCGTGTTTACTGGTATTAGAGCTAGGAAACTGAAAGGGAATACCAAAATCGAGAGATACAGGGTAAAAAATGACTAATGACTACAAAAGCAATGCTTGCAAAACTATTTGGTGTACATAAAATGAACAACTCATGGGGGAGAAAGGGAAAGGGGGAGGGGGAGGGGAGAATGAAGGAGGAGGTAACAAAAAGTACAAGAAATGTATGCAGATTTCCGGGAAGGTGGCAGAGGAGCATCAGAGCCCTAGCTGAGCTCCCTCTAACATCAGAGTTTTCTCACCCCATAGAAACTTTTATGCCTCGAAAGACAGCCAGAGTAAGTTTTAACAGTACAGGGATTCTGGCCAGGAAGGAAAAACCCACTTTGCTCGTCTGAAAACACAGATTTGAGCTCCGGGCGATGTCTCATCACTGCTCCAGTATCAGCGCCGGCACAGCACCAAGCACAGCAACCTGCACTCCATGCAGCTAAAGTGCGTAGTGTAGACCAGGGAGAAATCCTCCAGATGGTGGCTGAGCATGGACTGGCTGGAATCTCAGAGAAAGCGTGATTACCCCACAAAAGATATTCTCACTAGCGCGCACAGAGCAGCTTCTGGAAGATAGCCCTTCCCCCACCACCAGAGCAAAGTGCCATCTTTGCACCTGGCATAGGGTCAGACCAGATTGGAACTAAAGAGGGCCTGGGAAAAGCAAGGACAAAGGAGCCATCTTTGAAAAGGGCAAGAGGGACCCAATCAGTGAGAGCCAGCTCCGCCCAGGAGAAAGCCAGCTGCCCAGGCGGGAGGTGTGTCCTGGGCTGCAGCTTAGACAGAGGTGCTCTGCCCTGCCCGCTGGAATTTCTAAATTTAAAGCAAAAGCAGCAGGCAGCACGGAAACACCAGACAGGGGAACAAACAGTTCCGGAGACATATAAATGGTCTTGTCATAGAGGAAGCCCAATTCCCAGCCCGAAATGGAGCTGAATTCCATAGCCGCCTCTGCCAAGGAGGCCGCCCCGCCCAGGAGGGAGGAACCTCCCTCAGGCAAGCGACTCTCAGCAGGGTAAAACGGGCCAGAGGCGCCCCACCCTGCTGAGTCCACAGCCTATTCAAAGCCAGGCTTTAAAGGCCAAGGCCCCACAGCAGACAGAGGAGCCACAGTTCCTGAGACTGCTCATGTCCCCATCTACAGAGGACGCCCAAGGCCTACCTGCAAACTGTGCTAGCCACAGAGACCCAGGATTTCACCAACAGGGGAGAAGGGTCAGAACAGATCCACCCCCATCGAACTGAAAGCAAGTCAAACCAGCCAATCAGGAAAATAGACTGCAGACCATAGCAAAGAAACCAGACACTGGGGAAAGACCACCCAAACAAAGAGGACTCCATTTTTTTTCTTTTCAAACATTTTTTAAACATTTTTGAAATTTTTTTAAAAATTTTTTCACTTCTGAAAAGTCATTGTTTTTTTTTGTTGTTGTTGTTTTCCATTTTTACCTGTTTGTTTTATCAAGTTTTTTTTTTTTTTTTTTTTTTTTGGCTGTTCATCTTTCTGGGGTTGTTTTCCTTTTTATGTTTTTCTTTTTTAAATAATCTTTTTCTGTTTTGTGCATCTGTCTTCCAGTATTTTTTCTTTATTTTTCTCTTTGTATTCTCTTTCTTTAAAAATAACTTTTCTATGAATAATATCTCCACTCTTTTCTGCTAACTCTCCATTGTCTATCATTTTAACCTTGTTCTTTCTACTGATTCTACTCTTCTCCACATTTACACGTCACTGAAACTAAACCAAAATCATCACCCCCCCCCCATACATTTTACTCTATTCTCTTTACTACCTCTAACCTACCCTCTTGACTTAGTGCCAGGACCTCCAGGTTCCATTGACTCCTGGTTATTGGATAGAGGGTATCCCTGCTTAATCCGAGTGAATCAAAGGGGTCCATAGAGAAAGCCAGTCCTAAAAGAACTTAATATAAGAACAAGAATTGCTCATAGGGTTGTAACTGTAAATAAGTAACTACTGAATACAGGGCCCAGGATCGTTTGTTATATGGAAATTGTATTCTTTAGGAACACCAAATCTAATTTCATACACAGGTATACAAGGTATATGTATATAATTGTGAACTTTTAAGATTTACACAACAGTGCTTGGTAAGAGCTGCTTTGGGTCTTAAACGGTGCTCACAGGTGCTTGTAGATTGGCATTCCCAATCCAAATGGGCAGAATAAACACAAGAAAGATGGCAAACAATGGAGTCTTTTTTCCCACTCAAAACAAGCAGGAAACAGGGCAGTCAATCAAAGACATAGAAGAGAACCCTCAAAATGCTCTACAAAGTCTACTGATAAATATGTTTTTTTTTGTTGTTTTTTTTTTGCCATTCCTGGGCCTTGGACTCAGGGCCTGAGCACTGTCCCTGGCTTCTTCCCGCTCAAGGCTAGCACTCTGCCACTTGAGCCACAGCACCGCTTCTGGCCGTTTTCTGTATATGTGGTGCTGGGGAATCGAACCTTGGGCCTCGTGTGTCCGAGGCAGGCACTCTTGCCACTAGGCTATATCCCCAGCCCAGATAAATATGTTAAATGAAAAGTTTGAATCAATACAGCAATCCTTCCATAAAGTAATAGATGATTTCATGGCCTCAACAAATAGAAAGATAAATGAAATTCAAGCGTCAAATGAAAAGATAGCTACCTAGGTAAAAGATTTGAGAGACAGCACTCAAAACCAAATTAATGAAGTAAAGAAGTCCATGCAAGACCTAAGAGATGACATGGCAATCATCAGGAAAGACCAGTCAGAAAGAAAAGAGATTCAAAATCAAGTAGCTAGCCTACAATACCAATTAACTGATACAGAGGATCAAATCTCAGGAGCTGAAAATTCCTGAGAATCTATGGAGAAAGATAAAAAATCAATACAAATCCAGTCCAATCAACAAAACAGATCACTACAGGAGATTCAAGACACAATCGGGAAGCCCAATTTAAGGATAATGGGTATTGAGGAAAACTTGGAGAAAGAAGTTAATGGGATAGGCAACCTATTTAACAGAATATTAGCTGAGAATTTCCCAAATATCCAGAAGGAAAGGTCTATACAGATACAAGAAGCATTTAGAACCCCAAACTGACCAGACTAGAATAGGACATCCCACCACCAACACATTGTGATGAAAACAGGATCAGTAGAGTACAAGGAAAAAATCCTTAAAGATGTTAGGGAAAAGAAACAATCACATATAAAGGAAAAGCAATCAGAATTACCCCATACTTCTCAGCAGAGACTATGAAAGCAAGGAGAGCCTGGAATGAGGTATACCAAACACTAAATAGAAATAACTACCAACCAAAAATACTGTACCCAGCCAAACTCTCATTCATGCCCGAAGGTTAAATAAAAGTCGTCCACGGTAAGGAAAAACTGAAACAATATATCTCCACCAAACCAGCTTTACAGAATACCCTCAAAGATGTACTATACAGGGAAAATAATCAAGATACCAATACAGATAGACATGATCATCTCTTAATCCTAACTCTCAACATTAATGGACTTAATTCTCCAATCAAACAACATAGGCTCATAAGTTGGATCAAAAATCAAGATGCATCTTTCTGCTGCCCCCAAGAAACACATTGATCCAGCAAAAGTAAAAATATTCTAAAAGTGAAAGGCTGGAATCAAATCTACCAAGCAAATGGCCCCCATAAGCAGGCTGGAGTTGCAATCCTAGTATCAGACAAAATTGACTTCAAATTAAAAAGGTAAGAAGAGACAAAGAAGGTTACTACATACTTGTAAAGGGCTCTCTCCTACAGGAAGATAAAACCATTCTAAATGTCTACATACCAAATGCAGGAGCATCCAACTTCATCAAACAAACACTACTGACTCTAAAAACACTCATAAACCCAAACACATTGATAGTAGTGGACTTTAACACTCCACTATCACCTCTGGACAGATCAACATGCCAAAAATGAACAAAGAAACTACAGAACTAAAAAATTGCATAGACCAACTAGACTTAATTGACATCTACAGAATATTCCAACCAGCAAGGACACAATACACATTCTTTTCGGCAGCACATGGAATATTCTCCAAAATAGATCACATCTTAGGGCATAAAGAAAATCTGTACAAATTCAGAAGTATCAAAACCATTCCCTGCATTCTCTCAGACCACAATGGAATAAAATTAGAGCTCAATTCAAACAGCCACTACAGAAAATCCTACAATTCATGGAGACTAAACAACACACTGCTGAACCATCAGCGGATCATTGAAGAAATTAAAATGGAAATTCAAATGTTTATGGAATTCAACCAAGTTGAAGACACAAAGTACCAACTCCTTTGGGACACAGCAAAGGCAGTACTCAGAGGAAAATTTATATCTCTGAGTGCATACATCAACAAACTGGAGAAACAGCAACTCAATAATTTAAGGAAGCACCTTAATTTTCTTGAGAGAGAACAAGCCAAACCCAAATCAATAGACGGAAACAAATAATTAAAATCAATTCAGAATTAAATCAATTAGAGGCGAAAAAAAACATCGAAAAAATCAACAAAACAAAGAGTTGGTTCTTTCAAAAAATCAACAAGATAGACAGACCCCTGGCAAACCTGACCAAAAAACAAAGGCAGCGCACTCAAATAAACAAGATAAGAGATGAAACAGGTAACATCACCACAGAAATAACCGAAATTCAGAAAATAATAAGGGAGTATATTGCAAACCTTTATGCCAACAAATTCCAGAACTTAGAAGAAATGGAGGATTTCCTGAAAAAATTGATATTCCCAAAACCAACCATGAAGATTTAAACCTTCTAAACAGACCCATATCCAGTATTAAAATAGAAACAGCAATAAATGATCTCCCATCCAAGAAAAGGCCAGGTCCAGACAGATTCACTGCAGAATTCTACAAGGCCTTCAAAACAGAACTCACACCAATATTTCTCAAATTCTTCAATGAAATTGAAAGAGAACATTCACTACCAGACACATTCTATGAAGCCAGTATAACCCTCATCCCAAAACCAGGCAGGGACTCATCACGGAAAGAGGACTATAGACTGATTTCCCTGATGAACATAGATGCAAAAATTCTCAAACAAATTCTGGCCAATCGACTTCAACAGGTCATCAAAAAAAATCATACACCACCATCAAACAAGATTCATCCTAGGGATGCAAAGTTGGTTTAATATATGCAAGTCAATTAATGTAATCCACCACATCAACTGGAGCAAGGTGAAGAACCACATGGTTTTATCTCTGGATGTGGAAAAAGCGTTTGATAAAATCCAGCACCTATTTATGCTAAAAGCTCTGGAAAAACTGGGATTCCAGGGAACATTCCTGAATATAATCAAGGCTGTTTATGACAAACCAACAGCAAACATAACTCTAAATGGTGAAAAACTAAAGCCATTCCCTTTAAAATCAGGAACAAGGCAGGGATGTCCAATCTCTCCCCTACTCTTCAACATAGTACTAGAATTCCTAGACAGAGAAATTAGGCAAGAAGAGAATATAAAGGGGATCCAAATAGGAAAAGATGAAGTTAAACTTTCTCTCTTCGCAGATGACATGATCCTATACCTAAAAACCCTCATAGGCTCTACCCCCAAGCTACTAGAGCTGATCCAAAACTTTGCCAAGTTGCAGGATATAAAATAAACCCTCAAAAATCAATGGCCTTTCTATATGCTAACGACCTGAATACAGACGCTGAAATCAGGAAAGCAACTCCTTTCGCAATAGCCCCCCAAAACAAAAATACCTAGGAATAACCTTAACCAAAGAGGTGAAAGACCTCTTTGATGATAACTGAAATTAAGTCAGAACTAAGGAAATGGAAAAAAATTTCATGCTCCTGGATTGGGAGGATTAATATAGCCAAAATGGCATTATTGCCAAAAGTTATCTGCAAATTCAATGCAATACCCATTAATATCCCAACACCATTTTTTAATGAAATAGAGGAAGCAATCCAAAATTTCATATGGAACAATAAAAGACATAGAAGAGCAAAAACAATCCTAAGCAGAAAGGACAGTGCTGGAGGAATTACAATACCCAACTTCAAGCTGTATCATAAAGCTATAGCAATAAAAACAGCTTGATATTGGCACCGGCACAGGCCTGAAGACCAATGGAACAGAATTGAAGAACCAGAAATGAACCTACAGAACGCCTATTTAATCTTTGATAAAGGAGCTAAAATAATAGTTTGGAAGAAAGATAGCCTCTTTAACAAATGGTGCTGGCAAAACTGGTTCTACACTTGCAACAAAATACAACTAGATCCTTATATATCACCCTGCACCAAAACCAATTCCAAATGGATTAAAGACCTCAAAATCAAAAGAGACACCCTGAAAACACTAAAGGAAGGAGTAGGAGAAACAGTTGGGCTCCTTGGTACAGGATGGACCTTCCTTAACAAAGACCCAGAAAGGCTACAAATCAAAGAAAGGTTGGACATATGAGACTGCATCAAACTGCAGAGCTTCTGCATGGCAAAGGACAAGATAAACAGATAAACAGGCAAGATAAACAGAAAGCCCACAGACTGGGAGAAGATCTTTACCGGCCATTCAATGGACAAAGGCCTCATATCTAAAATATCTGCAGAACTAAAATAATTACCTGCATCCAAAACAAAACCGCAAAGAAACAATAGCGCCCTCATCAAGTGGTCTAAAGACTTACAAAGAGACTTCTCTGATGAGGAAATGAGAATAGCCAAGAGATATATGAAAAAGTGCTCTACATCACTGGCCATAAAAAAAATGCAAATCAAAACAACATTGAGATTCCACCTCACCCCAGTAAGAATGTCATATATCAAGAAAACTAACAATAACAGTTGTTGGAGGGGGTGTGGCCAAAAGGGAACCCTACTTCCTTGTTGGTGGGAATGTAAACGGGTTCAGCCACTCTGGCAAGCAGTATGGCGATTCCTCAGAAGGCTAAATATAGAACTCCCCTATGACCCAGAAGCCCCACTTTTGAGTATCTATCCAAAAGACCGCAAACAAAATCACAGTAAAGCCACCAGCACAACAATGTCACAGCGCAATTTGTCATAGCTAGAATCTGTAACCAACCCAGATGCCCCTCAGTAGACGAATGATTCAGGAAAATGTGGTACATATACACAATGGAATTTTATGCCTCTATCAGAAATAATGGCATTGCCCCATTTGTAAAGAAATGGAAGGACTGGAAAAAATTATACTAAGTGAAGTGAGCCAGACCCAAAGAAACATGGACACTATGGTCTCCCTGATTGGGCATAATTAGTACAGGTTTAGGCAAGTCACAGCAGAGTATCACAAGAGCCCAATAGCTATACCCTTATGAACACATAAAATGATACTAAGTGAAATGAACTCCATGTTATGGAAACGATTGTTATATCACAGTTGTAACTACTTTCAACATCCCATTTGTATCTGTAGCTTCTATTATTGATGATGTTCTTGTATCACCTTCCTGTGGTTGTACCTACAGTATCTCTGTAATCTTATCTGAGTATATTGGAAACCATGTATACTGGTAATAGAACTAGGAAATTGAAAGGGAATACCAAAATTGAGAGACACAGGGTAAAAAAAGACAACTACAAAAGCAATAATTGAAAAACCGGTTGTAAGTGAACTGAACACCTCATGGGGGGAAAGGGAAAGGGGGAGGAGGAAAGGGGGTATGAGGGAAAAGGTAACAAACAGTACAAGAAATGTATCCAATGCCTGATGTATGAAACTGTAATTTCTCTGTACACCAGTTTAACAATAAAAAAATTTTTAAAAGTAAAAAAATAAAAGAAAAACAAACCCAAAACATCACCACCATCAAAATTTGGACTCATCACCACCATCAAAATTTGGACTGAATCTTTCTTGTTGGCTACTCATTTTCTAATCAGACTTGTGCTACACAAAATGAGTTATGAAGTGTGCCCTCTAATTTTGTTTAAACAAAAATGTCATAATAGGCTGCATGATTTAAGAAAGTAGTTTATTTTTGTAATTTAACCAGTTTGTTGGCATATAATTACATAATTATAGAAATTGTTCATGGTACTCTATTTCTGAAGCATACTTTGTAACATCTCTATTTTTATCTCTAATTTTATTTGAATCATTTTCTTAATCTTGTTTAATTTTGTAAGTTAACATTCTCAAGAACTGAATCAGTTTTACTGGCTTATAATTTTTTTCCTATTATATTATTTCTGATCTTTATACTCTCTCTTTTTGATATGACACTGCTTTGCTGTCAGTCTATGTTTTAATTCCATTTGATCGTTGTTTTTTTTTTTTTTTTTTGACTATGCATTGTTGCAGAGGGCTTTTGTTTACAAATATTGGAAAACTTCCTATTCTTTTGCATTTCTTGGTTTCTAATTTTACTCTATTCTGGTGGAAAACTTTTTCTTTTTCTTTTTCTTTTTTTTTTTTTTTTTTTGACAATTCTGGGGCTTAAGCTCAGGGCCTAAGCATTGTCCCTGAACTTCCTTTGCTCATGGTTAGCACTCTAGCAGTTGAGCCACAGTTCTGCCTTTGGCTTTTTCTGTTTATGTGGTACTGAGAAATCGAATCATGAATGTTAGGCAAGGACAAGACAACTAAGCCAGTTTCCTAGCCCAGCATTTTTATCATAGAAAAAGACTCAAAACAACCACAAACAAACAGAATTCTTTAAATTGACACAAATTAACATACAGAAAACACCCCTAGATTTTCAGATACAAAAGAAAGAGAATTAGCAGTTTCCAGTAGCTACAGTGGGCTCCATACTTAGTCACAAGTTAGATTTTAGAGAATCATTTCTTATATTTACTATGTGAGTTGATAAGCTGATGTTTTATATCGCTTCAACATAACACACAAGTTAATTTGGATATTAGAAATGTTCTTTAAAAAACAAAACAAAAAGGAAGGGGTTCACTTGGAAGGACATTTTAAAGAGTGTTGTGATGGTTTCTGTGAGAGCATATGCTTTGATATGATGAAAGAAATTTGCTTCACAAATAAGATGAGATGTTTTTGAAAATGCAAATGATCTCTTACTGATATATGTTGCACTGGGTATACCTTTGGATCTTTTCAAAAATAATTTAAGCATAAAGAGAGAGGGAAATCTCACAGGTAATAGAGAGCTTCTGAATCACAAAAATTCTAATAATTCTTGCATGAAAAATGTGGAAATCATATTCCAGAAATAATAAATTCCATGTCTACAAGTAAAAACAATTTGTTTCAAATACATTGTGTTGTCTAAGCAAAAAATGTCATAGGAGCTACTGTTCTACTTTCATCCAAGAAGCACAGATGATTGAACAACAAACATTTTGCTAGTTTTTATTTCCAGTTAATATTTGCTTCATTTTCAAATAATAAACAATATCTACATATATCTATATCTCTACATATATCTATATCTACATATGTCTATATGCATTTTTCTATATATAGGCATTTCACAAATACAGAATGATATCATATGTATTCACCTGCCACTTACTGACTTCTTTTACTTTGAATAATGGTTTTGAATTTTATCCCTGTTATACTACATGTCAATAGCTTGCTTTTTTATTGCTAAATGATATTCTGTTACATGAAAATAAAACATTTTATTCAAAATTTATCTTATGAGTTGGTTCTAATATTGCTCTTTCATGAATACTGCTGTTATTAAAATCTTTAAATGATCATATATCTAGTTTCTTCAATATATTCCCTGGTACAAATTTACTGAATTTTGTAAAGTATTCATATTGCATTTTTTCAAAGACAGACATATTGGTTTCCAAGTTGGATTAACATTCCATTTAAGCATTTTATTCACGCTGTTTAGGAGTTATATGTTTTCCACTTCTTCCCTAATTTTTCATACTGCCTGTCTGTTTGAATGCAGCCATTCTAGTTGGATATGTGGTAGTATTTTATTTTTAGTAACAATTTGCCTTTTCTAATGACTAACAAATCAATACATATGTTTCAATCTGTTCAAGTTATTAAATGCAACTTTTCACTTTTATACCCTTATAGCTACTGTAGTGAAAGTCAGACTGTAGTAGTGTTTGACATTCATAGAGTTTTGTCCTATCATTAACATAAGACAAAATTATATGTTTCAGATAAAAGTTCTTTGCCAGATATATGATTTACAAATGATTATTTTCCAATTCTAAACTTTTCTTTATTTTACTGTGTGTCATTTGCTAAAACCCAATTTACTATTTATTACTTGGAGATTATACTTTAGGTATTGCAGCAAAGGTTTTTTGTCAGATGCAAGTTTCTGAAAATTGTTTCCTTTATATTTTTTTCAGATGTTATATGTGTTTATTCTTTTACTTAGAAGAGTGATTCATATTGAATGAAGTTTTAAGCATATGACAGGGATTCAAATTAATCTTTTTGTATATGAACATGAAATCATAGAAGCAATTTTTGTAAAAAAGACTACGTGTTCATAGGAAACTTTCTTAAAATTTACAAGTGTTAAATAAATGCTGTATTTCTAGTCTTATGTTTCTTTTGTGAAATTGACTATTTCCTCAAATTTAAGACAGACTTGACTTCTCAAAATACATGCTAATGATATGAATATTTATAAATATACTATTGTTCTTTAAACAAGCACTGAGCAAACATTGAATTCTAATAGAGACCTTGTCTGTGAGATTCATGTGAAACAGCCTTCCTAGCAGTCTTTTCATTTCATGCACACGTAATTTCTTAGTTTCATATACCTTTGTAGCTTCTTTTTTAGTTAATTATTTTGTTTACTGTCAAAGTGATGCACAGAGGGGTTATAGTTTCATATGTAAGGTGGTGAGTACATTTCTTATCAAACTTGTTACCTCCTCCCTCATTTTTCTACTACTTTCTCCCCTCCCCATCCCCACCCAGTAGGCTTGGTACATATTGTCTTCTAACTATTGATGTTGCATTGGTTCACCTTTTACCCTTTGACTCTCCATTTTGAGGTTCATCTTCTTTTCCCTAGTTCCAATAAACATATATACAACACCCATGGTACCAAATAAGCTACAGTGACATCGGGGGTAAAATCATGGGGAAGAAAAACGAAAGAAAAAAAGCATAATTTCACATGGTATGTTGAAAACAACTATAACAATGATAAACGATGATAAGCCACTTATTTACATAACTTGGAGTTCATTTCACTTAGCAGCTAGTGAGGTATTGTGATCTTCTGCTGGGACTATCCTAGACATATACTAATTATCCCAAATGAGGGAAACCATAGAGTCTATGTTTCTTTAGGCCTGGCTCACTTCACTTAGTATGATTTTTTCCAAATCTTTCCATTTCCTTGTGAATGGGGCAATGCCATTCTTTCTGATCTAAGCATAGAATTTCATTGTGTATATATACCACAATTTCTTGATCCATTCATCTACTGAGGGGAATCTGTATTGGTTCCATATTTTATCTTTGTTTAATAACGCTGGAATGAACATGGTTGTGCTGGTATCTTTAGTGTGATCCTGTTTTTAATCTTTTGAGTAAATGCCCAAAAGCAGGGTTGTTGGGTCATAGGAGAGCTCTATGTTTATCCTGTTGAGGATTCACCTGTACATCCAAATGTTTTCAGGGTACTGTCCCTTATTTATTAGATCTTAGATTGAACATCACTTTTCAAGAAAAAAAAAACCCTATGTCTGCTCTCACCTTCATTCTGAACTTCTCTGTCGCAAATACAGTACATAGAAATAATTGGGAGTCATTTCTATTTTCTTTTCTTTTTTTTTTTTTTTTTACCATGTAATGGAGCTTCAACTCGGGGCCTAGGCACTGTCTCTAAGCTTGTCACTTAAGGCTAGTGCAGTACTGCTTGAGCAATACTTCCACTGCTCACTCTGGCTTTGTCTGATGAATATCTAGTATTACAGATGTGGCCCCCAGTATAATTAAGATCAGGCTCTAATTTCATGAATTTGATAAATTCATTTTCTCATTATTCATGGCTGTTTAACACTAACCATCACAAAATATGAGTTTCCATATATTTAATAAACAATACTTCTGAAATTGAGACTAGAATCTAAAAAGTATACACAAATGTGTTAACCAAAATATGGTGGATTCAGGAGAGAAAAAATGTAATTCCTTAGAAAGGCTAACTAACTGTATAGCCAAATATACAGCAGGAAATGGGTACTCAAAAACAGGGGCTGAGTCAAGGGATGGGGTAGACAAAGAAGAGAAGAAGTAGTGGGAGAATGCAGGGATGAAAATGCAGCCATAAAATTTGATGCATATACTATAATATTAAGGAAATTGAGGGAAGGCATGAGGTTGGAAGGATGGGGGAAAATAATGAAAGGTGTTTTGTATTCATAAAGTGCTTTGTTGAAGGCCACAATTCCTTTTACAGCTATCTAAATATAAGAACATATTTTCAAAGAAAGAACAGAACTTCTTGATTCCAACCATGTGATTGTCAGTTTTCTTTTTCATTAAAAGAAAAATAGCATATCATGTTTAGTGTCCACAGGCCTTATTCCACTAGCAATTTGTTGAGAGTAAGGGATATGAGAGTATCCCATACTGTATTTAATCATAGCCTTCATACCATAGCTACAAGGAGATTGAAACACAAAGCTCTTTGAATGCATAAAGGTGGAGGAAACAGTGTCAAATGATATTAACAATTTCAATCCTCATCACTCACAAGCTATAAAATTATATCGAAAGGCATAGTAGCTTTTTAAAGCTAGCAGGGTTTTAATGCTTTTCCAGATGCTTTTATATCAATGATGATGGTATAGGAGTAAATTGGAAAACAGAAAATACGAAGAAAGAATAAAATTAACCCAACTTGTAGATCATTCATCCACATACATCTCAGGTATACTTAGGTAAATTTTTCCTACTGACTGATTTTTTCCCTTGGACAAAAATGCATGTATCCTTCTTGATATTGTATTCTGGACATTTATTCTGAAAATAAAACATGTCAGTATGTTAACCTATCATTTCTCTACTTCAATTCTCTAGGCATTAGGATGAAAGAACATTACTTTAAAGATGCAGGAACAAAAGGAAAAAGAGAAAAAATCTTGTCTCTTTTGCTACACTCTGAAAACACACAGTACTTCAGTAACCCAAGAGGTCAGTGTGGTGGGGTTACCTGTCCTGCGTAGTGGACAATTCTACAACTCTCTGGTGGTTGTAGCTGAGAGTTGTCTAACTCAATTCAGCTCTGACCTCTCTACCTAGAGATACTATCAGAGCCTACAGAGTAAGGGCTGCACTTTATAGGATTTCCCTAACCCCTCCGTTTGGAGGTAAGTCACCATCACAGGACCTGTGAGGCCAGCCCAATGGGTACACGGGCTGACCCTCATGATCTGTCCTCTCACCTGGTTTGCTAGACCAACTCACAGAAGTCAATGAAACACTTGAAAATATGTTTAGGCCTGCAAATGCTGAGTATATAATTCCTGTAATATAAAGTTCTTAAATTGTCTTTCGGGAAAGCCCCCAGAATTTCACTCAAAGACAGTTTAGAAGTAGTTTGTTCATAATGGACATGTTTTGTTGGAAGTCTTTTCATGTCACAAACTCAAATCCCTTCATGAATAGACGTGTCACTCCCTACAAAACAAACACATATCACTAATAAATCTACAACCATACACAATGTTTCCTAAGGCTCTCTCTTAATAGTCAATCAGCAAGTCATTTTCTATTGTTCCTATAAAATTTTCTGCTGTCAAATAATTAGGGCACCAGACATCAAATTTTATAACTCCTGATGTCCTTGGCTATAACAGCACAATGTCACTTTATCTTCTTGCAAAACCCTCTTTTGGTCATCACCCACCTCTTACAACTCCCCCAATTCTTTCAATTTCCTAGTTCCATTATGACAAATGTACATTAAATATTATGATGATTGTTTTCCTACCCTTCTTCTGAAGATAAGTTTTATCTATTCTCTCTTTGTATGGCACTTTGATGCGAGGAGGGATTGGAGATGTTAACAGTCCAACCAAATGTTTACTCTCCTTAGGGGGAAAATATTGTTCTGAAGCCAGTTAAGAAAATTCAACCAGCAGTCTTCTTTGTATCATAGAATCATAAAAAAGATGTTCTTACCACTCAAAAATTGTTAAAAATTATGTGTTTTACATCAGGGAACTGGGCAGAAGACCAAACATATTCATGAGGAATTTAAAGGCAAAATACTGATGGGTACTGGTGGCTCACATCTGTCTTTCGAGCTATTGGGAGGATGAGATCTGACAATCGTGGTTCAAAGCCAGCTCCAGAAAGAAAGTCCATGAGACTCTTATTTATAATCAACTACCAAAAGCAGAACAAAACAAACAAAAACAAAACAAACTAACAACAACAACAGAAACAAACAAATTTAAAAAAAAAAAACAAAAAACAGAAATGGAGAGGTGGCTCAAGTTATAGAGTGCTAACCTTCACATACATGCCAAGAACCAGTGCCCAGGTCCTGAGTTCCAGCCACAAATCTAAAAAAATAAATAAATAAAAAATAAGAAAGAAAGGTCACCAACCTTAAAAAACTTAACATTATGCATACCTATGAGTACCCTTTAAACAAAAAATGTTAAGGAAGCCTATTACACATCGAGGGTATTTGGTATAGTCTGTTGATCTTACACTAAAAACATTACTCTAAATATCATCATATAAATACTCTAAAAACTTACTCTGTAAATACCATCAGGTGCTTAGTATAAAATGTAAGCATGAGTTTTTATGTGTTTAAATATATGCAAATATTGAAAAGGCAAATAAGAACAAAGTACAGAACTAGAACATGGTATTGTTCCAAAGGACACATAAAATTTGTTGAAAAGAAATTAGCTTTCTGTTGGTAGGAGTCAATGAAAGAGCATGGAACAACTAGAAGTCTTATTACATAACTCTATACTACCATCGACTTACCAACCCTAAAAGGTACACTATATTAATTAAATAAAAACTTTATTTTCAGTAGTACATTTAACTTAGATTTCTGTTTTACTTTATAAGCTTAAGGAATTGACTCTTGATAACTGAATTGTTAAGTTGTGCAAAGAACAATTTGTTTTAAAAATAACATTCAGTATTCAATGTCTCACACTAGTTAACGAGGGAAGATTAACAAAAATATATAAATATTATTCAGTTGTACAAAAAAACTTTTCTATTCTTTTTGCTTTTGTGTTTTGTTAAATATCATATACACAATAGAATTATATTATCATATTTTATATAAAAGGAAGAGGAGTAAATTTAGTTTGACTACTTATTCCTACCTAAACATGTCTAATGGATTCCACTGGGAATTTACAATGGCAAGTGAGTCATTAGGAAACAGGAATTTTAAGCTACATTACAATGAATAGGTACACTATTGTACATATTAATTCCTGGTCAAAATTATGAAATTAAACTTGTAAAAGAATATATTTCAGGATGTCCCAACTTCTTGATACATATCTGTTCACTCTCGCTCTGGCTCTGGCTCTCCCCTCCCAAAGAAACCTGCCTTTTGTATATGCAATGAATTGCTCAGTTACACAAAGTACAATCCTTCTGTTTAACAAATCATTTCCTTCAGTGTTTAATGTTCTGTACATTTGAGCAAAGAGTGATTAGGTAAGTGTTGAAAATAAAGTAAAGCAGCCACATGGTAATTCCAGGATATGATTTTTTTTCATGAGATTGAATATATTTAGCCTCCTATTTCTTCTGAATTTTAACCACTTTCTGTGTCATTATCTCATTAGTTGCTCTTGTGTTTGAAAACATCATTGGTTTTTGACATTATGCAATTCACACTAAGAATAAAGATAATTTTTTCCATCTATTGCTCTTCATTCTTTAAACTCCTAGCATATTCTGGTATACTTTGAGTTAGGATGGATTGACTTTCATATATACATACATATGTATATATGTATACGTTCATATATATATATTCTTTTACACTGGGATATTCTATTAACTTTTGATGTTTTACATTTTGAGTTGAGTTTTGAAATTTTTTTAAGTTAAAGTTATAAAGCATTCAAAGAATTCTTTCTTGTCTCTTAAATCTAAAGCAGATGTACATGTGTAAGAAAATATAATATTCAAAATCCAACAGAAAGTATCTTCTAAGGAAAACTCTATTCACTTGGCTTTACAATATTGCTTCTCTCTATCTTATCACTTTCTAACTCTTTTTAAATCATATTCCCATTATCTTTAAGTTCTTAGATGAAGAGTTTTCACTTTACCATGTCCATTTACGAGTATAATACTTGTTGATCAATGTCCCTTTCATTGCTCTTGCCCAAACCTTAATGGCATTCATCCCTTCTATATTCCTATTTTTATAGGAGATACATGGAATGTGATTGTTTCTTTGCTTTCTCCATTCATCTACCTCATCCCCAACATCCTCTCCGTACACACCTAACTTACTGGTATTTATTTTGTTAGCTTGACTGACATCACTTATGTTTCATACTCACAAATCAAACCCTCAAATTAATGTTCCCCTCTCTGTACCTCCAGAAGTGGAGAAAAGGTGGACAAATCTAGTCCTGGTATTTAGTATACACTAGATAAAAAATTAGTTATGCAACTTGTGGCTAGGGACAGGAAAAACTGGAGGAAAGTAAAAGAAGGGGCGAGATTGTCCTAGAAATACTGTAATCATCATCTGATTTATAGAATTGTACTCCCTCTATACACATATACACAACAATAAATTATTTTAATTAAAATAAAATAAGGGATAAAAGTCTCAAATTTATACCTTGCAGAACTGGATTTGTAGCTTCTTATTCATATTTCACATATAGCTGAGATGAGAGACACCTGCCATCATATGTAACTTTTACTGGTTGAAATGGGACCTTTTTGAACATTTCTCCCCTGGATTGTTTCAAACTGCAATTGTACCCATCTCTGATTCCTGATCTAAGATTGCGGGTATGAGTCACTCTACTTGTGTCATCTGTGATTTTATGCGTAACATTCTTGGTGCTAATTGTGCAACATTCTACAGTAGTAAAAGTCAACACGTTTAATTCATTTTGAGATCCTCCAAAATGTGCTGCTATCCACTTCTATTAATTCTCATGAGCATAAAAACTTACATTTAGTGTTGTGCCAAATTTAAGATGTTAACTCAGGGCTTGATCATTGTCTCCTAGCTTATTCCTCAAGCCTAGTGCTGTAAACTTCAGTCACAACTCTGCATCTGGCTTTTTGGTGGTTAACTGGAGATAAGACTTTCCTATCCCAAGTGGTTTCAAATTTCAATCCTCAGATCTCAACCTCCTTAATAAGTAGGATTACAGACATGAGCTTCTGGGACCTAGCTTACACTTTTATTTTTTAAAGACCAACCAAAACATTTTTAACTTAAAGTGAAATTTTATTTATGTAATATCATTCATCTTCAAATAATTGTACATGATTACTGTGAAAGGAAATCAATAATTCAGACAGGCTGAATGATTTCTTATACTTACATATCTTATAAATAAATGACAGAAACTAAGGACTGAGCATGTCTTAATTCAAAACTCTTTGTCTTTAATTGTGTGCTCTTTACTTTTTTCTAGATAATTTTTTTTCACTGATCATAAAATTTTCAGGCCAAAGGACAAAAAAACTGATTTCCTGTCACTAAGGCTGGAGAACCAAAGACATTCTGACATTGCATTCCTTGATAGTTTATAAAATAGATATCAAATCACATAATTGACTAGAAAAGAGGAAAGCAAAAGATGGGAAATGATCCTTTAAGTCTTTGAGGACAATGACTTAACTACTAGTAGGGAAGAAAAGCTTATTGATTGAATTAATATTCTAAGATTGCTGTTTAAACTGTCTTGCAACTGGGAGTTCTTCAGAGTGCTGAAATATTATATATACACATATATGTATTTGTGTATATGTGTACATAAGTGTATATGTACGTATATAATGTATACATATATGAGAATATATGTAAGAGAGTGGGTGGTAAAATAATATAAAAAAGAAATTAGATAAATAAAATTAAATTAAAAAAAAAAACATGGCTGGGAATGTGGCTAAGTGGTAGAGTGCTTGAGTAGCATGCATGAAGCCCTGGGTGCAATTCCTCAGCACCATATAAACAGAAAGAGCCAGAAGTGGTGTTGTGACACAATGGTATAGTGCTAGCCTTGGGTAAAAAGAATCAAGGGACAGTGCTCAGGCCCTGAGTTCAAGACCCATGACTGGCAAAATAAGAAAAATAAATGAAAAGAAAAAAAATACATGTATTTATTTTATGTGTGTAAACACATAAATACATGCATATATACATATTTATATTTTGCATATACAGATATATTTTGTAATAATATGTAAATATAATGACATATAATTGTAACAGTATACTTGTGCAATATGCCCACATGTATGTATCTATGTAGATATGTATATCGAAATAGTGACCATTACTTTGAGACAACTTGAGCGAAAGACAGTACCTTCTTCCCAAATGACTCAACAATGAGGAATGAAGTCCTATATGCAACCCCACTACATTTCAAAATGTGTCAATTTTCTCCAGCCGCATATTTTTGTTGGTGCCATGACCTCTGTTAGTATGTGTGAGTATGTATGTTTGTGTATGTGAGAGACAGAAAAAGGGAGAGGGAATTTCTTTACATCTCCAAATTGTCTTTGTTACCCTTATTATATACATTGGGTAAAGACACTTTTGTGGTACTCAAATCTTGGACACTCCCAGGTATAAAACTGATAAGCAAGTAAAATATTTATAAGATTTTCATTCTAAACTTGCAGTCTTTGCCCCAGGAAAGGATAGATAGCATTTACACTACTAATTTCATGTACATAGTCTCAAAGGGAAGAAACACAAAAGGCATTCCAATGTTTTTGCCCCTCACTTTATTTTCCCTGACCTCATGTTTGGCCTCAATGAAAGGGCAAATTGTTTGTTGTTGTTGTTGTTTTGTTTTATACCACAGAAAGTGTCACTTAGCCACTGAAGAGCAATCAGCATTTAGAACTTAGAAAAGAGTTTCTTATGCCCCACATGAATGAACTAATCTCTACTTTTAGAGTCATGTTCACTGTGATATTGTTTCTGATTTCAATGGCCTAAAAATAAAGGCTTCCTTTTGAATATGACTCATTTGGAGCCAATGTTCTAAAGACATATGAATGTGAATGCTGTTGAATAATTTAACGGGACTGTGCAAAGTAAATAGAGCAGTTCAAGTCCTTTCCAGTGAAGTAGAGGAAAACTGAACACACAAAGCTTCATCTGCCCAAGTAAACTGTCCTAATCAAACATGTACAGAAAAGAATCAGACGATTAGCCAGAGGCTGCTTTTTATATATAGCAAACAAACCCAATTACATGGGGAGAAATATTCAAGCGAGGCATAAAAAGTTATCAGAGGGCCTGCAGAGATTCCCCCTGGAGCTCCCAAGCACAGATTCAGTAGCCAGTAATTTCTACTTTCTTAGATAATGTGCAAGGACCATGGTGCTGATTAGCCCTTAAATCACACTCTCCAAGGGAATGTAAAGCCTTTAATTTTGCTAATGGGCAGAGATGTGTCCCTGCTTTCCTCTTTTTTCACCTTCAACACTTCCCTGGCACTTTGAAGACACAGGGTAGGGAATGTCTATTTGAGTGTGTGTGTCTTTGTGCCTAAGACAAATCTTTAAGGTTGAAGATTTTAATTTGTTAATACCTATATGAAAAGTCCTTAAGAAACTGGTAAAGATCAAAAGTAGGAGAGGGATATTTCCCCATCAGTATCAATTTATTTGGAATCAGCATTTGAGTTTATGTCTTGGAAAGAATGGTATAGATTTGTTCTGATTTCTGTTACCATAACTTGTCTCTCCACCTCTACTGTAATTTAAAATTCTACGCTGTCCAAATAGTAGAAGAGGAAGAAAGGGGAGGGAAAATGAAATTAGATGTAAATAGACATATTTTAATGGAATTTAATGGGACTCTCGACAGAATTTCTATAACTTGCCAGTGTCAATGAATACGTGGTACAGTGATGAGTTTACTGTGGTGTTTTGGGAAGAAGGGGAAGGTTCAAATCATACAGGAAAAAGGAAAACAGAAAATCAATAATGAGACTTTTAATTGAGGAAAAATTAACAATTTTGAACACTTAAAATGTAAAGGGATGAGGGATGGGCATGTGGCTTAGTGGTAGAGTGCTTCCCTAGTATGCATGAAGCCCTGGGTTTGATTCCTTAGCACCACATAAACAGAAAAAGCTGAAAGTGGCCCTGTGGCTCAGGATGCACAGTGCTAGTTTTTTTTTTTTCCTCAAATTTTTATTATCAAACTGACGTACAGAGAGGTTACAGTATCATACATTGGGCATTGGATACATTTCTTGTACTGTTTGTTGCCTTGTCCCTCATGCCCCCCACAGTGCTAGTTTTGAGCAAAAAGAAGCCAGAGACAGGGCTCAGGCCCTGAGCCCCAATTCCCAGGACTGGCAAAAAAAAGTGATAAACGTCATCAGTATAAACCAAATCAAAGTTATCATAAAACTGCAGGAATAATTAAATTGAACAAGATGACATTTGGATCATCTTTATGGGTCAATACAACTTACTAACAAGTTAGGGACATGAGAAAAGTAAATCCTCAGGGAATTTTTAAGAAAGTATAAAAATGTTCTGTCTTACTATCTATAAGGTGCTATTTTAAATTTCCAAGTTATATTAACAATCAAGTTGGCATATCATTTGATGTCATAGAAATAAAAGCAGCAGATAATCATAAGGAAAAAGTATGACATTCATCTAAAATGAACAACTGTGCCTCATCTGTACAGTGTCGAACTGCTAAGTAACTCCACTTTATCTCATTTCTTAGTTCAGCATGCTTATGAACTTAAACATTCAATATCCTTGTTTTCTTCACGGAAGAAAACTTTTCTCATGAACGAGGAGGAGATTATCTCTTTTGTTTTTTTCTCTTCCCTTCCTTTCTGTCTCAGAAACACTTTGTGTGTGTCTGTGTGTGTGTGTGAGAGAGAGAGAGAGAGAGAGAGAGAGAGAGAGAGAGAGAGAGTGTGTGTGTGTGTATACTTGCTAAACCATTGTATTCCTTCACATTGAGCATGGCCTGATTACCTGCATCTCTGCAGAATGCATCTTTACTGAGTACTCAGTTCACAGAAAATAATAGAGCAAAAACATATATCAAGTCAGCCCTCCAGAGTTTTCATGGTCTACTTCTTTGCTGGAAGCAAAGATGGATAAAAGTATTTACCTCTTAAATGTTTACCTAATACTGTATGAAGCAGTGACCTTAAGTGGTCTTTACAGCTCATAGACCACACACACAAAATTATGAATGAGCAATTTGTATTCCCCTGAAACTAATGGTTCTGGCACACTCTCTTCCTCTTCTAGAAGATTACAAGCAATATCCTCTGGTGAAATTACTATATTTCATTGATGGAAGTGACTAGGTTTCTGAATTTAAGCTAAGGAGGGAGATGTAAAGGAATAAATAGTAAAGAATGGTTGTCAGAGCTTTATTAGAGAAGGTGAATTCCATTGACTTGGGATTCTAAACTTGACCTTGAGTAATCAATCACCTAGCAAATATCAACAGGAACTCCATATGCATCAAGGTATACCCCCAGACTCCTTTAAAGTGTCAATGAACCAAAGTAAATAGTGAATATCATATTTACAGACATATGCAGACAGCAATCTCTGAAATTTAGAAATAACATTTATTTGTTTCCTCATTCATGTATGCCAGTCTATTGTTACCACACTGTGTGTGTGTGTGTGTGTGTGTGTGTGTGTGTGTGTGTGTGTGTGTGTGTGTATTCCAGTACTGGACTTGAACTCAGGGCCTGGGTGCTGACCCTGAGTTCTTTTGCTCAATATTGGCACTTTACAAGTTGAGGCACAGCTCTGCTTCCTGTATTTTGTGGTTTAAAGTCTCATGGACTTTTCCTAATAAGCTGGCTTCCAATGTTGATCCCCCAATTTCAGCTTCCTGAATAGCTAGGATTACAAGTGTGAGCAACAAGCACCTGGCAACTTATTGTTTTTGGATAATAGAAATTGAAACTTTCATTTAAAGCTTATTTTAAAATTAAAATGATGAGCAAAGTCATTTTACAATATGCATATTTAAATATATTTAAAATATTTAGTGTGCTGACATGATTAAATTCTTAATTTCCATTGTCTACCATTGTGACAGAAATTGTGGAAGATATGGTGACGCTTATGGTTTAATTGTTGCTTTCAAATAATTTTCAGGAATTAGAAACAGAGATATTCATTAGAAAATAGAGCCAAAAAGTATGTATCACCTTCACTCCTTTCCTTCCATCCTTCTTTCTTTTTTTCTTAGGAAAATACAATCAGTGGGTTCCACTGGGGAAAATATGGCCAAGAAAATGAAAAGGCAGTTTGATTCAAATAAGTTTCATACTTTTGTGGCTTGAGAATTGTGAAGTTGCAAATAACGCAAGCCAACTTTCTTCAATGAAGCTGAGTGTTGCCTGTATGTAAAAGTGGAGGTTCTAAATGACATGATATATTGAAAGAAAATTGAATATACTGACAGAAAGCCGTGTGTGTGTGTGTGTGTGAACAAATATATGCATATTGGGTCTGAAATATAATTGCATTGTGTGTATTTCTGTTAAGTATATACATGCATGTTTGCATATACTTCCCAGCTCTCTTCAGTGAAAGATATGGGAGGAATGACCCACCACAAGCCAGGTTTTCTTATTCTGTTCTCATTTTCAACAAAAATGGGGTACACATGTATCTATCCTTAAGTAGTTTTACAAAGGATTTGACATTTAACAAAACATTTGGTGACCATAATATATTTTGATCAATATCATTCCTTTCAAAATTATCATCCATCTTTTCCCTACTCATCTGTTCCCTCAACTTCTTAATTGTGTAGGATATATATTGAATTATTGATTATATTTCCCCTTCATTTCATCTTCATGTCTACCTATGTTCCCTTTGCCATCCTACCCCTGTTGAACACCCATTTCCTGGCATTTCATTTTGCAGAACTTTGATTTTGCCTTCCTAAGGCCTTACACTTACATTTAGTTCATAAAATCATTACAATAGCACCTGGCCATCTAACAGACATTTATAGATAAAGTTCATTTTTTCCTCAAAGTGACATGTTTTGTGCCTGCCTTCTCTAATTTAGTGAATGCCATTATTCTGCCATTTGCCTTTTTTAGAAATCATACCCTCCTCATCCATTCTCCTTTTAAAGGTATGGCATCAATTAAAAGGCTTTTCAACTTAATTTTCTATTATTTCTTTTTTTTGTACACAAATGTTTATTTCTCAATTAAACATTCCCTATAAACACAAGGAATGAATTCTAAATCTTCATAAAGATGAATTAAAAATGAAATCCCTCCAGTATAGCGTGTGTAATCACTGCGTTCTTGGTCACTACTGGTATTTACTGTTTAACATCAAAAACAAAGACAGGTTATTTAAAAATCATGCTACTGGATTTCTAGTTCTTCCTCCATGACCAGCTCTATACTGATCTGCAATGTTTAAAAGTTTATATCTCCAAATTGAAGCAAGTTTAAGGTGTGAAACAGCTGTGTATTAGACACAAAATAAACATAAAGTTACAAGATATAGTCACGTTCATAACGAATATAGGTGTTCTTATCATCATTGTAGATTCTTGGATAATGTGCTATGAGAGCATCTTGTGAACCAATATAGATGGAGTTGTAAATTTTCCTATACACATCTCTGACTTTCCGAGCTCCCTTCTCTTCCCTCCCCTCCCCTCCCCTTTCTTCCTTCTTTCTTTCTTATCAGTCATGGGGCTCACACTCTTAGCCTGGGAGCTGACCCTGAGCTCTTGGGTTGCCAAGGCTACCATTCTACCACTTGAACCACAGCAGCAAGTTTTCCAGTTTTCTGTTGGTAAATTGAAGATAACAGTCTCATGAACTTTCCTGCCTTTGCTGGCTTTGAATCATGAGCCTCAGATCTCAGGCTCCAGAGTCGCTAGGATTACAGGTGTGAGCCACCGGTGCCCAGCTTTCATCTTCTTTGATATCATTCTATCAGTTGTGTTGAATTCTTTCTCATATCTCATAAACACTCTCCTTGCTTATAGTTTTACACTTTACTAATTTCCTTCCCTTTTGAGATCCAGGTTAAAATTTGTAGAAAAGAAATTGCTCAGCTAATAAAAACAAATTGTTCAACTATTAGACTTAGAAGTGCACAGTTAAACCTAGAGGTAAGCATCATGAAATTTCCCTGACAGCTTCCTGATTGGCATCCACACTTTGTCCCAAATTGTTCCCTTTGTCTCTGAGATTTTTGTCCAAACTGTTCTATGCCATTTTTTTAAAAAAAATAATTTTTGTATTCTTTTCACCAGCTCTCTTTCCCACATTTACTAAGACTATGTCAGCTGCACAAACCAATAACTTGTCTGTCATTTAAGATCATGCCCATTACCTGTTTCTCTCATTAAAACGTTTTTAAAGAGTTTTGTAGTTCTTGGATTGGGGATGGAGGATAGTAGTATTGGTATTACCTTGACTTGAACATTTAGTAAGTGCTTTTCTTCTTAGTGTGGCTCAGATTGAAGCTGTCTAGAGGTCAAAGGTCAGTTACAATGAAAAAGGTACATACTCAGAACTCATCACTAAGGCAGGCTACACTCACTCTACATCTGTGTCCACATGATATTGAGTATAATGTTTAAAGAACAATTTGAGGGGAAACACGTCTTTTTCTTTTCTCTATGAATGACTTTCATGCATCTTTAGAACCAGAGAATTCCCTGAACTCTATAATAAAAATGAAAAACTTGCCCATTCTGGCCAAACAGAAAACACACATAATACAATATAAATTTTTAAGTTTCTACAAAATGCTGCCATTTCCAAAGGGTTACACAGAATTCTTGACACGATTTTTTTTGTAGAATTAATGCTAAGGTATATCTTTGTTGATTTCAATTATAGTACATTCTATACTGTGTTTCTGTAATTCCTAAGGCATTCTTTCTTAGAAGTTCCCTGTTGGGGTTCTGGACACCCCCTTTCTCCCCCCACGGGGAGAATGGTAACTACAAACTCTATAAAAGAGCACCCAGCCTGGCCCTCCGCCAGCGGAAGGCCAAAGGCGTGCTCACACGGGCAAGCGCTAAGTTGAGGACGGGTTGCTGAAGCTTCCCCTCCCCCCGGGCCCCCCACATGTTACCGAGGGCGGAGGCGAAAAGGAAGGCATCAGGGACACGCTGCGGTGGTGGAATGCGTCTCAAAGACTTTAATATGGAAGGGCACTTATATAGAAGTAATGGCGGGAAGGAAAGGGGGCTGGCCAAAGGGTCAGTCATAGGCTAGGGGTCACGCTCATCAAGTGACATCACGAAACTTCCCTTTGTGGGCGGGACAACCCCATCATGGTGGCGAGGTCAGAAGGTGGGAGGGACTTCTATTGTCCCAAGGCTGGTGGAAGGGCAGTCTTTCCCAGGCCATAATAATCCCCAACATCTCCCCCTTTTTGTTTTTTTCAATAAGCAGGGGATGCTGTAAACACATGGCATGTGTGGGCATAAGGCAAATGCTGACATAAGATCTGTGGGGCCCCTTCCACAAAACTGGGGTGAGGGGTAGGTAAGGGTCCATCCATCTGGCTATGTCCAGAAGTCAGAATCCTCAGCTGGTTTCTGCCAAGTGCAGGAAGGTGCAGACAGCAGCCCTCTTTTGTTGGTGAGGTAGAAGCTGAAACTCTGGCATTCCCGGCAGTTCACAGTAGCTGATAACTCAAACATAAGTGATTAGTAGAACATTCTTTTATATAAACATTGAAGCCAAGGTGTTAAACCTTTGCATTTACCCTTTTAAACATTTCTATCATAAAACATTGGGGTTGAGTGTCAATACCCTCAGCTCCTATTTTCTTTCCAACGGGACTCCCCAAGTCTAGCAGCAGGGGGAGAGGAAAGGAAGAAGCATGGTGCAAAATTCCTTTGGTTTCTTTTTGTGACGCTGTAGGCAGTATTGCCACAGCAAAACATTGAGCCATGAGATGCTCAAGAAGGAATCTAGAAAGCAAACAAGGAAAGGAAGCTTGGTTGCTTCCTACCGTAGGCAGTCCTACTTTTCATGAGCCATGAGATGCTCAAGAAGGAATCTAGAAAGCAGACAAGGAAAGGAAGCTTGGTTGCCTCCTACCGTAGGCAGTCCTACTTTCCATATTTTCATGGGAGAGCAGAAGTCCAACACGGTCCTCCTTTTCCTGGAGAAAACAAGAAAACATTTCTCCAGAGTGGGTGCTCTGGGTTTAATTTTCCAATCTGGAAAAACACATATACTGTACTCCATCCCACACTGATTCGGGATGATTTAAAATTTCTGGATAATTAACATAAGCATAACTAATCCTTAATTAATCCTAGGGAATCCTTAATTAATCCTGGGGAATACCTCCCCCTTTTGTTTTTTTTTTTTAAAATTATGACACCGGCGGCCACCAGGCAGGGAGTATGGATGGAGGTCTCGTCTTCTGTAGCTACTTCCTGCTGTCAAGGGGGCGACGTAAATCAAGGGCCCCTGGTCAGCCTGGCAGTCCGGTGTGGCTGGCAAAAAGTCCCCATCATTACCATGAGTATGGTCACTAGGGCCAGAGAGCGCTATGGTTTTCTCCAGCCCCCCCTGAGTCTTTGGGCATACCCAGAAGTTTCCAAGGCTGGTGCCTCCAGGGTTCAGGCCTGTGTTAGGGTGACGACTGTGAACGGCAAATTCCCCATTGGTGATCTCAGCAAGAGATGTTATTCTGTCAAAAGACACTTTTGAAAAGGTCAGGCAAAGTATCGACAAGTTCTCAGAGCTGGTTGGCATGAATGGCATAGAACACACCCTGGGCATAAGCCAGGAACAGTTCCCTTTTGGAGCATAAACCCAATTGTAAAGTGAACGAGTAAGGAGAAACGACTGAAAGAAGTGGTTAATGATAGAAAACTGGTTTGGCATAGCCAGTCAGAGGCAAAATAAATAAATATATATATACACCTATATACAACTGGCAAAAAAGAAGAAAATGGACAGGAATTATCTCTCTCGATTTCCCGGCTCTGATCCATTTTGAAAGGGTGAAACAAGGCATCTCCCTTTAGGATAATATGGCACCATTCTCCTCTCACTCCACTCCACCTTTCCATCTCCTGGACTGGCTAAGTCCCAGGAATTTTAACGTTTGTGGCTGGAATTGCATTTTCCCATCCGCGTTTGAACTCGGGGCCTGAGCACTGTCCATGAGCACTTTCGCTCAAGGCTAGTGCTCTACCACTTGAGTCACGGTGCTGCTTCAGCCTTTTGCTCGCTCTCTGTGGTTGAGCTCTCAATCTGGCTCTTTGCTGTTAACTGGGAGGTGGGATTTTGGAGAGATTTTTTCCTTTTGCCCGGGCTGGCTTTGAACTATCCAGGGAGTCATAGTCCTACAAGCCCTTTTTATTCCCAATTGAGCAACAAGGAAAAAACACAGAGATAATCCATTTGTAACCCGTTGAGAACTGACCAAAAACTGCTTGTGAAGGTTTGGCTATAACACTTAGAAAACATGAGATTTACATGCCATCAACTTGAATCACGCCATTGAATCCCACTGGCAAGTGAAAGAGAACACAGATAAATGACAACCAAGGGCAAAGGGTTAAAGCATTGTGGAATCCTCAGTCTCGGAAGTGGCTGCGTCCCTCATCCCCATTTGGCAAGTTCCATGCCATGCGATGGGGAACTCGAGGCAAAGCTGTAGTGGTATCTCTTGCTCACATCTTGCTCTGGGTTGCCTGCAAAATTTCTATATAGATTGGTTAGGGTGTTCAAAATTTTTCAGCACTTCTGGCTCTGGTATATCGAAGCCCTTCTGGTTTAAGCAGGGTGAAAAGACTTTCTTAATCACAAAATTCAAAGACTTTCTTAATCACAAAATTTTAAGACTTTCTTAATCCCAAAATTTTACCTGGCTAGCTGTGACCACTAACATAACTATGGTGATTTAACCTGGAGTAACTGTTAAGATGGAACTATTCACATCCTACTCAAGGCTCATAAATCATTCGAGCAGCTTCCAATGGGAGAGAGAGCAAAGAATCATTAGTAGTGAAACAAGGCAGTTCGGGAACAGACTGTGGTGGCATCTTCCTATATCCAGGAGCTGCCACCGTCCATGCGGCTAGCATCTGTCCACCTGTATCCTATAAAGCAGTATATTAATCCTGGGTCAGGAAAGTTGAGGTTAATAGTCACATTTGTATGAAGCAATCTCAATTTCTTGATCTTGAGAGTTTATGAGAACACAGGAGAGAAAATGGGAAGGTAAAATCTTAATTTATGCCAAAGAGTTGTTAAGGCTACATGCACACTTAACTTTTAACACACTGAGTATAAAATAACATGCTGATTTTATACCATTGTGCTTTTACTACATGCTGCATATTTGAACCTTATGGAAACACACTGAATATAAAATAACATACTGGTGAACTTTTACCACATGTTGCATATTTGAACCTTATGGAAATTTTTATAGGCACCTTTATCTCCATCGAACACCGGGATGGAAACCTATTGTTATGCCTTTAAATCTTACCAACAACCACACGCGTGCGCGCGCACACACACACACACACACAAAAATACCTGAGCGCTCTTTAAAATTGCTTTGATTGGCCATTTAAATTTTCTGGAATTCCAGCGGCAAATGATATTAATTTGCCCATAATAGAACCACGTGGTTGAATAAAAAACAAAAGGGAAACCTGTTAATTACACACTCAGTGGACAAGCAAACACTTTTATCCATCTAGAAAAACTCCAGTTGATTTTATATCTTTGAACTGGTAAACATGGAAGTTTAATCAAATTACCTATTGCTGTATCAAAACTCTTTGTTTTCCTTTTAATATTCCATTTTAGTTTATAATTTCAGACTTTCCTGGCTCCAACCCCGTCTGCAGCTGTGAGTCTGACACAGAAAAAACGTGCAGGCAAGCACAGCGGGGTGCTTGCCCCTCTCAGCTGCAGCGCAATTGCTTGAGGCCTGTTAGTCTGAGTCCCCGCCCCTCACCTGGGGGGAATGGGTGGGGCCCCGCCTCCAATATGGCGCGCCCCATTGTGCTCCACGTGTGTGTTAAGTCAGAGAAATCGGGATTCAACCAACTCACCCGAATTTCTGAGCTTAACGACCATCGGCGGGCATAAAGCAGTTTGCCGGGCTGCAGCAGATCCAGCCACTCCGGGGCTGCTGCCGCCGCTGCCGCCCACGCACCCCAACTGGGACACCGTCCCATGGTCTAAACTGCACGCCACGCCTTTTTTTTTTTTTTTTTTTTTTTTTTTTTTTTCCATCCGCGGGCTGGGGCCGCACTGGCTCCAGCCCAGCCATTGTAAATACAAGCCTGGCCAAAGCAGCAGCCATCCCCAACGCTCTGCCGCCGCCATGCCACAGCTTCCCACATGGCGGAACCGCGCTTCCGCCACGCCGTGCTCGGCCCGCCACACTCGGCTGCCGAAACGCCGCCGCAAAAGACGCCTGGTGCCGCCCGGGGCCACACGAGCCCCAGCCCACGCACCTCGCAAACCCGGGGTGGCGCGGAGCACAGTGTACTCACGCTCAGCCCGCGCAAGCCAAACCGCTCCGGCGCTCGGCCACCCACTGCTTCTCAAGCGCCACTGCGGGTGCCTGCCGTCTGGCCCGGGGCGCACAGAGCAGAACTAACCGACCCCAGCCCGGGGTCGCATTCCTCTTGCTCCGGCCCCACTGCTCCACTGACATGTTTCCGCGGGAAGCGCGCCCCGCTCCCTCCGCCGCCCAGCGCCAAATCGCCACGGCGGGGCAACTCTCTGGCGCCGCGTCCCGCGAGCCTGTGTCTCCATGCTTCTGCCCCGTCTGGATGGGCAGGACCCTCCTCTAAAACCCTACTTAGCAATCTGTGGGGATACTGTACCCCGAACTTCTCGGCTGTACAATTCGGTCCCCGTTCGGGCGCCATTTATGTTGGGGTTCTGGACACCCCCTTTCTCCCCCCACGGGGAGAATGGTAACTACAAACTCTATAAAAGAGCACCCAGCCTGGCCCTCTGCCAGCGGAAGGCCAAAGGCGTGCTCACACGGGCAAGCGCTAAGTTGAGGACGGGTTGCTGAAGCTTCCCCTCCCCCCGGGCCCCCCACATGTTACCGAGGGCGGAGGCGAAAAGGAAGGCATCAGGGACACGCTGCGGTGGTGGAATGCGTCTCAAAGACTTTAATATGGAAGGGCACTTATATAGAAGTAATGGCGGGAAGGAAAGGGGGCTGGCCAAAGGGTCAGTCATAGGCTAGGGGTCACGCTCATCAAGTGACATCACGAAACTTCCCTTTGTGGGCGGGACAACCCCATCATGGTGGCGAGGTCAGAAGGTGGGAGGGACTTCTATTGTCCCAAGGCTGGTGGAAGGGCAGTCTTTCCCAGGCCATAATAATCCCCAACAGTTCCCTACCCAGGTTTTTATCATGTTTTAATACTAACAATCTCAGTTAACTCTTAGGCCCCAAATTAAAATATTATCTTTTTCTGGACTTAATTTATATTTCATCATTGTATAGTTGATGCTAAGTGTTTATCGACTTAATTCATATTCCATAACAATATTTTGTAAATGATTGTTTTCCCCAAACTACAACTGATTCTGAACATGCTAAAGGAAATAATTATGAATCTATCCTTGTACCTATTGGTAACCACGATTTTAAGGAAATACAGATAACAGTAACGTTTATCATTGTTGCTGTCATTGTCAATGTACTATGTGAAATTATGCCTTTTGTTTTGTATTATTTCCCTATGTTTTTACCCCTGTTGTCACTATATTTGAGTTTGGTACCCTGGGTACTGTAAATATGCTTATCTGAACTAGGGAAGGGAAGGGGAACATTAAAAGTTGAGAAAGATGGTAAAAGGTGATCCAATGCAACAGCAATACTTAAAAGAAAATATTCTGTAAACCAACTGTACAGTTTTAAGGGGGGTGGGGAGGGTGTAAGGTGGGAGAAAAATGAGATAGGAGCTAAAAAGTTGGAAAAGAAATATATTCACTGCCCTATTATGTAACTGTAACTCTTCTATACATCACCTTCACAAAAAAAGCATTGATTCATATAACATAATTAAATAGAAACCTTTGTATGTTTTCAAATGCTTATTATTCATTTTGAGTATAAAATACTTTTTTGAATATAAAATATTTGTCTTAATTTTTATGTAGATATAATTAATTAGCCTTTTATTTGTTAATAAACCATATTCTTGTGTGCTTTGATCACAACTAATAGGAAAATAAATTATCTATAAAAATAATCAATGAGAAAGAGAAATTAAGCAGATATGTAGAAGATAGACATGTATAATAGATTAGTATTTAATTAAAAATTATACTTCATGAGTATCATTTGCATTTGCCAAATCATTTTAAAAATTTGGGAGCTTATAAAGCATGCATGTCATTACAGGTTTGTGATCTGTTCATTGGACATAGACAGCGGTATCCAAACCCAGCTTCCATTTCTGTGCTCAGTCATTCCCATGTGCAATGCTGTCTTCTAATTCTTTAGCATAACCACTTCAACCTGTAAAGTTAGCACATTTAATTCTTTAGCATAACCACTTCAACCTGTAAAGTTAGCACATTTAAACTTGGAAATTCCTTATTATTAAAATTATAAACAATTCCAATTTCCTTGTTTTGTGAGAACAGGTCTCAACTCTACATCTGTTCTGAAAAATATTCTGGTACTTTCTCTGCCTTGCTAAAGAAATCTGGTCTTTCTCCCTGGGATGTCTTACTTTTCTACAATAATGTTTTTAAGTATATAGACATATATTGAAAGACAAATTGCTTCTCTACTAGTATTTCTGTTTTCTTTCCCTCTGATTATACTTTGAAAGTCGAGTGCTTAATAGAATAGAATGTAAAACTCACTGACTTTTCAGATGGGAAGATGTTTTTGAACCTTCCCGTATTCCATGTTAAAAGAAAACATTGACATATAACAAATTAAGTAAGAATATTTTATGTTCTTTATATTAGTCTCTCTTTGCTGATTGAAGCTGGTGATTTGCTGTGTAAGCCTACAGTGTCCTTGAAAAAATAATGCACCTTTTACAGTTCATATTCTTTCATTTATATTAATAATAACTCTTGAATTTCCTACCATCAAAGGTAATGAAATGTGAGAAGTTGTCCATTTTCCAAACATTTTATTTGTCCATAATTAATTTCATCAAAATTTTAGTTTTAAATGTGGAACAGGTAATTTTATGATTTAACTTGACTGGATTAAGAAGTATCTACAGAAATAGTGAAGTATTTTTCCCTGCATATTTGTGGGGTTGTTGATAGAGCCATCTGACACGTGACTCAGTGAATTGAGTAAGGAAAGTACATTATTTTTGTAGGTAAGTACCATAATTGTAGGCCTGGATTGAATAAATGAAACAAGTAAAGAAGTAGTAGTTTCCATTTTCTCCTCTAGATCTAGGAATCTTATCTCATGCCTGACATCATAACTCTAGATTCTCTGGCTTTGGACTCCAAGACTTATCCTATCAGCATCCTAGATCTCAGAACCTCAGCTCCAGACTGAAAGCTATACTTTTTGTATCCTTGGTTATTGGGCATTGAGAGATGGACTGAGCCACACTGTCAGCATCCTGATATATTGAATACACAGATGGCCTCTCATGGAACTTCTGAAATTCCACATAGAAATTAAAGTCTTCTAATAAAATCAATCTCACATAGGTGAATCATTGCCTATATCCATCCAATTGCTTTTCTCGCTCTAAACTATCCTTACTAATACAGCATTCTAATATTCAAGTATTCATACTAAGTAATAATTCAGGTTGTCAGTGCAACAACCCCACCTACCTAGGTATCATTGAGGAATTTATTGCACCTATTTTACAGATTTTGTTATAGAATATAAAAGGGAAAAAAAGATAGAGTGCAATTTTGTGTTCAAATAATACCACTTACAAAAAAAAGCAAAAGAAGGGAAAATAACCCATTTCAAAGAACTAATCAAGTCCTTCTGACATCATGCTTGATCAAACATAGATCTACTCTGTTTATTGCATCTTTACTGGAACTATTTGAGTGTATCAGGGAGCTCTGCGCTTTATGTTTGTTTAGGTAGTGAAGTGCTTCTTCTCCATGCATAATACATTTTATATCCTTAGCTACCATAGGGGTTGCTACCTAATGACATTGCTTTTTCATAAGTCATTTAAAATGTCTTATGTATCATTTTATGACAATTTTACAAGGTTTTCTAGGTGACCATTGTTATCCCCTGAAGATATAACTAATGATATTACTTCTTAATCCTCAAATTTCTGTGGATTCACATTATAATGAAACCCATAAAACTCATAAGATTTGTAATGAAAGTAACCCTGATTTTCTAGGGGAAAAAATAAAAAATCCAAATGTCAAGTTAGACATAGAAAGACATTACAGAACAGCTGCATTAAAGCACTTTAGTTATTCTTGCAGGCTGCCAGTCAAATAAAATTAATAAAACCATGATAATCATGAGGCGGGCACAGAAAATGTAGATGGTGAGGCTACAGTGAAGGACATTTGTGGGTCAGATCTCAGTCACTGCATCTATAAAGAAAATAGAGAAAACTATCAAATATGAATTTTTATGAGATTCTAATTAACTCATATATCACTAATCAGCTTCCTTGAGAAAATTTCATTTGACAAAATGTAGGATAAATAAATAAATATTGTATAATACACTAAATATCTTATATAGAGAAGATATAAATATATAATGCATGCAAATAAAATAATTATACATAGTTTACCAAGGCTTACAAGGGATGCAAATGAAATTTACAATTAGAGTCAGAAGCCTAGTTGGATTTTAAGATCTAAAATAGATCAAATAGAATAAAATGAATATAATACCATATTGAGTCAAAAAAGATAGGCATGAAGAGTTATAAGTGTTGAACAAAGTAAACATGAAATCTGGTTTCAGATGGCCTAATGGGCTAATTCTGTGTCTTTGGTATAGCGTTTTATTTAAATTGTTCTATCTAGCAAAAAAAAGAAACAAAAGTTTGTACAAACTGTTGTGCAAACATATGTGCAACATATGACTATAAAGATCCTTTAAAAACATGTTTTTTAATTCTTAAAATTTTTGATAGAAAGCAAGGCTACATAAACAGTTGTCATCAACTTAACACCGAGCTTCTAGAAAACATGTTTCAGAATGCTAAGAGATAGAATAATTTATATAATGGCACTAAAGAACATGACATAAATATATTCCCCAGTTAATCAAAGATGAATATATCTTGTTAATTCTTGTGTTTGATCCAATTATATACAGTTGACTTCCACTTCTTCCACAAAACTTGATGACAAATGACAGTAAGCATATGCATTCTTGAATGTTCTGCTTTTTTCCTCCCCAGTTTAACAGCGTCTGATAATTTGGGAATCTTCTGTTATGAATAGAGAGAGAGAACAAAATATGTTGACTTATTTAGGAGTAACCAACATGTCACTTAGAGGGCCATCGTGAGGGGTCTGGGTGAATTGCCAGGAAGATTCAAAGTTATTTCAGCAATCCTTTGACTAATTAAGACAGTAAAGTCACACAGATAAAACTTAGTATTTTTAGCAGAACTGAAAGAGGACAACAGATGTACTACCAAGAGTACTTTTTTTTTTATCTAATAAGGGGTGAGAACATTTTCATATAATTTTAAAACAACATGACTCATATTTCTAGGAAGTATCTAACAGCTTCTTTGTCACAATAGACAGGAAGTCACTAAAGAAGTACAATATCATCTTAAAATACTTTCTACTTTTAAATTTTAAATAGATTGTTTATTTTATTCACAGGATTATTACCAAAATTAGTGGTTTCAATTTTCACAAATAATTTTTCTATTATATTTAATCTGACAATACGGAGAAATCTAAAAAACAATGTCTATCATCGTTTTTTTTTTTTATTTTATTTTTGTAAATCTGTACCAGACTGGTACTTTAACACTGAGCTTTGTTCTGTTGCTTGTTTGTTGCTATTGTTGCATTTTATAAGGAAAAATGAATTTATTTTCAAACACATTGTAGAAATCACTGGTCCTTTTGAATGTAGATTCAAATAATTCCCATGTCTGAATATACATGTGTCAGTAAACCTTTTTATTAGGTATGAGAGATAATTCAGATTATGCATTTTGAATTCTCAAATAATTTATCAAATTTAGGTTAACAAAATCTTTTAAATAAAGTTGTTTAGAAGAATTCACTTTAATCCTGACTTATTAAAAATTACTTATGCAACTGTCTGCCAAGATATTACTTTCTTTTTATTTAATTTTATTTTATTATAAAGTGATATTTAAAGGGATTACAGTTACATAAGTAAGGTAATGAGTGGGTTTCTTCTTGAACAGTGTTAGCTCCTCCCTTATGTTTTCCTAATTTCCCTTCCCCGCATTTCCCTCTCCCCAAATTGCAGTTTATTTCCAACATATTGTCTTCTGCATGTGTTCACTGTGCAGTCATTCTACCACTTTGAGCCAGTTCTACAGTATAGCCTCTTTCTTGCCTATTTGGATATGGAGCCATGCCTTTTTTTTTTTTTTTCCTCAGCTCACCAAGATTTTTCAGGTATCAGATTTTTTTTTTTTTTTTCCAGTCCTGGGGCTTGAACTCAGGGCGTGAGCTCTGTCCCTCAGCCCCTTTGTGGTCAAGGGGAGCATTTTACCACTTTAGCCACAGGGCCACTTGGAGTTTTTTCTGAGTAGTTTGTTGCAGGTAAGACTCTGTTTTCTGCCAGGGCTGGCTTCAAACTGTGATTCTCACACCTCAGTCTCCTGAGTAGCTAGGATTACAGACATGAGCCAATGGTTCCCCAGACAGGTATCATATTTATTAATGGGTAAACATTATAGGCTTGAGTCACAGGTATTCAGCTTATTAGCAATTTCTAGTCATGATGATTTAAAAGTCTACTTTAGATGTAATTATTTTGAATTATTCACTCATGATAAAAATACTGACGATACATCACATTTGAACAGGTTATAATTCATATTTTCCCAACTGTCACATTTTTAGTGATGGAGTGGAACTCGGGTGTATCATTCCTGCACTCCTACCTACTCGGGAGGCTGACATATGAGAATAGTTGTGTAAAGCCAGCTGAGAAAGAAAAGTCCCTAAGGCTTTATTTTGCTTTTCTTTTCTTTTCTTTTCATTTCCCTCCCCTCCCCTCCCCCCTCCCCTCCTTCCCTCTCCTTCTCTTTTATTTTCTTCTTTTCTTTATTCTGTTAGTCACTGCCCTTGAATTCAGGGCCTGGCACTGTCTCTGAGCTTTTTCACTCAAGGGTAGCACTATACCACTTTGAGCCACAGTGTCACTTCCTTTCTGTGATTTTTATTTTCAATTAGTCAGCCAGAACATATATTATAGAAGTGTGGTTCAAGGGGCATATTGCTACACTTGAAAGTGAATGAATGAATGAAACAATTGAGAACTAGAGACCCTGAATTCAAGCCCCACTTATTCAAGGGCATGGATGCACACACACAGTTGTCAGTAGTGACTGTACAAATGCTTAAAAATATACATCCATCATTTGCATTTTACATTAAGGTATCACATCGATCAATCCTATGTTCTCAGGCCAGAATTCATTTTTTCCATTGCAAAGTGTGATGTGGAGATTTGCTGTTGAATGTAATAGTCTTCACTTTGAAAATCTAAATTTGAATGCGACCAACCTACTCTGCACCTTTTGGGAATGCCATTAAGGTGCACCAAAAATTGATGCCATGTATACTTATGCATTACGGGTAAACCTGATTCTATGTATCACACGTGACACAGAACACTTTTCATTCCAACATGAATGCATTGCAATTTATTTCCCATCATAACAATTATAGGTGCATAAGAGAAGAAAAAATATTGTTTAAATAAAATTCAAGTGTTGCCAATACAAATGTCACCTGCATATATGTCACAGTGGTAACATACTTGATATGGTGATAACTCCTATAGCACAGGAGAAAAAATATGTTGTAGTATTATGTGCACAATTTATGCAATATTATATTTGTATGTTGTATTTTGAGACATTATATTTACACTGTCTCATCCAAGGAGAAAATGAGAAATGTCATGTGCTGTGTTGAATTCTGAAGATATACTTTGTTGGCTTCCAATTATTTGAATTTTCTGGTAAGTGCTCAATCTATTGGCTTGTTGGTTACAGTAATGTAGCCTTTGGCATCTGACATGGAGAAATGAGGTATAGACCAGTGACCTGCTACAGTATGGAACCTGGGATCATATATGATATCTTAAATTTAGTGTTTTCATTGGTACTTGGGAAAAAGTCTGAAATGAAGAATGAAAAATGTAAGTTATATTTGGAGGTGTTTAAAACAGTCATTTCATGCCATTATCTTGATATTATCGTTAAATAATTTTGTATAGACACAGATTATCTATCTGTCTATCTAGCTAATGAACTACCTATCTATCCTCTTTAGGTTAGAACAATAAACACAAACTTTTATTACATATATAAATTTGAGAGAAACATGTATTTTGTCTCAGGGTTCTATTAATTCAACTTAGGGGATAAACCTAATACGTGCAAGAATCTCTAATTGATATAAGTTCTTAGGTATATAAAAATACATTTTAGTGATAATTTCCAGATAAATAAGATAAATTTAAATAGATTTGAGATACATTTTCCTTGTAGTATTAGAAAGCTCTATAGGCCAGATGAAATAAAAAGTCATGCATCATTTTATTTTATTCCAGAATTATATTGAAACATCCTAGAACTGTACCATGGGGAGGCTGAGCCAAGTTGAACAGGCTGAAAAGAAAAAAAATAATCTTGTTTAGAATCCCTACACTTGTTTGGGTGAAGCCTGTTGCTTCGGAAGATGCATTGGAAAGGAGATACAGAGCTATAACTTCCCCTCTGAGCTCTTTTGACAAGAAGAGGGAATTAGTCCAATATCTTCAGGAATGGAATAATCTGTTGGTCAGGGACCAAACAGAAGAGTGTTGCTGTGGAGAGAGATTTACATGTGTAATTATCAGTAGGAGAGTTTTAAAAGAAGGTAGACATGAGCTCAATGCTTTGATTTTGCTTAGCACAAAGAGTTCAGTCTTGTTTGTGTGTGTCTATGAGTCCTGGTTTTAAGCTAGTACCTCTTTTTTAATCCTCTAGACATTCTCTATATTTAACTTGTCAAAATTATTTCCTTTTCTTTTGTTCAGTGATAGAGATTCTGTTTATCCTAACAAGCAATGTATCACCAAAGCATATCTTTGGCCTGAGTTTAACAATATTTTTATCATTATTGATGTGCTGCATTTCAGTTTAAAATTGGGGGGCATGTCAGGAGGAAGAAACTGGGAGAGATCAAGACGAGTGACACTGTTCAAAAATATATGTACTGGGGCTGGGAATGTGGCCTAGTGGCAAGAGTGCTTGCCTTGTACACATGAAGCCCTGGGTTCGATTCCTCAGCACCACATTTGTAGAAAATGGCCAAGAGTGGCACTGTGGCTCAAGTGGCAGAGTGCTAGCCTTGATGAGCAAAACAGAAGCCAGGGACAGTGCTCAGGCCTTGACTTCAAGGCCCACGACTTGCCAAAACAAACAAACAAACATATATATATGTACATGTGTATATATATGTATATATATGTATGCATACATACATATATATAATATATATATACTAATTACCTGGCTTATGTGCTTGTAGCCCTTTTGTACCCCACCTATACAATAACAATAATTAAATAAAAAAGATAAAATATGCTGTTAAATATGTTTTGTTTATCATGTTAATATATGCTAACTTACCAGGCACTGGTGGATCACACCTGTTATCCCATCTACTCAGAGACTGAGCACAGAGGATCAGTATTTTAAGCCAATCTGAGACTAACAGTGTACAAGATTCCATCTCTAAATTAACAAGCCGAAGAGTTATGCTTGGAATCTTTTGGGTAGGTGTCCAAGAATGGAATTGCTAGATCATAAACATAAATAGTACTTTGGGTGGCAAGTATATACTAATGTACTAACAAATATGATAGATTCACTGAAGTTGTTAATGGTGTAATTCCTTACAATTGCAATGACAAAGCTCAACGAAATCACAAGACCAGAACTGGGTATTCCAAAGAGTGGGCTAACCTCAAGTAGAGAGAGGTAGACAAATGAAGAAGAGAAGAGGGAGAGAATGAAATTGAGAATCCAGGGTCTATTTTACAAAATTATGAAGAACGAGAGAAGTGATGAGTGGAAGGATGGGTGATGATGTTCAAAGGGGTGAATTTATCAAGATACATTGTATTAATAAACAGCTTCATTAAGTGGTAACTTTTTCACTAAAGTTAATACAAATATATATATATAATATAAATTTTTAAAAATAAATATGGTAGCTATTGGAAATGGTCAAAACATTTTTAAATTTTATTTTGTTGTTAAGGTGAGATAAAGAGGGGTTACATTTACATACATAGCGAGTACATTTCTTTTTTATTTTTTGTTTTACTCTTAAAATATTCATCTACTAGTCCTACTGTTACTACTACCACTCACTTCTTCAAGGATGCAACCAAGTAAAAAACAATCTAGTCATATACTTCCAGAGAAACAGAACTTTTATGCAAAATAATTTCTCTTTAAAAAATTTTTATTGTAAAGGTGATATCCAGAGGGCTTACAGTTATATGAGTCAGGAAATTAGTACATTTCTTTTTGAACAGTGTCACCCCCTCCCTTTTTCTCTCCCTGTCTTTACCCTGCCATCTTCCCTCCACCCAGGTTGTATAGTTTATTTCTAATATAATGTCTAGTGAATATCACTGCTGCATTGGTTCTCCCTTTGTTCGACCATTTCTGTGCTTCATTTTCCCCTCCTCAAATACATTTTAAATTATTCAACTGTTAAAGAGAATATCTGCTACAACATACTGTGGAAGGGACATAGGTGAATGCCTAAATATACTGAAAACCAAGACTTAATTTTAAGGGTTGAAAGTGCATTTAAAATAAAAAAAAAAACATATCCTTTTCATCGTGTTTTTTGTAACTCAAGAAAGAATCATGCTGAAGAGAGAACTAAGAGGCTAGTTTAATTGATAGACAAAGGAAAGACATTTGACTCAAGAGTTTCAGGCTAACACCCTTAGGCTTCCTGCTGACCTCATATCTGAACCCACCAGGAGAAAGCTAGTATGGGGTCTATGCATTTGCTTATCATTCAATGTGTTAAGCTCCTTCAACACAAATACTGCCTTTTAATTTTATTCATTAGTCTATTCTGGTGGGCTCTTCCTAGTTACCACAAAACTACACTGTGTTGCTGCTACCTCATCCATGCATCACACAATTTTTTACCTATTATTTAAGTTTTTAACCCTTATCTTTTTTTCTTTCTTTATACTTTAGATTATCTTGAAGAATCTGATATGTAGCTTAGTGGATAGAGAAGAGGCAGATAGATAGATAGATAGATAGATAGATAGATAGATAGATAGATAGATAGATAGATAGATAGATGTCAACACACAATAACACGTATATATAGTGTATACTTTAATATTTTATATCTACATTTTATTTCCATTTGTTTATTTTCTCTCTCTAATAATAGCTTCACGAGCATAGAGATATTTCCTGGTTTTGTCACCTCCGTGTCCAGTACTCTTACAATGATACAAGAAGCAATGTTGTACTTAATAAGCATTTGTTGAATGACCAATGAACTAATGGTTGAACCTTAGAGTTCTCTATCCTAATATTTTTTAATTGGTTAATTTGATGTCAGTAAAACTTTGTTGTTATTATATATTAAAGGAACTTCTACCTGAAAGCACCAAAGGAAAATGAGGAAAAAGAGAAAAAAGAAAAATATATGATGGCTGTTACAAAAATTTGTATTTTTTAAAGAAAAGCTACTTTCCCTTTTATTACCATGATAGATATTTCTGCAACTCTAAATCAACATCTGATACTACTGATGGAAGCCAACTCTCAAGGGAAATTATGCATTGATATCCCAGTGACAAAACCATTAACTGTTTATTCAACAAAATTTATTGAATGCTTTTAATACACTGTAAGTATACGCAGTACCAGGAGCTATTTTCTATTTTGGCTTTCTTTTGTAAGAGATACTTCTGAAGCAATCACATTTTCTGTTTCAGAATTTGACTTGTTATTTCGGTCGTTATCCTGATACCTTTGGATATGCTGATGCTTTTCGTGATTGTGAGAAAAATATAATGTAAGGAATATGATAAATCAGAATCAACCAAATCATTCTGTAGTTTTGAGTAACATGGAATGATCTTTGTCTTTAACACAACCAATAATTTTCTATTGTGGTTTTCCCAAATTGCACAGTGGATTCAATGGGTCCTGATGGTTTTTTGCTATTCGTGTGGGTTCTGTCCTCTTGGAATTGTACAAACATTTATTTCTCAAAGCAGACCTGCAAATGATCAACAGTACAGTTTTTTTTTTTAATTTTATTGTCAAACTGATATACAGAGCATTTACAGTTTCATACGTTAGGCATTGGATACATTTCTTGTACTGTTTGTCACCTCCTCCCTCATCCCCTTCTCCCATCCCCCCTTTTCTCTTTCCCCCCATGAGTTGTTCAGTAGATTTACACTAAACAGTTTTGCAAGTATTGCTTTTATAATCGTTTCTCTTTTTTACCCTGTGTCTCTCGATTTTTGTATTCCCTTTCAGTTTCCTAGTTCTAATACCTGTATACACGGTTTCCAATGTACTCAGATAAGATACAGAGATAGTGCAGGTACAACCACAGGAAGGGAATACAAGAGGATCATCAATAATAGAAGCTACAATTTCACATAGCATGTTGAAAGTAATTACAACAGTGATATAATAGTCATTTCCATAACATGGAGTTCATTTCACTTAGCATCATCTTTTGTGTTCATAAGGGTATAGCTATTAGGCTCTTGTGATCCTCTGCTGTGACTAGCCTAAACCTGTGCTGATTATTCTCTATGAGGGACACCATAGAGTCCATGTTTCTTTGGGTCTGGCTCACTTGGCTTAGTATATTTTTTTTCCAAGTCCTTCCATTTCCTTACTAATGGGGCAATGCCATTCTTTCTGATAGAGGCATAAAATTCCATTGTGTATATGTACCACGTTTTCCTGATCCATTCGTCTACTGAGGGGCATCTGGGTTGCTTCCAAATTCTAGCTATGACAAATTGTGCTGTGATGAACATCGTTGTGCTGGTGGCTTTAGTGTGTTCTTGTTTGTGGTCTTTTGGATAGATGCCCAAAAGTGGGGCTCCTGGATCATGGGGGAGCTCTATGCTTAGCCTTCTGAGGAATCTCCATACCACTTTCCAGAGTGTTGAACCAGTTTACATTCCCACCAACAATGAAGTAGGGTTCCCCTCCAACATTTGTCATTGTTAGTTTCCTTGATATAGGACATTCTTACTGGGGTGAGATGGAGTCTCAATATTGTTTTGATTTGCATTTTTTATGGCCAGTGATGTAGAGCACTTTTTCATTTGTCTCTTGGCCATTCTCATTTCCTCATCAGAGAAGTCTATTTTTAAGTCTTTAGCCCACTTTAAAATATAAAGGGGATCTAAATAGGAAAAGATGAAGTTAAACTTTCTCTCTTCCCAGATGTCATGATCCTATACCTAAAGAACCCCTAGACTCTACTGCCAAGCTACTAGAGCTGATCCAAAACTTTGGCAAAGTTGCAGGATATAAAATAAACCCTCAAATCAATGGCATTTCTATATGTTAATGACCCAAACGATGAGGCTGACGTCAGGAAAGCAACTCCTTTTGCAATAGCCTCAAAAAACATAAAATACCTAGGAATAACCTTAACCAAAGAAGTGGAAGACCTCTATAATGAGAACTTTAAAAACTTTAAAAACAAAATTTAGGCAGAACTAAGGAAATGGAAAAACCTCTCATGCTCCTGGATTGGGAGGATTAATATAGTCAAAATGGCAATATTGCCAAAGGCTATCTACAAATTCAATGCAATACCCGTGAATATCCCAGCACAATTTTTTAATGAAATAGAAGAAGCAATCCAGAACTTTATATGCAATGATAAAAGACCCAGAATAGCAAAAAACAATCCTTGTCACCGGACGGAACTTCCTTAGCAAAGACCCAGAAATGCGACAAATCAAAGAAAGGATGGACAAATGGGACTGCATCAAACTGCAGAGCTTCTGCAGGGCAAAGGACATAGCTCTCAAGATAAAGAAAAGTTCTTTACTGGCCACACAACCAACAAAGGCCTCATATCTAAAATAGATATGCAGAACTAAAAAATTACATTCCTCCAAAACAAAAACCGCAGTACTGGGTTTTTATATTTAGCTTATCCATTTCTTTTGCTGGTCCTAGGGGTTGAACTCTGGGCCTGGGCACTATTCCTGAGTTTATGTGCTCAAAGCTAGTCCTGTACCAATTTAGCCAATTCCAGCTATTTTTGAAGTTTATTGGAAATAAGGACTCCCATGAACTTTGGTGCTGGGGCTGGTTTCAAAGTACATTCCTCAGATCTCAGCCTCCTTTGGGGCAGGAGGCACAGCTTCAGAGTATACTGGCATGACCAAGATTTATGTATTAAACTACGTAAACATAATTTAGATTGGACTCTTTTCATATTTTACTAGATAGTACACATGCTGTTAGTATATCATTGGCTTTTAAAAACGTGCATAGAAAAGTCATAGTCATATTGCAATGAAAATTTTAGTTAAGTAAATAATAGAACATGGAAAAAGCAAGAATTTTCTATTTTGCCAACATATGCAAGTGAAATACATTGTTTCATTTTCCATTTCCCTGACAATAATGCAGTTAAAAATCTTATCCTTTTAATGAACTTCTTTTTCTTTTATATCATATGTTCATAAGTTGAGTTGTTTATATTTTCTGTACTGATTTATTAAGCTCTTAATATACTCCAGAGAACAGTCATTTGTCATTTAGATGCACTTAAATATTTCCATGCCTTTTGTTGTTCATTAATTTTGTTCATCATGCTTTTTTTTATAAAGCAGTTTCAATTTCATTAAATTATAAGTTTATGTGTTTTAACTAAAGAGTTGTACATAAAATTCTTCTTATCTGGGGTAGAATACTTTAATATGTTGTATTAGAATAGAGATCATAAAATACATAATGAATAATATTTATCTATTTCTTTGTTCTTTTTATTTTATTTTTTGTAATGTATTTGAAGTGCTAGTTTTGAGTGGTAAGTAATGTATGTGTTCTCATATGCTTTCTTCATCTTTTACTGCCTTCATTTACCCTTTTTTAATCTGGGGTTTTGGCTTAGCTCATTCTCCTCTCTCAGCCTATGTTCATGTAGTTTGAGTCTTCATCATCTATTGAGGATTTTGTATTTTTCTGTGTGTAGGCTGCTGTCATTCGTTATATTTCCTGTTAGTGCAACATTTAGCCTGTCTCCACACTACAGAGACTAAGCTTCAAAATGCAGTTTCAAAGCAGAATACTATAATATTGTCTTCTGGGTTCAAGCAATGATTCCTCACTGAACACTATTACCATTATCTGGATACAGTACTGAAGGTTATTGGGCAGGGCAGGTTGGGACCACGAATCTCTGATCTGCATTTCTTGGTTCACATAAATGCATAACCATGTTTTTGTAATTTTATCAAAGCCAACAGAAATGATTTTATTATTTTCAGTGCTGTTATTTACTATTAGATTTTCTATATCATATCCAAACATTTGAATAATAATGTGAAAAGCTATTTTGAGATAGAGGAGATGCATTTCAGGTTATTAAATGCCACATGTTAACACATATTCAATCGAGTTCTGAACAGAAAGTCCCATTTTCAAGATGAAAAAGATAGATTCTAGCCTATATACAAGTATATCTCTAACTCCTACCCAAGGCAAGACTGTAATTTCTTAATAACAACTGAAGGTTTCAAGTTAATGGAGCTGCCAGAGAGGCACAGAATATAACTGAGAACCCCCAAGTGTTTATGTGCTTTTGTCTTACCTATTTATTTTCATTTGTGAGTCTAGGTTGAAAGTGATAATTGTTTAATTGTGCACATTGGCTTTTTCATTTTTTAAATTTAATGTTTCACGATGTTTTTAATCTAAAAGAATATTCATGCTGTGATAACCAACATGACAAAATGTAAAAAAAAAAAATATAAATTGCCTACATTTAAATGATTCTTCTTATCTACCAACAAGTTCTATCTGTTGAATGTAAACTTAATTGCAAAGTATTTCCTTAATGGCCTCCTTTAATTGGTTACTCTGATATAATATCTCTGGAAAGTTGAAGCTCTGTAATAAAGCATTAGTGGTTAGTTCTTTCAAAGAAGCTTTTAACGGTGGAATCCCACAGGAAAAAAAAAAATAACACTTTTCCCCAACAGTAGACTATTTAAGCAAATGGATATACTTTGATTTTCTTTGAGCTGAATTCTAAACCACTTGGAAACAAATTTATAGTATCATTTTCTTTATTCTTTTAAGTATAAAATTTAAAAAACAACATATGTCAAAGGTAAACCTTATTAAACATTAATAAGTTGAATATTTAAATTATAACTGTTTCACGGGAGTAAATTTTAGGGACAGACTTGAAATGGCTTCCACACTCCTTTCTCATCACAGTTTCCACCATGTATCTGAAAGAAAAGATCACCCTAGTGTGTTGATGATCAATGTATTTCTTCTTGCTTTAGTTTAATTCTGTAATACTGTTATGCTTCTTTCTGTTTACAGTGTACATTAAAATTTTAATACAAATTTGTATCTTCAAAATCTACACCGGTAGTACTGAATCCTTCCAATTACTTACCATTCATTTATCAATATGCAAATTATATAAATTCATCCCAGAAAGGACATTGATATTTAACATTATAAAGAATTTTATTTTTCAAAACTAAGGAAAAGAGAAGTACTCCATGAATACTATGTCTTAACTCCTAATTCTTACATAGTCTGTCCTCTTTTTTTAAATTAATTGATTCATTCATTGTCAAAGTGATGTACATAGGGGTTACAGTTTTGTACATAAGGCAGTGAGTACATTGCTTATCAATGTTGTTACTTCCCCCATCATTTTCCCCCAACCCCCAGTTCTCTCCCTCCCCAGTTGTGCAGTTGATTTACAGCATATTGTCTTAGAGGTATTGCTGTTGCATCGAATCACCTCTTCCCCTTTGTCTGTCCATTTTGATGGTGCCTTCCCTTCCTTAGTTCCATAAACATATATAAAATACCCAGGGTACCAAAATTAGTTACAGTGACATCAGTGGTAAAACCACAGGGAAAAAAGACAAAAGGAAAAGGTACAATTTCACATGGTTATGTTGAAAATAAAAGCAACAACGATAAACCACTTATACCATAACTCTGTCCTCTTTTTTTTAAATGAAAGGACTGAGTTTAACTGTTTAAACATTAAACAGGTCATCAGGATTTTCTCAGAGCAAACTGAGCATGGGGGAGGTAAGCTTTGCTCCTTCCCCAGTGGTCACTCTGCCATGCCTGGGCCTTTCCCTTTCTTGCTGGAAAGTAATTTCCCATGACATTAATACAACTTATACACATTGACATCGGGTTTTAGGTGAGCTGACATATAACTAAAACCCTTCATTTTCCCCATGTTGTTACATGATAGGTAAAACTACACGGTAGAGTAGGTCAATCAGCAAAATGTCTGCTCACCTTTATTTAACATTCAAAAAGCGGGCTCAAAAATGCCCAGTGAGCCATGGCAAGCTTGGATCTCAACCCCCTTAACCCCTGCTCCAATCAACATCTCTGGGGTCCAGATGTTCAATCATCAGTCAAGAATCCATCTGATTGTAGTACTGTATAACCCCAATTTCAAACACAAGAATATCCAATCCTGATGTGGAGCATAGGCATCTTATATCTCATTGCAATACAGGAGTTCAGGTCCTCTCAACTAAACAAGCAAGTGCAGCAGTGGGGAGGGGGAGACTCTGGGGTAGGCTGTGTGACAGGTGAATCCAGGGTCTCTTCCTCAGCACCAAAACCAAACAAAAAAGCAAAGAAAAAACAAAGGTAAAAGAATTTGAGTAACTTTCTTCTTAGTCTGTCTCTTTTTTCCTATTGACCTTCACCTTGTCTGCAATCTCAAGACATTGGCCTAGAAGTATCTCAGGGCTTATATTGTCATTATATACAGAGAAGGCACATTTTGTGAAGTTGAATTGGGAGTCTTCAATACAAAGCCAGCGGACAAGTCTCCAAAAGAAGGGAGGGGAAGGGGGAGGGGGAAGGATCTGTGCCACTCTTATCTCAATTAACTACCAGGACAAAAGAAAGAAAGTGGAACTATGGCTCAAAATGGTACAGCAGTAGCATTGAGCTGAAAAGCTCAGGGACAGTGCCAGGCCCAGCGTTCAAGCCCCACAACCGACCAAAAAAGAAAAAGAACCTCCCCAAAGCAACTAAGTTGCCATACTTGTTTTCATTCATAGGTCACAAATTTCAAAACATGTAAAAAAAAATAAGGAAAAAGATGGTTTCTCCTTTATCAGTAAATTCTTCTATGTTAATTGCTGAAGACAGACTCATGATAAGAAAGACCAAAATTTTATAGACATGGAAACCATTTAAATTTAAAATAACAGCTATAATGGTGCCAAGTTAAATTTTCTTAGTTTCATGATAACTGCTTCATAATTTAAAAATCCAATTAATATTTTATTTGTTTGTTTTAGTTTTTCTAGTCCTGGGCTTGAACTTTGGGTCTAGTCACTGTCCTTGAGCTTTTTGCTGAAGGCTAGTGCTCTCTCACATGAGCCACAGCTCCATTCCTGGCTCTTTTGGTACTTAATTTGAGGTACAAGTCACACACACTTTCTTACCTGGGCTAGCTTCAAACTATAGTCTTCAGATCTCATCTTCATGGCTAGGATTAAAGGTGTGAGTCACCAGTGCCAGTCTCTGATAGATGTCTCTTATTACCAGTTGCCAAGACAGGTTAAATAATCCTTTTAACAAAAATATACCTGACCAATATTATTACTAACTTCATGATAAAATAAATTACAAAAAGTTCAACCAAATTGTTTTTAGACTTGATTGATCCAGATCAATCAGAATTAACATTCATTTACCCTATTGTTCATTATAAACTATAAACTAAACTATGCATAAGTCTAAGCTCTCAATAATGAGCAAAACAGATGGGCTCCCACCCACTTGCACTGTTGTGCTGTAGGGAGGTTGTTCAATGTCATTTACTAGGGTTTAAAAGCAGATTTATAGACTCTATCCTCAATAAATGATAACTGTTAGAATATGAAAGTATTATATAACTTACCTAGTACAATTTATATAACGAATCAGAAAGCGCAAAATGTTGTTAGTGCAGATTGTATTTTCAGGAACACTTCAATTCAGCAGTACCCGAAGTACGGCTTAGACCTGAAAGTAGCAGCATCACAAATGATTTTGAAACTGAGGCAAAACAGGTTAAGAATATGGGACAAGAGGGCTGGGAATATGGCCTAGTGGTAAAATGCTCACCTTGTATACCTGAAGCCCTGGGTTCAATTCCTCAACATCATATATATAGAAAAAGCCAGAAGTGTCACTCTGGCTCAAGTGGTAGGATTGTAGCCTAGTGCAAAAAGAGGTCAGGGACAGTGCTCAGTCCCCGAGTTCAAGCCCCAGGACTGGCAAAAATCAAAACAAAAGAATATGGGACAGGAGAAGTACAAATCTACAATTTGGAACTGAACTTTATATTAATGAATAACTTGACCACAAATGCACAAACACTATCTTATTTATTTTCCTCCCCTTCACTGAGAAGTAGAAAGTGATGATTTCTCCTCCTCAGTGTGTTCCTTATTCAGATGATTAGCATACTGTAAGATCAAGCACTCATACTTTCAAAGTAGCTTCCTAGTCCATTCTTCTCACTTTATTTGAAAAGTATCATTAAGAAGTCACATAAAGCAGACATCCATGTTGCCAAGATCTAGAATTAATTATCTTAGATTTAACATCTTTGTGCCTAGCCAGATGACTATCAGGACACTGTGAGAACAGGTACCTCTGAGAGGTAGAAGGGGCATAGGACAAAGATGGTCAAGTATCCTGAGAAATACATAATGGGAACTCCCGCCCCACTTTTCCTGACATTTTTATACCCTCTACAAAATCAGCCAGGTTTTGTTCTCCTAACAGCTCATCTCCGATCTCTGTGGAAGGATTTTACTTGCTGAATAAATGCATTCACTATATCTGTTGAACAAATGCCTTTCTCCCTTGCCTTGTGTAACCATATGAAATTCTTATACTGGGTTAAAGGATAAAAATCTAAAGGGCCTTTTCAGGGCACTTGGGACTCTTACCCACTAGTAATAGGATGAGGATGAGTCTGCATTTTTAATAGCATGCCAAATTCATTGCTTTGGTATCTCTAACACAGGCTAAAGTTTGAGAAACCTATGGAATACAGTGAAGCCATCAGTTGGACTTGCAACATCACAGACCTATCAATGGATCTCTTAGACAGCCTTTCAGATTCAATAAGCCTATAGTACAGACATTTTGCAATTTTAAATGTTTCCTGGTGATGATAAATCTGATGCTCTGAAAATGACATTTATAAACCTCTGCACTACTAGTTATTCATTCTGGTTAGCATTACATGAAACACTTACCTTGAATTTTCTAAAAATGCTAATATTAGGTTCTCATCACATAGTGTTTAAGCATAACTACTACAGAGATGACTCAGATGTTGACTTTAAAAATTGAATTCCATATGATGCTGATGTATATCTAGGATTAAGAAGCATGCTTTAAGAAAAATCTTTCCAACTCCCAGAGCAACCCTTAGCACACATAAGAGTAGGCAGAACATTATTATTATTAAAAACTATCAGGAATTTGAACTGGAACTCATTTTAAGCCATTTCTACATAATTCTCCCCACCCCCCCAAAAAAAAGCAACAGTGCATTAAAAAAAATCAATGAAACATATTATCTAGCACTATCTAGGTCAAAATAATATATTAAAACCCTAGGTATTCTATAGAATTTAATTTAATAAGAAAGTCTCAACTATATTGAAACTTTTTTTTTCTTTACAACTGGGACACTCAGGTAAATACAACTTTAATAGTTTGCACAGTTTAGGAAGATATGAATATGAGTCATGGCATAAACTTTTATCATGTGCTTATGTGTCAGGTTGTAGCACAAGAGAAATACAAAACTACTCATTTTATTCTTGACATAAATCGATTAGCTTTGCTTGAAACTGATTTGTTATTTCCAATAGCCAAGATGAAGTTCATATCCCAATTGGTCAAATGGCAATTTACCTACACATGCTGATTTTTGTGTCTGAGAAGCCCTGAGTCTTCTTATCAGCTTCCATACCACAGGGAGTCTGTGTGCTTAGGGGTTCACTGTGTTTCTGATCTTAATTTTTCCATTAGAATGAATGCCAGGTCTTGAAATTCCTCCCTTCCCCAGATTAGCCTCCTATGGCTTTCAAACTTTCCAAATGCCACAAGTCCTCAACTCCCCACCTCCCAACTCCCCTGCAGAATTTGTAAGTGACAAGAAGCTAGAAAAATACAGATGGCATAATTATATATTTTGCAGTTGATTAATCACCACAAAACATTAATCACATTTTGTATAACAATACATAATCAAATTCTTTATAGTTGAAATTAAGTCTCTTTCTGATAGGAAATGGATTCCTTTAGGATATTGACAGGGTTTTTCAGCATCTGTTTGGCTCCCATTCCACATCTGCATTTGATTTTGCACTGCTGCAGGGCTTAGTAAAATGTGGCTTAAAGGTTGTTTTATGACTATGAAAGTATGTGTTAATAGAAGAATTTGTTGAGAAGGAAATATTTCCATAAGTTAGATACCATAACATATATTTTTCAGGCCATAACTTGTTTCTTTAGTGAAAATCATTCAATTTTGTTTTCTTGAAGAGTAAACCCACTGCAACCCAAATAAAATTGCGCATGCACTTCTTTTCTTAATAGCTATTGAAATAAATACTTAATTTTGAAATTAGCTTTATATTATTATGAGCCCAGTATCAATGTGAAACAGATATAAATGTTGCTATAGTATTGTTAAATTTCTGAAGTATTATAATATAATAATATCATTACCTGTGGCAGTTTTAAAATGCATGTAATGAATATTTACCATCAATTTAAAATAACTATAATGTGTATTAAAGCATAAGTTGTCTCTATGTTGCCATGTTTCTAATTCTTTATGGGCAAAATTATTTTAATGATAACTTTGCAAGTCACTTAAGTGTTAGGTACAGTCTAGATTATGAAGACTTCTTTATTATGTTCCTAGAAGGGGAAAAATAGGAACACAGAAAGACTTTTAAAGTTCCTGCATACAAAATAACGATTGAGGTAATTTCCAAAGGAGTATATGAATTCTAATTTCACACTGGTGTTCAGGCAATGTATGCATTGCACCATGATTATGTAGCTGGTCTGTTGAAACCAAATAGGAATTCTCATGGTCACATAACTCCAGCCCCAAGTTGATACATAAACATGGAATACCATGGTAAGGAATACCAAAAAGATGCATGTATGCAAATATTATTGGTAACATAGATCTAGGCTGGAATATTCAGATGAGAAAGGTGCATTATGTCTGTGAATTGTAGCTAGTGGATAGAAGAAAAATCACGTGGGCATCATAGAACTGAGAAGAAGATTAAGAAAAATAGAAGTTGGAGCTCATTAGGGCCAAGTGCTTATGTAAAAATTATTTAAAATGATAACACATTTTGCCAATAATAACATCCATATCTGGTTCTATTGTAAACTATCCATTTGAATCTTGGTTGCCAGGGGTAGTTTCTGAAATAGACTTACCAACAAAGCTGCTGGAAACTCAAACATATCTTGCTGTAGACCTGAATGACCTCTGGAATATTCAGGGGTCCACATTCTGCAATTACAAGGATGTGAATTCAGAGATTTCCACGGTTTATGTCTCTGTTTATGTAATGTCCTGGGCACAAGTTTCTACCCTTATTTCACATTCAGCCAATACAGCTCTGCCCACGGAAAGGGAAGCCGTGCAGGCTTGATAAGCTTGCCTTTTGAACAAATAATTTGTCAGTCCATGTTGGGAACTAAGATGTTACTAGTTCGGTGAAGCACTTTTAGTGCTGTGAAAAGTGGTATACAAATAAAATGATTGATGTCCTGTCAATAGGAACTTCAGGAAAAGGATCAAACAGACAGTTTCTTTTGAAGTAGGGATGGAGGTAGGGGTAAAGGTGTTAGATTTTACATTCTATCTATCATAAACCCAAAGCATCATTCAAGCAAGAATAGAACCTGGTATCTGAGCAAGGCAGAACACAATTTCTTAGCAGTAGACACATTCCAGTGAAAAACACAAAAGCAGGATTTGTAAAAATCCATTATTGAGGTTCTTATTGTAATTTTTTTTTCCATCACAGGAATGATGTTGGCTGGAAGGCTTACAAACTTTGAAACTTTTTTCTTTTTGGCCTTCATTTTTCAAAGGCTTTTAAACTTTCTTTTAAATGGTTAGATTATCCTTCCTGAAGACATCTGGTGTGTGAAGAATATTAATAAGATATTTGGGCCAATTGCTAAGTACACAATTAGTATATGCAATACATTGAAATTCTGTAAATACTTATAATTACAAACTTTAAAAGAGCTATTAATTCTGCACATAATGAATAAAACATAATGCAAACAAATTTACAGATGCAAGACCTTATATGAAAAAATTTAGATGTTAATGAGAAGAAATCTTCACTCTCTCTCTCTCTATATATATAGATAGATATCATTCAAAAATGAAAAAGAAACAGAATAATCAATCATTCTTCATTATATATAAAGAGTTCATTCTAGTATCCTCCATCAACAGTCTATGATTGAAAAAGTCTTTCCATTAAACAGACTTATTGCTTCTATATAACCGACATATACCTTCCGTGTACATTAAAACTCGGGGTATGTATGATACCCAAGACAAAGTAAATACCTGTTAATGGCTGTTAGGCTGTGTGCATGGTCAATATAGATTAATTTTTTTCTTGTATCTTCAATGCATGATTTCATAAACTGAGTCCTTAAGAGTAGAACCTGCAGATTTTGATGACTGGCTGATCATGGAGGTGGTACAAATATCACATAAAGGAAATTGGAAAGGTTCTGAAAATCTGTCGACTGTTTTGTATTAGCTATTATATCTGCAAAAAAAACAAATAAAAATACTTGATATATATGTCAAAAATAATTATGGATATTCTGAATCTTTCTTTTGACTTGGATAACTTATTGTTCACATCAGAACTAAGATATCAGTTTTACTAGAATTCTTTGCATTCTCAGTACTGAGTACGATTCTTTCTTACCAATCCTGTATGTTACTTTACTTAGTTATGAAAATTTTTGTCTTACTAAATGGATGTAAGAATTACTATCCCCAAGTACTCTACCTTGGTACATTTTAAGGTGCAGAAAACTGAGGAAATCACAGAAAGAGAAGTACTCTCTTTTTTCACACTTCTTCCCTCCTGAAGGCCCTCGCCTTCCACTCTGCCATGAAGATCTTCCTATGACAGATGTCTTGTTCAATACTAATAGGGAATAAAATTCATCCAGCATCTGATCACATAGCTAAGTCAATCTTTTCCACATTTTTTACACTTTTTCTTCCAATCCTATTTTTGCAATCCATTTCATAAAAATATAACAATTAATCCATTTCTTGGTGTCATTGCTTGCTTATGGGTACTCTTGGTCTACCAAGAAACACATACGTTTTCATGCTTTACTCTTGTTCATCTCTCTTTTATCACACAGACTACTGCTATTTTTCTAGCAGTGGGGAGAGAAATATAAGATTCTTGCTTTAGTCTCTACACTACATCATTTTTTGCTGATTATTTTTTCTTTGCATCTTTAAATTCAAAATTCCTAAAGAACAGGTTGATGGCTTTTTAAACTTGCAATTATATGTATCATATTTTCTGAGGCAATATAGATAAATAGTATAGTTATTAATATAAATTGATAAATAGATACCAAACTTCAGTAGCCAAATGTGTATTTGGCATTGCTGTTTGAGTATTTTATATGTAATTTAAACTTAAAAGAAACCACATTAAAGCCCAAATGATCTTTCATACCCAGAACCTGAAGATCTGATATTCCCAGCAAACAATTCTTCTAATACCAACCACTGAGAATTCCCATCCTCTAAAGGAATCGGGCCAAACTAGAGCACGTCTCTGACTCTGTGTGTCTCTCTCTCCCCCTGTGTACTTCACATAACATATTTTCTCTTCCTCTTTCACACTATTCTCTCTCCTTTCTTCTATATTATATATTTATTCCATGAATAAATTCCATATGCTTTGACTTCCAAATATATCTATAACTATCTCTTCATATAAAATGTCAATTACTATCTAGAAAATGTTGTCTTCATACCTTTATCTCTTCATTTCTAACAAATAATGACTTCCTAAAAAAAGTGTATCAGGAAAGGAAAAACAATAAACAAGTCATTGAATGAATAATAAAAGTATTAATAAGTAAAGGTAAGTACCACAGATGGAGAATCCTTACTAAAACAATTTAAAATGCTTTAAATCTGTAAGATTTCCAAAAAGCCATCCTTGAAATATCCAATGATTGATCTTATGTAATAGGTCACTATCAAAACACAGGCATACTGAAAATATTACAAAAAATTACTTTGGGGTTATGTATATAGAGTATAAATGAAACACAAATGAACTTTAAATTTAGATTTGTGCACTATCCCCAAGATATCTCATTATCTACATGAAAATATCCAAAGATATGATAAACTCATATCTATAAACACTTCCACAGTTCTAATTATTTCTGACAAGGTGTATTCACTCTATGTCTATGTTAATAAGTGAGTAAGCACACTGATATAATAGAGATTAATTGAATAAGTGGATGTTGCTAGCTTATTTAGAAAAATTTCATTAGAAAAGTTTCTTTACTGTAGCAGTGTTTAGGGCCATATTGGGAAAATGGCAGAAATGACTTCCCCAACACAGAAAAGCAAAGAGAAACAGAAAGGTACTTAGGAAGAAAAGAGCTAGAAGAACATTATATCTATATGTCTTCCTGAATCAGGAAGTGTTCCCAATGATAGTAAGTGAACACAAGCTCAATGAAGTCTCAAGGTTGTTAGGCAAGAAACTTCAGTATTGCACATTTCTTCACTATAATTGTAATGACCTGTAGATAATATTAGTTAACACAGAAAAAAAAAAGCCTACAGAACATTTTCGTTTATTATCATGTTGCCTCTGTTGCCTCTCTTGGTAAAAGTGCACTTCTCTTCACCTTTGGAAACATTACAAACAAGCAGAAGATTTTGGAAAATACCTATTGAATAAATGCTAGCATCAACATCTGTACACAGGTTGTGAACAACTTGTACAGAAAACAAATCACTATTAGGAAGAGAAACCTCCACCTTGTGTGAGAAATAATTATGAAAATTCAAAATTTTTTATTGAAGACAGTGAGGTGAATTTATCTTATCTTTCCACAGATAGGATTCAAAATAGATAAGGTAGTTTGTTATGGCTATTTTCTTTCTTTTTTTGTTTTTTAAGATTTTTTATTTGCTAGCATTTTGATTAAGAGCTGTTGAAAAGTAGTAGAAAAGTAGAAAATGAAGTAATTCCGCATGGACTCCACTAAGCCAATGTACAATGTGGGAAACGTTTTAACTGATCTTTTCAAATTATTTATAATTATTACAATTACTAGAGAACTCAGACTTTCTGAGTATTAAATAAGTTTATATTGATGAATTTGCAATAAATATAGTGAAAAGCTCCTTAAAATATCTAATTTTTATTAAACAACTTGTTACAGAGGGAAAAGAGCAGCATCCTATTTTTTTCTTAATTAAAGTTTTGATATTTCAGTTGCATTACATCAGCTAATATTGTTGCTTTTGGAATTTTTGAAGCCTTTACAAATTCTTTAAAGTGAACACTTTTACTTTTTATTGTCCAATAATTTATTTATTAGTCTATTTTCTACATTTCTAATTTTTGTAGTCTACATTAAATTATATTAAATACTGCATTAAGATGAAAAAATTAATGAGTATAGAATTATATTTAATGTTTCCTTAAATTCAAAATATTTGAAAAATTAAATTTTAAATAATAAAATTATCAAAAATTAATTAAAATTAATAACAAGAGATTCATAATCTTATTTTAAATTAAATATTAACTACTAAGCTCAGAAACACTGGGGAGATCATGAGAAAAAATTATTTCAGAATTCTCTATCTTTTGGGAACCAAAAATCAAATGGAATAATTCCAGTTAGTAATGGTTTGCATAAAATACAATATAAAATGTTAATCACTTAACTCTGAGAAGCAGAAGTAAATAATCTCCCAAAATTTAGTATACCTTTAAAAACGATGGTAGCCATAAATTTGAAGTGTATTAACCATAACTTAAATTTTCTAATTAAATGGTTGAGATTTAAAATCTGAATGAATTCTCATGTTTAATGTTGGCTGAAAAAACAGAAAATGATTCATAAGCTCTGAGAAATACCAGTATAAATAAAAAATCTTCAAAAAATAGAAATAAGAAATACCAACTTTTTACTACTGAAAATAAAAGCTATCTTGGGAGTATATTTACAAGTGAATACCCCTAGTACAATTGTTACAGATTTATTTCTAAATCTGTGAGAATTTGGAAAAGTCACCATGTAGTGATTCAACTTTTAGCTAACAGTTTTAATAAACATATTCAGAGATAAATTATCAATGCCTAAACAAAAGTATTGAATTTGAAATTTTATCAGAAGGAATAAAGAGTTTAAGTATGAGTGCTAACAAAATAAACGGATTTAAAGATAATCAGAACATTTTTCTGGACTCCTTGTTGCCAATCCTACTATGCAATCCAGGGCAGAAATTCAGGTGTACAAACAGATGTGTTTTCTGATGTACTTTCAGCTTAGGAGCCCTGCTTACCAGAATCGGGTCAAACAACCAACACCACCAAAGTTCTTTTTTCATAATTTGTTGTAACATATCTCCAGTGACAATAGTAAACTTTTACTGTGAGGAAATAGATTTTTTTTCTCTTTGTGCTGCTTTTGCAACACAATTATTTTGCAACACAATTATTTTTAATTTGCATTCATTATTTTCTAGTAAGAAAAATTGGTTGAATTTTTTTAATATAGAATACTTGTAATAATGTCCCATAGCAATATATATTTAGTTCATTGACTTCTAGAATTCTATGTCATAGAAATTAATTCAATTGCCTGATAGGATATGTTTTTTGGTTCATTTGTACAGTATATGATTCCAAATATATTTTAAGTAGCCAGTGTTAACACTTCATTATGTTTGAAAAAAAGTCATTGGTATTCAATTTTCAAGACAAGGCATTTGACCCTGGGTGAAAAATTACCAGTAGCTTGCTTGCATAGGTACTTGCTGACCTGACAAAGTTCATGCATTGGAAAATTCATAGGCAAACAGGACCAATCAGAGTAGGGCCAATTAGCTAAAGGAAGAATGAATTGGTAATAAAGTGAGAAAATGGACAGCAGTTGTGTATGTACCAAAAAGCACCCACAAATATATTCTTTCCACAAAAGAACAAAAGGAGCTGGAGACAATCAGAAGACCACTTATAAAATTTGACCATTATGAAGAGGTACATCTAATGAAATTCCCAATATGATGTAAAGCAGATTAGTGACCTCTAGAAAATAAAAATGTAAACCTCATAGTACACAGGCAACGAGGAATTCAGAAAGTTGCCTATTCTCGTTGCCAAGAATTTGCCTATCTTGTATGGCCATTTCTTGTATCAGAGTCCACTTCATGAGATTGGATGAATAAGTATGATTATGTTTTAGCAAAACCTAAAAATGACTGTTAAAAACACTAAGCTGGGCTGGGGATATAGCCTAGTGGCAAGAGTGCCTGCCTCGGATACACGAGGCCCTAGGTTCGATTCCCCAGCACCACATATACAGAAAACGGCCAGAAGCGGCACTGTGGCTCAAGTGGCAGAGTGCTAGCCTTGAGCGGTAAGAAGCCAGGGACAGTGCTCAGGCCCTGAGTCCGAGGCCCAGGACTGGCCAAAAAAACAAAAAACAAAAAAAAAAACAAAAAACAAACAAACAAACAAAAAAAAACACTAAGCTGTAATTATACTTAATACAAGTAACTACCAAATCTCTCTAGGTGACTATATTTCTGCCTCAAATGGCTATTGCACATGTGTGGAATAAGGAAGGGAAGGGGAATAAAAAAAATGGTGAGACAACGGACAAAGGGTGAACCAATGCAAGAACAATATTCACCGGAAATTATGTTAGAACTGAACTTTACAACTTGGAGGAGAGGAGATTTGGGGTGGGGGGGAGAAGTGGAACAAATAATGGAGGGAATAACAATTTTGGAGAAGAAATGTACTCATTAGCTAACTGTAACCCATTTAATATCACACTTAAATATAATAAAATTACATTTTTTTTTAAAAAAAGCAATCATGTAATGATTATAGAATGCATTGAGGAATCCTGTCACACCTCTCTAGTTGTATTCTTTGCTCAAGTTAGGAAGCCTTTTCCCAGGTACAGAATAATTAGAACCCATTCTTGAGTTAAAATCTAAGCCCTTTTATGACATGAAAGACAAGTCAAAGAACTTTATCAAAGCTAGTTCTTAAACCCAAGAGTTTTCTTAAACACAAGAGTGGGGATGATAATGCAATATTTCAAATATCTACAACTGACTTCTGGGGAGAGTGCTTACCTAGTTTCTAAATGATTCACCTGGAGGGGATACTATTTTACATTCATTTCAAGGGCAGATAGGAAAAGTGAAAAGAACTAGAGAAGTTGGGAAAGCCACTTTGTTTCTTAGTTATTCCAATTTCCTTTGGGTCAAAATATTTCAATTGCAAAGTCTACTGATTTTTGATCACCAACAATCCCTTTTGTTCACTTTTTCTAATTAAGTAAAGCTATGTGGCTTGCTTCCTTACAAGGAAAAATGTGTAGATTTTTGTTTTTATGGTAAGTAAAAGCAAGAGGAATGGATAGCTGGCAAATGAGTAATAAAGTGAACAGTGGTGGATATAAGGGTGATCTGGCTGTGATATCTGTACCCCTTTGATTGCCAGGGTTGATTGGGCTGATCGGCCTGGCCAGGCAGGTGTCCCCTTCCTTCCTCACATGTGTGTCCCTCCTGAAGCTTGAACGGTTGGTCAGAGAGGAAGACCATCTCTGATAGAGGAGGCTCGGCTTCCTTCAAGGGTCAAGGGTATAAGAGTAGCTGTGCTTCCCTGCTAGAACCTCCAAACAAGCTCCCAAGATGAACAGTGATAATGCATAGAAAATAAGATATTTAAAGTATTTCATTTCTTTCTCTTTCTCTTCCTTCTTTCACTTTATTTTCCCTTCTCTCCCTTTTCTCTATCACAAAATGTGTGTGCACACATCCAAACACACACACACACACATCCAAACACACACTTATTTTTTTAATTGTAGGAGAATTTCAAAGCTAGAAACTATCTAAGAAAATTATTCTTCTCCTGTATTTCAATCTAGGTGCATTGAATTCACTTTCAACTCAAAAACAAAAACAAAGAAGGACGTTCCTTTGACTCCTATCAAATTCTGAGGATTTAGGGAGGACAAATGAGAGATAATGTATGTAAAGCACTTTGACTAGCTCAGCAGGATAGAGCCATTTACAGGCAACACTTAAAAAAAAAAATATGCTGATGAACAACCCCTAGAAAGATAGAGCAAAAGAGAAAAGTCACAATATTCAACCCTCCTCCTACCACTTCATAACTCTCCAACTTTGTCCTGTCATTGTAATCCATTTCTAGGAACTGAATTTGTAGACGTTAGCTCCTGTGGCCTTAGGTTAGTAGGTAAAACAGTACCAATTGTCCAACTCAAAGATTCTCTGCAAATTTGGATCTGTCTTTAGAATCCTTCAGACACTAACAAAGATATTTTCTGTCTTGGTACATTTTAGGCATCATGATTAATTTTGCCTTTGTATAATTGTGTCCACTGTACTGATAACTACTTAAACTTGCATATGAAATAAATGTATTATTCTATTTGTATGAGATACCCATCTTGTTATATTCTGTCCATGTGCTGCTGGAAAGTTTCCTGTCAGGGAATAAAAATTAATCTCCAAATAATTTGGATTGGGTTTATGAACATAGAGGTAAATTGAGAATATGAATAGTTCTTCTGAATAGAAATGATATAATAGAAGAGGGAAAATTCAAAAGCAATAACAACAATGACAACCACAAAATTGAATTCTTGGGGACAGGAGAGGATTTTGTTGAGTTATTAAATTCACTCAAGTGTTTTTGGGACTTATAAGGGACTCCCTATATGCTTGATTACGTGTTCTCTTATTTTATTAAATGGAGAAAATGACAGTTTCTTTTGTTTAGACAATTCTTTATAAGATGTTAGCTAAATCAGTAATTGAAATAATTTTAATAGAAATAATATATTCTTCATATAACTTTGCCTATATATCACAATCCAAAAGACAAAGCATTGCATCCAAAACAAATGTATGCTTTGGCTTCATTTCTAGTTATCTATTAAATGTAGAGTTCAAGTTGAAGCTTCATAATGGGGTACCTCTTTAAATTGTGATGATATATCCTCTCACCCTGTCTAAATTATATGATGATAATTCTGGTCTTTTGTCATAATAGCAAGAAACTCATTTGCCACTGATAGGCACTGAGAGGAACCGCTGTTCTGGCTAATCAGGCAGATTGTTGAGACTACTGAAGGGCAATCCAACTGTGGGGCTTAATACGAATGTGAGTGGGAAAGGGGTAACTCCATCCACAATGCAAAGCAAAACTTTCTGAAGGTATTTGTGTAAAACTGAAAGATCATGACTTAGATCAGAGGGCTGCAAAATGTGATGGATTAAGCCACACAATTAGAGTCATTCTGATGTTCTCCCACCTTGCTCTGTGTGTGAATCACAGAGATCCTCTGATCTATTCCACATCAATTTGATTGTAAGATGCTCATTGTTGAGGAACCCTTCTCTCTGTCCAAAGATAAGAGGTCCTACACAGAGAAGTAAAGATGAAGCTGAACACTAAGGCCCTACAGTTTCTCCAGTTATCACCATTAGGTCATACTCATTTCTTTTCCAATCATACTTCCATAGGCTTGTGCTTTAGTCATGAGCGTATCCACAGAGGATATAGTTTTTGACTTCAGCTCTGAAGGCAACCAACTTTAGTAAGGCTTTGATAATAGATGTGTAATATTTTTTTCTTTTATTAATCTTTCATTTGTTATTTATGTTGGCCATGGACTTTTTGATATATGACAAAAATGTATTGTGTATTCTTTCCCACAGCAAGAAACCAAAACAAGATACATTTCTTCTATTCCATAACCACTTTCTAGTTTCAAGTGTTATACAGGAATTGTATTGCAAGATACAGAGAAGCCACAATTTGAGAGGTGGAATCTCTAGTCTAATAAAAAAAAAACAGAGACTACAAATGTACACATGTCTCCAAAAGCTTGCAGCTTCAAATAAACTTAGCACTATTAGAAAACTGAGCTAGGAGGGTAGCAGAATAAAGTAGAATAAAGCAGAAAAAACAATCTCAACAAACCTGAAGAGAGATCCGTGGTGACTTGAGGAGAGTTGGAGACACAGGTACAGTGCCAAATGCCTGATGAGCTGTTTGGGGCCTAAGCAATTTCATGGTCAGGGGTTAGGGTTATAGGGAGCTGGAGAATTCAAAGACTCATCAGTTCGTGGCACAGAATTGCCAGGTTTCGTAACCTATTGTCTTAGTCCCCACCCCTGCCTCTATGAATTCAGACACACCCATTATCTTAGGGGTGGACTTCACCTTCATGTATGAAGAAACGAAGATGACGCCAATTAGTCTCAATTCCCTGTCATCTACCACCTTGCCAAGATGATGCCATTTAGACCCCTTATTCCATAATTCCCCTCAATTATAAAGCCCAAAGAACTATGTGAAGAATGTACTCTATGTGACTATAGAAACAAAATGGTTTATTTGATATTGAGTCATGTAGTTTTTGAGTACAGTAATATGGAATAATGATGAAAGATGCAGTTCAATCCCCTGTCAACACCCACCAAAAGACTGTCATGACCATTTAAAGTATATAGTGTCTGAGATAGCCATGGAGAGGAAACACTGCATTGATAATAGGATTCTAAAGGCTCTATAACTCAGAATAACTGTTTTTGATTGACTGTTTTGATTACATAAATTATTAGTAATCAATTGAGGAATTAAAATGGAGACACACATAGCCATATATATGCATATATAACATATTTATACATACATATACATATGCCTATCTCTTTTTCTTCAGCAATAATGAATTTGTTTACTCAATCATACATAACTAACTTGTAGTTTTAACTTAATCTCTCTAGTGCAAAGAGAAAGATGCTGCTGAGTAACCTGCTAAATCTTTAATAGTTGGTTAATTTTTTGTCTATTTGGTGAATACAAATGTATTTTCAGCACTTAAGACACATGGGAGACAAGATATCTTTTTTCATATTTTTTTGATGATTTGTGTTTCTTTTGGTTGTGTATGCTATATTTTCATGTATATATTTGGGCAGATGAGAATGAAGGTACAAAACTCAGGGGAAAAGGGTGAAAAAGCACATCAATGTAGCTCACTGGACACTGATGAGAGTTATGGAAATCATAGATGAAGACAGGGGAGAGGGACTGGTAGAGATTTAGGGAAGGGGAGATATTGGAATCATACTCATTACCTGACAGAGTATTTGCAATTTCTCTGCATATCACACTTATACAAACAATAAAATAAATGATAATTTCCTTTTGTCTTACATGTCAGTTTGTATTTGGGCAAGTAAGGGAAGCCATATATAAAAGGTGGAATAAGGGTAAACAAATACAACAGTGATACTCATTAGAAACTACATGGAAAATGAGCTAGATATCTTTTGGATAAAGTAGAGAAAAACCAGATTGCTCTGGCTAGGAATTCTAGTACTATGTTGAAGAGCAGGGGAGAGAGTGGACATCCCTGCCTTGTTCCTGATTTTAAAGGGAATGGCTTTAGTTTTTCACCATTTAGAGTTAGGCTTGCTGTTGGTTTGTCATAAACTGCCTTGATTATATTCAGGAATGTTCCCTGGAATCCCAGTTTTTCCAGAGCTTTTAGCGTAAATGGGTGCTGGATTTTATCAAATGCTTTTTCCGCATCCAGAGATAAAACCATGTGGTTCTTTAGCTTGCTCAGGTTGATGTGGTGGATTACATTAATTGACTTGCATATATTAAATCAACTTTGCATCCCTGGGATGAATCCTGTTTGATCGTGGTGTATGATTTTTTTGATGACCTGTTGAAGTCGATTGGCCAGAATTTTGTTGAGAATTTTTGCGTCTATGTTCATCAGGGAGATCGGTCTATAGTCCTCTTTCCGTCCCTGCCTGGTTTTGGGATGAGGGTTATACTGGCTTCATAGAATGAGTCTGGAAGTGAACGTTCTCTTTCAATTTAATTGACGTGTTAGAGAAATATTGGTGTGAATGCTGTTTTGAAGGCCTTGTAGAATTCTGCAGTGAATCCGTCTGGACCTGGGCTTTTCTTGGATTGCAGATCATTTATTGCCGTTTCTATTTCAATACTGGATATGGGTCTTTTTAGGAGGTTTAAATCTTCATGGTTCAGTTTGGGGATATGAATTTTTTCTAGGAAATCATCCATTTCTTCCAAGTTCTCGAATTTGTTGGCATAAAGGTTTGCAAAATAGTCCCTTATTATTTTCTGAATTTCGGTTATTTCTGTGGTAATGTTACCTGTTTTATCTCTTATCTTGTTTATTTGAGTGTGCTGCCTTTGTTTTTTGGTCAGGTTTGCCAGGGGTCTGTCTATCTTGTTGATTTTTTGAAAGAACCAACTCTTTGTTTTGTTGATTCTTTCGATGGTTTTTTTTCGCCTCTAATTGATTTAATTCTGATTTGATTTTAATTATTTGTTTCCATCTATTGATTTGGGGTTTGGCTTGTTCTCTCTCAAGAAAATTAAGGTGCTTCCTTAAATTATTGAGTTGCTGTTTCTCCAGTTTGTTGATGTATGCACTCAGAGATATAAATTTTCCTCTGAGTACTGCCTTTGCTGTGTCCCAAAGGAGTTGGTACTTTGTGTCTTCAACTTGGTTGAATTCCATAAACATTTGAATTTCCATTTTAATTTCTTCAATGATCCTCTGATGGTTCAGCAGTGTGTTGTTTAGTCTCCATGAATTGTAGGATTTTCTGTGGTGGCTGTTTGAATTGAGCTCTAATTTTATTCCGTTGTGGTCTGAGAGAATGCAGGGAATGGTTTTGATACTTCTGAATTTGTACAGATTTTCTTTGTGCCCTAAGATGTGATCTATTTTGGAGAATATTCCATGTGCTGCCGAAAAGAATGTGTATTGTGTCCTTGCTGGTTGGAATATTCTGTAGATGTCAATTAAGTCTAGTTGGTCTATGCAATTTTTTAGTTCTGTAGTTTCTTTGTTCAGTTTTTGGCGTGTTGATCTGTCCAGAGGTGATAGTGGAGTGTTAAAGTCCCCAACTATCAATGTGTTTGGGTCTATGAGTGCTTTTAAAGTCAGTAGTGTTTGTTTGATGAAGTTGGGTGCTCCTACATTTGGTGTGTAGGTATTTAGAATGGTTATTTCTTCCTGTAGGAGAGATCCCTTTTCTAGTATGTAGTAACCTTCTTTGTCTCTTCTTACCTTTTTCAATTTGAAGTCAATTTTGTCTGATACTAGGATTGCAACTCCAGCCTGCTTATGGAGGCCATTTGCTTGATAGATTTGTTTCCAGCCTTTCACTTTTAGAAGATGTTTACTTTTGCTGGATAGATGTATCTCTTGGAGGCAGCAGAAAGATGGATCTTGATTTTTGATCCAACTTATGAGCCTATGTTGTTTGATTGGAGAATTAAGTCCATTAATGTTGAGAGTTAGGATTGAGAGATGATCGTTTGTTCCTTTCATTATCACTATCTTGTTTAAGGCTGTGTCTTCCCATTTCGTGATCTGATGTTTACTAATTAGGGTTCATTTCTCTGTCTGTATTGGGATCTTGATTATTATCCCTGTATAGTATATCTTTGAAGACTTTCTGTAAATCTGGTTTGGTGGAGATATATTGTCTCAGTTTTTCCTTACTGTGGAAGACTTTTATTTGACCTTCAGCTATGAAGGAGAGTTTGGCTGGGTACAGAATTCTTGGTTGATAGTTATTTTTATATAGAGTTTGGTATACTTCATTCCAGGCTCTCCTTGCTTTCATGGTCTCTCCTGAGAAGTCTGGGGTAATTCTGATTGCTTTTCCTTTATATGTGATTGTTTTCTTTTCCCTAACAGCTTTCAGTATTTTTTCCTTGCACTCTACTGAACCTGTTTTGATCACAATGTGTCGGTGGGATGTCCTATTCTGGTCTGGTCGATTTGGGATTCTAAATGCTTCTGGTATCTGTATAGGCCTTTCCTTCTGGATATTTGGGAAGTTCTCAGCTAATATTCTGTTAAATAGGTTACCTATTCCATTAACCTCTTTCTCCAAGTTTTCCTCAATACCTATTATCCTTAAATTGGGCTTCCTGATCGTGTCTTGGATATCCTGTAGCGATCTGTTTTGTTGATTGTACTGAATTTGTATTGATTTTTGATCTTTCTCCATAGAATCTAAGGAATCTTCAGCTCCTGAAATTCGATCCTCTGCTTCAGTTAGTCGTGACTGTAGGCTAGTTACTTGATTTTGAATCTCTTTTGCTTCTGACTGGTCTTTCCTGATAATTTCCATGTCATTTCTTAGGTCTTGTATGGACTTCTTTACTTCATTAACTTCATTACTTTGGTTTTGAGAGTTGTCTCTCAAATCTTTAAACTGGTTAGCTATCTTTTCATTTGACTCTTGAAGTTCATTTATCTTTCTATTTGTGGATGCCATGAAATTCTCCATTAATTTTTGCTTTGCCTCCTCACGCTCTAGAATAACTGACTGAAGAGATTCAAACTTTTCATTTATCATGTTTATCAGTAGACGTTGTAGAGCTTTTTGGGGGTTCTCTTCTATGTCTTTGATTGACTGCTCTGCTTCCTGCTTGTTTTGGGTGGGGGATAAGACTTCATTGTTAGCCATCTTTCTTGTGTTTCTTCTGCCCATTTGAATTGGGGATGCCAGCCTACCAGCACCTGTGAGCACCGTTTAAGACCCAAAGCAGCCCTTACCAAGCACTGTTGTGTAAATCTTACAAGTTCACAATTATGTACAGTTACCCTGTATACTTGTCTATAAAATTAGATTTGGTGTTCCTAAAGAATACAATTTCAATATAACAACTGATCCTGGGCCCTGTATTCAGTAGTTACTTATTTACTGTTACAACCCTATACGCAATTCTTGTTTTTATATTAAGTTCATTTAGGACTTGCTTTCTCTATGAACCCCTTTGATTCACTCGTATTAAGCTGGGCTACCCTCTATCCAATAACCAGGAGTCATTGGAGACTGGAGGTCCAGGCAGTAAGTCAGGAGGGTAAGTTGGAGGTAGTAAAGAGAATACAGTAAAATGTATTGTGGAGGGGAGGTGGTGATTTTGGTTTAGTTTCAGTGATGTGGAAGTGTTGAAAAGAGTAGAATCAGTAGAGAGAATAAGGTTGCAATGATAGATAAAGGAGAGTTAGCAGAAAAGAAGTGGAGGTGTTCTTCATAGGAAAGTAAGTTTTAAAGAAAGAGAACGCAAAGAGAGAAATAAAGAAAAAATAGTGGGAGACAGATGCACACAACAGAGAAAAATTATTTTAGAAAGAAAATAAAATAAAAAGGAAAAAAAAATCAGAAAAGGAACAACCCAAACAAACAGAGAAGAAAAAAAAAACTTGATAAAACAAACAGGTAAAAATAGAAAACATGGGGAAAAAAACAAACCAAAACAAACAAACAAACAAACAAAACCGATGACGTTTCCGAATTGAAAAAAAAAAAGTTTAAGAAATGTTAAAAAGATAATGAAAAAAAAATGAAGTCTTCCTTGTTTGGGTGGTCTTTCCCCAGTCTCTGGTTTCCTTGTGATGGTCTGCAGTCTATATTCCTTATTATCTGAGTTTGGCAGAATTCAGCTTGCTCCTCTGTCTGCTGCAGGGCTGCAGCCTTTAATGCCTGCCTTCGAATAGGCTGTGGACTGAGCAGGGCGGGGCGCCTCTGGCCTGTTTTACCCGGCTGAGAGTTGCTTGCCTGTGTGAGGCTTCTGCCTCCTGGGCGGGCCAGCCTCCTTGTCGGAGGCGGCTATGGAAAGCTGCTCCTTTTTGGGCTGGGAATTGGGCTTCCTCTGTGACGGGACCGTTTAACTGTCTCAGGATCCTCAGTCTGGGGTTTCTGTGCTGCCGGGAGCTGCTGGCTGTTTTCGCATTAAATTTAGAAGTTCCAGCAGGCAGAGCGGGGCACCTCTGGCTGAGCCGTGGCCCAGGACCCACCGCCCACCTGGGCAGGGGGCGTTCTCCTGGGCGGAGCTGGCTCTCACTGATTGGGTCCCTCTTGCCCTTTTCAAAGATGGCTACTTTGACCTCGCTTTTCCCAGGCCCGCTTAAGTTCCAATCTGGTCTGACCCTATGCCAGTGGCAAAGATGGCACTTTGCTCTGGCGATGGGGGAAGTGCTGCCTTGCCGTAGCTGCTCTGTGGGCGTGAGTGAGAATATCTTTCGTGGGGTACTCACTCTTTCTCTGCGATTTCAGGTTGTCCCTGCTCAGCCGTTGCCTGGTCTCCGCTGTGTGATTTACCTGCTTGGAGTGCGGGTTGTTGTGCCTGGGCGCTGTGCTGGCACCAGTGGCGTGGCGGTGGGATACCGCCCAGAGCTCAAATCTGTGTTTTCAGACGGGCAAAGTCGATTTTTCCTTCCTGGCCAGAATCCCTGTACTGTTACAACTTATGCTGGTTGTCTTTCTAGTAGTAAAAGTTTCTATGGAGTGAGAAAACTGTGATGCTGGAGGGAGCTGAGCTAGTGCACTGCAGCTCCTCTGCTGTCTTCCGCTACAGCTCCCTTAATTTCTTAAATTAGATAAATGTAACCTAATTGACTTCTCAAATTTATATTTTGTTGCTAGAAGAAAAAAAGTTTAATGTCCTTTCTAGAATGTGGCTAACCAAAGGCTGAAATCTGTTAATATAGTCAGATAACCAGAGCAGATACTTGTGGATATGTAATTAGAAATTTTTTATTATTTTGGTATCAAACCTGACTTATTTTTAAGCACAATTTAATTCACTTATTTTTAGCTAAAATTTGAATGTGTACTTGAAATTGCATCCGGATTAGAGTTGAACAAACTGGCTTCATCAACTGTTGTGTTGCATTTTGTTTTTAATAATTTCCATAATGAAGTCACCTATTTCTCAGTTTTCTTTGTGCTCTACAAACTTTTTCCAAGGAGACAAATGAATATGCAGTCTTCTCCTGGTTGAGAAAAAGTGAGTAGAATGAATTATAAACTAGCAATGACCTAGTGCCTGTGCCTGGTGATGGAAATTGATTCTTTCTTCTCTGATCTGACCCACAATGAAAGACTATATGGGCATACTTTTAACTACTTCTTCTTAAGCATGAGGTTTCTGTAGAGCATCAAATTGGTCCTACACAGTACGGCTAGGCAATCACTTAGCAGTGCTTTAATATGCAGTTGGGAACAATTAACCTCCTTTTCTCAGAAACTGGATCCTTAAATATTCCTTTTTTTTTTTCTTTTAGCACCCTTCCTTTCTTGTTGTGTTGGCAAGGAATGCCGATGGTTGTAGAACGAATTTGAAAACAGTCTACAATTGAATACTTTATACAGTATTATAATACAAGAAGTCTTCTATAGTTTGAGAGAACCTTAGAGATTGTGTTTTCCAGAGATTTTGCTGAATACTCCTCTAGAGATATTCAAGGTGCATGATTAAACTGGAAGGCAGCAGTATCTGTGACTGTCAAAATTATGTTTGTACCACACAAGTGAAAACAAGCCATGAGAGACATCACTGTATCTGTGAAGAATGTCTGTCCAAATGAAATTAATTGTGGAAAGAGTAAACAAGAATTGAGCACCAAAACTATTCAACTAACAACCAGTGCAGTGACTTGAGCTAGAGTCACTTCTTTCTGCTGATGGGAAATGACCAGTCTCCTCTCTTTCTGCTTTATTTTAGTTTAGTTTAGTTCACTTAAAAGGTTTTCAAATCATGTGACCTACTGCCTTACACAAGAATGATAATTTTTAGGAAATTCTTCAAAAAAGGACTGATTGCATTTGCAAATCAGGTTTCTGTGAGCAAAAATACTTTTTCTGACATAGCTATACAAAACTAATACACAATAGACTTTTTATTTCAAGAGTATGTTAAAAAGTGTGTGTAAGAGTGTGTTAAATAATAATATAGGAGTAATTTGCCAGTTATATGGTCTTTCAGGCATACTTGATTAATGAGTTGATTTGGGTAGCAAATAATTATTGATATTTTGTATAGAAGTTTGTAAGATTTTTCTACAAAGGACAGATAGTATATCTTTTAGGCTTACATTGCAACTTGCAAGTAGGAATAGGAGACATAGAAATATATTAAGCACATAATTTTCCAATAAAAATGTATTTTATGAAAATATATGCTGTATCCAAGAAAAGGTATGGCTTTTGAGTGGTTTTGTTACCCAAAGTATAGATAACATCGTGGATAACCTGAAGGACATAGAACTCAGTAGAAAATAATCAAATCAAAGATACATATTTGAAGACAGAAGTTTGGATAGACAAAAGGTTGTATTTATGCTAAAACTGTATAGTAAACAAAAGAAAAATATAATACTTTAAATTTCTGGAATGACTTTAAAGGGCTAGAATTTGATCCTTGGGTGTACAATACAAACTATTAGGATATTTTGGCAAGCAATGGAAGGACAAAATTTGGAATTCTTTATATTTTTAATTGAAGAACCCTCAGACTCAGGAAAGGAAATAACAGGATGAATTGCTGTTTGTTTGGTGTTCCTCGTGTATTTTTTTTTTTTTCAGTTTAGGATTTGGAAACTTACCAAACTTACCTTATCATAAGATAAAACCCACAATTCAGTGCAGAATCTCTCTTCTAACTTTCCCTAGTTATGTTCCAGATGTGATTATGCACTCAGTCACACCAACAATACTTCCACAGTGTCTGTTGCTGTAAAACTGTGGTGAATAGTAGGAAGTTCTAGCACCTGGAAAGAAGTAAGAATAATGTGAGAAAAGAATATGCCAGGGAAAATGTACATGCATCCAAAGACACTTTCAAACACTTGCTAATTATGTCACCTGCTGTGTCTATGGATATTTAAATGAGATGTTTGGACAAAATGTTATTGGAAAATAGAATTAAAACTATAGCTTTCCTAGAAGGAAGAGAGTCTTCATACTGGGTAAAGAGCAACCCGGAAAGATCTATGTGACCAAATTCCAGTCCTGATTTCAGAAGCATTATCTTTTCTTTATTTTCTTTTCTTTCTTTTGGGTAGCCCATGAGTAAACGGGAGGACTTTTAATCTTAGTCCTAGCTTCTGCTTTATTGTGTACATTTCCATTAGGAAGGGCTGTATTTTCCTTACTTATGTATTGTCTATCTTGCCTATTTTACATCTATTTTCCTCTCTTACTTCTTTCATTTATGTAAGTGTTTTCATTTGGTGCTAGATTTGGGGGAGGAACAGTAAAAATACCTCCATTGTGTTTTCACTGTTGTATCTACTGTGCAGTTGCTCAAAGAATGTGTGAGGGTATTTTGTTGAATTAATTTCACTGCTGGCAAAACTGAAGGTGGGCAATTTAAACAAACTGTAACATATGCCTAGTTGGGGTGAAAAATGTAGTTCAGGATTTTCACAGAGATACTGGCTTAATGGACTTGATGACAAGACCAGTTAGATGTCTAAGAAAGGGGAGTTCAGCTGTCATCAAAGCCTAGGGACAAGACTTTTTCCTGGCTTTCAGAGGAGGCTGTTCCTTATGTGCTCTCCCTGATCTGGTGAGTGCTTCAGTTTGCAGTAGGCCCTATAACATTCTCATGCATAACAATCTGTCACTATTATTCATAGCTTTTCTCCAGTCTCCATACTTTTGACATTGCCATTAAAGAGATTCAGTGTGCTTAGTAGCTCTTTAAAAAATAAATAATTGAAAGCTAAATTATATTAAACCGGGCCAATGCTGACCCCTTCACCCCAGTCCATTGCTATCTTCTTAAATGCATTCCTTCTTAAATCATATTGTAATTTGAAGATGCTGAAGTCTAAGTTTTTTGACTCAAATGCAGTTCCTTCTGATGCATAATTCATTTCCACTTTGCTACTGGTGCTGCACACGCAATCGCTTTTTTGGCAGCTAAATGCAGGATGAAATCAACAACTCTGTAAAGGGTGAGGAATCGGAGTGGACATCTTGGCGGAAGAAATATTAAGCATGTCACAATGTTTTGTACTCTGTCTGGTGAAATGGAGACAAAACCTTCCAACAACCCTCAAGTTAATGGGAGAGAATGGCATTTTATGGCTGAAAATTATCTACCACTGATGTCACACTGATGTTACATTTAATTATTCTACACATCACAGAAGACAGTGACTTTTGAATATTTTTAGGCTTCACAATTTATTTGATGAGCATCTTCTTGGATTTTCTGTTTTTAAGAAAGTGAATGCTCTTTGGTTGCCTGTCACTCTTATAACCCCTAAGGGAATATAATTCCCAGTGAGAACACATGACCTTAAAACAAAGACAACAGACAGGGATTCCTCAGAGTGATGATGTTGTCAACAGGAACAAGACATTGGATGTTTAGAAAATTAGATAATTTAAACATGCAACTGAAGGTGAAATAGGCTTCAATGTATAAGACAATGTGGCTTAAAATTTTGCATATTCAAGGGAGTATTATTTTATAGAGTCTTTCAGAAGCCATATTTTACCACTTCTCTCTACTAGTAATGAAATCTAAAAGTTTTCTTCTGGTACTCTCAAACCACCCTTAAAAAAGCAAAGAGTTATGATTGCATAGCCTGTAAAAATTTAATAAGAGTTGGTCTTAATGAACACCAGAAATATAATCAAAATGCTTTATATTTGAAAAGAACATATTGTCATAAAATATACTTAATGAGGGAACACCCACAAAAAGAATGTTTGATTTCTATTTTAAATCTGTACTTGCTGTCAGTTTCATACCTGTTAGAAAAATCCCCTTATTAAATTCCCCCCTTAGTTCCTGCTTCTTTAGAAAGTTCTTTCTTAACTCTAGGTGATTAGGATCTAAAGTGTGAGCAATACAGGTTCATAATTATTTATCTACAGTTTAAAATTTAGTAATGCATGTCCATGAGGAAGGTTGTTTTTGCCTTTGCTTGTATGAGTGTTCATCATATATCTACTAGGTTTTATCTTTTCATTCTATTTACAACTTTTCTGTTGCATTGTGTTGGATATTTCTGGACAGTTGGGCAAAAGACAGCTGAAGACAAATTTTTAGAAATAAGGGGAAAAAAAAACAATCTGAAAGGTTAACTGGTTAGAACGACTGCTAGATCAAGGAAGATTAAAACAAATAAATCTTTGTAACTTGATGCAAGGACAATGTATGACCAAGACAGCACTCAGAGCAGTACATGGTATTTTGCCTTTCTCTTGTATTCAGTGTGACAAATTTGAGATAGAAGAGATTTATGAGGTTCAAGGGTAGCTTTGGGATAAAATTTAATCAATTGGGCAACCTGTTTTTACTGAATTCTCTTGTGAAAAAGCCCTATGTTAAGCACCAAAGTAATACTAGAGAACCAAAAGACAGCCTGAAGCACTGGCTGAAATTTTTAAGTGATAGCAAATATCTCCTAGTCCTGAATGAAACACGGGCAGTACAGTATTTGAAGTGTCGTAACAACTCTTGGTAGAGTATTTACTTCAATGTGCAAGTATAGGGATCTCTACTGGTCATGTAGAGTACCTCATTATGCAGTATTCCATTTGAGGTTCAGTAATATTAATGAACAGTATTTCTACTTTTCTGTTTGGAAATGTCTCACCAAGGAAGGCAAATGTATTAGACTTTCCAAGTGTGTGTGTGTGTGTGTGTGTGTGTGTGTGTGTGTGTACACATATGTGTGTGTTTGCATACAAACATGCATGTGCACTTCACCATATCTTAATTATATAAAAAAAAGTAGGAAAAAGTTGTTCTTAGCAGATCTTGTATTTCTTTCCTTTGTTTTATCTTGATTTTTGATTGAAAATGGCTAGGAATTCCTAGATAGTGAACTGATTATAGGTTACCTTTGGCTTGCCTATTGCAGTCATGGTTAAAGCAAAAAAGAAAAAAATAAAAAGAAAGAAAGGGAAAAAATATTTTCAAGATCACAGCCATTATTTGGTTTGAAATATCTGGGTATACATATAGATTTATGATGCCTAGTAGATAATAAGTTTGATCTTAAGAAATAGCCTTTATTGAGGAAGTAGAGTTAGGATTTTTTTATATTTATTTTCCCAACTTTCTATTTTGGTATTTTATTTCCCTGCTTAATATACATTTTGTTAGATTGTCTCTTTGGCTGAAATACTTCCTTAAAAGTTCTAAATGCCACTGTAACAATACCAAGTAATAGATCACATGCATATAAATCATAAATGTAAAAATCATTATTACAGTAAAAATATGTATCGCAACTGTTCAGGCATTTTTTTCTATAAGTATGAATTTGTGAAAAACTTAAAAACCTTAGCATACAATCATACTAACTTGATGAATGGCATTTTGACAATTTATCTCATCAGATAGCGTCATAGGAATAAAGCATTACTCAAACTTTCCCCAGCCAAGAAGTTAAGTCCAATTCAAAGGCAATTCCAAATAGGTGTATTCTCCAAGGGGGAATATAATAATCACACTTTACTTGATATGAAAGAAAATATCAGACACCTGGAGGGGGTAATTTAATTCTTTATAGAAGTGATATATATTGACTCTATGGAAGTACAAAATTAAAGTCACACATGCAAAGCATTTCAGGTAGAAAGTAATTATAATTTTTCAAAAAATCAGTATTCTAGTAAAAATAACCAATTTCAAGTTAGACTCTTTTATCTAGTTAATTTTGAGCAGCAAAAGTTCATCCTCTTTACAGAATACAATATTTTCATTCTTCCTTCTGAAGCACTGGTCAGTAGTTTTGCTGTTTTTCTTTTTAATGATGCATAGCTAAGAATTTTAAAAATAGATATTTTCAAAAAGTTACTAAAACAAACTGGGTGCCCATGGCTTACAACTGTAATCCTAGCTAAACAGAAGGCTGAGATCTAAGGATCATGTTTCAAAGCTAGCCCAAGCACTAAAGTGCCTGAGACTTATCTCCAATTAACCACCAGACAACCAGAAGAGGTGTTGTGGCTCAAAGAAGTATAACATTCATTTGCCTAAAATGAAAAAGCTTAAGGACAGCACATAGGCCTTGAGTTCAAGTGTCAGGATTGACCAAGAAGAAGAGGAAGAAGAGGAAGAGGAAGAGGAAGAAGAAGACGAAGAAGAAGAAGAAGAAGAAGAAGAAGAAGAAGAAGAAGAAGAAGAAGAAGAAGAAGAAGAAGAAGAAGAAGAAGAGAAGGAGAAGGAGAAGGAGAAGGAGAAGGAGAAGGAGAAGGAGAAGGAGAAGGAGAAGGAGAAGGAGAAGGAGAAGGAGAAGGAGAAGGAGAAGGAGAAGGAGAAGGAGAAGGAGAATTACAAACGCAAACACAAAGGAAAGAAAGGAGCAAGAAATAGAGATCAAAAATAACATGCAAAATCTAAAATGTGTACTATGCAGCCAAAATTAGAAAACATTTGTCAGTCCCTTTCCTAATATGTTGGGCCACTTCTTTAAGAAGAGAGAAGACATCAGCTGAAGGAGAAAGCAGTTATCATGTTTATAGAGGATTGGGAATTATGCCTTAAACAAAAAACTGACATTTATTCTAATACAGAAAATAGAAAAGGCAGTTGGAAAGAATATAGAAAAACTCTGATACCTGAAGTCATTTAACATTAAGAAATTACGAGACAATGCTCTCAGATGAGTCGTAGTATTTGTGGTACTGAACCTAATGGGGAAGAGATGCTATATGATAATGATATCAAGGGTCATATTAAACCAAGCCTCTACCTCAATTCTAATAATCTAGATCAAGAACATTAGTCAAATCCTCTGCCAACCTGGGCAAGAATGTAGAAGAAATTATGAATAAGAACTGTCAAACCAGAGAGCAAAACTGATCATTTGAAAGAGAAGCCTAGGAGTTGAACATTGACCATGGGGAAAATAAAGTTCCCAATACCATCAAAAAGAAGCGGTTTAACTCTGAAATGTATATGCATTTGAATTGCTTCCATCTTTTGTCACACCGACTGGTGTGTGTCCAACTCCTTTAAAGAGTACCATTATCCTTGTCCCATTACCAGTACAGGAGAGAAATCTATAACTCAGTTCAAACTTTCCTTAAGTAATTTCTACACCAAAAATGACAGATGCCTATCTGTTAAATCAGGAAAGTAAAGGAAGTTAATATAATGAGACAGGGTGAAAATGACTGCCATGATTATCCTGAGCCAGCTGAATAAAAGGATATGAGAAAATGAGAAAAATTAAAAGAAAAGAAAATATTCTTCATTAAGTTATTTTGAACTTCTATGTTGAATCAAATTTTCATAAATGCTAAGCTCCTCTGTTATTGTGAAGTTAGCTCCCATTTTCAGTCAAGTAATTCTCTACATGGTAAAAACATCATGTGATTCTGTGTCAGAGCTCTGAGGAAGCTCATCTCGATGGGATGAGGTAGATCATAAAGTTACTCTGAGCACCCAGCTCTTCAACGGAAGAAAAACTGATGAAAAGAATACAAAATAGGTATCAAAGGTGTCTAGTAAAAATAATGACATCTTCAAAGAAGGTATTATAGCCACAAGGAAAAGGCTATATCTAAATTGGATTGGTACCCAGTCACTATGCTTATTCTGAACCTACCAGTCAGGATTGAAAATTTAGTCTTGCTATATTATAGATCTCATGCCCATCTCTTTTTAAATAAAATGATACTCAGTTTGTTCATTTGCCTTTGTCACTCAGTTTTCCATGGTATTTCACTTTTAAAAAGTTGCTCTGACATGAGTTGCTTTATATTAAAATTAGTAAAATAGGGATTGGCATATGTAATTCCAGCTACCCAAGAGGTAGTGCCAAACAGATCACAGTGTGAAGCCATTCCAGATACAGTCTTACCAGACAATGTGAACCTGGTATTTCAAGACTTCTAGCCTCCAATTTTATTTAAGAGAGCAGTATATATAGGAGGAGTGTCGTCCCCGACAGAACCAAGGTGACTCTGTGAGACTCCATATGAAAAAGAAGACTAAAGCAAAAGGGCAAGGAACTTGACTTAAGTAGTAAAATATTTTTCTAATCAAGCCCTGACACCAAATACCATCCATAACATAAAACATTGTAGCACTTTGTTCATGTCAAATGTTGTGTGTAAAGATTCCTGTATGCTAATGTTGCTGATTATACATCATGAAGTTCATAATGTGTTATATGCTCAACTTTAAAAAGCAAGTAAACAAACAAAGGAAAATCACTAGGTAGATCATATGTTGCTTGAGAGAACACTTAAGGTAAACAGGATCACGCATCCCTTTCACAGTACGTGGGCTCTTGAATTCTGCTTTACAATAGATGGATAGGTAGATAGATAGATAGATAGATAGATAGATAGATAGATAGATACATACATACATACATACATACATACATACATACACGCACACACACATACACACATTTGTGTGTGTGTGCCTGTTTTAGTGTCCTTTGCCCTTCCCAATGGCGATCATTTAAAAGACAAATACATTGGGCCAGGTTATTACATTCAGTAGGTTCACTTCAGCAAAAATATTTCTTTTTTATTTTATTTTATTGTCAAATTGATGTACAGAGAGGTTACAGTTTCATACATTAGGTCTTGGGTACATTTCTTGTACTGTTTGTTCCTCCTCCCTCATTACCCCCTTCTCCCTCCCCCTTGCCCTCTCCTCCCATGAGTTGTTCAGTTGGTTTACACCAAATGGTTTTGCAAGTATTGCTTTTGGAGTATTTTGTCTTTTTATCCTTTGTTTCTCAATTTTGGTTTTCCCTTTCACTTCCCTAGTTCTAATACCAGTATATACAGTATCCAGGGTACTCAGATGAGATAGAGTTATAGCGCGAGTACAAGCACAGGAAGGGGTACAAGAGGATCATCAACAAAAGAAGCTGTGGTTTCACATGGCATGTTGAAAGTAATTACAACAGTGATATAACAGTCGTTTCCATAACATGGAGTTCATTTCACTTAGCATCATCTTATGTGTTCATAGGGGCGTAGCTACTAGGCTCTTGTGATCCTCTGCTGTGACTAGCCTAAACCTGTGCAAATTATTCCTTATGAGGGAAACCATAGAATCCATGGTTCTTTGGGTCTGGCTCACTTCACTTAGTATAATTTTTTCCAAGTTCTTCCGTTTCCTTATGAATGGAGCAGTGTCATTCTTTCTGATAGAGGCATACAATTCCATTGTCAATATGCACCACATTTTGCTGATCCATTCGTCTAAAGAGGGGCATCTGGGTTGGTTCCATATTTTAGTTATGACAAATTGTGCTGCAATATTGCTTTCTCTCAGTATTGGGGAAGTTAGTTTGGCCTGGCAGTACTATTTATCTGTTTTTGTTTTAAAGTTTGTGGAAAAGAATGAACGAAGACATGAGCCTCGAAAGGAAGAATAAAAATACAAATTTCACTCATCTCACAATTTTAGGTGTCCATACAGACACCCCATTTCATTGGTTGTCCTTTTCTCCTGTCCTGAAGTTAAACCTGACTGATTTTCTTTTTTTAACATAGTGTTCCACAAACACCATGCATGCATTGCATTTGAAAGGAGAAGAATGCCACAAACACTCATAGGGGTGGTGGAAATTATAGGTAGTGGAAATGTAATTATCCAACTTGGAGTTTTTCCAGGCCCGGTCCACCTGATCAGAGACATTAGAGCAAATGCATTACACTTTTAGAAGTCTCCTGCTGGGTTCACTGAAGGAGAGTAATATCATATTGCCTATGGTTCTGGTAAATAAAAAGCATCATTAACAATAACACGATGTGAAGAGCCTGCTGAAATGATATACTGTATTTAGCCATGTGGGTGCAACCAAACAGCGAGCCTGGCTTTGGAAATGGGAAGACGCTCCCGAGGCAGTGAGGATTAAATATATATATATATATATATATATATATATATAGAGACGGAGCAAAATCATTTCAGCTTCTTTACACAGAACTTTTCTCTTCAGGAACAAACAACCACATTTGGAAAATTTGTAAGCTTGCAAACAGGAGAGAATATTGGTTGTGGGATCAATTTTGGTTGTCCTAGCATATGGTTACAATCTCCCAATGAATGAAAAATGTACTTGCAATCACAGGTCATTGGCCTGGTACAGATCGATCATAGGTTGAAGTCTGAAGAGAGTTCAAGAGTGGACAGAGAACAGCATTCTTTGTTGATACTATACTCTTCAACAAAATATACAAACATTTTGAGATCTCTTTAATATAGCAACATTATATTTGCTATCATAATTCATAAAGCAAATATGACATACATCTGCCCCTCAAAATCATTAAAACCTACCTAGGAAAACAGCATAGTCGTTAGAACACAGAAAACAGTTTGGTTAAAAAGGAGTTTATCTGTAGATATATAATAAGGTGCTGTGGGAATTCAGTAAGAGAGATTTCAGGAACAGTAGGTAGTTTCAATAAAAAATTCTGAGGAGGAAAAGGACAAGTTATTAATATGAATATTAAACATAGATAAATGTGGATTTGATATCAGCTGTCAGCTGCAAATATGGCCAACTCATTGTTTATGCAATTGATCTGAGTAGTCATCATTGTTCCTGGGTAGAGAGTTCATTTTTGCTAGTATATAAAAGAAATTATGGACAACATACACATGGTGCCTGACATTGCTGACATGTTATCTATAGAAGAAGAATCAGACACTGTATATAAAGACCTATATTGATCAGAGTAATATTAATATATCTGTGATATTTCTCATATCTGTCAAAGTAGCTCTTTGCTCAACATTCCATTATTCATATTGAAGTCACTTCTCAATTTTTACCATCAATGATTGCTATTTTTATTTTCCGATTAGTACAAAAATTGTCTCAGTAAGATCATTGTTCTAAGATCTATACACAGAAAATGAAGATGGCAGGAATCATATTCACTTACACCGAATTCAAGAATAGCCCTTTTCTCACTGTAACCTAATTCCATGTAGAAGAAATATTTTAAAGAACAGTCCTGAGTCAGATGTGTGAATTTTGCACAGGAATATAGACTGTATATTGTCTTCTTAGAATGGATTTTGGAGCCACTTAGTCATCAATTGATCTTTTTTTCCTGATATTTTCCCATAGTTTTGAGGTAAAAGTCCCATTAATTCTAAATAAATTGAATTCTAAGCCAACAACAGCAAATATATGAGGGACCCCATTGAGTTGTTCCATGTCCCTTATTTAATTATTTCCTTATTTTTTTAATTTATTTATTAATTAAACAAAAATTTTTGACAAGGTGTTGTGAAAAAGGGGTACAGTTACATAATAGGGCAGTGTGTACATTTCTTGTGATATCTTACACCCTGTTTTTCTTTCCCTTCCCTAGATCAGGTAGACATACGTACATTACACAGTGTACCAAAAACATATACAGTAGCCACATGGTTTACGCCAAAGGAAATTCACCTAGGACTTTAAATGTAACGTCAACAATAGAGTTTGCTTATCCTTGTCTTACATGAACATACATACATAGCTTTTGAGCTGTTGTGATCCACTGAGAGGTCTATTTTTGGCCTTTATATGTTGAGTAGTTGTTTGGTTTTAATTACATAATGTAGGGTCGCTGACCCAAACCTGTGGGAAATACCATTTGACAAGAAGTTTTTGGAACAGTACAAGAAATGTATACAATACCTAACGTATGAAACTGTAACCTCTCTGTATATCAGTTTGATAATAAAAATTTGAAAAAAAAAAAAAAAAAAAGAAGTTTTTGGTTTCGCAGACCTGGTCTCTACTGTCTCCCCCTCCCCCACCTTAACAGTCATATATCAAGGAGATCATGCCCCTTTGTTTTCTGTGTTCTAGGCTTGTCTTGCTCAACATTATTTGTTCAAGTTCTGACCATTTCCCTGCAAATACCAATATTTCACCATTTCTAATCGCTATGTAGTATTCCATTTTGTGTAGGTACCATATTTTTTGGGTCCATTCATCTGAGGAGGGCCATCTGGGTTGTTTCCATATTTTGGCTATTGTGAGTTGTGCAGCGATAAACAAGGAAGTGCAAATGTCATTTTGATACCTTGGGACCTGTTGTTCAGGATAGATACCTAGGAGTGGTATGGCTGGGTCATAGGGTAAGTCTATGTTGAGCTTTTTGAGGAACCTCCATACTCTTCTCCAAAGTGATTGTACTAATTTGCACTCCCACCAACAATGGAGAAGGGTTTCTCTTTCCTGCATCCCCTCCAGCATTTGTTGTTGCCTGAGTTCAGACTATAGGCCATTCTAACTGGAGTGAGGTGGTATCTCAGGGTTGTTTTTATTTGCATTTCCTTTATTGCCAGGGATGTTGAACATTTTCTCATATGTTTCTTTGACATTTTTATCTCTTCTCTTGTGAAGTCTCTCTTTAGCTCCTTTGCCCATTTCCTAATTGGTTTACTGGGCTTGGAGGGGCTTAGTTTTTTGAGTTCTCTGTAGATGATGGATATTAGGCCTTTGTCTGTTGCTGTGCTGGTAAAGATCCTTTCCCATATGGTTGGCTGTCTTTCTAGTTTGGTGGCTATGTCCTTAGCTGTGCAGAAACTTTTTATTTTGTAGTAGTCCCATTTGTTGAGTCTCTCTCCTATCTGTTGTGCCGCTGGGACTCTATTCAGGAAGTTCCTTCCTGTGCCTATAAGTTCTAGCATCTTTCCTACTCTGTCCTTCAGTAGTTTCAAGGATTCAGGTCTGATGTTGCGGTCCTTGATCCATTTTGAGTTGATCTTGGTGCATGGTGATAGGCTAGGGTCTACTTTGAGTTTTCTGTATATGGCTGCCCAGTTTTCTAGCACCAGTAGTTGAAGAGGCTCTGTTTTTTCCATTGTATATCTTTAGCTCCTTTGTTGAATATCAGCTGACGGTAAGAGTGTGGTTTTATTTCTGGGTTTTCAATTCTATTCCATTGGTCTTCAGGTCTGTTTTTATACCAATACCGGGCTGTTTTTGTTATGATGGCTCTATAATAGAGCTTGAAGTATGGTATTGTGATATTTCCAGCACTGCTTTTTTTGCCTAGAATTGCTTTGGCTATTCTAGGCCTTTTGTTGTTCCATATGAATTTATGGGTTGCCTTCTCTATTTCAGTGAAGAATGTAGCTGGAATCTTGATGGGGATTGCATTGAATTTGTATAACAATTTGGGAAATATGGCCATTTTCACTATATTGATTCTGCCTACCCATGAGCATGGGAGGTCTTTCCATCTCCTTGTGTTTTCTTTGATTTCCTTTTTTAGATTTTTATAGTTCTCATTAAATAGGTCCTTCACATCTTTAGTTAGGTTGATCCCTAGGTAATTTATTCTTTTTTTTTTTAACTATTGTAATCGTATTATTTCCATAATTTCCTTTTCTCCTTGTACCTTGCTGGAGTACAGAAAACCTGCTGACTTTTGTGGATTGATTTTGTGTCCTGCTTCTTTGCCAAAATGGTTTATTAGGTGTAGGAGTTTGGGGACTGAGTTTTTTGGGTCCTTCAGATATAAGATCATGTCATCTGCGAATAGGGATAGCTTGATTTCTTCCTTGCTGATGTGGATCCCTTTGATGTCCTCCTTTTTCCTTATTGCTATGGCTAGGTATTCTAGCACTATGTTGATAAGAAGTGGGGAGAGTGGGCATCCTTCTCTCGTTCCTGAGTTTAGGGGGAATGATTTTAGTTTCTCCCCATTTAATATGATATTAGCAGTTGGTCTGTTGTATATGGCTTTTATTGTTTTAAGGAATGTGCCATCTATTCCTGCTCTCTCCAGAGCTTTTAATAAGTATGGATCGGGGCTGGGAACATGGCCTAGTGGCAAGAGTGCTTGCCTCCTACACATGAAGCTCTCGCACATATATGGAAAAATGGCCAGAAGGGGCGCTGTGGCTCAGGTGGCAGAGTGTTAGCCTTGAGCGGGAAGAAGCCAGGGACAGTGCTCAGGCACTGAGTCCATGGCCCAGGACTGGCCAAAAAAAATAAGTGTGGATGTTGTATTTTGTCAAAGGCTTTTTGGGAATCGACTGAGATAACACTGTGATTGTTGATTTTAGTTCTTTTGATTTGGTGAATTACATTAATTGATTTACGGATGTTGAACCATCCTTGTGTCTGTGGGATGAAGCCTACTTGGTCATGATGTATAATTTTCTTGATCAGTTTCTGGATCCTGTTAGATAATATTTTATTGAGGAGCTTTGAGTCTGTGTTCATTAGTGATATTGGTCTGTAGTTCTCTTTTTTGGTTGAGTCTTTGCCTGGTTTAGGGATGAGTATAACATTAGCTTCATAGAATGAGTTTGGGATTTCTCCCTCTGTTTCTATTTCGTGGCAGAGTTTGAGGAGTATTGGTACTAGCTCCTCACTAAAGGTTTTATAGAATTCATTGGTGAATCCATCTGGGCCTGGGCTTTTCTTTGTTGGGAGGCTCTTGATTACCCCCTGTATCTCACTGTAAGTTATTGGTTTATTTAGTTGATTTATTTCTTCTTGATTCAGTTTGGGCAGTTTATACTTCTCTAAGAATTGATCCATTTCTGTAAAATTATTGTTTTTTTAGTGAGTAGATCTTCTGGAAATAGTTCCTTATGATTATTTGAATAGCGTGTGTACTTGTTGTTATTTTTCCGGTGGAGTCCCTGATTTTACATATATGAGTCGCTTCTTTTTTTTTTTTTTTTGTAAGTCTTGTGAGGGGTCTGTCAGTCTGTCAATTTTATTTATTTTCTCAAAGAACCAGCTTTTAGTTTTATTTATTTGTTGAATGGTCTTTTTATTTTCAATCAGATTTATCTCTTTTTTAATCTTTGTGATCTCTCTCCTCCTAGTCATTTTAAATTCAATCATTTCTTGTTTCTCCAGATGTTTTAGTTTCCTCGTGAGGTTATTCACCTGCTCTGCTTCCATTCTTTTCATGTGAGTGCTGAGGGCAATAATCTTGCCCCTCAGTACTGCCTTAGCTGTATCCTATATGTTTCTTTGTGATGTATTTTTATTGTCGTTGTGGCTTATGAATTCGTTAATTTCATCCTTAATTTGGTCTGTGGCCCAAGTGTTAGATAACAGTGAGGGGTTTAGCCTCGACATATTTGTATAGCCACTGTGGTATCCTTTGGGTTAGCTTGGTTCCACTGTGGTCAGGTATAATACATGGGATGACGTCAATAATTTTGTATTTGCTGAGGTTCTTTGTGTGGGCTATGACATGATCTATTTTGGAGTATGTTCCATGGACTGCTGAGAAGAATGTGTATTGGGTCTCTGTAGGGTGAAAGACTCTGTACAGATCTATCAGATCCATTTGGGATATGGTGTTACTTAGGTCTTCAGCTCCCTTGCTAATCCTCTGGGTGTTGGATCTGTCTCTTGAAGGGAGTGGAGTATTAAAGTCTCCCACTATGATTGTGTTTGGGTCTATCTTGTTCTGTAGGTCTCCCACTATGATTGTGTTTGGGTCTATCTTGTTCTGTAGTTCTGTGAGAATTTGCTTGACATATGTAGGGCCTCTTTTGTACAGTGAGTATAAATTTATACCATGATGTCTTGATTCTGGATTTTTCCTTGTATTAAAATGTAGTGCCCTTCTTTGTCTTTTTGAGTTGATTTTAATGAGAAGTCCAGCTTTTCTGAAATCAGGATGGCTACTCCTGCCATTTTGGTCGGTGTGTTTGCTTGGAAGATCTTGCTCCATCCTTTCATTCAGAGCCTGTTTTTGTCCCTTGCTGTAAGATGGGTCTCTTGAAGACAACAAATGGCAACTTTTTGTTTATGGATCCACTCTGTCAGTCTGCTCCTCTTTATCAGAGAGTTTATACCATTTATATTCAAAGAGATGATGGATAAGAGTGTTTTTTTCCCTTCCATTTTCCTGTCAGGCTGTTTTTCCTCTCCTTTTTTTTTTTTTTTTCCTTTTCTTTATTGAGCTGCTCTTTCTGTTAGGCTCTGGCTATTGTAGTTTCTTTCTGTTTAGGTCTGGGAGTCCTGTAGGTTTTCTGTTGGGTGGGGTTCCCCTCTTAGAATTCACTGTAAGGCTGGTTTTTTATTCACATACTCCTTTAGATACTATTTGCTATGGAAAGATCTGTTTTTGCCCTCAAAGGTGAATTCTAGTTTTGCTGGATATTTAATTCTTGGTTGGGAATTGTTGGCCTAGAGGATTTGGATTGTGTTCTTCCACACTCTTGGTGTGTTATAGGTTTGTGTGGGGAGGTCAGGTCAGCTGTGATCCTGATCCTTTTTCCATTGTAATGTATCTCTTTCTTTGTTTTGGCTGAATTCAAAATTTGCCCTTTATTCTTGCGATCTGAAGTCCTGATTAGCTCCCCTGTCCTCCCAGTGGGTGTAGGTTCCTAGAGCTGCCAGATATGGAGCTCCTTTTTTCCCTCAGGGTAGGGAGGGGGAGGGAGGTAGCTCTAGCTTCTTTGTAGGGTTTGGGGTTCTGCTAGAGCTGGTCTCTCATGGGGGGGTTCAATGGGGAACTTACTGGTCCTGGATTGTGTGTGTGTCCTGCGCTGCTGTGGGATGGGGTGCTGGGGTGTGGGGATTGGTCTTTTGGTGGTGGTGGTCCCAGATCTCCCTGTCCGGCTCTCCCTGTCTGGCCTCCTGGTTCCTCTGCTGTTGTCTGTTCCTGGCCGTTTGGTCCTGTGCTGCTGTCTGTCTCGGTTGTTCTGTGCTCTGTCTGGGGTCCGTGGAGCTCCTGCTGTCTGGACTCTGCACTCTGGGCGTGACTTTTCAGCTGTTGCTTCTCTGGTCGCTGACCGTCTGTGATCCTGTTTACCGGTGCCAGGTCCCCTTTCCCAGCCTGGCCCTGTTTGGGCCGGGGTCGGCGCGGGGGGGGGGGGGGGGGGGGGGGGAGGGGGAGGGGGCGGGGGGGCGTACCCCGGAGCTTTTCCGCTCCATGCAGGGTATAGGCTCTTCTTTTTTTTGTTCTTTTTCATTTCCTGAGTTTCTCTGTTACTTCTGGTTGTTGGGTTTGCTGGACTCTTAATGGGGTGTTGGTTGCTAGAGTTCCCAGCTCACTATTCGGTTGAATCGAGTTGGGGTGCCTGCCTATTGTGATGGTGTCATCTTCCTCTCCCTATTTGTTTATTTTTATTGCATGTGTTACATTAATTTTTAAATGTTCCATTCAATAGAATGTTGAAAAGGATGGGGAGGAGTGATAAAACTAGTAAAAGTGAGTATGCCCAAAATATATTATAACAAAAACTGTTTTCTGTTTGTTTTTGGTACAATTCTTATACACTGAAAGCATTTATTGTATTTTTGTTTAAATGGATTTAATTTCTTATTGTTATTATAAAGGTGATGAACAGAGGGGTTTCTGTTACATGTGTCAGGTAATGAGTAAAAAATTATCACAAGAAAACAAAACCTCCTGCTTTTGTAGAAATCTAGAGGACCCAGCAAAAATGAAATCACATTTGGAAACTGGTTCTGCACCTTGATAGATATCACACATTTATGTGTTACCAGTCTCCATTGATCTCACTAATCAAACACTCACTTTCCAAGAATTGTGATGGTAAGAAAGAGCTAACAGCAGTAATTTAGTTTTTAATTTTGTGTGTTATTTTATGTTGAACTCAGTGCCTCAGCACTGTTCCTGAGTTGCTTTTGCTCAAGTCTAGTGCTCTACCACTTGAACTACTTCTGGCTTTTCCTGAGATCTCAGCCTCTTGTGCAGCTAGTATTACAGGCATGATCCACAGTGCCTGGCTAATATTTGAGTGTATGTGTGTGGGGTGTGTGTGGGGGTGTGTGCATAATCTCATACATCATCAAATGCCTTTGATCAGATAACTAAGTTTGTTTGTTCGGGGGTAGGCTTGATATGACTGTGTATTTCTATACAATGTATCTCCTTTTGTTTTTTGTTAGATAGTTAATGACTTAGTTTTCCAGAGGCCTACTTACATAGAGTACAAAGGTCTTCTCTACATAGTTTACCAATTCATACACAATGTTAGAACTTCCCCATTAAAAAGCAGCTGATATGTTAGAGACTCATCTTATGTTATGCAATTTTGAATCCTTCATAGAATTAACAAGAAAATTAGTGATTCTCCTGTTAAATAACACAAAGAGAAGTAGAGAGTGAAATGATGACTGCAAATGACTATTCTTTTATACCTTGGACAAAAATTTATTTGCTTAATGCCACTTACTACCCAGTTTGCTTCTTACATTAATATGTGCCCTATGAAAAAGACAAAAACCTAAAACAAAGTAAATGAGAGAATGCTATCAAAGATTGGAGAAGTCACATAGAACAGGAAAGCTGAGAGCTGAGAGGATGGAACTCAGAGGACTTAGGCACTATGGGAATGTTTCTGACAAAAAGAAAGATGAATGATTGCAAGGAACTGAATCCTTAGAGGGACTGAAGACAGGCCAGTGAAATAAAACTTTCAAAGGGAATAGTGTAGAGATTGTTGTCGTTGTTGTTGTTGTTGTTGTTGTTGTTGTTGTTAATTTTGTGCTGATCCTAGGGCTTGAATTTAGGTCCTGGTATGATCCTGAGCATTTTTACTCAAAGCTAGCATTCTGCCATTTGAGACACAGCTCCAAGACTAGCCTTCCAGTAGTTTCCAGTAGCTAATTGAATATAAGAGTCTCCTGGACTTTCCTTCTGTGATGGTTTTGATTTATGCAGTTCTCAGATCTCAACCTCCTGAATAACTAGGATTGCAGGCATGAACCACTGGCATCCTGCAACATACTATTCAAAAACCTTGTAACAGTGTTACACACACACACACACACACACACACACACACACACACGTATATATGTATTTCACCTGTTGAGTTTATAGCATCAGGAAATGGAGAAGAAATTTGAATACTTGCTTACTCATTTAAAAATAATTATATAAAATAATCATAGTTTAATGTCAATTAAGTATTCATATAAAAAACAACCATTTCTTCAAGAAATCTTCTAGTGCAAACAATATTACCATTTTAAACTTCCCCAAATCTCCTCAATACTTAGGTTAAAAAAAATATTGCCAGATTATTTTACATGTTCCTGTTTTCAATTTGTTGCAATGTTAAAAATCATGTAGTCTTAATAAAATTACTCCAGTTTTCAGTCACAAAAGAAGAAAACCAAACTTGATGTCTTCATTTTATCATGAGGATAGTTAGGGTGTTCCTAATTACCTTGAAGGGCTGTGAGACCCCAGGGTCCCTCCATCACCTTCTGAGAACTGCTAATTGGGAAGAGGCACTCACAGTTTTGAGTGAAATGTTAACATCCTTAGATATTAATTCCTTAGAATGTAAACTTCTGCTTATCAAAATTTTTCTCCAAGGGAAACCCAAGGCTATTTTACCTATGGGGAATACTGGGGCTAGAAACAGGACTTACCCTAAGGCTCGAGTACACAGAGTTAGAGCTAATTTGTACTGCCCAAGCATTGACAAAAAAAAAAAAAAAAAAAAAAAAAAAAAAAAAAGTGGCATATCAACATAGAAGTCTATCTGTTCCAGATACCAGGCTACAGATAACAAATAAAAAGCTTGAGGCTGGGTTTCAGACAGGAGTGATATAGGAGACTACTTCCTTGATCATTTCCAGCAAGGAGGATGACAGAATGCCTGAGCATTTGAAGTACAGGTGGAGTGATTTTGCAAATATTTGAAGCATAGACATAATTCTCAGGAAAGCTCTTTAGGGATAATTTCATGCCAAAATATGTACCTTTATTTATTTTAATTTAATAAGAAAATATTAACATTCCAAAACATATGACGAAAATAAAAATCAAAATATGGGAGAAGAACACATACATGTGAAACATGCTGGCAAACTCCATAAAGACACAGTACAAAAAAAATACCAGTCATTTCCAGCATGACTGCCATCATATTGACAAATGTGACCTACCAGATATAAGTAAGTGATGTGGCAGGAAAGATATGGATAGAAAATTACCACTTTAGGCTTCACTGATTGTTCAAGACTGTGATCTTCACTGCTTAGTAAACTGAGATCTAAAGGAATACAGTTCAAAGCTATCTAGTACAGTAAAGGCCTGATTTTTTCCAAAATAACTAGCAAAACAGTTGATTCCCAGGTAGGGCTCCAGAAGGAGAATGCCAGTTGAGCAAGCAATATCTTGGGTTAAAAATGAAAATCATCACTGTAGAGTCATAAATGTAGGAATCTAGAAGAAATTAATGGATTACAGCATTAATAAACATACCCAGATAGACTCAAAAATCCTTCTCAGATTTGCATTAAAAACAAATTCTGTAAATTTCAATTGAAAACTTGCATATATCCTAACCAATGCTCAAAGTTAATGTCAATGATAACAGGACATGATGTTCATGAGAGATGAGCAGAGAGGATACCACATGACTTTCTGGAATCCTCTGGGAAGGAATGTAAGGAAGTACAAGTAGGAGAGCCTATAAACCAAATAAGGCATTAATGCTGTTTAATATGATGTGATAAAAATACAAAAGGAATTAAGAAACTGTTCTAAATCAATTGATAGGTCTAGTATGTCATGTCATGAATTCTAGCACAAATATACAATATGAAATTAATCCTGGAGAAAAAAAATTATGAGATTTTGGGCAAAATACATGACATTTTAAGCTGGGAGCCACTGGTTTGTAACTGTAATCCTAACTACTCGTGATTCTGAGATCTGAGGATCATGGTTCAAAGCCAGCCTGGGCAGAAAAGTCCTTGTGGGACTCCAATTAACTATCCCCCAAAATGGAAGTAACATTATGGCTCCAAGTGGTAGAATGTTAGCCTGGAGCAAAAGAACTCAGTGATACTGCCCAGGCCTTGAGTTCAAGGCCTAAGACTGAATGTAAGGATAGAGATACAGGAGACTGTGATGCAGATATGCAATTTTCTCTGAAATGTCATAGAAACTTCTGTACATTTAAAAGCAGACAATGATGAATGAGAGAAATTTTAAAAAGTATAGATCCTGATAAAGGACACTTATGATTTCTTTACTCTTTTCTTGAAACTATTTAGTAAATGTATTGCTACATTAGAAAGTATTTCAGTAAGTTTATCAAAATCAATATACACAAATATTTGTTGAAATTGTATTGAGTGTACAAAAGCAAAAAAAAACTTTATAAGTACTGCTTTTTCTGGGTTCCATGGATTTTTAAATACAGCAATTTAATATATCAATTTAAAAAAGCGACTTTTTAATTTTGATGTCATCCATCTTAGACAGTTATTTTCCAAATTTGTTTAACATTTGTTCCTGCTAATGTAGTGCTGATTATATTTTAAATTTCTCCCTACCTTCTCAAATAAGATGAAATGTACTTCAATTGTCAAGAGGCGAAAATATCACAAAGATGTATCTATGTACTGTGTTACTCCCTCATGATGTTTTGTGGCCAGTGGAAATGCATTTGAACACCATCACTTCATAATATATATATATATATATGTATGTATGTATGTATGTATTTTGCAGTACCCAAATCCTAGATTTTAAACATTCTGCTTCATGTCTAGCACATTATTTCCTATAAATTTTTTGTATAATATTCATATCACATACTCACATATGCACACTAGCACTATACACCTCTTTTGTTAGCAAAACCAGAAATATAATTTTGAAAATCCCATTTGAATCCCACTATCTCAAAGCTCAAGGCAGTACATTCCCTGTAGTGAATTGCTTGTTATTTGTTTACTCTGTTTTTAAATAACAATGCTAACAGTAATCCTCCCCTGGAATCCCACTGCCTCCAACCCCCACCAAGGACAAATCCAGGGATTATTACGAAGAACATTTAAACATATGTGGAGAATGGTCCTGGAACAACCCTCAAGGGGCAAGCTCACATTAGATTCTAGAAGTTAGAAAATAAACATTAACACTATCAAGTCCAAATGATCCCAGGATCCCACGCCAAGTTAAAACTTCATGTCCTCCTGAACTTGAAATTAATAACCTAATACTAATGCTTATAACAAAGAACCTTAAGAGTAATAAAGTAACCTGCACAATGCCCAGATCCTAGATTTTAATCACTGTGATCTATGTTAAAAACCTTATTCCTAGTGAACTTTCTTTCCATAATAATCACTCATTATGGCATTTTCCCCAGCACTTTCAAATGCAAGTATATTCTTTTATTTAATCACAATCAATTGATTTTGTTACATTTTAGAATACTTTCTTTAATTTTGATAAAAATTCACATAACCTATATGGTATCCTCTAGCAGTTTTTTTCTGCATAGTTCAGTGCTATGAAATAGACTCATGTAACTCTCACCAATATCCATCTCTATAAATCATTTTATCTGATAAAACAGAAGATATATTCATTAAACCATAATTCTTTAGGCCAACCCCTCTTCCAGAATAGCTCTGGCAAACATCATTCTACTTTCAAGCTGTGTAATTTGCATGACTATATAATTTACAACAAGTAGAATTATGCAGTGTTTTGACTAGCATATTTCATCCAGGCTAATAATCTCATGGTTCATCTATCTTTATCATATGTCAAACTATCCATTCATTTTAAGGTTGAATAATCTGTCATTTAATGTATGTATTGCATTGTATTTATCCATTTATCCTTATTTGGGTTCAAAGGTTGCTTCCACATTACCTATTGAGTGCAATGCACTGGTATGTCTTCGAGACTGTTTTAATTTCTTTCCTGACTATATCCAGAAATGAGCTTGCTGGCGAAGCTATTTTTTAGTATACTGAAGAATTACATTGGACTTTTGTAGTTATGGCTATTTCTACTGAGTAGATTATTCATTTTGCACCTGTTAGATCTAGTTGGTTTAAGTCCTTAAATCACTAATTTCTTTCTAGTGGTCCTATTCTTGGTCAAGAATAAACTATGTAGTTCTTTAACTGTGAAAATAATTATGTATTGATTTAATTTGATAAGGTTTGGCTTAATATATTATGAAGTATTCTTATAGGTATATGCATGCTTATGACGGTTATGTTTGTAATTGCAATATCTCTTTACTATATGAAACTCATTAAAGTACAACTTACTTTTCTTGTTAATTTTTTTTTTCAAGTCCTAGGGCTTGAACTCAGTACTTGGGCACTGTTCCTAAGCTTTTTTGTGGTCAAGGCTAATGCTCTACCACTTGCTCCACAGTGCCAACTCCAGAGTTTTCTGAGTAGTTTTATTGGAGATAGGGGTCTCATGCACTTTCTTGCCCTGTCTGGCTCTGAACTGTGATCCTCAGATCTCAGCCTCCTGAGTAGGTAGGATTTTAGGCATGATCCACTGGTACCTGGTCTTGTTAATATCTTTTAAATCAACCCCTATTTTGTTTGACAAAATAGAAAATTTGTTCTCTACATGTTACTATTATTGAATATACATTTCCTTTCTTTCATTTTCTAATATTTTGTATCTGTATAACCAAAATAAATTAGTATGTAGCATGTAATTGTATTTTTTTTAATCTTGAAAATTCAGTAAATCCAATCTCTGTCACCTCGTTAGAAATTATACTTCAATAGCATTTAGGTAATTATTGATACTTATTTTCTGTATGATAGTTAGACTTTTTGTGTTCATTTTCTTTTACTCTCTTCTTTAGTGTTTCATTGATTTTGTAATGAAATCTTAAAATTACATTGTGATTCCTTTTATTCATATTTTACAGACTTTTTTCCTTTATTTTTACTATGGAAAACCTGTACAATAAAAATTGTTGTACTGAAGGGGAACAACAAAATGGAGAGACAGCAGATAAAAGGTGAATCAGTGCAATAGCAATACTTACAAGACAATATGCTGTAAACCAACTGTATAGCTTGGGAGGGTTGGGGAAAAAATGGGAGGAAAATGACATAGGAGGTAACAAGTTTGATAAGAAATGTACTCACCGCCTTATGTTTGAAACTGTAACCTCTCTGAACATCATTTTGACAATAAATAAATTAATAAAAATTGTACTATAACTTGAATTAATTTTAACTATAATATGTAATAAAACTCTATTGCAAATCCATTTGTTCATTTGTTAAGATATGATATCACTGCTTACCTCAGATGAGATTTAAGCTTGCATCAGTTCCTTGTGAACTGGACAGTGAGATGGACTTTGCCATTATGTCTGCCATCTTTCAATTACTGATGCTACAAATGCTATCCTTGTCCATTCCATGACCATCAAAATAAATTTATTTTATATATGTAAAACTTAACTAATATACAGGATAGAATGTAAAGTTTCAAACCAAAGTTAAATAAAACTAGTATTCGGAGTAACAGTTTGGGCTGTGTGTGTGTGTATGTGTGTGTGTGTGTGTGTGTGTGTGTGTGTGTGTGTGTGTGTGTGTGTGTGTGTGTGTGTGTGTCCAGGCTCTTAATTCAGGTACAAAACAACAGATGAACTTATAGCAATAATAATAATAATAATAATAATAATAATAATAATAATAATAGCTATTGCAATGACTCCTGCATTTGCCTGTATTAAAATCTCATGAGGAGATCTCAAATGGTGTAATTCCTTAGAAAATCTAACTCTCTGTTTAGCAAAATAGACTCAAGGAAATGTATGTTTATATCACACCAGGAAGGTTGGATAAAGGGGAAGGAAAAAGAAGACGAGAATGTAGTCATAAGTGCATATAGCAGGGCATTCATGGCTCATGTCTGTAATTTCAGTTACTCTGGAAGCTGGGAGCAGAGGAGCACAATTCAAAGCCAGTCTAGGCAGGAAAGTCTGTGAAATTTTTACCTCCAATAATCACCAAAAAGCCAGAAGTGGAGCTATGTTTCAATGGTAGTATTATACAGGAATTCTATTAGCGAGTTACAGAGAAGCCCACATTTGAGAGGTCCCACAAAGAGTCTTTGTTAGAAAACCAGTAACTGCAAGTGGACTCATATACCTAAAACAGTTCCAGTCCTGAATGTAGCTAGCACAAAGCTTATAAAGACAACAATCACATCAAGGGAAATGCATTGTTGTATGTGGATTAGCACAGCATGTTTACAGAAGCAAAACAAACCAACTAAGGGTTAACTAAGGGGAGCAATTAGAGGTTGTTAAAGGTCATGGAAGTTATCAAGGGTGATCCATCAGGAATAGGGATTTCCCAGAATATAACAACCACAACAACCAGGGATAGTGATTTCCAGGAGTCTAATGATCCATGTCATAGCTGTAGTTGTTAGAGTGACCTAAATACCATCTGTAACTCTTGGAATTTAGTGCTTAGGCATCAAGATGGCGATGAGGACAAGATGACATTACTTAGGTCCAGTATCCATATTTCAGTACAGTACTAACTCTGAGCAAAAAATCTCAGGGATAGTGCCCTGGGCCCTGAGTTCAAGCCCCAGACTGGCACACCATACAGACACACCAAACAGACACACACACACACACACACACACAGCAACACACCACACAGGGCATATCCTACATAATTTAAAATATTGAGACATAGTGTAGAACTAGTTGGTTGGAATATAAGAGAAGGATGAAATGGGTGACATTGATGAGATGCATTGTATTTATAACTGCTTTGTTGAATGCCATCTTCTTTTTACAACTACTTAAAGATAATTAAAAAAATAAAATTAAAATATCAACTTCTCATATTCTTCCCAAAGTTTCCAGAACGTCTAATATCTTTTATTAAAAAGATAAATTACTTTTGAACCAGTTTTACAAGGTAGGTCTAGAAGTAATAAAACCATTTTGTTTTCTGTTACATGAGAGTAGTATCTTAATGTTTCACTCACTGATAAAGAATAGAATTATTGGATATGGAATTCTCAATTGACAAGGGTTTTATGCATTTCTTTCTGTGTGTTTTTTTTAATCATTTTGAGTGTGACAGCTCATTCTGGTTTTCAAATTTTCAAATGTTTAGAAATCTTTTAATAGTTAATTGAAGGTATCTGTATATTATAAATTACAACTGCTTTTAAGGCTCTGTCTTTGGCCATTGTTACATGAAAAATGGATTATAATAAGTATTTTTTGTGTGTCAGTTGTGGGTATAATATATCTTTATGTGACTTGTTTAGGCTTATATTTTCGACAAACTTGTGAAATTTTCTTTTATTATTTTTCAGTGCCTTCTCTCTTTATTCTACAAATTCAATAATGTTTATGTTAGTTTGCTTGTTGTTATCAATATTATTCATTACGTCTTTTTAGCTTTTATCCTTCTTGCATTCTTCAGTTGCTTTTTTCCATTGCCGTCTTCAAATTTGCAGATTTTTTCCTTGAGTTTACTCAAATTTGCCTTTGAATCCATATGAAAGAATTTTTATTTCAATATTGATGTTGAAATTTTGGTTTATTTATTAGATTTCATCTCTTTATTGATCATTTCAATTTATTCATCATTTTGAATTTATTTTTGTAAACTTTCTTCACACCTTCCTTTTGTGCTCTGAGTATCTTTTAAGACAGATGCTTAAAGGGTATTACCTCGTGGGCCTGTCTTTCCTCTTTTCATGTATAGTTTTTAGAGTGGGTTTCAACAATGAGGAACCCATTTTGAATTTATAGAGCAGCTACTTTAAATTGTTGAAAATATGTCATTTATGAAGAAATGGGTGAGCCTGGAAAATATTACGTAAAATGAAATAAGTCAGGCCCAGGGAGACAATGAACACATATTTTGTCTGAAATGTTTAAGTTAGATCTAATATATACATATTCAAATAAACATGATCAAGGCTGTATGTTACTGTACACAATTGTACTACTTAAAGAATGGTGTATTCAAGAGAGAATTAAAATGGTGTAACTCCTTAGAAAAATGAACTCACATTCCAAAAATCTCAATACCAGGTAGCTGATTCTTGTCATGTATATGAGGGAGATCAAAGTGAAGATGTTCAATAAATAGGGCAGGTGGAGCAGAATTCAGTAATAATACTTAATGCAAAGAAACAAGGAACATTGAAGGGAAGGATGGGATCGGAGGCGAAGAGGGAGAATGATGAAATAGATGTTATATATCATGATGCATTGTAATTATAAACTTATACATTGAATGCTAAATCCCTTGAATAGCTGCCTAAATAAAAATATAATTTGATATAAATAGATTATGTCATTACAATTATTGTCTAAGTGGGACAAAGTGTCCTCGTGGTTTATACTGTTTTGTTTTGTTTTTGCAGTGCGGAATATCAACCCTTAGGTCTCTTACACGGACACAGATATTCTATAATAAGCTGCATTCTATTATTGGCCCTTCCTTGGTTTTAAATTAAAATGTTTACACTAAGACATATAGTTAAATTTGTGTCAACGTTTGAATAAATGAAAAACAGAAAGAAAAATTTAAAAACTTTTTTAAAGCAAATGCAAATGTAAACCTTCTGTTTTAACCCAACAGATAAACTGTTGGCATCTGCTTCCTTCTAAAGCTAACTGCAATGCATACAAAAGTCTAACCCAAGAATACATCGAGACGGAGAAGGGAAATGACTCCAGAAAAATTATGTCTACAAAATACTGTACAATGTAACACAGATGGACAATTAATAATTGACAAAACCTGGAAAGTAAAGCATGAAATCATACCTTTTTTTTTTTTTTTTTTTTTTTTTTTTAGGACAAACAACCTTGTAAAAGCAAACATGTCTCCTACAAAAACCTTAAGAAACTAAAGGAAAGAAAGCAACTGGTGCTGCACAGGATGTGGGTGAGAGAAAGTTAGAAACCGCTTGTATTCACTCAATAGCAGTCAATAAACAACCACTGACACCTTGTGAGAATAGACATCCGCAGCTGATGTTAGATCTTGACCATCAGCAATGCTACAAATCAGTGCCCCAACCACATTACCTCAATCCAAATATGACCTAAAGTGAAATATAACTTAGAGATTAAAAGAAATTAAGAGGTTAATTGGCAACAAATGTTAAAAATTGCTTGAAAAGAAACAACTTTGCTTGTATTTTGAAAGTAATAAGATGAAAACATTATCAAAATATAAAGATATGGTTAAAATCTTCATTGGGCAAAGCACCAAAAAAATGAAGGTGAGTTGACTCTGTTTAAATCCTAGGTGCACTTGATAGTGAATTTGAGAGCTCTATTATTATCACAACTGTACATCAAGGAAAGAGAAATTGGAGAAACCATTTCCCCTTAATAACTGTTCACCTGTATTGGTTATAGAATAGTAATTCAGAAAAAACACATTCATCTGTATTCACATGTTCAGAAGGAAACATCTCTATTACACAACTTCATCAATTCAGGATTTAAAAAACTAGTTTTGGCCTCAGACTACATTTAGGACAGAATCATAACTAATTGAGATGTAATTTTCTAAAACATTCCTCATGGTTTATCTTTCAAAATATTTAGAATCACCATAATAAACATCATTCACACAGACACAGTGACACACAAATACATACATACATACATACATGTATATATATATAGCGAGAGCATATCTACATATAGATGTGTAGTATTAATGCTTTATTACTATCTATCTATATACCTACATATGTATATATATAGTACCTACATAATGAATCATTTTAACTAAACCATTTAATCTTCATTTGTTCCTCAGAATCCATTTAAATTCTCATGTTACAAGAATGTGCTGTTTCTATATTTCATAACCTAAACATTCAGATAATTTGGATTCTGTTTATACAATTGAGAGTTTTTTGGTTTTGTCTTGCTTTTTTGCCATTCCTGGGGCTTGGGGCCTGGCATTCAGGGACTAAGCACTGTCCCTGGCTTCTTTTTGACTCAAGGCTAACTAACATATTACCAGTTGAGCCACATCACCACTTCTGGCTTTGTTTATGTGGTGCTGAGGAAACAAACCCAGGGCTTCATGCATGCAAGGCAAGCACTTTATCACTAAGCTATATTCCCAGAACTACAATTGAGAATTTGATCATCTATTTTGAATTTTAAATCACATTCTAGCCTCTTTCAGTGATACGGTTACTCAGCATTCAGAATTTCAAGACATGCCCCAATTAAAATAAAATTGATTTTTAGGCCAGATGTCCATGTCTCACCCTTAATAATCCTAGCTACTCAGGAAGCTGAGGTCTGAGGATGAGAGGTCAAACCAGGTAGGGAAGGAAAGTCAGAAAGACTTTTTTTTCTTTTCCAAATTTTTATTATCAAACTGATGTACAGAGAGGTTACAGTTTTGTAAGTTAGGCATTGGATACATTACTTGTACTGTTTGTTACCTCGTCCCTCAACCCCCCCTCCTCCCCCTTTCCCTTTCCCCCCATGCGGTGTTCAGTTCACTTACACCGAACAGTTTTGCAAGTATTGTTTTTGTAGTTGTTTTTCTTTTTTTACCCTGTGTCTCTCAATTTTGGTATTCTCTTTCAATTTCCTAGTTCTAATACCAGTATACATGGTTTCCAATATCTCTGTAATCTTATCTGAGTATATCAGAATGACTTATAAAGACACACACACACAAAACAGAAGTGAACCTGTAGCTCAAATGGTAGAGCTCTAGACTTGAGCACAAAAGCACAAAAACAGTGATTGCTCAGACTATGACTTTAAGCCCCAAGACTGACACGGATAAATGAATGTAAGAATGAATGAATAAATAAATAAATGGGTAAATACATAAATACAATCACTTTTTTAAATGTGTATTGATTCTTCCTAACTTTCCTTTCAGGTGTTGTTCTTTATTCTAGCCAACTCAGTTGTTTCCCCAAATGTCTGATTTTATGATTTAGCTACTCATACAACTGCATACAAATCTAAAGGATAAATATCTTTTATTTCTCTACCAGTTGTTAAATAAAATAATCAAAGGCGTACATTCTCCATATGGTTCTAAGGTGTTTCTGCTAATCTGTACTTTCTCTGTGCTGTTTCCAAAAACATTCACAAATTTAACACATATATACACAAATAAGCAACATAAGAATTTCTTTTCCTGAATTATGTAACAATAACCCCTCTGTATAGCACCTATATTATAACAATATTGTTTTAAAATTAAAGAATCACTTTGAAACTGGGCTCCAGTGGTCCACACCTGTAATCCTGGCTTCTCAGGAGGCTGAGATTTGAGGATCTAGGTTCAAAGGTTTCCACCCCAGGCAGGAAAGCCTGTGAGATGCTTAACTCTAATTAATCACCAAAAAACTAGAAGTGGTGCTGTGGGTCAAAGTGGTAGAGTAGTTGTCTTGAGGTGAAGAGTTTAGGGACAGCTCCCAGGCCCAGAGTTCAAGCCCCAAGACTAACAACCAAACAAAAATCTATTTAAATTTTTATCAGAATTATTCTTTACAGAACAAGGACCAATCAGCTTTGACTGTATTCAAATGTTCAACATATTTTCCTGCAGCTTTTAGAAAAACACTTTATTAGAAAAATTTAGGTGTAATATTTATTGTTATTCAAGGTTTATGGATGCCTTATCTGTTATCAGAATCAAAACAAAACATGATTCATTTAGCTTAAATGTCTTCTCTGAAAATCAATTATTACTTCATTTTTTTCTTAAATGTGTATAAATTATTTAATCATTAATTTGAAATTTCATTAATAATCAACGTCTGGCTCTAGAGCTGTTTTAGAAAATCTCTCTCTGTTTCTCTCACTCTCTCTCTCTCTCTCCCTCTCTCTCCATCTTTTGAAAATAATGGACAATGTTTGCATTCACTTTTTGACACCTGTCATTCCTATTCCCATTAATGAATTTTTACTTGTTGCAAGACTCTGAAATTGTATTTGCATTTTTTTATTTAACTTAATCTGCTCTCTTCTTAGTCTATGCTTAAATTTTTCTTTTAGCTTAGGAATTTTGGCCTAATAAAATGCAAATACCCTTTGTTAAAAAAATTCTAGTCTCTTACAATTTCTTAGAATTTATTTAATACAAACTTAAAAAACAATCTGACTTTTTCTCTTTGTAGTTTGAATATCTGCTTTTCTTGTTTTATAATGAAAATGGAAATATATGTACTTCATGAAAGTAAAACTCAGATCATGAAATAACTTTTAAATATGTAACTGAGGGAGGTTAACCAATTTCAATTTAGTTTTTGAAAGAGTCAGTAGTAATGAGATTCTGATATTTTAAATCAGGATTTTGGATATGAGCCACCACATGGATGAATAGTCAGTTGTTACCCCTAAAAGTGTCTATCCTCCTTAGGATAAATATTCTCAACTTCCTGAGTACACAATCTCACCTAGTTTTTCTTAAAGCACATGTCCTTCCCAAGTTTTAGATGAGCATATGAACAACTACGAAAGAAGTCTCCACCATAACAACAAGGTGGGTTTCCTTCACTCTTCATCACTATTGTGCTTCCCAAGGGATTTTTTTTTGAGGGGTGGGGGCATCTCAGAGAGGTTTGATAAAACAAGTGGTTTCCTTCCTTCCCTCTTATTTATTCTCTGGATATTGTCTTCCTGACATTCTCAGTGTAGCTGTGCTACTTGATTACCTGGACAAATGAAGTTTGCATTCCCAGTGCTCCAACAGTTTTCCCAGGCAGGGGGCTTTGATCTATTCTTGATTTTGTTATTATGTTAGATGACATATGCCTGTAAGCTAATTACTTTGGCAACACAAAAGGGCACCAACAATTCAGTCATGCATCCACAGGGGCACCTGAATAGTGTTTTAAACAATGTGTACAGAAAGGGTTAAAAGCTACACAGAGAGGAGCAGAGCCTGAGGGGAAAGACACTGCAGGTGTGTGGTTAACAAGGAACTAATTGGGTAACCAGGCAGGAGGAAAGGCAAGCATAAAGCTGGTCAGCAGGCTTGTGTAGAATTCCAGCAGTTAGCTGGTACTGAGCCCTTGAAGACTTGAAATAAAGACAAGTTGATCTGGAGTCTATTTTTTTGCTGTGATCTTTGCTAGAAACTGCAAATTGGGACTTGACAGCTTTTCTCACCGCCTGTTGCTTTATTTCAGGTGGTATTGTTTTGAACGAGCTAAGAGCTGACATCCTGGATGCTTAGCCTGGGTGTCTCACATCCAGACAAGAATGTGTGTCAACCTTTCAAGGCATGGTACTCTTTCTTCTCTTCTTAATGATCTCTAGGTGTTGTGAGGGAGGCGGTAGATAGTGAAATGAATGTAGGCCTCATATTCAGGATTCTAGATTTGAAGCCCAAGGGTGTATACAATGGTGTCAAGTTGAGACAGTTATCTTGTCCATCTGGCCATTACTTCTCAGTATCTAAGGAAAATAAGGTTGTGCTTTTCTCTAATAAATCTTTCTAACTTCTAACTTTGAAAACACATATTGATTTATTTTCATTATTGTCATTTTGCAAAGTGCCTAAAATAGCTTATGCAACGTGGGAAATGCAGAGGTTTGAATACTCAAGAATGTTTCCTAATGAACAACGGAAGAACTATTCAACACTGGGTTCCTGGTGGGTGAGAAGACAATTCAGGGATGCTAGCAGGAGAAGCAGCAACACAAGAGATCCAAGCTGGCCCCAAAGGGTATGAATTATGATGAGAAAATTTGTGCTTCCCTCATGTACTGGGACCTGATGATGATACTGTTAGTATGTCTAACCATCTGGAGGTGATTTAATTTTGAGCCTGAGACTCTTATGAATAAAGCAGGCTTAGGCGAGACTTCAGACCTGTTCTACTATGTGAGTATAGAACAAAGAGACACTGTGTATGAATCAGAAATATATCCTTAAACAAATCAAATCTGATATAAATTGAGACTTCCTAGCAACTAGTAGCACCAAAAATTATTTTCTACTCATAATAGGATGCCCAGTATGTGATTTTTTTTAATAGGTCCCTAAGTACTCAGACAAGATAGTTCTTGGATTAAGCTTCCATGAGATGCAAGCAATTATCTAAACTGGAGGAAATGGGTAAAGTAAATGGATTGGGGCATATAAATGATCATATTCCTATAGATAAGAGGAGGAGGACTTTCAGATGTAAGTCAGGTAACCAGAATCAATACACAGCTTTTTCTTAGAGTTTCGTTTATAGGTAGCCAGGAAATGATAGAAAAGTTAAAAAATATGTATGTGTTTATGTATACATTCATAGATACATATATATGGTTTGCATATGAAATATTTTCCAGAAAGGTCTTGGTACTGAAGGCTTGGTCCTTAGCTGGTGGTGATTGGATCATAACACCTCTTTTAAAATCAGTAATTTATCTGTTGCTGAATGATAATCTTGAATAGATGATTGGGAGGTATTAGAATTGTGAAGGTAAAGTTTATGTCCACAAAATGAGTCTCTTGGTCATATTATTTTTTTGTTTTCATATATAGTCTTTTTCTAAATCACTTTTTGTTTACTTTCAATACCTTTAAGTTGTTGTAGAAAAGAATTGTCATTCACAAAAAACAGTTTATGAATACAGTGCATCTTGATTGATGTCAGGGTAGATTATATTTTTGAGGGCCATTTCTGGCCTGGCCTCTCCCTATTACCTCAATTTGTTTTCCAACTGCCATTAGGTGAAGAGTTATACTTAACTCCATCTTTCCTCCCGTAAAAATGTGCCTTACCTCAGACTGAAAGTGGTATGACCAAGAAGATTGAATTATATGAAACAATTAGCCAATACAAACCTTTCCTCCTTGGTCATTGCTGCTCATAGTGACAAAAACCTGACTAATATTGATAGGATCATTCATTTTAAGTTGTGTGTATGTGAGTGAATGTGTGTGTGTGTGTGTGTGTGTACTGAAGTGTGAAATCAAGGACTGGGCTGGAGCTCTACCACTTGAGCCATACCTCTACTTTCAGCATTTTGTTAGTTAATTGGAGATGAGTCTCAAGGACTTTCTTACCTGGACTGGCTTTGAACCATGATCCTCAAATCTCAGCCTTTTTCGTAGTTAGTATTCCAGACATGAGCCACCAACGTCCAGCTTACCTTAAAAAAATAACTTTTTAAAACTTTGTATATATTAGTTGTATAATGGAACAAGTATCATTTTCTTAATATATAATCAAAATTGTTCAAATTCACAAATGTCCAAATGAAGAAAGATATGTTTACTGTATGTCTTTGTGGACTAAAATATAGAGCCATATTTTCCTGAGACAAATTGAGTTGTAATGAAAGTACATACAAATCAACAATTTGGAAACTAATGCAAAAGTATCTTCTGATTTTTTTTAACATGAATGCCAAAGTTCTAAACAACAGAGCCAATATCGTGTAATGTGATCATAGGTCTTGAAGTTGGACATTGTATATTTACACGTCTCATGATATTTTTATTGCTCAACTCACAGGCATGAGCATGTAATATCTTAGAGCTATAACACTCATGATTATCTTATGCTTATCTCAATTAGTATTAAAACCACATTCATGTTCCCTGAAATCATTTCCAAATATGACTTCTGATTACACATGGAACTGCTGCTTTTTGAGCCAGGTTCTAGCAACCCATGTAAACTCTCTAAATTACACATTCAAACTTGAAAGGAATGAGTGTTTGACTAAAGTAGCTCTGATTTTTTTTTAAATTCTAAAAATTGTAAGGTATTAAATAGAAGACATAACATTTTTCTAACATGGTGGTACAATATAAAAACTTCAGAAAAGGGTCAGAAGGGCAACTACTAAAGACCAAACTAATGAAATGTAACTTGTAGCCCTATATATTTTATTTTAACTAAATTACCTCATTTGGATTGTATTTTTAAGAGAATTTGGATGATTTAAATCTTAATTCCAGACATGTCTTTCTCCACCCACTTCAATTTAAGTTTCAACTTATGGGTAAAAAAGACCATTTTTAAAGGAGCCTGGAATTAGTCTCAAAAAGTAAGTTCTATAGTTTGTAGACATTCTACCTATTATAACAATAGCTGTATGAAAGCTTTTGTAACTCATTGAGACCCATGATTCCTTTAAATTAGCTTTAGAAAAGTTCAACTTTCCAATAAAACTGGTTTGTTGAAATCCTTACAGAAAAATACTTCTATTTCATAGCATTTATGATACAACATTTCAATATTTTTTTTAGTTTTTGATACTTAATTGACAAGTGGACATTTATGTAAGTTAACAATAGAAGTTTCCTTTCATATTTCTGTAATATCTCCTCTATTAATTACTTATCTGTGATACAAGTTGGTCTATGTTAAATATTATCACACTCCCATGTCTCATTTTTCTTCTTTGTTTTTATATCATCTAGTCAAATTCTTCAAGTTGATTTATCTCTTCAGATTTACTTGATTTTAAAGTCTGAATTGTTCTACTTCAAAATCCTTTGTGCAGCCATGCACCTGTGGGTCACGCTTGTATTCCTTGCTACTCAAGAGGCTGAGATTTGTTGATTGTTGTAAAAAGCAGCCCAGGCAAGAAAGTCCATGAGACTCTTATCTCCCACAAACCACCGAGAAAAGAGGCAAGAAGTGGTGTTGTGGCTCAAGTGGAAGAGCCTTCAGCCAGTGATCAGGGGCAGGACCCAGTCACTGAGTTCATGCCCGAGGACTGGACAAAATTTATTTGTGCTATTTCATTGTTGTGTGTATGTATATTTATGTTATTCCATTGTTTTGTGTTCATGTGCTTGTGTGTGTATATGTTTATGTTAGTGTGCTTTTGGATAAACAAAAAGGACTTGAGAAAGAAATTATTGCCTATCATGTTATGAAAAATATCTACAATTGTAGATTAAAATGAGATGCTAACAGTTTCTTCTGTATCTCTTATAGGACAGGCCTGGAATATTAATGATAATTTCCTATGATAATTTTTATGTGTCAAATATTAAATGAGCAATTTCCACAAAAAAGCTTGATATTTAAATTCTTCTCTACCCAATCCTCTTTATGGTTTCTTTCCTTTTAACATACTTAGGATCAAAACAAATGCATAAACTTTCTTTCCTCTCTCCAACTATCCCAAAGAAATTTCCAAATTGCATTTACATTATTTCACACAGGCATATAAATCTAAGGTTTACATGATGACACAAAGTCCTAGAAGTAATTAGGCAGTTTCTCATTTTAGTTGCTCTTTATCTAATAAGCAGTACATCTATCTGGGCCAACTGTGCTGAATGGACCAGAAGAGAAAATGCTAGAAGAGAGGACTATCTTTGACAATTTAGATATGTTATGGAAGAAGGTAATACATGACTAAGACGTAGAAAAGGATAGAATTGCATTGTAAGAAATAGTATAAAGAAAAATAAAAGAGCTCTGTGATAAGAAGACAAGTACTCATGTGACCATCCTGGTAGCATGTGAGATTGTAGTCAGCAGAGGGAAATCCCTCAGGGTGGGTAACATGCAAGCAAAGGCTCAACACAGTTAGCAAATCAGATCCACAAAATGTAAGACTGGGCCTGAAAAGCAGTAGGGGCCAAAGACAAGAAAAAGCTTAGTGATTGTGAGAAGAAGCTAATGACTTCCAGGAGAGGTTAGTTCAAAGTAAGGGAAGAAGGAATTGGTTGAGGATAAACAGGAAACGTTATGAAGATTGCTTTGTGCTGTCTAGGAGTTTGTACTTTATTTATTTGCTCCTTCCTTCCTTCCCTTCCTTCTTTTTCCTCTCTCTCTCTCTCTCTCTCTCTCTCTTCTTTCTCTTTCCTTTCTTCCTTCTTTCCTTCCTCCTTCTTATTAAGGCTTTATTCATAAGATTAGTTTGAAGATCATCTATTTTCTCTGGTAATTGTAGGAATGAATTGAAGAACAATAAGGGTAAAAGATAGGTCCAGTTAAGAGTCTTCTGACAGTATTTCTTGATCCAAATTGCTACCTGTGGAAACAGAAATCTGTAGTCTGCTTGAAATGTATTTTGGAGTTAGAACGATGAATACTTTAGACAAGTAACTTTGAAGAGATCCATAACAGCCTGGAATTTTAATGGAGAGACTATTTTGCACAGTATAACTTACTATGAGAAGACAGAAAGAAACAACCCTTAGTGTATTCACATATATTGGCTCACATTTCAATCAAGAAATGCTTAAGATGTCTATGGAATATTACTCATGGGAACCCTGTGCCAGTGGCTCCCACCTGTAATCCTAGCTACTCAAGAGGCTAAGACCAGAGGATTGAGATTCAAAGGCAGCTAGGACAGGAGTATCCATGAGTCTCTTTATCTCCAATTAACCAGTTTGGGATGGAAGAGGAGCTTACAATATTCAGTATTCATGTGGGGTTTAGGGTTACTACGGTGGATACCAGAGAATTATAGGATTCTTTGTAAATTATCTAATACATTTAAAAACAGAAAAGCGTAAGAAATAATTTCACCTGAAAAATAATGTAAGCAACAATGATTTATGAAGCTTGGATATTTATGAAGCTTGTAATGTACTTCCTTAAATATTGCAAAAGGGAATAGAGGATAGGACAGAGGAGGAGGAGGAGAGGAGAAGGGTGGGAGAGGAGAGGAGATGAAGGGACAGGAGGAGTAAGGAAGGGAAGAGAATGTGATTGACAAAAATTAAATTTCCTTCCTGGAAGTAAGAAGTATAATTGTTAGTTCAGTGGAATGACATTGCACATTGTCTGTAGAAAACTTTAATTTCATGAGTCCAGTAAAATGTATGCCACCTGACCCAGTGATTTGAATTGAATGTCATCTTGCCTTTCTGTTGTGCTCCATCTGAAATGTTAAGCACTAAGTGCTCATATAACCTCATTCCTCCTTTTTCTTCCTCTTTTTCTAGCAAAAATCTGGACAACACAGTACTCTTAGAATTCAACAATTGTTTTTGCACTATCAAAGGGTAGATTGCTTAATTTTCAACTGAAGATGTTTTATCCATTTGTTGGTGTTTTGTTTTGTTTTTTGTTGCCAGTCCTGGGGTGTGGACTCAGGGCCTGAGCACTGTCCCGTCCCTGGCTTCTTTTTGCTCAAGGCTAGTACTCTACTTCTTGAGCCACAGCTCCACTTCCGGCTTTTTTCTATATGTGGTGCTGAGGAATGGAACCCAGGGATTCATGTATATGAGGCAAGCACTTTACCCCTAGGCCATATTCCCAGAGCGATTTGTTGGTGTTTTAAAGCAAACGTTCAGATGGGTCCTTCAGAAGTATGGCAGCTGTGTTCCAGCCAGATGGGAATGCAAGAAGTAAGCATCTGATGACACTGCAAAATTTCAGTGGCCCTTTTCAGCCTGCATTTCTACTTCTTCAGTTCCAACTCCATGCATTTAAACTCTTTGATTGCAAAAGAAAGAAGCCTGAAAACTAGGACTACCGGGGATGTCAGCAAGGTTATATCTAGCAATAGCAGAATGCATGGCCGCACTATTGTGTGGAGAAAATAAGAAGACAGGAGTTGAGAGGTCAGGATGTATGAAAGTGACTGTTTTGTGCTGCAGTGAGAAGGTGGTGGAGGAGGAGAACAATGTCCCTGTGCACAGCACCACCGAACTGTTCCATTTCCAAGAATGTCAGGGCTTGAAATACAGGTCACTCCAAATCAATCCATACTGTACTTCTTGAAATAAAGAAAACACTAAAACACTTCTTGATGTAATTTATTCTTACAGACCTTGTGGCAAGAGAGTGTTTTAAACCTTTAAGTTGGAAGTAGGTTTCCTCCCCCCCCCCTTTTTTCCTTTCCTTCTTTTAAGGCTATTTACCTTGCTTATTTAACCCACATTTTCTATGTTTAGCTTTCTCTTTCTGAGAAAAACTTGCAGATCATGGTGATAATAGTCTGAGTAAGACTGAAGAGGCTACATGACATAACTCAGAGGGTTAATTGCGTTTCAAAATCTCTTTCCTTTTTCTCTTTGTCTATCCTCATGTTATGTCTTGAATCTACAGATATTACAGAGGGTGTTATTTTAACATATTGTGACATAGGTAAGTAATATAAGATCAGATTCTTGTGTACAAAATTTGTAATTACTTAATGTTACAAGGTGAATATTAAGCTGATGTTCACATGTCAATTTGAAATATTACTTCACTCTGTGTGTGTGTGTGTGTGTGTGTGTGTGTGTGTGTGTGTGTGTGTGTGTACTGGGTATGGAACTTAGGGTTTGGATGTTCTTTCTTAGGTTTTTTACTCAGTGCTAGCACTCTACTTCTTGCACAGCATTTCCATTTCTAGTTGTGTGTGTGTGTGTGTGTGTGTGTGTGTGTGTGTGTGTGTGATAATTAGAGATAAGTTTTTTGGATTTTCCAACTCTGGCTGGCTTTGAACTTTGTTTTTCACATCTTAGCCATGTGAGTAGCTAGGATTACAGGCCTGTGTCCCCAGGACCATGGTTTTCACTTTCCTTTTAAGAAACAGAGTTGTCTTAGTCCATGTGATTTGTTTTCATAAAATATGGTAGGTTTTTTGTTACTATACTCAGATAACAAATATTTATTTTCTTCACAGTCCTAGAAATGGGGTTATCAATGTCCAATGAAAATGTTCCATTGAGCTCATAGATGTCAGTCTTCTCCTTATGTCCTCACATGGTAGCAAGAACAAGGAAAATCACTCAGGTCTCTTGTTCTATATGTTATTCACCTTGCAAAGTTCCTACTTCCTAATACAGTAATATTGAACCAAGATCTCCATATATGAACTCCAGGAAAACACATATAGCTTGTAGCATATATATTCATGATTATTCTCCCATGGATTATGATAAAAATAGCAGTATCAGTTATCAGGACACATTTAAGTTATTGAGCTGCCATTGGACACAAATTGTAGTTAAGAGTGTGAGGCTCACAATATTAGAACTTGCCAAGAAATAACACACCAGTTCTGCTAAAATTAGAAAACATACACACACACACACACACACACACACACACACACACACAATTCTGAGTTTTTTATGGCCATTCAGTCATTATTTTGAGAAACAATGACTTATAGTAATGGGTAGAATACAGTTTTTGTGTTCTGAAGTACATGTATATATGTCATGAACCTACAACATCTTTATTATAAGCCAAGTATAATATATTGAATATCTTTAACCTATTTTATCCATATACTTATATACTCATATGGCTTTTCTGAATTTTAAATATTCTTCATAAAACAAGTGTCACTTTGCACAAACAAACGAGTCCAATGGAAGATAATGACAGAGAAGACGATTATTCCAACTCAAAGATTCAGAAAAGGGTGAGGAAGGAATGAACATAAATTGGGTGCAGATATTATATGAGTATCTAATTAATTTCCTGTTGGCTGGGGTCACAGCCCAACACTACTTTCAGCTGAGTAGCAACATATTTAGAATAGCATAAGGAAGAAATTATGAAGACTACCAGAAAATAACAGCAAAGATATTTGGCTTGTGAAGATTTGGGTTTTTATTCTTTCTTCTTTAAATGTATTTACATTTATATTTATAAAATGTTGTTCAGAAATGAAATTTATAAGGTAAGTTTGCCAAAACATAAAGAAATCCTCTAAAACTTCAGATTTTTTAAATGTCAGAACAAAACGTTAGGCATCCTGTATTGTGTATGTGTGTTCAAAATATCTTTGCAGTAATACCCTTACATCTGCCAACTGTGTACTGCCATGTACTGCAATAAAGAAAAGTTGTGATCTCTGTGCTGTTCTGTCTTTCTTCTTCTTTTTTCCACCTTTCCTTTCTTCTTCCTTTGTTTTCTCTCTCCTCTTTCTCTTCCTTCCTTCCTTCCTTCCATCTGTCTGTCTCTTTCTTGGAAAGTCTGTCTTTCTTGGAAAGTTTGACAGGCTTACTAATTTCATGTTTTCTGGGTATGTTATACTTTGGAATTAACAATTTTTATTTTATACCATTTAAATGTCCATTTGATTTATTTTCTTTTCCATTTTCTTTTTCAGAGAAATATTATTTTGCTTCATTATGTTTTCATAACAAAACACAGTTGAGTGCTAATACCTCCCTAAAAGACACGGGAATAACTTTCAAAATTAATAGTAAAAGATAAGTTTACAAACTCTCAGTCTTTGAAGTGGTAATTACTGTGTCCTTTTTGAAAAAAAGTACAGATTTAACCGCTACATTATGAAAATTTCTCAAGGCCAAAAATATATTTAATGTGAGAAGATAAAATTTAAACAACTGTCTTCTTCTTCTTTTCTCTTCCCAAATTGACACAGTATTTGGGTGCTCACATATACCCATGCACAACTGGAAATTCTACAAGTAAATTAATTATTATTGCAAAAACTCAACATCCATGGTTGTCGTATGCTGGCAAGTCTTGAAATTCTCCTTGAAAAAAGCAATACCCTGTCAATCCCCAATACTGGGAAAATGATGGTTCCCAGATTTTACTTCAATTCTAAGGTTATAAACTGTTCATTTCTTTTATAAAATAGATGGGATTTTCGAGTAGTTAATTCAATCTTAAATCAGCATTAGATAACTTTCAACACCTAAGAAATATAAGTACTCTATAAATTTTGTCAGTATGCTCTAATGTTTAGGGGATAATGACAAGAAAATAGTGTGGGTACGTTTTCACTACAGATAATTTTTATCTATACTTTGTCTCAACCAAACTTCAATTCTAGGTTGGATTGTAATTATAGAACATGGTCGTTTCCATAGTAATACATACTTGGAAGACAAATTGGGATCCTTTAAGGTTCCCAATTAGGTTTCATTCCTCTTCTTTGGGCATTCACTGTCCCTGAAGGCAATGAGTTGAATTCAGTCCAACCTTGTTTGTCTTCCCCGGCTAAGTTCAATCATTTCCCTTAGATCTTCATGTTGATATTACTTATCATTCTACACTGTTTGTCCATGTATAACTGAGATCATAAATTAATCTTTCTTTCATACCATTGCCTGAAATATTATTTATTTAAATATTTTATGAAAGGTTGTATTTTATCTGGTCCCTAAAGAGGACTACTAAAGGAAGATATGACTAATATTTAAATATACTTCTTATTTCTGATAATAATAAAGTGGTAGACATTCTGTAAATCCCAGTGAAGAATTGCTTAATCCATTTCCCACATTTCTTCTCTATAACCTTCTTCATATCAGTAATATCATCTCTCCTCTGTTGTCTATCAAAAAGTTTCTTAGCTGTGAGCTGGTGGCTCAAGCCTGTAATCCTAGTAACTCAGAAGGCTGAGATCTGAGGATTGCAGTTTGAATCCAACCCAAATATAACATTTTTTTTTTTATTATGAGACTCTTATCACCAATTATTCATCAGAAAACTGGAAGTGGCTTTGTGGTTTAAGTGCCCAGGCTCTTAGTGCAAGCCCCATGACTAGAAAAAAAAAGATTTCTTAAGTTTAAATAATTATATGAAAATGAAACTATTAGGAATAATAACATAACTACTGACTAACTGATGTTCTTATTTTTAAAAAGTATTTAAGTCTAAGTTATATAATTAGAATTTCTTCAGATTCAAAGTGACATTACACAAAATCAAGTTTAACACCTTTATTTGGTAAATAATTTGGAAGATTTATGATTTATATCTCCAAGGTCACACAGCAAGATAGGAGTAGAAAGGAAAATTATCCCAGAAAACCACAGACCATAGACAAAGTCACGTAGAGCAGAAGCGTTTATTGCAAGCAGGGCCAGCAAGGCAAGTTGCCACAGAAGAGTAAAGGAAAAATGGCTCAGGAACTCTCTCTCACTGGGTCTTTATACCTTCATGCAATTAAGGTGGGAGGTGCTCCGCCTGCCCCTCGGATATCTTCAGCCAAGGGCAGAGTCACATTGCCAAAGGGCAGATCTTATGTCTGCTTACAGGAGTAGATTTAGCACTAGAACTCTGCATGTCAGCTTTTGGATCAGTATTCTAGGTATAAACACAGTTTTGTAATCTTTGAAATATGTTCTTTATGCATATACATTTGTTTTTCACTCAGCGATCAACTGCTTCCTTCATATTATTGATGAGTAATGAAATGTTGGATTGGAATTTGGAAACACCAGTTCCTCCAATCAATTTTTAATGAAATATAGATCAACCTTGAGAAAATTTGGTAGTCTTCCCTTTCTTACTTTTACCTTCAGTTTTTTGAAGAGACACAGAGAGCAAGACATTTATTTTATGTAGTTAGTATACCATTATCCTTTTATATTTGGAAGATATACTTTGAAAAGTAAACTCTGTATTTTCAACAGAAAGAACATCAGTGCAAGAAAAACAGATACAATTGATTATTAAATTAGTAGATTTTATTGTTGATAGGGATAAGAACAGTGAAAAAAAGCATGATTAATGTAAAACATAGGAAAAGAATTGTGACAGAACGGAAAAAAATATATATTAAATTCAGAAGTGACAAGGTTTATAATAGTATAGCAATTATATGCAAGACTAGGTATAGTAATGGTAGTACAAGAAGTGCAAGAGATCTAAGAGCCATTGAAGTATAAGTAGAAGTACATTAGGTGATAGCAAGTGCAGAGGCTTTAGTCATTTCAGAATCCAGAATAATTTGCAGGATGCATACTACTTTCTAAGGTTGAATTTCATTGTCCCTGCTAATGTTGGGATGATGCCCACTTTTTCAAAATCTAAAAATCAGTGAATTCAGAGAAAAGGCAGTGGTGAATTCCCTTTCACCCCATATTTTGGCAGACTAATTCTGATGTGGGTATCAGTCATACCAGACTGCAGAAAAATCAGATGGATGGAGGATTCTTCTGGCTTTATTTCCAAAAACATGTGTGTTCTTTATCAAATGTTACAGCCCATGTAAACATGATGCTTATTTGAATGTGAAAAATCCTTTGGGAAGTCGAAAGCAAGATTATGAGAGGAAAATAACCCAAATATAACATTCATTTTATTACTTTTATTTTTAACCTTCTTGTTTCTGAGGACACAAGATTTCCACTGAGATGTTTCCTTTTCCTCTGTCCTTTCACAGATGTTGGAACTCAGCTAAGTTTCTTTCTTTTCTTTCTTTCTTGTTTGCTTGCTTGCTTTTTTTTTTTTTTTTTGCCTGTCCTGGGCCTTCGACTCAGGGCCTGAGCACTATCCCTGGCTTCTTTTTCCTCAAGGCTAGCTCTCTGACACTTGAGCCACAGCGCAGCTTCTAGCCGTTTTCTATATATGTGGTGCCTGGGAATCGAACCCAGGGCTTCTTGTATACGAGTCAAGCACTCTTGCCACTGGGCCATATTCCCAGCCCTCAGCTAAGTTTCTAATGTAGGCTATGATGAAAACTAGATAGTCTTCTAGGTCAGTGATTGAAAGAGTAGTTTATTTACTTAGTTTTCATGTTTCATTTTTAATTACAAAGGTGATGTAGCTTTGTACATAAATCAGTTATCCAATACATATTTTTTCTATCTTGTTCATGTTCTCACTTGCCCAAATATCTAGCATTGTCTAGAAAAAGAGGAAAACATATTTATTAGCAGTTTGCAAGTCATATTAAAGGAAATGCATAAAGCTCTAAAAGGAAAAGTGGAAAACACCATGGAAATAATTACCCAAATCCCAATTTGAACATATAAACAATAGGAGACTATTACTCTGAGAAGAAGAAATAATACTTCTTTTCAGTAACCAGTAGAGTAGTTTACAGTCACCAAAGATAAAAAACACACTTTTCTTAAAGGTAACACCTTACTTATTTTATTTTTCTCATTTATCAAGGGCCTTTGACTCAATGTTTATACTTAGAATGAATCACTTTAACAATTCAAAAGAAATCAGAAAACACAGGATTTTATTTGGGAAACATAATTTTTTATCTTTTGTTGAGCAAGAGGAACTTATAAAGCCTAGGAAGAAATTCCAGAATCAGGTACAAAGGCAAAGGTGTACAAAAAAATACATGTTCTGCACCCTGGGAAGTAATTTAATAAACATACTTTCCCTGTTAGCCTGTGATTAAACTAAATTGCTAACGTAAACTTTTCTGTGTAGAATTTCAAATGTCAACACATTACTTTGTGATTCCTCTTAATTTCTCACAAAGAAAATGCAAAATGAATTCATTATGCTGGAGTAAGTGGAAAAAATGATGAGTTTTTCCAGAAGAGTATGCAATGGGGAGAGATTGGGCAAGACGATTATATTGAGATATTTGAATAGCTGGCCATTAGCAAGAGCATCCCCATTACTCTGCTGATAATTATATCACTTCTGGTATGACTTCCCTGTGGAATAATAGAATGTTCCCAGTGCAGAAGATAATGAAAACTACCATTCAGGTGGTACATATATGCCAGGAATAGAATGCAGTATTCTGTTCCTTCCTTCCTTTTACTCTGCTTTAGATATTATCAGACTCAAATCCCTGTGTCTTGTTGCATGCACCTACTTGGTGCATATTAGCCTGGTTATGTTGTTCTGTGCTATATGGGAAGAATAAATGTATCTTGAAAATGAGATAGCAATGGAATGTCATCATTCTGCCATAATTATCTTCTGTGTTTAGAAAGCCTGATGTTTTTCAAAGTAGAATTTTTGTTAGCTATGATGTAAATGACTTTCAAAACACACTATAGTTCAGAGTGAAGGCTATGACTCGAGTCCTATAAGGGCAAAGCACATTTTCTGTTGTTCTAAGAAAAAAAATAGTTGCATTTTCCTCTAATTAATCTATCATTCACAGACACATTTTCACAGTAGCAATCAAGTGAAATTAAACAAAAATGGAGGAAATAATGAGATCAAACAATAACACTCATTTTCAATTACATTTCTTCCAGTTTTACTCTTATATTTTTTCTATTTTTCTCGCTTAAACCTCTCATAAAAATCTATCCTGTGTTATTGCCACCTTATCATACTGTGGCATTTTTATTGCTGTTCATTTTCATTTTGGGGGAATCTTGCTGGGTACTCTATGTGTTCACATATTCATTAATTCTACAGAAAACTCAATTTGAATTCTGCCCTTGTTGTGCCACTATTGTTTGAAATTTTGTATCCTTGTTTGCAAATGTCATTTAAAAAAATTAAATAAAGGAAAAGCATGTACCTTGTTAAGGACTTCTCTCTGCCTCTTGTAGAGGGTAGTGAAATGTTACAGTGGTCTTCCCTCCTAAGCATACCATTTTCTTTCCTATTAAAATTGTATTTACATTTTCTGGTCAGAAAGGTACATATTGGTATATGAGTGTACTCTAATTAAAATACTTTCCCAAGAATTTACTCTGAATTCTTGAACTTTCAATGGGTATTAATAAGTAGCTGAGTCTCATAAGAAGTGAAATATGTATAATCATGATGTCTGAATTAGGATTCATAATTAATATTCTGGTAATATCAAATCACAATCAATGGACTTTCTCATACAGTCAGTCATTAAGGACAATTTAAGAAGAACATGGATTACTTTTGTGTGTGTAGAATGTTTAATTTGCAATTTCCATCAATGCTAGCCACCCCCTGCCCAATCACATTCACTTAACAATTCTCATGATTTACAGTAGTTAGCATAACATAGTAGCCTGATATATTATGAAAATTATCATTTTAATTAATTAATTAAATTATTTGATCAAATTTTAGGAAATACTTTCACAAGTTAATTTAAGATAAATGACATTACTATAAAATGAGGGAAATTTAATGTAGTGTAAGTTATAGGACACGTCTAAGTGTTTTGTGTTTGTAGGTAGACAAATTGCTAATTCTAGATGGCAAAGTATAGAAAATGCATTGCACATTCTAAATGCCCTAGTATTTATGTTACACTCAAGAAAAATGGAATGACATATTAAAGTATTTTCTTGAATCTATATGATCAAATTCGTGCTTTAGCAAATAATTGTAACTTATATTCCATACCTGGTATTTGTTTAGACAGCACTCTAAATTATAACAATTCTATATATAAAAATATTCTCCTACTTAGATTTGCTCAGCAGCCAAATTCTTTAGTTTCTTTCCATTTTATTTTATTTAGATTTTTATTTGTTTTGTTTTTGTTGCCAGTCCTGGGGCATGGACTCAGGGCCTGAGCACTGTCCTTGGCTTCTTTTTGCTCTAGGCTAGCACTCTACATCTTGAACCACAGCGCCACTTCTGTTTTTTTTCTATGTATGTGTAGCTGAGGAGTCGAATCCAGGGCCTCATGTATACGAGGCGAGCACTTTACCACTAGGCCATATTCCCAACCCCTTTCATTTAGATTTAAAAGAAAAAATATTGCAAAGGTGTTTCACAGGTGGATTACAGCTGCGTAAGTCAAGTAATGAGTACATTTTTTTCTTGAACAGCGACACTCCTCTCTTATTCTCTCCCAGTTTTCCCTCCCAACCCATCCCCTAAGTTGTATAGTTTATTGATAATATTGTGTCTAGTGGGTTTCAGTGCTTAACTGGTTTACCATTTGTCCCACCATTTCTGTTATTTCCTTTCCCTTCCCCAAATCAGACAAACTTATATACAAGACAAAGGATATGGAAAAAAAAAACCAAAACAAGAACAAAAGAGAATAAACTAAAGATAAAAGGAGAAAAGAGGAGGAAGTGGAGAGGGTAGATGTTTAGGAGGATAAAGAGGAGGAGAAGAAGAGAAGAATGAGAAAAGGACCACAAACAGTACAATACAAAAAATCTATTACTTCCATTTTCTTAGTTCATTTTACATTTAATTTTCCCTTCTAAAATGTTATGGGCATTATAAACCAGCTAGAACAGAGAAAACATAAATGGTGAAAAGTAATATGAAAAAGTAGACAAATGTCAGTATAGATTCTATACAGATTAAAAAAATACTAAGTAACCTGGCAATGATGGCTCATGCCTGTAATCCTAGCTCCTCAGGAGGATGATATCTGAGGATCATGGTTTGAAGCTAGCCTGGGCACAGAAGTCCATGTGAGATTCTTATTTATACTTAACATCTCAAAAAAACAGAAGCAGAGCTGTGGCTCAGGGGGTATTGTGAAAGCCGTGAACACAGAGTCTCAGGGACAGCACCTGATTTTGAACACATGATTTTGAACTCATAAGAAACTGAATGAAATAGAAGTAGAGAACTCTTATTAACCTGGTTAAATTTAGCATAGGAATACAAAGATGTTTAATGTACAAAAGCCAAGGAATAAAGTTCAACGTGTTAATAAAATAATTAAGTGTATCAAAGTGTTAATCTCAGCATGTGCATAAATTGTGCTTGATAAAATTCAGCATGCACTTATGATAATATTTCTCAGCAGTGTAGAAGGAAAATTTTAATCCATTGAATAGGAGTTACAAGTAACTGAGAGTTAGCATCATATATAATGGTGAAAAACTCAACATTCCAATGTTTTGGGGAAATAAAAATATGAAATAAAAATAAAACCCTAAGGATAGCTTAATAGTATACATCAAAATGTGTACAATGGGAGGAGTTGCAGACATATTTAGAAGGAAAAATACAGTCTTTAAGCAGAAATGATTCAAATATTCATATTGAAAAGTTTAAACATTGTACTTATTTAGTGACTTTTTAGAAGTAACTTGGATATTAAAAAATAAAAATCATGGTTGAGCTGTATGCAAATATGAAAGTGCCTTTGAGCAATGGTGAAACCCTTAGTCCAAAGCTTAATACTACCAGAGTGGACAGAGTAAGGGCAAGCAAATGCAGTAATTCCATTATATTCAATATACATTATGTAATAAATAGCTACATAATTTGAGGTTAGTTCTGGGAGGGGATAAATAGGAAAGTTGAATGGAAGGATGGACATTGATCAAGAAACATTATGTTCATTACTTGACTTAGGAAATTGTAACATCTTGGTTTAACTACTTAGTAATTTAAAAAATATATGCAATCTTATTTCTTTATGTTAGTAACAAGAACTAGGAAACATATATATATGCAAGAGAATAAAGGCTTAATACTTATTTAAAAATTATATATATGTTGAAAACTGAAATTACTGCTAAAAGACATGAAAACTACTTAAAGAAATGCAAAGTTATTTCTTGTCATTTTTTAAAGTCAACGTGTTCAGATTTCAGTTTAGTACAAATTGTTTATTATAGTTACTGAACTTCTAAGCAAAGTTCTAGTTCTGACATACTGTGTTTGTGTGTGCACGTGTGTGTGTGTGTGCACATGCATGCTCACTGGGGCTTAAACTCAGGGCATGGGAGCTGTCCCTGATCTTTTTTGTTTGTTTGTTTGTTTTGCACAAGGCTAGCACTCATCCACTTGAGCCATAGCTCCACTTCCAGCTTTTTGGTGATTAAATACAGATAAGAATTATGGGCTTTCTTATCCAGGCTAGCTTTGAACCTTGATTTCTTGATCTCAGCCTTCTGACTAACTGGGATCATATTTGCAAGCCACTGGCACCAGGTTTAGCACTTTTTATTTTTTAGATATAGAAATTAACAGATCCTGAAGTATACACGTGAAGGTCATTAAATGATAACAAGGAAAACAGTTCTGACAAAGGATGAATTAATGCAACAATGATATTCACTAGACAACCACTTGTGCAAATGAACTGTACAATTTGGGGAAAAAGAGGAGTGGAGGGGGTAAGTGGGAGGAAATGAGGGAGTGAGTAATGTTGTTTAAAAGAGAATGTACTCATTACCTTATGTAAGTGTAACTCCTTATCACCTTTATAATAAAATTAACAAAAAAATTAAAAAGAAAACATTCTTGATAAAGGTACAGATGGAAAAGACCATGAGTGGTGATTTAATCCTGTAATTCCCACCCTACTTGAAAGACAGACATAGGACGGTTGTTATTTGAGCACAAACTTAATGAGAATGTAGCTCAAAGAATGAGGCACATCTGGAGATTCACATCTGCAATTCCAGCTCCCTGTGAGACAGAGTTAGGGTGTTGCAAACTGAGGCCAGAACTAGATCAGAAACATGAGATGTTATTTGAAATATAACTAAAGAAACAAGGGACATGACTCAAGTGGTTGCATCCTTGCTTAGCAACTGTGAGTCCCAAAGTACAATCCATAATATAACTAGGAATATAAAAGAGAAAAGAAAGAAGGAGGACGGGAAGAGTGAAGGAACAAGCAGGTATATACAAGAAAGAAAAATAAAACCCTAAGAAATTATCCAAAGTCAGAAAAGCCAAAAACAAAACAAAACAAGAACAATACCACAAGTAAACCATACTATGAGTATCGTAGAAGAGCAAAAGGACACTCAGTGAAACTAAAGTAATTCTAAAGCAAATTTGGTAAAGCTGAAGCAGATCTGGGCTTTAAGTGATACTATTACATCAGTATTGGTTCATTCTTAATGTAGCATGTCAACTATACAGAGGTAAATATTATTAAGGACAGGAATTTGACATGAGGTATCTGCAAACTCTGTATTTTCTGAATATTTTCTCTGAATTTTTTCCTTCAAGGAAAGGACTATTAATAGACATCATATTGAAAGAAACTACTTGAAACACATGGATGTATAAACTGTATGATTTAATTCTGCTCAGTTTCAGAATAAATGCTGCAAACTTAAGATGAAAGAAAGAATCCAAGGAGTAATTGCCTCTTGAGAAGAAAAGTGTAGATTAAGCAAAATCAAGAGACTTTGTGGGGGCGAGAAAATCTTCTATATCTTGATAAAGGTGAGAGTGTATAAATGTGATCTTTTTTTTCCCCAAAACTCATTGAACCATGCACTTCAAATCTGAACATGTAAAGGTGGGTTAAAAAAAGCCACAGTGATGAAATAATGAAGTATTCAGAAAGCTTCTTCTATTCTGTATCCCTTTTTCTGATTTAGTTATCTTCCATCCAAAATGAGAACAGACATTCTTTACAGCCTTTGCCTTTAGAGATCTTTGTACAAAAGCCACTTGGGAAGTCCAAAGGCTCATTATGATTGTGCAGGATGACTCATTCCCAATTGAACTTTTAAATAGGGAATTTTACTCTGAAATCTTACCTCCCTTTGTTTCTTGATTTGAATACAGGCATACATTCTTCGTTTTGCTGCTTCTAAATTCTGCAAAAAAGATTAAACTCTTCATAAGTTTGAGAAAAAATTATTTTTCATCTCCTTCTTTGCTCAGTATAGTTAATGTTTACATAGCTATCATTGTTATTTGTTATTCAAATGTTGTCTTATTCACATTTTTTTTTGTTCAAAAACAAGTAATGTTGTGTTGCCTCCCTAAGCTCTTTTATTTCAGAGCTATGAATGCTTGTTCATATTATTTATGTTTCATCATTTTAGGTATTTGACATTTCTATTTTAATGGGAAAAGTTCAAATTTGTGGAAGGAAATTAGGAAGAAGTAGTAATGAGTGATGGAATATTAAAATGGGGAGATGATAGGACATAGAAAAGCAAAGTGGACACATGATTCTAACTAACTCACCTGGATGCCAATGTAGTCACTCACTGAGTAGGTGCATAACTGTATGCATTAACTAAGCTATTAAGTAAATTAAGCTTTCTACAAGTGTTTTCCCACTGAATAGATCCCCACTTGGAGAAAGTAAGTATAGGTTTATTTGCTTAAGATACAGACTTGTATACTAAAAATATTCTCGATATCTGTTTAGAATGTTAATGAACTCCATGATTTCTTTGATCTTTATTATGTTCCACTTCTGTCTATTTATTTTCTAAATATATGATTTAAGAGACAGAAAATATCTACTAACTTACCTATTTATGAGCTATAACTATACTATATATGTCTGAATGGAATTTGATCATATAGGATGTTAGGGTTTTGGTTTGGGGATCTATCCTTGGGCTCAAAAATGTCTGGCTGTTCTTTCTAGGCTTTTTTTCACAAGGTTAGCACTCTACCACTTGAGCCACCACTCCATTTCTGGATTTTGGGTGTTTGATTGGAAATAAAAGTCTCATGGACTTTCCTGCCAAGACTGTCTTTGAACCATGGTCCTCAGATCTCTGCAACTTGAGTAGCTACAAGTAGAGGTGTGAGATATCAGTGCCCAGATAGGATAATAGTTTTATAAATGGAAGTGTCTTTCAGTGATAATATGTATTATAACAGCCATAAATAAATGTACTGTGAAAATAAATTTTTATCTTTAGTACTTTAAAATACATATATGGCCTCTTTCACAAGAAGATGTCACAAAAATCCTTACACATAATTTTCTGGACAAGTACAAGTTTAGATAATAGAATGTCCAGAAACTGAGAATTTGGTACATTCCTCAAGGAAGACATAAGGATTGTTGCATACATTGATATTGCTATGTGCTAAATTTTGCTGGTTGTAGGAGAGAGCCAGAACTCTTAGCCATGTAGTGGAGGACACCCAACTGCAGAAACTGAGTCAAAGGGAGAACACAGTTTAGGTAAATACAGAAATTGTCATAAGTGAAAGATTAATCCTCAGTGAGAAATTAGCCAACATTTATGCAGTGACATTAAGGAATATGTATATAAAAAGCACCCAATGAAAGAAACCAAGAGTTAGGCAGCCAATTCAAAATGGTGAAACAAAGAGTAAAAGGCGAACCAATGCAACAGCAATACTTACTAACTGTACAACTCTGGAGAGGGGGCAATGAGGAGGAGGGGAGAAGGGAAGGTGGGAGAAAAATGAGGGAGAAGGTGACAAGTTTGACAAGAAATGTACTCGCTATCTTATGTATGTAACTGTAACCCCTCTATACATCATCTTGACAATTAAATAAAAATAAAAGAAGAATGTCTTGAAGGAACATGGATGAATACTGGATTATCAAAAGGAATTCTTTTTTTTCTTTTTTTTTTTTTTTGCCTGTCCTGGGCCTTAGACTCAGGGCCTGAGCTCTGTCGCTGGCTTCTTTTTGCTCAAGGCTAGCACTCTGCCACTTGAGCCACAGCACCACTACTGGTCGTTTTCTTTATATATGTTGCTGGGGAATTGAACCCAGGGCTTTGTGTATATGAGGGAAGCAGTCTTGCCACTAGGACATACTCCCAGCCCTATCGAAATGAATTCTGACCTATGTCAAATATACATGCACACACACACACACACACACACACACACACACACACAGAGAGAGAGAGAGAGAGAGAGAGAGAGAGAGAGAGAGAGAGAGAGAGAGAAAGCAGATTTTGTTAGAGTAGATTACCAGACATTTACTTAAGCAAAAATAATGGAGCCATTATGCCAACTATAGATGTCAAATTGGGGGCAGTAGAATATAACAGTGGCATGTATTAAAGAGACCATAAAGCATGCCATATTCTATCTTTCTCTAGGAGATGGACAATAGTTTCAATAAATAATTGCTAAGTTACTTTCTCTGAGATAATTTCTTATACTTTGTCATACACACACACACACATACACACAAACACACACAAATATTATTACAGATGAAAAGAACGTTCTGAATACATTTGAATAATGACTGGAAACTTCATTACTGATTTGATACACTCTTAAGCTAATATTCCTAACTTCAGAGCAAATATGGAATAGAGGAGAAACAAAAACAATAAAAAAAATGAATGAAGAGAAATAAACATAAAAAACAAACTCTGCTCTGAGGGCATTATAGTATAGAGAAGTGTTCACATCAAAATATGAATATAGTAGAGGCTACCTACTGAAGGAAGAGATGACAGGGAGTAATGAATACAAACTGTTTAGATGAAGATGGAAATATTAAAATGTAACAACAGTATAAAAAGAATGGTACCTTCACTCCTAAATAAACTGGAACTCTTAGAAATCTAAGAGCAGATTTCAATAATCTGTAGTGAAAGCGTTTTACTTGACAATAAGGAAAGATAATAAAACAACATAGCCATTAATCCAACTGTACTTTACAGTTGAAGAAACTAAGAAAAACAAAACTTGTTAAGTAAATAAATGTGCTTAGAGAGAGAATTTGACTCTAAAACTTATTTCATGGCAACTGTATTATACTAAATATTCCATGCAAAGACAGTGAAGTTCTCATCTTACCTATGTTTCTGAGACTAACATAAACATGGAAGAAACAATATTGTTTCGAAATATATGAGTATTCTTCCTGTAAATAGTCTTGCTATTGTGTTAGCTGGTTTAGCAAGCTTTGAGACAAGAATCAAGCAGTGATGAGTCTTCTTGGAATGACCTTTCTTCCCCAAAGTAAACATAAGATTTGATTGATCAAATTCTCAAATTTGAAAATGGCATTGATCATCTATCTTCATTTGATTAACTACTACCAAGTTTACTCATAAAGATAAAAATAGCCAATACAGAACTTTAGTTTAATCTCAAATTTGCAATTTAGAGGAAGCACTTTAAACAAACAAAAAAAAACCTACAAAATTTTACTCGCACATCCACTTCACTCCAAGAGTTGTGGCATTAATGTTCATAAAAGCATCTAATTCAGTTTACAAATTAAATCATGTAATTTGTCATACAGGGAAACCACATAGAAAAAGGAGGTGTCAAGTTGACTCAGGCTGCCTGGGAGAACATTTAAGTATAATTTCTCTCCTAGGTTCCTGTAGGGGTATTTAACCTGCTTTGGGGGGAAAAATGTCACTCATGCTTATTATTTCACTCTTTCTTGCCAAAGAGGCTCCAGCTAATGCCCAGCAGGGATTGCACCATGAGCCCCATTTTTCAAGGGCTTTCTAACTCAGTCATAAAAATTGGATCTGGGCACAAACTTGTCCCAATTGTGGTGCACTTTCTAGCTTGTTTGTTATAACCAGATGTATTTAAATTTTGTTCAGTTGCTTTTGAAGGTGGAAGGGAAATGACATTTTTCTGCTTTTTAGATGAGTTTTGGCAATGCTGGGAATCTAAAGGGAGTTTGATTTTAAAATTAAACATGAACTTTTAGATTCTATTAAGCCCATCCTTTTGATCTAGGGCCACTGCCAATGGGCATTTCTATTAACAAGCAAACAGAAAATAAAACCCTGTGGAAATCATCCAGTTAAAAAGGAGCTGATAATTCAGTTCCATCCAGGCCTTATGCTAATAGTCAGCCAATTGTGGATGCTGTGACCTCTGTGGGAGATGCATTCTGGCTCTTTGCAACATCAGATTGGGAATATGGTCCCAGATACAATTTTGTTTAAAAATTGAGTTACAACAACAAGGAGGAGGGGGACTTTTTTTTTTCTTTTTTAGAACACACAAATATAAATCAAGGTAAAATTCAACCAGACTATATCTGAGAAGCTACTAGGTTTCAAAAAGTCTACTAAGAGTGACTTCAGAGATAGTTTGTATATATTGTGAAAGATATATAGCAAGGCAAACATGAAAGAGATGGCAAGAAGACAGAATGTGTTGATTGTGCTTTTTTGATGTGTTGAATGTGCTGCAGTTATGTGCTCTAAGGTGGGGGGGGGGGGGCGCTTTTACTGTGGAAAAAAATATCACAGGCCCACTATTTTGGGTAGCCTGAAGGTAAACTAGGCTTCAGGAGACCTGTCAAAGACAGGCTGAGCGGCTGAGCAACTGTTCAACAGGGGGCATGAAGTGAGGATAAGCTAGCTACTTTTCCAGACAGGTTGAAACTTGGATATAATCATGAGCAGCAAAAAATACATGTTGTTGTTACGAAGTATTTACAAAATTCACAAGGAATTTTTGAAGAGGAAGAAATCAAAAATTTTGTATTAAATGATGAATCTGAATTTAATACTTAGAATCAAATTTAAGACTGAAGAAAGCCAGGCGCTGGTGGCTTACACTTGTAATCCTTCCTACTCAGGAGGCTGAGACCTGAGAATCGTTGTTCAAAGTCAGCCAGGGAAGGAAAGTCCATGAGTAAGTTATCTGCCATTAACCACCAGAAAACTGGAAGTAGAAATGTGGCTCCATTTGGTAAAGTTCTACTTTGGATCAAAAGAGCTCAGGGAGCTTTAGTGTGGTCTTGCTTGTAATCCTTTGGGTAAATGCCCAAAAGTGGGGTTAAAGCTACCAGCACAACTACGTTCATCACAGCATAATTTACCATCACTAAAATATTGAGCTAAACATGTTGTGCCTCAGTAGATGAATGGACTAAGAAAATGTGGTATATATACACAATGGAAGTCTGTGCATCCATCAGAAAGAATGGAATTGCCCTCTTAGTAAGGAAATGGAAAGGCTTAGAAAAAAAATTATATTAAGGGAAGTGAGAAAGACTCAAAGAAATATAGACTCTGGTTTCCCTCATTGGTAATAATTAGTACATGTATAGGATAGTCCTAGCAGAAGATCACAATACCTCAATAGCTAGTACATATGAACACATAAGATGAAGCTAAGAGAAATGAAATCCAGGCCATGGGAATGAGTTGTTTATCATTGTTGTTGTTATTTTCAAAGTACCATGTGAAATTATGCCTTTTTCTTTTGTTTTTCTTCCCCATGCTTTTACCCCTGATGTCACTGTAACTGACTTTGTTACTATGGGTATTTTATATACATTCATTGGAACTAGGGAAGGGAAGGGGAACATCAGAATGGAAAGACAAAAGGTAAAAGCTGAACCAATACAACAGCAGTACTTAAGAGTATATGCTGCAAACGGACTGTACAACTTGGGGTGGAGGATTGGGGATTAGGAAAGTTGGGAGAAAAATGAAGGAGGAAGGTAACAAGTTTGATTAAAAAAAAATGTACTCACTGCCTTAGGTATGAAACTGTAACACCTCTGTAATAATTTTGAAAATAAATAAATTTAGAAAAAGACCACACTTGCTTTTGTTCCAGATGAAAATTTAAACATCTCCCTCATAAGGAATAATTAGCATAGGTTTAGGCTAGTCACAGCAGAGCATCACAAGAGACTAATAGCTATGCCTCTATGAATGCATAAGATAATGCTAAGTGAAATGAACTCCATGTTCTGGAAACGAGTAATATCTCACTGTTGTAATTATTTTCAACATGCCATGTGAAACCGTAGCTTCTATTGTTGATGATCCTCTTGTATTCTCTTCGTGTGGTTGTACCTGCATTATCACTGTATCTTATCTGAGTACATTGGAAACTGTATATACTGGTATTAGAACTAGGAAAGGGAAAGGGAATACCAAAATCACGAGACACAGGATAAAAAGACAAATGAATACAAAAGTAATGCAGGTTTTGAAGTGCAGAATTCAACATATATATGTATATATACATACACATACATATATACATATACATGCATGTGTGTATATATACACAAAACACACACACACACACACACACTATATATATATATATATATGGGCTCTGAGACAATGCCTAGGCCCTGAGTTCAAACTCCATGGCAGAAAAAAAATGACTAAAAAAACAGAAATATGATTTCAACTAATAAGATCTGTAATATATACTTATTAACAGAAGAAGGGAAATAGCTTGGACCTAATTCCTTATTTTTTTTTTTTTGAGAAGAATGGAGAAAAAGACAAAGATGCTGAGTGAAACATAAAAATTCCTAGAAATGAAGTGCTGGAAAGTCTCTGGCTTTTAGTCTGAGCTTCTTTTGTGAACTTAAGAGAGTTGGTATTTCTTACCAGGTATGCCTTCCAAGTAGGGAAGGAATAGTATGCATCAAGGAGGCATGCTATGCCTGTTCATTGCTTATGTTTGGTAAGAGAGAGAAATTGAAATTTTGCCTCGTAGATAATTACACAATGTATGATTATGGCATATGTGCTCATGTACTTTTCATTAGCTTCTTATCTATTATTGCCAATGTATTAAAATCAGAAAAATCATCAACAGAAAATAAAACAGCAATATCAATAATAAGAATTCATATTCCTAAGACTTAATAAAGACATCAATAAGATTACATAGACTTTTATTAGATGGGAGTGCTCAGGAATGCGCTTTGAATTTTTTTTTTTGTGTGTGTGTGTGTGCGTGTGCATGCATGTACGCATGTACATGTGTCAGTCCTGAGGCTTGAACTCAAGGCCTGAACACTGTTCTGAGCTTTTCCACTCAAGGCTGCAGTAACTCTACAATTTGAATCATAGCGCCACTAGCTTCAAATTTCAGCCTCCGGAGTAACTAGAATTACAGGCTGGAGGTACTAGCACCCAGCTCAGGAATGCTCTTTGCGAAGGAATTGATATTCTGAAAAGCAGGTGATTATTTCTTCACACTTGTGTTCCTGCTCATTACCTGGTGTTAGGTTTTTTCAAGTAGGTAGCCGGTAAAGGAAAACACCACGTGGTATTCAGGCAGGAAAGAAAGTTTATTACCGAACTTGCCTGTGGCCAAGATGATCCCTGGCTGGAGAGAAGGGAAAGAGGGAGCGACCCCCACCCTGCCCTGCCTTATATCTAGGGCAGGGGCAAGGGGTGTGGTCAGGTGGATTAGGATTTGACCTCAGGGAAAGGGGAGGTAACTGCCTCCAGGTCTGCAGGTTACCCAGGTAACTGGGTGGAGACTTAATGAGGTGGGGCATCTACTTGGAGCCCTCAGGGAGAGGACCTTACATTCCTGCCTTTTATTTATTTATTTATTTATTTATTTTTTTGGCCAGTCCTGGGCCTTGGACTCAGGGCCTGAGCACTGTCCCTGGCTTCTTCCCGCTCAAGGCTAGCACCCTGCCACTTGAGCCACAGCGCCGCTTCTGGCCATTTTCTGTATATGTGGTGCTGGGGAATCGAACCTAGGGCCTCGTGTATCCGAGGCAGGCACTCTTGCCACTAGGTTATATCCCCAGCCCCCATTCCTGCCTTTTAATAGTTATGAAAAAGGGCGAAGACTCTCTCTCTGGCTGCTTCCTGCTGGCAAGGGGCATCGGCATTAGGGGTAAAAGGCAGAAATGTGGCCCCTCCTGGAGAAGGCGAGCAGCAGGGTCCCTTGTTGGTAGATGCCAGTCCTTGAATGAAGCCTGGAAGTCTCATGAGGCAGGGGCTGGACAAAAAAAATATATTAAGGCAAAAGAAAGGATTTAGGGCACAGAGTTAAAAATTGGATGACTTGGATAATTCTTATACTCAGGTATGGACATTAGATGGACAAGGTACTATTTCTTGATACCCCGACTCTGATTAATTTTGAAAGGGCGAAATAAAGTGACTCCATTTAGGATGTGATCAATTTTCCTCTTACTCCACTCCAAGATCCTTGTTCCCTGAACTGGCTGAGTCCCAGTGGTCTAGGGCGTGTTGCTGGGATGGCTTGCCCCCATTGGCATTCACAGGGTTTGAACTCAGGGCCTGGGCACTGTCCCTGAGCACTTCTGCTGGAGGCTAGTACTCTACCACTTGAGCCACAGCTCCACTTCCAGCATTTGGCTGGTTAGAGATCAGTCTCTTTAGCCATGCTTCCAGCCTGGCTCTTCGCTGGTTAGTTGGGAGATGGAGTTTGAGAGAGATTTTCTGCCCTGGCTGGCTTCAAACTGCAATCCAAGGAATCTTTGCCACAAAAGCCCTTTTTTTTATTTCCAATTAAAACAACAAGGAGACCAAGGGGACTAGAGCTTACCTGTACCTTGTCAAGAACTGACCAAGTACTTGCCAGAATTCTGCAATGACAAAACTCAGTAGATGTGATGAGTTTTAGCACAGATATATAGCTAGATGAACATATTAACAAATGACATTTACACAGACATACACACTGTGCACATAGGTTTTTACAGCATGTAAAAATGAATTTCAGCAGTAGACTCTTTTGGAATTCCAATTGTAAATGAGATTTTTTGTCCAATATTTTAGAGCCATGTGGTCAGTTAGAAAAACAATTTTGCTAGCAAACAACAATTTTCAGATTATAAAATGGAGAAACCATATTTTGATAAACTCTAGTGGGATGCCATGTTAAGGGGGGTGACAGGAGGACACAAACACACTAATAGAGAACACGTGGCATGGCATAATGGTGCCTGAGCTGATGCCTGTTAAACCCAATATCCACCACGTGGTCAATGCTAGAGAAAAGAACTTTTAGATATCTTTTCTGACAAAGCACATTGGTGGTCAAGCCTCAGTTTCGAAGGTCTGTGAAAAGAGGCAGCTTTGTGAGCAAGGCACACGATGGTACGACTTGGGAATTTTATAAAGTAAGCAAGTAAGCAGGAAGATGAGAGAGAGAGGGAGAAAAAGGAAGAGAAAGAGAGAGAAAGCCTGAATATAAGTGACTTCTAACCACTTACCATTGCAGTGGCAAAAACTGTACCTGAGCGAGTATTTTGAGCAGGCCTCATTGCACTGTCAAGAGGCGTGCTAGCAGTATCCTGGCTTGGATGTGACTGTGATGCAAAACCTAAAAAGCACCGGAGAGAGGTGCCTGGTGAGTGGATGAGCTTACCCGGCAGAAGCGGCAGGCAGAAGCGGTGGACGGAGCGGCAGAGAACTAGGGCAGCAGCAGTTTCACTCACCAGGGTAGACAGGTGGTGTGGAGGTGAAGGTGGGTGTGGAGGCCAGCAATGGTATTAGTGAAAAGTGCCGTGTGGCACACAGCAGTTCGGTTTGCGGAAAAAGGGCTGTCAGGACTAGGGATACTCCCAGAAAAAGAAGAAAAATAGATGGGAATTCTACCTGTCCTGACTCTTAAGCCCCATCCAAGTCACGGCACCATATATGTTAGGTTTTTTTCAAGTAGGTAGCCAGTAAAGGAGAACACCATGCGGTATTCAGGCAGGAAAGAAAGTTTATTACCGAACTGCTGACTTGTGGCCAAGATGATCCATTGCCGGAGAGAAGGGAGAGAGGGAATGACCCCCACCCAGCCCTGCCTTATATCTAGGGCAGGGGCAAGGGGTGTGGCCAGGTGGATTAGGATGTGACCTCAGGGAAAGGGGAGGTAACTGCCTCCAGGTCTGCAAGTTACCCAGGTAACTGGGTCGAGACTTAATGAGGTGGGGGCTTCTACATGGAGCCCTCAGGGAGAGGACCTAATACCTGGGTTATAGATATTATTGTGGTGACAATAGCTAGTTCAGGAATAGGCTAGTCATTGTAGAAGACCAAAATACCCAAATAACTACACCCATATGACCACATAAGAAGTTGCCAAGTGAAATGAACTCCACATTACGAAAAAAGAGTTATACCACTGTTGTAATTATTCTCAACATGCTATCTGAACTTGTACTACTTTTTTTTTTCTCTTTTTCCTTGTCTGTTTGTTTGACTGAGTGGTTAGTTTTCTTTGTCTTGCAGTCCCTTCTTGTGCCATACCCTCGCTAACACTATACTACATCTGAGTACCCTGGATATTGTCTGATATGGGTAATAGAACTGGGGAAGGGAGAGGGAATACCAAAATCGAGAGACAAAGAACAAAAAGACACACCATTCAAAAAATAGCACTTAATGAATGAAATGAAGTGTAAATAAACTGAACAACTCATGGGGGCGGGGGAGTGGGGAAGAGAAAGGGAGAGGGGAGGGGGTAATGAGGGAGGAGGTAACAAACAGTACAAGAAATGTACTCAAGGCCTAATGTATGAAACTGTAACCACTCTGTACATCAGTTTGACAAAAATTTTTTTTTTTTAAAAGCAACACTTAGAAACCATTTTTGTGTAAACCAACTGCACAACTCTTGGAGGAAGAAGGGAAGGGGGAGGGGGGAACAACTCTTGGGGGGAGAAGGGAAGGGGGAAGAGGGGAGGGGGAAAAGAGGGAGGAGGAACAAGTAGAACAAAAAATGTTCTCACTGCCTTTCATATGAATCTGTAACCCCTTCTGTATCACGATTTGACAATAAAGAAAAAATAAATAAATGCCAATTGAAACAAACAACCAAAAAAGAGCAGCTGAAAATTGAAGACATAGCAGGGGATAGAAAAACAGAAAGGCAGAGTATCTATGATTCACAACTTTGAAAATGAATCTCTGCTCTTCTTTTGCAGTTACCAGCATCTCAGTGAATTGCTAAGGTACACAATGAGAAAGCCATATTAATATGCTAAATAAATCATAAGGATATGTAACTCTTTTTGCTTATACTCTCTTAGATTCAGAACCATTTAGGAATGAATTATGTTTAAGTAAAAATAACATTTTTCTGAAGACTTAATAAGCAAATTTCAGAAATTCATGTTGAATGAACCTGAGGATTTACACACACACAAAAAAAACAATAACAACAAACTTATTACACTTAGTATTTATTCTTTCCTAGCGCGATTAATTCCATATTGCATTCCCTCAATATTTGTAATTGGGCCTGATTTGTATCTGATGTCTATCAGTGGATTGATGGAAAAGAAAAAACGTCTCATATGGGACAAATAATGATTATTCTTAATGTTTTAATAGACCAATAATGATAGAAGAAGTAATATGTAATCACAAGCTAAACAAACAAAGTTAATGCCAAAAAACTAGGTGAAGACTAATAAACAAAATACTAAAAAAAACACATGGAAATTCAGAGGAGAAAGCTTTTATGAAATTCAACTATAAAATTATTTGAAGAATAAAGTAACAAGTGATTTTAACCATTAAGCCTTGTGTTTAGACTCACATACAAACATCTGTAAAATAGAAAAGTTTTTTTTCATCAATTTTCATTATCAGCCCAAGAAGATCAAAAGTTGATTCTTGAGAAACTCTTAGGTATACAACTAGTATAAACTTTTCTACTAATTTGACAAGATCATTCAAAACAGTAAATAATTACACATGTAACTAATAGTTCATGCACAGGAATATATGACAGCATGTACTGGGATGAATAAAAAAAGATACACAAATAAAAATGCCTGTTACCATGTAATTGAAAATAGAACATTAGTCCTCTTTTCTTTCTTGAATTATTTCTTCTTTATTATTTATTTTTATTATTATGGTAGTGTCTATATATACTACAGGAGGTACAGTTACCTGAATTAGGAAACGAGTACAATTTTTTTTGTATTTTTTCTTTATTGTCAAAGTGTGATACAGAGGGGTTACAGATTCAGATGAAAGGCAGTGAGTACATTTTTTTGTTCTACTTGTTACCTCCTCCCTCATTTCCCCCTTTCTCCCTCCCCCTCCCCCTTTCCCCCCAAAGAGTCTTGTAGTTGGTTTACACCAAATGGTTTCTAAGTGTTGCTTTTTGAATGGGTTGTCTTTTTGTTCTTTGTCTCTCGATTTTGGTATTCCCTCTCCCTTCCCCAGTTCTATTACCTGTATAGACAATTCTTTTTGAATCATGCTTCCCCTTTTGCTTGCTCTCTTCCAGATTTTCCTCATATCCCCACATACAAGATGTACAGTTCATTTTCTACATAGTGTCCAGTCAGTATTGCTGTTGTATTTGTTTACCCTTGTCCCATCTTTTATGTGCCTCCTCTTACCCTCCCAAATACAAATGAACTAACAAGACAAAAGGAAAAATATGATAAAAATGGCAAAAATGGCAAATTAAAAATATCTTTTTGCTTTTCTTGGAGCTTATTTTACAGACTATTAACTTATATGATCATTTGTGCATAGGTACTGAGCCTTTGTCAACCACTCCTATGCATATCTTCCTTTGACTTCAGTATGTGATGGTATAGAGTCTTATATAATTTATCATGCCCCAGTGTGTGTATGTGTGTGTGTTATACATATACATATATATATATTACATGCAATTCAATGATCTTACCTGTGAATTTATAAACACATTCTAGTTAGCGCTCTTTATTTCTACTGAACATATAGATCTTTATACTTACGTACTTTTTCTAATTCAAACTTTTTATTTGTTATAAAATATCAGGCAGGATGAAAGCATGGATTGCTATGCATTAATGTAGAAGAATCTATAATATACACTAAGTAAATAATAAGCAACCTTTGTTTATACAATATTTTGTATTTACATACGTTTTAGAACCCAAAAGAAGGATGTAGGCTCATGTTCTTCATCTCTGTAATGTTACTAACTGCAATTTTACCCCCAAGCCGGTTACTCGGTAAATTTTGTTAACTGAGAGAAGATATTAGACTTATTTCTATGTAATTTGCCCCCACTAATGGAGAAGAAAATTAAAGTTATCTTTTAAGCTGACACCATTCTATCATCTTCCTGTGGGGGCCATTGCGAAGTAATCTTTAATACCTGAGCTATGAATTCAGTCTAAAAGTAGGTCCTAGTAATATGGCAAAGTGAGCTCTTGTTACTCTGATGAATACTTTATCTGGTTCAAGAGAAAATTAAATTCTCCCTGCCCTTGGGCTGATCAGATCAGGCCTATGAAATGTTGTGTATCTTCTTCAGCCAAAATGCTTGCAATGTCATTAAATTATACACTCTACAGTCCAACATTGTTATTTGATTTAAAGATGTCCTACAGTAGTGAATCCCACAGACCTATTATCACTATATTTAAGGTTATTGCCTTTAATTTGTTTTAAATTTGCCAGGGCTTACGCATTGCCCCTAGTTCCTTTCCCCCACCTGCTATAACAAAGCAGAATAGAATTAAATAGATGTAGATTTTCTTTCTTTCTGTGCCATTGGTTTGTTTATGTCACACTTTGTTTGGGGTCTAATGATATCATATTTTGTTACTTGAGTGTTCTCTCACCCTGAACCCAGTTTATTTATTTCAATATAGAATATCTATCTTTTGGAGATAACTTTAAGTTTCAGTTCTGGACCTGTTCTAGGTTAAAGTCTTTGACAATGACAAATATCTACAATGACACTTGACCTTGAAAATGACTGACATTTTAATTTTGTTTGGGTGAGATCTAAAATATCAAAGGGCACAAATATCCACAAATTTCATCCAGCTACTGTAATATTTTTGTTTAATTTCGTATAGTTATACATTTGAGAATTACAACAGTAAGGTGAGGAGTAAGGAATGGAGAAACAGATTTCAAAGAAAAGCAGTACAACTAAGTCATATATACTCAATAATTTGATCATTTGATAAATTTGACTTCACATAAACATTCATTATTTTGTAAACAGTTAAGATACATAATCACGATGTAAGAAAAATGGACCAAAGTCCTTTTCAGAAAACTTGATACTACCGAAGAAAAAGCACTGGCAATATCAAATGTAGAGTCTTGTCTATTACAAAGACTGAAAGCTCAGTAAAACTATTTTGCCATCTTCAGTTTACACGTATAACTTAAAGCTTCATTATTCATGATTTAGTGATAGACTTTTTCAGGTACTTCTTAATTTCTATGACTATTATGTCAATGAATAATCAGAAATCTCTGTTTTCTCTCATTAACTAAACTATGTAATTGTTTCATATTTCTTGATCTGCATGCTTGTTTGGAAGAATATTATTAGAAGTACTAAGCTGTTAATTTTAACTAGCTTTCAACTTAAAAAAAGGAAAAAGAAAAGAAGGCTCTATCTTGTAGCATTTGATATTTTCTTTGATATTTGATATAAAGTAATACTCCCATTATGGTTTATTTCAAGTTATTTATGTGTGATTTATGAAAAGAGAGACATAGCATTAACAATTCAATATGTATATATATATATTTTTTTTTTTTGGCCAGTCCTGGGCCTTGGACTCAGGGCCTGAGCACTGTCCCTGCCTTCTTCGCGCTCAAGGCTAGCACTCTGCCACTTGAGCCACAGCGCCGCCGCTCTGGCCGTTTTCTGTATATGTGGTGCTGGGGAATCGAACCTAGGGCCTCGTGTATCCGAGGCAGGCACTCTTGCCACTAGGCTATATCCCCAGCCCTCAATATGTATTTTTGTATACATATAGATTCAGTACATTATAAGAGATGGAAGATAATATAACATGTGACAAAGTAGTTAGAAACTGATGTATTTTGAATATTTATTATCTATGTTTTTAGAATAGTTTACCTCATATTATACTATATATATTTTTTTCATATATATATATATAGTTTGTTGTTTTTTTTTGCCAGTCCTGGGGCTTGAACTCAGGACCTGAGTACTCTCCCTGTCTTCTTTTTGCTCAAGGCTAGCACTCTGCCACAGCGCCACTTCTGACGTTTTCTATATATGTGGTGCTGGGGAATCGAACCCAGGGCTTCATGTATGGGAGGCAAGCACTCTACCACTTAGCCACATTCCCAGCCTATATAATTTTATTTTTAATATTGGATGTGATAAAATAATGCTTGGTAAATTTTAGAGTTTAAGAGTCAGCTCTTGTGATGTGCAATTAGCCTGTTATAGTAAATGTCAGAATTTGGCTCCATTTTATTTTTGAAAAACCCTGTGTTTCACTGCCAAATTCTAAATAACCAACTTTCTATTTACTGAAACATTTATCTCAGCCTTTCAAGCTTCAGCTTTAACTTCACGGTAAGAAAATAAAAATTGATCTAAGTTACTACATTTGTATTAACTACTGACAATAACAGTTATGCTAGATATCATTGATAAATATTTAAACATATTTTATTGTAAAGGCATGTATCTTTGTGTATATCTATATTATTTTTGTTAATTTGTGTTTCATGATATTTAAATAATTTCTTACAGTTCAGAAATTTTAACTTCTTGCAAAACAATAATACTAGAGTTAATAAAGATGAAAGACTTCCATCAATGAAGTCAAACTATTTTCATGTACTTCCGGATGTAACAGGTAACTTGTGAAAGGAATTTTGGTTGTTTTTAAAACCTTTCTAAACTGTCAGAAAAAATCATTATAGCTTGGACAATGGCCAGGATGATCAAGTTTTCTGCGATAAATTATTTGCTATAAATGCCTTATTTGGGGGGCCTTCACTCGCCTGTTATAAAAAAAAAAAAAACTTCATAGATACAGATGGACATTTTGAAGAACAAAAAACAGACCATAAAACATGCAAGCTCTCAGTGTCAGATCTAAAGACAGGAATGCAATTAACATATAATTTGCATATCAGTCATAGGTAAAAAGAGAAACGTTAGTCTAAAGTAAATCAAAGGATAATACTAATATTACCATAAAAGTTTGTTTTGTTGAACATGTAAATAGACACATAGTTAATTTAATAGAATGAATAATTCATTGCTCAAAATCCTGCATATTAGTTGTGTTCTCACTCAAGGAAATGAAACTACATTCATATGACCATGAACATTATAAACAATGTTCACTAAAAAAAAAAAAAGAAAAGAAAAAAGTTGAGTTAAAAGGGGAAAGAGGGTTGGGAATATGGCCTAGTGGTAAAGTGCTTGTCTCGTATACATGAATCCCTGGATTCAATTCCTAAGCAACACCTATATAGAAAAGGCTGGAAGTGACGCTGTGGGTCAAGTGGCAGAGTGCTAGCCTTGAGCAAAAAGAAGACAGGGACAGTGCTCAGGCTCTGAGTTCAAGCCCGAGGACTGGCAAAAAAAGGGGGGAGGGAGAGGTGACATTTGGCCAAAAAATTAGAGTTTCTTAACAGAAGTAAGATGAATAGGCTAATAAGAAAAGAATTCCCTAATTTGCACAAATTAAAAAAAGTCAATAATTGGTCAACATCAGTATAAGGAAGCTACCTAATTAAAGAAAATCATAAATCTATACTAATTTTGAGTTGTACTCACTTTTCATGCTTTGACTCTATTGATTAAGAGGCTGGATACCGGGGCTGGGGATATAGCCTAGTGGCAAGAGTGCCTGCCTCGGATACACGAGGCCCTAGGATCGATTCCCCAGCACCACATATACAGAAAACGGCCAGAAGCGGCGCTGTGGCTCAAGTGGCGGAGTGCTAGCCTTGAGCGGGAAGAAGCCAGGGACAGTGCTCAGGCCCTGAGTCCAAGGCCCAGGACTGGCCAAAAAAAAAAAAAAAAAAAAAAAAAAAAAGAGGCTGGATACCCAGGAATCTGTGTTACTACATTGTGTGGATATGCAAACAAGTGTATTCATTCTTATGTCAAGAAAATGTTATCCTTACATATTCATACATAGATTAAAGGAAAACTGCTTCTGGATTGTTGATCATAAGCTATGATATGCCATTAATTCACAGACACTCAAAGCCTTAGTGTTTTTATAACTGGGCAAAACTTGACATTGGGCAACTGAGTTATGAATATAACTGAGAGTTATAGAATTCTGAACAGTTTGACTCACAGGAATTTGCCACTGGATTACTGGACACATTCTATGAACATTTTACTTATCATTAGATTTCAAAGTGGAATAGATGTGTCTTTTGGGACACCGACCATATTAGATTATTAGCTGTGGAATTATAACTATTTTGATATTGAAGTTCACATAAAGGAATTCAATATTGTTCCTATCTATGGCAAGATGGTAAGCCAAAAATAATATTGCATTATTGTGAAACAGGTTAGTTTCTTGATAAAGAGTTTAGCTTTGCAGGCTAATCATGACCATATCTGTCTTACTTACATGGAGTTGCTACTGAAGTAGCCAGAGATTCTAGACCAAACCACTAAACTCACCTAAAATCAACAAAGCAGTATTATCAGATATAGAAATTGTGCAAGTGTAGTTCCCTTGGTACTCAAGAGTTCATAAGTATGTGTGTGCATGTGCAAATGTGTTTGCACTTATGTGTGTATATAGACATGGTATTTGTCATTTTATTGGTGCATATATTATTTCCATTCTATCATAAAAGAAAATCAGAAATATGACATTCACATGGGACTCAGAGAAGACTTCATATCTTTATGAATATTCTCAGAAACATTCTTTATTTTTTTGCCATTCCTGGTGCCTGAACTCAGGGCCTAAGCACTGTCCCTGGTTTCCTTTTACTCAAGGCTAGCACTCTACCACTTGAGCCACAGCACCAGGTCTGGCTTTTTCTGTTTATGTGGTGCTGGAGAATCGAACCCAGGGCTTCATGCATGCTAGGCAAACACTCTACCACTAAGCCACATTCCCAGCCCTTCTCAGAAACATTCTATTTACAAAAAAACTGTAAAATACATAATCTAGTAGTTACAGTTTTCTAGATCTGGGTTGAGTGATCTAGAGGGGAAGGGAAGTTTATCTCAAAGGTTTATGGACTTCATTTCCTGTTTTCCAAAGAAAATAAATTTGGGGCAAGACAAATAATAGTTTAAAGGAACCAGGTATCACTGACTCATGGCTATAATCTTACTACTCAGGAGGCTTAGATCTAAGGATCACTGTTCAAAGCCAGCCCTTGGGCAGAAAAATTATACTATTTTTATTCCCAAATAACAACAAAAAAGCTGGAAGTTGGGCTGTGGCTTAAGTGATAGAATGCCCTATTACAGACACAAAATAATAATGAACATAGTTTAAATGACGGGATAGTTCACTTTTTCAGGTGCAGAAAACTAAAGAGAATATTGAGATTTACTAATTTATGAGTGTGTCTACACAGATGCCCAGTGGTTGTCTTCTCCTATGTCCATTCCAACAAGAGTCCTGATCTTGGCATATCAGACATTCAGGGTTGAAAAGTATCCTTCTCTAAAACTCAATTTAAAATATCTCTTAATACTTTTACCTGTGTAATACTTCTTACTTGCTTCTCTCATCTGTCTGCAGAAAATGAGAGTCCTTTATGTATTAGCCAGAAAGCCTTTTGACTTCTACATTTAGGGATAATTAATTACCTTCCAACTCTCATTAATTTTCACCATCCATTGCCCAACAACAAACTATTGTGCTGAGAATGATTATTTCCTCTCAAGTGATCTAACATGTGATTCACTTCCATGATCTATGCACTTTCTTTCTTCACAGTGCAGCTCTATTTTAGGACTGATGGTAGAAGGTTTGACAACTGTTCTACTACGGAGACTACAAGTGATTCACCTCCCATCCACAATGAGGTGGCCATTGCTAGCCAGGTAAGAGGTGATTCTACTAGGTTCCATCTTATGTTTTTGTTTTATAACATATTTATGCCAAGCAGTGCTGGTGGTGATTTTCTTAGGAAGCAAATCATTTTGGATTTTTTAATGAATGTTCTCTTAATTAAAATCTGTATCATAATGAAACAACAAAATGGGCACAAGTTAAAACTGGATTTGAGTCAATTCACAGGCCTTAAGAGGAAACCTAAATGAACATTGGACCATCCAGGCTTTCTTTACTCAAAGCAAGAGGCACCATCTTTTTTTAAAATTTCAATTATCAAAGTAATGTAAAGAGACATTACAGTTTCATATGTAAGGCAGTGAGTACATTCCTTATCAAACTTGTTACCTCCTCCTTCATATTTCGCCCACCTTCCCCAGTCCCCAGTTCCCTCCCCACCCTCGCCTGAATCATATAGTTGGTTTACAGCATACTGTTCTGTAAGTATTGCTGTTGCACTGATTGGCCTTTACCTTTGTCTCTCCACTCTGTGTTCTCCTTCCCCAGTTCTGATAAACTTACATACAATATCCAGGGTACCAACATCAATTAGACTGGAAAGGAATGAGACATTGAATGAAATGACTGTCTTGGGTGATGGATAGTTTTGGGTAGAGTCTTTATCTACAAATCAGTGCTTGAGACCTATTAAGTGCTGGAAGTTGAACTGAAGGGTGGAAGCTTAAGCAAACGCAATGATTCACTTTCCTAATCATGAACCAAGGCTTGATCTCAAGAAAGATGTGAACCATGAGAGAAATACAATATATATCTTAAGAAGCACTAACATCACACTTAGACAAAGAAAACTGTTGCATAAGTTTGTATATATTCCTCATAATTTTAGAACCACCAAAAAATACTAGTATTTTTAAATTAATGTTATCTTGACTATTATTTAAAATCCACTTGTGTCCAGCAATTCATCATTTGAATACCTCTGAGAAATCCAGAGAATGGAATGCATTGCATCTTCTATCACACAGTCAATATTTCCTAGATCACAAAATGTGGCACTTTTATCATCATTAGCAGAAATTAAAAAAAAAAAAAAAGCACAGCTATCTTCTGATCCTCTGTCTATCCTCTTTCTATTGTTTTGAATATTCTTTCAAATGTTATTGTTAGAATACTGCTACTGAGTCAGGTATGATGGTGTTCATCTGTAACAAAAGCTACTCTAAGGGGGAGAGATATGTGGGTTATAGTTTGAAGCAAGCCTGGATACATTAGCATGGAATTTTATCTGCAAAACAAAGTAGATCAGTTTCACTGGGACATTTTTTTAATACCACCTACACCATAGCCTTAGCTAGGATAATTGTGGTGATATACTGGCCCTTGGCGAAAATATATGAGACTCTAACCAATAATTAACTAAAGACAAAAAAAAAAAAAGCCTGGACGATACTCAAGTGATAGAAAGTGATAGAGAGCTTGACTAGAAATCATGTGATTGTGAATTAAATACCTATTTAAAAGAACACTGCTAGATTCAAGATCATTGAACAATGTTAGACCACTTTAGTAATGCTAAAACATTTATTTCCATTGTTTGAAATAATATGAATGGTATAAAGAAACTTCCTTTAATACTTTCTCCAGTACACTGTCACATTGTCATTGTGACAATGAATCAAAATGGGCTTAAAACATGGCTCAGATGGTAGACTGCTTGTGTGTAGCCTTGAGATCAAATTCCAGCACAGGAAAACAAAACTAATGAAAATAAAATGGAAAGTTACACTAAAATGCCTCATCACATACTTTAATGGTCCAGAACCATTCTATGCTAAAATAAACAGAGAACATGAAGGTCAACATGCCTAGGTAACCTTTCACAGGTCACAGTGTCATCTGAACAACAGAGAAATTATTTAAAGAACTTTGCGATGAATATGTCCTTATACCACAGGAAAAACCATTTAGAGGTCATGGAAAGATCTAGCCCTCAAGGTCTAGGTAATATCCTAAGTACCTTGACCAAGGGAATTGATATTTTAAGCTTTTCAAACAGCTGTAAGCACACAGGTATGTCAGCCTGAATACATAATGCAATAGAGTAAATAGAGCCCAACATCCTTGGGCTTTCCATTTTTACCATAAAAATCTGTGAAAGTGAGCTGAGAACTAATTTTAAGCATTTTTTATGTTACAACAAACATCAATGTATTATAGAATAAAATGCAAGATATGCATGAATTCATGAGATAAAAACAGGAAACTTCAAAGAAATTTCATACTTGCTATGGGCCAATTTAGTCTAGATCCCAAGAGCACAGGGAACACACTTCATTTTCTGTGAGCTGACAGGGGAAAAAAATCATTCAAAATATTGAAGAAATACTTTCACAGAATACATTTGTTTCACAGGTTTTTTTTGTTTTTGTTTTTTTTTTTTGTCTGAGTCCTTTGGTGATTGAATATAGGAAATTGAATCCTACCATTGATAAGAATTCAATATGAATGATCTAATTAGATTTCTAAAAAAATCAGATGGAGATTCAACTAGGGACATCATATAAGGTATGGCATTTTTACACGTGCCAAATGTGTGGCAAACTGAATCTTTTCCTTGGTGCCCAGATGAAGAGCTGAGAAATGGATAATGCCTAAATAACCAGTGTCTCTTAGGTCCTACTTACAGATAATTGGGGTGGGGAGGGAGGATTGTTTGTTTGTTTGTTGTAGATCAGCTGTCAATAAGCTCAGTTTTATTAGTCTATGTCTCTGCAGATGCTTAGTTTTGCATACCTTGCAATCTGGAAGTTTCTTTTTATTTACATTTTTAAGTGGTTAGGGGTTAAATCCAAAGAGTAAAATATTATTTATTTGTATGTTTGTTTATTTCCTTGGTACTAGAGCTTGAACTCAAAGCCTCATTCTCTCTTTGGCTTTTCCCCTCCAACCTGATGTTCTTGAGCACAAGCCTCCACCTTCTTTTGCTGGCTAATGAGAGATAAGAGCCTTCTAGATTGACCTGCCTGTGTTGGCCTCAATGATTTTCAGATGTGAGTATCTAAATTCATTGATGTGAAAATTAGAGAAATTCCAAGGGTCATGTCAACACATGATTAAAACACAAAGACAATTCTTGTTTATAAGTTGTCTATCAATGTTACTCTGCCACAGCAGCTGATAATGAAGCCTAAGATATATTTCCTCTTTAGCTCTTTAGGGGAAACATTTGTTGACTCATGATAAGGATTCTTATGACTTAAAGAAGTCATGTTGGATGAGAAGCATTGACACCATCTAGGAGACTATTAGAAAAGCAGAATCACAGTCCCGAGCCCGTTTCTTTTGTTTCATAATTGGAATCTTGGCATCTGTCATTACTGACTTTTATGTAGTGGCTGTAATCATAGAAAAAAATTACAAATGAGATGCACTGCATTTTTTTTCTGAAAGTACATCTAAAGTAAAGAGCGTGTAGGAGACAACATGCTGGAAGAAATTTGTCAACATATATGGATTGCCATCCATGCTAGGTGAGAAAAAGGAATCTACTGAATGCCATTGAGTCCATAGAAGTATATTGAATGGTGTGGCACATGTGTTTGTGGGTAGCAGTAATGAATTTATGCAATGTATTGGAATATGAACTATTTGATCTAATAGAACCAAAATATTATTAAAATTCCATAAAAAACATTAAGATAAATGGCAAGGGTTACTGATAGATAGGATTCTAGATTTAACCACCATCCCTGATGCACTATTGCTTTAGGAAGAATCTAGTTATACCTAATGATTCAATTTTAAACTTGGACCTATTTTAAACTAACACTAACAATGAGTGCTGTGCTGAATACTTTATTGACATTAATAATTTATAGACATGAATTCATTTAAATTCTATAACTCAATATCAGGGAAGGTAAGTATTATGTTACCTGTTGTAGAGAAAAGATAAGTGAGCATATAAAAGATTCAATATCTTGCCTAAATCATGTGGGTATTATGGAAAGGACCAAGTTTCAACCCTATACTATATCCATTCATTTCCTTGTCAACTTTGGATAATTACCCAGATAGCATAATCAAATATTAAGAAGTGATATGTACACATTCTTTGTAACAATTTTAATCAACTTGAACAACAATTTGATTCACACTAGGACCTATTGAACTTTTTCTTTTCATTTCAGAACTAACCAGCCCTGAATCCTGAGATTAAACCATCAATAAGAAGTTTATGTCTATACTATTCTGTCCAGTTAAAGTTAATGGATGCATGTCTGTTTTATTTTCTGTCTAGACTATAATCTGAGACCCTTTATAGACAGAGATTCACAATAGAAATTAGCTGAGTATTAGTTGAAGATATAAAAATTTTTAGGACAATATAAGCCTTAATGTGTTGGGCTTGTCACCAACATACATCAATGAGATATCTACCACTATAAGAGAAAAATCTCAAAGAATAATGAACAAACAATAATACACATTACTAGTTTCAATAATCTCTTATGTATCTCCTGTTAAACATATCAATCATAATAGAATACCTCTATTATTTGACCTTTTACTTCAAATCATGATAATGAATGAGTCAATGAGTAAAGAGTGGTAGTTCTTCTGTGATGCTTGGTATCAAAGCTGAGAAGACCTTATCTGCTCTTGTATCATGACTTGTTTCTTTTGTAAGGCAAGAATGATATGTGTAATATCAGAAGAAAACATAGAAGTTATTATTGTTCTTTGAACCTGGATTGCCTACCACTAGATTAGGGATTTGCAGAAGTATGAATCCTGAGTGGTTATATGACCTTCAAAGTTTTTCTCAGTTCAAACTCAGGTCTCTGCACTAGTCTTCTTTTTGAACTGTGAAATTCTTGTGAACTATAATATACAATTCTCAGGAAAACTCATCATTCAGACAGAGGATTTACTCATACACAATACTTATAATGGCTCTGAATATCCTTTCAGAAATTTGTCAATAATACAAAATGAAGAATGTAAATTACATTTCAGTTTGCTAACAAAGTTGTTGTGGGGAATGAATGACATAATCCAAATAAAACATTGACAGTGGCACACACATTGACAGTGGCTCAGTAAATATTAGTCATGGTTTAATGATTAGTAGTTATATTCAGAGAGTCACTACACTTTGGGCAATAACTTTTCATCAAATATTAATGACACTTAGTTTAATATAGCAGTTTTAGAAATGGTAACTGTAGTACTGTAGGCTGGCTAACATGGAAATGACAGGCAAATATATTCATATCACTGAGATGTAAAAGTCATGCTCCCTCTTGGGGCCTTTCATGAGACACCTACCCCCAGGGCACAGATTCACGTTGAATGTCCTTCATTCCCAGTGGGAGTCCCAATTCTAGGACACAGTAGCCTGTTATCACTTTCATAAGAGCCACAGCAGGAGGCCTGATTTGAGCTTAATGAAAAGCCTATGGGGAATTTCACCTAAGTGGTCATTAGTGCTTTGCATATTTGCAAGGTGAACCAGCCATTCTTCAACCAGTCTTCATCACAATGGCTGTGATCAATAAACAGTATAAAAGCTGAAGAGAGAATATAAGGGTATCAGACAGCGTAAAATCTATTAAACAGATGTTTAGGCTGCATTTTAAGAGAATGCTGATTAGAGTAAATGTGTGTGTGTGTGTGTGTGTGTGTGTGTGTGTGTGTATTAAAATTGACTGTACAATAGCCTGACTCATATAGACCTAGTAAACTGTTTCAAAAAAGTTGTAAAATAAGAGTACTTGGCATTAAGTTTATTTTTTGGTATTTATGCATGGTATTTAATAGCATTTTCCTTGACTATTCCACTCCCTTAGTTAACAATTTGAGTATTTCTCCAGAGTATTATTGGTCTACGTTAAAAATTGACTACATATATAAAGATACATAATCTCTACAAATTTTGTAAAACAACAATTGTGATTTTAAAGATCATGTGTTGAACAGTAACAATGAAATCCTCCCACCTATATAACTAATATAAGCTAATAAAAATAAATTTGTGAGTTCCAAGTGATAATTCCTTGCTCTCATATCTTCTCCTGCATATGCCTGGTTTTTTTGTATTTCTTGACTAACTTAGCTATCAGTTTGTCCATCTAGTAAATATTTTTTAAGTGAACAGGAGTTTAGATTATTCATTGAAACAGATGAGCTTGTTCTTCTAATTTGCTCTTTCACCTGGATTCTTTACTGCCTAGTACTTTGATTCTGTTAAATTTTTTTTTTTTTGGCTATTTTTCTGACTTGTGATCTGTATCATTTGTTTTGATTGATACATTGACTCAACAAAAAACTAAATGTTTTGAATTTGCATCATATTACAGTACTGAAAAACTACCGGTCAGTAGTTTCACTCATTATTCATTTTCTTAAAAATCAGATTCACTTTCTGTGTGTGTGAGAGAGAGAGAGAGAGAGAGACAGAGAGAGACAGAGAGAGACAGAGAGACAGAGAGAGACAGAGAGAGACAGAGACAGAGAGCGAGACAGAGAGCGAGACAGAGAGAGAGTCCTAGGGCCTGAACTCAGAGAATAGACACTGTTCCTGAGGTATTTTTATTTTTGGTTGTTGTTGTATTTTTTTCCTTGTTTGTTTTTTTTTGCTCAGAGCTTGTACTCTATCACAAGAACCATAGCCCCATATCAGCCTTTTTCGTGATTAATTGGAGATCAGAATCTCATATATTTTCCTATTTGGTCTGGCTTTAAACATGTACTTTACTGTAACTTTCATTAAGATGTTTATTTATGTAATAGTATCTCTTAGAAAAAATGAATATATTGTATTACTTCAACGATGGTGAGAAACTTGTTCTACATATTTCTTGATTTCTTTTTGCCAAAAGCATATATACACAGCATTCCTTTTCCTTTTTGCCTTATAATGTCTTAATTCTTGAATTTCTGTTTAGTAATTTTATTCAATTAGTTATATTTATCCATTGTAAATATTTTCTGATTAGCTTTTGGGCAGATGGTCCAGAACCTTTGCTTATTAGAATTATAATTTTTCACCAGGATGAGACTCTGTAATAGACAATTGACCAAGGCAGTGAAAACAAGCTAATGTAGCTATGAGATGTGTTTTTATATTTTAAAGATTCTCATTTCCTGGAAGCCAAATTATTCTATAAAAATGTACTCTGTTTCCTGCTTTAGCCTCACCTCCTCTCCTTCCTCATTTATTACATTAGATCTGCTGCTCTAGCTAGCACAGTAAGCTACATCCTTTCTTTTAATTATCTAACTCACACTTTTGAAATGATGCTTATTAGCTCATCTATTAAATTACTAAATTGATAAACTCACTTCCCTGAAGGAGTTTATAGTCTATCTGGTATTACAACATTCATAAAGTAAATTAAAGCTTTAAAAATCCATAATAGCATGATATAAGCAACAGAATTTCTGAGGAATAAAGATCTTCTTATCTCTAGTGTCCAGAGCAGGACAACTGAAAGCAGTATTAAAGACAATATGTATATTATTTGAGACAATATTATTTTGCAAATAAGGCTTCATTGATGTCATTCTCTGTTGAATACTTACTGATGCTATCTAATATCAAAATTTCTTGTGATTTTAGTCTCAGGCTGACATTGTTTGATCAATGCAAATTTTGACTTAGCAATATGTTTTAGGGAAGGTTTTGTTCACTCTTATTTCTGTATTATTGTTGTTAGTAAGTAATTATACTAAGATGTTATTATTCCATCAGTCAGGTTTTTAGTACAGTGCATCTTTATCAATGTCACTCCTTCCATATTTCTGTCCCTCCCATCACTACCTTCTACTTACCTAGTTCAATTTTACATTGAATATAAGGTCTGCATTTGTTCAACCTTCTTCCCTCATTGCCCTCTCCTAGAATATGTTTCAGTTTCCTGGCATTCACGTGGTTAAACTCTTACTTATGAAACTCTATTTCTTTCTCTAAGAATAACTTCTTTTTTTTTTCCTGAAGTGAATGTACTGGTCATTATTTTAAGTGTCTTTTTTCACTAAAAAAAACCATATTTGTCAATTTAGTATTTAATAGAAAACTCCAGATTCAAGGGGATGTTTTGAGGGAAATACATTTTATATCTTTTCATTCTCCTATGGTATTTGGAGATAGGTCTCTATATCTTCACAGTCCTAAATTTTCATCATGTGGTTTCTCTGTGTAGACTGTTACTTTAAAAACTCATTAATTTTCGGTCCAGGGAAATGCTGAAATTTTATGATTGCCCACTTTAACTTTCTTTTGTACATAATCTCTATCTAGAACATAATTTGACACCTATCTGCATTTCTGTAGATACATTGTCCTGTGATCTTTCTTTTATATACTCTTTTATATACTAGAAGGATGGGGCCCACTCACCAATTATTCCTTGCCAGTAAATTTTCTTTTGACTCATGAAACATTTGGATATCCCACTGTTAAATTTCTCCATTGCCTTTTATTGAAAAGCTGAAATATCAGATGTTGAGCATTCAAATTGCATCTTTTACAGTAATCATAGTATTCTCTTGTGCTTCTCAGTGGCAATGTACAATATTTGCTCAAATACCTTGCTTGTTCTGCTTATTCTTTCTGTGAGTTCATGTTCCATTTGCCAAGTTTTCTGTCTCTTGTACATTGTGTGACTCTCCCAGGGTATTTAGTTATGTTTAGTTGTGTGTTTATCTTTGTATTTGAAATTCACAGCTACCTTTCTGATAATGTGACATCTGTTTGCACAGAATCTATGGGCTATGGACTAGGTCATACCCCTGTGGTTTATATTGATACATAGCTTCTTCTAATATTGGACAGTTTATCTTCTTCGTGTGGACTTACCATATTCCTTCAGGGTTTTAGCAGCCTTTCAAGTCATCATGTTTCACCTCAATCAAAATGTTCACATTTATTATTGTTGCTTCAGTGAGGGTTTCACTATTTTCACTGTTTGGCTAAATGATTCAGGGGAAGAAAGATGCAGAAATTTCTAACTCTGGCACCCAAATATCCCCCCTTCATGGGCACAGCCTCCTCCATCCTTTTCCATACCCCTGAAATATCTAGGAACCTACTTTGACTTTCTCTAGCAGAGCATATCTAAGTTTATATTTTAAATAGGAGTAGTGTTTCCGTACTCAAAGAAGCAAACCTATCATTGTGGATGCAGATATAACCTCATTTTAAATTGAGAAGCATTTCTATTTTTTCAGATTCTAAATATTGAGATGGAAGGGGTGTGTATTGCACATTCTCTTCTTTTTTGATTTTATAGAGTGAAATCTGGTATAGCACTACTACTGTGGGGTCCCCACTACTGTGGGAACATCTCTAATTATTTCATATAAATTTCACTTCTCTTTGTAATTTTTTTTTTTTTTTATGATCCTGGGACTCGAACTCAGGAATTGGTCACTGTCCCTGAAACTCTTTTTGCTCAAGCTAGCACTCTACCACCTGAGCCACAGTATCACTTTTGGCTTTTTCTGCACAGTTTACATAAGAGTTTCACAAGGACTTTTTTGCCCAGGCTGGCTTTGAACATGATCCTCAGCTCTCAGCCTCGTGACTAGATAGGATTACAGGCGTGAGCAACTAGCACCTGGGTAAAATAATGGATTCATGAAATCAATTTTGCATTGAGGGAAAAAAATCATCAAGTTTGGCAATCTTGATGTTCCCTGAAGGGCATCTTATGGGGGGGGGGAATGTTACATAATTTATGTCTGGATCCATGAGGCATATCCAGTTGAGGTAATCATCTTCCACTCTTCATATTCACATTTCAGTTATTAATCCAAATCCTTTTCATGATGGTGATTTTGTGTTTTGTGTGTGTGTGTGTGTGTGTGTGTGTGTGTGTGTGTGTGTGTGCTGGTCCTGGGCTTGAAATCAAGCTGTGTGTGCTGTTCCTGAGTTATTTTGCTAAAGGATAGTATATTACCACTTGAGCTACAGCTCCACTTCTGATTGTTTGAGAGTTAATTGGAGATAAAAGTCTAATAGACCCTTAAATAATCATGGCCTTATTAAGACTTTTATTTTTCCACCCCCAGCTTTCCCCAAACTGTGTTGCTCAATAATGGAGATTAATTCGTATATATGTATCCATTTATGCTAAAATATATGTATGTATATGTATACATATACACATAGATTTTTTAGATAGATATATATGTTTGTATATATTTGTATATACATACATACATGCACGTTTCTTCCTCATGTTTACATATTTATACAAGAAAATACTTGTATATATAGGTATACATATAAACATACATATATGTATGGGTGAATACATATGCATGTGTGTCTATACATGCAAATGTTTCTTCCTTCTAAATAACGTAGCTGTCATGCAAGCAGGAGTGGAGGCATGCAACTGTTACTCCTTATTGTGTGTATCTATCTTAGAATAGAGACTCAAAACTGATAATGGTGCCACACATAAAAATACGCATAATCTCAGTCAACTAGCCCTGTTAATAAATCAAAGAAACCGCCGTTCACCGGCTGTTTCCACTGCTCTCAGGGTCTCTGCAATATAATAGGGCATAATTCACTCCTCACTAACACTTAATACCACATTTTCTCCATTTACAATCTGATAATATTCAAATACTATTGCTGTATTATGCAGCCCACAATTGCAGATGAGATTCCATAACAGCCTCACACTTTGGCATGCATTATGTAAGTTGGTATAAAATTGCCTGTCTTAAAACTCTTCTTCAATTGCAACCCAATATCATCGTTTCACACACAGAGTTTCAGGAACATTAAAAATTTAGCTTCTTCCCTATTTAGCAGGTTTAGCAAAAGGAAGCAAAATAGACAAACAGATGTTGCCTCTTCCTAGGCCCCAGGAGGTCTGAGGGAAAATAGCAAGACCCCGAAATGGAGGAAGCACAATGACACTGAAGACGCATTTGTTTAGATTCCAAAGGGAAGAATAGAAGCTTTTCACTGTCTCCTCTGATAGTGGGAAGAGTTTGCTTTGATGCTGTTCTAGGCAGGAGGGATTTTCTACAAGGTTACCACCTTCCTTACAAAACCGAAGTCTCACCTCACAATTATTCACCAATTCCCCACAATGTTTTCTGGAAGATAAGACTGATGTATGCATTTTGTATTTCTAACACTAAATAGTAGTTCAGAGACTAAAGTGTCAAAAATTATCCCACTCCTAACCCTAGCCTTCCCTATACCAGATGCTTAAGCAGTGACTCAAGTGTTCCATTCCACATCTCAGAATATATGGCTGAACATGAATAAACCCTCAGGGAAGGTGGTGCACAGATTCTCATTCATCTTAAGTGGTAAAAGACAGATATAAAACATTTTTCAATTGCAAGTTTTGATAGAAGGGGATAAAACCCAAGGCTCCTGGACTCAGGTTTGGAAGGTAAGAAAGGCTGCTATTAAAGGCTTAAAATAGCATGCAGTAAAAGAAAGATGACTTTTAAAGTAAGATATGATCCTATCAACATGCTGAATGAAGAAACAAAGTCTTGAGTTGAGTCTAGTGCTTGCTCTGTTTGTAAAAAGATACACGATTCTGTCCAAGTGGCTTAAATTTGTGGGACTCAGATCCTGGGGTGGATAAAGTGAGTCTGAACTACAGACCCATCCAGTCCTGATCCACCAGGACAGTTTTGCTGAGAAGCAGATGAGAATATATTACACACTTTCATGTTTTTGGGCATAGATCAATGAGAACTTAAAAAGAAAAACAGCAAAGGTAACATAGGGAGATAACACATATAGACAGATAGTTTGCCAATTAGTCATTAAGATTTTTTTCTTTCTTTCTCCCATCTCGCTTTGCTGTCCTTTGCCTTTGAAGATGACTGTACTAATGCAGCTGACTCTCCCTGTGTGGGTGTGGCTGAGAAGATGAAAGAAGTCTAAGACATCTTTCCTGTTTCTGCTCAAAGTTGCTGGGGAGGGTCTGTCTTTCTGCTCCCACTTTGATTTAGGCTCCTGGTTATTTGGAGACCAGTTAATCCTCAGTGACAGCAGCTGACCACTTCCACAAAACTTCACAGAAATATACCCAGCTACCATTTCTGGGAGACGGGATATCTCTGACAGTCTGGGGATGATTATTTTGGAAGGACTGCAATGGCAAAAAAGGCAAGAAGGCAGCCGCTGTGTTCTGATTCTCTCTGAAGATCAAATGAGGCCAGGGGAATGGAACAGTCAAAAGACAAACCAAACCAAAAACACAATAAATAAACCAAAATTAAAACAAACAATAAAACAAAAACCAGAAACTACATCAATCAAAACTACTACATCAGTAAAAACTGATGTTATGATCTTGTTTTATTTTGCCTTAAAGTATCCAAATGCCTTGTCAACAAAGATTTTTACAACTAGGCTTTCTGTATTTTGATTCTTTATTTTGTTTATGCATGTGCATTTGTACTGTATATACCCCTGGCACCAAAGAGCTCACTGTGCCTCCTTTTGAGCACACTATCTTGCTTGCATGTTTACTCAAAAAATCTCTGCCAAGTTTTCTAAAAACAACAACAACAACAACAACAAAAGAGAAGATAAGAACAACAAAAACACACAAAAAACTTTTAGGGGGTGTTGAGCAACTGTAGTCAAATATTGCAAAAATTTTATAATTGTAATCTGTAACTTCTTCAGAATGCAAATATTATCCAATATAATAGTCTATTTTAAAAATACTGGGCTCAAATGGATGTGAATCGCTAAATATTTCAGCCTTGCTTCTTCTTACCCCTGGTTCTGAGTTGTAGATGAATCCTATTGCCCTAAGAATCATGAGTCCTTGTTTTGTGTAAAAGGGGTTTCCCTGAGAATTTTTTTCATTAGTAGGTGATTTAAAATTAACGGAAACATTTACAAACATTTACAAAGCAATGTTCGAAATTTTGATGGAATAATTAGAAGAAGAAATTATTAAGCCCTGATTGAGGTAGTTCATTTCACTGAGTATACATTTAATAACTATGATGGAGAACCAGATGGAAGATAACAAGATACTGCTCAATTTTTTCTGTATTTACCATACTAAAACTATATTTCTAAAGTTAGACACAATTGGGAAAAGCTGATTTTTTACTACAAATGCAGAATAAAAGCCAAACATGCACACACATGAAACAGTATTATTCAGAGTCATAGTTGATAAATATTTTGGCCATTTAAGAGTTCTTAGAAATAATACTATGAAATGTTAAATTTAAATAGTATGAAATACTAAATTTAAATGTAGAACTTATCAGGATATCAAACAAATCTTTTACTTTAAAGTTTCTGACTTTCAATATTTGATAAATAAAAATCATTTATGTTGATTTTTAAAGAATATATATTTCCCTAACCTCTCCAGTATATCAAAATCAAATACTCCAGAGATGTGTGGAGCTATAGAGTCAATAAAATTCTTGATAGACCCAAGGGCAGATTCAAATGAAAGTTTGAAGAATAATTTACTAAATCTAATAAAAATTAATGACATTATTTTCATTCTCTCTTCATTCATCTATTCACTTAATAAATAAGTGACTAGAGAAATGCATTAGGTACTGAGGATATATCAGAGAACTAGATATGTCCATGAGATTGACCCCTCTTCTCAAGAACCACATCACTGAACAGAGAACATAGACAGTGAGCAAATGATTTCAATTATAATGAGAGTTATGAAAGAGCAAAGGAGCAAACTAGCTTAATCAAGAAGACATGTCCTATATAAAAATGTACTTATCCTGAAAATTCACAAGTGTTTTAGACTAAATTAGGCATTGTTTAGAGATGTCTCGCTGCTTATGACTCTTACTGTGCCTCTAGTGATTGGCTCTGGTGTTAAAATGTTGATAATGGTACTTGAATGTGCATAGGAACAGAAGAGAGTAGAAAGGAAATTTAGATGAACACTTTAAAATAAATCTTCCTCTCTGTCCATGGAGAGTTATAGGAAGAACGACAAAAGCAACATTACATACAGAGGTAAATTATGAGCCCTAATGTTTCAGTGATTATATATATATATTTATATTTATGTCTATCCATACCTATCTATCTATCTATCTATCTATCTATCTATCTATCTATCTATCTAGATATTAGGAATTCATTGGCTTTGTGGAATCTAGGTTAGTAATGGGGCAAGTGATTTTAGCAGAATCTGAATAATGGATATCAGATATCACTTTACACAATGGAAAACATCAGTGACTCATTGCTTTTTTTTTTTTTTTTGACCAATGCATTGATCAAACATGTAATAGAGACCCAAGATCTAGTGAAGAAGAAACTAGATCTTATTCCCAGTTTAGCTGTCTGCCCCAGATAGTCAATTCAATAACTTACCTACCCCAGTGATATACAAATCACCACTGGTATAAAGGATGAAAAAGACGTTGCAATCAATCTCAACTGGATTGGTAACAATGCTCTCCTTCTAGGCAACTATAAGTGTGGCATGCTGCAGATGCTAGGTAATAAGGCATCTAGCCTGAAGCCCACACCATACAACTGTCCACTGTTTCTGAGCTCTAAAAGGCATTAAAAAGAGTCACTGTCTCTACTGAAAGTTGAAAAATAATACTTTTTATCTTGCTTTCTCTTTTTCCTTTTCCTAATTCTTGGTGTCTCCAGATATTAGGAGAAAATCCCCAGAGGAATGAATGATGTCAACCAGTTTTTAAGCCAGCTGTGACATAGGAGATACTTTAGAAGCAGAAATAAGATGTGGCTTTTCATATGGACTCACAAATGTTAATATCTGAAATGGCTGGAAAGTTACAGAATCTTCCCTAAATATTGTTCTGGGACAAAATAGCTTAAAAATGAAATAGTGTTTAGAATAAATGAAATAATCTCATTTTCTGTCCATGTAGATTGATGTTCCTTGATAACCACTGGAATTTAATTGCATGTGGCTGTTGTCTGGGTCAATAACCCAGATTTTATCCTATCTCCAGCTGGCCTCTTGCTTAGCTCTGAGGTAGATTACGTTCTTCAAGATAGGTGAACTTGGGCTGGGGATATAGCCTAGTGGCAAGAGTGCCTGCCTCAGATACACGAGGCCCTAGGTTCGATTCCCCAGCACCACATATACAGAAAACGGCCAGAAGCGGCGCTGTGGCTCAAGTGGCAGAGTGCTGGCCTTGAGCAGGAAGAAGCCAGGGACAGTGCTCAGGCTCTGAGTCCAAGGCCCAGGACTGGCCAAAAAAAAAAAAAAAAAAAAAAAAAAAGATAGGTGAACTTGCAAATATCTTCCTTGAATATCAATTGAGAAAAGAGAATAATTAATTTTTTAAAGGTAAAAGACAAACTGCTGGTAATACAATTCAGCAAAGCATAAATACACCATTTTACAATAAATGTAGGACAATTTTTGCTCTTCATTTGAGAATAGTATGTTTTCTTTCCCTTTATTGTAAGCAGTTCTCCTTTTCCCATCTGAACTCTTATGAATTAGATTATCTTGAAAAGTTATGTCAAACCTTTGCCTCCAAAGACTAGTACAGTGAACTAAGGAAAATAAAACTTTACTTAGTGCTTATAATAATAACTTTCTCTTTCAGCACCTCTTTTTATTGACATGTGCAGGCATTTTCAGGCTTAAAATGCAGGGTAAGTACTGTGTTGAGTTCATAGAAATTGTGATGAGTATTAGTAGGAGATGGTGTATTTTTGTATAAAGATAAAGATCTCTCTGGAAGAGAAATAAAGAGCTCTTAGAATAGATGTGGTGGCTGAACCCATGGACATGTGAAATAAAGAAGGTATGTACAGTGATCTAAAAAATAAATATTTCATTGAGACTCACATGGGCTTCATCTGAAAATTTCAATTCTTTCACTGTATTTCATGATTTGAATAGCTTTTGGTGAAATAAATATTATTTTTCCAATACTATATTTTGGGTTGAAGTTAAAGAAAATTTTCATCTAAGTAACATATTTGGAAGTAGAAATAAAAGCCATAGCATCTCTCTCTACATCCTATTATGGTATAGTCAAAGCCTAATTATTTCCCTACATTAAGTAAGAAATTTTAAACTTGTGTCTTTTAGAAAATGATTCTAACCCATACTGAATTTGAGAAAAAAAAATCCAAATTAATTTGGTAGAGGGAGATACTTAAAAAAAAACAAAAACTTAAAGTGTGAATGATGATAATCTCAGACATATTGCCATGCATTTTACCTCCTTACTTTGATGTGTATAGGTCAAGGGACGGGCATAATATGGCTTTGATACAGGTTCTTGAACTCTTCTTGCTTGGCTTTTATAAACAGGGATGGAACTCTATCACTTGGGCCCCATGTCCACTTTTTTTTTTTTTTTGGCCAGTCCTGGGCCTTGGACTCAGGGCCTGAGCACTGTCCCTGGATTCTTTTTGCTCAAGGCTAGCACTCTGCCACATGAGCCACTGCGCCACTTCTGGCCATTTTCTGTATATGTGGTGCTGGGGAATTGAACCCAGGGCCTCTTGTATACGAGGCAAGCACTCTTGCCACTAGGCCATATCCCCAGCCCCCCCAACTCCACTTTTGATTTTCTGATGGTTAATTGGAGATAAAAAGCACTCAATTTGTCTGCCTAGGCTAACTTTGTACTGAGATGGCTCAGATTGCTTCTTCATGAGTAACTAATATGCAGGGGTGAGCTGCTGGTACTAGAAACAGATGGCAATTTTATTGACTTGTACAAGCTTTTTTTTTTCCCCATACATCACAAAATTCATAGGCATTCTAAATATTATTCTCCATCTACTCTTTTTTTTTTTTTTTTTTTTTTTGGCCAGTCCTGGGCCTTGGACTCAGGGCCTGAGCACTGTCCCTGGCTTCTTCCCGCTCAAGGCTAGCACTCTGCCACTTGAGCCACAGTGCCGCTTCTGGCCGTTTTCTGTATATGTGGTGCTGGGGAATCGAACCTAGGGCCTCGTGTATCCGAGGCAGGCACTCTTGCCACTAGGCTATATCCCCAGCCCCTCCATCTACTCTTTATCCATGAAAGTACATGGAGGATAAACATGGCATCTAATGAGACTGAACTTTGTGACCTATGGAGACTCTCAGATTAGGCTCTATTTATTATCAGCATATATGGCACAGTCTGGGTGACCAGTCTACACTGAAGAAGACCAGTGGTAATCAAATTATAAGAATTTACACTTAGCTTCAAGGAAGTCCTAAATTCTATTTCTATTTAGAAACAACTGTCAACTCATTCAGATTTTTTTTTTTTTTTTCTAGTCCTGGGCCTTGGACTCAGGGCCTGAGCACTGTCCCTGGCTTCTTTTTGCTCAAGTCTAGCACTCTGCCACTGGAGCCACAGTGCCACTTCTGGCCATTTTCTATATATGTGGTGCTGGGGAATCAAACCCAGGGCTTCATGTATACAAGTCAAGCACTCTTGCCACTAGGCCATATTCCCATCCCTCATTGAGATTTTTGAGGTCAAGGTGGTAGAGTCATTGGGAGACCATCTGCTCTTTCTAAACTTATAACTCCCCATGTTTTGTCAAATGTAAAATGTGTCCCTGTAGCCAGGTCTTTTCTGATTGGTTACACTTAAACTGCTGGCCATGAAATGCTTTCCACGTCAAAAACATTATTTTTTGACCTTGTAACTATAGGGTCAGTAGTTTTTACCCTTTTTAACCTTTGTTTCAATGTGTATCTGCTTCAGCCATATAAGCTATGCTCTGGTTAGTGTGGATTCGGTAAGCACATTTTTGTTTTATCTACACTGAGAGTGTATCTATGGAAGACAGATTGTTTTTCCTAATAAATCTTCTTGGTTTTAAAGCACGCTTCGCTAATCCCAGCCCTCATCTGTGGCTTTCAGTGTAAAATAAGAAACTGATTATAAAAGAATCTGCAAGAAATAAAAGAGGAGTAGCAGAAGGTAACATAAATAGGGGAAGCAATTGAGAAAGAGAAGCAGTCACAAAGCAGTACATCTTATCAAATATTACTGATCAATTTAGTTAAAATGATATTTATGCTCCAAAAGTCTTTGATCTTTCTTTCTCAAGACGATGACATGGTTCACTGTACACGTTTAATGGAATATCCTGCTACCAAGGTTGTGGGGCACACCTGGAAGTCAACTAGCTGGCCCCGCCTATTTCTCAGTCTTGGGGCCAAGCATGGCTAAGATGTCAGCGCCTAACAACAATGCACAGCTGCTACAAGTGTCTTTGGTTATAACCCGGAGGCGGTTCTGTGGGCTGTGATGCCCGGCTCTTCCGACCTTGATGGACAGCTCATGCCTCCCCTTACAGTCCCTAGATAGGTTCACACCCCTCCCCTTCCTGCCGATCTTAGACTTGATTGGCTCCTGTGCCTTATGTTAGTGGCACATACTTCCCCAATAAACAAGGTCTTGTGCTGACTTGACTCCCAGGCTGTCTGATTGTCCTCCGGTGAGGGAGGGCTGGGTGCGGGCAGTCTGCAGACCCTTCTCCTTTCTTGGTTCTTCAGGTCAGGGCATGCCTTTCCCTGTCTCTCCACGGGTCAGGGAAGCACGGGGGGCTAAAGACCCCCACGCAAGGTCAATAATCCAACTTGCTTTTCTTTATTTCCTTCGTTCCATCATTTATTTTCCTTCCTCACTCCCTCCTTTTCTCTCTTCCTTTCTTTCCTTCTTTCTCTTTCATCCTTTTCTTTCTCTTTTATCTTTGTGTCTTCCTCCCTCCCTCCTTCCTGCCTTTCCCTTCCTCCTTTCATTCTTTCCTTCCTTCCTCCCTCTTCTTTCTCTCAGGCTAGTACTCAAACTTGATATCTGATGCTTTAAGACCAGTGAAAAGCATCTACCACCTGAACAATGCCTCCACTACCTGTTACCTCTGCACTCAGTCAACTTCTAGAAGATAGAAACTTGTAATGTCTGCTCATGTTGAGTTACTTTTAAGAGATTTTTTTGATCTTCAGAAAGCACTGCCACCCTGGTGTGACTGGTTATCTGTAATGCTTTCTCAAAGGATGGGCACTTTTAAAGGAATTATCAATGTCTTCTGAATATCTGTAACACAGATCCAAGTTATAATACCATGAAGTGGTTAATCTTTCCTATTATGTGTCTGGTCAATTACATAAAAAGCTCATAAAAGGAAAATAACAACAACAACAAGAGACAATAAAAATAAGGTATTACATCTAGTTTCCCCATGTCCAGGAATATATTTCCTTTAAAAAGTATTGGTTAGAAAGAAGTGATTAATTCAGTGCTTTGGCATGTTTATGCAAGCATAAAAGTGGTCACATATATATATATACCTTTTGACCTGAAGCAAAGAATAATAATGTTTGACAGCTTCAGCTCCATCTCAAATTTTATTCTTTTGGAGGATTGGTGATGGAGATAAGAGAAGTAGAGGACACTTTCTTGTACAATTCACAGGATTAAGATGACTTGTATTTAATAGAAAGGAATCAAAAATTTAATTTACAAACCTTTACTAATTATTATTTTTACTAATTATTATTATTTACTTACCCAATGATGACAAAATACAGCTTTTAAATTTGAAATCCATTGTGTGATCCTATTGGTCTCAAAAGAGGCCAATTTGACTTCCCAAAGAATTTTTTTTTTTTTTTTTTTTTTTGGCCAGTCCTGGGCCTTGGACTCAGGGCTTGAGCACTGTCCCTGGCTTCTTCCCGCTCAAGGCTAGCACTCTGCCACTTGAGCCACAGCGCCGCTTCTGGCCGTTTTCTGTATATGTGGTGCTGGGGAATCGAACCTAGGGCCTCGTGTATCCGAGGCAGGCACTCTTGCCACTAGGCTATATCCCCAGCCCCTACTTCCCAAAGAATTTTAATCTTTGCTGTTTTGTTTTCATTGTGCTGAAATTGAACTCTCTTCTCAGCATGCTATAAACTGGTTGTCACCTTGTAGGTGATGTGGTGTGTTTTATCAGACAAATCAGTGGTCAACCGGGGAACAGTATTAACATGAGTGTTTCTAGCAAATAGAACTTTACTTATGATTATAACACATAGTAAGATAAAATAGTATAAGCCAAGAATATCAGATATGGCAAAGAAAATTTCCACTAGGACTCTATGGCTAGAGAGAACAGCTGTACTTAAATAAGCAAATTAAAAAGACAATTGAAGATCCATAATGCAATCCTAGAAGTTGGGTTGAGGCTATCTCATGAGGCAATAATGATCTTGAAGCAGATGCTAGGAGTCCAAGTCAAAAATGCATACAACAGAAACTCTGTAAGACAAGGCAAGAATTAGGACATTCTCAAAGAAAGGACATTCATATTTTTTTCATGGCAAGTCCTCTTCAATTGCCTTGTGTTAAAAGATGAGTTTTATTGTGCTGGGGAAATGTCTTGGGGCCTTCTGCTTGCTATACCGGCCCCTATAGGCCTGTCCACAAAACTTGAGTCATACCACTTGCCCCTTTGCGTGTTGGTCAAGGCAAAAAGTCCCATTGTATGTCAAGGCAGGCAGGGCTGCAATCCTTTTAGTTGCAGCTGGGATAACAAGTGCATACCGTCATCATGCCCAGACATTTGTTAAGACACAGTCCTGCAAACTTAGATGCCCAGGCTGGCTGTGAGCTACAGTCTACTGATTTTGGCCTCCAAGTATCTACAATTACAAATTTGAGCCATCACACTTGCCTCTCATTACCTATTTAGTGAGTAAAGCAAAAACAAAACATTTAGACTCATGTGCTAAATATTTATATCTTTGTGTGATTACAAGGTAATTTATAATAAATATCAGTATTCTATAGAAAACTATGCTTACAAAGTCCGACATTGTTTCATATTTCTCAGGCTAATTAGGATGACATAATTCCAACTTAGAAAAGTTTCAGGATGAAATGATTCGTAGTAGAATCTCTTTTATAGAATACAGTCATATGGACCATTCAATTCTTCAGGTACTTGTATCAGTACAGAAGGTAAAAAATCCTTTAAGTAACCCCCTTTGTCTATGTTTGTGCCTAAATTAAAAAACATTAATTCACTAAGTAATTTTAATTATAGCTTTTTATTTCTTATTTTCTACAATAATCTCACATTCTACAATTATTTTTGGTTAAAGTATAATATACTCCTTTTCCATAAATTTGACAGTCATATTTTTTTTAATTTGAGAGGGAGCAATAAAGACACATGAAACTTTGATTCCTACCTCTGAATTTCCCATGTATATTATAATTACCTAGATATCTCTCTCTCTCACACACACACACACACACACACACACATACACACACAAGGACACAACTTTTAAAAATCTGTTTTCATACTCTAGGTGGGGGGCTGAACATTGGTATTTAAAATTAGCTCCCACTGGAATTGTAATTTGCAGCTGGGGTTGCAACCCACTGGTCTATAGCATGTAGTAATCTGCAGTTTTGCTGAGGCACAAAATTGAATCACTTGTGCTTGGAGTGAGTGATTCAGCTGGTGAAGGAGGCCAGCCTGCCACTCCACTTCTGCATCTCAGGACAGCCTGCTTTCACTCTATTTGGGCTTGCACACATACTTCCTCTTATGAAGCAAACAACAAATTCAAACAAAGAAAACAAACAAAAGAAGGAGATCCAACACTTAGCTTTTCCTTCATTGTTAGAATTGACTGTACAGGAATAAACAGTTACAATGCCTCAGATATAAGAAAAAAGGCCATCAAAATTATAAATAAATGAGGAGAAAAACATTGTTTAAATGATTCACAATTCAAACATCTTATGTTAAATTCCTCTTATTTTTTCACAATTTTATTAGGGTAAGTTAATTGTTCAAATTTGTTTTAATGTTGTATTTACATATGACTATAATATTGTTTGATTAAATTTATCTTTCTTCCTTTTCCTCTTTCCTATCATTTTAATAATTATTATGGTATTTTCCTACATGTATATTGTGTATTTCTGTAGATTCTCCTTAAGCAACACACCTGTTTATCCTTTATTAACAGTGTTACTATTTTTAGGGACCTAAGTTTATATAAAAAAAAATGGACCACAAACAGAATGACTAGATGTTTGATTTTAATGGCCTCATTTTTTTTCAGGGTACATGCTCCTAGCAGACGGGGCTGGCTTTAGACTAGCAGAAAAAGAACATACCAGAAAGGGATCGAAGTACTTGGGATTTTTCTGCCATGAGTGTGCATTCATGGCTGTGTTTGTATGCACATGGGAAAAATGCAAAAAAACAAATAAAATAATCTCTTTTCTATTGAAACAGTTTTTCCTGCTAAGATTGCAAAGATTCACAGCCATGACAGCTGCCAATTTTTTCCTCTTCCTAAATTAGATGCTTTTCTCACTGATATCTCCTTTATTTATTATTGGTAGCCCTTGGCACCTTGAGTCTTTCACTGCCCAGGGACTCTAAATTATATGAATTATGTCTTCTGATTTACAAAGATATTACTTTTACTAATTGTTAAAATCTATTTATTAGTTATTAACAGTATTAAAATATGCAGAGACAACGGATTATGACTATTTCAATGTGTTTTCATTTATTTTTATTTTACTTTTACTTATACAGTTATTTGTAATGGATCAAATTCCTGTGTGTGTGTTTTGTAGTACATACAGGAAGTCATTTTGTAAGTATTTAATCCATGCTTTTTAATGGCTTCTCATCAAATTTATGGCTTCTTTTCTATTATCAAACATACATAAAATAGCATTTCTCTTAACCCTCTTCTGATCTTTGCAAAACTGATGGTACTAGAAATGAGCATAAGCAAATTCAATCTTCATGTTTCCTCGTTTGTTAGTTGGATTGTTTGTTTATTTGTTGCAGTCATGGGGCTTGAACTTTGGACCTGGGCACTATGCCCTGCTCAAGGCCAGCACTGTAACCACACAGCCCTTGGGGCGCGGGACGGGGGCGTGGGGGGGGCCGAGGGGCGGGGCGGCGGAAGCGGGGGATAAGAATCACACAGACTTTTCTAACTGAGCTGGTTTTGAACAGTGATCCTCAGATTATAGTCTCCTGAGTAGGGAGGATTAAAGTTGGGAGCCACTGGCGCCCAGCTCTTTGTTTCTCTAAACTTTATTTTATGTCACAAAACGTGGTGACCCTGCTGAGACCAAGCAAATGGATCTCTGATCCAAAAACCTAAACATTACCTCCCCGCCCCACATAGGACCATAGGTTTTGAAAATTTCCACTTCCTTGTACATGAATTTCAGCATTAATCGAGCAAACATTATTCTCTCTTTGCACAAGATGATTGAAAAGACTGAAGTTTTTTCCTTAGTAACCTTACTTGGATAAATAGACCATTCAATAATTGTACAGTTAACCATTACAATTACTACACCAGTCTTCCAAATATTTTTCATACATTCATTCTTCATGTACAGGAATCATAAACTGTACAAACAACAAAAGAGCCCACTGGCCTTCAGAGATATGGTCTTGGAAGCACTCAGATGAAAATATTACAACAAATTAGCATTTTTAATGACCCATCATTTATCATATCTGTCAATTATAGTGGGCAGCAAGTTTTGGAAATTCTTGTACAGTACCTCTTATTAATTGCACAATTTTCTCCTGTTTCTCCTTTGTTAATACTTGCCCCACATGTCATGTAATTGTCCAGTCCAATATGGAGCTACCCAGTTGTTCTACTTGGACAACATCTATATCCTGATATTTATATATGTTTCTCTTCATGTAACACTGGTTTTCTTTTTGTCAGGCCCAGATAAGACCCACAGTTGACTCTGAATATAAGAATGGTCTATGTGAAATACTCATTTCTAACTATGGAAGGGGAACACCGAAATGGAGAGACAAGGGGCAAAAGGCCAACAAATGCAATGGCAATATTTACAACATGCTGTAAACCAACTGTACAACCTGGGGGTAGGTGGAGAGGGAACCAAGGAGTGGAGGAAGGGGGAGAAAAACTAAGGGGGAGGTAAAAAGTTTGCTAAGAAATGTACTCACTACCTTTCATATGTAACTGTAACTCCTCTGTACATTAATTTGACAATATTTTTTAATGTGATTATATCAGCTTTCTAATTTTAGTTCCTCAGTTGGTAGATGCCCAGACACTTTAGTGTATTACTATTGGGTATACCCTTGAGTTGTCTAATAAACTTTAATATTTCCTTCTTTGGTTATAATAGTGGAATGATTCTCCTTGCAAATATCATACAAATAGATATACTAAATCATAGAAAATATCAAAAATGATAAAAGAAAAGAACAAGAGAATGGCAAATGAAAGAAGGGACAAAGGAAAAAAGGGAAAAGGAAAAGGAAGGAAGGCAAGAAAGAAAGAACAAAGGGAGAAGAGGGAAGGGAGGGAGAGAAGAAAGGAAGAAAAATAAGGGGTAGGTATTATGAACATACACAGAGCAGTGGATGGACATAAAAAATAAGTACTAAGAATACACTTTCAATTTTAACCTAATTGATCAGTCTATGAGGTGTTCAAGCCATATTTTGTGAAGAACATGTAAAACTACCTGTTATCTAAATTCATGAATAATGACATTGTATGGTGAATGGAAGGGAGAAATACAAGTATGTTTTATGTTCATCATACTCATGTCATAGTCTTTTTTTAATGGTCCATTTACAATAAGAATGTAGATGGTATAATACTTCAAATTAATAAATGCCAGCATTATACTACATCTGTCTTTTTAACTGAGAAATATTTGTTTTAATATGATTCAGAATTTGACACAAATTAGCTTGGAAAGGAAACTGCTCATTCAGCTTGAACTTGGCTCAGAAACATTTCATATGATGAAAACTGTCTTATGCGTAGGAAAGGATGGTAAGGTCCTACTGAGTGATTGCTAGCAAATTAAGATTTTGGCATACATTTGGCAAAGCACAGTTGCAGATGAGATTGCTGAGATTTCTGTCGGCAAGTTGACTGTCTTTGAAGTGGTTTCTTCTTGTGATGTAGCAAGTTTCTGACTGGGACATTTGTCTAAATGGTTCAAGGCTCTTGTTATGTATACTTGGAAGTATTCCTTCACAGAGAATACTCTGTGATGTATTTTGTACATGTATGTGTTTAAATCACAGTGTCAGAAGAATGAAAAACAGTAGCCAGAATCTTCTTCACTGAACCATCGTTAATAATCATACATTAAAATATGTCAATCTTGATACATTTTTGCTTTTACCTTTGGCTTTATGAATTTCATTAAAAATTTTCACATATTCCCTAATAATATTATATCTGTTTTTGGAAATGTCTAATTTTATCATATTTTTTCTAAGTAATGGTAATTGCAAAAATTCTAAAAGAAGAGAATATGTAAAACTACCAAATTTATTACTTTGTCTGTCACAGTTCTTTATGGTACCCTGAATTCTTGTTGGTATTTCTCATAATGACACTATATTACCAAATGTAATTCATTTTGAGGGCAGTTAGAATTTCAAGACAAAGGTACAATAAAGCACTCTCTCACCCAGAGATTTAAAATATGCTTCTTGATTAGTCAGTTTGACAAATACAATCCATCAATCCATCAACCAATAGAATTTATTGAGCAGCAGGCTCTGAAACAGCATGGAAATATAGAGAAGCAAAAGAGACTAACATAAAAGCACTTCCTTATGGCTCTGAATGTGGTTACCACATTGACCTAGTTCTCTTCCATGAGGGTAGGTTGAGATCATTCTTCTTAGACTCTTAGAGTGACAGGATAATTAATCTCACTCTGGTCAAAAGATTGTCAGTGGAATGCAGGTATCTGAACATTTATTATAGACTCTATACTCCTTTCTCCTAAAGGAAAACGACATTGGTGAATTTTAGGTAGCAGCTGAGTTTAAGACAGGCTTTCAGGGTGAAGATGATCTAGGGGAAAGCCCTCTTGTTCTCTCAGAATGAATATGGATCACTGTTTTGAAACAGATATTTTTGTTATTGTACAATCCAACCTCAGTTTACTAATAGATATAACCAACATTTAAACATCAATAAATGTAAAAAATGGACTCATGATATATTTATTAAATAGTAACCATTTGTTAATGTTTATTACACATTGATGAGCATGTTTACTATGCTAATCTTATGGTATATTTAAATAAATCCCTGTTTACCCCAAATTTTTGGGCCAGCCATTTGATGGGCAGGATATCATCTTCATTTATTGGGAATAAACATATCAATAATTTGATTGGGCTGCCAAAATTGCCATAAAATTAGTGTCTTTGAAAACAGTTGATTTTTCTCTACCATGGTTTTATAGGCTAAAGGTTCAAAAGCTTTCATGAGGTCATGAGCCCTTTGAAGAGCCTAGAAAATAATTCTACTACTTCACAATTTCTATTGTAACTTGTATTGTTTGGTGCTTTTTACCTTGTAGTTGAGTCATTCAAATTTCAAACTATGTCTTTTTTTATTTTTATTATCAAACTGAATTACAGAGAGGTTACAGTTTCATACATTAGGTATTGGATACATTTCTTGTACTGTTTGTTACCTCGTCCCTCATTCCCCCCTCCCGACTCCCCCTTTCCCTTCACCGCCACCCCAAGAGTTGTTCAGTTGTTCAGTTCATTTTCACCAAAGTATTGCTTTTGTAGTTTGCCATTTTTTATCCTGTGTCTCCTTATTTTGGCATTCCCTTCCAATTTTCTAGTTCTAATACCAGTATACCCGGTTTCCAATATACTCAGATAAGATACAGAGATAGTGTAGGTACAACCACAGGAAGATGATACAGGAATATCATCAATAATAGAGGCTACAGTTTCATATGGCACGTTCATATCTGTATCATTGTCTTCTTGGGACAACCGTTATTAAATTCAGGATTAAGCACATTCTGACGTTTTCATTGTACATGAAATCAAGGGGGGTGGGTGATGGTTGGAAAGAACGTCTTACCTAAAATACTAGTTCCATTGTAAAAACAGTTTCAATTATTATGTATTATTTTTATATAGATACGGAATCAGTATCACAAACACATGATGACTATACCATCAGGTTAAGCTTATGTTTCCCTTTATTTTTGTATATACTAAGTATCTTCAGGAAAAGCAATTGAGGAAGTAGTTGCTTATTCATCCTCTGCTTTTCCATAGTAGGCAGATAAGGAATACATGTGTTCTGAATGTAGTTTGGAGTCATGATTCAAATGGTTAACTTGTCTTATGGTTAATGGTTAATTGTCAGCCAGCAATTCATAGTAACACACACACACACACACACACAGATGTGCACACACACACATCAAAAAATAATATGAATGATTAGACTATTTGGTTACACTTTTTTATAAACTAAAAATTAGTTTTTCCAAAACTGTTTCCATAAAATTACTGGATTTGTGATTTTGGTATTCTCTTCATACTTGGTGTGTTTGTAATTATGATCCACAGCATCTTATTTTAGTCTAATGTTTGTTTGTTTGTTTTTTTCCTTCTGATTGTAATCATTGCCTTTTCTCCACGGTACTAGTAGACATGCAGTTCAAAGATGTCTATAAAGCCATGTTTGGATGATTATCAATCACTATTCCATACATTTCACTGTTAAATAGGAATTGTATAGTGTGTTAGTGTTGAGGATAACAAATAGTAAAACTGCCAATTTGGATACAGAGATAATTAACCACTAAGTTGTTTTAGGTCATTTAGAAATGGACAAGTTTTAAATGTAAAAGATATGTGCAGAAGGCAAATTCACTGTTGACTAAAGTTACCGAAAATCTTGAGTATAAATAATTTTACGCAGGACATAGAATATGTCATTGTGTTGTCTGAAGAAGACAAGTCTTTAAAGATAACGATTTTAAAGATTTAAAGATAAAGTTTTTAGGTTACTTGACCAAATCTATCAGAGCTTGAAGCCTTTACCTAACAGTAAAAGATATTTGAAAAGGAACATTAGAGGATACTATTTTTTTTTTTTGCAGGGGGAGTACACCAGGAGTTTAATGTGAGTTCCGTAGAACGTTAGAGTCATATATGCTTGTAAAAAGTTACATTTTCATTTTGACTTTGAAAATTATGACTTAAAGAAGCTTCCTCAGTCTTGTGATTCTTGGGTCTTATTTATTGCTAAGAATAGTCCCACAATGAATTCTCAGTTAGTAAGGGACATTGCACATCAGAGTATATGATGAATTTTTTCACCCTTTAATCTCTGTTGTGCACAATGATAGAGACATAATGTGTCTGCAAACACATACCAGATAGTTGGAATTTAATGCATTTCATATCATTTGGGTTAACATTTCATGTATTATATTTCCTTTTAGAATACACTTGCATACATCCATATCCGTATAGATATATGCATGCACACACACAAAATCCCATTATGTAGATCAGTTTACATGATCATAATGTTCATATCCATAAAGCAGTGAACTTCCCAAATCAGATGCATGCATAAAAGCATTGATGCATAAAATTTTCATCTTGCAAGTACAGAGAAAGTTCTAGTAGGCATTTAGTGCCATGACAGGTCACTTAGGTTACAACTAGCTATATAGGACATGCTAATAAGATTTAACCTTCTTTGTGCTGAAAAGGGGGGAGAATGGGTGGGTGAAACCTTCTTATGTTTGAAGATATCAAAGAAAACTAAAATAACCACTTTCCTTCTGATCCTGTTGCTGAATATTTTCAAGCTGCATAAATGAGGTACACCTCAAAAGAATGTAGATAGATTGATAGATACACACACATACACATAAATTTCAATATGAGATCTTAATTCTCTACTGACCATATCATAACAAAATTTGATGGAGTGTGTATAGAATTATTTCTATCTCCTTTCTTAATTTGAGTTTTCTAAAATAAACTCCACTGGGATTAATATTTAAAATGAGATGCTAAAAACTCAAAGTTCTGTGTGGCAACACTAAAGTGAAAATATATTAGACTTGTCATTTATGTTAATTATTGTCATTTCAGCTAATTACTAGCCATTTCTGGTGGCTATTAGACAGGTCTTTTTCCTCCCAATTTGCCATCTTGCGCCATCTCTTATTTTGGTTTCACTGCACACCCTTAGGCAATGGGTCAGCCCCCATTCTGTCATTCCAGCATTCCAGAAAAGAAAAAGAAATCATTCTGTGTAAGGATGAAGTCATTAGTGAAATCCTTTCAATAATGCTTGTCTTTGCTACTTAGGATTAGGGAGAATTATGTAGCACCATTTTTTTAATGAACAAAATAAACAAAGATAAAAAGAATTGTCTATGAGTTTAATGCTAATCTAGAAAGTTGTCTTCAGTTTAGGAAAGTTCCTGAAGTATCTCATAAAGTCAACAGTATCCCCCTTCCTGAGATTTGGTAATATACGTGGACAATAAATAGAGAAGTTCGGGCTAAAGAGTTGCTTGGTAGATCAGTGTGATGATGGGTTTCTATAATAAATTCTCTCATTCTAAAAGTCTCTCAGTGGATGTTGGAACCTTGTAGGAATATATGTAGATGCATGTGTTTACTGTTCATCTAAGGGACTCCTAAAGCATAATCTGATGGTAGTTATAGACAGAGAAATGTGGGACTTGCACTGTGAAGATATAATTCAAATATCAGGAGAAGGATAACAGAGGAATGCAAGCATTGTATTTCAAAGGAGGATTGGTAGTCTTAAGCGTCCCTCAGCAAGAATATGGGCATTTCATTTTGTTATCTTTTGGGTGCTTGTTTGGAATTCATGGCATAGTCTGCAAAAATAAGGCAGACTGTGCTAATTGAGGAGAATATTCATAGCAACTATATTGGATAGCTAGATAAATGTCCCTTCATTATATTTCAATGTTATACAAAGTCAAAATAAAATGGAAAATTTCAGATCATTTTTGGGATCCATTCAGTAGAACTAGCCAAATTTATCAAATAAATTACTTTTTCAGTGGAGGTTTTTCTACAAGATATTCCAAAGACTCTATTATTCTCTTATTATATTTTGTCCACTCTAGCTTCAAAAAGTCACCCTTCCTTCAAAGGTTTTGTCAAAGCTTTGAACACCATCTTTTAAAAATATACCCCATTATATTGATATCATCTCACATAATCTAAGAAACACCTGCATGTTCTAATTGTATGTGTGACATACTTAGACTTTATAATATGCTTCTTAGTGCACAATGATACAACAATAAAAATGAAATTGCTTTAGCTTGAAAATAAAACAACCAGCTATTCAGTGGGCTAACATTAATTGCTTTAGAAATGCTGACTAAACATATAAAAAGTAAAGGATAGTGAATTATAGAAGGTACAACCTACTAAATTAGCGATGAAATAAACAGTTTAACCTGGATTGGATTTAATGTGATTACAATCATGCACACTTTTCCTGTGTGCTTCACCTAGACAAAACAAAGGGAACAGAAAGTGATCCAAGAAAGGGAAATGATCTGGAGAAATTCTCTCAACATAATTCTTCAATGAAAGATAGGTCTTCCTTCTAATTTGTTTGCAGAAATCAAAGGGGACATCATTGGAGAAAAAAAGAATTTTTTTTTTCTGTTTGTGAAAATCACTATTAGGCACCTTGAGATGTTTATTACCTATGCCAATTTCCTTCCTTATGCCTGAGAACTTTGTTTTTATCTTCCTAAAAAAATGACAGTAGGATACAAGTATTTGCCTGGAGCAACTCTGGGACAAATTGTGAAGGGAATAGAAAAATAACTCAGCGTGTGTGTGTGTGTGTGTGTGTGTGTGTGTGTGTGTGTGTGTGTGTGTGTGTGTGTTTCACCACAATCAATCACATTTTCTCTGACATTGCTTCATTTATGGATTATTGCAAAGGCCCGGGAAGAATGTGAAAAGATAATGTTAGAAAGGCCCCAGAATGAAATTGGTGGGAGGAAGCCATTTCTCACTGTGTTCCTAAGCACCTCTGCACTCAGAGTCCCAGCATTGTTTAAGTCTCCTTTCTCTATAAGAAAGCTAATCAAATGACACTCAGGAAAATTGACTTGGGTTTTCAATCTAGTTTCAGATCTCTAGTGTACTTATTTCAAATGGCATTTGTTATTCTCCGCATATCCTTAGGAACATGCCCTGTCAAGAAATGCCATACAACTTCAAACCATGTTTTTTTCCCACCTCTATAACTTTTTATGTATTCCCTTTTTACATTTTATTACAGCATAACATCTAAAAATGAAATAAAGATTATAGGCAATGCTTCTGGACCTAGAGTTCTATTCCTTGCCCTGAATATAAAACCATGTTGATAGAAAGCACTGTTATATCTCTGCAATTTGCTGAAATCTCCCCACTGACCAACCCTGTAATTATTTCTGCTTGAAAATGAAAGGTTTGATCAGCTGAGAAGTTATTTTTTATGTCTATATTCTCTTCCATTCAGCTGAACCACACATATCCCTTTGGTGGTAGATTCTGGAGATTAAATCTGTATTTATTTATAATATTTATTTCTGGGATTGAAGTAATCAAACAGAAATGAAAATAAAAGCAGTGTTTTTCTGTAATTAAAAAAAATTCTACTAACGATTTGTCCATCACTGAGATGACTAAAGCAAGTAGAGAAGTTAATTATTCTTTATAAAATTATATAGCATGGGAAAATGTGGGAGGAGGATGAGGTAAAGAGGTAAGAACAGTGAGCATAAAGATGCTAAAAATGATAAAGAGAATTCAAAATACAAGTGATAATTCAAAATGCATAGCTTCACTCAACACACACACACACACACACACACACACACACACACACACACAGATTCACACACTGTGATGCAAAGGGTAAAAGGCAAACCAAAGGAACAACAATATGTACAAGAAAATATGTTGTAAAATAACTGTACAACTAGAGGAGGCATTGGGAAGGAAGGTGAGAGAAAAATGAGGGAGAAGGTAACAAGTTTGACAAGAAATGTTCTCACTAACCTATTATATAACTGTAACCTCTCTCTGTACATCATATTGACATTATTTTTAAAGTGGAAAAGAAATGAATCTTTGTAATTCTAAAACAAAAAAGAAGTTTTGAAGATATCAAAAATATTTTTTCACATTATTTATTTAGAATGAGGATTTAAAAAAAAATTATAGCTGTAGACTTTACCTGGTCTGCATCATCAGATTTTTTCTTCTTGTTTGTTCTCTATCTTTCCTTTCTTTTCATCCTTTTTAACTTTCTTCCCTTCTTTCCCTGTCTTTCTGCCTCTATTTTTTTCATTTCTGCATTGTCAGAGGGATATACAGAGGGGTTTCAGTTTCATATGTAGGTTATTGTGTACATTTCTTATCCAACTTGTTACCTTCTTCCCCCCCCTCCTCATTTCTGCCTACCGCCCCCTTGAGTTGTGCAGCTGGTTTACAAAGTATAGTTTTGTAAGTATTGTTGTTGCTTTAGTTTCTCTTTTTATCTTGTCTCGACTTTGATATTCCCTTTCCCTTCCCTAGTTCCAATACATGTATGTACAATACCCAGGGTACGAAAATCAATTATGGTGATATCAGGGATTAAACCAGGGATTAAACCAGACAAAAGAAAAAGGGCAAAATTTCACATAGTATGTTAAAAATAACAACAGTGATAAACCATTTGTTTCCATAACTTGGAGTTCATTTACTTAGCTTCATCTATGTGTTCATATTGGACATAGCTATTGAGCTATGGTGATCTTCTGCTATGCGAATCCTATCCTAGACCTGTGCTCATTATTCCCAATGAGAGAAAACATAGAGTCTATGTTTCTTTGGATCTGGCTTACTTAACTTAGTATGATTTTTTCCAAGTCTTTCCATTTCCTTATGTGTGGGGCAATGTTTATATGTACCATACTTTCTTACTGAGGGGCATCTGGGTTGGTTCCATATTTTAGCTATGACAAATTGTGCTGTGATGATCATAGATGTATTGGTTCTGCTTCTATTTCTGTGTATCTCTAACACTTCCTTTCTTCTTTAGTTACTTGCATTTTTATTGATTTTGTCATTGTTTAATTAGCCATATTAAAGGGTAGTGATATCTCTATACAATTTCTAGAAAGTTGACCTCTTTGATCATGAAAGTCTCAGGCTAAAGAATGCCTATAATCTTGGAAATGCTTTCTATAGAAATATAACACGTGGAAAAATGGGAGAAATTCTCTATAAGAAAGCAGCCACTGGGTTACATTCAGCTGTTTGTTGCCTGAGAATTAATTCCTTCAGTGTCCAAAACTTAGAATCTTGGAAAGAATAAAAATTTGTCAATAGCATTCTATTCTATGCCTTAAAATACACACAAGAATCCAATCTATATCCTAGAAAATTAAGAAGAGTGTGAGAAGCAGTACATAGGGACTGGATGGGTAAGAATGTTGAAAGGGGTGACATTGATCAAGAAACATGGTATTTGTAATCTGCTTTGTTAAAAGGCAACTGCTTTGTACAACTACGGAAAGATAATAAAAAGTGGGAAAACAAATAGAAGCAGGAGACAAAGATTCTAAAAATTCTCCCAGAGGATGGGCTTATCTCAAAACAGAAAATATTCAGATTTATCTCTCTACTAATAGACAGACTTAATTTATACACATCTCTTGCTTTGATATGTTATGTCTGAGTACTTAATCCTGTGTTTCTTCATGATACTGGAGCCAGCTGGGATAAAAATAAATAATTTTACTGATTCTTGGGACTGTATGGATTTTAATACTTTGCTACCTTCTTTTCAAGAGGAGACCAAGACTATCAGACAGAAGGCAACTTAAAATTGGTAGAGAATGTGTGTGGGGGTGACACTATTAAAACAGAAATGTGCTCAGGACCTGACTTATGTAACTATAATCCTTCTGTGCATCACATTTACAATAAAAATTAAATAGAAAACAAGTAACAACAACAAAACCTACAGACCTTGCTGGATGCAGAATGGGCTCTCAAATCCTTGGGTTCACATACCTGTGTGCAAACCACTGCACTGCTAGACCTGGGACTGATCTCAGTGGGTAGACATTATGAATGGACACTTCAATTTACATATATGAAACAACATTAATCAATAGTGAGAGGATCCTAGAGTAATTAGTTCAACATAGTTCCAGTTTAATCTCAACAAGGGGTATGCAAAGCCACATTGGTTTTGGAAATCCAAGAATTATTTAGCAATGAGAACACTAAAGACATCAAGGATCAAAGCAAAACTGCTTTTATTCAAAGGAGAGAAGATTGTGATAGCAATTGTTAGTGTGAAATGTAGATCGAATACCTGCCAAAAGTTCGATTTTGCTGTGCTTTACTTGAATTCAGGTTTAGGAATTGTTTTTGATATGCATATCACTGCTTCTTGTTTGATTTAATTTGTTTAAACATTCAAGAAGAGGAAGGGTTTTAATAGAATTGTGCCAATTTTTTTTCTTTCAATTACAGAAAACTGGGGTGTTTGCTCATCCATGAACAATGTGAATACTCAGATTTGGAAAGTTTTACTGCCTAGTAAAAAAGTTTTTTATTTTTACCCTCTGTGCTAAATGCCAGTATCAGTATGGAAGTTGATGGGAAATGCTGCGGCAATAGCTTCCTCACAAATGACTTGTTTTGAAAAAGCAGGTGTTTGACCATGGCTTTGTTAGGTTACAAATTATAGGCAAACCCAAAGTGAAATGATGGAAGAAATGACAATATTAATCAGGGCACTGTGAGGTCTATGTTCAGTTTATCATCCAGTGGGTTGATGTCCTTCTTTAGGATCATGTTTTGGCAAACCAGGTCACAGGAAAGAAATAAAAGTTGTCATTAAATGGATATTGATGGGGCCTATGAAAACAGTCTAGTCCTACAGATGGAAGTTGAGAAAGAGTCAAGAGAGATATGAAAATATAAGAAATATGAATATAAATAAATTTTTATTTTTCCAGTCACAATCCAATGTCTGATAGATAGTGGATGTCCAATAAACAGTTTTGAATAAAGGAACACAAGCAGAAGATAATAGCAGAATGACTGCACAAACTGTCATCTGCAAATGGGAAAGGTCAGTTGCAAATAACCTGTTCCCAATTAGGAAGGCTGTGCCTCACAAAAAGAATTCCATGGAAAACAAGCAACTTTTTGCCATGAAATTATGATATAGGACGAAAACTCCTTTATAATCATATTGTGAGGTTTTAGTTTGCGAGAGGTATGAAATATCATTAATGGAATATACTTGGTTGTGAGTTGCTAACTTCATAAGCTACTTTTTGTCTGCTTAAATTCCCCTGGCTCTAGAAGTAGATCAGTGTCAGAGCCCATGATGAGACAGAAACAGAGAACTGACCTCGATGCAAAACTACAGAAGAACTGAGAGATAGAGAATAATAACATGAATGCTTTTAATCTCTTCTTATGGAACTATGGGACATAAAGGAAAATCACTTGAGGAATATTTCTTCCAAATTACCAACAAAGAAAGGCTGCTCACTCAAAATCCCTTCCATCATAGAATCTCTGTGGATTTCATTAACTAGAAAAGCTATTGTCCAGCTAGGCCAGATCATCACAATCACTATCTTCATTTATAACTTGGCTCTGTCCTTGAGACTACTAAGTGGAGTCAGTGCCATTCAAGTCTCTGCAATTAGTAGCAAAACAAAAATTTTCAGGTGCCTTCTCTAAAGATGTACCATGATTGCTTCCCTTGCCAAGAGTTAATATGCAGAACCAAGAAGAGTCCTCACTCCTTTGTTCACTGTTTGCTCTATTGAAGAGAGTAAGTCAACAGCTCCCTCTCCCTCATTGTTCTTCAAGTGTCTCATTAAGTATCCTCAGAATCTTAGTATTTCTCTGAAATTAAGTTAGAGGAGGGAATGATGTCTTTTATATTTTCTGGGATGTAAAATTACACATTATGAAAATATATACCCAGATATGAACACTAGAATAAACATAAGAATAATTAACTTACATAATAAAAGTCCTAGGAGTGTTGGGAAAGTTAAAGTTGATCAGCCTGGGTTTATGATCTTTTTTCCCTGTCATTTTTAGACATCAAATCCAGACCTCTGATTTTCTGAATTATTTCCTTCAACAGTTAAATTAAATGACTCTAAAAGGTAACATCAGTCCAGGTGTATTGCACTGATTTGTTGAATAGTAGCCCCTTTGTCCAAATGACTAACAATAATACAAATACAATTTTAAAAAGATTTAAGTAGATAAAATGAAGTAGTCCTTTATGGATGCCATATTACTAATGTTCACTAAAGGTTAATAGCATGTTTCTTTCATTGTGATCTAGGTCACCACTCTGCAAGATTCATTCCTGGGGCTAAGAAAAAGCTCAGACCTCCTAGAATATATGGTATGTATTTTGCAAACTATATTGTAGCTCAGTTTGAAAGAAAGAAGTTGGTGGAAGGGTTCCAAAATGTTCTTTAAACTACTAATTCAATTATTCAGCAACACAGTCTTGTACTTCATATGTTGGTGGTAGCTTAGGAATTCTTCTTGCACAGCTTTGCCTCTTCCCAGGGTTCCATTAGGATACTATGCTATTTTTTTTTGTTGTAAATTGACCCTACAATTAAATAGTTAATACAAAATCATCAGCTTGTGCGTATGTTTGTGGGTACAGGAGGGGGAAATGAGAACAGCAGAGAAAATCCAATAAAAGTTATAAATTCATGAGTAGGTTACAGAACAGAATTCTTAATCATTTAAAACACTTGACTAATTCTTATACATACTGGGAAATCTACCTTTTATATAGCCATAGGTCTATTGGTTCATAAATAGAAGAAATGAGAACAAAGAATCAGGTGGAATTCAGGCTTGAATAAGTTTTCTTTATTAGTTTAAATCCTAGTCCCATTGCATTTCACACTGAGCTACAAAGGAATGATTTTGACAAAGTACAGCAATGAACTTCTACTCTTAACTATTTTCCTCCAGGCTAAGTACCCATAAGGGTATCTCACTGATAATATGATTTATCTGAAAATTAAAGAATTATATCTTTTGAGCAGCAGTCTCTACTGTATGTGAGTTTGAATGTGTAAATTAAGTCCAGTCCTTACATATTCTCAGAAAATATTTACATGAATCTGCTGAGGCTGGTTTCTCTGTAGTCTCATTCTTTCTTTAATTTCCTTTCTTTTAATGGCAATACAATGGCTTTCACTCAAGGCCTCTTGCTTTCCCAACTTTATTGTTCAAGGTTGGTGTTCCATGAGTTGAGTCATGACTCCAGTTGAGCATTAGCTAGTTATTTGGAGATAAGAGATAAAGTCCTCAAGACTTTTCTGCCTGGTTGGCTTTGAACCAAACCCCTCTAGGTCTCAGCTTCTTAATTAGATAATATTCCATACCTTATTATAGTACATGGCTTAATTTCTACTCATATTCCACAATAACCTTACACTCGTTCTCACTCTTTAACACACACACTCATGCACACACACACACATACATACAGTGATGAACAGGGAGGTTACAGTCACATATGTATGGTAAAGAATGCATTACTTTTAAACATTGTTTCCCTCTCTGTTATTCTCTTCCACTTAACCCTTCCTCCCCTCCTTCTTCCCTCCCCTAGAGTTGTATAGTTCATTTCCAACATAGTGTCTAATGAATATCATTGTTGCAGTAGTTCATCCTTTGTCCTGCTCTTTTTGTGACTCCCTTCCATGGATCATATGAACTTATATACAAGACAAGGGGTACAGAAAACTAAAACAGAAAAAAATAAAAACAATGTCATACAGGACATATTAAGAACCTCTTGTTTCCAATTCTTGGAGCTCATTTTGATATGTTTCATAATATACGGCCCAATGCACTTAAAAATTGTATTATCATGGTCCCCTGCTAAGAATATCATAGATATATACTAGTTATTACAAATGAGGAGAGAAATACAACTTACTTTGGGGGGAGCAGCTGGCTTGCTTTGCTTCATATAATTTTTCCAGGTCTTTCTACTTCCTTATATGGCAATGTAATCTTTTTCTGATGGAAGCATATAACTCTATTGTGTATATATACCACATCTTCTTGATCCATTTCACTACTGAGGGACATCTTGGTTTGTTCCATATCTTAGCTATGATAAATAGTGCTACAATGATCATGATTGTGCTGGCCTTGTGTGGCCTTGTTTATGGTCATTTGGGTAAATGCTCAGGAATGGGATTGCTCTATGGGAATGGGAGAGCTCTATGTTATTTTTTGAGAAACCTCCACACTGCTTCCAAGAGTGGTTAAACAACTATACACTCCCATCAACAGTTTAGAAATGTTCCCTTTTGGTCACATACCTGCCAGCATCTGTTGTTTTGAGGTTTCCTGAGAATGGTCATTCTGAATGGAGTAAGGTGAAATCTCAACATTGTATTGATTTGCATTTGTTATGGCCAGAGATGTTAAACATTTCTTCATGTGTCTAATGGCCATTCTTATTTCCTCTATAGAGAAGTCTTTCTTTAAGTCTTTACCCCACTTATTAATGGGATGGTTATTTCTTTGAGGATTTGCTTTGAGGTGATTTAATTTTTGAGCTCTAAGTTTATTTTAGATATGAGGCCTTTGTCTGTTGTATGGCTAATGAAGATCTTCTCTTAATCTGTGGGATTTCTATTTATCTTGCTAGCTATAACCTTTGCCATGAAGAAGCTCTGAAGTTTCATGCAATTCCATTTATCCAAACTTTATTTGATACGTTGTGTTTCTGGGTATTTATTAAGAAAGTATCAAATATGCCAATGAGCTCTAGAATTTCTGCTCTTGGTTCCTGTAATATTTTCAGCATATATGCTTTTAGTTCAAGTCTTTAATCCATTTGGAATTGATTCTTGTGAAGGGTGATATATAAAGTTCTAATTGTAGTTTTCTACATGTGTATAGCCACTCTACCAGCATTTGTTGAAAAGGCTGTCTTTCTTTTATCCTGGTTTTTTATTTACTTTGTTTTTAGCTTCCTTATCAATGACTAGGTGGCCATTAGTCTGCAGGTTCATTTCTGGGTCTTCAGTTCTATTCCGTTGGCCTCGCAGGCCTGTTCTTGTGCCAGTACCAAGTTGTTTTTATTATTATTTCTTTGCAATATAGAGTTTTAAGTTTGGGATTGATATTCTTCCATCACTGTTCTTCCTACTAAGGATTGTTTTTGCTATTTGGGTTCTTCTATTATTCCATATGAATTGTTGGATTTCTTTTCTATTTCATTAAAGAATGTTGTTTGGATATTGATGGGTATTGCATTGAATATTGTAGAAAGCCTTTGGGCAGTATTGCCATTTTGGTGATGTTAATCCTCTGTATCCATGGTTTTCCAACTTCTTAGATCTGCTTAAATTTACTTTTTCAGGTTTTTAAAGTTTGTATTGGAGAGGTCCTTCACTTGTCTGGTTAAGTTAATTCCTAAGGTGTTTTTATTTTTTTTCTTACTTTCTTTTTTTGTGACACTATTAAAAAAAGAGCTACTTTCCTGATTTCAGCATCACTCTTCTCATTGTTGGTATACAGAAAAGTCATTGGTTTTTGTGTATTGATTTTATACCCTGATACTTTGCCAAAGTTTCAGATTCATTTGGGTGACTTAAGAGTGGAATCTGTGGGTTTCTCTAAATACATGATCATATCATCTGCAAAGAGGGAGGGTTTTATTTCTTCTTTCCCTATTTGTATCCTTTTGCCTCATTGCTCCAGCTAGAAATTCCAATATACTATATCCAATACTATACTAAAGAAGAGTGGAGAACATGGACATCCTTGTCTTGTTCCTGATTTTAGAGGACATGGCTTTAACTTATTCTTCATTTCTGCTTCTTTCCTCCCTATAACAGAACTGTTTTTTGTTTTTTTGTTGTTTTTTTTTGGTATTCCACTCTTCCTTCTAGTCTTTTGTGCTTCGTTTCATTTCTTGTCCCTCTTTCCTCTCACTTTTACTATCAGTCTACTTGCTCTTGTTGGACAAGATTAGGGTCCATCTTTGTTTCATTTGCATGTCAACTCCAGGAAAACCAGAGTAATCTGCAATACACGGAGCCTTGTTTGGAGAGGTTTGCCTATGTAGACAAACAATCTAGATAAATAATTCCCAAGCTCCTCTCACAAAACACCCTTTTCTCCTTTGTAGTGTGTTTTCAGGCCTTAAATTTTTTATGTTCCTGCTTTAACACTTCACTTCACAATACCACCATAAAAAAGTAATGTCTTTTCTCTTTTGTTAAAAGAGAAATATCCTCCCAAGGAGCAATCTTTCAAGATGTGCTGAAATCCCAAGAGGCATAGTGTTTTACATTAAAAAGAAAAAAAGCAAAAGAAAGAGAACACTTTCCTGTGTAATATCTTGTTAGGCACTCCCCCAAATCATTTGAAATAGATAGGTAGGTAAATTGCTTTAGAGGACTTTTTTGCCGTTATTACAAATTAATTAAGGGGAGAACCTAGATCTCTCTGAGACTTAATAACACTGACACTAGTGAGTTTGTATGAGTGAAATTTGGTAGATTACAAGCAAATATAAAGAAGGTAAAAATGTAGTAAACAAACACATTCTGCATTTTCTCACCCTTATTTTCAAGAAGTAACATTGGCAGTTTCTTATCTTATGGATACTGGAATTGCTTCACCTTGTGTCTCACACACACACACACACACACACACACACACACACACACATACACACACACACACCCTTATCTCCACAGGTCCAGCTGTATGTACCTTTGCTTTACCCTGATTCATTCAAATTTGTGACATGGCATCAGCCCCTACACTAATACAAACATTGATATTTTTCTATCCCCGTTCCTTCTTTTTTCCTTTGATTCCCCCATGTCTTCCTGCTTCCCTTTCTTCTTTCTAGTTTTCCCCCTCCCCATCCATCTGCCTCTGTCTTTCTTTCTCTCTCCCTGTCTTATTTTTACTTCTTTAATATCCTTGGTGTCTTCCACCTCCCACTGCTGAGAAGGGAAAAACCTTGATTCCTTATATTCATATTCTCTCTGCTTTCATCCTTTTTTTCCCTTAGTCTTATAATGCAATGCCAATTATTATAAAATATAATTCAGTGTCTCAAACTATTATTTATAATCTATTCGAGCATTTTCTTCACATTCTTAATAACCCCGGTGTTGGATAGAATTACAGCTGAGAAACTGACCGCAGGCCTCTGTGTAGTAGGAGGAGAGAAGATCATTTTTGGAATAAGACTATTTTCTATTCTATGGTAAGGTTTCATGATTCTTTTCTAGAATGGTTACATATGTTGTTATGCATTTGAAACTATTTTTGAAATACAAAACCCAGGTTTTTCTTTGTTGTGGGAGATCAGATCAAAGGATGGAACTTCTGCATTTAGATAGCTATCATGATGAAATGTACTTATAAACTATCATGGTAAGTAGTTACTCCTTTATTCCATTATGTAAAGAAAATAAAAAGACAATTAAAAACAAAGATTCTCAAAAAGAAAAAGAAAAATGTATCAGGTGGCTGATACCTGGACCATTTTCAGTTCTTGCAAGACTCCGATAGTGAGTGCATTTTTCTATGCCTTTGACTTCACTTTCCTGCTCCTGAGCCATCTGTGTGTGTCTGTTTGTCTGTGTGTCTATTTGTACATAAAGATAGGTAGATCACTCAATCAATAGATAGATTCTACATCTCTCTAAATATATTTCATTTTCTTTTTCTTCTTTCATTTTCTCTCTCACTGTTTATCTATATATACACAGACATTAACGTATTTACTACATTAATCTGAACTTTTAGAAGATTAATGAAGAGTAGACCCTTCCTTGGAAGTTCTAAACTTGGCAATAAATTTAATTTCTGTTTTAGATATTCTGGTGTATCTTTTTTTTCTTTCTTTCCTTATCTCTTTGTTCTTTTTTACTTTTCATTTTAATTTTCTCCTTTCTCCCATCCTTTTGTCCTTCTTTAATTTCTTCCTTTGCTCCTTTTTTCCTCCCTTCCCTCCCTCCTTCCTTTACTCCCTCCTGCTCTTCCTTCTTCCTTCTTTCTTTTCTTCCTTCTGTCTTTCTCCTGTTTGTACCAAACGTAAAATTCATGAACTTACCTGATGTCAAAACAACTTCTGTAAAGAGATAACAGAATCTGTATGGAAGACATGGAAGACGGGATGATGAGAGGAAAACTCTGGCTTTTGTAGAATAACAATGTGCCATATATTTTCTTGGATTTCTATAAAGCAAATAGTATTTGATATTGTCTTAGATTCTTTGTTTAATGCATGTAGGTGTGCATGCATGTGTGCACATGTATGCACACACACACACACACACACACAAGCACACAGAGCATTTTTCAGGCAACCAGCCCTGGAGACTTGTTTCTTCTTGATGATTGCACAATTTCATTTATCATCTTGAGCTCCTTTCCTGTGAACTAACTCAGGAGTTAAGAGCAAACTCTCTAACTACCTGTCACCTCTACCCACTCCCTACTCCCCTTGGAACATCTATACAACGCTAATCATGATAGGAAAGTAGATATATAGTAATAGTAATAAACTGAAGGAGTTACTAGCATTTTCGGATTTTATGTATGATCAAGCTCTCTAGTGTGTATTTTATAATTTGTTTTCTGAAGTCCATTCATCCATGCAGCTAGATGATACTCTTGCATACTATTTATTTAAAATAAGATATAGTCCTAGTGGAATCCTACTGATTTTCTGTTACATAGTTTCTTATTGTTAGACTGTATATAACAATGAATGATCCAATCCATCACTTAGATTTATTTCATTTATTTGTCTTTCAAATTCAAACTAGGCAAATTTTAATTTCCTCTGTAAAGTAAAACAAAGACTATAAAATTGTCCACTGATTTCATGAAGCATTCCTTATTTATATAGGAAGGTGAAGAAAAAATCAATTTTATTTAACAATTAATAATCACTAATATTTATGATAACCAACAAAGAGATAATATTTTAATTACCTAGGACTGCTATATAAGTCACTATAAACTGGGTGGCTTATATACAAAAATTATGATGTATTCTTTCTAGAGGATGGATGTTTGGAACAAAATATTCACCAGCATTGATTTTTTTTCATAGTGGCCAAATGGAGAATCTTCCCTTTAGTGGCTCTTAGCAATTCTTGGCATGCCTTATGTTACAGAATCAACAGTTCTTTCTTTCTCTGTCTTCACTGGTCATCTCTTTTCCCTGTATGTCACTATGTAAATGTCTCTTGTACTCATTTTTTTTTCTTTTTTTTTGGCCAGTCCTGGGGCTTGGACTCAGGGCCTGAGCACTGTTCCTGGCTTCTTTTTGCTCACGGCTAGCACTCTGCCACTTGAGCCACAGCACCACTTCTGGCCATTTTCTGTATATGTGGTGCTGGGGAATTGAACCAAGGGCCTCATGTATACGAGGCAAGCACTCTTGCCACTAGGCCATATCCCCAGCTCCAATTTCTTTTTTCTTTAGTACCTGCCCTAATCAAGCTATTGTGGATGATGAGATCTGAGAACTTTAAATTCAAAACCATTTTGGAAACGAAAAGTCCAAAATACCCTATTTCCAATTAACCAGATAAAAAGCTGGCCTGGAGGGTTGGATAAAGTGATAAGAGCATCAGCAATCAGTAAAAGTACAGAAATATCAATTGTAAGTAGTTGGAATATGTTTCTTTTGGTAGCATAATGGCAAAAATATCAACACATACAGACACACACACATACTTGCAAGATGGGTGTCAGTAGCTCACACTTGTAATTCTAGTGTCTTGTGAGACTGAGACTTGAGGATTGCGTCTTACAGGAAAATCCATTAGACTTATACTGCTAATTAACCACCGAAATATTTTTAATTAAAAAACATAACAATACCTGAAAATAGAACTGTGGCTCAAATGATAAGAGTTTGAGTCTTAAGCAAAAATCTATGAGACAACACCTAGGACCTGAGTGCAAGCCCCATACTGTCACACACACTTAAACAAAAAAGAAGGAAGAAGGAAGAAAGATGGAAAGAAGAACTAAAGGACATAAAGGTATCCCCATTGTCAGTATCATTATGTTATCGGAAAATGTTTAATATTGAAAGTATACATTTTTGTACTGTCCAGAAAACAGAATGCTTGACTCCATAGGGCTTTTAAAAATTTGTTGTTGTTGTTGTTATTTTGGTCCTGGGACTTGAGTTTCTTTTATTCAAGACTAGTGTTCTACCTCTTGAACCACAGCTCCATTTCTGGTATTTTTGGTAGTGTTTATTGGAGATAAAAATTTCATGGATGTTTCTGCCCAGGCTAGCTTCCAACGGTGATCCTCATATCTCAGCTATCTGAGTTTCCATAGTTCTTTAAATCTTGGATTTCTGTCACAGAAACATTTTAATCAATCTATTTATTTATTCATTTGTTTAGTCGTTTGTGCGGCTTGAACTCAGGGCCTATTTATTCATCTGTTGTTTAGTATTTGTGGGGCTTGAACTCAGGGCCTCAACACTGTCATTGACCCTTTTTTGCTCAAGGCTAGCACTCTATCACTTTGAGGTACAGCTCCACTTCCTCTACTTAAATTTATCTGTCAATTAAGTTTTCTCTTGCTGGTTTTGTATATTCAATTGTCCCTTGGTAAATATAATTAGAAAATATGTCTTAGAGTCAGCCTAGATGAGCAATTAAGATCATTGACTTTGGAGCCAGATAGCTCACATTCTAATCCAAGATAGTATGAAAATGAAAGATATAATTTATATGAAGTGGCTTTTATCACACATACACAGTCACAAAAAGAATTCAGTAACTGTTAGTCATTAAATTAGTTCCATATCCCAGAGCTCACTTCATGGGCATTACAGCATATGCAGCTAAATATGGCTCTGTCTTAAACAGGCTTTGTATTGTTACCATCCTGAATTCTCTAAATATTGTATCCATGAACTTGTGTTTCATAAACAACATTTTATGGAACAATGGAACATCAATATGACATGTGGAACTACTTCTATGATACGTCTAACTGATTTACAAATTACCAAGAACACAGATTCCACAATACTCTAAGTGCAATTTTAATGCATTAATGGTTGTGAATTAGTGGCTGAGGCCACATTTTCCCCAATGGGTCACATGTGCCATTGGAACCCAATCTTACTTTGATGTAAAGATCTTGCAATCTAATAATATTGAACAGCTGAGAATCTAACATATTGTTTCCCACTCACGTTCCTTCCCTGCATATCTGCTAAACAGGTCCCTCCAAAACAAGGCCTCAGAAAGACAAATGTGAGGTTATTTACAATTTTTATAAGCAACTCCCATGCAAAGACAATTGGTGACATATAAAAATATCAAAAAAAATTAATGGTTAACAAATAGTTGAGTTAGTTTGATGGGACAGTTCACTAATTTAATAAGAACTCGATATAGATAGATGCGTGTGAAACAAAAACCATGACATTTTATTAACAGTAAAAAAAAAAACAAAACACTTGCAATGTTCCAATATGTGAATTTAAATCTAGAATTACATGATATAAAGATGAAAATTAAAAGATCTGGTAATAATTTATATTTTCAAGAATGTTATTAGCAAAAAATGAAACATGATTGTCCAATCAAAAGACCAGGAAATAAGTGAAAAACTTGGTAGTTCAATATTTTAGTGGATATATATTTTACTGTTTTTGATACTGGTTTCCATTTCAGATCCACCACTGAATGTATAGCCTTTCCAAACATAAGTATTATAATTATCATTAATATATTTGGGTAAGCACTTTATTACTGACACTCTCTACTGGAACTAGAAATAGTACTGCAAAATTAGATTAGGAAACTCTACCTAGGTCTATTGATCACAGCTCTTCTAATTAGTTGCTAAAACTGATACTATTTTTCCCAAATTAAACAAATGCCACATTCTTAGAAATGCCATGTAATTATTATTTTGTTCAGATTATTCTCCAAGAAGAAAATAGCAACAATTTACAATCTCCTTTCAACTAGAATTGGTCACACCTGTCAATGTATGGGCCCTTTCACTGGGGCCACACCTATGACCCACATTATTGTACTTACAAAATTACCAATAGTATCTCAGCTCAACATCTAGGAGACTGTGAACATTCTCAAAGAACCTTTCACCTAATATAACCTGGAATTTTTCCCCCCTGATATCCAACTGTGGGAATAGCCTAAGACACTGAACAGATTGTAGGCTTCTTGTAATAATTACTGTGGTAAAGGGGTGGGGGTGTCTGATTCTAAGGTATTATATTAAACTCTGGTTGTGACTGCATTTATGCTGCACAGGGAAAAAAAGCAGCAATGTGTCACTTATCATACACTTTTGTCTTCATCTTGCTAGAATGGAGCTGTTTGAAGCCACTATTTCAATTTATTATTGGGAGATAAATAATAGTTCTTATAATTGAAAGTGAGCAGGAAGACTTTGGACACAATATCTAAAGGTAAGAATAGCTTAAACATATCTTCAACCGATTCAGTCTCTGCTCTGTTTAGACATCTTCCAATCCTCATTCCATTCATATAGTCCTATCCTGAGCACTGAAGACTTTCACCTCATATATTGCACTGCACAATTGACTCGCTGCCTTATGGGGATGGTGGGGGCACTTGCTCTCCGCCGGTGCTTCATGTATCATCTGGTGCCAGAGGCAGTGAGAATACAACATTGATGGACCAATGGACTGATCCAATATGGCAAATCCTATATTCCTGTTTGGGTACAAATGAATAACCTCATATAGTGCTGCACACATTCAACAAAATGATGAAAAGGAAGGGAAAAAAAACAAATGGAATTTCCTGATCATTGCATTCCATTTTATTTCTCTGTTTTAACTTTATAAGTGAATTCAATGTGTGTAGAAGGCAATTGATGGTTCTAAAAGAGAATGAAAGAAAAATGTTAAAGCCCCAAACCACAATCTGAGCATTGGTAGGCTTGCTTCTTTTCCTTTGCTGGAATCCTCAGCCAGGCTTCTTACCCCACTGTCTTCAAAGGACATCTCACTATTTCAGGGACAAGAGATTTTTGAATTCTGCATTAGAGGGCTTCATCTCAGTGTCTACAGCTCATGATGGGCTCAGGACAAAGGCAGGAACACTGATTAGCAGAAGAGAAGAGTGCTGTTTCAATTTGGCTCCAAACCTCTCAGATGTCTCCTGTCTTACTTAAAACACCACACTTTACGTTAATCACTTCATTTTCTCCAAAACCCTCACAGTAGTTACGTTTGTTTTTTTTTTGTCTTATCTCCTCTATCAACTCTTGTTTAATGAATTCAGATCATTATGTTTCTCACTCACAAAGAATGTATTTATTATACATTAGTTAATTGATGCCATGTTAACTTATATTTCATTTTTTTAAATAAACGACTTCTGTTTAAATAATTAGTGAAGCCTATGTTCAGGAATTTTTTAGCCACCTATAGTTCATAATCAACCTTAGTTTATAAAACATATTGCTATCCTTAGATACACACACAGATACACACCCACATTACATTTAACAATATATTTGCATGTGTCTAAGTCATTTTCCGTCATATATTTATATTTTAAATATTCAGTAAAAATAAAAGGAAAATCATGATTCCATTTTGGTGTGTCTTCAGCAAATAGGTAAAAGACAACATGCATTTCCAAATGTCAAGGCCGACTTATTCACTTCTTTGTTTCAAAAGTTATTTTATTTTTCCTGTTAGACATTCAAAACCCAAGAGTTCTGATTCCAATTTGTTGATATCTTGGGTATACAGATGAGAATAAGAGAAGAGAATAAACCCACGCATAATACCCCAATTGAACAATTTAAATGATCAGATCATACTAGCTGCAAATGCAGGCAGTAAAGGACAGAGGTGCAAAAGACTCAGTGGGCATGACCAATACATGCAGAGTAAGGATACAATATTATAGGGGGAAAAAAGCTAAAAAATAATTGAATTTGAATACTATATGTAAATCCAGATGAGATGTAAGCTGTAACCTTGAGGTGAAAAGTCTCCTTCAACTATAAGCAAAGCTTTTTATTCTAAAAGCATTAAATTTCGGAAAAATCTTTCTTTTTCAATTCATCTCTGCATTCATGTTTTACACTTTGTTGTGCTACAGTAAAAGAGCAGATACACAACAATTTGGTGTTTACTCCTTTGAGTTTCTTTTCTTCCCAAATAGCTAATATCAGCTTTACTGCAGATCAGAGCGGGTGAGCCCTTTTCACCTTCTGATTATAGTTTGTAATCATCAATACTTGGTTAGCAAGCTTTCTAATGGAAATTAGCAGTGCATGGAAGAATGATAAGGCAATCTGTTCAAGTGGGAGACAGGCTCAGGCGCCTAAGTCATTTTTTATAGGGCACACAATAATTATGAAAGCAAATTTAATAAACTTTGCATGCAACTTTTGAGAAAACATTTCATCTGATTGCTGCTACTGCATTATAATCTTGAAAATACCAGTCGAAAACAAAAATATTCCAAGATAGCTGAGCAAGGCTTGATCCTGACTGCTTTGCTACAGCCTCTGAGTTAAGTTTGAATCTTAACTTCTGAGACAGAATTGCCTGTGGCATCCACGAGTTTAATTCTTCCTTTCTTCGCAGACAGGTAGCAATGATCACAGAGCCCCAATTTATTTAGAATAGCAGGTACCACCACATACAGTGGTTTAGTTCAGAACTTGAAAGGATTAAGTCTGGACTAGAGAACGAGTGAATACTTTCCCAGTGGGCAAACTGTATAGAAGGAAGAAGGATTTTTTCCACCCCCTTTTACAAGAATAACAAAGAAGAAAAATGAACCTGAGCAATGATTCTCAAAATGGCAAGATGTAGGCAGAATTTAAGAAATATACCTTTCTAATTTCCAGACAATTTATGTGTATATGTCAAAGTATCCAATTAGCAGGCACAGATGCAATTTGCATTAAAAATATAGGATTTTACAACTGCAAACCAGCTGTGCCCATAAATTTCACCAATCACTTTGCAGAGGTCTATGAAGAATTTGAACTTGAATATTATAGAATCTTTAGTCGCAGAATTAGAGCAATCAAAAGTGATTGGTGGGTTGCCGTCGTCATCGTTCTCTTCGCCATCGAAGAGGTGCATGTCTCCAACTCCAGCCAAGAAAGTAAAGATGGCCAACAATTCATGCCCAGAGTGCGACCAACAGGTTCCTGTTGCCTGTAAATCATGTCCCTGTGGCTATATATTTATTAGCAGAAAACTTTTAAATGCCAGGCACTCAGAGAAATTACTACCTTCTCCAGAAAACAAGCATGAGGCCAAGAGGAGGCAAACAGAGTTAGGAGAGAGAAGATAAATTCTACAGTAAATAAAGATTTAGAAAACAGAAAGAGGTCTTGAGGTAACAGTCATTCAGATCATAGCAGAGGAGGAAGACCGAAAAGTGCATCTGCAAAAAAAATGAGGAAAAACTGGAAAAGGAAATTGACATCTATGCTAACCTCTTTGATGAAAAGTCTTTCCTGTTTTCAGTCGCCTTGGCAGAAATTAATAGAAAAATTATCAATCAAAGACATAATCTCTGATATTTGTCTGCAAAATTTATTGAAAACATTCTTCAGAATTACATCATTAAATTCTCAAACCATTATGTACAAAGCTGTAGGTTTGGACTATTATTATGGGCTTTCTTTCTTTCTTTCCTTTAACCAAGGAGTATTGTTAGTTTGGTGTTGGGATAAGTAAGAGTATTTACAAAGAATAACAATGCTGAATGGATATAAAGCGGATAAAAAAAAGGTAGGGGTAGAGGTGGAAGTATGAGAACTAAGGATGAAAATACTTAATAGTTTTCACATTTGCTATGAGAGATGCAATGTTTTAAATGCTGTTAGAAAAAGTGACTTTTGAATATGTATATTGCAGGTTTTCAGCACTAACAGATTATATACAATTCATTTGCTTTTAATAAATTGGCAATTGATCATTGAAGGGAGAAAAAGTGATTTGTGACGTTTGGCAAGGAAACTATTCTCAAAGAACAGTAGGAAAAATCATAACAAAAATGCACAGGTGAGTCTCAGAAGAATCAATGTAAATAGATTAATTCTGCACCATTAAAAAATACTTTTTAACAGTTCTTTTCTATAGAGTATTTCTCCATGATAGGGATGTTTTATCCTCTGACCTTCATTTTGATTTCTTTGGTCAAGTCATATCACTTTCTAGACATTACCTTGTACAAGGTACAGATAAAGCTTTGTTTTGTTTCTGCCAGTTCTGGGGCTTGAATTGTGGGCTTAAAAACTGTCCCTGAGTTTCTTTCTCTCAAGTTATGCACTCTATCACTTCAACAAAACCCATGTATGTTTTTTTGTTGTTGTTGTTTGTTTGTTTGTTGAGTTTTTTTGAGATTTTTGAGTGTTTTTGTTTGTTTGTTTGTTTTTGTTTTTGCCAGTCCTGGGACTTAGACTCAGGACCTGAGCACTGTCCCTGGCTTCTTTTTGCTCAAGGCTAGCACTCTGCCACTTGAGCCACAGCGCCACTTCTGTCCATTTTCTATATATGTGGTGCTGGGGAATTGAGCCCAGGGCATCATGTATGGGAGGCAAGCACTCTTACTACTAGGTCGTATTCCCAGTCCTGTTTTTTGTTTTGTTTTGTTTTGTTTTGTTTTGTAGTTCATTAGAGATAGTCTCATGGACTTTACTGCCTTGGTTCTCTTCAAACCTTGATCCTCAGATCTCAAACTTCTGAGCAGTTAACAATTACAGGATTACATGTGGGAGTTACGCATGCCTGGCTCTCTGGACTTTTTTTTTTATTATCAAACTGATGTGCAGAGAGGTTACAGTTTCATACATTAGGCATTGGATACATTTAATTGCCAATAACACAGGATATGGCTACTGCTGTGGGAATATTGAATGAACAGTGCACTTAAATTATCAAACTTCTTTCCAGTAGCAAAGTACGTCTTTAACCAATGTTTCTTTTTCTTTTCTGAGTTTGTATTTCTTCCTTTATTACATAGGTAAAAACTAAAGAAATAGAAAATCTGCAAGAGTTTCAAGATCTTCACACATATCATTTCATCAGGTGCATTGTTCTGTGTCTTCATAATCTAGCCAGACTAACAGAAATCAAAATTAGGAAATGATTCAAACTGTGATTATATATCCTGTTCTTTAAATACATATTGAAATTTGCTTCAAAAAATAAGTTATTTTAAACCTTCCTGACAAGAGAATAATTGTCATTTGATCCAGATTATCAGGTATAGATAAATAAAAGTCAATATTATACGAAGAGAGGTGGGTAAGTGAAGGAAAGAGAGAAACACAATCGGAAATGATTCAGTATAATCAATTTTAAATGATCTATTTTTATGCATAGCCTTTTAATACTTGTAAAGGCTAGACAGGCTTCATATTCAATATTTAAGAATTTATTTGTTCAAATTATAAAAGGGCCAACAAAAATAAGATATAGAAGTAAAAGTATAAATTTAGCAAGCTTCTCGTTCTTCTCCTGTATCATTCCTTTCTATTTTCTACATTCTGAATGAGAAAGAGCAAGCACTGTTTTATTTATGTTTGGTTTACTTTTTTTTGTTTATCTCTGTCTCAAAGGTGTTCCTTCTTTTATTATGTCTTTCTCTTCGGTTTGCTATTTCTTTACTTTTTAAATCTCATTCTTGTCCCCTGAATTTTCTCTGTATTCTATATTCGCATAAATTATTCATGGAGATAATCAACCATTTTGTGATATGGTAAAAATTATCTTCAGTTTTTTAACAATGTTAGGAGGAAACTTTTTGTAGTTAGTTTGTACATGAATTTTACACTTTCAGTATGAATCGATATGAACAGCGATTAGTGATATTCCTAATATAACCACTAAAAGTCCCAATAAATTTTCTCATAAGTGGCTACAGGATTATTTTACTGAACCTTCATTTACGGCATGCAATTAAAGAGAAAGAAGATGAATGACAACATAGGAAATAAAGCAAGTTTTCCTCATGAGTAAAATGAATTCATCTACCTGTAAATGTGGGAGTAAATACTAAGTGCATTCAAGTTTTAGAATGAGATTGTCTTCTGAGAATCACCATAGTGACTCTAATAAAGGAGTAGCATAATTGTGTAGAGTAACCTGAGGGAAAAGTAGGATGTGATTGACAAAAAAGAACAAGATGATCCACAACAGGCAGATCTGCTCTGGACCACAGAAAATATCACTTCCCAAATCTATGAAGGTTACAATTCCCCCAAATTTTCCAACAAGGCTCTTCTAGCAGCATCACCATAACTCTCCCATAGCGCTTACCTTTAGAAACATGTGCATTAAATTTAGTTCTCACTTCTTGGACTCAGTAGATTTCAATCAATTTTAATCTTCCTAATTCCAGGTTAGAGAAATTTGAATGGAATGAGAAGTTCCTACCTACGATTTTCAAGAACTTGGACTTAAGAACAACACAGGCAAAGCACTGCTCTGTAGGACTTCTCTGATAATGGAGTATTCCTTTCCCAATTTGACTCACTCTTCATTAAATATGACCTTTAGGGAAGTTATGTATAATCTTTGGCAAAACATTGGGTGGATCAAACATGAAAAAATAAACAAATCAAAACATACCAAAAATCAAAACGAAATACTTTTTACTCATGTTCTCTGATACTAGTGAAATAACTTTAGCCCTTTCCAATCACTTTTCATATTCCCTATTCTGTCAAACTCTTACCTTGCCTTTTTGGATAAATAGATCATATGAACATTATTATTTTTCATTATTTTATATATAATCTTATATGCAGAATAAATAAGTGAATTATTTAGGGTCTTTTAGCATAGGGATGATAGAAGGAAGACTAAAACACATTTCTTCCTAATTCATTTACACCTTCCACCCCTAAATGGCCTATAATCGTGCAATAAAGGAACAAATTCCAGTTAAGTTCCATGTAGATGAGGATTCAATTGTCAGAAAAGACTGACACTATTTTTTTTAACTCTGATGTTTTTTTTTTAAGTAGTAGTTATTAAAATGAAATGTTTCACTTGTACCTGTGTGCTCCTAGTTTTGAAGAAAGGCATTGGTATTTATTAAGTCCATGAGGGCTTATGGGGGAATAAGTTCAGTGCCCATAGTGTGATAGCAGTTGGCCAGTCAACTGCAATTGCTGCTGCAAAGTTCTTCACAACATGTTTTGTGTGGCTAAGAACATTTACATTAATGTCAATTAGGTTGCCAAATTGAAAAAAAATCATAGCTGAGGAATAAACCGTTTAGTGACACACATAGGTGTTTGGCAGGGGAAATGGAACTGATAAACCTACATGTGCTGGGATCTGCCAGCTGGTAGGTGGTCCCAGCCATGCTTACTGGTACACTATTCAATTCAATTTAACAAATATTTATTGAGTAAGTAGAATGTGCAGAACACTAGGGCGATATGTTAATAGGGCAACGAGGCAACAGGAACCATGACTCCTTCTTAGATGGGATTCCAATAATCATAGATCTCATGGTTCAGCAGATTTCATGAGCCCCATATCCTAGGCACTGCTGTAAATGCGCTGTGTGTGTTAACCACTGATGTTCTGCATTATGGTTTCAATGACAAAACTCTTTGGGTGAGGAAGGAAACTCAGACATGATTTTGGTAGTTTTCATAATTTCTCCTTTCTAGGCAGAAGACAGAAGTACAATCCACTTCCAGCATGCATTGAATAGATCATGTGTCTTGCTTTAACTTAAGAAGTACAAGCAGCAGTAGTATGTGTTACTTTTGTTAAAGATTTTAAGAACTGGTGCATAATTTACAGGCATCATGGTACCCATGTATCTTCTGAATAATAGAGTCAGTATCAGCCTAGATCCTAGACACAGGATCTATTAGAACACAGATACTACTGAAATAAGAGACATGAAGTAGATGTTAATTAAATCCCTAAGATTTTAAAGTTGTTTGTATGGCAATATAAGATAGCCTTGTCAGAGATATAAAAGGTTAGAGTAAGAATAATAGACATGAGTTGACAGACAAAAATTTAAATATATGATTAAATTTCTAAGAAAGTTAACACCAATAAAAGTGGATGCTATTTTTAAGTGCTTAAAAAGCTGTCAATCTCCTTGCAAATATTTTTCTCTAGCATATACAAGTACAGAAAATTGTAACTCACATTTTATAAATCAAAAGGAAGCTCAGAGAGCTAACCTGAATTTCATAAGACATTGTAAGTAGATCCAGAATAATGAATAAAAGTAGGTTTGTCTCCACAACTCACTCTATTTACAGGAAAGACAACACAGTCCTCAGTGGATTCTTCAATCCTTCACTTACAGAGTTGGATTAATTATAAATTTTGTTGCTTTCTTCCCTGTTATGTCTGTATTTAAATATATCTATCTATTTTTGCATGCTTTATGTTCTGGTCAATGCTTCCTCTTTTTTCCCCTTAGTTCTTATCTTCATTCTATTTTTGTTTCCTACTTTTTGCCTTCTCACGTTTTCCAAATATATGATGTGTAATTTTATTGCTCTTGTAGGTTATATGAAATTGCTTAATTTTCTCCTCCTCTATCCTTTGGTCCCCTTTTTGATCATTTAATCTTCCTTTCCTAATCTTGCTTTTGTATATTCTTTGGGTGTGTTTAACTACTACCATATGACATAATTTTCCAGTCAAAATATGTATGCTTGTTATATTCTATTTTTCTGTCTTCTTTTTGTTTTTCTCATCACACATGCCTAGTTGCAAAATTCACTATAATAACCATGTGTAGATCTAAAACTAGTAATCAGCAAACAAAATGCAATGAAGGATTTAGTTACAAACAAATCAGTGTTAGATGATATTATTACAGTAATGGGAATAAATTACACAGGTTTTCTTTTTCTCCCTGACCTCTAATATATCTCATTATTTAATTTGGTTAGATTCTATGAGATATTCACATCCTCTCCAATATTACTAAGACTTCCTGCACAGAATTAGCAAAACACTAAATGAAGGACCCAAAGTTCAGGACTAATTTGACATTAGATATAGTTCATTATATTAGTTTATGGAATTACTTCCTTTTCATTTTATCTATTTCTTTCTTCTTGCTTGGCTCTCCTTCCTTCCTTCCTTCCTTCCTTCCTTCCTTCCTTCCTTCCTTCCTTCCTTCCTTCCTTCCTTCCTTCCTTCCTTCCTTCCTTCCTTCCCCTCTCTCTTTCTTCTCTCTCTTCCCTTTCCCTCCCTCCTTCCCTCCTCCCCTCCCTACTTTCTCTTTCTTTCTTTTGAGGGAGACCCTGAGCAAGAGTACAGCCATTTTGCAGAGAGTAGCCATTTTAGACATGACCAGACCATTCCTGGAAAAACCCACAGAACGTTCTAGCTAACACCCTACCCATAAACCCCCCTAGCAACAGTTAATCAGCAGAAGGCAGGAAATAACTGAAGTTCCAGATGTCCTTTCAGTTCAAGATAACTCAGCGACACCCTTGTGACAACCTTGGGCTTTGGACCATCTGTTCCAGCCAATAATTTTGGAAAAACATCAACCCCTTGAGCCAACTAATCACCTTTACCAGGTCCGTTCCAGCCACTGGTTACACTAATCATTTTTAAGAATTGTTTTATGATTTTCCCGCGGTGTGATGCGATTTTCTGGGTGATGCAGTGATGCATAAAACCCCTTAAAAACACTGTTAACGGAAGGGTCGGGGACTCAATCCAGATCCGCTGCCTTGGTGAAGGTTGCAAGTCCAGGCTCGAGTTTGTAACGGCTCTCCAGTGCTTGCAATCGGAATTGGCTCCTTGTGGTGCTTTCAGGGGACCCCCTATCTGGGTCTCCTCCTCGCCCTCTCTCCTCTCTCTCTCTACTCTCCTCTCTGCTCGCTCGCTCTCTTCTCCTTCTCTCTCCTTCTCTCTCTCACTCCCTCTCCTCTCTCCTCTCTCTCTCTCTCCCCTCTCTCTCTCTCTCCTCTCCTCTCTCCTCTCCTCATCTCTCTCCTCTCTCTCTCTCTCTCTCTCTCTCTCTCTCTCTCTCTCCTCTCTCTCTCTCTTCTCTCTCTCTCTCCCTCTCTCTCTCTCTCTCTCTCTCTCTCTCTCTCTCTCTCTCTCTCGTCTCTCTCTCTCTCTCTCTCTTCCTCTCTCTCCTCGCTCTCTCTCTCTCTCTCGCTCCTCTCTCTCTCTCTCCTCTCTCGTCTTCCTTCCATTCCTTCATCTCTGCAACTCTCTTTGTCTTTCTCTGTGTCTCTGTCTTTGTCTCTGTCTGTCACCCTCTGTCTCTGTGTGTGTGTGTGTCTTTTTGTCTCTCTCCTTCTTTCTTAGACTAGGACTAAAACTCAGTACCTGACACTTTTCACTCATTGGCTAGCACTCTACTCACTATGCCTTCAACTGAAGAAGTCCTTTTTTTTTCCTAACTGGTGCTTAGAATATTGTCCATATTACAATGACCCATATTTCTACACTAGAAGTTTGCGAAACACTGTGACACTTTTAATGGAAATCCTGATCTAAAAATGCTCAGAAAGCACTTTTATTAAACAACAAAACAAAACAGAGTGAGTCATATTATTTTCCATACCATTCATGATAAGGCATGTATTTATTGATAGTAAATATCCAAAGGAAGTATGAGTAAATTGATAGTAAAACTTAATGTTTCTTTATCTTTAGGTCCTCATACAGTTTTTATTCCACTGGGTATATTAGACTTATTTGGTAGAACAAAATAATATGTAAATAACCTCACTTGAAAATTGATTCAATTGTTGTCTTCTCTTTCTTACAAGGGATGTCAGAACCTATTCAGATCCTAAAAGAATCTCACTTTTCTTTTGATTTTTTCCCTCTATTAGTCTACATTTATAATACATTTACTCAATGGCTATTATGGGACTCTTGCATTTTCTGGTGTTTCAAATCCCTTTTCTTGATTCATTTATTGGGTCTAGTTTCTTTCGTAATTTTTTTTTCTAAGTCAATTTCTTACTTATATAGTGTTAACTACTAATGATAGAAACTATCACCTAGGTGTCTATTGCCTTCTAAGATTGTCAGTGAATCTCTCAGATTACAGATAGCTCTTTATATTCTAAAAGACCCTAGAGCATCATTCAAAAGGAAAAAAAAAACAAACAGAAACCAAGAAATGAGGTAGCTCACATTTTCGGGCTAATGGTAAGTCAAATATTTTCTGCTTTGGGTCTTGTGATTCATTCATCTGGTCAGAAACTCACGTCCTTGCTCTTTAACATCATATTCTCAAAAAAGGAAACATCGCCAACCACCTACTATTTAAAGCTTTAGAATATAATTATAGCCATTGTATATTAACAGCAAGTATCCAAAAGCCTGCATATTAATTTTAAGGGACAGGTCACTGATCAGAACACAATTTTACAAAATAAATAAATTTAGGTTAAATCCTGGAATAGCCATTTGTAAGATGAACATTCCAGTTTGTCTCCCTGTGTCTCCAGGTTTTTGTAAA